>NC_133405.1:5511699-6761699 GCF_047511655.1 Castor canadensis
AGGCTATGAAGATGCTATAGTCACAGAGAAAATGGAAACAGAAATACTGTTTACTTTACCATCATTCTCCTGTTCTCCTGAGACTTAATGGCAGAGTTGTATGGATGTATCTTGCTGAACCCAAGGAGGTTCAACTAGTGAATGGAAGTCTTCAAGCTGTCTGTTTCAGAAATCCATATGGGAAATATAGGAATAGGTAGAAAACCCAAAACATGAAAGCGTTTGATGTCCCCACTCCAGAGGAATACAGAAACCTTAAAGTGACAGAGATCAACATGAGAAGGGGATCAGGAACCAGTGTAAAGATCAGAGATGAATCAACATGTGTTATAACACATTTGTACATGAAAGCAATGCTAGGAATCTTTCTGTATAGCTCTCCTTAACTCATTTGTCTTCCTTATTATGCTTATGTCTTTTCTTCAACAAAATTAGAGATAAGAGCACAACAGGTTCTGCCTGGAAGTGAGGGGGTTGGGGGAGAGAGGGTGGGGGAGGGTGGCAGTGGGGAGAAATGACCCAAACAATGAATGCACATGTGAATAAATGAATAATAATAATAATAATAATAATAATAAAGAATCTCCCACTGGGAAAGGTCCACACCAGTGATCAAGGTGTCTCTATTGTCCTTCCAGCACACAAACTTGAATGATTTCTTCTCCACTATCATCCAGAGCTTTCTGAGGAAGGAGAGCCTAAGAAGGTTGCTGTTGCCTTCCTCACTGATTACACCTTGGTTTTGGTCTTCTGGTTGCAGGTTCTCTAGGAAGTCTGGATCTTCCCTCACAGCTTGGGCACCATGTCCACCCAACACTTCTATTGAATCCACATTTGGATCAACAGAAGAATTAGATGGGACCTCACTTGCTGGCAGTTCACCAACTGGGGCCAGATTGGCCTCACAGTCATCTTCAGTAGTCTGAGTATCCATGGTCCTACACTAGCATGAGGAGTTGTACCTAAGACCTCTAGTCACTGTCCTTGTGAGTCAAAAATTCCTTTGGTCCCAGTGGGGATGCCCAAGAAATACTGTCCACAACGTTCTAGAGTTCAGTAATGGGACAATCAGTTGTTGAAGTCATCAGCTTCTTTGTGTGTCATCTGATGTCACGAGTTGTTTCTCAGCCAGTCAGGTGAGGGAGCCCTGGTCTAATGTGTGTGTCTGGTTGGGATAAGGTGGGTTGTGTGTGTGTGTGTGTGTGTGTGTGTGTGTGTGTATGTGGTGAACAGGTGGCAGGACCCTAGCTCCTTTCTCTCTTTTCTCAAAAGTTACAAAGTTGTGATTCAAATTCCCAGAAAAGCCTCCTGTCTACTAATAGACACATTAGGTCTTGGTGCCCAGTCCTGCATGATTTGAGAAACCAAGATGTCATCCACCCCTCCCACTCCTAAAGAATGGGGAGGCCTGTTGCTGCCCTCTCTGATTTGCTCAAGGCCAGCCTCAAGTGAGTATGAGCTGGAATATGACTAAGACTGTCTGGGTCAGATGGCCTGCTAGGTGACTGTACTTCCAAGGCAGGATATCCTGGCCTTGGTTGGTAGCCTCCCTTTTTCCTTCTTTCTCCCCATCTCCATCCTGCTTTGGTTTCTTCCATCATTCTTGCTGTTTGCTTGGGTCTGCTTAGATGGGCCCAACTAAGGAGTATGTTTTAGTGCCACTTGGTCATGTTGTCCCCAGAGTAGGGTTATACCCCAGCAAGGTGAGATGGTAGTGTTCTTCTTGTTCCTCAGTGATAGTGTTACTCCAAGCCCTGTTCCATAATGGAATGGTCACAGCCTTGGTTGTGCTGTGGATGTCCATGCTGACCTCTGCCTGCTGCCAAATCTCATTCCCCTGTATTTCCCAATGGAATTGCCATTGGTTTCCTTTGTGCCCCACAGATGGCATTCTTAAGTTCATTTCTCACGCCTGATTTTCATACTCTCTCCTATTGAAAGTCCCTACTTCTTCAGCTAGACATTAAGTACACCAATATTAACAGATGCCAACATGAATTTGAAAATCTGATGAGTGTGTATCAGCATGGGTAGAAGACCCAAATGAGAGTCACCTTCTACCACAGATAAGAGGAATAGGGGTTTGGTGATATGTATTCTCTAGCTATCTTGTCTATAGTGTTCACTCTGTGTAGGGAGATAGAGATTTATAGGGGAAAGCCCACCCAGGCTGGAAGGAACCTGGGTCCTTGTCCCACAGTAAGACTACACCTCATGCTTTGGGGGTCAGGCATTGTTGCTAAAGCAGGAGTGAAAATGGGTTTTTTTTTGTTTTTGACCATGCTGGGATTGAACACAAAGAGGGTTTGAAGGAGACTCACCCTAGGTGTCTTTCAGTCTAAGGGCTCTCAAATTGTAGTAAGGCTAAAACAAAAAAAATTAAATGTGCTAATCCCAAGCCATGTCCCATGTCTAAATTCAGGCCTGCTCCATGGTCATGATGCCTTTATTTATTTTTGAGGTGGTGTCTTACTATGTAGTCCAGGCTGGCATGGAACTCACTGTGTAGCTCAGGCTGGTCTTGAGCACACAATTCTATTGCCTCAAGACTTCCCAGTGTTGGGATTACAGGTGTGTGCCACCATGCCCTGTGTCATGATGCTTTTAAACAAGTTTACAAAGTGTTCTTCCAAGGATTTACTTTCTTCTATAAGCCCATGTACTGAGACACCAAGAAATAAAATAGAGGCCATTGTGTATGTCTCAAAAGAAGGCAGGAGAAGCTACTGGATGTGGCCCTGGCCGTGAAGCATCACCTGGCCCCTCAGTGGTCCTGACTACACCTCATGCTTGGTGTCTTCCTCATCTCTAAAACCCTATTCATGTGGGAAGGAGCAATGAGGAGTCTCCTGTGTTCTGGGTTGGGTGGAGCCTCTGGTACACGTTCAGGATATGCACCTCACCTTGACTCCTAATCCTACTGGGATCTTGTAGGCTCTGTGATCTGAAACTGCCTCAGACCAAAACCTTTACCACCTGGCCCCTGAAAGTTTTGTAATAGGCATGAGGCAGACCTCCATCCCTCCAGTTGTAGACTGTAAGACAATTCTGGGGCCCCAGCTCTGTAAAAGGGGTAGATTGAATTTTATGAGGTTCCCAATCTTCTGTTATGGATTTCCCCTTCTGTTCTCTAGGCCCCCAAGTTTTCTCTGGCTGAACATGGATCCCACACCTATGATGGTCCTAGGCAAACTCTCAGAATAAGGATCCACTTCCCTGAGATGGAAGGAGGCCTCATATCTGGTTATCCCTGCCCAGAGGTGACAGCAAGATTTGGCCAAATTCAGTGTGGGCCATGTAGATGGAGGATCTTCAGGGTCCTCATTTGATAAATGGCAATATCTGAAACGATCCCTCTGATGACTTGAGGCCACTTCTTTCAGCCATATCTTTTGTCTTTGCGATGCCAGAGAGGAAGTGAGGGGAGGCCAATCCACACATGGTCCCTATATTTCCCCATAGCTGACAGAATGGGCAGATTGGGGCTAGGGTCAAGTGTGTTTGAGTGGAGGTCCCCATCTGATCTGGAGTGCAAAGTCCCTTCATTCCTCCCTTTGAGTCTTCCCCTTGACCGCAGGCAGGAGCCCCACCCTCTGATGACTTGAATTCTCCTCCTTCAGAATGCAGAGTTGGATTGCAGGACATGACTCAGCCTGAAACGAAGGGCAGGGCTTGAACTCATGTGTCCTGTGACCTGAGCCCCTCCCTTCCTCTGCTAAAGCCCCTAACCTCCCCCTAAATCCCTAACTTCTCCCAATTCCCTAACTTCTGTCAGACCCAGATGAAGAAGTCAGGAATCACCTGTCTGGTCACTATGCATGAGACATCCCAGGACTCCCAGGAAGTGTGGGACTGGGCCCGTTCAGATTTATCTCAGCCCTTCATAGGTCCTTGCCTTGACTTCCAGCAGTGTCTGGCCCCTCACTCCTTTTACCTATGGCCCTGCTCCTTCTATCCAACCCCAAACCTATCTCAAACTCATATACAGGGAGTCATACATCAAATTTCTGGTCACCCTGCGTGGGTCTTCCCAAGACTTACAGAAGTGGTAAGGTTTATATGGGATTCTCTATGTCATGAAGTCTAAGGTCCTGTCCCTCACAATCTAGGCCCTGTCCCATTGGACCAAGGCTCTCACTTCTTTTCTGATCCCCAAGACCAGAGTTAAGTGATTGCACCTCAAGCCACAGTGTCTGAGCCACCCAAGGCTAACAGCAGAGTTACAATGGGATTTGGGGGCTCCCTCATCTTCCTTTGGATCCTCCCATTAACTCCTTAGCAGAGCCTAGACCCTGTTCTCTGCAGATTTCAGTCTGTTTGCCTCAGACTAAGGCTTTGACTCCAGGGTTTCCTGTGCCACAAGGAGAGGGTGAGGAGGCTTGCCTGAGGAGATACCCCTATGTGCATAGATGACATCAGAGGCAGAGCTGGATTATTTGTGGATCCTCTATCTGGGTGGGGGGATTCCTCTGTCCATCCTCACTTCTCACTTCAACCCCTCACAGAGCCTGAGCCTCTCCGTACAGACCTCAGACCAATGCTGTCACTTCCCTCCCTGTGGGGGAGGGAAGGGTAGGAGCACTCATCTAACTAGAAAAAACATAGGCAAGGCTAGATTATTTGGGGATACTCTCTCAGGGTGTGTGTGGAGGAGGTGGGTTTCTTTTTTCTATCATCAGCTTTTACCTTGACCCTTCACAGAATACAGCTCTCTATGCTCTGCTGTCCTGAAGCCAGAACCTTCACACCAAGTGGTCCCTCACCTGTCTGCACCTCGAAGGCTAAAGTTAGTAGACGTCACATATCTGGTGTGGTGCCTGGAGCCTCCTAGGGCTGACAAGAGGGGAAGAATGGCATTCTCTGGAGGTCCCTCCACCCTCCCTGAGAATGCTCACCTTAGTTCCTGCCAGAGTATGCAACCCCATTCTCTATGAATTTCATTCTACTGCCATTAGACTCCCAGAGTCCCCTGAGGTGGCAGAGGGCTAAGGGGAGTGGTCAGGCTGACCATATTGTCCATGGCTTCTAGGACTGTCTACAGCATTGAGCTGTACTGCCCATAGTTGTGGTGGCCAGTTCAAGGAGGAGTGTGCATTCCTATGGGGTTTCTTCCCAGTCTTTCTTGAACTTCTGAAAAATATACTTCTCAAACTTCGTTTTGTAGCAGTAGTGAATTTGGATACTTGTGATATTTTTTGAACTTATCTAACATTCCATAGTCCAGTGTGGAGATTTTCATTTTTAACTTCTTGTGTAGAGGAAGTGAAATTAACTTACATCTCTACGAAATATATATGTAGGTTATATATACCCACACACATACACACACACACACACACACACAGAGTGATGATTAACCTCGAGTGTGAAGTTGATTGGACTGAGAGAAGCCTAGGATATTAGTAAGCCAAACCTCTGTGTGTGTCTGCTGTGAAGGTGTTTCTAGAGACAAATCACATGGACTCTGTTCTAAACAATGTGTTTATTTATTTATTTATTTGCAAGTTCTCACTCTGCAGTTCTAGTTAGCCTCAAACTGTCCATCCTCCTGCAAACCTGTTTCAACATGCCTGGTTTAATCAACTGTTTAATCCATCAGTACATTCAAATTTGAATAGACTATTGGGAAGTGCTAGTGCTATGGAAGTTGGGACCTCATTGGAGGAAGTGAGTTACTGGAGTTATGCCTTTGAAAAGTATGTCTTGGTCCTGTGCCCTTCTTGTTACTCTTTCTGATTCCTAGCTACCATGAGGAAGAGCATTTGTGGTCCACCATGCCTTGCTGCCATGATGCCTTACCACTGGCCCAGAAACAATGGTGCCAGCAAACATGGATTCAAAGCTCTGAAACCATGAGTTAAAATGAATCCTTCCTCCCTTAACTTGCTTTTTCAGGTATTTTGTTATGGCTACGAAAAACAACCCCCAATCTTATTTGAAATTGGACCTTAGGCTACATGTTACATTACGGTAAAGACTTTTCCTCTCTTCAACAAAATTAGAGATAAGGGCAGAACACATTCTGCCTGGAAGCGAGGGGGGTGGGGGGGAGAAGGAGGGGACAGGGGGTAGGGGGGAGAAATGGCCCAAACAATATGTGCATATATGAATAAATGAATAATAAAAAAAGAATTTTCCTACATTTTGTCCATGCCCTAAAACTTTGTGTGAGGCAGAGTTTTAAGATGACAGACTAATTAATTTAGCGGAGGAAATTTGAAGGAAGCTCATTGTTCAGTCTATGGGATGGATTTTGTGGGCTGCTTTTGTTCAAGTTTACAGTGAGAATTGTGAGCAAAAATAGAGCACAGAGACATGAAATCTTGTGGTTTCTCCAAAAAAGAAATTGCGTGTAAAGTTGGGGCCAAGGAAGGTGTGGCTGCTGAAGGGACTAGGGCCACTCAATAGGAAACAAGCCCTTTGCAGTGGGGCAATAGGAAGAATGTTTTGATATATTTGAGGATCTGGGTATGTCCTAGTCATCACAGCTTCCAACATTATAAAGTTTTTAACTCATTTGAAAACCTTTGTCTTTATTTTATTACCATGTTATTGTTGTACTGGGGATACACTGTGACATATACAAAAGTGCTAGATTTACTCCTCCATCATTCTCCTTTATCCCTCCTCCCTCCTTCTTAGAATAGTTTCAGCACTTCTAATTGTTTCATTTTCATACATGAGTACATAATATTTCTACCATATTTGCCCTCCTTCCTCTTTCCTTATGTCCTTCACCTTCCCTATGGCACCAACCCCCATACAGGACCTCTTTTACCTTCCTGTTCTTCATTTTTGAAAAAAGACATTTTCGTTTGTTTAAGATAACTATATAGTGAGTTTCATTATGACACTTCCATGTATGTATGTATTATATCCCAAATTGGTTCATCCCTCCATTTTTCTCCTTTCTACCTTAGTCCCCTTCTTATGGTGATTTCTTAAGGTGATTTTTCCCTTCTTATGGTTTAAATATTCTATATTCATTCTTGTACAGGAAGTACATCCCCCATACTCACCTTAACTTCCTTCTTTTAACCCTCCCCCTCCTGTTAGTGCCCTCTTCTTAGAATGACCTATTTTTCATTCGTGCCCTTCATTGTTTAGGTGTCTTTTCATTGTTCAGTGGGATTTTTGCCTTGGTATTATACTTCTACAAGCATTGTGCTTAAGTCAATGTAACCCCGCTCCAGTGTACGTCCTCGCCATTTTCTTCTTGTCCTGTGTATTTAACAGTTTTCAGTTTGTTTGGTTGTGACTTGTTCCTACACAGATGTGATATGTTTCATTATTATTGACTATCTTTCTTTCCATCTCTTCCTCCTCCCTTAGTCTCCTCTACCAGTCCTGTTTGTGGGTACATGTTCTTTATATATTTGTATGCACATATAATATTGCTTGTATTTGTAGTAGGTTTGTATTCTACATATGAGAGAAAGCATGGCCTTTGGCTTTCTGAATCTGGCTAATTTCATTCTAGATGATGTTCTCCACTTCCATTTACCTGCAAACAACAAAAATTCATTCTTCTTTATGGTTGAATAAAATCCCATTGTATATAAACACCACATTTTTTAAACCATTCATCAGTTGCGGGGCATCTTAGCTGTTTCCATAGCTTAGCTGTCGTGAATAATGCTGCAATAATCATGAGTGTGCAGGTGTCTTTCTTGTAATCTGACTTACATTCCTTTGGATATATCCTTAGGAGTGGTATTGCTGGATCACATGGTAGTTCTATTTTTAGTTTTTTGCAGACCCTCTAAACTGTTTTCCATAGGTTTTACTAATTTACATTGCCACCGACAGTGCATGAGGGCTCCTTTTCCCTCATATCTTCACCAACATTTGTTGTTTGTGTTCTTGATGATAGTCATTCTAAAAAGAGTAAAGTGGAATCTAAATGTGGTTTTGATTTGCATTTCCTTTATGGCCAGGGATGTTGAGCATTTCTTCATTTTTTTTTTTTTTTGCCATTTGAACTTTTTCCTTTGAAAAAACTCTGTTCAGTTCATTTGCCTATTTTTTTCTTCAGGTCATTAATTCTTTGGGAGTTTAGTTTTATGAGCTCCTTGTATGTTATTAATTCCTTGTCAGAGGAAAGAGTTTTCTCCCATTCTATGGGCTGCCACTTCTATCTGGTGACTATTTCTTTTGCTGTGCAGAAGCTGAAAACCTTTCTCTTGAGTGAAAACATGACAGGTGTCCTCCTAGCTGAGGGCCACCTAGGGAATTGTTTACCTATCTTCAGCCTTCCAGGAACTCAGAAACCACTGCAGCCACAGTCAAGAAGGGTGTGGCTACTGCTGGAGCTGGCAACAGAACTTGGCACCTTCCACATAATGCTCATTGTGCAGCCAATGCAGAAGGTGAGAGTTGGTTCAGGAAAGCATCCTCCTATTTGTAAGGAATACTTGGGAGGCCAAACAATATGTGGCAGGGTCTGGATCCCCACAGAGAGACCCCAAGAAGGCAGTTCTTGAAGCTGTAAGAGTAAAGCTGAAGACAAAATGAAGATCACAATATGGTTGAGATGCCAAGGACTGCTGGGGGTAATTAGTGGATCCACCACAAGGAGGAGGCCATGTGGACTGAAGTGCCAAGGCCATACTGTTGTGCTGACAGAGCCCTTTGGAGTTCACATAATTATGTCACCATGTGCCTCAGATACCAGACTTACAGCTATATGACTTAGTGTTTGCCCTGCTAGTTTGAGTCTTAATTTGGTCCAGTCATTCATTGCTATTCTCCTATTCCTCACTTTCAAAATGGGAATGTTTAATCTGTGCCATGTATTTTGGGATCACATGACTTTCCTTTTGTTTTTATAGGGTTTCAAAGATAAGAATTTGCCTTGTGTCTCCGAAGAGACATTGGACTTGGACTTTTGTACAGTGTTGGAACTGTTAAGACTTTGGGGAATCATGGAAATGGACTAGATGTATTTTACATTATGGGATGGCCATGAGCCTTTGGGGGCCACAAGCAGAATATTATGTTTTAATATGAAATGTTTAGGAGATAGTGGAAACTTTGGAAGGTGGGGCCTAGTTGGAGAAAGTGGCTCTCCAGGGTTGTGCCTTTGAAAGTTATTCCTGGTCCCAAGTCCCTTCCTCTGTCTCTGCTTCCTGTGTGCCCTGAGGTGAGATGCTCTGCTTTATCATGGCCTTCCATCCTCATTTACTGCCATCTGTTCCTTTTTTCAGGAGTGGGGGTTGGGGTTTGAATATAGGGCTTTGCTCTCTCAAAGCAGGCACTCTACCACTTGAACTATACCCCAGTTCCATTTTGCTCTGGTTATTTTGAAGATGAGAGGGTCTCATGAACTATTTGCCCAGGTTGACCTCAAACCACAATCCTCCTGATGTCAGCCTCCCAAGTAACTAGGATTACAGGCATGAGCCACTGGTGCCTGGCCTACCATCTGGTTTTTGAATCAAGGAGAGATACTCTGGGAGTTAATTCTCCATAATTTTGGGTGAGTTTCCTTAAGAGTGATTAGCTTTTTGTGATCACCGATAGAGCTGAGCTGCCAAAGAGCTTTGCCTTAGAACATTTGAAAGTATCTTGAGTGTTCAAAAAGCTTTACTTACTTTATATTGTTTGGTTAAAGAGTTCTTACTTTTTTGGATAGGGTCTTACTATGTAGCTCAGAATGACTTTGGCCTCCTGAGTGCTGGGATTAGAAGTGTATACCACAATGCCTGACTGTCTACTTCTTTGAGCAATTTGGTTTTTTACTTTTTAATATTGCTCAGATATCACCCTGGATTTCAAAATTAATTGCATGTATTTCTAATAGAACTTTTATTACATAAAGTTACACACACACGGACCCCCCCACACACACACACCACAATAGTGAATGGTATAATGATTTGAAACCCAATATCAACATTTGCAGTTCATGAACAATGTGGTTTCAGCTATACCCCAACCCACTTCATATTTTTTGTTAACTGGGTAATGTGAAGATAATCCAAAATACACTATTTCATCTCTAAGTATTTCATGTTGTGTTATAATTCCTAAATATTAAATTAATATTGAGATTTACATGATGGTGTTATACATAAAAATTTTTGTTTCTTTAACTCAAAAGTATGATCTATATATTGTGATTGTTACATACCTTAAGTCTTTTTCAATCTGTAATTCTGTCCTCCCCTCCCCACATCATAGGTTTTATCTTGCAGTTCTTCTCTTGGGGGGAAATCAAGTCTTGTATTCCATCCAGTTTCCCATAATCTGGATTATGTTGAATGAAATACTTCAGTGCCTTTAACATGTTATTTGGTTTCCTATATTTGTTTAAATTGATGATTATAAGTGTAAGTTTGTTCAAATTAAGTTTGTTTGGTTTCTCTTTCTATTTTACTTTTTTTTTTATAAAACCAGGATACAAGTGATACTATACTTCTGCTAGGAGGAGCATAATTTCTTTTTTCTTTTAAACACTGAAATGTTTTATTAAAAATATTAGGCATAAAGAAAGATGTAGAGACTAGGGCAATAGACACCCAAATATCCCCATTATACAGATTAATAGTTGTTAACATTTTGGCATATTCGCTCAATTTTTCTAAGCAAGTCAAAATAAATTACATATGTCATGACATTTAATATCTAAATATTTAATGATGCATTTCCCCAAAAGGACATTTTCTTATATATCCTCAATATCTATCACACCTAATAAAGTAATGACTTTTTAAAAAATTTTTTATTTTTTTCTTTTATTTATATGTGCATACAATGTTTGCATTATTTCTCCCCCCTTCCCCCTGCCCACTCCCTTACCCCCCACCTCCTCCCACTCCCCCCCACCCCCTTGCTACCAGGCAGAAGCTATTTTGCCCTTATCTCTAATTTTGTTGAAGAGAGAGTATAAGCAATAATAGGAAGGACCAAGGGTTTTTGCTAGTTGAGATAAGGATAGCTATACAGGCAGTTGACTTGCATTGCTTTCCTGTACATATGTGTTACCTTCTAAGTTAATTCTTCTCGAACTAACCTTTTCTCTAGTTCCTGATTCCCTTCTCCTATTAGCCTCTGTTGCTTTAAAGTATCTGCATTACTTTCTCTGCATTGAGGGCAACAAATGCTATATAGTTTTTTGGGTGTCTTACCTGTCCTCATACCTCCTAAGTGTCCTCTTGCTTTATCATCTGATCCAAGTCCAATACCCTTGTGTTTGCCCTTGAACTAATGTCCACAGATGAGGGAGAACATACGATTTTTGGTCTTCTGGACCTGGCTAACCTCGCTCAGAATGATGTTCTCCAGTTCAATCCATTTATTTGTGAAAATAGGATTTCATTCTTCTTCATGGCTGCATAAAATTCCATTGTGTATAAATACCACATTTTCTTAATCCATTCGTCAGTAGTGGGGCATCCTGGCTGTTTCCATAACATGGCTATTGTGAATAGTGCTGCAATAAACATGGGTGTGCAAGTGCCTCTGGAGTAACCTGTGTCACATTGTTTTCGGTATATCCCAAAGAGTGGTATTGCTGGATCATATGGTAGATCTATGTTTAGATTTTTAAGAAGCCTCCAAATTTTTTTTCCAGAGTAGTTGTACTAGTTTGCATTCCCACCAGCAGTGTAAAAGGGTTCCTTTTTCCTGCATCCTCGCCAACGCCTATTGTTCATGGTGTTGCTAATTATGGCTATTCTAACGGGTGAGGTGGAATCTTATTGTGGTTTTGATTTGCATTTCCTTTATGGCTAGAGATGGTGAGCATTTTTTCATGTGTTTTTTTGGCCACTTGAATTTCTTCTTTTGAGAAAGTTCTGTTTAGTTCACTTGCCCATTTCTTTACTGGTTCATTAATTTTGGGAGAATTTAATTTTTTGAGTTCCCTATATATTCTGGTTATCAGTCCTTTGTCTGATGTGTAGCTGGCAAATATTTTCTCCCACTCTGTGGGTGTTCTCTTCAGTTTAGAGACCATTTCTTTTGTTGAGCAGAAGCTTTTAAGTTTTATGAAGTCCCATTTGTCCCTCCTTTCTCTTAGTTGCTGACCAACTGGGGTTCCATTGAGAAAATCCTTGCCTATACCTATTAGTTCCAAAAAATTTCCTACTCTTTCCTGTACAACTTTAGAGTTTGGGGTCTGATATTAAGATCCTAGATCCTTTTTGGGTTAATATTTGTATAGGGTGATAAACATGGATCTAGTTTCAGTTTTTTTGCAGACTGCTAACCAGTTTTCCCAGCAGTTTATGTTGAAGAGGCTGCTATTTCTCCATCATATATTTTAAGTGCCTTTGTCAAAGATAAGTTGGTTATAGTTGTGTGGCTTCATATCTGTGTCCTCTATTCTGTTCCACTGGTCTTCATGTCTGTTTTTGTGCCAGTACCATGCTGTTTTTATTGTTACTGCTTTGTAATATAGTTTGAAGTCAGGTATTGTGATACCTCCAGCATTGTTCTTTTGACTGAGTATTGCCTTGGCTATTCGTGGCCTCTTGTGTTTCCATATAAATTTAATGGTAGATTTTTCAATCTGATGAGTGTCATTGGGATTTTGATAGGAATTGCATTAAACATGTAGATTGCTTTTGGGAGTATCAACATTTTTACTATGTTGATTCTACCAATCCATGAGCATGGGAGATCTCTCCACTTTCTATAGTCTTCCTCAGTCTCTTTCTTCAGAAGTTTATAGTTTTCCTTGTAGAGGTCGTTCACATCTTTTGTTAAGTTTATACCTAGGTATTTGATTTTTTTGAGGGTATTGTAAATGGAATTGTTTTCATATATTTTTCTCAGTTTGTTCATTATTAGTGTATAGAAATGCTAATGAATTTCTATGTTGATTTTATATCCTGCTACCTTGCTATAGCTATTGATGGTGTCTATGAGCTTTTGAGTAGAGTTTTTTGGGTCTTTAAGGTATAGGATGATATCATCTGCAAATAAGGATATTTTGACAGTTTCTTTACCTATTTGTATTCCTTTTATTCCTTCTTCTTGCCTAATTGCTCTGGCTAGGAATTCCAGTACTATGTTGAATAGGAGTGGAGATAGTGGGCATCCTTGTCTGGTTCCTGATTTTAGAGAGAATGGTTTCAGTTTTTCACCGTTAAGTATAATGCTGGCTGTAGGTTTGTCATGTATAGCTTTTATAATGTTGAGGAACTTTCCTTCTATTCCTAGTTTTCTTAGAGCTTTTATCATGAAATGATGTTGGATCTTATCAAAGGCTTTTTCTGCATCTATTGAGATGATCAAGTGGTTTTTGTCTTTGCTTCTGTTAATGTGGTTTATTACATTTATTGATTTTCGTATGTTGAACCACCCCTGCATTCCTGGGATGAAGCCTACTTGGTCGTGGTGAATGATCTTTTTGATGTGTCGTTGAATTCAGTTTGCCATTATTTTATTGAGGATTTTTGCATCAGTGTTCATTAAGGAGATTGGCCTGTAGTTCTCTTTTTTGGAGGTGTCTTTGCCTTGTTTTGGGATAAGTGTAATACTGGCTTCATAAAATGCGTTAGGCAGTTTTCCTTCCCTTTCTATTTCGTTGAACAGTTTAAGGAGAGTTGGTATTAGTTCTTCTAAAGGTCTAATAGAATTCAGCTTAGACTCTATGAGGTCCTGGACTTTTCTTTTCTGGGAGACTCTTGATTGCTGCTTCAATTTCATTTTGTGTTATAGATCTATTCAGGTGATTAATTTCCTCTTGGTTCAGTTTTGGATGATTGTAAGTATCTAGAAATCTGTCCATTTCTTTTAGATTTTCAAATTTATTTGAATATAGGTTCTCAAAATAGTCTCTCATGATTTCCTAGACTTCCATGGTGTTTGTTGTTATCTCCCCTTTTCATTCTTGATTCTACTAACTTGAGTTTTTTCTCTCCTCATTTTAGTCAGGTTTGCCAGGGGTCTATCGATCTTGTTTACTTTTTCAAAGAACCAACTTTTTGTTTCATTAATTCTTTGTATGGTTTTACTGGTTTCTATCTCATTGATTTCAGCTCTTATTTTTATTATTTCTCTCCTATTTGTTTTGGGATTTGCTTGTTCTTGTTTTTCTAGGAGTTTGAGATGTGTCATTAGGTCACTGATTTGAGATCTTTCAGTCTTTTTAATATATGTACTCATGGCTATAAAGTTTCCTCTCAGAACTGCCTTTGCTGTGTCCCGTAGGTTCTGGTAGGTTGTGTTTTCATTTTCATTGACTTCCAGGAACCTTTTAATTTTCTCTTTTATTTCATCAGTGACTCATTGTTCATTAAGCAATGGGTTATTCTGTTTCCAGCTGTTGGCATGTTTTTTGTCTTGATTTTTGTTCTTGAGTTCTTTTTATTGCATTGTGATCAGATAGAATGCATGGTATAATTTCTATTTTCTTATATTTTCTGAGGCTTGTTTTGTGCCCTAAGACATGATCTATTTTGGAGAAAGTTCTGTGAGCTGCTGAGAAGAATGTGTATTGTGTAGAAGTTGGATGAAATGTTTTGTAGACATCAACTAGATCCATTTGATCTATGGTATGTTTTAGATCTTGGATTTCTTTATTGATTTTTTGTTTGGATGACCTATCTATTGATGATAATGGGGTGTTAAAGTCTCCCATGACCACTGTGTTGGAGTTAGTATATGCTTTTAGGTTCTTCAGAGTATGTTTGATGAAATTGGGTGCGTTGACATTGGCTGCATATAGGTTGATAATTGTCATTTCCTTTTGGTCTATTTCCCCTTTTATTAGTATGGAATGTCCTTCTTTATCTCATTTGATCAATGTATATTTGAAGTCTACTTTGTCAGAGATAAGTATTGCTACTCCTGACTATTTTGGGGGGCCATTGGCTTGGTAAATTTTCTTCCAGCCTTTTGTCCTAAGCTTATGCTTATTTCTATTGGTGAGATGGGTCTCCTGTAAGCAACAAATTGTTGGATCTTCCTTTTTAATCCAGCTCATCAAATGGTGCCTTTTGATGGGGGAATTAAGTCCATTAACATTAAGTGTTAGTAGTGATAGGTATGTGGTGATTCCTGTCATTTAGTTGTCTTAGTTGTTTGAAGGTTTGATTGTGTGTACCTAAGTTGAGGTTACTCTCTACTGTCTTGCTTTTTCTTTTCCTGTGGTTTGATATTGCCTGCCCTTTCATGGTTATGTTGGGTTTCAGTTTCTGTGTGCAGAATCCCTTGAAGAATCTTTTGTAGTGGTGGCTTTGTGGTCACATATTGTTTTAGTTTCTGCTTATCATGGAAGACTTTTGTTGCTCCATCTATTTTGAATGATAGTTTTGCTGGGTAGAGTATCCTAGGGTTGAAGTTATTTTCATTCAGTGCCCAGAAGACCTCACCCCAAGCTCTTCTTGCTTTTCATGTATGTTGAGAAGTCTGCTGTCA
Organism: Castor canadensis; assembly: GCF_047511655.1. NCBI lineage: Eukaryota > Metazoa > Chordata > Mammalia > Rodentia > Castoridae > Castor > Castor canadensis. Next base: position 5,527,069 of record NC_133405.1, read on the forward strand.
TTTTGATGGGTTAACCTTTGTATGTTATTTGTTTTTTCTCTTTACAGCCTTCAATATTCTTTCTCTAGCCTCTGTACTTGTTGTTTTAATGATAATATTAGCGGGGTAGTTATGTTTTGGTCAGGTCTGTTTGGAGTTCTGGAGGTTTCCTGTACCTGTATTGGCATAGTTTTCTCTAGATTTAGAAAATTTTCTGTAATTATTTTGTTTAATATATTATGCATTCCTTTTGCTTGCAACTCTTCTCCTTCTTCAATGCCCTTGATTCTCAGGTTTGGTCTTTTGATGGAGTCAGTAAGTTCTTGCATTTTCTTTTCACAGGTCTTGAGTTTTTTAACTAATAGTTCTTTGATTTTTCCTTTAAATACCATTTCATCTTCGAGTTCTGAGATTCTGTCTTCTGCTTGTTCTATTCTGCTGGATTGGCCTTCCATTTTGTTTTGCATTTCTGTTTCATTCTTTTTTCTGAGATTTTCCATATCTTGAGTCCCTTCCTCTTTAATATTGTCTATTTTCATCCTGAGTTCATTTATCCTTTATTAATTATGTTCTTTGTTTAACTTTGGTATTTATACAGTGCTTCTATAGTTTCTTTTATTTGTTCTTGTGCTTTCTCAAATTCTCTATTTTTGTTGTCTTGGAATTTCTTGAGTGTCTCCCGCACATTTTGGTTGACCATATCCAGTATCATCTCTATAAAATTCTCATTGATTACTTGCAGGATTTCTTCTTTCAGATTACCCTTGTGGGCTTCATTGGGTTCTTTCACATAGTTTATCTTAGTTTTGTTGTAGTCTGGATCTGGGTATCTGATTTCATTTCCCTCTGGTTCCTGTACTAATTTATTATTGGGGGGAAAATGGTTTCCCCCTTTTTTCTGTCTTCCCAACATTGCCCTTGCTATTGTTGCTGTCCCTGTACTGTGTGTAATTCAGTATTGTCTAGCTTGTAATAATAACAGTGGTGATATCTAGAATGGAAGGGTGAGAGGAGAGGGAAAGCAAAGAAGGGAAAGAAAAAGGGAACAAAACAAAACAAACAAAAAATTACCAAATAAACCAAAAAAAACAGAGCCAAGGAAATAAACAAGGAGAGATAGTGTACTAATCAACAGTAAGCTAAATAGGCATTAGAGAGACAGAAAGTGGATAATAATAACAATAATAATAAAACCCAAGTTCAAATGCAATAAAGTTTCAGTCTTAATAATTTTGGTGTTAGTCCTTCAGCCTCCAGTCCTGAAGACTTCTCAGTGTCTGTGAAGTAGTCTGTCATTTTCTCATCAGAGAGGAAAAAACAAAACAAAACAAAAAATCCCAAGATCAAATGCAATACAGTTTCAGTTAGTCCTTCAGCATCCGGTGTTGTTGTCTCATCAAAGGAAAAAAAAAAAAGACAGGGAGTCTGGAGACAGCTTTGTGAGTGTCTGTCTGAGACTGCGGCTCACCTGCCTCCTACTGTCAGCCATCTGCTGCTGCAGGCTTTATTTATTTAGTGTTCTCCTGGATGCATGTCCCTTTTCTTTTCTCCAGTATACAGCCCTACCTGCCTTTTGCAATTGCAGTCTTTTTTTTATGTAGCCTTCACGTAGGGAGCTGCCCCTCCCCCACTCTCTGGTGGAGCATGCCACACTTTAGCCATCGGTGGAAGCCTTCCCCTCTCCAAGCACACTGGGGGAGGTGGCACCACTCCTGCCTTCTCCAGCCGGCTTGTTTATTTACAGTTCGCATGAGGAGTGCTCCTCCCCCACTCTCCAGTAAGTGTGCCACACTGTAGCTGCTGTTACAAGCCTTCCCCTCTCCAAGCACACTGGGGGAAGTGGTGCTTCTCTGGCTGGCTTGTTTATTTACAGTTCTGTGAGGGAGTGCTCCTCCTCCACTTTCTGGAGCTAAGGGCACCCTGCCCTCTTTGCTACGTGTCTTTTTTTTTTCAGCTGCTTGTTTATTATTCAGTTTGGTTTTTTTCTCTTTTTTTCCCTGGGTGGGGGTCAGTCTGTCCAGTGGGCTATGCTGATCTGGCCCCAGGGTTGTTTGTGGAAGTACCACGTGCCGCTTAGCTCACCTGGTGGTCTGCTTCTCCCAAGCAGGTTAGGCCCTGGCATCTGGTGGGGCGAGAGCCCTCCTGGTTTCTCCGTTTAACGTGGAGTGGGGATGCTATGCGTGGGCTGGGGGTGTGGATGTGTCGGAGTTTTGCCTCTTCTTGGTGGTTTTTCCTGCAGGGTGTACCTCCAGCGTCCCTCCAAGATTTTACTTTAGGAAGCACGCTTTCTGCTTCCTCCTTCTAGTTGCCATCTTGGAATCTCTGGAGCATAATTTCTGTTGTTGCTCTTCATGATAAAGTTGGCAGCCATTGTACATCATATCTTTTATCTATTTATACAGTAGCAGTTTAAATATGTTAACTCTAATTCTCTCATTTCCATTTGTTTTTTTAACTGAAAGTTGTAAAAAGTTTTCCCTGTGTGCCATTTGGTTATTATGAGAGAATTGTATAACATATATGTTATCTGTTCTTATATCATTTAAATATTTTGTACATCTATCTTTTCTATAATTTTATTTAACTTACATTATTTGCTTCTAATTTTTCTTTAGTGCTTGGTTATAGCTGCCCAAATATTACTTTTATAAGCATTTTCTTTTTATTAGCATAAATTAAGTGGACAAAGGGTTCATTGGGCTATGCATGTAATACACTCTGGAGAAATTTACCCTCTTTATTAATCTCCTTCCTAGTCCCCTTTGTAAAAGTTTTTAGTGGGTTTCATTATGATTGAGATATATATATGTGTATTTTATCATATTAACCCCATCACATGCTGTGTTCCCCATCACTCCTCCTGCTCATTCCCTCCAAATAGTCCACCTTTTGCAATCATGTCATAGTATTTTATATTTTAGGTCTACATTCTGATTATAAGTGAGCACATGTGATACTTGTCTTTATGAGATTGCCTTATCACTCAGCAAGATAATTCCAGTACCATTTATTTTCTTGGAAAGGACATAATTTCATTCTTCTTTATGGGTAAATAATACCCCATTGTGTATATGGACCATATTTTCTTATCCATTCATCAATTCTTGGGCCCATAGAATTATTCCAAAGCTTAGCTGTGGTGCATAATGCTGCTATAAACATGGGTTTTCAGGTATCTCTATTGTATGTTGACATATATTCCTTTGGATGCATACCCAGGAGTGGTATAGCAGGATCATGTACTAGTTCTATTTTTAGTTTTTTGAGGATCTTCCATACTGATTTCCATGTGGTTGCACAAATTTAAATTCCCCCCAGCAGTATGTAATGCGTCCCCTTTCTCTTGCATCCTTACCAGCATTTGTTGTCTTTTTTTTTCTTTTTCACAGATTTTTATTTTCTGTTGAAATTCCTCATTGTGTCAGTGATACTTTTATTTCCTTGGATATATTAAATCGGTCGTTTAGAGTCACTATCCATAAATTCAGTATCTATATCATCTTTGAATTTATTTCAGTTGTCTGTTTTTAATTTTTGTCATGCCTCATAAGCTTTGATTGCATGCTGGATGAAGTAGATGAACAATTGCAGGGGCTCTGCATGACATTACTTTCCTGTGAAGATGGTTGTTTTCTTCTGAAAGGCAAAGAAAGTACGTATGGATCACCTTGAATTTGTCAAGGCCTGATTTTAATCTTTATTAGAGCTGGTCTAGTTCAGGGTTTTGCTTACTCCTAACATATAGTCTTTACTCTTAGTTTGTGGTCCCTGTTGTCTAATATGTGGTCTTTCTGGGGATTCAATAGAGTATGTGCCAAGGTCATCCACCTCCTGAGGTAAAAGTTGCTGAAAGCAACTCCCAGAGTATCTCTCCTGTAATCCTAGTTACTTGGGAGGCTGACATTAGCTCTATTGTGTTTTGAGGCCAACCTGAGCAAATAGTTCACGAATGCCCCCCATCTTCAAAATAACCAGAGCAAAATGGGACTGGGGTGTGGTTCAAGTGGTAGAGTGCTTATTTTGAAAGAGCAAATCCCTGTCTTCAAACTCCAGTCCCCACTCCCAAAAAAAGGAACAGATGGCAGTAAATGAGTGTAGAAGGGCATGATAGAGCAGAGAATGTAGTCACCTCAATTGCTTCCCATTTGTTTTCTTGATAACAGTCATTCTTACAAGGGTAAGATGGAATCTCAGTGTTGTTTTGATTGGCATTCCCTTCATGGATAAGGATGTTGAACATTTCCTTATGTATTTATTTTCAATTTGTACTTCTTTTTGAGAACTGTCTGTTCAAATCATTTGCCCATTTATTATCTGGATTATTTGTTCTTTTGTTATTTAGTTTTCATGTTCTTTATATGTTCTGGATGTTCTATGAATATCTTGCAAAGATTTTCTCCAATTCTGTGGGTTGTCTCATAATTTTTCCCTTGCTGTGCAGCAGCTTTTCAATTTAATGTAATCCCATTTGTCAATTCAGGCTCTTATTTCCTGTGCTATTAGAGTCCTAGTCAGAAAGTTGTTGCCTATGCTGACATCTTCAAGTATTTTCCCTATGCTTTCCTGTAGTAATTTCAAAGTTTCAGGTCTTATATTTAGACCTTTATCCATTCGAATTGATTTTAGTACAGGGTAGGAGAAAGGGATCTAGTTTCATTCTTTTCCATGTGTATGTATAGTTTTCCCAACACCATTTCTTAAAGAGGCTTTTTTTCTCCAATGTAAGTTTTTGGATCCTTTGTCAAAAATCAGATGGCTATTAGGTTTTTTTCTGAGTTTTATATTTTACACCATTTGTCTACATATCTGTTTTTGTTCCAGTAATATGATGTTTTGTTACCATGACACTGTAGTGCAATTTAAAGTCAAGTATTGTTCTAGGACTTTCATCTTGTTGGTTTCAGCATGGGCCCTTGGAACCTATAGGAACTCATAGGGAGCAGGATTACTATTGGGTGCCTGGTGGTACTCAAGATACTGTTCCTGTACAAAATCCTCAGGCCAGCCTCTTGAAATACCCATAGAGGTGGTGCACCCTCCCAGCACACACCCCCATCACACTTAGCATTTCCCACATGACCTCCTCAGAGGCACAGTTGCCCTCCATAAAGATGACCCCTAGGGTGATTATCAGGAAGCCCATCTTGGGCATGCCCTAGACACATCACTCAGCATCCCATTATATGTGTGCCCCAGGAAAGTGACAAGGGCATAGGAGTGGTTGGAGGACCCCACTTCCTTCAGGTCAATGCCAAAGACCAGTTGCATGCACTAAAAGGTTCTGCTGAAGAATCAAGGAAGGTAATCCTGGTGACTTCTGATGGCATGATTTAGCATTTCTGCCTTATTGCTTGAATTAAAACTTGGGGCAACCCTCTCTTGGGCCCCCTCCCAGCTCTGGGGGGGAGGGTCTACTCTTTGCTACTTTTCTATCTCAATAAACTCTCCAGCTTAACTCATAAAACCAAAACAAAACAAACAAAAGCTTGGGAAAGTGGGAATCTTTGTTTCTTGATTTTGGAGGGAATAATTTCAGTTTTTCCTGGTTTAGTAGAATATTGGCCTTAGGTTTGTCATACACAGCCTCTAGTATGTTGAGATATGTTTCTTCTATTCCTAGTTCATTCAAAGCTTTTTATCATGAAAGGAAGTTGTCACAGGCTTTTTCAAGATCTGTTAAGATGATCATGTGAAGTTTTTCCTTACTCTGTTAATGTTGAACCATCGTGCATCACTGAAATTCCACCAACTTGATCATGATGTATGATCTTTTTAATGTGTTGTTAAATTTGGTTTGTGTTTTATTGAGGATTTTTGTGTCGTGTATATCAAAGTAATTGGTCTATAACTTTCTTTTTTTGTAGTATCCTTATGCAGTTTTGGGATAAGGGTAATACTGGCTTTATAGAATGAGTTTGGTAGTTTTTCTTCCCTATTTCATTGAATAGTTTGAGGAGCAAACTTTAATCATCTGGTAGAATTCAGCAGTGAATCCAACAGGTCCTGGATTCTTCTTTGCTGGGTGACTCTTATTACTGCTTCAATCTCATCTCTTGTTATAGATCTGTTTATGTTTTCTTAGTTCAATTTTGATTGGTCAAATGCACATAGAAATCTGTTTCTTCTTGATATTCTTCTTTATTGGAATAGATGTTTTCTAAGTATTACATAAGAATCCTCTGGATTTTATTGGTATTAGTTGTAATATCCCCCTTATCATTTCTAACTTTTATTGACTTGGGTCTTTTCTGTCTTTATATTTGTTAACTTGGCTAAGCATTTATCAATCTGATTTATCGTTTCAAAGAACCAACTTTTTGTTTCATTAATTCTTTGTATTTGTTTAGTCTCCATTTCATTAACTTTTGCCCTAATCTTTATTATTTTTCCACTTACTGATTTTGGATTTGGCTCCTTGTTTTTCTAAAAGCTTGAGATGCATCAACAGGTAATTTATTTGATATCTCTTTTTTCTTTTTTATTCATTATTAGCATATAATCACTGTACATGAGGATACATTGTGATACTTACATGTGTGCTTACAATATATCTTAGATTCACCCCCTCCATCATTCTCCCTCATCCCCTTCCTCCTTTCTTAGAACAATTTCAACAGGTTTTGTTATTCTATTTTCACATATGAATATAAAATACATTCATTTTCTTTTTTGGTGGTACTGGAGTTTAAACTCAGGCCTCGAAGAGGGTGGGGCACCATGCATAAGACACTGGTTCCAGTTCCCTATTTCACTTAGGGAAGAAAAGCTTATCTGCAGAGGTAATCAGAAGGTGGTATACACCTACCACAAGATTACATCAAACCCTAGTAAAGACTAATAACCACCACTGCTCCAGTATGGTGAGAGGAATAGAGGAGCTAGATGATACTTTTTGATTAAGGAGGACCTTGATTAATATGGATGGTAATAGGATGGAGAGAAGTGGGATAATGGTAATGAATATTACAAGTTATAAGGCTAGAAGGGATAACAGCTACAGTTTAATATATGGAGCTAATGAGAAGTTGGAATGAGAGGTAGAAAAAGTCTAGTTAGTGGTGAGTTGAGGAAGAAAGATAAAAGAGAATGGAAGAAGTATAAACAGATAAACAAAAATAATCGGACTCTTTTTTATTTTTTAATTATATTATTGTTAATCTTGGGGTAAAATATTATTTTTTTTTAATTTTTATTTTTTTATTATTCATATGTGCATACAATGCTTGGGTCATTTCTCCCCCCTGCCCCCACCCCCTCCCTTACCAACACTCTGCCCCGTCCCTCTCCCCCCCACCCCCTCAATACCCGGCAGAAACTATTTTGTCCTTATCTCTAATTTTGTTGAAGAGAGAGTATAAGCAATAATAGGAAGGAACAAGGGTTTTTGCTGGTTGAGATAAGGACAGCTATACAGGGAGTTGACTCGCATTGATTTCCTGTGCATGTGTGTTACCTTCTAGGTTAATTCTTTTTTTTTTTTTTCATTTTTCTTTTATTATTCATATGTGCATACAAGGCTTGGTTCATTTCTCCCCCCTGCCCCCACCCCCTACCTTACCACCCACTCCACCCCCTCCCGCTCCCCCCCTCAATACCCAGCAGAAACTATTTTGCCCTTATCTCTAATTTTGTTGTAGAGAGAGTATAGCAATAATAGGAAGGAACAAGGGGTTTTGCTGGTTGAGATAAGGATAGCTATACAGGGCATTGACTCACATTGATTTCCTGTGCGTGGGTGTTACCTTCTAGGTTAATTCTTTTTGATCTCACCTTTTCTCTAGTACCTGGTCCCCTTTTCCTATGGGCCTCAGTTGCTTTAAGGTATCTGCTTTAGTTTCTCTGCATTAAGGGCAACAAATGCTAGCTAGTTTTTTAGGTGTCTTACCTATCCTCACCCCTCCCTTGTGTGCTCTCGCTTTTATCATGTGCTCATAGTCCAATCCCCTGGTGTTTGCCCTTGATCTAATGTCCACATATGAGGGAGAACATACAATTTTTGGTCTTTTGAGCCAGGCTAATCTCACTCAGAATGATGTTCTCCAATTCCATCCATTTACCAGCGAATGATAACATTTCGTTCTTCTTCATGGCTGCATAAAATTCCATTGTGTATAGATATAGGTTAATTCTTTTTGATCTAACCTTTTCTCTAGTTCCTGGTCCCCTTCTCTTATTGGCCTCAGTTGCTTTTAAGGTATCTGCTTTAGTTTTTCTGCGTTAAGGGCAACAAATGCTAGCTAGTTTTTTAGGTGTCTTACCTAGTCTCACCATTCCCTTGTGTGCTCTCGCTTTTATCATGTGCTCAAAGTCCAATCCCCTTGTTGTGTTTGCCCTTGATCTAATGTCCACATATGAGGGAGAACATACGATTTTTGGTCTTTTGGGCCAGGCTAACCTCACTCAGAATGATGTTCTCCAATTCCATCCATTTACCAGCGAATGATAACATTTCGTTCTTCTTCATGGCTGCATAGAGTTCCATTGAGTATAGATACCACATTTTCTTAATCCAATCATCAGTGGTGGGGCAACTTGGCTGTTTCCATAACTTGGCTATTGTGAATAGTGCCGCAATAAACATGGGTGTGCAGGTGCCTCTGGAGTAACCTGTGTCACAGTCTTTTGGTATATCCCCAAGAGTGGTATTGCTGGATCAAATGGTAGATCAATGTTTAGCTTTTTAAGTAGCCTCCAAATTTTTTTCCAGAGTGGTTGTACTAGTTTACATTCCCACCAACAGTGTAAGAGGGTTCCTTTTTCCCCGCATCCTCGCCAACACCTGTTGTTGGTGGTGTTGCTGATGATGGCTATTCTAACAGGGGTGAGGTGGAATCTTAGTGTGGTTTTAATTTGCATTTCCTTTATTGCTAGAGATGGTGAGCATTTTTTCATGTGTTTTTTGGCCATTAAATTTCTTCTTTTGAGAAAGTTCTGTTTAGTTCAGTTGCCCATTTCTTTATTGGTTCATTAGTTTTGGGAAAATTTAGTTTTTTAAGTTCCCTATATATTCTGGTTATCAGTCCTTTGATGTGTAGCTGGCAAATATTTTCTCCCTCTCTGTGGGTGTTCTCTTTGGTTTAGAGATCATTTCTTTTGATGAACAGAAGCTTTTTAGTTTTATGAGGTCCCATTTATCTATGCTATCTCTTAGTTGCTGTGCTGCTGGGGTTTCATTGAGAAGGTTCTTACCTATATCTACTAACTCCAGAGTACTTCCTACTCTTTCCTGTATCAACTTTAGAGTTTGGGGTCTGATATTAAGATCCTTGATCCATTTTGAGTTAATCTTGGTATAGGGTGATATACATGGATCTAGTTTCAGTTTTTTTGCAGACTGCTAACCAGTTTTCCCAGCAGTTTTTGGTGAAGAGGCTGCTAATTCTCCATTGTATATTTTTAGCTCCTTTGTCAAAGACAAGTTCGTTATAGTTGTGTGGCTTCATATCTGGGTCCTCTGTTCTGTTCCACTGCTCTTCATGTCTGTTTTTGTGCCAGTACCATCCTGTTTCTATCGTTACTGCTTTGTAATATCGTTTGAAGCCGGGTATCATGATACTCCAGTGTTGTTCTTTTGACTGAGTATTGCCTTGGCTATTTGTGGCCTCTTGTGTTTCCATATAAATTTAACGGTAGATTTTTCAATCTCTTTAATGAATGTCATTGGAATTTTGATAGGAATTGCATTAAACATGTAGATTACTTTTGGGGGTATGGACATTTTTACTATGTTGATTCTACCAATCATTGAGCATGGGAGATCTTTCCACATTCTATAGTCTTCTTCAATCTCTTTCTTCAGAAGTTTATAGTTTTCCTTGTAGAGGTTGTTCACATCTTTTGTTAGGTTTACAACTAGGTATTTGATTTTTTTTGAAGCTATTGTACATGGAATTGTTTTCATAAATTCTTTTTCAGTTTGCTCATTGTTAGTGTATAGAAATGCTAATTATTTTTCTATGTTGATTTTATATCCTGCTACCTTGCTATAGCTATTGATGATGTCTAGAAGCTTCTGAGTAGAGTTTTTTGGGTCTTTAAGGTATAGGATCATGTCGTCTGCAAATAGGGATATTTTGACAGTTTCTTTACCTATTTGTATTCCTTTTATTCCTTCTTCTTGCCTAATTGCTCTGGCTAGGAATTCCAATACTATGTTGAATAGGAGTGGAGATAGTGGGCATCCTTGTCTGGTTCCTGATTTTACAGGGAATGGTTTTGGTTTTTCTCCCTTAAGTATAATGCTGGCTGTACGTTTGTCATATATAGCTTTTATAATGTTGAGGTACTTTCCTTCTATTCCTAGTTTTCTTAGAGCTTTTATCATGAAATGGTGTTGGATCTTATCAAAGGCTTTTTCTGCATCTATTGAGATGATCAAGTGGTTTTTGTCTTTGCTTCTGTTAATGTGATTTATTACGTTTATTGATTTTTGTGTGTTGAACCACCCCTGCATTCCTGGGATGAAGCCTACTTGGTTGTGGTGAATAATCTTGTTGTGTTGTTGAATTCGGTTTGCCATTATTTTGTTGAGGATTTTTACATCAATGTTCATTAAGGAGATTGGCCTATAGTTCTCCTTTTTGGAGGTGTCTCTGCCTGGTTTTGGGATAAGTGTAATACTGGCTTCATAAAATGTGTTTGGCAGTTTACCTTCCCTTTCTATTTCATGGAACAGTTTAAGGAGGGTTGGTATGAGTTCTTCTTTAAAGGTCTGATAGAATTCAGCAGAGAATCCATGAGGTCCTGGACTTTTCTTTTTGGGGAGACTCTTGATTGCTGCTTCAATTTCATTTTGTGTTATAGATCTATTCAGGTGATTAATTTCCTCTTGTTTCAGTTTTGGATGATCATATGTATCTAGAAATCTGTCCATTTCTTTAAGATTTTCAAATTTATTTGAATATAGGCTCTCGAAGTAGTCTCTGATGATTTTCTGGACTTCCATGGTATTTGTTGTTATCTCCCCTTTTGCATTCCTGATTCTACTAATTTGAGTTTTTTCTCTCCTCATTTATTCAGGTTTCCCAGGGGTCTATCGATATTGTTTATTTTTTCAAAGAACCAACTTTTTGGTTTATTAATTCTTTGTATGGTTTTTTTGGTTTCTATTTCATTGATTTTAGCTCTTATTTTTATTATTTCTCTCCTATTTGTTTTGGGATTTGCTTGTTCTTGTTTTTCTAGGTGATAGAGATGTATCATTAGGTCATTGATTTGGGATCTTTCAGTCTTTTTAATATATGCACTCATGGCTATAAACTTTCCTCTCAGGACTGCCTTTGTTGTGTCCCATAGGTTCCGGTAGGTTGTGTTTTCATTTTCATTGACTTCCAGGGACTTTTAAATTTCTTCTTTTATTTCATCAATGATCTATTGTTCATTACGTAGTGAGTTATTTAGTTTCCAGTTGTTTGCATGTTTTTTGTCTTTACTTTTGTTGTTGAGTTCTACTTTTACTGCATTGTGATCAGATAGTATGCATGGTATATTTTCTATTTTCTTATATTTGCTGAAGCTTGCTTTGTGCCCTAGGATATGATCTATTTTGGGGAAGGTTCCATGGGCTGCTGAGAAGAATGTATATTGTGTAGAAGTTGGATGAAATGTTCTGTAGATATCAAGTAGGTCTATTTGATCTATTGTATATTTTAGATCTTGGATTTCTTTATAGATTTTTTGTTTGGATGACCTATCTATTGATGATAATGGGGTGTTAAAGTCTCTCACCACCACTGTGTTGTAGTTTATATGTGCTTTTAGGTCTTTCAGGGTATGTTTGATGAAATTGGGTGCGTTGACATTGGGTGCATATAGGTTGATAATTATTATTTCCTTTTGGTCTATTTCCCCTTTTATTAGTATGGAATGTCCTTCTTTATCTCGTTTGATCAATGTAGGTTTGAAGTCTACTTTGTCAGAGATAAGTATTGCTACTCCTGCCTGTTTTCGGGGGCCTTTGGCTTGGTAAATCTTCTTCCAGCCTTTCAATCTAAGCCTATGCTTATTTCTGTCGGTGACATGGGTCTCCTGTAAGCAACAAATTGTTGGATCATCCTTTTTAATCCATTTCATCAAGTGGTGCCTTTTGATGGGTGAATTAAGTCTGTTAACATTAATTGTTAGTACTGATAGGTATGTGGTGATTCCTGTCATTTAGTTGTCTTAGTTGTTTGAAGGTTTGATTGTGTGTACCTAAGTTGAGGCTACTCTCTTCTGTCTTGCTTTTTCTTATTCTGTGGTTTGGTGCTGCCTGTCTTTTCATGGTTATGTTGGGTTTCAGTTTCTGTGTGCAGAATCCCTTGAAGAATCTTTTGTAGTGGTGGCTTTGTGGTCACATATTGTTTTAGTTTCTGCTTATCATGGAAGGCTTTTATAGCTCCATCTATTTTGAATGATAGTTTTGCTGGGTAGAGTGTCTTGGGGTTGAAGTTATTTTCATTCAGTGCCTGGAAGATCTCACCCCACGCTCTTCTTGTTTTTAATGTTTCTGTTAAGAAATCTGCTGTGATTTTGGTGGATTTACCTTGTATGTTATTTGTTTTTTCTCTCTTACAGACTTCAATATTCTTTCCTCAGTTTCTAAACTTGTTATTTTAATGATGATATTCCATGGGGTAGTTCTATTTTGATCTGGTCTGTTTGGTGTCCTAGAGGCCTCTTGCTTCTGTATGGGAATAGATTTCTCTAGATTTGGGAAATTTTCTGTTATTATTTTGTTGAATATATTACGCATTCCCTTCGCCTGCACCTCTTCTCCTTCTTAGATGCCCATGATTCTCAAGTTTGGTCTTTTGATGGAGTCGGTGAGTTCTTGCATTTTCTTTTCACAGGTCTTGAGTTGTTTAATTAATAGTTCTTCGGTTTTTCCTTTAACTACCATTTCATCTTCAAGTTCTGAGATTCTGTCTTCTGTTTGTTCTGTTCTGCTGGATTGGCCTTCCATTTTGTTTTGCATTTCTGTTTCTTTCTTTTTTCTGAGGTTTTCCATATCCTGGGAGGTTTCCTCTTTAATGTCTATTTTTGTCCTGAGTTCATTTATCTGTTTATTAATCATGTTCTCTGTTTCACTTTTGTGTTTACACAGTGCTTCTGTGGTTTCCTTTATTTCTTCTTTTGCTTTTTCAAATTCTCTATTTTTGTTGTCTTGGAATTTCTTGAGTGTCTCCTGTACATTTTGGTAGACCCTACCCAGTATCATCTCTATAAAAGTCTCATGGAGTACCTGTAGTATGTCTTCTTTTAAGGTATTCTTGTGGGCTTCATTGGGTTCTTTGGCATAGTTTATCTTGATTTTGTTGGAGTCTGGATATGAGTATCTGTTTTCTTCATTCCCCTCTGGTTCCTGTACTAATTTTTTCTGTGGGGAAACTCGTTTCGCTGTTTTTTAAGTCTTCCCATCATTGTCCTTGGTGTTGTTACTGTCCCTGTACTGTGTGCAATTAAGTATTTTCTAGCTTGTATATATATATACAATATATAATAACAATGGTGATATTTAGAATGGAAGGGTGAGTAGAGATGGAAAGCAAGGAAGTTAGAAAAAGGGAAAAACAAATAAACAGACAAGTAGGAAAAAACAAAACAAGGAATCAAACAAAAAAGTTTCAAGGTATAAACAGGGAGCGTTTGTGTACTAATCGACAGTAAGCTGAACAGGCATTAGAGAGACAGAGAGAGGATTGAAAATAAAAAATAAAAAGAATAAAGATAAGAATAAAAATATAAAATAAGTAAATGAAAGAAATATATATAAATGTAAAAATAAAATAAAACAAAATGAAAAATAGAAAAAAAAAACAAACCTCCAAGTTCAAATGCAATGAAGTTTCAGTCTTAATAATTTTGGTGTCTTTCTCAGTCTCTAATCCTGGAGATGGTGCTCAGATGTTGTTCTGTAGTTGTCTTATCAAAGGGGACGCATAAATTAGAACAAAACTGCACAAAAAAAACCAAAACCCATGAAGTGTCCCAAGTTCAAATGCAATACAGTTTCAGTAAGTTTTTCAGCATGCAGGTGTAGTTCGGTTGTTTTCTCATCAAAGGTAGGGAGAGAGGAAAAAAAAGTGTCTGGAGACAGTTCTGTGAATGGCTTTCTGCGGCTTTGGCTTGCCTGCCCGCTGCTGTCAGCTTGCTGTTGCTGGAGGCTTTATTTATGCAGATCTCAGGGGTGAGCTTAGCACTCACCTGGCCCTGCAGACTTTGTTTACTCAGAATTCTCCTGTGTGGGAGCCTCTGCTACAAGCTTTCCCCTTTCCAAGCACACTGGGGGAGTTGACACTGCACCTGCTTTCTCTGGTCTGCGTGTTTATTTACAGCTCACGTTGGAAGTGGGTCTTCCCCCCTCTCCTGTGGAGTTTTCCTCCCTCTGCCACTCTCACAAGCTTTCCCACTCCTGGTTGCTGGGTGCGCATCCCCGCTCCTGCCGGAGCCTCTCCCGCCAGGCCCAGCTTGTTTATTTACAGTTCTGGGAAGGATTCCCTTTCCCCCCTCTTCGGCGCTCAGTGCACCCCACCCTGTTTCCCACATGTCTTTATTGTTCTTATTGCTTATTATTCAGTTTCTCTTTTTTCCCTGGGTGGAGGTTGGTCTGCCCACGGGGCTATGCTGATCTGACCCAGGGTTATCTGTGGGAGTACCGTGGTACCACTAAGCTCACCTTGTCCATGTCTTTCTAAGCCGTCTGGGCGCGGGCAACTGGTGGCCCGGGGGTCCTCTTGGTTTCTCTGTTTAACTTGAAGTGGAGATCTCTGTGCTGGCTGGAGGTGTGGAGGGGTCAAAGTTTTGCCTTTTCTCGGTGGTTTTGCCTGCAAAGTGTGTCTCCAACGTCTCTCCAAGATTTCACTATAGAAGGCACGCTTTTTGCTTCTTCCCTCTAGCCACCAGCTTGGAATTACCTAATCTGGCAATTTAATTATCTGATAAAAGTATAGGTCATTAAGAATTGTGATGGGGAAACAGGTAGAAGAAAATGTAAGTGAGAAAGTGATTCTATTTGTAGACATAAGGGAAGTGTTAATGGGGGAGAGCAATGGAATAGGGAAGGAAAAGATGATGGTTTAATATTGAATATTGAAAGATGGGTGTCATGCCTTATGAATAGTGACTGAAGAGAAAAGTAGAGAAGATAAAGCAGAACCAAAAAGGAAGGGAGAAGGAAGGCACAAATATGCCCAAATCAAATACACAAAAACAACAAAAAATTAATCAAAATATATTTATATAAATTAAGTGAAAAAATATAAAAATGGCAATAAAACAGAGAAAATAATAAAAATATAGTTATAGAAACTAAATGAAAAATATAAAAATGGCAATGAAAACTGAAAAACAACAGAGCTATCAGTTGCAAACAGAGAAGCTGCTGTTACTAGTATGGTTATTATTATTATTATTATTTTATTTTTCCTAAGTATGTGTCATTCAGTCCAGCAGGTGGCAGAGTAGTTAGAGGATTAAGTCCCTGTAATGGCAGTTACAGCCTTTTGGTTTCCCAGCATAGGTGGGGGACTTTGAGATCTGAATAAAATCTCTAGTGAAGGCTTCTGGGATCTGAACTCTTAACCCCTTAGCCTCACTTACTTTCCTCTTAATGTGTGGCTTCCTTCTTCTCTCACGTCCCCACTAACTCACAGTATGTTGTGCTCAGTACTGGCACTGATCCTTCCCACAACTGGGTTTGCTGGCACTCTCCGGGTCCTCCTGCTACTTGAATCCACACCATAGCTGCAATTTTCAAATACAGCTGAGACTAGAAGTGCTGTTCAGTCAAGACCTCATGGCTGTATCTTTTGTCTCATGAGGGATTCTGTGACACAGCTGGTGTTGGAGGGCTGTTACAGTCCTCAGTTTCTCTGACCACACCTTTGTGTATCATCTTCAAGTTGGTGAGCTGATGGTGCCTGTGATGGTGTTGGGTTCCTGACTCTGCAATTACCCACTGCTATCTGCAACTGGTAAACTCCTGGGAAGCTGATGTAGTCTAGAGCAGGCTAGCTGTGCCACCAGCTCTAATTTCTTACCAGTTCTGGTTGAGAACCTATTTTCTGGTTGTTTTGATTCTGAGTTGCCAAGAAGCTGTCACGTTGAGTTTCTTTCAAAGGATTTTTCCATAGCCATTGAGTTATATATTTCTGTTTCTTCACTGAATTTATTGATACATTGAATATACTATCATTTAGAGTATTTCCACTATTTGAGCAAACCTAGCTCAGGTGTTTTTTTCATAGTAGGGGGCAAAGTGGCACCCATCTGGTTTTTGAATCAAGGAACGAAGCCCTGGGAAAAGGAGTTATATGAATTTCCATCTTTTTGTATGCATTGAGTTTACTTAAGATGACAGTGATTAGCTTTTTATGATCACTGGTATAGCTGAGCTCCAAAACTGCCTTGCTCTGGAACATTTGAGGGTATCCTGAGTGTTGAATACAGTTTCAGTTTACATTGCTGGATTAAAGAATATTTACTTTTTTTCTCTTTTGAGGCAGGGTCTCACTGTGTAACCTAGGCTGGCCTTAACCTCCTGAGTTGTGGGATTACATGTTTGTGCCACCATGCACAAATGTGTTTTTACTTCTTTATGGAGGAATTTAGTCTTTTGTGTTTTTCTTTTTGGTAGTACAGGGTTTGAACTCAGGGTTTCATGCTTGCTGTTGTGTGTTCTTATATCATTTAAATACTTTCTACATGTTCTAAGAAGGGGGAACAGGCTGAGGGAGAATGGAGGAAGTAAATCTAAGATATATTGTAAACACATATGTAAATATCATAATGTATTCCCTGTATAAATATTACATGCTAATAAATTTTTAAAATACTGTCTACATGTATATTCTGTGCAATTTTATTTAACTTATATTGTTTACTTCTAATTTTCTCTAGCATTTGGTCATAGTTGTGACAGTGCCAATTTTATAAGCAGTATTAAAGAATTGGTATTTGTTAGTTGGCCTTATGGTTTTTCTGATTTGCTATTTCTATATTTATCTTATTTACTACCTTTTATTACTTTAAGTTTAATATGATATTCATTCCCTAGTTTCTTGAATTGCTTTTGGTGATTTAAATATTTATTTTCTAATCTATCTGTTTAAGCATGTATAGTTCCTTTTGAATACCTGGTAGGCTATATTGCACAGTTCATGTTATAGAGATGCATGTGTATTGCAGGAATTTTAAATTTTAAAATACACTGATCTTTTAATGGATACACAGAAACATAACAATTGTAGATATGTATGAGATTATGTTTATCTACATGTATATAGATGGCATAATGTTTAAGTCAGGTTCAGTATGTTCCCTGAAATACTTATCACTTTTGATGAACACACTCAAAATCCTTTCTTCTAGCTCTCTGAGCTATTTAGTACATGTCATGATCCATATTCACCCTACTGTGCATTATACCACCAGAACTAATTTCTTTTGTGTAATATAATCTCCTTACTAGCTACTCTCCCTACATACTGGTTATCACCATTCAACCCTCAACTCCTATCAAAGCAAGTTAAAAATTCCACATAAATGAGGTCATGCAGTACTCATCTTTCTGCGCTTGACTTATTTCACTCTACGTAATTATCTCCAGTTCTATCCATGTTGTCTCTGATGGCACAATTTTGTTCTTCTTTATGGCTAAATAATACTTCATTGTGTAAATATACCACATTTTCTTTATCCATTCATCCATTTATGGACACTTTGATGTTCTGGGTCCCCAAGACTGATCTGAGCCTTTCAGACACCCAGCCAGAGGGAACTGTGGAGAAGCTGACCAAAAAGTCACTTGTATCTGAGGCTGATCATTGGCTCAACATGCTAACATGTTTCTGTAGCCACTGGGGGAATCAATGAACCAGCAGAACACACCGGGCATTAGTTGTGAGGGTCCCAAGTCACCAAAGAGAGAGTGGGTAGTGTACAGTCTCTCCCAATGGCAGCATGCAGATGTATACATTTTAGAAATGTTCCTATGAAAAGTTCTAAATGAAAAGCACGAGCTCTTTGGGCCTCAAGGGTCAGTCTTCCCAGTGAATATACATTTCTGCCTCACCAAAGAATGTCAGTGATATGTCTGGTGATTTGCCTCTCTACTAAAAGGAGCAAAGAATGCCAGAAATGTAATCCAGAAACTTTAATGCCTGGACAGAGCCCTCACTCTTCTAGGTAGAAGGTGGGGGGCCTTTGTCACTCAGGGCACATGTTGAAGCTTTCAGAGCCAACATTTATCCAAGGTTTGGCACACCCTCAGTCAGTCTCCTACCTCTACAGACATCACCTTCCTGTTGCCCAGCTTCACCGAAGACTTACCTATGCACCTCATACTTGAGTGAGCAGGAAAATGGAGTTGCTAATATTTAAAATGGTGGTCAATAATGAAGACAAGAACTTGGGGCATCTGGTAGGCATGAGCTCCAGCCACCAAGGATAGCAGGCAGTACCTTAATCTCTGAGCAAAACTGCAGTTAGGAAAATGAAAGGCTGTTCCCCGTCAGAGCAATCTTTCCAGGCAGTCTGAGAAGCCTATTGTTCTGTCAAATTTTCAGCATAATCTGTTAAGTGATCTCACGGGACCCTAGAACACATGACTGGTTAGGCCCCATGCCCTGATTCGCCGTGCCTGTTCACCTGTGGAAGGAAGGAGTAAGAGGTAGGCACGTTGTTGCAGGAGGCCTCTGCACACAGGAGTTCCTGTAAGACTAGGAATGTCTCTGCCAGGTCCCAGAGAACCAAGTGTTAGCCATCTCTTGCAATGGTTTGCTCCTCAGGTCCCTTTGAGGGAGGACAAGGGTGCAGAAGGCATGGTGCTCAAGGACATCCTCAGATGAGGACGGCCACAGAGATGTGTGGCCAGAGCTTTACCCAGGCCTGCTCTGCCCGGTTCAGTGGCCCTGACTTCCGGCACTTGGTGTGTATTTCCCGGGAAATACAGGGCCTGCCCTTCCCTGGCCCATTTCTGAGGTATCCTTAGTCTAAATGCTGTGAACCTTGGGCCTGTGCACTTGTCCGCAGCCCGGAGAATCTGTGTGGAGAAGATCCAGGCTTGGCCTATAGTCAGCCCGACCTGCCAGGTGGGAGAGCTTTGATCCACTGCAGGGCCTTTCCTCAGGAAGGTCCACAGCAGCCCAGATCAATTTTCTTCCCTTGGGACCTGGCTCCCCAAGTATCAGGGGAGGCTTGTCACAAGCTAAGCCAGGTTGGGTCAAAAATGCTGGGCATTTTTTTACTGTAAACTTGTTTTTTGAGTTCAACTCGAGAAATAAGAACTTAAAATTTAAATATAAGGGAAGAAATTAAGAACTTAAGAAATACAGCTCCGAACAAAAAAACTCCAACAACTGCCACCTGCAACGGACCTGCTTTGGGAAAGCTGTTGAGTCTTTCCCAAGTTTCAATAGTTAGTCTTATTTACTTATTAGTATATTATAGTTGTACTGGGGGTACACTGTGACATTTACAAACATGCTTACAGTGTATCTTAGTTAAGATTCATCTCTCACATCTTTTTCCTTTATCCCTCCTCCTTCTCAGAACAATTTCGACGGTCTCATTGCTCCATTTTCACACATGAATACATGGTACTTCCACCATATTCACCTCCTTCATCCTTTCCTTGTGCTCGTCCCAGTCCCACTGGGACCTACCTCTGTACAGGACTTTACCTTCCTGTCCTTCATTAAAAAAAAAGACAATTTTTTTCTTTATGATGGTTATACAAGGATTTTCACTGTGACATTTCCTTATATATACCAATACTTAACCTTGTGTTTTTTAGCATCAAAATAAATCTCTGAGAGAAGAGTTCCTAATACCTACACTGATTCTATCATCATGTTCACTGATGTGGACCCAGCGTCCCCATTTCAGGGCCACTTCTCCATAGACTCTCCACACTCTATTCTTGGAACCAACCTCCATGATCTTCTAGGAATTCCTGCGAACCAATAAGGCCTCCACAGTGGAGACTTCCTGACCGCAGGGCCCCAGGCCCTCAGGCAGAGTGGGTAAGACCCAGGGTTCTGCAAGCAGACGTCTGATGGTCTGATGTCACCATCTGTGCCTAGCTACTTTCCTGGCTGTTGGCCTCTGAGATCATTGCTTAACCTCTCTAAATCTCCCTTTCTTCATGGGATCAACAGTGGCACTTGCTTGCCAGGGTTGAGAATCAGTGGCACACACAGGAGCACTGAGGCACCTGGCGGTTGAGTCACGGCTCCTGTTGTTACTTAATAAGGCATTTTTTCTTTTTCAGTACTGGGGACTGAACACAGGGCCTCACAAAAGCAATGCTAGGTATGTACTCTGCCATTTGAGCTATGCCTCCAATCTTTTTTAAAATTTTGTTTGGAGACAGTCCTACTACCTTTGACTGGGCTGGCCTGGAACTCATGATTCTAACATCTCTGCCTCCTAAATAGCTGGGATTACACACATGCACCGAAACACCAGGCACAGGTGTCTTCTTCACCAGCAAGTCTGATATCCAGTGAGCTTAGGAATCCACCTCTATGGCCATCGGCTGCCTGCAGAGAATCCCTCAACCAACAGCAACTGGTGGACTTGTCAATTGTTGCCAGCAATGAGCTGAAAGGTCATCCAAGTTACACTTCCATGGAACCATAGAGATATCTAGAGTGAGCTAGACAGAAACTCAGAGTCTTTGGGAGGGAATCAATCTTCATCTGCTGACATGGCTGGACAAGTCCTCAGCAGCACTCCAAAGGCATTTTCAGTTTCAGAATGATTCTCGAACTCCACGAGCAGTCTAGAAAGTCTCCGATAGGCTTCAACAATGGCAGTGTGTCATTTCCCAGCCAACAGTACAGTCCTGGTGATACCCCTCTTTCCAACCGTACACCCAGCCAATGGTAGACTGTTGGTGGATGACACCCCCTTTTTCCCTCTGTGTAGCCCTCCTGCTGCCCTTTCAAGAGCAACTCAAATCACAAAGGACACTCAGCCACACCTGCCAGCCTCTGCTGCCTATAGCAGCTAGAGATTGCCCTAGATGCTAGCCAAGATCAATTCTAGTTCTCCCAGCAACCTATAAAATAAGATGCACACCATACACATGTAAAATGAGGAATTAGTTTATTGAACAATTACAAGGAGCAGAAATAGTGGACCTAGCTACACATTTTATACACCAAGCAGGAAAGGCTACACCATTCTGGTTCCCCTTTTTCCTGAAACCAGAACAGGTTTTCTGGACTTCCACACTAGGGATGGGATCAGGGAAACAATGGACTTCAATTATTCCCTATTGAGGCCAATTGAGTAGTTGCCCATGTTGAAAACCTGCCTGCGTCTCCTGGGCAGGAGTATCAATGCTCCTCTTATGTCCTTTGGAAAGTAACCTATTTGATTCTGATAGAGGCTACTATGCTTACAGTATTCAGTATTGGGTTCCAGGCTGGCTGGAGCAGTAGAGCCTGGAGAAACTGCATCATCAGGTGATAGCACGGGCATGCCCACTGGTGTATAGCCCTCTTATTGTCAGAAGGCAGAAGGCCAGGCTTTAACAGAGACAGGAGTCCCTGGCCATTTCTGCTCTTAGCAACCTTCTCCAGTGTCTGGCCTCAAGCAGTGCTTTGTAGGTTTCTGCTCGGCAGATTTCCCTGGGTGTTGGAAAAGCACAGCCCTATTCTTGCTTGTCATGGCTGTGCAGGCAGGAGCAGCTACTATTCATGTGAAGGAGTTTCAGGGCATTAATGGCAATGTCCCGTGGAGGTGTAGCACTCCTCTGGGGCGCGGAAGGTGTGCCACCTACTTCTACAGTTTTATGGCAGAACACGTCTGTCTCCAGAACAAGCTTGTAAAAAAATACTTTAACAGAATATGCTGTACAGAACTAGGATTTGACACTGTATATTACAATGCTAAAATATTTGTATAAATACTATACAGGCATGAAGTCACTCCATTGGGAAGGGCTCACTGATGAGGTTATGAAGACCTGCTGTCAGTATGCCCAAAGGAAAACCTCTCCACGATAAGGACAGGGAAAAGCATGGCTGTGCTGTGCCTGAACACCAGGTATGTGCAGACCTGGATACAGTCCCCACTGGCTGCCTGCAGCAGCACAGCTCTGAGCTGCACATGCAGGTAGCCCCATGAAAACCACATCTTCCAACAATGCTTTGATGAGAATTTTAGCACTTCAAAAACTTCCCTGGCCATAGATGCTCCTTCTGCAGGCCTAACCAAGCAGCCATCCCAGAGCAGGCATCCCCAGGTGGGTACCATGGGGACGAGCACATGCCTCAGGCGCCTAAACTGAGGAAAGTAGGTTCCTCCCTCTCTGATACGCCCCCTGGCATCCATATCCATGGATGTCCTCGGTCTCCTGCCACCTCTGCGTCCCATTGTGGTGAGTGGCTGATTGACACTGAATGCAAACGAGGCATGAGATGGAGGTCCCTGGAGGCCCAGCACCATTCTGGCCTGGGCGGGGGAGAGGCAGAGGAATGGGGGAGAGTACAACCCAGTCCACTCACGCTCTGGCCCCACAAATGCCCTTTAGTCTGGCATTTCAATATTTAATTTGGGAGGGGGGAGGACGTACTTTCCAGGGCTCTGTGTAATAACCACCCTGGCCTTCTTGCGAAACATAGGAGCAATTTTAGGAGGTTCTGGAACTGGGGTTTCTTCCATTTCTTCATTATCTTCATGGTGGAGATCGTATGAAATATTTCCGTATTCTCTCAAAAATGGGAAGATTTCAAGCAGAAACTGGCAGAAATCTTTGCGAATACCAAACCACCCTGAAAAATAAGAATTTTGCTTTTCAAGCTGTAGGCTTTCACATTGCTTTTCTTTCCTGAACTAGGTTTATTGGCACAATGTACCAATTTACCCAGAAATAAAGATTGTCCAAGCTCCAAATGCTCAATAACGTGAAGAATTCAGACCTCTAGCTCCAGGGTTCTCAAAGTGGGGACCCTAGAGTAGCAGTGACATCATCCCAGAGCCTTGTTAGGAGGCAATTCTTGAGCCGGCCCAGGCCTCCTCATTCAGAAATCAGGATGGGTTGGGTAGTGTGGGGCCACTTTACCTGGCTTTTCAAGGACTGGGATGAATGGTGGAGTTTGAGAGCCCCTGCTTGCTCTGGTGGTTCTCAAATACCTGTGGTAGGACCTAGACCATGTTACTTTCCTTCAATCTTCCCTGCCCAAATTAAACTCATGCATAAACAAAAGCATAATCTGAGCAAAAGCTTTCTCTTACCCTCTGGAATCTGAGAAGGGAGTTGGTCAAGGCCAGTACTTATGAGCTCATGAGCCCTCTCCGAGCTAGTTTCAAGGTTCACTCTCCCTCTCTGTCACAGGAGACTGTCAATTTGGTGCTGGCTCTTTCAGGGCACAAGCAGCAGCACAGCCTGGTCTGCAATCTAGGCTTCCCCCTACATGGGCCGCCGGTGTGCTAGTTGTCTAGGTTACATCCAGTGCAGCTCAAAATATTGTGAACGGACCCACCTCAAAGATTCAAAACTACATGCCACAGCATGCTGGTGGAGAGATAGAGTGGTCTAGCCAGGGACAGCTGGCAAGACTCTATGATGTCATGGGGAGGGGGCATGGCAGAACGGGACCTAGGATGACTCCTAGGTGTCCAGCAGAAGAAAAAGGTTTTTTCATCTATCTTCCTGAACTCTGGGAGAAAGGACTGTGAACCCCATCTTGAAGAGGAGGACACAGGAGTTCAGATAGCCAGCCTGCCTTGTTTCACCCACTTTCCAATTACAGTGTGCACTGGAGGCAAGCTGTATAGGCCAGTGTTTCAGAGCAAGTGTCACACCATGTCCTAACCTTAGAACATTACAGATGTTCCTCAGCCTCTTCCTAGAGTCCATACCAACTCGTAAATTGCGGCCCTCAAACATCATCCTTTCATAGGGCACAGGCATGCATACATGCACCCCCCCACAGGGCTTCTGAAAGGCTGAGTACATACAGTGGTTTCCTCCCTTCTGTCCAAATGTAGTTGCCATCAGCGTGATCAATGAGAGCCACAGGGGGACAAATATTGGAATACAAGAGAAAGCATTGTGGCCATCCAGTTTGTGAACCAGCAGAATCTAGAGAAAGAGACGCACAGTCAAGTTCTTGTTGATACATCTGAAAATGGACAAAGTCTGCAGCTGCCTCACTAGGTGGGTTCTCCCCAGGCAGGTCTCTGAAGTAATAAAGCCAACACAAGAAATGGCAGAAAACTACTCAGATGAGAACCAGATGAACTTTTGCATCCCTCCTCAGGACCAAGCAACATCCATCTGCTTGGAGATACCTCATCACCAGTTTTTTAAGAAACTCTGCCTGGGGTTTGTTCTAAGAGTCCCCTATACCAGAATTCTCTACAGAACTCCAATATCCAACTCTCTTTTTCAAAAAGTAGAAGCTGGACACATGTGGATGCACCACAGCTGTAGAGGTACACTGATCTCTGCCAGCACCCCTGGCTCCCCATCCCTGAGGGGAAAGGACATGTCCTCACTGCCCTTTCCTCTAGGCCTTCTCTCCAGCAGGGGCTCACTGGGATGTCAAGGGCTAGCTTTCTAGCTATACAGGGTATGGTCAAAATAAGTGTGGGCTTCAGAGGCCAAGGAGGTATCCTGTAGAAAGCTTACCTCAAAAGTAAGAAGAGGCACGACAATGGTCATCCAGCTCAGTGCCATGGTTATGTGTGTCCTTCGCTGTTCTGCAATCACATCCATAGAGCGCAGGAACAAGACAGACCACACGATGTAATAGAGGACCACCAGGCACAGGAAGGACATGAGGATCCACAGGGGGACACACACCACCTGCAGGGAGAAGTGGACAGATAGTGTCTTTAGATTTTACCCCAGCCTCTGGTGGGCGCCATTGTTCTAACCTTCCTGGGTCAGTCAAGAAAAGGCAGTGCTACTCAGGACTGCCATGAGGACAGCATGGGAACTAAAGTGTTCACCATTGGGTCTGCCTGCAGGAAATGCTGTCATCAGCCCACATTTCCTTCAGGTGACAGCCTTGCAATCTGGGCTACTGCCTCTGCATGTCCTCCCTTCACTCACATACTGCCTCACTCTCACAATCACTCATTTACGTACTCATTCCCTCACTCTCGCGGTCCCCAACATACTCACTCTCAGCCACTCCCCGCACACACTTATCTCCTCATTCAGTCACTCCCTTACACACTTATTCTATCATGCCAACTGTCACTTATACTGACTCTGTCATGCTCGGTCACTGACTCATTCAATTACTCCTTCCTACACTCATTCCATCATACTCAGTTACTCCCTCCTTCCAAGAATCACTCCCTCACTCATTCATGCTCAGTCACTCACACTCACTTCCTCCTGGTGAGACACTCCCTCACTCTCATTCACTTCCTTCCTCACTCATCCACTCATACTCCTTCACTCCTCCATCTCAGACTAACTCCCTCACCCTGAGTCACTCCCTCATTCTCAGTCCCTGTCTCCACTCCCTCACACTAACTTCTTCACTCATTCACTCCCAAATTCACTCATACTTTTTCATTCAGTTGCTCCTAGTCATTCACACATTTACTCCCTCCCACTCGTTCACTCACTCTTACTCACATACTCACTCTCACGGCCATTCACACATGTCACTCAGGCTTTCCCTGTGCACACTATTATTTTACCCTCACATACTCTCTTCACAGGCACCTATCTGCAACCTGCTGGAGGTTGTGTGAAGTTTCTCCATAAACTTCAGCTGCCTGGGCTTCTACCCTCACCCCTACCAAGTTAATGAATTTAGCAGATTCATGTGGGGTATATCGCATCACCTGACCTTGTCACCATGCCAGGGAACATTCTGAGTGTGATGTTGTCATAGCAGAATGACCTTGTCTTATTCACACACAAGCCTACAGGTTAAGCCCTGGGGGCATCACCCAGCCAGCCTCCCTAACATCTTGTTTCTCTCTACTCCTGCAGCAGGGATTATTCAGTTGTCCTTTTTTATTTTCTTAATGATCATATTGTAAACTTGACTGGATTTTTTGGTGCATATTTCTAAGTTCTAATACCTGTACATTGGTATAGGCTCTACCTTCTTCTGCCACCCTATAAAACTCCCTCATGCTGCTCCTCCATTGTCATGCTGTAACTGCAACACAACCCCTGGTCAACACAGATCTGTTCTCTGTCACTGCACTTTGTCTTTACAAGAATGTTGTATAGATGGAATCATTCAACAAGTAAACTTCTCTCAATGAGCATAATATATCTGAGATTCACTCAAGTTGTTCCCTGTAGCTTTTTGTTATGGATGGCATTCCGCTGTATGGATAACCCAAGTTTGTTTACCTCCCCACTCACTGCAGGTGGTTTTAAGCTCTGGGAAATCACAATCAAGGTCAGTAAAAAAATTGTGTCCTGGTTTTTGGGTGGCTATGAGTTTTCATTTTTCTATGGTAAATACCCAAGAGTGGACTGCTGGGTCACATGGTAAGTGCACGTTTACAAGAAACTGCCAACTTTTTTCTGGATTGACTATACAGTTCTGCCTTCCTGACAGTAATGCAAGAGTGTCCCAGTTTCTCTGCATCCTCCCCAGCACTAGGTATTGTCAGTACATTTTTTTTAATTTTTGCCAATTCTAATATGTGGTAGGATCACACTTGGTTTATTTTGCCTTTCCCCGATAGGTAATGGTGTTGAGCATCTTCTCTTGTGCTTACTCAGCATGTGCATATGCTCCTCGTTGTGAATTGTCAAAAGTTTTTTGCTAGTTTTTACTTCAGGCATTTGTTTTCTTATTTTTTTAATTCTTAGAATTCTTTGTATATTTTGGGTATAAGTCAAAGTTTGGATGTGTTTTCCAAATATTTTCACCCAGTCTGTCTCCTGTCTTTTCCTTCATGCCATTTTAATTTTAGGAGGTCTGAATTTATTATTTCTCTCTTTTATGGACCATTATTATCGGTGCCATTTTAAACACTTCTTCAACTAAATGCATGCCCTCAAAATTCTGTCCTATGTTTTCTTGTAACAGTTCTGTAGCTTTACATTTTACTCTTAAGATATATGATTTAGATTGATACATGATTTTTAAACCTCCTAATGAACTTGAGTTTCTGGATTGTAGGTTTCACCAAAAAGTCTTTGTGTAGCCTGTCTTCCCCCTTCTAAAACACATCTGTGAATTCCATTCAAGGGTGGAATAATAAGTGTTTTTGACGGCTTTATTTGCTCTCTTGCTCATAATGGGAAAAGTGCAATCAGACTGCTTCATCCACTGGCATTAACAGGGGAAATTCCTCTGTTCACTTGTTGAAAACACTGAAAATTACTAATCTTTTTTCCTAATTGTACCTTATGCCAAAAAAGTTGTTCTTGACTGGATTTGTGTCCTCCATGTTGTAACTGAATCACTTTTGAACTCAATTACCATGTTCCAGCTAGAACGTCCTGAAGATGTAGAATGGGTACCTATACAATATTTTTTATTATGAATGTTCTATTAAAGACTATGTGCAGAAGTTATAAATATCTTTAATTTTGGAAGCTATGCTCCCTTAATTTTTTCCCTATCTCCAAATGAATATTCTTGTTTTTTACTGTAGTTTTTATTTTTTTTTAAAAAGGTAAACTATGTTCAGTACAGGAAATGTCTCATGCACAAAGGTACATATCAAATAAGGAAACCAAGACCAAAACCCAAACCGGAACCACTGGCATAACCTCATGCCCCAGGAGCACTGTAACTCTTCTGCCTTTGCTCTCAGTCTTCTTTCTAAACATGTACTAGGTGAAAGAATACTATATTCTCTAATGTGTAACTTGTCACTTATCTATGTATACTTCCTTCCATTCATGTATCCATGTACAATTTTAACCAAATACCCATTAACTGAATGTACAGTTTAGAAGCATGACTTATGAGCCCATCCCCAGCAAAAGTGTAAACTAGTACAGGTTGTCTGAAAAGCAAGTTTGGCAGTGTGGCATATGTTTTTAAGAATCTCACAGTTTCTACAAGTAAGGATTTTTATACACAAAAAATATACACTGCAGGTTGAACAGGAGGAAAAATTTCTGATGTTTATAACACAGTAGGATAACTATGACTGACAGCAATTAATTGACTATTTCAAAATAGCTAGGATTTTAAATATTCTCAACACAAAGAAATGATAAATGTCTCAGGTAAGAAATACACCAATTACTCAGATTTGATCATTAGACCTAATCATTACCCATGGTAAACATGTATTGGAAGGTCACACCATATCCCATAAATTACAATTAGTATGTGTCAATTTAAAATTTAGAAAACTTACATATACACACCACTGCATGTTTTTAAAATTGCAAACACTCTCAACAACTGAAATATTCTGAAATAAGGGGATGGTCTGAAAAATGCAATTGAAGTACACATCAATTAAACTTCAAAAGCTGTGTTTATAAAGATATTTTATTGAGCTGGGCAAATGCTTATGGTATGC
Organism: Castor canadensis; assembly: GCF_047511655.1. Taxonomy (NCBI): domain Eukaryota; kingdom Metazoa; phylum Chordata; class Mammalia; order Rodentia; family Castoridae; genus Castor; species Castor canadensis. The sequence continues at coordinate 5,555,515 of NC_133405.1, forward strand.
TAGGTCAAAAAAACAGAATACAAAATTTTACATGCAATATAATCCCAACTATTTGTACAACAAGGGAATAAAAACACTGTGCTATCTCCCAGTGGTGGGATAACTAGTTATTATTAGTCCATTACCTATGCTTGCCTGTCTTTTCCAAGTTTCCTAAAATAAACACAAATTACTTTTATAGGAAAAAAAAGTTTAAGGATTTAAAAAGTTACATACAAGCCATGGCCAGTGGATGATCTTGTCCAGTCTTAAGGCAATGAATATAAACTGCAGAATGTTGACAGAACACAGGATTTCTAACTAAAATTGAACAGAAGAATCAGTTAAACAAAATAAAAGTTGTATTTGGTATTGCACTTATTTGGGTAATACATTAATAGGCACAGCAAATTTTAATGCAGTAAAACTTTTATTATACTGGAAACTCCTGATTTTGGGCACTAGAAGAGCACAGCAATGCTATGCTAGGAAGTGTGCACTGGTCTCCTAGCTCATCCATCTGCTCCGTTGGTGCCCTGACCCTTCTGTGGCTAGGCTAGAGGCCTGAAACTGCTGGCCCAATAATAACCTGGTTTCCAGGTGTACAGAGAAAGAGGCTGTGGACCCTTCCCACCATAAGCTTCCTTCCTGCCCCTACCAACAATCACCTCTATTTGTAACCACCTTTGTACTTCTTTTTTCCTTGTACCCAGGACTCAGTTCAACATCTCACCCCTTCCTTTCCAGCTCCTTTGAGGACTCTGTCACATCAAGCCATCAATTATAGATTCTTTATTGCATCTTTAACCCCATTCATACCATTTATCCTTACCAGTAAGAAACAAGTTATCTATCTCCCATTTAAAAAATTCCCACATCCAATAAGCCCATCCCTCCCATGATCCAGTACCCCTCAGCCTTAGCTCTGTTCCTGCTGTAACCCAGCTTTGTGAGACAGAAATGGCTACAGGAGCCACTATTGCCTCATCTGCCATTCCAAGTCCCCTCTGTGCCCACCCCACCAGGAACTTGTCTTCATCAAGGTCCCTGGTATCAAAAGGCAGCAGAACACTTCCACTTGCGTCTTGAGCATTTTTGCAGCGTGTACATTGGTCAATCTCTCCGTCTATCTTATATTCCTCTTTCTGGGCTTCAAGAATTTCAACACAGTCATAGCATCCTGCTAGTGCACTGACAAGGTTCCTTTTTTCTCTCTTTAAATGGTGATGCTCCACAGAGCCTAAAACCCCATCCCCATTAGAGACTCTGAACTAGCCCTCCTAACTGCCCTCCAGTCCCAGTTGTGCAGGTGGGTGCCATTTGACTCTTTTGAGGCACTCTGAATGATACTGGTCCCCGGTTGAGCTCATTGTCCCTCTCCTTCTAATTACTGCAAGGTACCAAAACAGCCTGATTTCCTAAACCACAAACCTGGGAAGCACCTCCTGTTGTGTTCTCCACACTCTCGTATTCAGTCAAAATCCTGTCCATTTTCCCATCCAAACTTCTCTTGAGTCCCTCATCCATTCTCTATCCCCATTATGACTTCCTAGTCAGACTTTGTCTCTCCACAGCTCCCTTAGCTTCCCTTCCTCTAGTCTGGATGACCCTTTGTTCCCAATTGTAGCCCGACTGTTCTTCCTTCTGATGACAGTCCTTGTCCTTGTCTATGGAATGAAAACCTGTGACCTGTCCCACAAAGTTCTCAGTCCATCGGGCATTTAGTGACTCAGTAGTTCTCCTAGAGATCTCTAGGCCAAAAGCATAGTTCCACTGATTTAAGGAATTAGTTCTAAACACAGTGATTCCATACTAAGTCATTTGAAAAAGTAAATCATGTAAGTCAAAATAAAAATATTTTTACTTCATTCTTTAAAACCACAACTAATTCCTGATGACCTGTGTGTGCCTGTCAGGTAGTACACAATTCCCCCAAACTGTGGAGACAGATAAGTAACTTCCACTCTCATTTCCTGTTCTTCACGAACATCTTCCCACAGTACTAACTTTTAATGACAGCAACAGCAGAGACCCCCCCTCCCCAGTTCTTAAGTGATCTGGCATCATCAGAAAGAATGTAATGTGACCTAACAGTAAAATCATAAACTATTTCAAGCTAGGAGTATGACATGGCCACTATATGGTACCCTATGAGTTCATTAGGGTGCCCAGAGGACTCTGGTACATGTTTTGAAGGCTGAGAATGTGGGCCCTGTTCAGTTCACCTTTGTGTGGAGGCTCCCTTTCCACAGCTCCCACACTTTGCTCCTACCTCTTTGCTCCAGTCACATCTACCATGGAGTCCACACAGCTGACAGGTTTCTTCTGCCTTAGTATGCTTAAAATATGCCCTCCTCCCCTCCCAACACGGGGGCCCACTAGCAGACCCAAGTTCCTCCTTTACATCTCTGTGATAGCCTGCCCCCAGTCATTCCCTTGCCACTCACTGTATGTTCTCCTCCTTCAGTGACAAAAAAGTCAGTATGCAGTTCAACTCTGGCATATTGTTTCTTCCCATAGGTGCGAATTCCAAGAGAATGAATATATGAAAGACTTACTTTCTGGAACTCATGCCTAATGTAATTCTAGCCCTGGTATATGCTTTCACTTTCTATAAAACAAAAGTACATGTTTTCATAGGCTTCTTAAACTTTCTTCTCAGCCCCTGTCTAACAGTTTGTAGATAACTCTATCAGTGCTCCTTAGCCTGGGACAGTGCTGCTGGAGGTGGGTGGTACTAGGAAATGTGAAGGATTACTTTCAAATGTCACAAAATCCAGGGTGACAGACACTCATCTTTACTGCATAAGGGTCAGGGATAAGTGTCCTGCAAAGCATAAAACACTTGTTCAACCCAAACTTTCCTATACAAAATGCCAATAGCATACCTCCTTCCTCTACTGAGAAATGCTGGAGCAAATAGGTTTGGATTTCCATGATTTTTGTTTGATGGAAACTTTTCTTTTTTCTTTTTTTTTTTTTTTTTGCGAAACTGGGGCTTGAACTTAAGGCCTACACCTTGAACCACTCCACCAGTCCTTTTTGTGTTAGGTATTTTCAAGATAGGGTCTTATGAACTATTTGCCCGGGCTGGCTTTGAACCACGATCCTCCTGATCTCTGCCTCCTGAGTTGCCAGGATGACAGGTGTAAGCCACTGGCGCCCGGCTGATAGAGGCTTTTCTGATGATTTTTAAAGTCTGGATTTATTTCATTTCCTCAGGTAGTAGAAACAACAGGCTAAGGAACAGAGGCACAAAACAGAAAAGTGTGGATGACTAGATGGAATGGTGCCTATAAACCAAGAGGGAGGTCAGACTGGAGTGAAGCTAGGCAAGGAGCTTGTAAGTAGTAGAGAAAGTGAGGTTATAAATAGGAATTTAGGAGGCAACAACACATGAAGGCAGTGGATGCAGGAGTGTCAACAAGGTCATTCAGAGCAAGTATGAATAGTAAGATATATCCAAGACCAGAACGCTGAAAAACAGCAACTTGAAAGGAATAAAACTCAACAAAGGAGAAGACCAAGGGACAGAGGCTATGTGTTAGAAAACTTTTCATTGCTGTGACAAAAACCTGAGCAGAACAAAGATTTATCTTTTTCTTTACTTATTTTGTTTTTGTAGCATTGGGGTTTGAACTCAGGGCCTCATGCACTTGCTAGGCAGGTGCTCCTACAGCTTGAGCCACTCTGCCAGTCCTAAACAAAGATTTCTCTTGGCTAATGGTTTCAGACCATCCTGGTGGGGAGGGCATGGTGGGAAAGTGCGCCTCACAGCATGGAAACCAGGAAGAAAAGAGAGAAAAATGCCTATGCTCACTGGCTTTCCCGTTTATTCATCTGGTCCCCCAGCCTATGTCAGCTCTTCTCCTTTTAGTTAATTTTCTCTGGAAACACCCTAACAGACATATCCTGAGGTTTTGCTTTACTAATCTCCTAGGTGTTTCTCAGTCTAATCAAGTTGACAATCAACAGCTTTCTGTGAATTTTGTTACACCATCTTCCTACACAGATGAAATGTATTTTGATAGTATTCTCTGTCATTTTCTTTTCCTCTTTCCTCTCCCTAGTCCCATCAAGCAGTCTCACTGAAAGGTGTTGATTAATAGGAGGTAGGGTGGGAGAGGTTAGGGACAGTAATATAAGAGGCTAATCTGGTTAAAGTACAATGTATTCATGGGTGAAATACCATGTGGAATCCCCTTAGAACAATGAATATACACTTAAAAAAATGAAGGACAGGAATGCAAACAGGTCCTCTTAGAGGGTGAGTATTAATGGGAGGGGAGGGCGAATGGAGAGGGTGCAGGAGGGTGAATATGGTTGATGTACTTTATATACCTGTATGAAAATAGAACAATGAAACCTGTTGAAATTGTTTTAAGTAGGGGGAGAGGGGATGAAGGAGAGTGAGGGAGCGAGTGAATCTATCCAAGGTACATTGTAAATACGCATATAAATGTCACAATGAAGCCCCCTGTACAACTAATATATACTAATAAAATGTTTTTAAATTTATGATCAAAGGCTCCAAGAAAGAGAGACAAGGACAGTGCTGCTGGTGTGAAGAAATGCTCAGCAGTATCTGGAGATCCAGGGTGGTCAACGATCCAAAGAGATGAGGACTCAAAGGGGCCTCCTGGCCTTGGCCCTGGGTACTCATGCCAGATCTTGCGGAGGAAAGGGGTGAATAGGAACTGAGCAGTAAGGAATAAGACAGTGAGGAAACAGCATGCTTGGAGGAGCTGTTCTGTGAATGGAGTAACAGCTAAGCAAAAGCTTGCAGCTCCTGCCTTTTTATTTTCAATGAGACAGAGCGAAATTGCTGGGGTACAGCTAAATTCTCGAGCAAATGCTGAGGGGACAGATCTGCAAAGAGGGAGGCTGGAGGACAGGGAGGTCTTTAAGAGGAGGACAGGTTGCAAATGGCTCTGGGGAGTAGGAGGCTGTCTGCACAGAAGATGGTAACAGGTTGCACAGTGACAGGAAGGCCAGCTCAGTGTTGCTCAATTGGCTTCCATTACGGCAACCCCAAGAAGCCACAGTAGAAATTTGTTTCCTAATTGTGCCTCTCATGAAATTTTAATACCACAGATATTTTAGGTAATAAACTGTATGCATGCCTGTGCTTTATTCATAAAAAGAATAAGATTTTCCCCACTCCTGTCCTCAAACAAATTTTCATCTCTTGGGGGCTGGAGTGCTATGGCCCTATTAACACGTGGTCTGGCTGAAGCTAGAGACTATTAACAAGTGGTGGCCCAATCCATGAATAATCACATGACATTTTTCAGCAGGCCTTGGCAAGCAGTCATAGGGAAGCAGTGCAGAAGAGAAGTGGATAGACTGCTGAAGGTTTAAGGAACTACAGGAAGGGCAAAATGTGGTCCAGGAGTGGTACCCTCCCTCTGTAGTCTACACCTACCTACCAGCCAACCTGCACCATGGCTTTTTATCAGTTCCAGAGTAGTAATCACCCCATTCCAAGGCTAAGCCTTTCCTGATGCTCTGGTTCCTGATTCCACTGGGTCCCACAGGGCCTTGCTCCATTACCATCTATTCTCTGGGCACCTTCCTTTCAAACCTATACCTGGGACAAAGGCTCAGCCTCTGGTTCCTATGGCCTTTCCAACATAACTGCAGTCTCCTTCCTCTCCTCTTTATCTGCATAGCTCAAAACAGGGTTCTACAGTTGCCCCACTTATCTACAGAGGATACACTACAAGACTCCTAGCCAACAACTGAAACCGGAGATGGTACCAAATCCTTTATGTACTGTTTCTTCTAATACATACCTATCTATAATAATGCTTAATTTATAAGTCAGGCACAGTATGAGACTAACAATAGCGATAATAAAATAGAACAATTATACTACAATAAAAGTGATGTGAATGTGGTGTCTCTCCCAAAACATCTTACTGTATTGTATTTTCAGACCATGACTGACCACAGGAAACTAAAACCATGGAACGGAAAACCACAGATAAGGGGGGCTACTGCCTCCCATTAGTATAAAGCTTTGAGTCCTCAGTTTGCCTGCAGTTAAAAGTACAGGCTTTGGAGTTAGGAAGACTGAGATGGAATTATGGCTGTCACTTAATGTGTGGTCACAAACAAATTACCTTTTATGGGAAAAAACTGCATCTACCTTGTAGGCTTGTTATGAATATTTAATAAGGTACCACTGCATGTGAAATGCCTATCCAAATGCCTGGCACACAGTAAGTAAGCCATAAATATTACCCACAACTACTTTCACAACTACTATTACTAGTTCTGATTTTTAAATTCATCTGTGTCTCTTATATTCTTAGGCAAAAATGCTTGGCATATAGTAAATACTTGATAAATGTTTACTGAGTAAATAAATAAACCTATGGGCAAATTAGGATAAACCAACCAGAGAGCAGTTGAGGAGCTATTAACATGGGGTGTGATGGAGTAAGGTGGTTAGTTTTATGAGTCAATTTGGCTGGGCTACAGTACCCAGTTATTTAATCAAACACTAAGGTACATGCACTGCTGTGAAGGTACTGACTTTAAACAAAGATTACTCTTCATAATGTGGGGTGGATGGGCTTTATCCACTCAGTTGAAGGCTTTAAATGCAATGACTGAGGTTTCTTGGATAGGAAGAAATTTTGCCTCAGAACTGCTGTATCAAATCCTGCTGGACTCAAACCTACATATCTCAGACTTGCTAGCCTGCAGTCACGTGGCTCAATTCCTTAAAATCAATCTCTTTATTTATCCATCTATCTATTGGTTCTGTTTATCTGGAGAAACCTGATGGATACAAAAGGCTACTAGCCTAGAGAGAAAGTCAAGAAAGAGAACTATTTGAGTTATCTTCTTTTGTTTCCTTATATACCATGATCTAAAGTTATTGATAAATCTGTTCCTAACAAAGGCAAGAAAATGACATTAGAATAACTTTCCAAAACATCTTTAAACATATGAACTCTCACCTCTAGTGACCGGTCATGTCGAAAGCCCCAGACACAAGCTGCGACAGACACCGGGGAAACAAAGAAGAGTGGCATGAAGACCAGAAGCCAGAAATGGCTCCCTCTCTCAATCCTGTCACAGACCAAGACTTCAAACATCAGCAGAAGCAAGTGGATGCCCACAGCAATTAGCATGGCTTTAAACTCCACACATGTTTCTCCTTCTGCTCTAAAAAGGGACAAAAAACCAAAAACCAAAACAAAACTTCAGTTCAAAATTTCCACTATAAGCAAGCAGTCCAGGAAAAATACCAACTTGTGTTAACATTTTGAATTTTACTTGTAAATTTGACAAAACACAAAGGAAAATCAGGTAGAAAGCTAACTTAATCTTTTAACAGTCTTTTTCTTTTCTTGGTGGTATTGGGATTTGAACTCAGGGCCTCATGTTTGCTAGACAGGTGCTCTAACTCTTGAGCCATGCCACCACCCTGTTTCTACTTTAGTTATTTTTTAGATAGGGTTTCACATTTTTTCCCCAGGGCCAGCTTCAGATTGTGACCCTCCTGCCTATGCTTACCCACATAGCTGGGACCATAGCCAAAACCACCACACCTAGCTTATTGGCTGGAATGGAGTCTTGCTAACTTTTTGCCAGGCTGGCCTCTAACCATGATCCTCCCAATCACTGCCTCTCAAGTAGCAGGGATTACAGATGTGAGCCACCTTGTCTGGCCCAACAGGTAGTTTTTCTAACATCAAAGAACCACTACATGAGAGGAATTGAACACTACAAAGCAGTAATGTTTTAAATGTATAAGTATATAAATCAGAATTATTATTTCCCTGACAATGTACATAAATACTTTTCTTCATAACTTTAAATTCAACTGTAAGAGTTACTTTCAAGATTTTTCAAGTTGATTGCTTCTATTTTTAAAGTCTGACAAATATCTCTGAAGTCTCATGATATTCATCTCTAATTGAATTAAAAACCATACAAATGACATTTCGTGCAGTACTATAAACGTAACTAGCTTTATGAACAAGTGTGGGTTATATTCAACGAGATAACAGCAGCTCTGTTAGGTGCTATTTTACAATGCAAACAAAAATATAATTTAAAAAATTTCCTTTATTCCATTAGGATGAATTAAAACCTGCAGATGAAAGAGAAAGAAGGAAAGTTAAAACTCTTCACAAACAAAAGTAGTTCTAATTGCTGTTTAAGTATCATCATGACCTTAACAGATTAACAACTCAAAAAAAAAAGGTCACAAATCAGGAAAATGCTTTATAATGCATCTGAAAGGCCTATGATGTTCATCAGAAATACAGAGGAACATTTCTGACATACATGTATTGTGGGTATAAGTACATGTGAGTTTAGTACAGAGATTATTCCTGTAGGACCCAACAGTGTTCTACTGGTTAATGTTACACTCCATAAATTTAACCAAATTCACACAACAGTTCCTTACCTTTCTCAAAAAAATCTTAAACCAACAGAGAAAAAGTTCAATAGCTTCAAGTATTAATAGAAACTAACATGCTAACTTTTCATTCTTTTAAGGAACAAAATTTAGATATCTGAAAATATCTCATAAAAAAGATGTACAGCTACACAGGTAATCAATCTTTCAGAAAAAAATCTAAGAACTTTAAAAGAGCTACATAGCTCTTTGTATAGCTACTTGAAAGTGCCTTGATAGCTATGTGATGTGTATTTTACACTACCTAAATAACTTCTGCTTACAGTTAATAATTAAGAATTTTAAATGCTGAGATGGTTCCAAATTCTATACTCTTCCCACATGAGCAGTTGCATGTTATCTTCCTTTACCCTCCCCACCTGCCTACTGGGCATTGCTTCATTCCTCATCTTCCTGGTGAAGGCTTAGAACAGCTCCCACTCTCCAGTCTCCCTGTTTTATGTATTGTGTCTCACAGAGAAAGGAAAGACTCCCACCGAGTTAAGATACACCAGGTTGTACCCTCTGCCTTTCTCCCAAAAGCTCGGCCTTCCTTTCCTCAATCCCCAGCTCCTGTCTAAGGCACTGATGGGCTTCTGGCCAAGCCACCTCCCTAGAAGTAGAAGTCTTAAAATCCCAGGACTAAGAGAGTGGGGCAAGAGAAGTCTTAGTTCTAAAAGTAAACTGGAAACAGATCCCTGATGATCAAGGCTAGAAGAACACAGTGGTTTCATGCTTCTCAGTCTGGTAGCACATAACAATTCTGTGTTTGAGGTACATTTTGGGTTATACAGATATTTTGTGAACTGGCTAAACACTGAACCACCCAAACTAACACTGCGTTTGTAAGAAAATACATACTGAACGACTAATTTTTAAAAATACTGAAGAGATACCAGTTTGCCTGTACTACAGTTCTTATAACATCCCAGAAAGGAAGAAAAGAAAATGATCTTTACTTTATCATGTGTGTGAAAAAACTAAGTTATTTCTCCCTCAGGATAGAGACCAATGGGTTTTATAAAGCAATCTTACCGATATTGAGGATTTCGCGCCCAGACTCCAGTTCCAACTGAGGCTCCAACAATGACCATTATCTTCCACAGCCATATTGGAGCAAACACAGCCCAGTAACTCCACTGAATGATACCATCCAGACGAAGGGCCAGCAGCACAGAGAACAGCAGCAGACAGGCATAGATGAGGAATTTACTAGGAGAGAAGTAAAATTATTAAAGAAGATTCGTTTTTACAAACAGGTGATAATGAAATGGAGAGGCATGAAAGCAATATATTGCAGCTCATAAAAAGAGTCTAACTCAACAACTGTTTATTGAAAAGCCACACTGTGCTGGGAATAAGAGAGACATAAAGAAGACTAAATAAGTTTTCTGCCATGAAGGATTTCCTAGTAAGAGGCAATCCACATAGAAACACACAATTAAAACACAGCATGACATTTGCTGAAATGGTGCCATGGGTAGGGTACGATGGGAGTCAGAAGGAAATATGAGTTCTGTCTATGGTACTGGGAAGCAGAGAGGTGGTAACTATGGAGCTGGTTCCAGAGGATACATGGAAAGCTGCCAGGCAGGAAAGGAAAGGAGAATGAAGAAGCACTCTACTTGAGCCACTTTGCCAACAAATGTGCTTTTTTTGGTGGTACTGGGATTTGAACTCAAGGCCTCACACTTGCTAGGCAGGTACTCTACCACTTGAGAAGGAAGCACTCTAAGCAGAAAGAACTTGATATACCAAGACATGGAGACTGGAAAAGTTTGACATGTTCAGGATATGGTGAAATTCTATCATTAACTGATTATTTATTTCTGTTTGTTAAAAGGTAGCACTTTGTATAATATATGTGAATAAAAAAGAAAAAGGCAGCCAGCTACCATGTTCATAAGACATTTACATTTAAGTGCATATGCATGCATCATACTTTCTTTCCTTTTTTTTTTGCAGTCTTGGGTTTTGAACTCAGGACTTCATGCTTGCTAGGTAGGTGCTCTACTGTTTGAGCCACACATCTAGCCCTCTTTGCTCTGGTTATTTTTGAGATAGGGTCTTGCTTTTGGCTGGGCTGGCCTGGGCTGTGATCTTCCTATTTATGCTTCCTGCAGTAAGAATACTACCACGCCCAACTATTATTTGAAATGGGAGTCTCAAAACTTTTTTGCCCAGGCTGGCCTCAAGTCATGATCCTCCCAATCTTTGCATCCTACATAGCTAGGATTATAGGTATGAGCACCCAGCACCCAGAAAGTGCATGTATTATACTTTCAATGGCTGACTAAATTACACAAGCACACACCAAGCACACATTCATATCTCACATAAAAAGTTGGTGTAAAGTGTTTCCTTATAATGTTAATTAGAAATCACACTGTTTAGCACTTCTACTTCCAGTCTTAAATCCAGGAAAAGGATTTACTTTCCCACCTTAAAAAAGGAACTGAAAAAATACACAAAACACCAGTTTTTGGACATTAGGCAAAAGGCAGTAAAGAACAGAGAAGGAGGAAGGAAGGAAATAAAGGGGATACATCTTAGTATTGTCCCAGTTTACTGACTGTAGGCAGTTTCCAGCTACAGCAATAAGGTAGTTACAACATAATCCTGTTAAGAATTACGTTAAACTAAATGGTTTAAATGCTAGTTTAAAGACAGATTATCATATTGGGCAAATAAGAAAAATAACCATACATTGTCTGTAAGAGAACCACTATAAACTCACAGATTAAAAGCAAAAGAATAGATAAAGTTATAACAAAATACTAATGAAAGAAAGCCATAGTGACTATATTAGTATATATTTTAGACTTCCATTGTTGCTGTAACAAATGACCACAGACTTAGTGGCCTAAAACAATACAAATTTATAATTTGAAAGTTCTGTGTGACAGATGGCCAAAGGAGCATGGTCTGTTATCTGGAGATTCTGGGCAGAATATGCTTCTAAGCTAATTTCAGGTTGTTAGAAAAGCTGAAAGACTCCACCACAAGACCAGTAGATCTGATAAACACTTTTGGCAAAGTAGCAGGATATAAAAGTCAAATACAAAAATCAGTAGCTTTTCTATATGCCAAAAAACAAACTCACTGAAAAAAAAGTTAGGAAAACAATCCCATTTATAATAGTCTAAAAAATGTCTAAACATGACTTAATCAAATACGTTAAAGACCTCTACAATGAAAAGTGTAAATCACTATAGAAAGAAATTGTAGAAGACATTAGGAAATGGAAAGACCTCCCATATTCATGAATCGGCAGAATTAATAGATTAACAGTCAAAACAGTCATATTACCAAAAAGCAATATACATAGATTCAGTGTAATCCCCATCAAAATTTAAATGGGATACTTCACAGAAATGTATTTTTTTTAAATTATAAAACTCATATGGAAACACACAGACCCAGAATAGTCAAAGAAATCCTGAGCAAGAAGAACAATTCTGCAGGTATCACAATACCTGTTCAAATTATACTATAGAGCCATAGTAATAAAAATAGGCACCCAGGACAATGGACTAGAACATCCAGAAATAAGTCCACACAACTATAGCTATATGATTCTCAACAAAGGTGCTAAAACCACACATTGAATCAAAAAACTGTTTCTTTAACAAGTGGTGCTGGGAAAACTTTATGTCCAGTTATAAAGGCATAAAGTAGATCTCCATCTCTCACTCTATACAAACAATCAACTCAAAATGGACCAAAGACCTTAATGTAAGAAGCCAAAACTTTGAAACTATGAGAGGAAAACAAATCGGAAACACTTTAATATACACACATATGCAATGACTTCCTGGATAGGATTCGAATAGCTCACAGAATAATGGCAAGAATTAACAAATGGTGTTGCATTAAATTAAAAAGCTGTGCATAGCAAAAGAAATAATCAAAAGCAAAGAGACAGACTGCAGAATGAGAGAAAATCTTTTTGCCAGATAATTCATCCAACAGGGGATTAATATCCAGAATATGGAAAGAACTCGAAAAATTAAACACCAAAAGAGAGCTGGTGGAGTGGCTCAAATGGTAAGAGCACCTGCCTTGCAAGTGTGAGGCCCTCGTTGAAACCCCAGTGCCACAAACAAACAAAAAAACCAAAAGAGCAAATAATCTAATCAATATATGGTCAAATGAATTGAACAAATGATTTTCAAGTGAAGAAATACAACTGGCCAATGTAAATACAGGAAAAAATATTCAATATCTTTAGCCATCAAGGCTAAACACTACACATTTTACCCTAGTAAGAATGGCTATCATCAAGAAGACAAAAAGCAAATGCTGGTGGGGATGTAGGAAGAAAAGAACTCTTATACACTGCTTACAAGAATGTAAATTAGTCCAGCCACTATGGAAATCAGTACAGAGATTCCTCAAAAAAATTAAAAATAGAACTTCCATACGCTCAAGCTATATCACTTCCATTTACATACCCAAAATAATCAATGTGAGTTTATCATAGAGATACCTGCATACCCATGTTCATTTCTGCACTATTCACGATAGCCAGATATGGACTCTGCCTAGGTACGAGCAAACAGATGAATGCATAAAGAAAATGTGTTATATACACACTAATGATTTTATTCAGCCATTAAAAAAAGAATGAAATTATATCATTTCCAGGAAAATGGATGGAACTGGAGTTTGAAATATTTAAATGAAATAAGGAAGATTCACAAAGACAAGTATCCCACATTTTCTCTCATATGTGGAACTGAGGGAGAAAAAAGACATAAAATTAAAAGGGTGGATAAAATTATTAGGGATGGTGGAAGGGGAAAGTGGCAGGGGAAGGAGGGATAAGAAAGTGTAATAGAGGGGGTCAAAGTACATTATATGTATGTATGGAAATATCACAATGAAGCCCCTTACTTTCTAAAATTAAAAATACGTTAAAACAGCACGTTACTAGGACAAAAACAGACACGAATACCAGGGGAACAGAACAGAAGACCCAGATATGAATCCATGCAGCTACGCCCACCTGATTTTTGACAAAAGTGACAAAAACATAAGATGGAGAAAAGACAGCCTCTTCAACAAATGTTGGGAAAACTGGATTACTGTCTGCAGAAAACTGAAACTAGATCCATGTCTTTCACCCTGTATAAGTAACAACTCAAAGTGGATTAAGGACTTAATATAAAACATGGAACTTTGAAGCCAGTGTGGGAAAGAGCAGGGAATACACTGGAACTAACAGGCACAGGCAATAACTTCCTAAATAGAACTCAAAGGCTCAGCAACTAAGAGAAACGGTTGACAAATGGGACTACATGAAATTAAAAAGCTTCTGCACAACAAAAGAAATGGTCACCAGACTGAAGAGGCAGTCCACAGAATGGGACTATACATCTGACAAGGGATTAATAACCAGAATATACAGGGAGCTCAAAAAGCTAAACTCCCCTAAAAAAATCAATGACCCCTTGAAGAAATAGGCAAATGAACTGAATAGAACTTTTTCAAAGGAAGAAGTCCAAATGGCCAAAAAAACACATGAAGAAATTCTCAACATCCCTGGCCATAAAGGAAATGCAAATCAAAACCATGTTAAGATTCCACCTTACTCCTGTTAAAATAGCTATCATCGAGACCACAAACAACAACAAATGTTGGTGAGGATGTAGGGGGAAAGCAACCTTCATGTATACTGCTGGTGGGAATGTAAGCTAGTACAACCACTATGGAAAAAAGTATGGAGGCTCCTCACAAAACTAAAAATAGAACTGCCATATGATTCAGCAATACCACTCCTAGGAATGTGAGTCAGGTTACAACAAAGGCACCTGTACAGTCATATTTATTGCAGCACTATTCATAATAGCTAAGCTATGGAAACAGCCAAGATGCCCCACTACTAATTAATGGATTAAGAAAATGTGGTATTTATATACAATGGAATTTCATTCAGTCATAAAGAAGAATGAAATTTTATCATTTGCAGGTAAATGGATGGAATTGGAGAACACCATCTTAAGTGAAGGCAGCCAGGTTCAGAAAACCAAACACCACATATTCTCTCTTATATGTGGAATACAGACCCAAACAAATACAAGCAATATCATGAAGAACAGGTTATGTTAAGAGGGGGTCACTTACGAGAGAGGGAGGGTAAAGGAAGGTGAATATGGTTGATGTACTTCCTATACGAGAATGAATACAGAATTTTTAAACCTGTTGAAATCACTATGAGAAGGGGACTAAAAAAGGATAAAACTAGAAGGGATAAACCAATTCAAGTTATAACACACACACACACACACACACACACACACACACACACACACACCTCTCTATAATATACGTATATATATGGAAATATCTCAATAAAACACCTTGTACATCTATCTTAAACAAACAAAAATGTCATTTTTCTTTTCTTCTTTTTTTTTTTTTACAAAAACAAAGAACAGGAAGGTAAAACAGGTCTTGTCCGGTGGGTGAGTACCAGTGGAAGGGGAGGATATGAGGAAAGGGAGTCAGAGAGTGAATACAGTGGAAATATTCTGCACATATGTATGTAAATGGAAAAATGAGACCTGTTGAAACTAATCCAGGAATGTGGGGAGTGAGGATAAAGGAGAATGATGGATCCGGTGAATTTAACTATAATAAATTGTAAGAAATTTTGTAAATGTCACAATGTATCCCCAGTACAACAATAATAAGAATAAAGTATTTAAAAATAATGACCTTCAAATAAGAAAAAAAAACAGGTGTGAAGCCAGGTGTGGTGATACATGACTATAATCCCAGCATTTGGAGGCTATGTCAGAAGGATCATGAGTTTGAGATCAATCTGGGCTACAAGGTGGGACCCTGTATCAAAACAAAGAAAACAACAATATGTACCACCCACCCCCCAAAAAATCTGTAGAATACAAATTTCTATCAAGTGCACATGGAACACTCGTCAGACTGAATTTGGGGCCTTAATACAAGGCTGACCAAATTTAAAAGGATTGAAATTAGGCAAAGGAAATCTGTAAGCACAACGAAACTGAAGTACAAATCAATGACATTTGGAAAATTCTCAAAATACTTTAAAATTAAACACCATACTTCTAAATAGTTGAAAGAAAAAGCCTGTTAGGAAAATTAGAAGATATTTTATACTAAATGAAAGTGAAATACGTACCAAAATTTGTCATATATACTTAAATAAGTACTTAAGAAGGAAATTTTTGCATCAAATACATTAAGAAAGCTCTCAGGCTTCTTTTGAAGCCGAAGTGGAGTGGCTCAAATGTTAGAATGCCTGCCTAGCAAGAGTGAAGCCTGAGTTCACACCCTGGTACAACCAAAAGGAAAAAGAAAAAAAGAAGCTCTCTAAATTAGTACAATCATTATGGGAATCAAAATGGAGGTTCATCGAAAATTTCAAATAGAACCATCATATGATTCAGTAACTCACTACTGAGTATATACCTAGAGGAAATGAAATCAGCATGTGAAAGAGACACTTGCATTCCCATGTTTATTGTGGCACTATTCACAATAGTCAAGATACAAAATCAAGCTAAGTGTCCATCAAAGGATGAATGGATAAGGAAAATATGGTACATATACACAATGGAATGATCCAGCCATATAAAAGAATGAAATGGAATCAGTGATTATTATGGTAAGTGAAATAGGCCAGGCACAGAAAGACAGGTACCACATGCTCTCACTCATATGCAGAATCTAAACAAGCTGGTCTCATAGAAATTGAGAGTAGAGCAGTGGTTACCAGAAGCTGGGGAAAGTAAAAGGGAGGAATGGGGAGAAGTTGATCAATGGGTACGAAGTTATATAGTAAGGAGCAAGAAATTCTGGTTTGTTATTGCACAGTTGGGTGACTATAGTTAACAGTAATGTCCTGTACCCCCAAAAAGTTGGAAGAAGAGATTTTGAAAGTTATCACTACAAAGAATGACAAAATGTTTGAGAAGACAGACATGTTTAACCTGATTCAAACATTGCATAACGCATACATGTATCAAAACATCACATTATCCTATAAGTATATTTTTATGTATGTGTTAAAAATAAATTTAATTTAAACAAGTTAAACCTAATACATCTACTGACATATATATGCATACACACATACATAATAACATTAGCAACTAACATTTGTTAAATGTTTATGGAATGCCAGGTACTGTGCTGTTCTTCAAAGCATCATCTCACTTAAGCCTCACAGCAATCCTATGGGCAATTCAATTATTTCCATTTTATAGCTGTTAAAAACTTGTCCGAGAGCTCAGTTTGGATTCAAACTAACATCTACTTGACTCCAAAGTCCCTTTAATGGAGTCCTTTTAATTGACTTTACACTGATAACATGTTTAAAAGTGTAACTAAACTTTGAGCAGTTCATAGCTACCTCCACTGGGGGGCGATTTAAGAATGGTCTTTATATACTTTTGCTTGGGATATTTGATTTTTCTTCAAGGTACAGGTACTACTTTCACACTATACAATGACATAAGAAACTTCAAGTGGAAAAAAGGGGGAGAGGCTTATAAGGAGATTGTACCTACAAAATTAAACTTAGAAGTGAACCTCCAAAATAGTAAATTGCAGTGGGAGTACCATCAGATTTGGAGGGTATGTTAACCAGAATATATATAGCCTCTCATCTGTAAAATTAGGTAACAATTTCCATCTTACAGGGTGGTTGTGAATGTAAGATAATCAATATGAAATGTGCTTTCTGTAAAGCACTACATCATGTTTGTTTTTAATTTCTACTTTCAGGACTCCTTTACACTTAAAAATTACTAAGGATTCCCCCCCCCCCAAAAAAAGCTTTGTTTATATGGGTTGTCCCTATTAATATTTATATGATATTAGAATGATTGTTAAAATTACTATTTAAAAGGAACAATAGTAAACACACATTACATATTAAATAAAAATTTTATGAAAATAACTATTTTTTTAAAAGCCAATACACATTTAGTGAAAGGAGTAGCACTTATTTCTATAGGTTTGTGTAATTTAAAATGTATGGCTTCATAGAAAACATCCAGATTCTATTATCTACATTTGCATTCCTTCCATTGCAATATGTTGTTTTGGCTCAAGAATCTGAAGAAAACCCAGCTTTACAGAGATATATAGTTAGAAAGAACTGATTATTTTAATAGTTCTTTCATACAATGGTGTATATTATTCAATAGGATACTACAACTCAACAAATGGTAGTTTCTTAAAGGTTAACTATAAGGTGAAATCTGAAATCCTATCAATGAACTTTTTGTACTCTGCTACATTAAAATTTTCTGGTTTCTTTTATACTCTCAATGACTTTTATCCTTACATGATTGTCCAACACCGTGTAAGTCAACTAGAAAATATTGGTTTACTGGGTTATGAAGATCTTTCAGATGGTGACACATTTCACTAGATGATAGCAAAATAATCACATTAGTTAATATTACCACCTACTTCACTACAAATGTTTTAAGCACTGGGGGCTGTCAAGCTCATGATGGCAGACACAAATTTGAAAGATGTGATTTTCCCATGAAAGCCCAAATTTTTATCATTTTCCTTGAAGTAGCAGGTTCACTTCTGGCATTTTCAAGAGAATGTCTGCCAAATACCCTAATACAAATAACCACAGTCTTGTCTGTTAGTTGGCTTTCAAAATAAAAATAGCGTTCCATAAAACAGCAGCTTGAAACTCAGGCACATGAGTGTTTTTCCTTGATTCAAGCTGTTGCCACATGTCTATAGCAGATTTCTCATTATTCCCATTTCATCACATGGGATATTATATTTGATATGTATTCAGGGGTCAAAATTAAATGAAATTAACATTTTTCTACTTCTGCAGCTGGCATTTTAACTGTGTGTGTGTGGCCATGAAGAATCTAATGAGGACTAGTGCAGTTGGTGGCCCTTCTCTGATGCATGCCCAGGTATCTGCTGTTTAACCCAACTCTGGTTTTGTACCACTTCTGCCAATTGTTGGTCCAGAGAAAAAGCCCAACATCTTAATATTATTATGAAATAAATTTGACCTTACAGATCCCTGGATCTCAAGGTCCTCCAAGGATCTGTGGAAAAATATGATAACCACTGCACTAAGTATGTGTTACAAAAAACAAAGACGGGCTTTTACAAAATGCTACAAAGAAAAAAGACAGCTAACACTGAAAGACACCAAGATAAGAATAACTTCATCTCTTAGACTTTGGAGAAGAAAAGGCCTTTGGGGGGGGGTGCAAAAACTAATAGACTTGAAATTATCACAAACACAGTAAATAAGAAAACACCAGGGTAGGGTGTGTTCCAAAACTGAGAACTAGTTTGTCAATGAAAGCCTGTGGCTACAAACATCATAACCAGAAACAAAAGGCCTTGAAAACAGAATATTTAAAAGAAATCAGTGAACTGGGACATTAACAAATACAAGGATAATGGCAGACATAGGATTTACAGGTAGATAATAAATAAAGGTAAATTTTTTTCGAAAGGAATTTCACAGTATAAACAAAAATAGATGGGGAATCTAAATTCTGTAAGCTAAATTCATTATTCTCTATAAAAGAGTTTTAGACCTAACAAAAGAATGTGGAATCAACAAAAATACAAGTACCAAAATGTTTTAAATATTAGAAAAGTGATCATCTTATAGTTTGACATAATTTAAAGGGAAACTATGAGTTTCATGTCTGCTACACAAAAAGAAAAAGAAACAAATGAAATTACAAGAAAACAAATAATGGTATAAAATATAACTTGTGATTCACTTGTTGGAGTTAGAAAAATATAAATGGATTGAATGTCCTTAATGTTATTACTACTGCTGCCATACAAAACTACCACAAACCTAATGGCCAAAAAAAAGCACAAACTTATTATTTTATGGTAGCGGAGGTCAGAAGTTCAATATAGTTCTCTCTTAGCTAACCTGCAGGTGTCAGCACGGCTGCATTCCTTTTGGAAGCTTTAGGAGAGAGTGTTTCCATGCACTTTATAGCTTCTAGAGCTGATACTTTCTTTAGCATATAGCCCCTTCTTCCATCTTCAAAGTCAAAGTTCAGTCTTTCTCATTGAATCACTCTGACCTCCTCTTTTGTCTCCCTCTTTTACATTTAAGGATCCTGTTGATTATATGGGTCCCAATCAGACAACGCAGAATGTTCCCACCCAATTAGAAAACTTAAGTCTAGCTGCTACCTTAACTCCCCTTTTCCACAAAATATAAAAAGAAAGGCCACTTACTGGATTTAAAAATTTTCTAAATTTGTTGCATTCAAGAGTCACACTTGGAAGGGAGAATGGTGGAGGGGCTGAATTTAAGAATGAGATCGTTGATATATTGCAAGAACCTCTGTAAATGCCACAATGTACCCCCACTCAGCACAACAATAAAATATTAAAAAATAAACTACTGCAAATGTCTTTAAGAATATTCAAATCAGTGAATAAATGGTTTGCTTTACTTTAAATTTAGTCTAAACATTATTTTTTATTTGCAAATTCATATATTTAGTACTAATATGTGTGAAAGAAATGTGAAAGGTGTCAGAATCAAAATGGAGTTGCTTGTGTCAATCTTAAAAGTAAATAAAGCTGGGAGGTTATGAAGGAAGAATGCCTAATAGTAACTGTCATTAAAGTCTTGCCAGGAGCCTCCAGTTGCACAGAGGCTACCACAACATATAAAAACTATCTTTACAAGGACATCTGTCTGACAACTACCTGTTCAAACTTGCACCGATGCCACTTTTATTATTAATGATTATTGCCAAGGATTATTGTTTCAAAATATCTGCTGTAATCCTCTTCATTTTTATCTTTTAAAACTTTTCCTTGCCTCAACCTCTCTGAATACACTCATAGTTTACTATTCCTATTGCAGTGCTTTGGTATTCTCAAATATCATTATTCTTTAGAAAACAGATGCACTTGGAACCAAGGTCAAAGGTCAAACCAACTACAAGATATATCTGAGATAACAAGGTTTATATGCTTGGTTGAAGATAAAACAGTTTACTATTACAGTTATTTGATAAATTAGATTTCAAAGAATAAAGCATTAAAATGTTCAACTGAATTATAAGAAAAGTCTAAATAATGAAAACTAAACCACATAAGCACAGAATATGGAATTAATTTGACAATTTTTCTTACAGATACCTGCACACCCATGTTTATTGAAGGACTACATATAATAGTAAATCTGTGGGATCAGCCTAGGTGCCCAACTGATAAACAGGTAGAGAAAATATGGTACATATATACACAATGGAGTACTACTTAGCCATAAAGAAGAACAACACTATGCCATTTACAGAAAAACAGATGAAACTGATTATCATTTTGAATGAAATTAAGGCAAGTTCAAAAAGCCAAACATTGCATATTTTCACTCATATGGTATCTAGGTCTAAAATGACAATAATAAAGTGAGACATGAATGTATAAGGGGGTCTAAGGGGAATTGAATCAGTAGGTGGAGGAGAGGATAAGAGAGGATATCAGAATGTGAACAGGTTCAAAGTACACTACATGTATATGTATGAAGATGGCATAAGGAAACACACCAAACACTATTTGAAAAGGGGGAGAGAAAAATTAAGGGAATATAATGGAGGAAGTGAACTTGTTCAGAGCATAGTGGATGCATCTATGAAATTATCACAATGCAACTCCCTTGCAGTATTTATGATAAAATAAAAAAAGAATATACAGAAATATTTACATTGCAGATTTCTGCATACTGCTATTAAGTCATAACAGATAAACTAGACAAGGTTCCCAGGGAAACTCTGGAAATGAATAATAGAGTAGATAAAAATAGCAGGGTTAGGTTAAGAGTTAACTAGTAGGACAAGAAAATACACTTTATATACATAAAGGTTTTTTTGCAGGTAGAAAAAAGATCATGGGACAGCATGATAATAAATGATAAGCACATATCTAATTAAAATTTATTTTTTTGTGGGACTGGGGTTTGAACTCAGGGCTTTGCACATGCAAAGCAGGTGCTCTACCATTGGAGCCACACTACCAGCTCCCTGATTTTGTTTATTTTTATTTTTAAAAATGTCTTATTTATTTTTTGGTGGAAGTGGGGCTTGAACTCAGGGCTTCACGCTTGCAAGGCAGGCACTGTACCACTTGAGCCACACCTCCAGCCTCTAATTAAAGATTTAAAACAGTATTTGAGTTTGAGTGCCTGTTTGAATGTGGGATAGAGGTGAAATAGTCTCTTCTCTCACAGTGTTCAAAGACTAATAGAAGTAGAGAGGGATGATGTATCAACAAGTAATTACATACCATGGCAAAATAGGGGACTTGTGAGATTCATTCCCCTGGAAGAGCTGGGAAAGGAGATGGGTCTCGGCAGCAGGCTGGGGATAGGAAATTCCAGACAATGGGAATAAGATTTGTAAAAGCCAGAGACAGGATTTGTTATGTCAGGAGACTGAAACACAGAATCTGTTCTGTAAATCCTGATTGGTGGGACACTGGAAAGACTGAAGAAAGGGCACTGGAGTGAACAAGGAAGAGGCTGATTGAGGTAGAATGCTATGGGAATTTGAATATCATGGTAATGTTCTTAAAACTTATTAGTAGGCAATTGGGAACAATTGTAGACTTTCTGAGCAGGAGTGACATAAGGTGTATATGTGTGTGCAAGGTAGATTGTACTCGGTAGAGACTGAAAACAGAAACACAATTCATAATAAACTAACAAAGATAGACCGAAAATTGCCAAAAACATATGGATCTTTTAAAACACTGACTCATTGAGTGGTATAATAGAGCTGATGAGTCTATTTGCATAAACTCTGAGTCTTATGGAACATAAGCACAATGAAGATACCAGACAGTGCTGAAGTAAAGGATTAAATAATCTCTTAGAAAGCATTTATTGCAGGGCCAGGCAGGCAATACTTTCAATAAATTTAGTTTCCTTTCTTAAATAATGACTAAGGATGAAACACAATATTATTCCAGAATATTTAACACATTATTAAACACAAGTATAACAACAAAATGCCTGGGCTGCTTCCAAAGCAAAACTAAGCACAAATTTATCTACTCCAACAGTTTAAATAAAAGCAAAAAAGAAAGAAAGAGGCAAAGGGAAATGAACTGAATTTCCATCTGAGAAATCTGGGAAGAAATAATAAGCCAAAATATGGAAATAAAAATAAAATTACAAATATAGGCATAAAAACAGAACAGAAGGTAGAGATGAAGAGGCCAGCCTGGGCAAAATGTTAATGAGACCCCTCCCATCTCAACAAGCTGGGTGTGGTGGTTCAATCCTATATTCACAGCTACTCAGGAGGCGTAGGCTGGAGGATCGTTGTCTGAGGATAGCTGGGGCAAAAACACAAGACCCTATCTGAAAAAGACTAAAAGCAAAAAGGACTGGGGAGCCCTAAGAAATAACAGCTGATTGTTGGAAAAAATTAAAGTAGAAAACTGATTAAATAAAAACATAAATATTAAGAAATTTAAGAGAGATAATCTATATACATTCTTTTAACGGGAGAAGGAAGAACAGTATCTCGATTACACCAATACATTTCAGAGCAAATCCAAAAGATGACTGCATATCAAATAAGAAATATCAAACCAGATCGGCAAGAGAATGATGTTGCAATAACAGAGACAAGAAAATTTATCTTTTAAAAAATAGTTATAAATAGTCATAAACTACTTTGAGTTGCTTTCAAGAAACATTCAGACTTTCCTTAATTTTTTTTTTTGCAAAGCAGTAGCAGAGTTTTATTGAGAGTGATAGTGAAAGCAGGAAAATACACTCCTGAAGAATGGAGGGGAGCAGACTCTGAGCAAGGTGGCTTAAAAAGCAGTACCTGTAGCTCAAGAGCCCAGACTTTGCTTAATTTTCCACAAACTGGCAAATGGAAGTTCATATCATTACTCAGCTCTAGCATTAACCACTGCTTCCTAAATTTCAGCTTTTCTAATTCTACCTGTTTTCTGTTCTGACAATTGAATACCACAGGTTGGGTGATTTATAAAGAATAGAATTTCATTTAGCTCATGGTTCTGGAGGCTGGTAAGTCCAAAAGCATGGCACTGGTATCTGCTTAGCTTCTAGTGAGGACCTTCTTACTGCATCATAACATGGTAGAGAACATCATGTGGAATGACAGAGCAAGCTATTAGCATGGGTCTTTCTTTGTCCTGTAAGGACAAAGATGCCTTATAAGAATGCCCCACCTGCATGATCTCATCCAATTCTAATTACCTTTCAAAGGCCCTACCTCCAAATAAGATTAACATATGAACTTTTGGAGGATATATTCAAATCACAGCATCCTGTCCTTGGATGCCCAAACTAATGTACTTCTCACAATGTAAAGTATATTCATTCCATCTCAAAAGATTTAACTTATCCCAATATCAACACAAAAAAGTACAAAGTCCTAAGTCTTATTTAAATCAGACATGGGGTCATTCCCATTCTCACTCTAGAGATGACCCACTTTCAGTCTATTAAAAGTATATTCCTTTCTTATAAACTTTACTATCATTTTCATTATAAAAAATAAATCAGATAAGGGTGAGACTCAGCATGATTCACCTTAAGGAATCTACCTATGAAATGAAGAGAAGTTATTTATTTCCAAAGTACTATGGTAAGACTGAAACAAGACATTCCAAAAGGGAGAAATTAGGCAAAAAGAAAGGACTAACCAGCCCCCAGTAAGTAAAAAACCCAATAGGGGCAGCCATTAAATCTTAAAGACTCCAGAATAATTCTCTCCATGTGCTGTCTCCTAGACAAACTGGTGTAGATACTGCACTCCCAAGGCCTCAGGCAGCCTAACCCTTATGGGTTTTCTTGGCTCAGTCTACTTAGAAGTTCTCCTAGGTTGGAGTTCCATGCCTTTAGTTCTCTCAGGCTGGTGGCCTTACATTTCTGGGGTCCTGGTAGTGGTCCTGCTTCCATGGCTCCACCTAGGCAAGCCCTCTGTGGCAGATCCACCTCCAACCTCACATTTCCACTCAGTACTGTTTTACTGTAGGCTCCAAGTGATGGTTTGGACCCTATGGTAGGTTTCTGCCTGGACCCACAGGTAATCTGAATTCATCCTTTAAAATCTAGGTTGAGGAACTTTTGCATCCTCTAGGCCTGCAAAATTAACACCACATGAATGCTGCCAAGGTTTAAAAGGCTTATGCCCTCTGAGCAGCAACCTGAGCTACAGCTGGGGCTCAGGAGTGGCTGGAGTGATCAAAGAGCACTGTACCAGAATTGGAGGGGCAGAGGTGGAGGTGGTCTTGGGCAGTGAGACTGTGAATGGTGCCCTGGGCTTGTCCTCCAAAATCATTCTGTCCTCTTAGAGCTGTGGGCCTGTAATGGGAAAAGCTATGAAGATCTCTAAAGTGTCACTGCGGGGTGGGGGGGGTGTCATTCTTCCACTGTCTCAATGAGCTCTTGGATCTGTACTGATCTCCTTAGTAAATAAGTCATTTGGTCAACACCCTTGGTTTCCTCTACCGGAAATGTTCTTTCATTCTCTATCACATGGTCACAATGAAAAATTTCTAAATATTACCATTGTTTCACTTTTAATTATAAATTCTGTCTTTCCCAAAAAACTCTACCTCAAAACTCCTAGACACCATAAACAGCTTCAGCAATGTAGTAGGATACAAAATCAACTTACAAAAATCAGTAGCCTTTCTATACACCAACAACGAACAACGTGAGAAAGAATACAGGAAAACAACTCCATTTACAATAGCCTCAAAAAATCAAATACCTAGGAGTAAACTTAACAAAGGATGTGAATGACCTCTATAAGAACTACAAACCTCTGAAGAAAGAGACTGAGGAAGACTACAGAAGGTAGAAAGATCTCCCATGCTCATGGATTGGTAGAATCAACATAGTAAAAATGGCTATACTACCAAAAGCAATCTACATGTTCAACACAATTCCCATTAAAATCCCAATGACATTCATCACAAAGACTGAAAAATCTAACTTAAAGTTCATTTGGAAACACAAGAGCCTGCGAATAGCCAAGGCAATACTCAGCAAAAAGAGCAATGCTAGAGGTATCACAAAACCCGACTTCAACTATATTACAGAGCCATAGCAATAAAAACAGCATGGTGTTAGCATAAAAACAGACATGAAGACCAGTGGAACAGAATACAGGCCTCTGATATGAATCCACACAGCTATAACCACCTTATTTTTGACAAAGGTGCCAAAAACATACGATGGAGAATAGACAGCCTCTTCAACAAATGTTTCTAAGAAAAGTGGTTATCTGCCTGCAGAAAACAGAACTAGATCCATGCTTATTACCCTGTACTAGTATCAGCTCAAAGTGGATTAAGGACCTTAATATCACACCTGAAACTCTGAAGTTAATACAGGAAAGCGCAGGGGACACTCTGGAAGCAATAGGCATAAGCAAAGAATTCCTCAGTAGAACTCCAGCAGCCCAGCAACTAAGAGAAAGAATGGACAAATGGGATTACATGAAATTTATTTTTTAATTTTTATTTTTTTATTATTCGTATGTGCATACAATGCTTGGGTCATTTCTCCCCCCTGCCCCCACTCCCTCCCTTACCACCCACTCCGCCCCCTCCCCCTCGATACCCGGCAGAAACTATTTTGCCCTTATCTCTAATTTTGTTGAAGAGAGAGTATAAGCAATAATAGGAAGGAACAGGGTTTTTGCTAGTTGAGATAAGGACAGCTATACAGGGAGTTGACTCACATTGATTTCCTGTGCATGTGTGTTACCTTCTAGGTTAATTCTTTTTGATCTCACCTTTTCTCTAGTTCCTGGTCCCCTTTTCCTATTGGCCTCAGTTGCTTTTAAGGTATCTGCTTTAGTTTCTCTGCGTTGAGGGCAACAAATGCTAGCTAATTTTTTAGGTGTCTTACCTATCCTCATATCTCCCTTGTGTGCATTCGCTTTTATCTTGTGATCAAAGTTCAATTCCCTTGTTGTGTTTAAAAAGCTTCTGAACAACAAAAGAAATGGTCTTTAAAATGAAGAGACCACCCACAGAATTGAAGAAAATAGTCACTGGCTATAAATCAGACAAAGGACTGATAACCAGAATAGACAGGGAGCTTAAAAAACTAAACTCCCCAAATCAATCAACCAATAAAGAAGTGGGCAAGTGAACTAAACAGAACTTTTTCAAAGGAAGAAGTCCAAATGGCCAAAAAACACATGAAAAACTGCTCACCATCCCTGGTCATAAAAGAAATGCAAATCAAAACCACAACCTCACTTAATAGCTATCATCAAAAACAGGACCAATAACAAGTGTTGGCAAGGATGCAGGAAAAAGGAACCCTCATACACTGCAGGTGGGAATGTAAGCTAGTACAACCACTTTGAAAAGCAATATGGAAGCTTCTTAGAAAACTAAACATAGATCTGCCATATAATCCAGCAATCTCACTCCTGGGGATTTACCCAACGGAATGCGACTCAGGTTATTCCAAAGGCACCTGCACACCCATGTTTATTGCAGCACTATTCACAATAGCCAAGTTATGGAAACAGCCAAGATGCCCCACTACCGACGAATGGATTAAGAAAATGTGGTATTTATGCACAATGGAAATTTTTTGGACAGCAATGGGGTTTGAACTCAGGGCTTCACACTTGCTTGGCAAGCACTCTACCACTTGAGCCACTCCACCAGCCCCACAATGGAATTTTATTCAGCAACAAAGAAGAATGAAATCTTGTCATTCACAAGTAAATGGATGGAACTGGAGAACATCATCTTGAGTGAAGTTAGCCAGGCTCAGAAGGCCAAAAATCGCATGTTCTCCCTCATATGCAGATTATAGACCAAAAACAAATGCAGTAATATTATTGGACATGTGTCACACACTAAGGGGAGAACACGTACAGGAGGAATAGGGAAAGGGAAGGAAACCTAAAACTTGAATGTAGTTGATGTGTTCACTGTAGAGGAGTAAATAAATTAATCTTTAACTGGCAGAGGCCACTATGGGAAGGCGATCGGGAAGTAGTAAAGAGGTCTGGTAGAGATGCACCAATTCAGGCTGTAATACACATGTACATGGAAGCAATGCTAGGAATCTATCTCTCTGTATAGCCATCCTTTATCTCAAGCTAGCAAAAATGCTATGTCTTTCTTATTATGTCTTCAACAAAAATGGAAAAGAGGACAGAACAGGTTCTGCCTGGAAGTGAGGGGGTAGGGTGGGAAGAGGTTGTGCGGGGAGTGTGGGGTGTAGGGGGGAGAGATGGCCCAAACAATGTATACACATATGAATAAATGTTTAAACAATTTAAAAAAAGACTTGAAGAGAGATTTGAAGGCTTTAAAAAATAAATAAAACAAAACAAAGCAAATTCCATCATTAAGTCATCTCTTTGTTCTCTTAATTCAATTTAAGTGGTTGGAAGTAGCCATACAACAGCCTGAATGCTTTGGTGCTTAGAAATTTCTCACCAGATATCATTTATTACTCCTTTTTTATTACTCAATTCTGCATTCTACAAAGTCCAAGGCCATGTACACAGTGCAGGTAAGTTCTTTGCAACTTTATTGGTCTTTACTCCACTTTTTGGTACCTGTTCTTCAGTTCCATATGAAATCTCATCAGGTTTTGAAAGGCCTTTAGCATGCACATTTGTATCAACATTCTGGTCAGGACCACCTAGGGTAATCTTTGAGAAGTTCCAGACTTTCCCTAGTCTCCTCTTCTGAGCATTCACCAGAATTGCCCTTAATGCTGCATTCACAGTAATACAGAATTTTTCTACCATTTACTTCAAAACTGTTCCAGCCTACAGCCATTACTCAGTTCTAAAGCTACTTTCACATTTTCAGGTGTTTGTACAGCAATAGCCACATTCCTGGCACCAATTTTTGTTTTAATACACTCTCTACTGGTATAACTTAGTTACTGGGACTGGGTAATTTATACATAAAAAATTAATTTCTTATAGCTCTAGGGACTGGGAAGTCCAAGAGCATGGCACCAGCAACTTCTTGCCGTATCATAATGTGGTGAAGGGCATAACAAGACAGAATAAGTCTGCTAGCTTGGGTCTTTCTCCTCCACTTCTTATAAAATCATTAATGTCACCACTGGGTGCCCCACTCTTATGATCTCATCTAATCCTAATCACCTCTCAAAGGTCCCGCCTTTGAATACTATTAACGTGAATTTCGGGATTAGGTTTCCAACACATGAACTTTGTGATGACACATTCAAACCACAGCAACACAAGATGGATTTATTCCATCCTCATCTGAATCTGTCAATTAGTGTATAATCACTAAGCAGCATAATATGGGTAAACCACAAAGTATGTGTCCTTTGAAATTTACATGAAGTTTTCTGCTGGAGCTCAAATTCTGTCTGATCACTTTGTGATGGGGGTAAGAGAAGACAGGAGAGAGGAAATATATGCAGCAAAACTCTGAGTGTAAAAGTTCTAATATCTGTTTTCTACAAATCACAATACTGGTGGACTTTTTTAAAACTCATTAGGTTTCTCCTCTGGAAGCTGCTGGCTTAACTGAAGTGTGTATATATGCACGTATACACACACACACCCATACTGCTCTGCGTGACACATCCCTGTCTATGGCTTTAGATAATGGCTCCAATTGACATACTACTGACATTTCACAAACTGTTTTTCAAAAAAAAAAAAAAAAAAGGACTGTGCCTCTTATATTGGGCAGAATCTTATTAATCAAATTTAAATTTAAAATATTTTAGTGCAAATTTTAACTGACTTTAAGATGAAAAATGTTTTATAACACTTAACCAGTATATATAAAAAAATCACAAAATCCCAATGAAAACAAATCTTCTAAAGGAAGATTAAAAAGAGCCCAAGCCAGTGGGACAATCTCCATTCAAGCTCCTTATCTGCCATTTCTCCCCAGTGTGGTCTTGGGTTGGTTAGTTAGTTCCCCTAAGCCTATCTCCTCATCTGATTTCTCATGTATTGATTCATTAGGATAAGGGTATATGAAATAACTGGTGAATGAAACATTTTACTTATTACAGCTCTAGTAGTATTTTGAAAGTGAAAAGTTCTGCCACACTGGGCTAACAATCTCATCTAGC
Organism: Castor canadensis; assembly: GCF_047511655.1. Taxonomy (NCBI): domain Eukaryota; kingdom Metazoa; phylum Chordata; class Mammalia; order Rodentia; family Castoridae; genus Castor; species Castor canadensis. Next base: position 5,585,040 of record NC_133405.1, read on the forward strand.
AATCATTTTTCTTATGATTAGGTCAGAACTGACAATGACTAATCATCAGTTAGTTATAAAGTATCTATCTCCAGAGTTCAAGTTAAGATCTTTATTTGAAATTCTAATCACCTTGTATAGGTATGACCCAGCCAGGCAAAGCAATTATAAACCTCCAGTTTGATATTAGGAAGCTTAACTCTGGAAGGCCTAGTAAACTAACACTCCTCCAATACACTGTCTCTCTCCTAAAACAAGATTTTCCAGTGGTACATGTCTATTTGTACTCACTATCTATTCATTCAGCACTTTTACTCAGTGCCTCAAAATCCTGGCCCTCAAGAAATCACAGCCAAGAAAAATATGTATGTAGTTATTATGTAGCTATCAAGCAATGGAAATGATATTTTAAAAACCAGAAATTATACATTCAGATGAGGCTTTTCTAATTTAACCAGTCTCCTGGGGAGGCAATGCACTAAGGCCAGTAAGTCATTTCTCAAACCATCTTTGGAGTATTACTCTTGGAAGGGCCTTGAGAGCCTGCAGTCTGTTCTTATAAACATTCTAAATGGTGCCAAATCTTCACCAAGAGTGGATTTGAAATTTGGAAACTGCCAAAAGTCAGCTAGAGCCAAGTTTAGTGAATAAGATGTGTGATCAAACTAGGTGGCACTATTTTGGTTCAAAATGGTATATGATTATAATGCAATGAGACAGATTTTCTTATATGATTTGTAAAATTTACTCTAAAGGGAATTCTAATGAGTAACAAGGAGTATGAGCAATGCAGTAGTGTGTGTGTGTGTGTGTGTGTGTGTGTGTATGCATACATACATATTCATTTCTCCAAGTGATTTCTTTGAATGGTAATACTCACATGGGTATATAAGCTCCAATATAAGGTTTGCTTTGTTTAATCACTTACAACTCATAAACAGAAAGTCCCTTAGCATATTGGATCTACTCTGTCATGGGAGGAGGGGCTGTCACTGAGAGTAGCATGGCATGCAGAATGTAACATGGACTTCAGAAAAGAGAATGACTTGGATTAAAGTCCTGACTTGGCCTGTGTGACTTTAGGGAAGTCACAAAGTCTCTAAAACTCTAAAATGAGACTGTTATCTAACCTGCATAGCTGTCATAAAGAATACAGATAATGGATACAAAGTACCTTTACTGTGCCTGTCATGTGATAGGTGCTCATTAGGTCATAGCTATTACAAGTAGTTATCAATCAGAAAAATCAAGACAATTTTCTGACTATGGGTGGCTTGATATGACAAAACAACAGAAAAGCAGTCATTTGGGTGATAAGTAGTACACTGACAGTACTGATAAGTTACACTCATACTGACTGATTAGAAGCCTGCTTTTTTTAGAATATAATCTGTAAAGAATTTGCAGTGATTGTCTAACACTAAATATTGCTAAAACACAGGACACGTGTCATCTGCAGTGTTCCTACCACACTCACCTTTGAGCCAATGTTGGAACATACCAGGTCCTCTAAAGATCCTGTGTCTTTGTATACTTCCAAGATGCCATCCCTGCCCTCTAGTCTGACAAAACTCTACAATTTTCTCCAAAATCTAGCTTACAAGTCACTCCACTATGGAATCTTTCCTTTCTGTTCTAGACAGTGGCTCTGCCCATTGTAATCATATGGCATTTGGCTCCTATCTCTGCAATGTCTTATACTTGGTTGAATTTTATTTTCTCTTTGCATTTCTGCTTCTTCCAGTAGGCTTAACCATTGAGTGAGGAACTATATCCCATTTATTCTTATACTTAGAATACCTAGCACATACTAGAGTACCTAGCATCTCTTGGCACATGGTAGAAACTTTCAGGATTTTCCATGAATGGATGCTTTCAAATTACTTTACAAACAATGGTTAAAGGCTAGGTAGTTGCCTTTAGTGAACTATTACTAGCAATCACACTCATTTTTCCTGATTTCATATAAAAGACAAGATAAGTTACATAGACGACAGAATGGCTTTAGAAGATGCAGCATATAGAAGTTATTCTAAACACTACTGACCTCATCAGTACTCTATGCCCACATGACGGACGAAAAACCCAGAGTTATTTCTCAGCCTTTTCCCAGTCAAGCACACATGAGGGATGCACCACACTCCCACGAACAGCCCAGGGCAGATGACTCAGAAGGACTAGCACAACCTTTCAGTGCTGCCAGAAAATCAGAGATAAAAGGCCTTCTGTAAGCCAGAAACCCTCCACCAAAGTAGTAGAAAATCCCAAGGCCCTGTGGTATGGTCAGGGTGCCTGTGAAGGCCACCTATGCCCAGATAACAGTGTGTCTATTCCATGAATAGGGCTTCCCAAGCTATTAGGAATTCTCAGACAATCAAGTAAAGACTTTTTAGTGGATCCAGTCTTAACCTGTGTAACTAAAAAAGCAATTATGAAAAGAAGTCCATGGTTAACCAGTTTTGTGTCAGACAGAAATAGGAAGAGGGTCAGCTGGTAGCCTTGCACAACTGAGTGTCAACATTTGTGAACCATTCTCTGTCACTGCAGTTTTCCAGAGCCTTGGTTCCAATTCACCAAGATCTGAAAGTAGGAAAAGAGATAGGGTTGCCACAGTCCATGCCTTGGGACCCACCAAGCCATGCCAGTGAGTATTTATGTGGCACATATGTAATCTCCAAAGTAAAGGCAAAAAATATTTTGTTTTAGTATTATTGTCTTTCCTGTCTCTCCAATAGTGGGAAGAAGGGAAGAGGAAAGAGAACCAGGCCATACACTACCAGGAAAGCAGTGACAGAAAGCAAAAGCTCTAGATTGTTCTTACAGGCTCTGGAGAGTTATTCACTCATTCATTTTATAAATATTTTTTGAGCCAGCTACTATCTCATGTACACAAACTGTAATAATAATAGAGTCATGGCCTTAGCCCCACACAGCTTAAAGTGCAGTAAGAGAGAGAGGTACTAATCATATAACCATGCAAACTCAAGGGCACAAATAAATGCTATAAAGGAAGACTATGACATACTTCAGAGATTGTACAAACAGGCAACAGTGGACCTGTCTGGGGAATTGAGGATGACTTCCCTCAACAAGTTCCAAGGAAGTAGGGATCTCAAGGATAATGAGGAGTTAACTATCTCAGGAAAAGAGGGAAAACATTCCCTGTAAAGAGAACAGTGTGTGGAGGTCCTGGGGTAGGAGGGTGATAATGAATTAGCTCAGAGTTAGAGGCAGTAGTACCAAGATCTTAGGCCCTAGCACAAGGTTATTTCCCTCTATCTCCTAAGTTTGCTCTCTTAACTGTCTTGAAGGCTCGCCTCAGCATGGAACAAGAATTAAGCACAATGTCAAAAATGAGGTGTGTCCACAAGACATGAAATACCACAAGCTAAAAGAAACTAACTTGCCAATATCTTCTTGAAATATCTGACAACACTGAATCAGGAAAATGGCAAAATAAAAAATACCTTTAAAATTTTCAGGTAGATGTATTTTAATCGAGGTAGAACTTTGGTTGTTAAATATATCAATAATTACTATAAATCTGCTTAGAGTACTACATTATTGTTTTCAGATATTAGTATTTTGAGGGGAAAAGCAAAGCTAAAGGAAAAAATGGCTAATGGTGTTAGCAGTGCAGTACTATTTTCTTTTCACAACTCTTAGATCACTTGAGGCAGTCCTTGTGTCTTCTGGATTACCTGTCACAAGGCAAACAAGTCTTAGAACTTTCTATTTGTAAAGCACTTTGCAATCAATCATTAATTCAACCTCAGTAGCCTGCTGAGAGATTATACTCATTCTACAGATTAAACAGACAGATAAGTGGGTTGCCCAAGGACACAAAACAATTCAGCTTTTACTTATCTTTTTCATCACCCTCTCCAAACAATGAGGACACACAAGAAATATCCAGCTCCAGCCCTAACCCTGTTGCCCTGCAGACCAAACCTAACTCCTAGTAGCAGCAAGGGAAGGCACCTCAGTTAGTGGTACCCACTCTAAATAAGCTCCTCTGTGCAGAGTGCCTTCAAAGCCAACAATGACAATGGACTGCAGAGTGACAGGGATATTGGCCTTCAAGACTAGAATATAAACTCAAAGAAAAATAAGAGCACCTAGGAAGCCACGGTGGCTCATAGCTTAAAATGTCACCATCCCTAAGGAGATGCACCCTCCAACACCTCTCTCTCTCTCTCTCTCTCCACTTCTTTTCATCCCCCCAAAACAGCCAAGATATGTCACACTGGGCTCCATCAGTGCAGTACTGCACAGTTCAGTACTCATCTACTTTCATGTCCTTCTTCACCCACAAGCTGGGACTGCCCAGCATCTGAAATGCCTAGCACAGGACCTGGCACACAAATGGTTTATTGAGTGCATGGCTTCCCACATGCAAATAAAGGAAACAGATACTCCCTATATAGAGTAATAGATTTAAGAAATTGGTTAAGCCAATCCCTTACTTTATAGATTGGTGAAAGAAAGGCAGAGAATTACCTGGTTACACATTGCCTGGACTCCAAACCAGGTCTTTTGGCTCAGTTTACTTCCAAAGACATTTTATAAGTGCCTACTATGTGCCAGACAAGGTGGGTGGGGAGGTGCTGGGGAAGGGAGAAGAGCAAAAGGTGGTTTCTGCTTCAGTTTGCTCACAGCCTGGGTAAGGAAAGAGAGTTTTAGAACAGTTGGACAAGTGCAAGGACAGACACTTGACTCCTTAGCCAGTGTTTTCTCTTCATTATCCACTGGGTGTTCCCCATCTGAGAAATAAGGATGGCGATATCTACTTCCTGCAAATAAACTTATAGTGAAGACTGATGAGAAAATGCGTATGGAAAACGATCGGGTTCACCCCAAAGGCATTATGTAAGGTACTGCTATACCCTGACACCGACTCCAAAGATCCAATACTGTTTCAGACATCAGTTCAACAAAGAAGCAAGCAAAGGAGGAATGGGCATAAATCCAAAGAAAACCTCAAGGGCTGACAGGAATTGAAGGAAAGAGCTGGGGTGGGGGCAGAGGTGTTGGGTCATGACCCTGGCACCTACAATGGAAGCAAACAGTGGGCTGAGAGAAGATGGCATCGACAGGGAGAAGTTGGGATATTAATGAGAGAGGGCAAGGGGAGAGCAAGAGGCTCAGAGTTCCCAGCTGGGCGACTTGGGCCATGGCGGAGTGGTTCTAGTTGGCGCGGGAGGAGCGAGCGGGCGGACTGGCGCCTAGGCCGACTGCTTTCTCAGAGAGCTGCTCGCACCCGTAGGGAGGCTTGGGCAGGCGCCAGGGTCTTCGGGCTGCAGCATCACGGCCGTCTCGCCTCCCTGGAGTCAGACCCAGGCCCGCGCCCAAGGCCCCCGCCAGCGAGTACTCCGTGAGGCGCCGCCAACGTCGCCACCTCACCTCGGGTTGAAGTCCTGGAAGAGGCCCCTCAGGTTCATGGCGGAGAACTTCACCGTAGCGTCCTCCTCTTCCCCCCTCCCCCCGCGCCGCAAAGCCTGCGAGTTACAGCGGGTTCATGGTGCCAGCGCCAGCCGAGTACCCGACGCCGCCGCCCCGAGAAACCTGAGCCGCCGCCCCCCGCCCCTTCTTCCGGGCTTCCGTAGGGCTGCCGCGCATGCGCTTTGAGCTCTTCACTGAGCTCGCCGCGCGTGGGAGTCTCTCGCGCGGCGTTCTTTCTACGCGCAGCGTATTGAGTTGACTGCCAGGAGACGAAGACTAGCAGACAAGAGGGGGTCCCGAGGGAGGGGATGGAAAACCTCCTGGGGAAGCCAACTGGGTGAAGGCCTTAAAGGAGAGAGCAAGCCGCCAAGGAGTCCCTTGGTGAGTTCTTCTCAGACACCTGTCACCTTGGCACGCGCTGACATCTGGAATTTTTCCCAATGACGTCTTAGCCTTGGGGCAGGGGTTGTGGCAACAGGTGAGATGTAGCATTTTGGTAATCTATCCTAGGCTTCTCCGGTCAGATCTGCTACTGAATCCACAATTTGTGTATCAACTTCCCTTTCAAGCCCCAGGCCAGCATGTCCCGATTTGCTGGTCATTCCGAACTCATCTTACCCTACATCGAAGTCATCTCCCCTTAAACTGTCTTCCCTTCCTGAGTTCCCACTCTCCATTGGCAGCATGCCTATTCATGAGGATGCCTAAACTGGAAATGTGGAACTCATCCTCATTTTCTAACCTAGTTCAGATTCCTTGCCTACTGCTTAGACTTTGTGGTCACCTCAGACTCAACCTCTTCTCCTACTCCATGCCATGTACTTAGAAGTACCAGGTTCATCTTCCCTGGGCGAGTCAACATCTTTGAGATTCTGTTTTTCTACTTTGCAAAACAGAGATGATAAAATCTACTTTCCCACTTTGTTGGAAAGATTTAAGGAGATAAGGCATAATACCCTCAGTGGTGTACGCTAGGTGTTCAAAGAATGCTGTTGCTATCCGGTGCTCTTTCAAGAGCCAACCTCCTTAAGGAGTCTAAGGGCCCTAGTCTACTATCTTCACTTCCAGATGATTTGAGTTTTTCATGATCACAGCAATACCTTAAACATTAGTCTAGCATCATAATGTATAGTAGTCATACTTTGTTACAACAGTAGAGGTTTTGTGAGTGGCAATTTTATACTGGTTAGCCCCAGGGGAAACTTAAGAGGATTGCAATTGTGAGAGTCATACTTTGCCATGATGTATCAGCTTTATTATGGGAACTTGAAAACATTTCACAAGTGATAATTAGACTTCTCAACACCAGCTATGACATGAACTGGTTGTAAGAATAAGTAACCTGAATGAAGCTTTTAGCTACCAGGATCCTGTGTCAGAAATTTTGTTCTCACTCTCATGCCCATGCAAAAGGTGATACCCTATGTCTAGACGTGAGGAAGTTCCAAATTAATACTGAAATACAGAAGAGGAAAAAGCACAGAGAAGCCTGTTAAATGTGCCACCTAGTTAGTGAAGGTGGACAAGCAAAGATGCAAGCCATGCAGAATGCTCAACACCAGATGCTTCTTTGGTGAGGTCCCAAGGAGTCCTGGAGCTGAACCACTGCTCTGCAGGCACACAAATTCAGTGTTAGAAGTTCCCTCCAGAGATGGCTAGGCCATGGAGACTTCCTACCTTGGGTAACAAAACATAAATACACAAACCTTTGTCGATGTGTTCCTTGCTCTGACAAGCCAAATTGCCAAGAGAAGCACATGAGCTGGTAAATGAAGACATGAGGGAAGAATTGGACTCTCCCTAGACCTAAGATCTAAAGTGTTCAAGAGGTGGATTACTTCAACTGCACTAGTGGCCCAGCCCTATATTCCATCAGTGCTCTTAAAGAAACAAACCAGAAACTCCCAGGGCCTTCTCTCCAGCAAGTGCAAAAGACCCTTCTGTTAATCTGCTACCCATCTGAGTAGGGTGCCTTGCTTAGTGTCCCATCCTGGATGGAGGTCCAAAGCTTCATTGGCCTGTGTGGACAGACCCAGAAGTGACCTTGAAATTGAGAAAAGACCCTAGGCCATATGCAGGATGACACCCCATTTTTTCCTCCAGCAAATTTGACTTTTACTTTTTTTTTTATCTTTCCTTTGACTTGCTGCCATACTCCAGGTCACCTTTGGAGAAACTCCCAAGTTTCTCCACGCAAGGACAAGTAATGGCTCTCAAACTATGGCACCTAAACACTCCAGATTATATCCATGTCGATTTGGAGTAGACACGTTACAGTGTTCCTCAGCATCAGTTTATGTCTGGACCAACGTTTTAACAATTAACTTTGGATGTGTGCCACCTGTCTGATAGGTTGGTGGCTTGGCCAATTGGGTATTAACCTTGGCTCCAATGTGATGGTCTGCAGGACAGACGTCTGAAGAACAGGGCCCTGAAGGAGAGAATCCTGGTGTATTTTGACACTTTTTTATGGGCCCTGGTTTAGGGGTTAAGAAGTGGCTGTGGCTGAGGTCTCCACACTGTAATTAGAAGACTTGCACTAAATACCAGTTTCACCACTGCTGTGTAGGGGTGTGGGGAATGGGGGGAGGAACAGCTGTGGCTTGCATCCAATCCTAGGTAAGGCCAGTGGGCCTACTTTAGAGCTTCTGCATGGCAGACCAACAAGTTTTTTAGTCAGGAAACATGGAGGTGCCAGATACTAAGACTAAGCTTCTCTCATCATGAATTTCCCCACTCTAAGTTTTCTAAAGCCCATACCCTGAATGCTACTGATTAGAGATTTGCTAGCAGCCCCAGGACTTCATCCTCTTGCAAAATGCAATCTCCCTTTTTCCAAGAGCACCCTTTTTTCTTAGCAACTTTAGCCTGACCTGGATAAATAAGTAAACTTTGTGGTTCTGAGATCTCCCTACCTGGAGGTTGGGTCTGGAGTTTGACAGGGGTTTTGAAGAATGCTGGGCTGGATTTGAGGGCTTGGACATCTGATTGAGGAGTTAGGAAGCCAGTGAATTGGATGCAGGTGACAGTACCTATGGTTCTGCTTGGATCTGCAGCTGCCCCCAGTCTCTTTTCAGGGACTATAAAGCACTACCTCCTTAGGGAAGCTTCTTTTGGGACTTGAAAACAGCAGCTCTTGGGAGAAAAGGAAAGGAAGACAGTCCCAAGGCCTCAGTGGTTCTCCTGTGGCCCAGTACAGTCCTGGGAGAAGGTAGATCATTATCCTTCATTGGACAAACTTCCTATTGAAGGGAGCAGGTGCCATTTTCTGTTGAAAGGCAGACTGGACAGGCATAGTGAAGAAGCTGTGTCTGGGACTGCAGAGTCATTATGAGATCCTTATGCTTCTCCTCTGAAACTCTCCTGCTGCCAGGGCTTCCAGGAGGAAGGGGAAGCTCCTCATACTCCCTGCTCCAGTACTTTGTTCTTGTACAGCCCAGTTGAAGTGCAGGCACATGTGACAGATAGGAAGGATCATGCATACTAGAGGCCACTAACCAGATGCCCATAAAATTTAATTTAATTCTAGTCCTCATCCTACTCACATTTATGAGTCTCTGCTCTCCTTGCCTGGGTTCCCCCTTTCTGCTTTTGTCATATTCCTGTGAGATTCTCTGCTCCAGCTGTCCTCTTCTCACTTTGCCTTCCCCTAAAGCAGCCTATCTTTACTCCTTTAGTTACCTTCATCCAACAGAATGATTCATGCCAGGCCCTGTAGGAGGCATTGGGAACACACAGAAATGTTCGTGATAAGCTTCTCATACTTGGGAACCAATGAGTTGAATCAGAAAGGACAAATAAGATTTCAGGCTGGGAAGAGAGCAAAGGAATTTCCAGGCAGAGAACAACACTTGTAAAGGCACTGAAATCAGTGAGTTGGGACAGGTGGCACTCTTGGAAGACAAATGTCTGTAGCATACCTTGACTTCTGTACCCTCCCTGGGTCAGTGGATAGGATCTTTTTTCCAGCCAGAGGGGCCCTTGCTTAATAGCAGCCATGTGGCCAAGGGCATGTGACTGACCACCACATTCTAGCCACAAGACTGTACAGCTACCAAGCAGCCTGAGGAAATTATCTTTGGGATACTGACACATCCTCTAGTCTGGGCTCTGAAAGCTTATCACAAAATTGTTTTCCCTGAACTTATAGAACCAGACTCAACCAAAGCAGTGCTAGATTCTATGTGCAAAGTTAAGCCCACAGGCATCTGTAATACAGGTAGATTGGTCACAGTCTCCACTATATCTGTCCTGGGTTCCTGCAATTTCCCAAACTGATTTTTATCTCCACTCCCTCGAGCAGCCAGCTCTGCCTCTGTTTGGCCCACAAACAGTCATGCTTGTACTCTGTTAGGTCTGTGTTCCTTGAGGACTGAATTTAGGAAGTCAGATGTGTCCCACCTCCTCCCTGCATCCCTGGAGTTTAGCATATGCTAGGTGCTCAGGGAATGATATGAAATGAATGGGTACCCTACCTCTGCTGAAACAGTGACCTTTTCTTCCTAAGTTTCTGGTTATTGCAGGCATTATCTGTGGGCACCCACACTCTAGTTTTCCTACCAGATTCTCTCAGGTTTTGGACACCGTGAGGCTTTTTGGTCTTACTTATCTTATTCTAGAACAACCTAGACCCATGTTGGCACTATGCCAACATGTGAGATGAACCATCAATATTGATAACCAATGTTGAAGAGAAAAAGAAATCTGCCTCAGTGTACATGTGAATTGTAAGATTTGAACTGACTCAGAAATATTAAGATCCCAGGGAGAAGGCATATCTTAGATATTCAGTATCAGCTACCTTGTATCGGTTCACTTTAGGTGAGTTTAGATAATTTTTGCTATAGGTTGAAATTATGCCTTCCAAAGAGAGATATGTTGAAGTCCTAATTCCCAAAACCTGTGAAACTGACCTTATTTGGTGATAGGGACTTTACAGATATAGTCAAGTAGAGAGGAGGTCATTGGAGTGGCTCCTTAATCCAATATGACTATGTCTGTATGACAAAAGGGAAGTTTGGTCTCAGACATAGAGGAAAGACAGCCATATGAAAATGAAGGCAGAGACTGGATTGAAGTTATCATAAGCCAAGGAACAACCAGGGCTACCAGAAGCTGAGAGAGGCAAAGCCTTTGAGCCTTCAAAGTGAGTAAAGTCTGCTAACACCTTGATTTTGGACTTTGTACCTCCAGAACCAATAGAGAATAAATTTCTGTTGTTTTAAGCCACTTAGTTTGTGGTACTTTGTTACAAGTCCCCCAGGAAACTAGTACAAATGACACCAAGGCTCTGATGTTATACTATTATTATCCCCATTTTATAGATGAGAAAACTGGCAGATCACTAGAAGCTTGGAAGAACTGCAGCCAGCCAAACCAGGGAGATGTAGCTTCCAGTTCACTGTGTGCAACATCATATCCTGGACACACAACTCCTATTCTCCCTGCTTTGTGGGAGGAAATGCAGAAAGGGAAATTGGAAATATTACAGGCACAAGAGAGGTTTGTGGTCACCAATTAGGTAACTGTAGGTTTTTCAAGCCTTACAAATTATGGGCACAAGATTTTTTTGGGGGGCGGTTACTGGGGCTTGTACTCGGGGCCTACACCTTGAGCCACTCCACCAGCCCTTTTTCGTGAAGGGTTTTTTCAAGATAGGGGCTCACAGTACTATTTGGCCAGGCTGGCTTTGAACCTCAATCTTCCTGATCTCTGCCTCCTGAGTAGCTAGGATTATAGGCATGAGCCACTGGCACCCGGCTAGAGTATTTTTAAAGTAACCATATGTAGGGCCTCACCCATTGCAAGCTGTGTTAGCAACTTTCCCATTGCTGTAGCAGAATACATGAGAGGAACAACCTCAAAGAAGAAGGGTTTATTTTGGCTCAGTTTCAGCAATTTCAGTCCATGGTTGACCTGCTCATCTTTTCTGAGCTGTGGTGAAGTAGAGCATTATGGCACTGAGGATGTGTAGGAACAAAGTTGCTCACCTCATAGAGGCCAGGAAATGGGAAGAAATATTTCAAGAGAAATGGAACAGGGTGGTAAGATGCATCCTTCAAAGGCATGAAACCAGCGACCTACTTCCTGCAACCAGGCTCCATCTTTGAATGTTTCCATTACTCCCCAAAAATGCCATTGAATTATGACAACATCGTTCAATTAGCCCATTCATGAAGTCAGAGCCCTCATGATCCATTCACCTTCCAAAAGCCCCAGCTGTGAACACTGCTTGCATTGGCAATCAAATTTTCAACACAATACGTTTTTTGAGAGGCAGTTCATGTCCAAACCATAACACAAGATGTGTCAGGGAGAATTTGGAATGTATCTCCAGCAACATGAACTTAGGATGCAGGTGTTACCATAAAGTTGGTGCAGCTCTTGCATGTAGCAAGAGATTTCAGGCAAGGCACAAGGTAAAAAAGTATAGCTTATTAGAATAGAAAAGACATTTTAATTCTTTTGGTGTTTAATTTTGGAGCTATTTATATATTCTGAATATTAATCATTTATCAGGGAAAGGAATTGAACAGTTTTCCAATGAACAAGTACAAATGGCCAGTAAATATATGATGAAATATTCAACATCCTTATCCATAAAGGAAATTCAAATCAAAATATCAATGAGATTCTATTTCACCCCAGTCAGAATGGCAATCATCAAGAAAACAAAGAACAAATGCTGGTGAGGATGCAGGGAAAAAGGAACCCTTATACACTGTTGGTGGGGAATGTAAATTAGTGCAGAGTCACTATGGAACTTCGTATGGAGGTTCCTTAAAAAAATAAAAATAGAACTACCATACGATCCTGCTGTACCTCTCCTGGGCATATATCTGAAGGACTGTAAGTCACCATGCATTCAAGATACCTACACACCCATATTTGTAGCAGTACTATTCCCAATAGTCAAAATATGGAATCAGTCTAGGTGCCCATCAACCAATGAATAAAGAAAGTGTGGTATATATACACAATGGAGTATTATTCAGTATTATCCAGAAAAATGGATGGAATTAGATATCATCATATTAAGCAAACTAAGCCAGACTGAGAAAGGCAAATATCATATGTTGTCACTCATATGAGGAATCTAGTACTTAAAAATGAATGACAGGAATATAAAACAGGTTCTTTTTGGGGGTGGGTATAACCTGGAGGGGGAAGGTGAAAGGATAGGGTGAAGGGGTGGTTAATATAGTCAAAGTACTTTATACATGTATATAAAAATAGAATAATGAAGCCCATTGAAATTGAATTAAGAAGAAGGAGAGTGAGTGAACGGCGGGGGGGAAGGAAAAAGGGGGTGAATTTGATAGAGGTACATTGTATACATGTATGGAACTATCACAATGAAATCCCTTTGTACAACTAATATATGCCTATAAAAATGTAAAAGGAAAAGAAAGAAAGTCAAAAAGAAAAGAAAAGTCACTTTCAGAGGTGAAAGCAGAGTAAGACATCCAAATCAGCCCAGGCTTTTAATGAAGTTCCAGGGGCTTAGAGCATCTAGTCCTTCCCTGTGATCAGCCTGCAGGGAGTGATTGTCATGAAAGTCGTGAAAAAAATTATGGCATGTCTCAAGAATCACTGTGGAAATGTGATTACTCATGACCATGTAAGAAAATCTCACAAAGAGAGAAAATTTAAAAGTACAACGAGATTATAATGAGATATAATGGGCAAAAAGGCAACTTTTGGTCAAAGTATTCCACTTTAACCTGATTAGACAAGAACTTGTTTTTCACTTGGAATAGGTGCATAGGGACATATATGGTGTGCATACATTTGAGAGCACAATTGATCCTGAGGTGGATCTGACCACATCAGGCCTTTATCAGTATGCAACAAGCCTCCTCCCCATTGCCCATACTGGAATCTCTTTTATGATTTGCAGATGTTTTACAAGGATGCTAAGCCAAAAGCATAGATCTGGAAAATTTAACTTGCAGCATGTTAAGTAAGCAGGCCATGAGAAAGAGGCAACAAGGCTCTCAGCACACAGGCATCAGGATCTTCTAATTTAGGTTCCCTTTGCATATCCCTATTGCTCATGTCTAACTGATACATATCACTGGGAGCAGGTGTGGTGCATGACATTTCCTTGACATTCAGCATGTTCACTTTGGAGGACTCTCACTCACAGAGTTTTGGAGTGTTTGTTGGGTATAGGGAGGTAGGGCCTGGAGCACATCATGGGTGCCACCGCAGGGACAATTCCCATAGATCAATTTCCTGGTTCCTATCCCAGTTCAGGATTTATGAGCCCTAGCTGGGGCAAGAGCAACTTATAACATGTCTGTACCAAGACATGAAATAGACTACACATGACCACAGATTTTCAGAGGAAAAAGCAAAAAACCACAGCAATCAATGCATACATGGATAAAGAGACATATACAGGCTCAGACATGTTAAAGCAAACAAATGGAGACATTTAAAACAAAAGCACATGCATGAGATGACTTAATATTATCAAGAAATCAGTTCCTTTTTGTAAATGCTACAATGTACCCTCACCTGGCACAACAATAAAAAAAAATTTTTAAAAGAAATCATGTCTTCCCAACTTGATCTACAGATTAAACAAAATGTCCATCAAAATCTCACCAATTTATTGTGTGGATATTGACATCCCAATTGATTATAAAGTTTATATTTAAAAGTAAAAACCCCAGAATAGCCAACACAAAATTGAATTGTCAGAGGGCTGATATTACCTGACTTTAAGACTTACTTTAGGGTCGCGGTTATCTAGACTGTGTAGAACTGGCAAAGATGAGATAAATGGAGCAATGGAACCAAATAGAGAACTTAGAAATGAACCCATACAAATGTAGTCAATTGATCTTTGACAAAGAGGCAAACAAAAAGACAATTTGATGGAGCAAAAGTAGTCTTTTCAATAGACAGTGCTGGAGCACTCATCTCCAAATGATTGCTCAAACAATCACTATGTGCCAGCTTTCCTGGGCAGGCTGGTAGTCAGGCATATGCTGGAGCCAGAAGGCCAGAACATAGCAAGCAGGGGGCATGTAGACCCTCACTGTATACAAATGCATGTCAGTGTCTGCAAAGACCATTTGGACTTACCCTCAATGTGAGTCCCAGTCAACCTTGACTTTGCCTTGAATTTGTCTTATGGAATTCCTTTGGGCACCCACCCTGCATCCCACAACCATCCATTGCTACATGTAGGCCAAGACCAAGCTCTGAAACCAAGGGCAAGAGGACACCTGGGAACCCTTTCATGCTAAGGAAAGACCTTAGGACAGCTTCTAGGGATTACTGCCACAGGAGTGGCAAGAGCTAGCCAGGAAGTCACTTCCTTGCTAAGGAGACTGGGGCTCAGAGAAGGGCTGTAGGCATGAACGATGAGAAAGGATGGCTTCTTGGGAAAAAGGACTACTGCTGAGGGGCCTTACAACAGCCTCACAAAGATAGGCACAGGCTTGAGAGAATTTCAGGACCTTCTCACAGGTGGGCATTGGGAAAACTCCCATCTGCTTTGTCCTGCCCAGGTCAGTATTAGCTCAGTCACTGAGTGGTAGGTGTCCACAGAGGAGGCTTATGTGGAGGACCCTGTATGCTAGAAACTTCCCTAGGAAAGGTGGTAGGGCACATTGGACATTCTGTCTGTTCAAGTCGTGCCATCCCTGGCCTCCCTGGGTGAGTGTTCTCCACACCTGTTATCTCTCTCCAAGAAATGTCATGTAGAGTCTTTCTTTCCAGCAGGGTCCTCTCTTCCATCCTATAGTGTCAAATGGTGTGCCATGCATTTTCCATGATCACCAGGATCATGATACGATCCAGGGCTCTAGCTCGCCTCTGGCCCCATTCTGCTCCCACATCCCTGGCCAGGAAAATTAACATGGATCTTGCAGGGTCTCCTCCTCCTGCCTTTCCTGGGGACATCAACAAGTCCTCAGTCATCTCAGGACCTCAAATTAATCTCCCATCCAGCTCCTTTGCAAATCCTAAATTGGGTCTGGGACTATTCTTGAGACTGGGTATGTCTTAGTGACCACTGCCCCAGCATATGCTATAGACTTTAACATACTCAAACTTTCTATCTGTGGATACCACAGTCCTAGCTGGCTGTGTGGGTGACTGACAAGACACCCACCTCTATGGTTAAATTCACAAATCAGAATATCATAGTCACCAGTTAAGGTGATAAGTTCATCAATGGTTGGGCATTGTACCATGGATCATTTGAATAATAACTAACAATCATAGTTATTTATCACTCATTTGTATAATAATTATTTGCCAACTCTAGGACACTCGCCAAAAGGCCACACCTTATCTTCTTCCAGGTCTACATGAACCACAACTCTCTCAGAAGAGGATTCTTACTGGAGAATTTCAAATAATATTTTCATGCTGGTTTAGGGATATAGTTCAGAGTGCTAGCCTTGCACATGTGAGGCATAGGGTTTACTCCCTTGCACTGCTCCACCCCCAAGATATTTTCATGTTAACATCAGCACCAGGTCCAGTCAAGGGCTGAGTGAGTGTCAATAGAGAGATAGAAAGGCTGATGCTCCAAACTGGGCAGACTGAGGCCAGGTCCAGGAAAGGGTGAGCACGTGTGTGCACAACAGCAGGAGGAAAGTTCCCATCTCAATAGGGATTTGGACTGTTTTGGCCTCTGCCTCCTATTGAAGCTGGAGAGGACATCTCAACTCTCAGGGAATAAGCAAGTGTGCCTCAGGAGGTTTAAGGAGCAGTTGAAAGAAATTCTACAGCCAGCATCTGTATTGTGTGTGAATGTGGTTTGAGAATAATCCATGGCTCCTGCAACACCTCCTATAGAAATATCTGTGACAAAAATGGGTCTGCCAGTGGAAAAGTGTCATCTTATTACCCTTCCTAGTGACAAGTTGTGTCCAGGAAGCAGGGGAAGACAAGTTGTAGATGAGGACTTGTAGTGTCTCCCATAAGTGGTTACATAGTAGGTGTGTAAGAGAAAGCAAGTGGTAAACTCCTTTTAACTTCTGGGAGAAGTCTGTGAGAAGGTCAGATATGCCTGGAAATTCTCTGAGATATTTGTGTGCCTACCTACCATGTGACAGGTTTTGTAAATGCATGATCACTTCTAACTTTCAAATTATTCTAAAAATATCAGTAAGAAGTTTTTCTCTGCTTCACTCAATGGCACTTTTCTGCACTTCCATTTGCAATAATGCATCATGTCAGTAGACTGAGACTTTTCTCCTTTCTTTGATTTGTTGTGTCATCTCTATGGTCACATGACTGAACTTACCTAACATCCAGTTCAAGTATCATTAGCCATATTGCAAATCAGGAATTTCCTGTGGGTGGTACACAGACAAGTGACAGTGGAAGGATGGTTATATTTTTTTCTTTTAAAAATCAGAGGTACATGTATGAAAATCGAAAAATGAGACCTGTTGAAACTATTCCAGGAATGGGGAAGGGGGGATGAAGAAGAATGATGGAGGAGGTGAATTTAACTATGATACATTGTAAGCACTTTTGTAAATGTCACAATGTACCCCAGTACAACAACAATATGGTAATAAAAATAAAAGAAGTATTTAAGTAAAAAAATGAACTGAGGCTTGGGATGGAAACGTTGAGGAAATGTATTAAACTGAATTATGAACATGTTCATATGTGGCAATGTAGAAGGCACAGTGTAGAACCATGCAGCTATGTAATAACATGTGTCTGTCCTCAAATGATTCTATGAAAATGTCCACATTTTCCCTGATTCTGTAAATGAAAAACAAAATCTAGGAACTATTTTTCTACAGGTAATTTTTTAAAAATCAGAAACAACATGTCCAACAAGGAAGCATTTTGCATATCTTCAGAGGATTGTAGGTTTTATATGAATTCAGCTTACATAGATGTTTTTGGTGTAGTGATTTCCATGGTCCATTTCCTCATCTATAGCTTATGAGGAGGCTTTGTTTTTTACCCACCTAGATAAGCTCATTCATCTGTGTATGTGTTAAGTGGACAGTTTCTAAACACACATTCCATTAAAATTCTACAAAAATATCAGGATGTCTCAAAAAGTATTCTAGTTTACATCCCAAGAATAAGGAGTAGATTATGTGCTAAATTAGACTATACATTTGGAGAAGTTTGAGAATGTATTTTGACTTTCAGGTATATATAGCCAATTGTCTAAACACCACTGTCCAAAGTGATGTACATTTACATCGTGAAATGATTAAGACATTCAATTTAGTTAACACATTCATTAGTTCACATAGTTACGTGTGTGTGTGTGTGACATTTTCTTTATCCACTGATGGACATGTAGGTGGATCCTGTAACATGGCTATTGAGAATAATGCTGCAAAGAACATGGGAGTACAAATATTCCTTTGAAATACTGGTTTCATTTATGTTTTGTATATATACCCAGGAGTGGGATTTCTGGATCATACTGTAGTTTTATTTTCACTGTTTTGAGGAACTGCCATACTATTTTCCATAATATCTGTATTAGTTTACATTCTAACCAACAATGTGCAAGGGTTCACTTTTCTCCACATCCTCATCAACACTTGTTATTTATGGCCTTTCTTATAAATGACCACCTTAACATGTGTGCCATGATATCATATTATGATATTTATTTTCACTTCTCTGGTGATTAGTTATATTGAACACATATTTCATATACTTTTTTGGCTTTTTACATGTCTTTTTCAGAAATATCTGTTTAGTTCCTTTGCCCATTTCTCAGTTGGGTCTTTTTCATATCATTAAATTCTTCGAGTTTCTTGCATATTTGGATATTATTTGCTTATGAGTTGTCTGATTTTCAAATATACTTCCCTAATGTTTAAGGGTGCTTTTTCATTTTATTCATTGTTTGATTTGCTGGGTAGAGCTTTTTAGGTTGACATAATCCCACTTATTTGTTTTTATTTTTTGTCTGTGCTTTTATGGTCATATCCAAAAAATGTCATATTTTGCCCATGACAATGTCATATTGATTTCCCCTATATGTTCTTCTAGTAGTTTCATAGTTTCAGACCTTATATAGAACTTTAAATCCATTCCATTTGAATTGACTTTTGCATATGCTGTGATACGAGAATCTTATTTCATTCTTCTTCATGTGGATATCTAATTTTCTTATGATTTATTGAAGAGGCTATCTTTTCCCAGTGTGCATTCTGAGCATATTTGTTGAAAATAAATTATTTTAAAATGCATGTATTTATTTCTGGCTCTCTATTTGTTCCATTGGGCTGTCTATCTGTTTTTATGCCAGTACCAAACTCTTTGATTAATATGGCTCCATAGTAGATTTTGAGATCAAGTAGCATGAAACCTTCTATTTGTTCTTTTTACTCATGATTGCTTTGGTTATTCAGAATCTCTGGGGGGGGGTGTCATACAGATGTTAGAGTTGCTTTTTCTACTTCTGTGAAAAATGTTATGGATTTTTTTTATGGAGATTGCATCAAAGCTATCAATTCCTGGGTAATATGGGCATTTTTGTTTTGTTGTTTGGTGGGACTAGGATTTGAATTTAGGGCTCTACTGCTTGAGCCACACTTCCAGTCCATTTTGTTCTGGTTATTTTGGGTTGCGGTCTCATGAGCTACTTGCCTGGGCTGGCCTTGGCCTCCATCCTGCCAATCTCAGCCTCCAAAGTAACTAGGAGTACAAGTATAAGCCACTGCAGCTCAGCCAATGTGGGTGTTTTTAACAATATTACTTTTTCCAATCTGTTATTATAGGATATGTTAATTTTTCACCACTTCTAGTTTTGTGTGAACACATTTTTCACCTCCCTGGTTCAATTTATGCCTAAGTATTTTAATTTTGTAGTTATTGTAAATACTTATTTCCTTTTTTGAATAGTTCATCACTAATGTGCAAAAATAATATTGAGTTTTATATGCTAATTTTATATCCAGTACCTTTGCTGAATTCATTTATTAGTTTTAATGTTTTTCATTTTTGGTGGAGTCTTCAGTGTTTACTTTGTATGTGTGTTCATGTCTTTTGTAGGCAGAGACAATTTAACATTATATGTGTCAGTTTTTATGTGAGCACCACCCTGGTGTGATTACGATAGCGTTGTAATAAATTTTTAAATCAAGAAGTGTGATGCCTTCTGTTTTGTTCCTTGTCATGATTGCTTCGACTAGTCAAGGTCTCTTATGTTCCAAATAAATTTTAGTATGTTTTATTTTATTTGTATGAAAAATACATGCTTTTTATTGAGAACCATTACTTGTCCTTGTGTGGAGAAACTTGGGAGTTTCTCAGAAGGTGACCTGGGGTAGGTAGCAAGTCAAAGAAAAGATAAAACAAAGTAAAAGTCAAATTTGCTGGAGGAAAAAATGGGGTGTCATCCTGCATATGGCCTAGGGTCTTTTCTCAATTTCAAGGTCACTTCTGGGTCTGTCCACACAGGCCAATGAAGCTTTGGACCTCCATCCAGGATGGGACACTAAGCAAGGCACCCTACTCAGATGGGTAGCAGATTAACAGAAGGGTCTTTTGCACTTGCTGGAGAGAAGGCCCTGGGAGTTTCTGGTTTTTGTTTCTTTAAGAGCACTGATGGAATATAGGGCTGGGCCACTAGTGCAGTTGAAGTAATCCACCTCTTGAACACTTTAGATCTTAGGTCTAGGGAGAGTCCAATTTTTCCCTCATGTCTTCATTTACCAGCTCATGTGCTTCTCTTGGCAATTTGGCTTGTCAGAGCAAGGAACACATCGACAAGGGTTTGTGTATTTATGTTTTGTTACCCAGGGTAGGAAGTCTCCATGGCCTAGCCATCTCTGGAGGGAACTTCTAACACTGAATTTGTGTGCTTGCAGAGCAGAGGTTCAGCTGGAGGAGTAGCTCAAGCAGTAAAATCACCTGCCTAGCAAGCACAAGGCCCTGAGTTCAAGCCCCAGTGCTGTCAAAAAAAAATTAAACAGTTTTTGACTGGCGGAGTGGCTCAAGTCATAGAGCGCCTGCCTAGTGGGCGTGAGGCCCTGAATTAAAAAAAAACCCAGGACCACCACCAAAAAAAAAAACCAAAACACTTTCTTTGCTGGTGAAGTGGCTCAATTGGTACAGCACCTGCCTAGTAAGTGTGAGACCCTGAGTTTAAACCACAGTACTACTAACAAAACAAAAACTAAAAAATCTTGCAGAGCAGTGGTTCAGCTCCAGAATTGCCTAGACCTCACCAAAGTAGCATCTGGACTTTGAGCATTCTGCCTGGTGTGCATCTTTGCTTGTCTACCTTCACTAACTGGGTGGCACATTAAACAAGCTTCTCTGTGCCTTTTCCTCTTCTGTATTTCAGTGTTCATTTGGAAACTTCCTCAGGTCTAGACATAGGACCAAACCTGTAGGATGGGCATGGGAGCTGAAACAAAATTTCTGACACAGGTTCCTAGGGCTTCAGTAGCTAAAAGCTTCATTCAGATTACTCACCCTTACAACCAGCTCATGTAATAACATCCATTTCCCAGTGGGTGTAGGCAAAGCTAATTACCACTTATGAAATGTTTTCAAGTTCTCTGAAAAATGCTGATACATCATGGCAAAGTATTACTCTTACAATTGTGATCCTCTTAAGTTTCCCCGGGGCTAACAAGTAGAAAATTGCCATTCACAAAACCTGTGCTGTTGTAATAAAGTATGACTGTGACTATTATTGATAATAATAATAGACTAATGTTTGAGGTATTTCTGTGCCCATAATCTCTCTCTCTTTTGTTGGTACTGGGATTTGCACTCAGTGCCTTGTGCTTTCTAGGCAGGTGCTCTAGTACTTGAGCCTCACCACCCGCCCTTTATGCTTTAGTTATTTTTGAATAGGGTTTCACCTTTATGCTCAGACGTGTCTGGACTATGATCCTTCTAGCCACACTTCCCGCCTAGGTAGGATGATAGGTATGCATTACCACACCCAGCTTTTTATTTGTGGAGATGAATCTCACTAAGTTTTTGCTCAGACTGGCCTTGAACTGTGATATTCCCAGTCTCCATCTCCCAAATAGCTATGATTATAGGCATGAGCCACCAAGCCCAGCCTGAAAAACTCTTAAATCAGTGAACATGGCGCTCTTCAACAGCTTTCATTGTATGGTGTACTCCAAGAGACAGACAGATAGACACATACACACACCCCATTTGCAAAGTTGAGTTATTTTAAAATTTCATACATTGGAGGAAACCACTGTCAAATAATTAAGTGTGCCTACTAAATTAATAAAACAAGAGGTTTTACTGGCCACACATGGCAAGGAATACAAATTAGAAACTTAGATAAATCCCTGAATAATTGAAATAACTACAATCTAGAGCAAGTCAGCAAAAACAATTACCGGGGAGGGAAGATAACTAATTTCCATAGTCAAAACACCATTATATGCAAAATGTCAAGCTTTCAACTAAAAGTTATGAAACATGAAAAGAAACAAGGAAGTGTACTGTATTTTCAGTGAAAGAAAGAAAGAGAAACTTTCTCCGACATTGGAATGTTATTTTTTGAAGTAAGGACCTTAAAGGATACATAGCAGAGAACTAAAAGAAATCAGAGATCCAACAAAAATTTTTCCTCCCTTTGTCTGAAGTCATGTGAACTGGTAGGAGACTAGATTGTTGCTTGAACTTCATCCTCTTTTCCATTCAGCCATATTTAATTGGGAAGATTTAACTATAATTCTGGTTTCATTCACTCATGTGGCCTTGCCAGATTTCACAAAGCAGTTCACATTTGGGAGGAACCCAACCCTCAGGAGTTCCTTTCTTGCTCAAAAATAATGCCTCAGATGACACTTTAAAACAAGTCTGTAGGTCATAATTCTTTTCAGGTTGTTACAATTTTAACAAATTATAATTTTAAATTAACAAAACTTTTCTTGTTTCAAATACTTTGCCACCCCTAAATGAATAACAGAGATTTTGACCTGGAATTAGAGATCACCTCATAGTAAAACTTGCTTTTCTGGTTTAGTTTTATTACCCAGAAAGTATCACCTCTCCCATATAAATGCACACAGAAACATACATGACTCCATCCCTTAGCTTTCATGATTACTGTCAATTGGTCAATTTTAGTAAGTGTCATGTGAGAGAGCAAGGAATGACACAGCAGAATACATGGGGAATGTCATGTAATAGTGTTTCTATAGCATTCCCAAAGTCATAGTATAAATTCCCCACCTTGTATCTAGCTCTCAAGCATAATGGGACTTGTATACTGTTATCATTTGAATCATCTTTGATATGAACTAGAAACACAACTGATTAATCCTTTGCAAGGTGTGGAATTTACTCTTGATTTCTATGAAGGAAGATCCTCAGGGATCTACCTGGCCATGGATCTGAGCCAAAACTGCCACCAGTGGCTTAGGAGCCTGAATCTCCCACAAAGAAATGGGCTACTATGTCCTAAGGTCTGTAGAAGGAATAAATATGGGCCTTTATGAGCAGGGCATGGTGGCGATGCTTGTAGTCCCAGCTACTTAGAAGGCTGAGGTGGATGATCACTTGAGATCAGGAGATAGAGACCAGCCTGGGCAACACAGCAAGACCACATCTCAAAAAAATTAAAAAGTAAAAGATGGACCTTTGTTCTTGATATGAATGAGAGTCACCTGCTCTATATCACTTTTCTCTGACCCTGAACTTCTGTGACCATTTCTCTACCTGTTGCTTTGAGCCCCAAATCCAAATGTAAAGAATCTAGTATATACATATGATCATCCAAAACTGAACCAAGAGGAAATTAATCACCTGAATAGACCTATAACACAAAATGAAATTGAAGCAGCAATCAAGAGTCTCCCCAAAAAGAAAAGTCCAGGACCTGATGGATTCTCTGCTGAACTCTATCAGACCTTTAAAGAAGAACTGATACCAACCCTCCTTAAACTGTTCCACGAAATAGAAAGGGAAGGAAAACTGCCAAACACGTTTTATGAAGCCAGTATTACACTTATCCCCAAACCAGGCAAAGACACCTCCAAAAAGCAGAACTATAGGCCAATCTCCTTAATGAACATTGATGCAAAAATCCTCAACAAAATAATGGCAAACCAAATTCAGCAACACATCAAAAAGATTATTCACCACGACCAAGTAGGCTTCATCCCAGGGATGCAGGGGTGGTTCAACATATGAAAATCAATAAACGTAATAAACCACATTAACAGAAGCAAAGACAAAAACCACTTGATCATCTCAATAGATGCAGAAAAAGCCTTTGATAAGATCCAACATCATTTCATGATAAAAGCTCTGAGAAAACTAGGAATAGAAGGAAAGTTCCTCAACATTATAAAAGCTATATATGACAAACCTACAGCCAGCATTATACTTAAGGGAGAAAAACTAAAACCATTCCCTCTAAAGTCAGGAACCAGACAAGGATGCCCACTATCTCCACTCCTATTCAACATAGTACTGGAATTCCTAGCCAGAGCAATTACGCAAGAAGAAGGAATAAAAGGAATACAAATAGGTAAAGAAACTGTCAAAATATCCCTATTTGCAGACGACATGATCCTATACCTTAAAGATCCAAAAAACTCTACTCAGAAGCTTCTAGACATCATCAATAGCTATAGCAAGGTAGCAGGATATAAAATCAACATAGAAAAATCATTAGCATTTCTATACACTAACAATGAGCAAACTGAAAAAGAATGTATGAAAACAATTCCATTTACAATAGCCTCAAAAAAAATCAAATACCTAGGTGTAAACCTAACAAAAGATGTGAAAGACCTCTACAAGGAAAACTATACACTTCTGAAGAAAGAGATTGAGGAAGACTATAGAAAGTGGAGAGATCTCCCATGCTCATGGATTGGTAGAATCAACATAGTAAAAATGTCGATACTCCCAAAAGTAATCTACATGTTTAATGCAATTCCCATCAAAATTCCAATGACATTCATCACAAAGATTGAAAAATCTACACTAAAATTCATTTGGAAACACAAGAGGCCACGAATAGCCAAGGCAATACTCAGCAAAAAGAGCAATGCTGGAGGTATCACAATACCTGACTTCAAACTATATTACAAAGCAATAACAATAAAAACAGCATGGTACTGGCACAAAAACAGACATGAAGACCAGTGGAAAAGAATAGAGGATCCAGATATGAAGCCACACAACTATAACCAACTTATCTTTGACAAAGGAGCTAAAAATATACGATGGAGAAATAGCAGCCTCTTCAACAAAAACTGCTGGGAAAACTGGTTAGCAGTCTGCAAAAAACTGAAACTAGATCCATGTATATCACCCTATACCACGATTAACTCAAAATGGATCAAGGATCTTAATATCAGACCCCAAACTCTTAAGTTGATACAAGAAAGAGTAGGAAATACTCTGGAGTTAGTAGGTATAGGTAAAAACTTTCTCAGTGAAACCCCAGCAGCACAGCAACTAAGAGATAGCATACACAAATGGGACCTCATAAAACTAAAAAGCTTCTGTTCATCAAAAGAAATGGTCTCTACACTGAAGAGAACACCCACAGAGTGGGAGAAAATATTTGTCAACTATACATCAGACAAAGGACTGATAACCGGAATATACAGGGAACTTAAAAAACTAAATTCTCCCAAAACTAATGAACCAATAAAGAAATGGGCACGTGAACTAACCAGAACTTTCTCAAAAGAAGAAATTCAAATGGCCAGAAAACACATGAAAAAGTGCTCACCATCTCTAGCAATAAAGGAAATGCAAATTAAAACCACGCTAAGATTCCACCTCACCCCTGTTAGAATAGCCATCATCAGCAACACCACCAACAACAGGTGTTGGCGAGGATGTGGGGAAAAAGGAATCTTCTTACACTGTTGGTGGGAATGTAGACTAGTACAAACACTCTGGGAAAAAATTTGGAGGCTACTTAAAAAGCTGGACATCGATCTACCATTTGATCCAGCAATACCACTCTTGGGGATATACCCAAAAGACTGTTACTCCAGAGGCACCTGCACATCCATGTTTATTGCGGCACTATTCACAATAGCCAAGTTATGGAAACAGCCAAGATGCCCCAGCACTGACGAATGGATTAAGAAAATGTGGTATCTATACACAATGGAATTTTATGCAGCCATGAAGAAGAACGAAATGTTATCATTCGCTGGTAAATGGATGGAATTGGAGAACATCATTCTGAGTGAGGTTAGCCTGGCCCAAAAGACCAAAAATCGTATGTTCTCCCTCATATGTGGACATTAGATCAAGGGCAAACACAACAAGGGGATTGGACTATGAGCACATGATAAAAGCGAGAGCACACAAGGGAGGGGTGAGGATAGGTAAGACACCTAAAAAACTAGCTAGCATTTGTTGCCCTTAACGCAGAGAAACTAAAGCAGATACCTTAAAGCAACTGAGGCCAATAGGAAAAGGGGAACAGGTACTAGAGAAAAGGTTAGATCAAAAAGAACCTAGAAGGTAACACCCACGCACAGGAAATCAATGTGAGTCAATGCCCTGTATAGCTATCCTTATCTCAACCAGCAAAACCCCTTGTTCCTTCCTATTATTGCTTATACTCTCTCTACAACAAAATTAGAAATAAGGGCAAAATAGTTTCTGCTGGGTATTGAGGGGGGGAGAGAGGGAGGGGGCGGAGTGGGTGGTAAGGGAGGGGGTGGGGGCAGGGGGGAGAAATGAACCAAGCCTTGTATGCACATATGAATAATAAAAGAAAAATGAAAAAAAAAAAGAATCTAGTATAGGAATTCCTGTCCCCCAACTACATTCTGCATCCTTCTTTTTGGTCCTGCCCATAATCTTTTCTTGTCTCTGTGAGGCTTGACAAAATGATTACTGGCTCTGTGAGACCCCATGTAGTACACTCTACAGGGTGAGATCTTGAGGAAATTGCCTTATTCCTCTAAGACCTTAGAAATCATCTCTAAAATGCCAACAATCAATCTCCCACACACTATTCGCAGTTGCTGTAGTGATAAGCAAAAACACTGTACCAATTCCTGTGAAACCCATGAAGAATTGAAAGTAGCTGTAATCTGGTCCTAGAACTCTCACTGCTTTTCTTGTGGGGGCTTGTGGAATTATCTTTTATGTAAGCAAAGGACCATGGTACCCAGACATATTCCCTGTCTCAGAAACTATTAAAGAGCTACATGGAGTGGACAGAGCTGAAGATTAAAGAGGAAAGAGGAATATAAGAAAAATGTATGGATGCCATAGACTATTTTTTGTGTGGAAACTCCATTTTACTGTAAAGATGGTAAAGGGGCTTTCAACATCATTGGATTCTGGATACAAAGTGTCCTCTTTTTTCCAAAACCAACAAACAACACTATTCTTGTATCTTCTTTGTATCTTTGAGTTGTTTACTGTCCCCTTAGAACTTCAGTCCCCTCCTCCTCACAACCACAGACTGATGGACACTGTTCCTGTACCTTCCACAGATTTAGTGAGGACTACGTGCAGTGATGATTCTTCACCCAGCTAGGTAGGTGCTTTCTTTGCAATGCTTTGTTCTGCTCCCTTTCATCTCTTTGTCACATGGCAGTACCATTAGTATTATAAAATATGCAAAGTCACAAGTATATATGAGACAATTATTAATAGTAGCTACTGAAAAAAGTCTCCATGTCCTTATGTTAGATAATCATTTCTTAGATATGACACCAATACAAAAGTGACAAAGAATAGATAAATTTGACTTCATTAAAATTAGAAATGTTTATGCTTCAAAAGACATTATGAAGAAACTGGAAATCACATATATACATGGGGGGAAATATCCCTTGCACATTCAGAGACAGAAACTTTTTATTTTTTCCAGTATGATAAACATTCTGGCCCTTCCTCTGCTAGTGTGTCCAAGTGAATACTGGGACACAAGAAATAAGTGACTGCACAGCCTAAATTGTGGGCTGCATGATCCTATTACTATTATAGGGAAATGAGTATGTGAGAGAAGTACTTGGTC
This sequence comes from Castor canadensis, assembly GCF_047511655.1. NCBI lineage: Eukaryota > Metazoa > Chordata > Mammalia > Rodentia > Castoridae > Castor > Castor canadensis. Next base: position 5,612,419 of record NC_133405.1, read on the forward strand.
CTTTAGTTTCACTTTGGTTTAAGGTAAAAGGATCTAAGATTTTGCATTTCAATACCAATGCCATCATTCTATTACAAAGAGCACAAGTCAGGGAGGTGATCCTTAAGCAAGGAAACGAACCTGTGAAATGAAACACAGTTGTGTCCATGATCATGGATTGGAGAACTCAGAGTAAACAATCAGAAAGTTCTGCTGGTGTTCTCAGTTCCTCATCAAAACTCATGCTTTCCTAGAGTTGGGGGTCATTATATGTTAGTCAATATATGGAGCTTGACATGAAAAAAAAAAGAAACATGTAAAGTGAATGTGGTTCTTACTCAAGCACTTTGGTCTCAAAATGAACATAGAGCTGTTTTCATATGGGAGTTTAAAAAGTCATATTTCTTCTGGGATATTCAAATATTTCATACAGACAAAATTTATTGGAATTAATTAATTATGCAAACTGAGGGGGTATTATTGTGATATTTCTACACATGTGTATAATGTATTTTGATTGTATTCATCTACTCTATTACTCTTTCTTGTCCTTCCTTTCCCAACCTCCCCTTTTATTTTATTACAAAAATTTTATATAGGTTTCATTATGACCTTTACATACATGCATAAAGTGAACTTCAATCATGCTCTTCCCCATCCTCTTTTCCCCATCCCACCTCTCACTGGTTCCTTCCCAAACAGTCCCCTATTTATGTACATGAGAAGAGTCAGGGTAACAAAGGGGAGACTATATTCCAAAGACAAAAGGAGAAGAAGAGCACTGGGAAACATGAAACAGGGAAAGAACTGCTGAAAATCACAGAGAAAAAGAAAGACAGCAGAGTAAATTAGGAAACAGCTTGCAGCTCCAGCACAGCTTCCCCAGAGGGGACTGGGTGTAAGCAAAGCCTTTACTACAAGGCAAGCCAGGCAGCCTTAGCAATTGACAGGGAGACCTAGCAGTGGGACAAATCCACACCTCCTGCAAGCCTTAAGCTGAGTGCAGGGGTTTGATAGGACAGTAACTCCCCCAGCATGACAGGCTAGCATTGGACAAGAAAGATACCATTACATTCCTTATATCTTGGAGAGCTATGGTGAGGTGCCATGTTGAGAAAGGGCCCAATGTTTGAGACTAAGGTACTTTAGAGATTTGAAAACCAAGGAACCACAATGGCTTAGGGAATATTGGAACACCCTGCCATAGTATTTGTGTGGTAGATGGCCAGGAGAGGTGGTCAGGGAGAGGGAGAGGGTCTAAGGTGGACCCACAAAGAAGTTTAAGCATCTGGGATTTCAGGCAGTGAGGGGCATGGTGGTCAGTGGCCCTCCCCTCCCTGATGAGAACAAGTTCTGTTACTTAGGGATTGCTGCAGGAACAACAGGAACACAGTGGCTAGCTGAATGCTCAGCATCCAGGAGTTATCTGTCAGCTGTGAGTGCTTGCTGCCAGGCAGACTGAGAGCTCTGGGCATAGGACCCAGACACCACACAATACCCCTTAGCCTCCTCCCTTCTACAGGTGATGAACTGCTGAGTGGAGCCTGAAACCACTGATACCTGCAGGTGGAGCACCTGAGTTGCTTAGTTCTCTATTGCCAGTGCAGAACTCAATACTCTGTTTGTTCCCCCTACTATCTGATGCATTTGAGGGACATCCCTACACTTTCATGCTTGCTGCCCCTGGAGACACAAACTGGGGGCTTGTGCAACAACTGAGAACCTACCTGGCCCACAGAATACAAAGTTCTGTGCAGTGGCTTCCAGTACACAAAGAAAGGAAGCTTCAAAAGTGAAAACAGCACAGAAGTGAACTACTGACTCTTGACCAGTCCTGCCCTCAACCCACACATAACAGAAACCCATACACTACGAACTACAAGAGACTTTAGCTAGGTTTCCTCTATCTTAGTTTAGATAGAAATCAGGCAAAGCTTTGGCTACCGAGATATCTCTGGTCCAGTGGTAAGAAATTATGCTCTGACCCTACAACTACATGGCACTACCTGAACACTGAGAAAACTTCAATTTTGTTTAATCTGTGATGAGTTAGGCACATTCAGGATGGATTTTAGGCCAGGTTACTTAAGCAATTATACAAATGCTGGAATCCATTATTTACTTCATATCTGAGTTCAAGTGTGAGAGAAAGTATACATTGGGTGTCGCCCCCAGCCAGAGAGAGTAAAGGATAGTCTTGGTAGGCTAAAGCAGAGTAAATAGGAGACACAGTCACATCTTTAGGGTAAAGTAATGGCAAAGGAGGCCATACTGAAAACATCTAGAGACTTCAGAAGATGACAACAATGGGACCTGTGGAGTCAGCCCAGGTCCAAATATTATAGAGAAAAACTGTAACAAGCCCAAAAGGGTTATATTCAAGGGTTCTGATTGTGATCTTAGAACTGATAGTTCAGAGAATCAGGTATCACTAGGGTGTGAGGCATGGGTTGAGTGATCCAAGAAGTCCTAGACTTCTGGATGTTCATGAGCTTGTAAGTGCTGGCTCAAGAATGGGTCAAGGCAAGAAAGGCAGAAGAAAGGAAATGCTGCAATTTCAGAAAAAGTAGGGTTGTGATTTTTAGAATGGAAACTTGAAAATTCCTCTAGGGTACTGAAAGTGGTGCCAAGAAACAATTTTAAAAGAAACAGTCACAATAATTCAGTGAGAAAACCTGTAATAATGTTAAGATAATCATAATCAGAAATGGTGGAAAGCTTGAGAGTCAGGACTCTAAACACAACTGCAAGGAAAAAAAGACATAGAGATGTACCAGGCAGATCCCCTTTAATAAAGGACATCCTAGGTGGGATGTGATTTGCTGGCAACTTCCAGTGGTGAGATCCTTCAGGGTAGACTTCAGCTTTTGAGTTTTTCCAAGTGGCTTCGACCTAATGGCTTATTTTCTCTGAGACTGTGGTAACATCTGTGGAGATCAAGAAAGGGATGATGAAGTGAAGCCCAAGATTGAAGATGTGGACTCAAATGAGGAAAATTGCAGGTGTGTGGTCATTTCCACACAGTATGAGCCTCCTATAACAGTCAATCATTGCTCAGAAACTCCCTTGATGGGTTGACAGAGACTTTCTTAGCTTGGCATCATGGTCTGCTGCCTACTCCTGCCAATTCTCTTTCTTCCCTTTACCATTCATAGGTGTTTTCCCCAATAAACATTTTGCACTCTTGACTGCCTGATGATTGTGTACAAGCAACTAGGCCCACCCCGATCCAAAGTGGAGGCTTGCAGGTATAGATAACTCTTTTCTGTACTCCCCCAGTTTATTCTGAACAGCACACCTATTGTGGATTTGAGCTAAACTTGGGTTTGGAGCACCCACTAGTGCTACAACAGTGATATCACACCAACTGCGGATTCATTAGCAAGTCTGGATTTAGTCATCATATAGGGATGAGATAGCAGAATGTACCAAAGACTCAGAGAACTTAAGAAGGATGTTTAAAATTTGTGCAAAATTTTTGGCAATAATCTGGGTGCTGGTGGCTCACGCCTGTAATGCTAGCTACTCAGGAGGCAGAGATCAGGAGGATTGCAGTCGGAAACCAGCCTGGGCAAATAGGTCTTGAGACCTTATCTAGAAAAATACCCAACACAAACAAATGGCTGATGGAGTGGCTCAAGTGGAAGCGTGCCTGCCTAGCAAGCATGAGGCCCTGAGTTCAAAATCCAGTCGCACCAAAATTCTTTTTGATAATAAAAAGCCAGATTATGAATATCAGAACTAATGCCAAATCCTTCAATGTGCAGGCAATGTCATACACCAACAAGCATCAAGAACTTTCAGGGGACAAAAACCTCACTTAACAGGCAGAATAAGGTGACAGAAACTCATCAAATAATTGATACATGTGAATTCTCAGAATATTCAAATTAGCTATTCGAAGGAAACTCAATGAGCTTTAATAACACAATAAAATGTTTCAGTACTCTATTAGAAAAACCTAACAGAGATTGAAATTTTTTTTAAAAAAATTGAATACAAATTATTGCTCTTAAAAAGTATACCAAGGTGGGGGCAGGGGGGAGAAATGACCCAAGCATTGTATGAATAATAAAACAATAAAAATTTTTTAAAAAGTATACCAAGGAAAGTAAATGCATTATAAAGCCTAGGGATGTAACTAAATGGTAAAACAATTGCCTAGCATGCATATGGCTCTACATTTAATCCCCAGTACCACAAAAAATGACAGAAGGCAGTATCAACAGCGCAATAAGTTAAATAGAAGAAACAGTCCATAAATTTGAAGATAGGCTATTGGAAAATATGTTATCAGTGAATAAAAAATAAAGAGGAATGAAAAAAGATGATTATGGGACAATTGGGACAGGATTAAAGAGCAAATATTCAGCTTAAGAGTGACCTAAGAATGCCAAAGGAGTAGAAAGCCTATTCAAATAAATAATAATAGAAAAGTTTCCTAGCTTAGAGAAGAATACAGATATCCAGCTACAGGAAATTCAAAAGTCACCAATAAGATTTAACTCAACCAATTCTACTATAAAATGTATAACGAAGCACTTAAAGGATAAGGACAAAAACAAGATTCTCAAAGCAGGAATAAAAAGGAACAAATAATACATTAAGGGGACTTCAATTCACCTGATAGTAGACTTCTCCACAGAGAAGCCAGAAGAGTGTGGCATGAGATGTTCACAGTATAGAGGAAGAAAAAAACTACCAACCCAGAAAACAGGGCATTAACGTTGAAGATATAGTCATTATAAGAAAATACTAAAGGCAGACATCAACATTCAAGGGCCAGGTATGGTGGCCCATGGCTGAAATACAAGTTACTCAAGAGGCAGAAATCAGAAGAATCACTGTTCAAGGCCAGCCCAGGAAAAAAGTTAGTGAGATTCCATCTCAACAAAATAAGTGAGACGTGGAGGCACACAGCTCCAACTGTGCAGTAAGCTTAGGCAGAAGGATCATGGTCCAAGGCCAGCCCTGGGGAAAATTGAGAGACCCAATCTAAAAACTGACTAAAAGTAAAAAAGGGCAAGGGTATGGCTTGAATGGTAGAGTGTCTGCCTGGAAAGTGTGAAGTCCTGAGTTCAAATCCCAGGAGAACTTACTAAAAAAATTCAAAATATGAAAAGCAATGGAGTGCAAATACAGAGATTTCATAAGCATTTGTTTTCCCTTTCTCTTATTTACAATCAAAGGTAAGTTACTATAATTTCAAAATAGATTGTAGATTGTAACCAAAAGATGTTTTTTAAATCTTATGGCAACTGCCAAGCAAAAATTTGTAATACCCCTTTGCCACCTTAGGGGACTCCAGGCATCTGCAAGAAATGGAAGTAAAGGCTCAAAATGGTGTTTTGTTTTGTTTTGTTTTGTTTAAATCTGTAGTCTTATACTTTTAGGAGCTGGGGGAATACACGTTGTTACGTTGTGGTTACCAGTGGGTAATCTCAGAAGATTTGCAAAGTAGTAGCAAAGTTTTATTGAAAGGGAAAGGCAAGTATAGGCACCACAAAGGAGAGAAATGGGCTCTGGCCAGATGGCACAGGAGCCCTGATCTTTGTTCAAATGACAATTTATAAGTTGTAAGGGCAAACAGTGGAAAGACCTGGGTGGTCTTTGCAGGGCAGGCTAGGGTGATTGACAGGTTTCATTGACAAGGTCTTGTTACATAACATGGGGCATTCTGTGCATGCACTTATGCTGATTCCCAGGTTTTTAAATTTTATGTATGAGATGTGACCAATATTCATAAGGTCTTAAATAGAGGGGTTTACCTGAGAGGTGAGTTTGAGGACAAGTATCCCTTTACCAGGAGATGCCATTATCTGAACCAGACAAGAGAATGCTGTCTTTTGGAAGAATTTACACCTGCAAAGGAATTTATAACTGCAATCCCGACCATAAAATGAGCAAAAGAGGTGATATCCAGGGATAGTGTTGGGCAGGGACAAAGAGGTGTTCAGTATAGAATAAACTTTTGCTAAGGAAGGTCAAATCTCATGGCAGGGTTTTTTTCCCCCCTTTCTCTGTTACTAGCCTGCCTCATAATCATTTCACAAGAGGTCTGGGTGCCCAAGATGGGTGCTGTCCTTCTACCCATTTCAAAGAGGAAGGCAGGTCTAGGGGTATGGCTCAAGTGACAGGGCACCTCCCTAGCAAGCGTAAGGCTCTGAGTTCAAACCTCAGTACCTCAAAAACAAAAACAGATATGAAACAAAAGTATGAGGCAAAGCGGAAGGCAGATGCAGATAGTCACTTTATGTGTCCCTGTTCTAGTCTCTTTTCATTTAAAAGAAAGGTTGGAAGGTGCTAGCTGCTCTAGCTTTTCAGTTTTTACTTCCTCCTTCCAATGTCTGAGTCAGAGCCTTTCTTTTAAATTTTTTTTATTCATATGTGCATACAATGTTTTGGTCAATTCTCCCCCCTCCCTTACCACCACGACACGTCCCTTTCCCCCCCACCCCCTCAATACCCAGCAGAAACTATTTTGCCCTTCTCTCTAATTTTGTTGTAGAGAGAGTATAAGCAATAATAGGAAGGAAAAAGGGTTTTTGCTGGTTGAGATAAGGATAGCTATACAAGGAGTTGACTCGCATTGATTTCCTGGGCATGTGTGTTACCTTCTAGGTTAATTCTTTTTGATCTAACCTTTTCACTGGTTCCTGGTCCCCTTTTCCTATTGGCCTCAGTTGCTTTTAAGGTATCTGCTTTAGTTTCTCTGCGTTAAGAGCAACAAATGCTAGCTAGTTTTTTAGGTGTTTTATCTATCCTCACCCCTCCCTTGTGTGCTCTCGCTTTTATCATGTGCTCAAAGTCCAATCCCCTTCTTGTATTTGCCCTTGATTTAATGTCCACATATGAGGGAGAACATACGACTTTTGGTCTTTTGGGCCAAGCTAACCTCACTCAGAATGATGTTCTCGGATTCAATCCATTTACCAGCGAATAATAACATTTTGTTCTTCTTCATGGCTGCATAAAATTCCATTGTGTATAAATGCCACATTTTCTTAATCCATTCATCAGTGGTGGGGCATCTCGGCTGTTTCCATAACTTGGCTATTGTGAATAGTGCTGCAATAAACATGGGTGTGCAGGTGCCTATGGAGTAACCTGTGTTACATTCTTTTGGGTATATCCCCAAGAGTGGCATTGCTGGATCATATGGTAGATCAATGTTTAGCTTTTTAAGTAGCTTCCAAATTTTTTTCCAGAGTGGTTGTACTAGTTTACATTCCCACCAGCAGTGTAAGAGGGTTCCTTTTTCCCCACATCCTCACCAACACCTGTTGGTGGTGGTGTTGCTGATGATGGCTATTCTAACAGGGGTGAGGTGGAATCTTAGTGTGGTTTTAATTTGCATTCCCTTTATTGCTAGAGATGGTGAGCATTTTTTCATGCGTTTTTTGGCCATTGAATTTCTTCTTTTGAGAAAGTTCTGGTTAGTTCACTTGCCCATTTCTTTATTGGTTCATTAGTTTTGGGAGATTTAGTTTTTTAAGTTCCCTATATATTCTGGTTATCAGTCCTTTGTCTGATGTGTAGCTGGCAAATATTTTCTCCCACTCTGTGGGTGGTATCTTCAGTTTAGAGACCATTTTCTTTTGTTGAGCAGAAGCTTTTTAGTTTTATGAAGTCCCATGTATCTATGCTATCTCTTAGTTGCTGTGGTGCTGGGGTTCCATTGAGAAAGTTCTTACCTATGCCTATTAATTCCAGGGTATTTCCTACTCTTTCCTGTACCAACTTTAGAGTTTGGGGTCTGATATTAAGATCCTTGATCCATTTTGAGTTAATATTGGTATACAGTGATATACATGGATCTAGTTTCAGTTTTCTGCAGACCGCTAACCAGTTTTCCCAGCAGTTTTTGTTGAAGAGACTGTCTTTTCTCCATCATATATTTTTAGCTCCTTTGTCAAAGATAAGTTGGTTATAGTTGTGTGGCTTCATATCTGGGTCCTCTATTCTGTTCCACTGGTCTTCATGTCTGTTTTGTGCCAGTACCATGCTGTTTTTATTCTTATTGCTTTGTAATATAGTTTGAAGTCAGGTATCGTGATACCTCCAGAGTTGTTCTTTTGACTGAGTATTGCCTTAGCTATTCATGGCCTCTTGTGTTTCCATATAAATTTAACAGTAGATTTTTCAATCTCTTTCATGAATGTCATTGGAATTTTGATGGAAATTGCATTAAACATGTAGATTACTTTTGCGAGTATAGACATTTTTACTATGTTGATTCTACCAATCCATGAGCATGGGAGATCTCTTCACTTTCTATAGTCTTCCTCAATCTGTTTCTTCAGAAGTTTATAGTTTTCCTTGTAGAGGTCGTTCACATCCTTTTTTATGTTTATACCTAGATATTTGATTTTTTTGAGGCTATTGTAAATGGAATTGTTTTCATATATTCTTTCTCAGTTTGTTCATTATTAGTGTATAGAAATGCTACTGATTTTTTATGTTGATTTTATATCCTGCTACCTTGCTATAGCTATTGATGGTGTCTAGGAGCTTCAGAGTAGAGTTTTTTGGGTCTTTAAGGTATAGGATCATATTATCTACAAATAGGGATATTTTGACAGTTTCTTTACCTATTTGTATCCCTTTTATTCCTTCTTCTTGTCTAATTGCTCTGGCTAGGAATTCCAGTACTATGTTGAATAGGAGTGGAGATAGTGGGTATCCTTGTCTAGTTACTGATTTTAGAGAGAATGGTTTCAGTTTTTCTTTGTTAAGTATAATGCTGGCTGTAAGTTTGTCATGTATAGCTTTTATAAGTTGAGGTACTTTCCTTCTATTCCTAGTTTTCTTAGAGCTTTTATCATGAAATGATGTTGGATCTTATCAAAGGCTTTTTCTGCATCTATTGAGATGATCAAGTGGTTTTTGTCTTTGCTTCTGTTAATGTGGTTTATTACGTTTATTGATTTTCGTATGTTGAACCAACCCTGCATTCCTAGGATGAAGCCTACTTCATCCTAGGAATGATCTTTTTGATGTGTTGTTGAATTCGGTTTGCCATTATTTTGTTGAGGATTTTTGCATCAATGTTCATTAAGGAGATTGGCCTATAGTTCTGCTTTTTGGAGGTGTCTTTGCCTGGTTTGGGGATAAGTGTAATACTGGCTTCATAAAATGTGTTTGGCAGTTTTCCTTCCCTTTCTATTTCGTGGAACAGTTTAAGGAGGGTTGGTGGCAGTTCTTCTTTAAAAGTCTGATAGAATTCAGCAGAGAATTTGTCAGGTCCTGGACTTTTCTTTTTGGGGAGACTCTTGATTGCTGCTTCAATTTCATTTTGTGTTATAGATCTATTCAGGTGATTAATATCCTCTTGGTTCAGTTTTGGATGATCATATGTATCTAGAAATCTGTCCATTTCTTGAAGATTTTCGAATTTATTTGAATATAGGTTCTCAAAGTAGTCTCTGATGATTTCCTGGAGTTTGATTGTATTTGCTGTTATCTCCCCTTTTGCATTCATGATTCTACTAATTTGGGTTTTTTCTCTCCTCATTTTAGTCAGGTTTGCCAGGGGTCTGTTGATCTTGTTTACTTTTTCAAAGAACCAAGTTTTTGTTTCATTAATTCTTTGTATGGTTTTTTTTTTTTGGTTTCTATTTCATTGATTTCAGCTCTTATTTTTATTTCTCTCCTATTTATTTTGGGATTTGCTTGTTCTTGTTTTTCTAGGAGCTTGACATGTATCATTAGGTCATTGATTTGGGATCTTTCAGTCTTTTTAATATATGCACTCATGGCTATAAACTTTCCTCTCAGGACTGCCTTTGCTGTGTCCCATAGGTTCTGGTAGGTTGTGTTTTCATTTTCATTGACTTCCAGGAAGGTTTTAATTTCCTCTTTTATTTCATCAATGACCCATTGTTCATTAAGCAATGAGTCATTCAGTTTCCAGCTGTTTGTATGTTTTTTGTCTTTACTTTTATTGTTGAGTTCTAGTTTTATTGCATTGTGATCCGATAGAATGTCTGGTATAATTTCTGTTTTCTTATATTTGCTGAGGCTTGCTTTGTGCCCTAGGATATGATCTATTTTGGAGAAGGTTCCATGGGCTGCTGAGAAGAATGTATATTGTGTAGAAGTTGGATGAAATGTTCTGTAGACATCAAGTAGGCCCATTTGATTTATTGTATATTTTAGTTCTAGCATTTCTTTATTGATTTTTTGTATGGGTGACCTATCGATGATAATGGGATGTTGAAGTCTCCCACAACCACTGTGTTGGAGTTAATATATGCTTTTAGGTCCTTCAGGGTATGTTTGATGAAATTGGGTGTGTTGACATTGGGTGCATATAGGTTGATAATTGTTATTTCCTTTTGGTCTATTTCCCCTTTTATTAGTATGGAATGTCCTTCTTTATCTCATTTGATCAATGTAGGTTTACAGTCTACTTTGTCAGAGATAAGTATTGCTACTCCTGCCTGTTTTCGGGGGCCATTGGCTTGGTAAATCTTCTTCCAGCCTTTCATCCTAAGCCTATGCTTATTTCTGTCAGTGAGATGGGTCTCCTGTAAGCAACAAATTGTTGGATCTTCCTTTTTAATCCATTGCATCAAACGGTGCCTTTTGATGGCAGAATTAAGTCTATTAACATTAAGCATTAGTACTGATAGGTATGTGGTGATTCCTGTCATTTAGTTGTCTTAGTTGTTTGAAGGTTTGATTGTGTGTACCTAAGTTGAAGTTACTCTCTACTTTCTTTTCCTGTAGTTTGGTGCTGCCTGCTCTTTCATGGTTATGTTGGGTTTCACTTTCTGTGTGCAGACTCCCTTGAAAAATCTTTTGTAGTGATGGCTTTGTGGTCACATATTGTTTTAGTTTCTGCTTATCATGGAAGACTTTTATTGCTCCATCTATTTTGAATGATAGTTTTGCTGGGTAGGGTATCCTGGGGTTGAAGTTATTTTCATTCAGTGCCCGGAAGATCTCACCCAAGCTCTTCTTGCTTTTAATGTTTCTTTTGAGAAGTCTTCTGTGATTTTGATGAGTTTACCTTTGTATGTTATTTGTTTTTTCTCTCTTACAGACTTCAGTATTCTTTTTTGGGTCTCTGTATTTGTTGTTTTAATGACAATATGCCATGGAGTAGATCAATTTTGGTCTGGCCTGTTTGGTGTTCTGGAGTCCTCTCGCATCTGTATGGGAATAGATTTCTCTAGATTTGGGAAATTTTCTGTTATCATTTTGTTGAATATATTATACATTCTCTTTGCTTGCACCTCTTCTCCTTCTTCAATGCCCATGATTCTCAGGTTTGTTCTTTTGATGGAGTCGGTGAGTTCTTGCATTTTCTTTTCACAGGTCTTGAGTGGTTTAACTAATAGTTCTTTGGTTTTTCCTTTAATTACCATTTCATCTTCAAGTTCTGAGATTCTGTCTTCTGTTTGTTCTATTCTGCTGGACTGGCCTTCCATTTTGTTTTGCAATTCTGATTCGTTCTTTTTTCTAAGGTTTTCCATATCCTGAGTCACTTCCTCTTTAATATTATCTATTTTTTTAAATTCATTTATCTCTTTATTAATTGTGTTCTTTTTTTCACTTTGGTGTTTATACAGTGCTTCTATGGTTTATTTCTTCTTGTGATTTTTCAAATTCTCTATTTTTGTTGTCTTGGAATTTCTTGGGTATCTCCTGTACATTTTGGTTGACCATATTCAGTGTCATCTCTATAAAATTCTCATTGATTACCTGTAGCATTTCTTCTCTTAAATTATTCTGTGGGCTTCATTGGGTTCTTTGGCATAGTTTATCTTCATTTTGTTGGAGTCTGGATCTGAGTATGTGTTTTCTTCATTTCCCTCTAGTTCCTGTACTAAATTTTTGCTGTGGGGAAACTGGTTTCCCTGTGTTTTCTGTCTTCCCGTCATTGCCCTTGGTGTTGTTATTGTCCCTGCACTGTGTGCAATTAAATATTTTCTATCTTGCAATAATAACAGTGGTCATATTTAGAATGGAAGGGTGAGAGGAGATGGAAAGCAAAAAAGTTAAAGAAAAAGGGAAAAACAAATAAACAAACAGTAGAAAAGACCAAAACAAACAAACAAACAAAAGTTTCAAAGATATAAATAGGGAGAGATAGTGTACTAATCAACAGTAAGCTGAACAGGCATTAGAGAGACAGAAAGAGGATTGAAAAATTTAAAAAATGAAAATAAAAAATTTAAAAAAATAAATAAATGAAAAATAAATAAATAAAATAAAATGTCCAAGTTCAAATGCAATAAAGTTTCAGTCTTAATAATTTTGGTGTTTGTCCCTCAGCCTCCAATCCTTTAGATGGTGTCTCAGAAGTAGTTCTGTCCTTGTCTCACCAAAGGGGAAAAAAACCAAACCAAACCAAACCAAACAAAACAAAACAACACAAAACAAAAAAGCACCACAAAGTGTCCCAAGTTCAAATGTAATACAGTTTTAGTAAGTTTTTCAGCATGCCGGTGTAGTTTGGTTGTTGTCTCATCAAATGAAGAAAGAAAAAAAAGGAGTCTGGAGACAGTTCTGTGAATGGCTATCTGAGGCTGTGACTCACCTGCCCGCTGCTGTCAGCCTGCTGTTGCTGGAGGCTTTATTTATGCAGATCTCAGGAGTAAGCTTAACACTCACCTAGCCCCTCAGGCTTTGTTTACTTAGAGCTCTCCTGTGTGCAAGCCACTGCTACAAGCTTTCCCCTTTCCAAGCACACTGAGGGAGGTGACACTGCACCAGCTTTCTCAGGCTGGCATGTTTATTTACAGTTCTCGTGGGAAATGGGTGTTCCCCCCTCTGCTGTGGAGTTTTCCTCCCACTGCTGCTTTTATAAGCTTTCCCGCTCCTGATTGCTGGGCGTTTGCCGCCGTTCCTGCCTTCTCTGGCTGGCTTGTTTATTTACAGTTCATGTGGGAAGTGGGCCTTCCCCCCTCTCCTGTGGAGTTTTCCTCCCACCACCACTTTTACAAGCTTTCCCCCTCTGGTTGCTGGGCATGTGCCACTGCTCCTGCCTTCTCCAGCTGGCTTGTTGTGAGTGATTCCCCCCCCCCACCTTCAGTGCTCAGGGCACCCCGCCCTTTTTGCTATGTGTGTTTTTTGTTGTTATTGCTTATTATTCAGTTTTCTTTCTTTTTTCCCTGGGTGGGGGGGTCAGTCTGTCCAGGGGGATATGATCTGGCCCAGGGTTGTCTGTGGGAGTACCGCATGCCGCTTAGTTCACCTTGTGGTCCACATCTTCCCAAGCGTTCTGGGTGCTGGGTGCAGCATGGGGGCCCTCCTGGTTTCTCCACTTAACGTGAACTGGAGATGCCACGCGTAGGCTGGAGGTGTGGAGGGGTCAAAGTTTTGCCTCTTCTTAGTGGTTTTTCCTGTATGGTGTACCTCCAGCATCTCTCCACGATTTTACTTTAGGAGGCATGCTTTCTGCTTCCTCCCTCTAGCTGCCATCTTGGAATCCCAGAGATCCTTTTAATATTTATTTAAAATCATATAATTTGCTTGTGTCCTTATCTATCTATCTTGCCTCAACAATAGATTTTGAGTGGTGTCTTGCCTCAACAATAGATTTTGAGTGGTGATGAAAGGAATGAAAATATTGTTTCAATGGAACAGCCTCTGGAGGGGGAAGGAAGGAGCTGATCCTTGACTGAGATTCTAGGAGCTTCCCAGTCAGGAAGAGTCCTTCACACCCAGATTTTCCAATGAGTCCTCTTAGCAGGAGCATTTACTGAATTTTATTCATGGTATTTCATTTGGGGTGATTATCTTAGTCCAAGGATCACTGAGCCTCAAATTCTCTGTTGTCCTGGAGAACAATGACCACATGAACAACATCCCAGAGTGGGAAGGGCTGGGATTAAATACAGTTAGAAATAATAGCCACTGCCATTCAGTACAGTTTCATCATCCATAAGGCACTGCCCCAGGGGCTTTACATACATAGCACATGTCCCAGCAGTCCTACTGGACAGGCCTTATCAGCCTTGCTTCACAGATGAAGAACCTGATGATGACAGTCTGTGGAATTTCCCTGCATGACTGGCTAGTCAGTTACAGAGGAAGAAGAGACCTGGGTCTGAATTCATCTGGAGCCCACGCTATTCCCACTCCTCCCAGTCCAAGGATGACCTTCTGACTCATAGTCCATTTCTCTTCTCAACACTGCATTATGTCCTTGGTGATAAAAAGAAGTACTTTGATGGAGGTCAATGTGCTAAAATCAGCTCTAAAGAAAGCAACAGTGCAAATCAAACAATCTGTGCATTGGCTTCAGTTGGCTCCTTGAGACTGACTGTGCCCAGCTGCGAGCATTTCTGTCCAGTCATTCATGCACTACAACTCCTTCTTATTGGTCATCTCCCATGTTCCCTCCCTTCCAACTCTGCAACCTTGCCTGTCCCCAGTCCTTCCCTGTTGCCTCCTCTGGAGGCTGTAAGAATCACCTGTCTTCCCTGTTAAGCAGCATTGCAAGTCCCTACAGAAATCCCTAGGCTCACCCACAGCTCATCGTTTGTTCCTTCTGGTAGCCATGAATCCCTTGGCCAGAAAAGTTCACTCCCAACTGTAATTTTAGACACCTGTCCATCCCTACTTGGGATCAGCAAAGGTTTTGCCTTCCCAGAGGGTTGTGAGTAGACTTTAACTTGTCCAGTCATTGACTGCCTTTTGGCCTGTGAGTCTGAAGGCAGAGGAGGATTTTTAAGGGCCTGTTGGATATTCGCTCTAGGATCTTAATTAGCTTCTTGTTTCAAACTAATAACGACACAGAAAGGATGCATGGGCTTGTTTAAGTGGTCAGAACCTGGAGGCCCTCATAAGTGGGAGATGAATAGCAACCATCCACTGAAGCTGAAGTACTGAAGGCCAATGGTAATAGTGCTTTTGTGTTGAGCACCTACTATGAAACAGTTTGTGGAAGACGGTGCAAGCACCTATTCATTCCCTCGCCTCCTCTCCTCCCTGGGTGAGGGGAAAACTGCTGTCTGCTGTAGTTAGGAAGGGGCACGTGACTTTTTCCTGTGACTGAATATGAGTGGAAGTGCTGCTTGTCATTTGAGAGCCAGTTTGCATTTCCAGGCTTCCTCCCTCTTTCAATAACAAACGTGGCAGCTCCATGTTCATGTGATGGAAGCAGCCTGGATATGGGCACCTGAGAACAGAGCCATTGCCAAACTACATTCAAGCCTATGTGTCCTCAAAATGATCTTTTATTGTGTTAAACCACTCAAATTCGGGTTTCATGTTTTATCAGCTAGCAGTTACTTTAACTTATACACAGCTATGATTTTGTTATGTTTATATACATATTTCAATTATAATGATTAACATACTTGCATATATGTTAGAGTACACATATCATATGTATTCTTATAAAAGCCCTAAAATTACTAGTAATTCACAATTTGCCCTTCCTCAGAGGTCATCACCATTAATATTCTTCTCAGCTGTTCAGAACCCTCCTATTTCATGAAATGAGATGGTGCCTCATGCTAGAACAACAAATGAAGAGCAATCTGCTCTTCAATGTACAATTACTGTAATTTTATATTTTGACACATTTTCTAATTCTTGAGATTGTAGGCCTCTAAATTCTTCATAAAACACCTTTGTTGGATGCATGATTTGCAAATACTTTTTCTAGTCAGAAATTTAAGCACAGAAGGAGCTTGGAAGTCTTTCCACCATTCACACAAACAAGAAAAAAAAAGTGAGCAAAATGAGAATCACAACATTTCTTAGACCCATCAGAGGACTAAGAGGAGGCAAACTGATGCCCTGAAATGCAAGAGAGAGGCCGATAAAGTCAATCACAGTCTTGAAGAGCCCTGGCCCAGGAGCACAATACCACTTAAGAGTTAGTAATAGAATACAACAACCTTATCTGTGAAGGATGGATTCTTAGAGGCTCAGCATGGTCAAGCTTGAGACTTTACGGTTCTCGAGGGCACAGTCCTAGGGACCCACTACACTTCCCTGAGCTTTACCTCCAGGAGCCCTATCAGGTTCTCCATGTGATGATCAGATGAAAATCTGTCCTGCTTCCTGCAGGGGCAACAGGAGGGGGAAAGTAACCCAGATCACTCTTTTATTGTAAATAGGGCTGCTCTCAGAAGAAACTGTTTCCAGAGTACAGCCTACTGGGTTTATACCAAACTCTATTTGACCTAAAGATGGGAAATAATCCAATTATAACACCCTGTAGCCTTCCTGTCTGTTATTAGGAGAAAACAAAGCTGAAAATACTTGGGAAGACCACAATGCAGAGCAGACTCTGACTGAAAGCCTGACACCTGATCACAGAACTATAGAAAGCTTCCCCTCCTGCCCAACTTACCACCACACCAGTTGAGAAAAAATGATCTGTGAATCTCATACCACTTGTAACAAGTTTCTAAGGAAAAGAAAATGCAGGACAGGCAGAAAGATACCTACAGCTACAGTAAACAGTAAATGCAGCCAGATGAACAAAAGGCTCATACTACAGCCTTATTTAATGTAGATTCCATTTTCATCCTTCTCATGAGTGCAGGTTCTATAATGACATCCTCTGTTTCATTCCTCATCTTAGTCACTTGTGTCTTCTTTAGCTTTGTCTGTCTAAGAATTCTAGCAATTTTCTTGATTTTTCAAAGAACCAGATTTGGACTTCCTTGATTTTTATTCTATGTTATTTTTTTATTTTAATCTCAGTGATTTCTGTTACCTTTTTTATTTCCTTTATTCTGCTTGCTTGGATTAATTTGTTAATCTTTTTCTGATTAATTAGAGTGAAATCTTAGCTGAGATCATCTTAATGTAATTAAATGCTAGTTTTCTCTTTAAATGTTTTGCCTCATTCTACAAATTTTGACATGCTGCTTTTTATTTTAATAGAGTACTATGCATTTTTATATTTCCTTGAGACAGTGAGTTCGATCCCTGGATTGTTTCAGACTGAGTTAGTTTTCAAGATGTTTGAGGTTTTCCTGTTTTAATTTGATTTCTAATTTAATGCCACATTCATCAGACAACATTCTCCTGAGTATTTTGCTTTTGGAAAATTTGTTTTTTCTATGATGCAGGAAATAGACTGTTTTGATAAATGTTCCGTGTGTGCTTGAAAAAGAGGCATGTTTTGCTTCTGTTGATGTAGTGGTCTTTGATTACATTGTGTCTGTGTGTGAGTACCCCAAGACCTAGTCTGAGGGTTTGATAATACCCAAAGAGGATATGCCTTGCAAGTGGCTGGCTTATTTTCCCTCCAATGTAAAAAATTAGGATGGCCCATTCTGCAATGAAAACTTTACCTCGTTCCACTCATCTACTCTCCCCTGGAACTTTTCACCTCCCACAGTTGTGCCTGTGAGGGAGAAAAACAATTTTAGTGATGAACACTGTCATACAACTAAACCAGGAACATACTTCACACTTAGAAACTGGTCAGGACATAATGCTGCATTTTAAAAAACATCCAAAATGGGTTTACACAGCCCCTTTTTGTCTGTTCAACTATGCAGTGAGCCTGGAAAATATTAACCCCTTTCTGGGCACAGCTGCACTTTCTGGTGTAGACAAGGAAGGAGAGGCAGGCTATCCTTCTGCTGAAGCCTTGATCAAGTTACTCTTCTCCATCACTGCATGGTGATGCAGAAGTTGCAGCAAACCAAGGCAGCTATCACTTTTCTCAGGGTCACTGGTCCTCATGCCAACTGGTGTCTTGTGTGTTGCCTGACTATTGTGTTTCCATTCATTAGGTGGTGATGCAGAGCAGTCACCCCTGGTGGCCTAAGAACCCTGAAGAGAAAATCAATCGATTCTCTCCAAGAGGCTTGCATATGGTAATGTCTTATAGAGACTGTCCAAGTCAAGGCCAAAGGTCATGGAGTTGAACTTGCTGTGCCCAGGCAGGGTGGCTTTCCCACAATGGCTTTCCTTGATTAGACTGATGTCAGCTCTGTGAAGGGGTCTGATGTCTTATACTCCTAAAGTCAGTTGACATTTGGTGACTCTTAAAACTGAGAATGTTATTCAAGGATCCTACAGAACCCACAGGACATCACTGTGTCTACATCAAATCAAATAAACACCAGCTCTTCGCTGAACACAAGAGAAGCAGCTTCTCCAGTCTTTTTCTTCACTACTATTCCTCTCATACCTAAGGGTCCCATTCTAGGTCTATATGAACAATAGGAAGAATTCAGAGGCTGATGCTATTGTTGTGGAAATATTGTCATACAAGAAACCAAGCAACACTCAGAGAAGTGGAGAACTCAGATTTTATTTTATGCCAGTGGCCCCAGATGAGCTCACAGTCAAAATTCACAGGATACTTAAAGGGTAGTGCAGGGCATCAGGTTACAAGGAATGTATTAGGTGTTAATAGGTGAGCCAATGCTGGGTTAGAGACCCAGGGTTGTTTAGATAAGAGTATCAGGAGGGATCTGCTTTGGAAAGTTTGTTTACAGAAGGAGACAAAGGAAGGCGGGAATGGGCAGTTATCTCTACATGGTGCCCTTTGTCTTGGCCCTGAACTCACTTTATGACCTAATTAGCAATTTCTCATGTCCTGAGGCCTTGCCTGAGACAATTTTCTTGTTCACTATTATTTGGATGTTCAATATCTCCCAAAGCCCCATGTTAAAGCCTCAGTCCCTAGGGTAGCATGACTGGAAGATGGGGCTTTATAGGAGGCCCCAGGTCTTAGGGGAACACCCCAGGAATCATCTCTCTTTACACTTACCAGCTTGAGTTATAAGAAGTTTGCTCTGTCCCACACTTCTGCCAAGATGTGCCCTCACCAGAGGCCTCCCTATCTTGGACTGCCATCTCCCATAAATTAAATGGATCTTTTCTCTCTAAAAATTGTATCAGATCCTACAATGTAGTAACATGAAGCTGACTAATACAGCTAGTAAAGGGCACAACAAAGTATCATTCTCAGTTTTAAGAATTTCCTAAGACAAAAGGAGAATAAAGGCTATTTTACTGAAACTCTAGAAGCCTCCTTCAGAGACAGTCCCAATGGCCTCCACTTTATTTTTGGGCCTCTAGGTACATAGGCTTATAGGTAAAATCAAGTCTTTGAATTAATGCTTTGTAAACTTGTTTAAAAGCTTCATGACGGCAGCAATCAAGAGTCTCCCCAAAAAGAAAAGTCCAGGACCTGATGGATTCTCTGCTGAATTCTACCAGACCTTTAAAGAAGAACTGATACCAACCCTCCTTAAACTTTTCCACAAAATAGAAAGGGAAGGAAAACTGCCAAACACATTGTATGAAGCCAGTATTACACTTATCCCAAAACCAGGCAAAGAAACCTCCAAAAAGGAGAACTATAGGCCAATCTCCTTAATGAACATTGATGCAAAAATCCTCAACAAAATAATGGCAAATCGAATTCAGCAACACATCAAAAAGATTATTCACCACGACCAAGTAGGCTTCATCCCAGGGATGCAGGGGTGGTTCAACATATGAAAATCAATAAACGTAATAAACCACATTAACAGAAGCAAAGACAAAAACCACTTGATCATCTCAATAGATGCAGAAAAAGCCTTTGATAAGATCCAACATCATTTCATGATAAAAGCTCTAAGAAAACTAGGAATAGAAGGAAAGTTCCTCAACATTATAAAAGCTATATATGACAAACCTACAGCCAGCATTATACTTAAGGGAGAAAAACTGAAACCATTCCCTGTAAAATCAGGAACCAGACAAGGATGCCCACTATCTCCACTCCTATTCAACATAGTACTGGAATTCCTAGCCAAAGCAATTAGACAAGAAGAAGGAATAAAAGGGATACAAATAGGTAAAGAAACTGTCAAAATATCCCTATTTGCAGACGACATGATCCTATACCTTAAAGACCCAAAAAACTCTACTCAGAAGCTTCTAGACATCATCAATAGCTATAGCAAAGTAGCAGGACATAAAATCAACATAGAAAAATCATTAGCATTTCTATACACTAACAATGAGCAAACTGAAAAAGAATGTATGAAAACAATTCCATTTACAATAGCCTCAAAAAAAATCAAATACCTAGGTGTAAACCTAATAAAAGATGTGAAAGACCTCTACAAGGAAAACTATACACTTCTAAAGAAAGAGATTGAGGAAGACTATAGAAAGTGGAGAGATCTCCCATGCTCATGGATTGGTAGAATCAACATAGTAAAAATGTCTATACTCCCAAAAGTAATCTACATGTTTAATGCAATTCCCATCAAAATTCCAATGACATTCATTAAAGAGATCGAAAAATCTACTGTTAAATTTATATGGAAACACAAGAGGCCACGAATAGTCAAGGCAATACTCAGTCAAAAGAACAATGCAGGAGGTATCACGATACCTGACTTCAAACTATATTACAAAGCAATAACAATAAAAACAGCATGGTACTGGCACAAAAACAGACATGAAGACCAGTGGAACAGAATAGAGGACCCAGATATGAAGCCACACAACTATAAGCAACTTATCTTTGACAAAGGAGCTAAAAATATATGATGGAGAAATAGCAGCCTCTTCAACAAAAACTGCTGGGAAAACTGGTTAGCAGTCTGAAAAAACTGAAACGAGATCCATGTATATCACCCTATACCAACATTAACTCAAAATGGATCAAGGATCTTAATATCAGACCCCAAACTCTTAAGTTGGATATAGGAAAGAGTAGGAAATACTCTGGAGTTAGTAGGTATAGGTAAGAACTTTCTCAATGAAACCCCAGCAGCACAGCAACTAAGAGATAGCATAGATAAATGGGACCTCATAAAGCTAAAAAGCTTCTGTTCATCAAAAGAAATGGTCTCTAAACTGAAGAGTACACCCACAGAGTGGGAGAAAATATTTGCCAACTATACATCAGACAAAGCACTGATAACCAGAATATATAGGGAACTTAAAAAACTAAATTCTCCCAAAACTAATGAAGCAATAAAGAAATGGGCACGTGAACTAAACAGAACTTTCTCAAAAGAAGAAATTCAAATGGCCAGAAAACACATGAAAAAATGCTCACCATCTCTAGCAATAAAGGAAATGCAAATTAAAACCACGCTAAGATTCCACCTCACCCCTGTTAGAATAGCCATTATCAGCAACACCACCAACAACAGGTGTTGGCGAGGATGCGGGGAAAAAGGAACCCTCTTACACTGTTGGTGGGAATGTAGACTAGTACAACCACTCTGGAAAAAATTTGGAGGCTACTTAAAAAGCTAGACATCGATCTACCATTTGATCCAGCAATACCACTCTTGGGGATATACCCAAAAGACTGTTACTCCAGAGGCACCTGCACATCCATGTTTATTGCGGCACTATTCACGATAGCCAAGTTATGGAAACAGCCAAGATGCCCCAGCACTGACGAATGGATTAAGAAAATGTGGTATCTATACACAATGGAATTTTATGCAGCCATGAAGAACGAAATGTTATCATTCGCAGGTAAATGGATGGAATTGGAGAACATCATTCTGAGTGAGGTTAGCCTGGCCCAAAAGACCAAAAATCATATGTTCTCCCTTATATGTGGACATTAGATCAAGGGTAAACACAACAAGGGGATTGGACTATGAGCACAGGATAAAAGCGAGAGCACACAAGGGAGGGGTGAGGATAGGTAAGACACCTAAAAAATTAGCTAGCATTTGTTGCCCTCAATGCAGAGAAACTAAAGCAGATACCTTAAAAGCAACTGAGGCCAATAGGAAAAGGGGAACAGGTACTAGAGAAAAGGTTAGTTCAAGAAGAATTAACCTAGAAGGTAACACCCACGCACAGGAAATCAATGTGAGTCAATGCCCTGTATAGCTCTCCTTATCTCAACCAGCAAAAACCCTTGTTCCTTCCTATTATTGCTTATACTCTCTCTACAACGAAATTAGAAATAAGGGCAAAATAGTTTCTGCTGGGTATTGAGGTGGGGGAGAGAGAGGGGGTGGAGTGGGTGGTAAGGGGGGGGGCAGGGGGGAGAAATGAACCAAGCCTTGTATGCACATATGAATAATAAAAGAAAAAAAAAGGAAAAAAAAAAGCTTCATGACTCTGAATGTGGTGGTGCAAACCCATAATCCAAGCATTCTGAAGCCTAAGGCAGTTGGATCTTGAGCTTGAGGCTAGCCTGGGCTACATAATGAGGCCCTGTCTCAAAAAGAAAAGGCATCTTGACCATGCAGCAAGCCTGAATTCATACAGGGAACATGACTAAAGAATAGAGAGCCCACAGACTGAAAGGCACCTGAAGAGAGTCTCCCTTGAACTCTCTTTGCATGGCAAAAAAAACCCAAAAAGCCCTGCTTGTACTCCCTTTTCAGAAACAATGGCTGACTCTCTGAGAAGGCAAAGAGTGCCACACAATGGAACAAGGATCCAGGATCCTTCCAGCCTGGGCAGGCTTTCCACACTGTAAACCTATTTCCCTACAGAGTGAGCAGTAAGGACAAGCATGCTAGATAACATGTATCACCAAAACCACTGCGTGTCCTCTTATTTTTGGTGGAAGGTAACTGTCATTTGGGTCTTGTATACCTCCACACTTATGCAGACTCATCAGAATTTCAAATGCATGCTGGCACATATCAGTTTTGAATTGCTTAATGGTATATAGATGAGTAAGTAGGAACTTCCCTTAGGACAGAGTCTGTGAAAATCAGGGCTCAAAAATAAACATGACAATTTGACATGGGTGGGGCAGAAATGGCAACTCATGGCAATTCCATTGGGAAACACAGGAAAGAGATTTGGCAGCAGGCAGAGGTCAGCATGGACATCCACAGTAAAGCCAAGTATGTGACCATTCCATCATGTGTGGGGCTTGGAGTAACACTACCACTGAGGAGAAAGAAGAACACTCCCAGGTATCACTAAAGCACATTCCTTATTTGGACCCATCTAAGACCCAAGCAACCAGCAAGAGTGGTTGGAAAGAGACCAAAGCAAGATGGAGATGGGGAGAAGGAGGGAAAAAAGAGAGGCTACCAACCAAGGCTAGGTCATCTCACCTTGAGTAAAAGCAGAGAGGGCAGCAACAGGCCTTCCTCCATCTTCAAGCCTAGGAGGGGCAATGATATCTTTGTTTCTCAATTCATGCAGGACTGGGCCCCATGACCTGATGTGCATGTCAGTAGACAGATTTTTCTGGGAATTTGAATCACAACTTTGTTCCTTTTGAGAAAAGACTGGAGCTGGGGTCCAGCCACTTGTCTACCCCTCCCCCCTGAATCCCACCACTACACATACACACCACACACACACACACACACACACACACACACACACACACACACACACAGAGTGCGCGGCCAAGGGCACCTCTCCAGAATGACTGAGAGCCAGCTTTGTGACATCACATGACATACAATAAGGATGATGACTTCAGCACAGGGTTGCCCCACAACTGAGATCTAGAATTCTGTGGACAGTACTTATTGGCATCTCCACTTGGACTAAACTCATTTTTTACTCACTAGGGCAGTGATTAGTAGTCTTGGGTAAAAGCACCTTGTGCTAGTTTAGGACCACGGCTAGTCAGAATATCAGGGAGGACTGTGAAGTCCAGCTGTTGGCGAAGAGCCAGCAAGTGAAGTCTTATCTAATTCTTCACTCCATTTGAATATGGATTCAATAGAAGTGTTAGACAGACATGGTGTCCTAGATGTGAGGCAAGCTCCAGCCTTCCAAGAGAACCTACAACCAGAAGACCAAAACCAAGGTACAATCAATGAGGATGACAACAATCTTCTCCAACTCTCCTTCCCCAGAAACCTCTGGATGATAGCAGAGAATGAAGCATTCGCATCTGTGTGCTGGAATGATGATGGAAACAACGTGATCATCGATGTGGACCTTTTCCAGAGGGAGATTCTTAACCGGAGTGGGGCAGAGAGGATTGTTGAAACAGACAGCTTGAAGACTTTCATTTGCCAGCTGAACCTCCATGGCTTCAGCAAAGTATGCCCAAATGACTCTGCCACTCAGTCTCAGGAGAACAGGAGAATAATGGTAAAGTAGACAGTATTTCTGTTTCCACTTTTCTCTGTGACAAGAATATTTTCATAGTCCCCCTACCTCAGACCCAATGAATTATTTACTGGAAGGGATTTGTTTCCAAGGGTAAGTCATTTAGCAGCAGACATTTACTGAAAGATGAAAGTACAGACCTTGAAAGTACAGGTTTTGATACTATGCTAAAGCCCCCTTAGGGATGATCTGCAGGCAAGAATAAAGACACTAAGAGGCCAATTAATGTCATATATATATGTATTAACACCATAATCTATGAATGATTTATCTTTAGTGAGGTCTTGGTGCAAGGCCTAAGGACCCTTGCCACCAAATAAACACTCATTTTTTCCATCACAAAAAAGGATCATTATGATTTGGGAGGTGGGGTGGGAAAACAAATGCATATTTGATCCCAGATTGGATAAAATATTTCATTTTGTTTCAGATGTACCATAATGACAATTTTCAGAGAGACAAGCCGGAGCTCCTCGAGAATATATGGAGAAAAGGGGACGTCAGAAACCCTGCTCGGCAAGTGAACTGTATACCAATTCCACTCAAGAACCCTGCTGGACAAGCGAATTGCATACTAACTTCAAAGAGAAAGAAGCTGATACCTATGAGATGTTCCCCACGATTCAATCGTAAGTCTGAGAAAGGAGACAAAGGAGAGCCTCAGCAGGGAATTCCCAAAGACCTAGGACCCAAAGGCAGCCAGCCCTTTATGTTCTCTAGTATATGGGCTATGAAGAGTATCCCGGCTGGATGTCCCCTGGAAAACTGGCCTCCTCAGGACAAAAGAGGCCCAAGTGGGAAGGGCACCTCTGTGAATGGCATGTTTCTGCCTCCGGCTACTGTTGGAATGGAGAGCATGGGGGAAGCACCTGTAACATCATCAGAATACCCAAATAATGAGAGTGTAATGTTTTTGTACAATGCTTGCCATTCCATGCTACTGGCCACCATCTCGGCCATGTCACAAAATGAGTCCCCTGACCATGATGATGATGATGATGAAGAACAGGAGGGCTCCTCAGATTACAAGTGTGTACTCTGTGAGCAAGTCAAGGATAATCCACATCCATGAACTCACAGTCCACTAAAGAGTGATAAAAATCAACATTTCCTAAAAAATGAACCAGTTTAGGGCTTAAAAAAGAAAAACAAAAGCCTACAGTGGTAAATAAACAATCTAAATGAGACTTTCAAGTCTGTGTTCTATGTAAATTTCCGTATCATTCTGTAATCATTGGCTTACACTCTCTTGGGTTCCCCTTGCACTTTGTCGCTTGGAGCAGCAGCATTTTCACACAGCAAAGGATTCTGCTAGGAAGTGTTGAGGGCAGGCCCAGGAAGATTCGGTCCCCTGGCACTTGCCTGGTAGTCAAAGGACAGAAGACCCCAGATCAGGACTTGTACATGTCACTTCACATTAACTAAACATGTAACTTGAAACAGGAGATTCCTTTCCTACAGGCATACCCCAATCAAGGTTGCCATGAAATTTCTGATCAGGAGCTGACGGTCTCTAGCAGCAAGGGATGGACAACTAGGATACCCTGGGTCACAAGAGACAGACAATCGCAGTCACTGCCTGGCACAGGGAGGGTGGGGGAGCAATGATCCTTAGAAATAACATCCACTAGAAAATATGCTAAAATGACAAAAAGATTGCTACAAAATAAACACTACCTATCTCTTCCCATAAGTCCTCCTTCTTTATCAGAACAGTATTCGGGATCCCCTGGTTATACTTACATGCTTCATGAACTCAGGAGCAATTTTACCACAGGGTTAGACAAATGTGAAAGGATAGACAGATGCTCTGTTTCTAAGTCTGATGTCTCCTTCACACTGGATGCATGAGGCCACTAGTGAGTGCTAACTCTCCAGCATCATTTAGTATCTGGTCTCAGTACTGCTACATGTACCTGAGATGCTGTTCATTTCATTGAGTTTTGACTAGAATAAAGACAGAAGAAAGTGCGTAAGGGAGCACCCCACACTAACCAGTGATTATCAGTACATTTATTTGTACAATGGAGAAAGCAGCAGGAACAAAGTCAGTGGGAATACCTTTTCCCTAGAGATCACTTGTACTTGAGATACTGTCAAGGAGTCCAAGAGGAAAGGCAAAGGAAATTCCTGGCCCCCCTGCCCTTCCTGATGTCCGTGAATAGCGCTTACTGAATGGTGCTCTGTAAGGCAGCAGCAATTCAGAGTGACCCTGATATTTACAGATCTGCGCCATGACAGTGAACCACTGGTTCCATGATTTAGTTGGTATGTTAGCCATGTTCCCCTCCAGGGACCACACCAGTCACACCTAGTGCCCCAGAGGGATCAGGTGCGCTGGGATGTCCACCTCAAATATATCCCTCCCCCCTTTCCTAGGTAAGGGCTCCAGTAACCACCTGGGGTTTGAGATCACAGTCAGGTACTTCTGCTCCAGGTTGCCCAGTACAGCTTGATTTTCCAGTTCCTCAACCTCACCAGGAGCTAAGTTCTCCGGGCACTGCAAAGTTTCCCCGATGTCAATGAGCCCTGTACACAGAGAGAGAAACACACAGATGGTTTTCCCTTCTACAAATCAGGGCTGCATTTGACAATAGTCATTACTGTTACAATGGCTGGAGATCCAGATACACGAAAATGACATGAAGCTAGCTGAAGTCCTCTCACTAAGTACTGGGTACATGCCAGACTCTGCTCAGGGAATCCAATGCACAGGGAGTCCACAGAGGGCTCCACAAATGAACAGGGGAGGGCTTCATCCTCAGTGGTGCCATTACACAAGTGATGGTGGGATCCCATGAGATTTCTAAAGGTGGTTGTTACACAGTGGAAGAGCAGCGGTCACTTCTGGGGAATCTATATGCAACAAGATGTCTAACAATGTCCCCAGGTGAAAGGAGCCAACACAGGACCTCATCTATCCAGATGTCAGGGGGCATACTCAGAGTGGAACAGGAATGTGAAGTCAGGCAGGTGGCAGGAGCCTAGAATCCACTTGACTGTTGAATGTATGCACTGCCTTTTATGGGCTCTGTCGATTGCATGTGCACACACATGCATACTCATTCATGCACCAGGCATAAACACACACATACACACACACATGCAGCCAAACGCCACACACAGAGATGGTCCTAACCCAGCCTCTCAGAACAAAAATAGGAACTGAGGCCCAGAATGGAGAACTCACACCCTGGACTGTGGAACCTAGGACTGTCAGACCCCAGCCCAATGATCTTGATGGCCCATTTGAAGGTATGCTATTTAGGGTAACCACAGCACACACCCCCCACCCACAGAAAAACAGACCACCATCCCAGGAGCACCTCTCATAGAATTGTCTGCACTGTGAGTAGCACATCCTCACTTACCAGCTATCACACCTCGGCCAAACTTTTCCCCTTCATGGAGCAAGGCCTGAATCTGCACGGGGGTCATCCCCAGCCTCTCCACCAGCAGCTCCCTCCAGGACTCATCTTCCCAGTCCCTGTGAGCAATGTGGATGGCGATGGTACAGTTCTGGTGGCTACTCAGCAGGGGTCGCCAGCGCGTCTCCAGGGTCTTGACTCCATTTAAGATAAAACCAGCAAAAGGCTGACGGAAGGAGAGGCATCCAAACTTCATCTTCCTTAAGTTCCCTTGGTCTAAATAGAGATGAACATCACAGTCAGTGGGCCTGACCATCCCTGAATAAATAGGTGCCCTGAAAAACACAGTCACTTTGACAGTTCACTGCTTCTACCTGGGCAGGAGAGTGTGTGGTGAGTGCTGTGATGGAGGCTACTGAGTCCTCCTTGAACACAGAGGAAGGTGGCTCCCTCACCGAGGTGGGGCTTGGTGGTCAAGTACACTGGTTTTAGCACACTGGGACAGTCTTGGCTCTGCTCCCTTTCCTGCCTGTGCACATCAGCACTACCAATACTCCCAGCTCCCTCTTACTGCCACTCCAAGCACTGCAGGCCCAGGTCTGCTCAGCTCTTACCAGAAGGCTGCTGAGCTCACATCCTTGTTATCCAGCCTCAACTCATCAGTTGGCATCCCCATGATCTCAAGTGGCCTTGTCTGTGTCTCCTTCCGACCACTTTGGTTGCTACCATTCTCAAATCCCCTGTTTCCCTACCTCCCACCAACATGAACCAAAGGATTGATGAGAATAAAAACACTGGCTCCAGTGCTCACAGGCCTCCTATGCGCCAGGCTCTGGGTTAGATAGGATCTTGGGATGACTCAATTGAATCCTCAAAAGACCCAGTAAGGTCATTACCAGTGCTAGGCCCCTCTACAGCAGAGCTCAAGGTGCTGAGCCATTACTGCTGCAGTGGCTCAAGTGGTAGAATGCCTGCCTAACAAGCGTAGGCCCTGAGTTCAAACCTCAATACAGAAAAAAAAAATTTTAAAAAAGGTGCTGAGCGATGAAGAGATGGCCCAGAGTGACAAGCTCCGATTTTATATACCTCCCACACAGGTCCTTGTCCCCTTTCTGTGTCCCTTGTAAGAGGGTGCGGGTGCTTCCCCCCTCCCCATACACACTATGCAGTGGAAAGAGCCCAGTCCTTCACCAGGAGAGCCATGTGCATGAAGCCGTAACCTCAACCCAATCTTAGCATGTCATACAGCCTCAGTTTCTACATAGCTGTGAAGACAGGAGAAGAACACTAGTCAGTACCTGGCATCTAGGACAGTCCTCAATGCTCAGCAGCATTGAGCATGGAGTCCCATCCCCTGGTTCTGTCTCCACCCATGTGCCACCCCTTCCACTTTCATTAGTATATCACTATTCTTCCTTTAAAAGTACATAAATTTAAACTCAAATATTTCCTAAAATTTTAAGAAAATGTACCCATGACCTTTCCTAAATATTTCTGAGGCACCCTCAGAAGATAAGGTCCTAGCAGGACAAAGGAAGCCAGGCATACACTCTCTACCCCAACCACAGTTCTGCCTGCTCATGCCAGATCTGCCTTCCTCCCACTTCTCAAAGCCAGTTGCTCCAGCCAAGCCTACCCTCCGCTGTGTTCAGGACTGGCTGCTTTCATGAACTCCAGGACCTCCACCTTACCACCTGACTGCTGTTGCCCAACATCCTCGCCTCCCTCTCCCATGAGTATATGGATGGTTCTGCTTTCCAAGGGCAGTGTCTGCACACCCTTCACCACAAAAACAAACAAGCTCTTTTGTGAGGCCTCACCGACCTCTTGACTCAATATTTCTTCTCTAAAGTCCTCCACAGCCGAAACCAAAGAAGAGCTGTAAACACGTGGACTTTATCTCCTCTGCAAACTTCCTTACCATACAACCCCCTCCCATTTTGTTCCATCCCCTTTACTCTGCTATAACCTGGCCTCACAGGGAGTAAAGACTAGCCTTGACTATTTCTCTGTTTTATCTCACAGAAGGCCAGGAAGCCTGACCTAGCTGACCACATTCCTTCCCTCTTTCCCAGACTTCCATGGTGCCTCACTGGCCTGCTCTGCCTTCCTTCCCACAGGCCACACCTTCTTCATCTCAGCCAGAGGCCAGGCCATCACAGATTCTATTCCTCCTGATCTGCCTTATTTTTTCACTGCCTTTGGTTTCTCAGTATTGGATGTCCCATAATTGACTTACCATTGCTCTACTGATAATAGTCACGGACTGTCCCCCATTTCTCCCATGAGAAATGATACTGCCATTAACACTCTGCCACTAACATTGTCTGAAGACACGTTTAAGATGATGCCTGGGTCAGATGGAATGCCCATCTTAGATGTGGACACACATCAGCAAATAACCTTCCAAAGACCCTCACCCATGTACACTCTACAGGCTAACATTGCATTTCCTCACACACTTCTTGGCTTTGAGTGTCATCATTCTGCTGATGGGTGACAAGGTCTCACCCAACCTTTGCACTTGGATTACTTATGAAGTAAGTTTACTTCTCTCCCAGGGTCTAGCATTTTCTATTTCTTCTACTGGGAGATGTGACCAGAAAAATGTTTTCCTAATTTCTGCCACTGAAGTTTCTTAGGCTGACTCTTTTCTCATCAACATCTCAAAATCACAAGGACCAAAGGTGACCTACGTGGGTGGAACCCCTAGTGAGAACTGATGTAACTGCAAAGGTAAGAATGGGGCTGTGCCCCTCCTGCCTGGTGCAGACAGTACCTGCCTTGTGGCCTGAGGAGGAAACATCTGCTTGTCTCTGCTTCTTCAGCTACACAAGCAGAAGGGGGATATGGAGCAGAGGTCAAGTAAAGTCAGCGATACTGACTAATGGCAGCAGGAGGGTTTTTTATTCAGCAAGCACCAAGGACCAAGAAAAGCTGGGAGGGCGGGGTGGGACTGATGGGGAACACACATGTGCACCTCACTTGGGGTGTGGCTTCTTGGGGCAGTGGGAACCTCAGTCCCTGTCTGAGTCAGGGACCACATGATACACTACCCAGCTGTCTGCATTCTGAGGCCAAGCATTTACTTTCTATCAGGATAAAAATGAAACCTCCTCTCACATGGTCACAGGTTAGTTTTGGGGGGTCCAAATTCCATTGGTCTCAAAGTAATCTCAGAGGACTACACAAAGCGTGATATCACAGTCCACATGGCTGGCCAACTCACAGTATGGGTTCACAGTAAGTTCCCAGTGTAAGGGGAAAACGGGGCCTGCATCCTTGGAGCAGTACACTGTCTTTCTGGCAGACAACAGGTGACCTGCACCCACACTTAGAAGGAGAGGGCTGAGACCAGTTCTGAGTCCCACAGTTAGGGGGACTTCAGCCCAAAATGCCAGTTGAGGAGAACTAAGTACACAGGCTCCACCCCAATGGGTCTGGCTCCCACCCATCTCAGGACTTCCCTACTCACGAGGACTGGGCAGACTCTTGCCACCATCCATGGGACACGTCAGTCATCTGCCTCCCGGCGTCTCAGTGAAGCCAGCAGCACCAGTAAGAATGGCTCCTACATGGGAGTTGGCAAGGATCAGGGAGAGAGGATGACGCCAGAAACACTTTGGGTTCGGACCGTGACGTTACCGGGAGGACTGCAGGTCGCTGATTGGTGACCTCAGGCATTAATACTCTGTCATCTTGCCCCCCAGCTCGGGAGCTCCTTTTATAAGAGTCTAAGCAAGCACACACACGTAAGCACGTCCGCTCGTAATTACGTACCCCCACGCACGCACAATGCATAAACACACTCAGCAAATCAGGCCACCAGTTTTGTATCCTGGATACGAAGCCACGCACTTACGTAATCACGCGCTTATGTACGTAGTGGACGCTAGGAGACGCTGCCTTAATGGCGCCGTGGCTGACGGAAGTGTTGAGTCCGGAGGCCTGAAAGGAGGAGGAGAACGGGAAGAGGAACCCTAGGGGAAGCAAAGGGGGCGGGATGAATCCTGGGGTGCGGTGCAGGAGGAGGGAGCGTTTAGAAGAGAGCTGGGTGGGGCTATGAGAAAGAAGGATGCGGGGCGGGGCTGCGGGTTGAGCAGGGAAGGGCTATGGTGGGGCGGGGGGAATGAAGTCAAATCGGGGGCGGGGCTGTGATAGCCAAGGCAGAGTCAGGGCAGATGTGGAGCCCTTGAGTGCTAGAGAGAGTTGGGGAGGGGACTTTGGGTCGAGCTGGCCTGGGCTTTGAGGGATGAGGCCACTGGAGAGCGGGCCTACCAGAGGTTCAGGGCAGAGATGAGTGCTAGATGGAGCTGGTGGAGATGCTGAGGGTGGAGTGAGTGCAGTGCTGGGGTTTGAGGGATGAGGGAAGTTAGGGCGGCGTCACTGGAGGAGTAGGGTGGGACTTTGAGGAAATGGGGTGAATTTGGGGCGGGAATGTGGTGGATGAGATAAGTAGGGGGTGGGGCTTCATCCGGCGCAGCGCGGGATGGAGCCGAGGTAGGAGAAGTGGGCGTGACTGAGTGCTGTGGAAGGAGTTGACAGAGGGGCTCTGGGAGGAGCAGCCCTGGTATGTAAAGGCTGAGGTACAGTAGAGGAGGGAGAAGCGGGGGCTGTGAGGGCAGAGGTAGGATTTGGTGGCGGAGCTCCAGAGTACCTAGACCGGTTGGGCGTGGCTTCAAGTATAGCAGGTGGGGCATTGAGGGAACAGGTAGTTGGGGGTCAGGACTTCTGGAGGAGCGGGGTAGGCCCTCAGGTGCTCAGAGTTAGGGGGCGGGGCTGCCCGAGGAGCGGGGCTGACTGTGAGAAGGTTCTAGTGGAGAAGCAGTGGATCTTAAAGCGAGGTGAGTCACAGGAAAGAGCCGAGTTGTGAGGGTGAGAAAGTGCTGGGAGACAAGGAGCAGGCTGGACTTGGCGAGAAGACATGGATGGAGCTGAAGCAGCGCCTGGGTGAGGAGAGGGGCAAAGCTTGGCAGAAATGGGCAGAATGGTAGGCAAATGAGGAGAGGGGCAGCTCAGGGGAACTCGGTTAGGAGTTGGAATCACAGGTGCTCCAGCCGGGGTCCAGAATGTAGGATCTTTGAAAGCTGAGTGGAAGAGCTAGTGCTGCATCAGGGAGAGGGGAGCTG
Organism: Castor canadensis; assembly: GCF_047511655.1. NCBI lineage: Eukaryota > Metazoa > Chordata > Mammalia > Rodentia > Castoridae > Castor > Castor canadensis. The sequence goes on from NC_133405.1 coordinate 5,644,898, forward strand.
GCAGATGAATGCTAGGACCACTAGGGGAGGAAACTGCAGAAGGGGCAGGAGGAGGGATCTTAGGGCTTGTGCACCTCATTCTTAGGCAAGAGGTAAAATGGCAAACACAGGCGCCTCAGAGACTTAACGTGACACTGAAGTGTACTCAAGGGGGCACCCCACAGGACATGGAAGTTGCAAGAAGGGCAGAAGTATTTACTTGGGGGCCAAGTATTGAACTGCAAGGCTGAATACCCTAGCCAGCTGCCAGTGTACTTAGGAGGGACTGTCTTGTTTGCAAGGCGGTTGAAAACCCCCTACTCTTATGTTCTGCTGCCACTAAGACCTAAGTTGACCAAAATACAGTCCAAATTGCCCAGCAACCTTGTTTTTCCTCTCTTCCACACCTCAGCTGGGGGCCCAGCCTTCCCTCAGGCCACTGTGCTTTCTTTCTCTGCTTCCTTACCAAGGCCAGTGTGTTTTCGGGAGGGGCAAGTTCTAGATCCCTGCCTCTGAAATATTTGTAAGAAAATATGCCCCTCCTGCATTCCCAGGCTTCTTGTCTAGTTCAGACTTCATCTGTGTCTAGGCTGTTCCCTGAGCCTCCTGACCAGCCTGAAAGCCTCCTGTATTTCCTACTTCCTGCAGGTCTTCCACACATTGATCACTTTCTAAATGGCACATCTGCCCCCATCAATCTCCTCCTGAAAACCTGCCAGTCTTGTGTTTGGTCCTAACATCTCAGGTGTCAACCCCAACCCTTCCACACTTGTGGACTAACATGGATCATGGTTATGCTGTACTGTGAAGTCCCTGGTCCCTGGCATAGCAGGCTCCACCAAGACTCTTTGACAACTACAGTACAGATTTAAGAAATCCTTGACTTTCCAAGTACTGCTCTTTGCACCAAGACCTTGCCTCCTTTCCCAAGACCACAGCACTCCCTTGGACTTCCACCTGTTCTCTCCCTGAGGAACAGCCTGCCAGCTCACTACCCATCCCAATAGTTTTTAGAGCCTTGTCTTTGTGTTTCATATCCTCTCCTGTCCTCCACGGTAGCTGACTGGCCTCCCTGACTGGAACTGTTCCTCGCAGCTCTCTGCCACTGCACCTTTCTGTGTTCAGCACCCTGACTGCAGGCTTTCTCTTTAGCTTGAATCCTTTCCTAGCAAGCCGACTCTGTAGGCTCAGGGTGATTTCTGTGACTCTTCTCTGAACCTGTTGCCCACTTCCCTTCCCCTTCTATGTACCTTCAAGAATGCTACCACCTCACTGTACTTATTTCTCTGACTCAAAAGCCCAGGGTGAAAGTACCATCTTTTAAGGAAGGTTTGCAGTTGTTCCTGCTCACTGGTCTGGGTCTCCCTGTCTGGGAAAGTTTGACTCAGCTTCATGGCTTCTTTTCACATACTTCTTGGTTTGGTCAGTCCTCTTCCTCCTCTGGGAAATGCCTTTCATTTCTTTTTCTATTGAGTTCTTTGTCTTGTTTGTGTGAGGTGGTAGGAGCTCTTTTTGATGCCTGAGTATTAATCCCATGAAAGCTGTTTATTTCTGTTTCAGATACCTTGTCTCTGTCCTCCCCACAGGCTTCTTTCTATTTGTCTTTGCAGGGCTATTTTGGACTCAGTATTCACCTAGGTGCTCAGAATTGTAAGTAACCCAAAGGTCATCGTGTATTCCACTGGCCCTCCCTCTGAAGGTTGCATTACCTACATGGGGAGGCATGCAGATGTCCTGCCCACTGTCCCTTAGAGAGGGATCTCTTCTTTGTGCTCTTGCATTGGTTCCTACATATATTAGCTTTTGTTTTTTTGCCTGACCTCACATAGGGCCACATGAACTCACAGCCCACACCTGCTGGAGAAGCCTTGGGTAGCCATGTACTTGTGTGATGACAGGGAGCCTTGTTTTCTCTTGCTCAGCCATTCCTCACTGTTATTTTTTTTTTAGTGTTAATGGAGTTTGAATTTGGGGGTTGTGCCTGTTAAGCAGGTACTCTGCCACATGAGTCATTTCCCCAGTCTTTTTGCCCTTCCTTCCTTCCTTCCTTCCTTCCATTGGTGTTTGAACTAAGGGCTTCATGCTTGTTATGCTTTTTACTTTTTTGGATATTTTTCTAATAGGTTCTCTCTCCTGTTTATGCCCTCCTGTCCTGGACTTCGATCCTATTTATGCTTCCTATGTAGCTAGGATGACAGGTGCACACTACCACATCCGGCTTTTATTGGTTGAGATGGAGTCTCAATAAATGTTTTTTCCCAGGCTGACTTCAAACTGCTATTCTCCTGATCTCTGCTTCCCAAGTGCTGGGATTGCAGGCATGAGCCACCTTGCCAGGTTTCCCCTGCTTCTTTTTATGAATGTTCATTTATTTCATTGAGTTCATGTTATCTCACAATCTTGTCTTGTGTTTTTTTCATTATAGTAAGTACTATCCTATATTCTGAAAGTTTCCTAAGAAAATTAACCTAACATCTCACTACCTTTCCACCCATTGTGGTGTATTTTGCCTCTCTCCATGCAAGACCAGCTGACAAATCCTCAGCAAATGAAGAATCTCATTTTGAATCTGATAACATCCTTTGTCTAGAAATGTAAGCATAGGTGTCTTCCTGCAACCAACCTTCAGATGGAGCTTATTGAGATGCCAGGTATACACGTCATATAGGACACTGTATACAATACACCTGTTTGGTTATTTCCATTTTGCTGGTGTTCAGGGATCCAGGACACAGGCATAGGTCACTTTGGAATGTGATGCAACATCATTATAATGTCCCCTTGCCATGGTGCTACAGCGTCCTAATTCCTGGGACCTGGCCACCACTATAGTCAACAGATTACAGATCTGAAAACTGAGTTGGGGGGGGCAGAAATTGGGCAGGGTCAGTGACTGGTTTGGTGGGGTGGCCATCCTCAGCTTCCCGATCATTCATTCTTGCTCTCTCTGAGTGACCACTTGGAGCTGTATCCATGTGGGTCATGTATTTGTTGTGACCTTGGGGAGCCATGATGTGTGGACATTCTCTTGTTGGGATTGACTAGTACTAATTTCCAGCTTCTGTCTGCTCAGTGCTGCCCAGTTCCATCCCTGGCCTATACTGCCACAGAGGAGACAAGGACTAGGACAGCAAGGGGACAAGGACAAGAGGACAAAGGTGAGGAAGAAACTACATCCTTAGCAGACTGTGGTCAGGGTGAGCATGGTTCTGTAACAGGCTCTCCTGGTGACAGCTCCTGTCTGTAGAACAGCAAGCGCTGAGCTTGAGTGATGCTGTGTCCTCTCTCTACCACATTCTTGATGTCCTTAGTGGAGCATGTGCCCTCTGAGCCCTCCTAGGGAGCATAATCACCTGGGGCTCTTTTGTACTCACCTCATCTGTGCAATTCCAGTAGTCGATTCCCTCAGCCTTGATAACCTTCTTTACTGTCTGCCCAGGGTATGCAGGCCTTTCACTGCTGTTCATCATGGACCTTTGCTGTTTCCAGGCCTTCAGAACTGATTCCATTAGAGTGTTTATAGTATCCACTGAGGGCCTTGCCAAGGAATTTCATTGTGTTTTCCAGAAGGGCACCTTTAGTCCCTGATCTCCCTTCAGTGTGTGGTGGGACTCCCTAGAGTCTCATCCCATGGAACCATCAGCACCACTGTTATATGTGCATACTGGTCCTATGTCTCCTTTCTTCCCTTACCAGGCCCATGCCTTGCCTGCATTGTGCTGTGCTAGATCTTCACTCTGGTAGGGATGGGCATCAGTCTGTCCAACTCTCGCTGCATTGTCTAGCAATCTCTTTCAGTTAACATTACAATCCCTGCACCCCACTGAGATGGTTGGTCACCCTACCTGGCAGCCAGAAACAGGTGAGGACAGCTCCTGGGAGGGAGGGTGTCTGTGGGGAAAAGATTCATGCAGTGGTTCTTCCCTTGGGTGGGGTGGGTACACCAGCTCCATGGGAAAGAATGGGTGCTTGCCAGGCTCAGAAATTTCAGAAGCATCTGGGGAATGATTTATTCAGAGTCTTTCTTTGTTATGTCCCCGCCACCTGTTCCAGGATGCAGGTCTCCCCTCAGGGCTTCTGGCCTTTGTGCTACTGACATGCCTCCATTGAGTACCCCGCTGTCTTTGGATGTCAGCCTCCTTATTGAAGCCCGGTTTTTGTCTTCAGCTTCCACTGCTCAACCCCATTTGATATGGGGCTACAGTGTCAGCCACCAGGAGACACTGGTATTTCCACTTAGTTTTCAGTAATCTCTTAATTGCCCTCTCAGTAATCCCCCCCCCCGTGGGTCATCAAAGCAATTTAGTCACTGCTGTCCCTTCCCATTGTCATTGAAATTGTCATTTACATTCATTTCACATGCCAGAATGCCCTCACCAGCCAAGAACTTCCTCTCCAAAAGCTGGCTTTTGCAGCAGTGGTTATTACTACAAAGGTCTAGCAGCTGTGTAGCTAACTTGTGCTCAGGACTTTCTGCATACCATTTACCAGCACCTGTGGCATCTTCATTACTGGCTGGGCAGATGTTGGCAAGCCTGTACCAACACCCAATTTATCACCTCTTTTCCTCAAGCACTCTGGAACCAACTGTATCAGCTTGGACCATCCAGGAAGCAGAGCACAAAGGTTTTAGCAGAACCAAAGTTTACTGGCTCTAACACCTACAGATTCCACAGGAAGGAAGGACAGTTGGAAAGCAAGCTGAGCCTGACCTAAGAGTCTTAACCAAGCTCCCAAGGCAGGTGTACAGCATGGATTGCCCATTCCAGGGGACTGTGCTGGGTCTGGATGGTCATGTGGGGCTTTTTTTAGTGCCTGAGATGCAGTCCTTATTGATTGGATAAGTGGATGCCCAATCTGGTTTCCTTAGAGAGGAGGTATGAGCTGAGCAGCACCTGGAGTGGACCAGTGGCTATCTTTGCATAGGCAATCCCAACCTCTGCCCGGTAGCTACTTCTGGAAGGTACTTTAGAAAATTGCCTGGGTGTTGAAGGGTATGTGGACTGAGAGAGGGAGGGTCTGAGGACATACCATCAGGGCCACCTTAGAGTCAAGTCAGCACACATTGTCCAGTGAGAGGCTTCCTGGAGGCACACACTCACCTCCATGTTACTCACAGGGCTTCTGGGGCAGCATCCAGGCTGACCTTCAAAAACACAGAGCCTGTTCCCAGGCAGCAGGAAGTAGGTAAATGTGAAGAAAAAGGAAGTGCTAACTCTGGGTGAGGAGTTGGGAAGAATCACAGAAGAGGAAGTGTTTCAGCTAGGTTTTGAAATCAAAAGCATTTTGTTGGGTTGGAGATGGTGTAGGGCAGCCTGAGAGGGTCAAATACTCCTAGAGATGCGGGTTTTGTGGCTGGAGTGAGGTGGTGGTAGAGGAGCCTAGGAAACTTGATTGGACCAATTCAGGATGGGTAGAAAAGGAGTCTGGAGTGCACCCTGGTGCAGTGGTCAGTGCCATCACCTGGGTTTCATGATAAATATTAGTACAGGCAAAGAGTCAGTTCTCTTCCTAAGAACCCATTGATTTGGTCATTTGGCCTATTGGTCACATGACAAAGCTCTGGCTGCCTCTACTGGACCAGAAGCATTCAGGCAGCAGGTGTGAAGGGATAATCACCCCATGAGGCTCAGGAACAGCCTTCCACAGCCACATGGCTCATCCCTGCAGCATGCTCCCGTCCTCGATGATGTCAACATTGGGCCCTTTTCCTCTGCAGTAACCTAAAGGTTGCCCCATTCCCTTAGCTTGTGATGATGTTTCCAATTCTTGTTTCTGATTTTACAGGTCTGTTTGGAGAGAATACAGGAAGTCTCTGGGTTCTGATGATTATTGTGGGGAGTTGTTGAGAGTGAGATCTTTCCAGTTGACTAGGTTCTGATGATTATTGTGGGGAGTTGTTGAGAGTGAGATCTTTCCAGTTGACTAGGTCCATGTGGTGCACTGAGTTGTGCTACAGAGTGGCTTTTGCTGATGACCAAAGAGAGGTGTGATGTGGGTTCATGAAGGCATCTCCCGCATGGCCTGAGCTGTATGAGTGTCCACAGCCAAGTTGGATTTGGCAACACTAGGCTTTCACCCACTGCTTCATGTCATACTGCCCCTAAAGGAGGGTGGGTGGCCTTGTTATGTCGTAGCACTCCACTAGAGTGTTTGCAAATGATGCTTGGAGAAAGCTTTAGGAAAAAGGCCCCTTTGGTGGGTGAAATGACACTTGCTAGTGTTTGACTATGATCATGTGCTGACCAGTTCCTTATTGTGCCGTCTACTGGCTGGCTTATCCAACTTCATTCTGAATTAAAGGTGGTGAGTGATCAGAGGCAGGATAAGCAAGCAGATTCCATGGCAGAAAGTTCCATGTAGTGTTTGGCGAGTATAAGATAAGGTCAATATTTTGTAATGCTTTTCTCTCTTTTCCCTCCTCCAGCCATTCCTGCCTTTTCCACTTTTCTAATATTCCTGAGTCATATTACCTAGGAAGGCAGATATATAATGATAGATATTAAGACAAGCACAGATTCCTAATGGTTATTACCATGAAAACATAGCAGTATACTTCATTTTTCTCAGAGGTTGTCAAAGTATCAGGTTGTTTGCATCTAGTGGGTTATTTTTTCTCCTACACTAGAGATATACAGAAGGCCTGATTGGGTGGGTGTGGCCATGAGATGTGTGTAAGGAAGATCCAGAACATTGGTTTTGGCTTTTATAAGACCTGGGTTTGCATTTTAGCTCTTCTTCTTCCTGTGTGATGTTGGCTGTTACTAATTTTTCTGTGTCTGTCTCCTCTCTTGTAAACCAGATTGCACAAATGCTACTCTCTTCAAAGGGATTCTTTAGGACAGAGCTTTGCATCTTGAGTCTCCTTCTGGGCACTGGATTTTCAGTCTTGGCTTCTCCATTTGCAGGTTGGAAAGTATTCCAGCAACACTGACTGAAGAGTTTTCTTGTTTCCTAAGCTTTGTAAATTTCAGAGATTTTCAACAGTTTTCCAGGTATTGGGATTTGATCTTGGCAAAGGTCCGGATGTTCTTTGGAGGATGTCAGTTATTCTGAGGTCTAGAATTTGACTTTAAGATCTTTGTGGTCATGGAATGTTTTGGTCTGATGGAAGTTAAACCTGTCAAATAGATGATAGTCATGCTGCTGCTCAGCTGAAACAGGGTCTGGTTCTCACACTCTTCTTCCTCCCAACCTATTCTTGGACCATTTACTTGTTAAGGTATATAAAGTAACATCAATGAGCACAGTTTTAATACCAGTAGTCTAGGCCCGTGGTTTTCAAATTTAGTGTTAAAATATTTGCTCTGACAGCTATAATTTAGAAAACTGAAGAAGAAAAGCAAGCCTATTGTACTTATGAACATTTTTGCCATTCTGATATTCTGAGATTTCCTTCTTTTATTATTCCCTTTCTATTTAGATAATTTCCTTATCTATTCTTTTGTTCTGGGGATCAAACTCAAGGCTCTTGCATGCTAGGCAAGCATTCTATGCTGAGCTATGTACTTAGCTCTTTAAATTATTTTTGAGATGATGTCTTAGTAAGTTGCCTAGGCTGGCCTTGAACTTGCAGTTCTCCTGCTTCCACATCTGAAGTAATGGGGATTAGAGGCTGCACCTCCACTATCTGTTCTTTCAGGTTACATCTACTGGAGAAAATTGTTTCACTTGAAAATATCTTGATTTCTTCTTTATGCTAGAAGTATATTTTCACAGGATATAGAATTCTGAGTTGAGAGCTCTTTGTTTCAGAGCATTCAAAAAATGTGCCACTTTTGGACTCCATGGTTTTGAATCATTTTGTGCATAAAGGTAATGTGTCCTTTTCTTTTTCACTGTTTCTAAGGTTTTTTCCCTCTGTTTTTAGTTCTCAGAAATTTGAAATGGTTTATTCTGTTTTGAGTTTGTGCAGCTGCATAAGTGTATAAGCTTATGTCTTTTAATTTTCTGCTATTGTTCCTTTTGTGTTTTTAGCTTTGCCATCTTTCTCTTTTCTGGAAACCCTATGATACATTACATCTTTTTTTAAAATAGTTCCACAGGGACCTGAAGTTCTGGTTATTTTTCTCAAAGTGTGTTTTCTTTCAATATTTCAGAATGGGATATTTCTATTGTTCTATCTTCCAGTTTGCTGATTCTTTCTTCCATCCTCTCCATTCTGCTACTGATGATCTGAGGTTTTTTTTTTTTTTTTTTTTTTTTGTGGGCCTCATATTTGCTAGGCAGGCTCTCTGCTCCTTGAGCCATACCACCAGCCCTTTTTTGTGTTGGGTATTTTTGAGATAGGGCCTTGTGAACTATTTGCTAGGGACTGGCTTCAAAACATGATCCTCCTGCTCTCTACCTCCTGAGTAGCTAAGGTTATAGGTGTGAGCACCTGGTGATTGGTCTTACTGAGTTTTTAAAATTTCTGCTGTTATACTTTTCAATTCTAAAATTTCATATGGTTCTTTATATTTTCTGTTGTTTTACTGACAGTTTCTATATTTAATTTCTTTTTCTTTCTTTTTTTTGGTGATACTGGGGTTTGAACTCAGCTCCTTACACATGCTAGATAGGTGATCTACCACTTGAGCCATTCCACTAGTGTACTATTTTTAATTTTTTAAAGTGAGCTCTTAATTGCTCAGTGAAGCATTTTTTATGATGGATACTTCAGAATTTTTTAAAGTTTTAATGGGTAATTCAGTGTAAACATCTATTGATTGTATATTTTCATTCATTTTGAGATCTTTCTCATTCTTGGTATGATGAGTGAGTTTTTTATTGAAATCTGGACATTTTTATATTATGTTATTAAACTCAAGATCTTATTTAAACTTTTTTTTAGCTGGTATCCTCTGATATTACCATAGTTAGAGGAAAGGGGATGGGTAAAACTATATTAGTGTCTGGTTCTGAGCTGGGCCTGCATTGAGATCTCCATCTGTTAGGGTTAGGGATGTCTCATTATTGCCCTCCATGTGGTCTACACTGACATCTTGGAAGATAGGTCTTATTACCACTTGCCAGGGATGAAAATACTAGCTCTCTGCTCAGCCTTCTCTGACACTACACTGGTAGGTAGTAGGGTCATTACAAGTTATCCAGGGTGGTACTCTAAGCTCTAAAGGTGGACTTTACTGGATGAGGGAGAGAGTCAAGTTTTTTCTGTGGTATTTGACTGTATTAGAGAGGTTATTGTCTAGAAGTTTTTTGTTAAGTTAGGTTATGCTTTTGCTAGTACTTTAGGTTTGTTTTTTCTTTCTCCCTTCCCTTCTATAATTTAGAAAACTAAAGAAGAAAAAACAAGTCTGTTGTATTTATGAATATTTTTGCAGTTCTTCCCTTCCCTTCCCTTCCATTCCCTTCCCTTCACTTCCTTTCCCTTCCCTTCCTTTTCATTCCTTCCCTTCCTTTCTGTTCCTTTCCCATGTTGCTGATCTTGCCTTTCTTCTCTTTTTCTTTTCTCTGTACCTGTTGGTATTTTTTTGGTCACCAGCCTTTTCATCATATTTGGGAATCTAGGATGTTAAAAAACAAAAACAACATAAAACCCCCAGAAATATCACCACACACTGGTGCTCTGGTGTGCCTCAGGCTACAAGGTTCCAATCCTATCTTCCTTCTCTCCACTGTTCAGAGTCGTCTTATTTTTATTTTGTGTGTCTTATTAAGGAATTTTACTTAAATAAGTTGAAGAAGTAGTGAAAAGTATGTATATTCCTTCTTTTTTGCAAGTGGAAATCTTCTGAGAACCCGTTTTGACACAAAAATTGTGTGTGACAGCAACTGTACATGGAGTATTTTGTGTTACAGAAATAATTAATGAATAATTAATGAACATGCCATGGGTAAGCTGCAGAAGACATTGACATACATCTGTACTTTATACATCACAGCCATATCTGCTGACTTTTGACAAAGGATGGTGCAGAGTCCAGCATGACACTTCCCAGGTTCAGTCTACAGATGACACTGTGGCTACATACAGAGTCCAAGGCTTGGAGGAATGGTTGTCTCTAGAGAAGGGCTGGCACCTATTCTGGTGCTTTCCTAAGAAGACCCCAAGTTGAATGGAACCTCTCCAAAATCAGTGATCAAAGCAGCCGTCATGCCCATGGTGGATGCACAAGGGTTGTGGCGAGGCTTCCCTCACTATGCTGACAGCACTGGGGAGTGAGGTAGGGGTTTGCAGATACTCTGGGGGGAACTTAGTGACAGGGAGTTTCCACAGTCCATCAGCCCTGAGAGCTAGGTAAGGGGAAGCCTTGCACCTCCACATCTCTATTCTCCCCAGAAGGACAAGGCAGCCTTGACCCATGAGTACTGGGGACTGGGTGGGATAGCAGTGAGCATCTAGGACACCAGCTTGGAGGTCAGTGTTGCTCCAGTCTGGCAGAAACCTAAGAGATGGATAGTCAAGAAGCCTGTGGGACAGGAAAATGAGGGACCTCGGCAGTGGGACCTTAGGAATCAATCTCTGGAAGTCTGGCTCTCTGTGGCTTCCCCCGAAACAGGTACTCTGAGTCCACAGGCCTCTGCCAATCATGGTGGACAAAGGGTAAGGCCCAGAGCTGGATTCATACCAAACTGTCCCCCCTTCTAGCCAGTGCCCTTCCTACCACCCAAGAAGTCAAGGAGCCCCACAGTACCAGCTTCCAAAAGAAAGCAAACCTTTTTCTACCCTTCTGCTTTTGGTGCAAACATGAAGCCAAGTTGAGAAGGGGTTTTTCTAGAAAGGCAGCAGTGAACAGGGGGGCAGCCAGTGAGCCAGAAGAGTTCTCTGCAAAGCCTGCCCTAACCCAACAGGGTTTTCCACACTCAGGCAGGGAAACAAAGAACCCAGACTTCGGGCATGAAGCAGTACCATGGTGAAAGACTTTCCCAACTGACACGGTCAATAGCCATTCTCCTTGAGGAGCCAGGTTCTCATAGTACATAGCAGACCTGTAGGTGGCATTCTGCAGCACCAGGCAGTTTCCCTTTCTGGGAGAAAGCTGAACAGGGTCATCTTGAGCACATGAGGGACAGGACATAACCTCTATCCAAAGAGGAGGGCCATCCTTGAAAGCACAGACTTCCTTGTGTGTGGACTAATAGGTTTTCTTGTCTGCCTTTTCCCAGGTTATTTTTCCCTCTTTCAAGGAGGTGAACAATTAGCACCACCTAACATTAGCTGCAGGGTCCTCAACTATGCGTGCACAAGAAAGTACACACCCATGTCTGGAGGTCCCAGGACATACATGGGCAAGGAATGCTGGAAGAGGAGGCTGTGGAATCCAACTGGTAAGCATTTGGTGACCCCACTACTTTTTCTCTATAACTTGACATGGTAGGACAAGGAAGTCTTCAAAGTCACATGTGTAGGAGAGTAAAGGTAGTAGAATCAGGGAGAAGGTGTTACTCTGATGTTACCAAATTGAATCAGAATTTTCAGCCAGTTCCATAGGAAGCTGCAGTAGGGAATATCCTGCAAAGACATTCCTAATGGAGGCTGAGATCAGGTGGGTAAGCTTGTTACTCTTTAACCTTCATTGACCCTTTTCACTATTTTTTGGAGGGAATTAGCTATGAGTCAATACCATGCAATACTCTTAGCAGCTGAGGGAGTTATTACATTGGTCTTGAGGTGGTATGTGGGAGGCAGCACAGTATCCCCTACAGTTCACCCTTTACAGTGTGCAGATTGACTTGCTTCACATAGGAAGCTCATGCTGTTTGATGAAAAAAAAAAAAAAAACTCCAGGGACTGGTGGAGTGGCTTAAGCGGTAGAATGCTTGCCTAGCAAGCTCAAGGATCTGAGTTCAAACCTCAGTACTGCCAAAAAACACCTTCAGTATTTGGCTTTTCCTAAGGCATTTCATGTGGGAAAGATAGAGGGAATAATATATGGCCCCTTCTACTGTACTGGGTTAATATTCATGGCCTCTGTCATCTACTGTCCATTTTAGACTGAGAGTGGAACAGTCTCAGCCAGCACCTTTGCCTCTCTCAGTGATTTAGCTTGTGGAGTAACAGACCTTCATCCTTGAGGAGGATGAGACACTTCTCTCCATTACTTCTCAGGCTATGAAAAATTCCCTGTCCACTTACCATAGAAATGAGGCAGGGGATTGTCAAGATGTTCAAGGGGAACATGTGGGTAACAAGCGCACCCTCTGTCTTCCTACTGTATAAGAATATTCCTGCCTCCTCTTGATAGCCAGGGCCAATGGTCTGACATGATGGTGACTCTTCTTCATGCCTGCTGCTCCCATAGTATTAAGAGTCCAAAGTGCATGTGACTTGTAATTCAGTGGTCAACCATGGGTTGTAATTCAATGGGACTCTTATTATGTCTCCTGGTGGAACCATTCCCACTTGAGGAACCAGTATGCCTTGCCAACACTGTCCATTAGATGGTCATTAGCAAAAAAAAAAAAAGATGGCCATTAGTCACATGAGGCTACTGAGCTCTTGAAATGTGGCTAGGGTAACTGAGGCAGTGAGTTTTTAGTTCTGTTTTTATCTTAATTTAAATATACATAGCCAAGTATGGCCAGTGATGACTATATTGGACAGTGCAGGTCTGACCTCACAGAACCAAACATGGTGGGGGCAGGAAGCACAAATTCCCATGGGGATCACTGGGAAAGATAGTAAGTGAGGTCACTGCACCCTTTGGTGCCCTGCTTCTAGATCCCCTAAAAATGCCTGCATGGCCTTGTGCTTCCTTCTTGGTGATAAGTTCCAACTCTGCTGGTTGTGAGCCCTTGCACCAGTGGTGACCTCATACCTCAGCTTATGCATCTGTGCACTGCAGATAACAATGGTATACAATCTCTGAAGCAGCAGTGAGGACCCAATGAGTTGAAAAGTCTGGATGTATTTGTTTCACAAGGATATTACAGAAAAGAGAGACAACTTTTGTATGACTTTGGGCCTCCCTATGGGTTGATAATGGTGTGAGAAGTGCTAATGCCACTCTGCTATTATATCCCTCTAGGAACTTACTCTATAAGTAGCTTATTGATATAGAAGACAAGTTACTCTGGAAATGAAAGACCAGAATAGCATAGATTCCTGTGGTCATAGAAGGGGCCCTGAAGGAAATGTCTCATGAAGCCTAGAGATTGCCTGGGGCCTTTTGGGCAGCTGGGTAGGCATCATCTGAGCAGAGTCCAAAGCTCCACCTACCACAGGCTGTAGCTTCATAAACAAAAATACTTCCTTGGCACAGATGGAAAATCTCTGAAATTCACAAGCTATGGCATAGGTCTCAGGGGAGCCAGTAATTTCTGCATCTGTTCTTCATCTGGCCTGAAACTGGAGCAAGCAAGGAAGGTTGTATCTGAAACTGCATGGATTACAGACTGGCCAGGCAGGCAGAACTACTGGAGGCTGGGAAGGGCCCCCCAGATTGGCTGTTTATGGGATACACATTTCCTGATGAGGCCCAGGGAAGTTTAGCAGTGGTTCATGATCAGACAGTGGAGCTGGGATTAAAATCAGGCCACTCTAATTCTAGAACTCATGTTAAAGACTGCTTCTTTATGTGACTGCTCAAGTCTCATCAGTAAGAAAGTTAGACAAGGCTTCCAGCTGGGGACAAACTGGTGGTTTCTGCCCAGGTGGAAAGGTCAGGGCTGGGTTTGGGGCTTTAAACTTTGATCCTGGTCAGGATTCAAATGCAACACATAAGCTGCAAGATTCAGTGGAGAGAAATCCTAGCTGTAGGTTTTGAGGACTTTTGAAAACATGTGAATATGTCTGTCTTTTAGCAAGAATCCTTTCTGATAATCCTTGCTCCCTGAAGTGTTTTTATTGGTCCCTTGGGGGCGCTAAGAGCAGTTTCTTATATTGATAGGCTTTTTAATGATGTTGCAAAGTATCATGATTCTACAAGGTATCTGCTACTCCCCAAATACCACATTTCTTCTAGTAAAAAGCGACAATGTGCAGGACATAAAGAACTCATGTCTTCTGAGGCCAATAGGAAAAGGGGAACAGGTACTAGAGAAAAGGTTAGATCAAAAAGAATTAACCTAGAAGGTAACACCCACGCACAGGAAATCAATGTGAGTCAATGCCCTGTATAGCTATCCTTATCTCAACCAGCAAAAACTCTTGTTCCTTCCTATTATTGCTTATACTCTCTCTTCAACAAAATTAGAAATAAGGGCAAAATAGTTTCTGCTGGGTATTGGGGGGGGGAGAGGGAGGGGGCGGAGCGGGTGGTAAGGGAGGGGGTGGGGGCAGTGGGGAGAAATGAACCAATCCTTGTATGCACATATGAATAATAAAAGAAAAATGAAAAAAAAAAAAAAAAAGAACTCATGTCTTGGTAAAAGACAGAGTTGAAATTCTTGGTAAAGCATGTCAATCAACATGGAGATGTGATTTAGGACTTCCAAAACACAGAGACAATGGGTGAATTTCAGGACTTCCATTTGCCAAATGTGCCCTCCATCTCTCGATCCATTTGAGGAGTTTGCAGTTTCTTAATGTCTCAAAAGAAAAGGCAATACAGTTAGCCCCTGTATGTCTGCCTTTAAGGGAGCTTGCTACTCTGCTTTTTCAGTTTACTTCCTTCTTCTAATTTCTGACTCTGGCCCTTTTAATATTTATTATTTTTAATTTCCCTATCACCCATTTACCTATCTTGCCTCAGTTACAGCATTTCCCAGCCTGTCTTGTTCCCTGGCTTTGACTTCAGAAATGGTGTTCCTGTCTCCCTGGCAGAAGGGAATGAAATTCTTTCTGACATTCAAGATATAGGCTCTTCTTTGCAAGAAACATACACTGTTAGAGCCTGAAAGTGCCGGCAGGGAGCATGGGACAGGCTCTGGATTTATGAGGGGCAGGCCTAAGGGAACAGAAGCCCCTGACCTCACTGAAGCTCATGTGGAGAATTCCCTCAAGGAGACTTCTTGTTCCCAAACAGCCATAGTCCTGTCCTTTCCCTGAGGAACTTTGTAAAGCTAGGTCTGGGAGAAATCCTTCCTAGATTAAAGAGGAAGAGAGCAAATCAAGGGAAAAGGGAATGAACAAATGTAATCCCCTCATTTAGACAACTACAGTGCAAATGGGAAAGAACCCAGTCTCCACTCACTCAGTGACATTATAAGATTCCAAAGATCTGATTAGGCTTTTCTATTTTACTTAAAAATAAATAAGCTTATGCTTTACAAAATAGTTTTTACGGAAATGAGTCACCTTTCAAGCAGTGTTAGTGAACACCAGAGCTTAGGTGACCTCTGGTGGAAGCTTTTAGAAATCCTGTACTTTCTAGCTCTGACAGCACCTGGGCTTGCCTGCACCAGACTCTGCTTACTGCCCACTCAGAGCTGAGATGACAAAACCAAGATGGAAGAGTTTGGAAAGCTAGGGAAGGCAAGGGAAGGGAAGGGCTGTTTCAAAGATGATGCAAGATTTCAGAGACAAAAAGAATCGTGACTTACCTTTTCTATAGGAAAATGACCTCATCTTATCAAGTACTTGGCACAGTTTGTGACCCAGGGTAGGAGCTCAGCAAACATCATGGCTACCTTGATGCCCTGCCACTAGTTACCTCCTCATGCTACATGGGGCTTCACTTGTACTTCTAGGGAAATAAGACAGATTAACATTCGGGTTGTGATGCAATTCATTTAGCTCCTGTCAAGTCCCAGGGAGCCCAGGGTTGCTACTGCTACCACAAACCTCAGGGTAGCCCAGGCCTGGCTGTGTCCATCTACACTCTCCAGACAGCTATAGAACTAAGTCCAGTGCCGCCTTACACATCTGAATGGACACAGACACTCCTGAGAACAGTGTCCCGGGTGCTCAGCACATTTGGTGGCAGTTGCAGTTCACATTAGGCTCCTTCTCAGGACACCACTTAACATACCCACAGAGTCCAGAGCCATGGCCGCCATGCTGCAGGGTGAGGAAAAGTATACTCACTGGCATCAGGATACTCTCCTCATCCAGGTTATTGTCATTATGTTTCCTTAGAAACCCAACAAACAGTGCTAGCTCCAGGGATACAGCATTGAAGAGGTACCCATCCAAGGATCCCTGGAACTTAAATGAGACAGTCTTGAATTCATCCTACTATTATAAGAGGTCTGTCCCATTTTCTCAGTTCTTGTATCCTGTGAGAGAATTCAGACAAGTTGTGAAATACAGTGAAAGTAATAGTAAAGTTTATTCAGAATGATAAAGTTTATTAGGAGAAGGAAGGAAACACCCCATAAAGGAGAGCAGATCATCTCAGAGAGCATGTACCTTACATTCCTTTGTGGTTTTAGTGTTTTTGGAGTTCAAGGGGAAGTTCCTAAAGATTCCTACCCAAGCACTGCCTCCCTGCTCTTGATGTACAGTTGGATTATATCAGATTTCTAAATCCCTACCATGCATGTTTTTACATATAACCACCTAAGTGAAAACCACAGGGGAGATAATTTAAAAGTACAATCAGATTATAATGACATGGTAATGAATGAAAGGGCAACTTTAGGTCAATCACATTGGGTTTGACCTGGAAATTGTTTTGCTGATTTTAGTGGCTTGTAGGCTCCTTTCTTAAACATTGTTTGTAAATCCATTTACCATCTGTACCAGGGTCATAAAGGTTCCCTTTTAACTTAGTCCCTGCCAGATGTCCCCCTCCCCCCTTGAAGTCTGTTGCTTATACATTCCTGTATAAAATTAAATCTTTGGGTCAGGAATCAGGCACATCAGGGTTTTAGCCTTGTCAGCTATGATGGATGTGGCACCAGGAACTGGGGGCATTCTTAGTTTAACATGAACCATATAGCAAATAGGTCAAGGGTTAGGCAAGGGGGGAACCTGAGTGGAAATTTTTTTTAAAACAGACCTCTGATCCTCCATTTTGTCTTGTCTTTCCTGCATCTCACTGCTGCTACCTAACACTAACACTGTGGCAGATATCAGAATATTTACCAATTTACCCATGTTTTCTGCTTCCTGCCTCTGGAGGTAGGGCAAAAGTTGGGGTGCAGTAGAAGTCCAAGAACAAAGGAATTGTGCTCCCTTGCTGGGTAGTGCTCTGGAAAGTTCAGAGTCCTAAAATTCCCTTCATAGCAGATCAACATAGCTCAGCTGCAGAAGTGCCTGGGGTGACCCCCTGAGCTTCCGATGATCCTAAAGTGACCCATTCATTGAGGACTTAGGCACGTGGCTCACAGGCTTCTTTGGAACGCTGAGTCCTATCACCATCCTGGGTGACTTCAGTGTCTACATTGGCAGCTTATGCTACTCACAGCCTGTTGATACCTTACAGCTTCTAGGGAAATAAAGTTTATAATACTGAAGGAAGATATGAGCAGTGCATCACAGCACCATCATAGCTGTATTTGTACTTTCTCATTGTCCGTTCTTGTTTAACCATAATTAAGTCTTCTGTGCTTTGTTATAGATTCATTCTGAAAGTTGAAAGTCAAGCTGTGTTGGTAGTATTATGATTATGGCAATGGCATTCATTACAGTACAATACGGGATTCCATTTCCATCTGTAGTTATAGGGTCATGAACTACATGCTGCTCAAAATAGAATGTTCAAGTAAGAGTGTCCTTTTTCATTTCTTTTACTTTTTGTCCCCAATTTTACCATATCTTAGTCTGCTTCATAATAAACTCTGAGTTTCTTTTATGGTTTTTGTTTATCCTAGAATTTCTTGTTCAACTTTTTTTTTTTTTGTAGATGGGAGAAGGAATACATATGCCTTCTTCACCTCAGTCCTCATACATTTAGTTTCTTATTATACCTATTTCTCAGAATCCATCCAGTTTTTCTTCAAGTTCATTTTATTCCTGTTCCAATTTGAACTGGCTGCTTAATATTTGGATGGAGACTTTTTGTAGTTCTGTTTTAGATCCTTTGTATATTTAACTTAAACTTGGGTTCTTGCAATATCTCAGTTACACTATCTATTAAATTAAGTCCTCTTATTTCCTGGAGATCTTCCTTCCAGTCTCTAACTTTTACTTCAATCTGGACTACTTATTTTCTGGGCCTGCTACACAGTTGTCATGTTGGTGAACTTTTTTGGATTTCTTTTCTCTTCTCTTCTCTTCTCTCTCTCTCTTTCATGTATCTCTGTTGTCCAGTTGTTGTTAGTGGTGGTGGTAGTGATGATATATACTTCCATACTTCTTTGGGTTGTTGGAATACATCCTCTTTTCTGTCCTAAGATACGGATGAGTAGAAGGAAAGATTTTAAATTTTTGTATGTCTCAAAAAGTCTTTATTAATAAGTCGTATTCTATTGTTATCCTTAATAGTTTGGTTATATATACAATTTCAAGCTGAAATTTTATACAATTGTTTTAATCTTTGGAAGCATTAGGATCTTTTTTATCTTCGATGTTCTGAAATTCACAAAGCTGTGCACATGCTTAAGTATGTTTCATTCTTTTTGCTGGGTACCTGGTAGGCCTTTACAATCTGACATAAGTTTTTCTTTAGCTTAAAAATTATTTTTCAAATATATCTTTAATAATTTTCTTCCTTCCATTTTCTCTGTTCCACTTTTATAACTTAGTAAAATGTTGAGTTTCCTAATTCTTACATTTTCCTTCATGTTTCCTATATTTTGTTTTATATATTTTATTCAGGCATACTGTATATACAGTAATGTATAGGTATAGTGTTTAATTTTTGCATATTTTCCCACTCATGTAACTACTACTTGGATCAAGTGTTAGAACACTTTCTTGTATTCTCCTTCTGGTCAAGTACTTTCCACAAAGGCCCATCCCCAACAGTATCTTCCACTAAGGTATTGTGGCCTATATTATTATAGTCATTCTGCTGTTCTAGAAATTCATATAAATGTAATTGTACACTATATACTTTTTAATTTATAGCTTTCAGTCAACACTATGCTTTTGGAATTCAACTATATTATTGTATTTATCAGTAATTATTTGTTTTTTTCTGTACTATATTGTAATTTGTTATTATATTACAGTTTATCAAGTTGCTGTTGAGGATGTTTGGGTTACTTCCAGCTTGGGGCTATTATGAGTAATGCTATTGTGTTTTTGTGCATGTCTTTTGGAGGTCATAAACACTTATAACTATTGGGTATCAGTATTGGAGTAGTATTGCTGGGTCATAGGGAAAATATTCAGCTTTGGCCTTAGTAAATACTGCCACATTTCCCAAAGTGGTTGTACTAATTTACACTCCTACAAGCAATATATGGCAGTTTGAATTACTCCACATACTTGTAAGTACTTGGTGCTGTACTTTCCTGTATTTTTGCTCTAAAAATATTCCTAAAATTCTTCTCAAATTAATTTTGCAATTTTTTCCAATATTTAATTTTACACCTATAGTTTTAATTTCTGAGTGATCTTTCATGTTCTCTGTTGAAACATTTTCATAGCAACCTGAAAATTGAACTTTATAGATAGATTTTTTTTCTAAAATGTGATTTTAGAAATTTTTGAGAGTATTAAGAAAGGGTATTTTTATTTGCTCAGTCATTAAAATATTTTTGAGGCAATGTTTTACTATGTAGCCTAAGCTGGCCTGGAACTTGCTACATAGCTTAGCCTGGCCTTAAACTCTAGATCCTCCTGCCTCAGCCTCCCAGCTGCTGGGATTATAGACATGTGCCACCCCAGCTGGTTTGGTTGTTCAATTTTTAAATTGTTGCTCTCTGTCCCATTATTTAACTCTTTCTCTTGGGTCAGCTTTGCTATTTGATTTCTTTATATTACTCTGTCATCTTGGAGGTCATCCTCAAATATCTGACCTTTTATTGTTGTCTGATTATGCTTGAGACTGAGGCTGACTGGCATCTCTATGTATGTGGGTGAGACTCATAGACTGGCAGGCTTTAAGATGTCAAAAATGTCATAACCTAGAGAGTTTTTTTTTCATTTTTATAAGGATATATTCATTGTATGGGGGGGATTCATTGTGACAGTTTCAAATAGCATTACATTGTATACCCAGTCCCCTCCCTACCCCACTTAAAGCAAGTGCAAGAGGATCCATCATTCTATTTTGTATATGTATATGAAGCCCATCAGCCATATTTCTTTACCTTCTTCATTCACCCCAAGTACCCCCCCACTGTACCTATTTTACAGTCCTGTCTTTCATTATTAATATTTAAATCGATGTTCAAAGGGGTTTCTCAGTGTATCCCCACTGTGAGTATACTTTACTTTGGTCTGTTCAACCCCTTTCATTACTCTCCCTTACCCCTTCCTTTCTACCCCTCATTATTCAACAGCTTCAATACTTACCCTTATATCCTCTATCTGCACAGATATAATAATGTATTTTAATACTGTTGACTTAGAGAGTTTTTGAGGGTTCCAAAATCCAGTTCAGCTTTCCTAGTCCCCCCCCCAGACAATTTATTCAATTTCTATTGTGAAGAGCTTTCTTTTACATTTATTACTCTGAATAGTGGCTTTGGGACCTCTTGGGGACAATTAACTTCTATATAGAAGCCTTCAATTAATCTCTCTGGTTTAAGTTCCATTTCTCAATCCTGCCTAGGTGATTCCTACTGTCTCTGAATTGGGAGATTTGTTTACACTGTTTTTATTTCCCTTGTTAGGTTAAGTCTTCTTTATAGGTATTCTAGGCTGTAGTTTGATCAGTCTACTCTGAATTGGCTTCCAGAAATTTGGTAGACTTCTTAACCCATTGAAGTTCTCTTTTCATTCAGTACATTCACAATGTTATGTAACCACTAACACCTTTTAGTTCCAAAATACTTTCATCACCCCAAAGGAAATCCTATACCCTTTAATAAGTTTCTCCCCTTCTCTCTCTCCCAGACCCTGCAAACTACCAATTTGTATTCTCTATAGATATACCTATTATGAATATTTTACATAAATGTAGTCATAAAACATGTGACCTTTTATGTGTGGCTACTTTCAATTAGTATGATGTTTTCAAAATTCATTCATGTTGTAGCATGTATCAGCATTTCATTCCTTTTTATGGATGAATAATATTCCATTGTATGTCTGTATCACAATTTGTTTTTTTAACCATTGATGTACATATGTATTCTTCTACTGTTTGGCTGTTATTAATAGTGCTGCTATGAATGTATGTATGTATGTATGTATGTATGTTTTTTGGGGGGTACTTGTTTTCAGTTCTTTGGGGTATATACTAAGAGTGGAATTGCTAGGTCATATGGTAATTCTGTGTTTAACTTAATTTTATTTTGATGGATGGGGTTTACATGCTTGGTAGGCAGTTGCTCTACCACTTGGGCCACTCTGCTAACCCTTTTTTGTGTTGGGTATTTTTGAGATAGGGTTTCATGAACTATTTGCCCAGGCTGGCTTTGAACTGCGATTCTCCTGATCTCTGCCTCCTGAGTAGCTAGTATTATAGATGTGAGCCACTGGTGCCTGGCTATGTTTAACTTTTTGAGGAACTGCAAAACTTTCCCACAGTAGCTGAGTCCTTTTAGATTCCCAACATCAATGTATGAGAGTTCCAATTTCTCCATATCTTCACCAACATTTGTCATTTTCAATTATTTATAGCCATCCTAGCGTTTTCCCTAATAAATAATGATTTTGAGCATCATCTCTCATTCTTTCTTGCTGTCATATTGTGCTATTTCTGTTCCTTTGTGATTATTTTAAAGGTAGGAAAAAATGTGACGAACACAGATGTGCCACCTTGACACCCCCCTCCCTTCAATGAAAGCTTTTTTTGGCCTCAGTTGCTGGAAGGACTATGAGAAAACAAACTTCAAAAGTCACCTTAGTTGCAGAGAGCCTCCTTGCCCAAATTAGATGTCTTTCTAGGGTAGCCATACTTAATGTTTTATCAAAGTGATGTACAAATATTTGGTCATCTTAGCCTAACACAGGACAACACTGAAGGGTTAGTCTAGCTTCATATTTCCCATGGGGTCAGCCAAGGCCTGTATCATAATTTGACTGATCCTTCTGTCCAATCTTGCTTCCCTCCCTTCCCTTCCCTTCCATAAGTGTTTCTCCCAAAGGCATAACAAAGTTCTTGCATTCTTAACTCTTTTTTTTTTACTGTCAGCATTTTGATGAATTCAACCCACAACAAGGGATAGTAAGGGCATGCATTGGGCTTATTAATTTGAACTAGAAGGGAACCAATAATCAATTCAGAAATTTATTTAATATTTGTTTGTATAAATTAAAATCTTACTGAGATTTGGCATTGAGCTATAAAGGGGTACAAATCTTTATAGAGACCTGACGTTTTGATGCTTTTAGCTAAATATTTTATTTTTTAGTAAGGCTGCTCCCTTAAAAATGTTCAATGAAATGAAGCTACTGTGTGAATGCAGCTGATATTTAGGAGGGCATTTCACATTCTTGTCTGTTGAAATGAATGTTTAGGTACTTGGAAAATGTATCAGTTTTGGCCTTTTGATTGTGGGAATCAATCAAGGCTAGGGTGTCTAAAGGCAATTTGGGCTCCTTTGTGTTCTTTAAACTGGAAGCCTTAGCGTTAGCTTTCAATTTCTTCTGTATCATCATCTCCATACATTTCTGCATTTTTGTCTTTCAAGTCTCTCTGATTGTTAAGTCTCAGCTATGTCTCTGTCCTCAGTTGAACCCTGGCCATAATCAGAGAAAAGATTGAGGGAAAAGGAATCGTTTAGATGTTCTTATTCCTTGTCTATTTCTTCCACTTTAAACCTGGATGGGTGGGTGCTTAGGAAGCTGTTGTGTGCCAGCTTGAAATGAGTCTACCAAAGAACTGCAGACATTTTTAGAAGCAGGAACTGTATGTGACTTGTGCCTCATTCCTTCTTTAGTCAACCATAGGGTTTATTAAGTTATTATTTCTTTATTAATGCCTTTTTCATAAGGACAAGGATGATATAATCGAGACCTTAGTTCACAGGCTCATAGGCAGTACCTATTGTTATGAGAAAGTTTTATGGATGACAAAGAGAGAAAATACAGGTAAAAGAGCACACTTTCCAAACATCCTCTGGAGTTCTTATTGATATCACATTCAGTTTCCTAAACTAGTAAGGCCATCATTTTGGGAGGGAAAGAGCAAGGTGCTGGGTAGCCATTAGTGCAGGGCAAGTGTCAGGATGATGAGATAAACTGAGGTGCCTGAGGCCTGGCGGTTTAGGCCTTTGGCTGGGGCTGGCCCACCCTGAGGGACTTGGTATTCTATGGCCTAAGGAGTGCAGACAGAGGCTGCCCTTCCCAGGATACTTGCCAGCCTCCGGTGAACTGCCCTGGTGCTGGTGCCTAAGGAAGTAGCAGCAATGGCAGCGGGTCACACATGATGGTCATACTCTGTCTAACTTCTGAAGAGGCAGCCACCCCCCCCCCTTGGAGAGACACCATTGTCCTCTGTTTCCTGGCTGGGTGATTTAGCCTTTCTGAATTTGAATTTCTAGAACCACAAAATGGGAATGTTAGTAGCATTTAGCACACTGTTGCTATGAAGAGCAAATGAACTACTGCTTTAGTTTAGCATGTTGCCTGGCGTATAGGAAGCCCCCAGTAATAATCTTATTATTTCTGCTATTTCTGCATTCATGAATGTAAAAGTCATCAGTCTGTCCAACATTGTATTAGGTTGTCTTATTGGGGGTTAGGGTGAATCAGAGATGGAGGGCACAGGTTTCCAGAAGGTCCCATTTTGGTAGAAGGAGACACAGTGTCCTTCTTGGCTTACAACCCAAGGTGGACAGTGAATGGTTGTTGCCACAGGAGTTTGACCCTCACTCCTCCAATTTCCTATCCCCTCTCCCTACCTCCTTTTCCTGCACCAGCACCAGTGATTTGTGCCATCCTTTAACAGTATCAAGCACCTTCTCAATTGCTGCTCCCCTTGCTTGGAGCACCTTTCTTGCCGACATTAGTGGGGCATGCTTCTTTCCTTCAAATTTTTGTTCAACCAGCAATTTACTAGATAGTCTCTACCAATCCACCTCATAGAAAGCAACAAGCACCCTCAATCCCTGCTTTATTTTCTGTGGACCAAGTATGCCCACTGACATTTTTACATGTTCATTTTTTCTAATTCTAAGCTTCACTGGGCAGGGACTTTACTGCTAACAGTGCCTGGTATATATTTATTTGCAGCACTTAGTAAGTATTTGTTGAACAAAAGAAAAGGAAAGGGTGTTTTTTTAGATGGAGGATGGGGGGGATCTCAAAGACCATCACTGAAGGAGAATGGTATCTGAACTGGGGTGCAAGGAAAAGTGTGACATTTATATGCAATGAGGGAAAGGCAAGGCTTTCAAGTGAAAGGTATAGCAGAGCAAAGGCAAAGGGGTGGGAAACTTAGTTAAGAGCAGTAGTTGAGGATCAAAACCTTCAAAAAATCTACAAAGACTCCCACAGTTTTTTTTTTCTTCGGTGCTGGGATTGAATCCACGGCTTCACACATGCTAGGCATGATTTCTATCATTGAACTGTACTCTGAGCCTTCTTAACAGCAGCTCTCTACAGAGGATAGTGCGCCAGGGTCAGTTGGTCTGAAAAGTCTGGAAAACTGCAGCTTCAGCTCTGCTCTCAGTCTGCAGCCCCGCCCACTTGGCCCAATGCTTATACTGGCCAAGCAAGCTGTCGGGCCACGCCCCTAAAGGGGCGGGGAGAGGAGGGGCGCAGGCGCACTCGCATTCCAGCCAGCGCCTGGGCCTGTGGGCTGGTGGCGATTTTAAGAGTGCAATCTTCCTTGGTTCCAAACACAGTGGCTGTGGAGGCGGCAGCTGCTGCCTAGCCTTCCCGCTGCAGTCTGTCATCGCTGTCCTCTGCGGCCACCGGAACAGAAATGCCGCCGCCGGGTTGGCTCCTCCTCTGGCTTAGCCTGGTCCTGTGCTCCGTCTGCGCAGCCTTAGAAACCGCAGCTCAGGCCAACTCCGCCACAGGTGCCGCCTGCACCCTTGCGCAGATTGCTGGCCCTTCTCCCTCCTGCTCCCCTCCATTCTTCTCTCCTTCCCTGCCTACATCCACTCTTGCCTAGCTCCCTTCCGCCTATGATTTCTTCTTCCATCCATCCTTCTTTCCAGTCATCTTTCCTCCTGCTCATTTTCACTCCTCCTACCCTCCATACTTTCCTTCATCTGTTCATGCCTCCATCCATCCTCCCTCCAGCAATCATACCACCCCTCCATCTCTCCCTCCGTACTTTTTTCTCACTTTATCCCTCGTATCAGTTCATCTTTTTTTTTCTCTCACTCTTTCCATCTGTTATCAGTCTATTCTTCCACTTGCCTTCCCTCCCTTTCTCCAACTTTCCCTTCTCCTTTCCCTGTTTCCATTCATCTTTCCCTTATTTTCTTCCTCTATCTTTACTTCACCCAACTGTCCTTCCTTCCTCTTTATCCATCTTTCTTCCTGAGTTCATCTTTCCTTTCCTCCATTCTTCCATTTCTTTCTCTTTCTCTGAAATCCTGCCCCCCCCCAATCCAGGCTTGAGGCAGTGGCTAAAGTCTACTACTGCCCACCCAGGACTCATGCACAGTCCTGGTTGGACTGTTAAGGAGCAGGGACCAGTATGGGGCCTTTCAGTACCCTAGGGAGGGGAAATTTCATTGTTATTGCAGGTACCTTCACCAAGCCCCTCCTTCCTGTGCAGATACTCTGAACGTTCTTCTCATAATCGTGGATGACCTGCGCCCCTCCCTGGGCTGTTATGGGGAAAAGCTAGTGAAATCCCCAAACATCGACCAGCTGGCATCCCACAGCCTCCTCTTCCAGAATGCCTTTTCCCAGGTATGTCCCGGGACCTGTAGACATGGGTGTGTACCTCCTCGTGCACATATATAGTTGGGGACCCTTCAGCTACTGTTAGGTGGTGCTGACTATTCACCTCCTTGAAAGAGGGAAGCGTAGTCTGGGAAAAGGTAGACAAGCACACCCATGGTCCACACACAAGGAAGCTTGTGCTTTCAAGGCTGGCCCTCTTTAGATAGAGTTCATGCCTTGTTCCTGACATGCTCAAGCCAACCCTTTTCAACTTTCTCCCAGGAAGGGAAACTGGCTGGTGCTCAGAATGCCACCCACAGGTCTGCCTAGTGAGTTGTGGGTGAGAGCAAGCCAGCCAGACATGGTGGCTGGTCTCCCTGAGGCACCTCTTGGGGCTACCCCCAAGAACATCACCCTCTCTGGGCACTTGGGGGTGCCAACACAGAACACAAGCATCTGCAGTTTTGAGGGGGCTGATTGCTGTCTTCTCCTGCCAGGAAGATGCAATCTCTGGCACCTGGGTGAGGCCCACATTCTACTGGTTGGCTCTGAGATCTGCATGACTCAGCTGCTAGGCTGTTGCCGAGGACCTGGGGAGGTTGCTTGGTTACCTTAGAGCTGGCAGACATGTTTTGCTGTGATGACGTTGACCTCTGCTTCTCCCTAACAGCAAGCAGTGTGTGCCCCGAGTCGTGTGTCCTTCCTCACTGGACGGAGGCCTGACACTACTCGCCTGTATGACTTCAACTCCTATTGGAGGGTGCATGCGGGAAACTTCTCCACTATCCCCCAGTACTTCAAGGAGAATGGCTACATGACCATGTCGGTTGGGAAAGTCTTTCACCCTGGTACTGCTTCGTGCCCAAAGTCTGGGTTCTTTGCTTCCCTGCCTGAGTGTGGGAATCCCTGCTGGGTTAAGGCTGGCTTTGCAGAGTCCTCTTCTGGTTGGCTAAATGCCTCCCTGTTCATGGCTGCCTTTCTAGAAAAACCACTTCTCAGTTTGGCTTCATGTTTTCACCAAAAGCCAAGAAAGGGCAGAGTTTGGCTTCCTTTTGGAAGGTAGTGCTGTGGGACTCCTTTGGCTCCTTGGGTGAAAGGGCACTGGCTGGGGAGGTGGCATTGTTGGGTGTGAATTGAGCTCTGGGCATGACCCTCGCCCTTTAGCATCCCTGTCTGTAAAGGTGGGATTGGGGTAAGCACATTTTAGGATCTTGTATGTGGCCAGATTGGACTTTGTGGACTTGTTGCTCAGCGAAAGGGATGCCACCCATTCTGTGAATAGCCTCAAAAAGAGGAGTATAAGCTGGTACCCAGGGCTTGTAAGCTGACCTTGAACACTGCCTGATAAATTGGCTGTTTTTACTAGCAAAACGACAATTTTGAAGCATAGATAAAAGCTTTTTTTTAATTCATAGAACTATTACATGATTATATGACAAAAATGGAAAGACAGGAAAATATAAAGAATGTAAGTCAGGCTGGGCATAGCTGGCTCATGCCTGTAATCTAATCCTGGCTACTTGGGAGGCTGAGATCCAGAAGACTCTGGTTTGAGGCCAACCTAGGCAAATTGTTCAGGAGACCCCCATCTCCAAAATAACCAGAGCAATATGGACTGGAGGTGTGGCTCAAGTCATAGAGTACTTGCTTTGCAAGTGCAGAGCCCTGAGTTCAAACCCCAAATCCCACCGACAAACAAAAACCCCCAAAACAAAAAACAAAACAAAAGGAATGTCACCTGTAATGTCATCATCCCAAGGAGATGTTTCCCCTGTTTGCGCCTATTCTTTTTCTGGTTTGAGGTTATGTTGTATTTATAATTTTATAAATGTTAAAATGTTATTTTAAACAACATTTTCCCATAACATTAGTCTTTTTTATTTTTAAAAATTTATTAGCATATGATAGTTGCACAGGGGGATACATTGTTATATTTGCATACGCACTTATATATTTACCATCTCCCTCATTGTCCCTCTTCCCCCTCCCCCCTTAGAACAATTTCAACAGGTTTCATTCTTCTATTTCTATATATAGATACAAAATACATCCACCATATTCACCCTCATTCACCCTTTCCTTATGCCCACCCCCCTCCCACTGGTCCCACCCCCAGAAAAGGCCTGTTTTACCTTCCTGCCCTTCCCATAATATTACTCTTCATAAAAAGTAATTTTTAATTACAACATAGTAGTCTCACATACCATTCTTAATCTTCTTTGCTGTTGGATAGGGTTTTACTATATAACCAAGTTTATACTATATAACCATCCTCCTGCCTCAGCTTCCCAAGTGCTGGGATCACAGATATGCTCCATCATGCCCAACTCTGACATACCATTTTTTTAAAAAAGTTTTTATTAGTATATGCTAGTTGTACATATAATGTTGTGACATTTCCATATATACATATTATGTACCCCAGATTGGTCATCCTCTCCATTATTCTCCCTTATACCCTATTCCCCTTCTTGAAAAGACAACAGGTTTCAGTGTTCCATATTCATACATGTATAGAAAGTACCTCAATCATATTCAACCTCCTTTACCCTCTTCATTTACCTTCTCCCTCCCACTATCACCCTCCCCTTAACATGACCTGTTTTACATTCCTGTCCTTCATTGTTTTAGTGTCTGTTCATTGTTCAGTGGGGTTTTGCCTTGGTGTTTTACCTGTATTTAGTCCAAGTTGTTTTAGTTTTCATTGACATGAACATCTCTGGAACCAAAGTGCACTGTTGATGGGCAGGCGCACCAGGATCATGGGCACCTGGGTTCTAGTTTCAGCGTTGCCACTTCTTAGCTGTGTGGCTGACTTTGGGTTAATTGTTTCTCCTCTTCGAGCCTTAAATACCTTCTCTGGGAAGCTGTAGCTATAGATGTCTTGACTTCCAACCAGTTAATTTGGATAGTTCATGAGCATGAAGATGTGTTGAAAACAAGAGCTCCATAGGGACAGTAGCATTTATCATCAAATGTGACAACTTGAAAGGTTTCAGTAGTGCTTTGCACACTGCTTATGCTGGCAGGCTCAACAGCATTCAGTTGGGCTATACCAGGCCCTGTTTTGAAGGTAAATGTATCAGGAATCATTGCTGAGCTCAAAGCCCATTATCACTTGAACTTCCTGCAGTTTGGTATTAACATCACAACACCCCTTGTGGCTGGAGGGCAGCTGGAGGGAAGTGATAGTTTTGAACAGAAGAGGAAACAGAGATTGCACTTTAGGGAGACCAAACAAGGCCTGTGTGCTGTTGTTTGACTTCCTTCTCATGACAGATTTGGGAACTAAGATCTGAGAGTGGTGTCCTAAGTAGAAAACAAAGCTTTGCCTGTAATCCTTGGGGAAGCATTTTTCAACTAGGTCTGTTCTCAAGAACTTTTGCTGTCAGGTTTAGGCCTGCTCAAGGATGACAGTAGCCTCTACTGAGTGTCAGGAACATGCCATTTACTGTGCTGGCCTCTCATTTAATCCTCTCAATAGCAAACAAAGTGGGTTTTTTTTTTGTCATCATTATCATTTTCTGAGAAGGAAATTGAGGCTCACTCAGGTCAATAGCTTGCTCAAGCCTGCACTGGTGGTAAGGGTCAGGGTCAGGATGTGACCAGGTCTGTTGGCCTCCTGTGTGCTCTTCCCACCATGCTTACTGTGTCCATGGGCCTTCCCCCTGTCTTTCAGTCCCATCTCTTTTGGATGAAGAGCCCCAACATGCCACTGTGCGGGGGATACTCTTCCTCCCTCGGTTCTCCTGCAGTGTCCTCTCTGTTCCTCCTGGATAACCCCTAAAGATAGTCTTCCTTTCAGATTCTTCTCAGGCCTCACCCCTAAACGCTCTCCCTGCCAACCCTTACCTGACCCATGTCAGGTCTTAGGGATCCCCTGTTTACAAGCCACTTTGGTACTCTGTTTATTAACATTTTTATTAGCATACTTTTGCACTATTGACAGTTGACAGTCTTTCTTTGGTTTTATCTGCTGTTATTTTGTCTTCCCAGCTAGATTGTAATCTACTAAGCTTTGGGGTAGGTTTCTACTTCACAACTGAGCACTTAATCTTGGAGTCTGAAAATACGGGTTTGAGTCCTGGCTCACTCATCTAATACATGATTGGCACTGAGCCTCATTGTGTTGCCTCTGCTGCCTCCTTAGGGTGAGTGAAAGTCTCCAGCTTGGACTCTAAGGAGCTTCATTGCTCTACCAGGCTGGCTGATCTTCCTTGTGAGGAGTCCTTTCTACAGACCTAGCACAGATGCTTAAGGCTTAGGAACTGAGAATTCAGATACTCATTACTCAAATGGCAACCTAGAAAGTTGGCCTTCCTGGAAATATCTCATCATCTGGCCTGAGCTCCTGCTTTTATAGATTAGGAAACTGGGAACCAAAGAAGAGAGATTCCACTTTAACAGTTATATACAAAGTTTTAATTTTGGAGAGTGGGGCATTGAAAAACCCTTCATGTTTT
Source organism: Castor canadensis (assembly GCF_047511655.1). Classification (NCBI taxonomy): domain Eukaryota; kingdom Metazoa; phylum Chordata; class Mammalia; order Rodentia; family Castoridae; genus Castor; species Castor canadensis. The sequence continues at coordinate 5,675,012 of NC_133405.1, forward strand.
ATTTAACAGCTTTTTGGTTTTCCCTTCTTCAAGGTATATCTTCCAATCATAGTGATGACTCTCCGTATAGCTGGTCCTTTCCACCTTATCATCCCTCCTCCGAGAAGTATGAAAACACTAAGGTAAGGCAATAAAAGGGTCTGTGGTCTGAGGAGGGAGATCTTTTTTTTAACTGGGGTTTGAACTCAGGGCCTCACACTTGCTAGGCAGGCACTTTACCACTTGAACCACTCTGATAGCCCTGTTTTGTGTTGGATATTTTTTTTTCTAGTAAGAATTTATTTTAGTATAGCAGGATAAAGTATAGACAAGGGGTAGGGGAGAAAAAGAGAGAAACATTTCCTATTCTCCACACAGGAAATGGGAACAAAGACTCCTGTGTTGGATATTTTCGAGATAGGGTCTCACCAACTATTTGCCTGCCCTGACTTCAAACCATGATCCTTCTGATCTCTGCTTCTCGAGTAGCTAAGATTACAGGCATGAGCCACTGGTGCCCAACTTAGTTTTTTCTTTTTTGTTGTTCCCCTATCTGGTTTTGGTATCAGGGTAATACTGACTTCGTAGGATGATGTTGGAAGTGTTACTTTTTTTTTTGTTGGTGCCACTGGGATTTGAACTCAGGGACTCATTACTTGCTAGCTTGAGCCATTCCACTAGCCCTTTTTTGTGTTGGATTTTTTTTTCATCAGTTTTGATCTTTATTTTATTTTTTTTTATTCATATGTACACACAAGGCTTGGGTCATTTCTCCCCCCTCCCCCATCCCCTCCCTTACCACCCACTCTACCCCCTCCCTCTCCCCCCTACCCCCTCAATACCCAGCAGAAACTATTTTGCCCTTATCTCTAATTTTGTTGTAGAGAGAGTATAAGCAATAATAGGAAGGAACAAGGGTTTTTGCTGGTTGAGATAAGGATAGCTATACAGGGAGTTGACTCACATTAATTTCCTGTGTGTGTGTGTTATCTTCTAGGTTAATTCTTTTTGATCTAACCTTTTCTCTAGTTCATGGTCCGCTTTTCCTATTGGCCTCAGTTGCTTTTAAGGTATCTGCTTTAGTTTCTCTGCGTTAAGGGCAACAAATGCTAACTAATTTTTTAGGTGTCTTACCTATCCTTACCCCTCCCTTGTGTGCTAAAGCTTTTATCATGTGCTCAAAGTCCAATCCCCTTGTTGTGTTTGTCCTTGATCTAATGTCCACATATGAGGGAGAACATACGATTTTTGGTCTTTTGGGCCAGGCTAAACTCACTCAGAATGATGTTCTCAAATTCCATCCATTTACCAGTGAATGATAACATTTTGTTTTTCTTCATGGCTGCATAAAATTCCATTGTGTATAGATACCACGTTTTCTTAATCCATTCGTCAGTGGTGGGGCATCTTGGCTGTTTCCATAACTTGGCTATTGTGAATAGTGCCGCAATAAACATGGGTGTGCAGGTGCCTCTGGAGTAACAGTCTTTTGGGTATATCCCCAAGAGTGGTATTGCTGGATCAAATGGTAGATCAATGTCTAGCTTTTTAAGTAGCCTCCAAATTTTTTTCCAGAGTGGTTGTACTAGTTTACATTCCCACCAACAGTGTAAGAGGGTTCCTTTTTCCCCGCATCCTCGCCAACACCTGTTGTTAGTGGTGTTGCTAATGATGGCTATTCTAACAGGTGAGGTGGAATCTTAGCGTGGTTTTAATTTGCATTTCCTTTATTGCTAGAGATGGTGAGCATTTTTTCATGTGTTTTTTGGCCATTTGAATTTCTTCTTTTGACAAAGTTCTGTTTAGTTCACTTGCCCATATCTTTATTGGTTCATTAGTTTTGGGAGAATTTAGTTTTTTAAGTTCCCCATATATTCTGGTTAGCAGTCCTTTGTCTGATGTATAGCTGGCAAATATTTTCTCCACTCTGTGGGTGTTCTCTTCAGTGTAGAGACCATTTCTTTTGATGAACAGAAGCTTTTTAGTTTTATGAGGTCCCATTTATCTATGCTATCTCTTAGTTGCTGTGCTGCTGGGGTTTCGTTGAGAAAGTTCTTACCTATACCTACTAACTCCAGAGTATTTCCTACTCTTTCCTGTATCAACTTTAGAGTTTGGGGTCTGATATTAAGATCCTTGATCCATTTTGAGTTAATCTTGGTATAGGATGATATACATGGATCTAGTTTCAGTTTTTTGCAGACTGCTAACCAGTTTTCCCAGCAGTTTTTGTTGAAGAGGCTGCTATTTCTCCATCGTATATTTTTAGCTCCTTTGTCAAAGACAAGTTGGTTATAGTTGTGTGGCTTCATATCTGGGTCCTCTATTCTGTTCCACTGGTCTTCATGTCTGTTTTTGTGCCAGTACCATGCTGTTTTTATTGTTATTGCTTTGTAATATAATTTGAAGTCAGGTATTGTGATACCTCCTGCATTGTTCTTTTGACTGAGTATTGCCTTGGCTATTCGTGGCTTCCTGTGTTTCCATATAAATTTCACGGTAGACTTTTCAATCTCTTTAATGAATGTCATTGGAATTTTGATGGGAATTGCATTAAACATGCAGATTACTTTTGGGAGTATAGACATTTTTACTATGTTAAGTCTACCAATCCATGAGCACAGGAGATCTCTCCACTTTCTATAGTCTTCCTCAATCTCTTTCTTCAGAAGTGTATAGTTTTCCTTACAGAGGTCTTTCACATCTTTTGTTAGGTTTACACCTAGGTATTTGATTTTTTTTGAGGCTATTGTAAATGGAATTGTTTTCATACATTCTTTTTCAGTTTGCTCATTGTTAGTGTATAGAAATGCTAATGATTTTTCTATGTTGATTTTATGTCCTGCTACCTTGCTATAGCTATTGATGATGTCTAGAAGCTTCTGAGTAGAGATTTTGTGTCTTTAAGGTATAGGATCATGTCGTCTGCAAATAGGGATATTTTGACAGTTTCTTTACCTATTTGTATTCCTTTTATTTCTTCTTCTTCCCTAATTGCTCTGGCTAGGAATTCCAGTACTATGTTGAATAGGAGTGGAGATAGTGGGCATCCTTGTCTGGTTCCTGATTTTAGAGGGAATGGTTTCAGTTTTTCTCCGTTAAGTATAATGCTGGCTGTAGGTTTGTCATATATAGCTTTTATAATGTTGAGGAACTTTCCTTCTATTCCTAGTTTTCTTAGAGCTTTTATCATGAAATGGTGTTGGATCTTATCAAAGGCTTTTTCTGCATCTATTGAGATGATCAAGTGGTATTTGTCTTTGCTTCTGTTACTGTGGTTTATTACGTTTATTGATTTTCGTATGTTGAACCACCCCTGCATCCCTGGGATGAAGCTTACTTGGTCGTGGTGAATGATCTTTTTGATGTGTTGTTGAATTTGGTTTGCCATTATTTTATTGAGGATTTTTGCATCAATGTTCATTAAGGAGATTGGCCTATAGTTCTCCTTTTTGGAGGTGTCTTTGCCTGGTTTTGGGATAAGTGTAATACTGGCTTCATAAAATGTGTTAGGCAGTTTTCCTTCCCTTTCTATTTCATGGAACAGTTTAAGGAGGGTTGGTATCAGTTCTTCTTTAAAGGTCTGATAGAATTCACCAGAGAATTTGTCAGGTCCTGGACTTTTCTTTTTGGGGAGACTCTTGATTGCTACTTCAATTTCATTTTATGTTATAGATCTATTCAGGTGTTTAATTTCCTCTTGGTTCAGTTTTGGATCTGAAATCTGTCCCATTTCTTTAAGATTTTCAAATTTATTTGAATATAGGTTCTCAAAGTAGTCTCTGATGACTTCCTGGACTTCCATGGTGTTTGTTGTTATCTCCCCTTTTGCATTCCTGATTCTACTAATTTGGGTTTTTTCTCTCCTCATTTTAGTCAGGTTTGCCAGGGGTCTATCGATCTTGTTTATTTTTTCAAAGAACCAACTTTTTGTTTCATTAATTCTTTGTATGGTTTTTTTGGTTTCTATTTCGTTGATCAGCTCTTATTTTTATTATTTCTCTCCTTCTATTTGTTTTGGGATTTGCTTGTTTTTGTTTTTCTAGGAGTTTGAGATGTATCATTAGGTGATTGATTTGGGATGTTTCAGTCTTTTTAATATATGCACTCATGGCTATAAACTTTCCTCTCAGGACTGCCTTAGCTGTGTCCCATAGGTTCCGGTAGGTTGTGTTTTCATTTGCATTGACTTCCAGGAACTTTTTAATTTCCTCTTTTATATCATCGATGATCCAAGTTATTTAGTTTCCAGCTGTTTGTATGTTTTTTGTCTTTACTTTTGTTGTTGAGTTCTACTTTTACTGCATTGTGATCAGATAGTATGCACGGTATAATTTCTGTTTTCTTATATTTGCTGAGACTTGCTTTGTGCCCTAGGATATGATCTATTTTGGGGAAAGTTCCATGGGCTGCTGAGAAGAATGTATATTGTGTAGAAGTTGGATGAAATGTTCTGTAGACATCAACTAGGTCCATTTAATCTATTGCATATTTTAGATCTTGGATTTCTTTATTGATTTTTTGTTTGGATGACCTATCTATTGATGATAATGGGGTGTTAAAGTCTCCCACAACCACTGTGTTGGCGTTTATATATGCTTTTAGGTTCTTCAGGGTATGTTTGATGAAATTGGGTGCGTTGACATTGGGTGCATACAGGTTGATAATTATTTTTTCCTTTTGGTCTATTTCCCCTTTTATTAGTATGGAATGTCCTTCTTTATCTAGTTTGATCAATGAAGGTTTGAAGTCTACTTTGTCAGAGATAAGTATTGCTACTCCTGCCTGTTTTCAGGGGCTATTGGCTTGGTAAATCTTCTTCCAGCCTTTCATCCTAAGCCTGTGCTTATTTCTGTCGGTGAGATGGGTCTCCTGTAAGCAACAAATTGTTGGATCTTCCTTTTTAATCCATTTCGTCAAGCGGTGCCTTTTGATGGGTGAATTACGTCTGTTAACATTAAGCGTTAGTATTGATAGGTATGTGGTGATTCCTGTCATTTAGTTGTCTTAGTTGTTTGAAGGTTTGATTGTGTGTACCTAAGTTGAAGTTACTCTCTACTGTCTTGCTTTTTCTTTTCCTGTGGTTGGGTGCTGCCTGTCTTTTCATGGTTAAGTTGGGTTTCAGTTTCTGTGTGCAGAATCCCTTGAAGAATCCTTTGTAATGGTGGCTTTTTGGTCACATATTGTTTTAGTTTCTGCTTATCATGGAAGACTTTTTTTGCTCCATCTATTTGGAATGATAGTTTTGCTGGGTAGAGTATCCTGGGGTTGAAGTTATTTTCATTCAGTGCCCGGAAGATGTCACCCCACGCTCTTCTTGCTTTTAATGTTTCTGTTGAGAAGTCTGCTGTGATTTTGATGGGTTTACCTTGGTATGTTACTTGTTTTTTCTCTCTTACAGCCTTCGATATTCTTTCCTTAGTTTCTGAACTTGTTGTTTTTATGAAGATATGTCGTGGGGTAGTTCTATTTTGGTCTGGTGTGTTTGGTGTCCTGGAGGCCTCTTGCATCTGTATGGGAATATCTTTCTCTAGATTTGGGAAATTTTCTGTTATTATTTTGTTAAATATATCACGCATTCCCTTCGCTTGCACCTCTTCTCCTTCTTCGATGCCCATGATTCTCAAGTTTGGTCTTTTGATGGAGTCAGTGAGTTCTTGCATTTTCTTTTCACAGGTCTTGAGTTGTTTAATTAATAGTTCTTCAGTTTTTCCTTTCATCACCATTTCATCTTCAAGTTCTGAGATTCTGTCTTCTGTTTGTTCTATTCTGCTGGATTGGCCTTCCGTTTTGTTTTGCAGTTCTGTTTCATTCTTTTTTCTGAGGTTTTCTATATACTGGCTGGTTTCCTCTTTAATGTTGTCTATTTTTGTCCTGTGTTCATTTATCTGTTTATTCATCGTGTTCTCTCTTTCACTTTGGTGTTTATACAGTGCTTCTATGGTTTCCTTTATTTCTTCTTTTGCTTTTTCAAATTCTCTATTTTTGTTGTCTTGGAATTTCTTGAGTGTCTCCTGTACATTTTGGTAGACCCTACCCAGTATCATCTCTATAAAATTCTCATGGAGTACCTGTAGTATGTCTTCTTTTAAGTTATTCTTGTGGGCTTCATTGGGTCCTTTGGCATAGTTTATCTTCATTTTGTTGGAGTCTGGATCTGAGTACCTGTTTTCTTCATTCCCCTCTGGTTCCTGTACTGATTTTTTGCTGTGGGGAAACTGGTTTCCCTGTTTTTTCTGTCTTCTCGTCATTGTCTTTGGTGTTGTTACTGTCCCTGTACTGTGTGCAATTAAGTATTTTCTAGCTTGTAATAATAACAATGGTAATATTTAGAATGAAAGGGCGAGCTGAGATGGAAAGCAAGAAGTTAAAGAAATGGGCAAAACAAATACACAGACTGGAAGGAGAAAACAGAACAAGGTGTCAGACAACAAGGTTTCAAAGGTATAAACAGGGAGCTTTAGCGTACTAATCGACAGTAAGCTGAACAGACATTGGACAGAGAGAGGATTGAAAATCAAAACTAAAAAAAATAAAGATAAGAATAAAATTAAAAAATAAGTAAATGAAAGAAAAATCTATATATAAGTATGTATTAAAATAAAATGAAAAAATAGAAAATTAAAAAAAACCAAAAAAACCAAAAAACCTCCAAGTTCAAATGCAATGAATTTTCAGTCTTAATAATTTGGGTGTCCGTCTCAGTCTCCAGTCCTGGATATGGTGCCTCGGATGTTGTTCTGTAGTTGTCTCATCAAAGGGGACGCATAAAGTAGAACAAAACTACACACACACACGCACAAAAAAAAACCCCACCAAGTGTCCCAAGTTCAAATGCAATACAGTTTCAGTAAGTTTTTCGGCTTGCAGGTGTAATTCGGTTGTTCTCTCATCAAAGGTAGGGAGACAAAGAAAAAAAAAGAGTCTGGAGACAGTTCTGAGAATGGTATCTGCAGCTGTGGTTTGCCTGCCTGCTGCTGTCAGCCTGCTGTTGCTGGCGGCTTTATTTATGCAGATCTCTGGGGTGAGCTTAGCACTCACCTGGCCCTGCAGGCTTTGTTTGCTCAGAGTTCTCCTGTGCGGGAGCCTCTGCTACAAGTTTTCCCCTTTCCAAGCACACTGGGAAAGGTGACACTGTACTCGCATTCTCGGGCCTACGTGTTTATTTACAGTTCATGTGGGAGGTGGGTCTTCCCCCCTCTCTTGTGCAGTTCTCCTCCCACCGCCACTTTCACAAGCTTTCCTGCTCCTGATTACTGGGTGGTGCTGCTGCTCCTGCCAGCCGCCATGTTTGTTTACAGTTCACGTGGGAAGTGGGTCTTCCCTCCTCTCCTGTGGAGTTTTCCTCCCTCTGCCACTCTCACCAGCTTTCCCGCTCCTGGTTGCTGGGCGCGCTCCCCCGCTTCTGCCAGAGCCTCATCTGCCTGCCCGCTTGTTTATTTACAGTCCCAGGAAGGATTCCCTTCCCCCAATCTTTGGTGCTCAGTGCGCCCCACTCTCTTTTCCATGTGTCTTTATTGCTCTTATTGCTTATTACTCAGTTTCTCTTTTTTCCCCGGGTGGAGGTTGGTCTCTCCAGGGGGCTATGCTGCTCTGGCCCAGGCTTGTCTGTGGGAGTACCGTGGTACCACGAAGCTCACCTGGTCCGCGTCTTCCCAAGCCATCTGGGCGCCGGCGACTGGCGGCCTGGGGGCCCTCCTGGTTTCTCCGTTTAACGTGAAGTGGAGATTCTCTGCACCGGCTGGAGGTGTGGAGGGGTCAAAGTTATGCCTCTTCTCAGTGATTATGCCTGCAAAGTGTGTCTCCAGCGTCTCTCCAAGATTTCACTATAGGAGGCTCGCTTTCTGCTTCCTCCCTCTAGCTGCCATCTTGGAATCCTCATTCTAGCCACCATGAAGCTCTATGTTCAAGCCCGGTAGCACGAAAACTGTAGAGGATTCCAAGATAGCTGCAGATGGCAAGCTTCAGTTAAAGACCTCTGTGTTGGATATTTTCATGGTAGGGTCTTACAAAGTATTTGCCCACCCTGACTTATAACCAGGTTTTTTCTTGACAGTACTGGGGTTTGACTTCAGGGCCTCATGCTTGCTAGACAGGCACTTTACCACTTGAGCCACTCCGCCAGCCCTTTTTTGTGTTGGGTATTTTTGAGATAGGGTCTCATGAACTATTTGCCTAGGCTGGCTTCAAATCTTGATCCTTCTGATCTTTGCTTCTCAACTAGCTAGGATTATAGGTATGAGCAACTGTTGCCCAGCAGAGGAAAAACTTCTTATCTAGCAAATGACCTATTGTATATACTGCGTGTTTGCTCAGGCTGGTTATGACATGAAGTTTTTGGGTTTCATGTGTGTTAATAACTTGCAGAAGCAAACGTTGAGATCTTTAGCATTAGGCTCAGTGGGGACAGTGACAGTCTAGAAGCTGATGAATACTTATTATTCTAGAACCTTAGGCTGTAGGGTGTCAGACATACTTAATGGCTTCTTTTAGAAATTAGCATATATTAATTGTACTAAGGGGTTTCATTGTGATACTTTCATACAGGCATATAATGTTCTTTGGTCAAATCCATCCCTCTGTTATACTCTATTAACCCCTTCCCTTTTCCCCCCTTTTCAAATAGTGTTTAGTGAATTTTGTTATGTTAGCTTCATATCTATATATAACATACACATATACATGATTGATCATGTTCACGCCCCAGTACCCTTTCCTTTCTCCCTCCTACTGGTTCCCCCTATAGACAGTCTCCCTTTTGTGCTCATGTCCCATAATTACTATGATTATAATAACTATTATTACCAACTGAATAGAATTTTGGTGCTCATCCTGGATGAGGCTCTGAGCTGAGTGTTACAGTTTCTGAGACACAGGCAATAGAAAGAAAATCTAAACTCCAGGAACCTCAGCTGGGAATGGGGGAAAAGCATATTGTCTTTCTGTTTTGGGCCTAGTACATGTGTTTGGCTGAGACCTCCAATGTAGGTATTAAAATGTCAGAACATTATAAAGAAATAATATACAAAGAAACTTAATCTTGATTTGAAGGAATCCCCAATGTATAAATGAAACTAAGACTAACATTTAAAAAACAGAAAACTAACTGGACACCTGAGAAGTGACATCCTCTTTTGAGATTTTTGGAGACATCATGAAGGGAAGGGTGAGAATATGGGAGTAGGGTAGATTGTTGTTCTAAATTCTTTACAGATTTCAGGGCTGGAGGTACAGCTTAGTGGTAGAGCACCTGACTGTAAGCACGAGGCCCTGAGTTCAAACCCCAATACCACCAAAAAAGTAAGTTATTTACAGATTTGCACTTCAGAATACAGTGAAAACTGAGTACTCTCACCTTTGGTTCATGGCTTGAGTAGAAACAGATTGAGACTGGAAGACCTCCATGTCAATTCCGCAGTTTAGTGAAGCAGGCCTTTATGCTGCTTTTTACTTTTCCTTTTTTGTAGTGTTGGGGACTGAACCCGGGGCCTTATGCATGCTAGGCAAGTGTTCTACCACTGAGAGATTCAGCTGTAATCTTGCTACTTTTTAGTGGTCTCTCTTACAAATGCCAGACCCCTCCTCCCCTCTTTTCCTCTATCTCCATTCATTCTCAGAGTAGTAGACTGTACTAAATCTCCCTCTAGTGCTGCATATGTGAAGGATGAACAGACTACCTGTCATTCTTGGGAGTTGTTTGGGCAAGGCAGGACTATGAAAGACAACTCTTTGAGATGGAGCAGCAACTGACACAACCTGTAGGTCTTTGTGTTATAGAAGTCATGGTCAAAACGGACTTTGGCCTTGTGACCAGTATGGGTCACTTTGGAAAGTGAAGCTTATATTTTATATTCTGAGTGTGGTGTAGTTAAGGAGATAATTCTTATAACATAAAAATCTTCCATTGGAAGTATATAATTCAGTGGTTTTTAGCATATTCAGAAATCTGTAAGCATCACCAAAATCAATTTTAGACAATTTCTCTCACCTTCAGTTAAATTTGTACCCATTACCAGCCACTCCCCATTTCCTCTTAACCCCTAGCCTGTGATAATGACCCATCTACATTTTGTCTGTATGTATTTGCCTACTCTGCACATTTCACATGCTATGCAATCATTTGCATGTAACATATATCACTTAACATTATGTTTTTGATGTTCATTCATGTACGATAATTTATCAGTACTTCATTCCTTCTTATGGCTGCTTGATAATCCATTGTGTTACATTTTATTTATCCATATATCACTTGATGAATATTTGGGTTGTTTTTACTTTTTGGCTATTAGGACTAATGTTGCTATCAACAGTTATGTATGAGTATTTTTGAGAGCATATATTTTTTCTTGAATATATACATAGGAATGGAATTGTTAAATATAATAACTATGTTTCACTGTTTAAGGAATTGCCAGACTCTTTTCCAAAGTAGATGTACCATTTACATTCCCACCAGCAATTTAAGAGGGTTATAATTTTTCCACATTTTTGCCAACACTTGCTATTTTTCATTTTTAAAACTTACAGTCATCCTCATGGTATCTCATTGTGATTTTGATATGTATTTCCCCTAATGACTAATGATATTAAGTATATTTCCATGTGCTATGTTGGCCATTGGTATATTTTCTTTGGAGAGCTGCATATTCACTGTTTTTGCTCATTTTAATTGCCTTATTTATATTTATTGTTGAGTTGGAGATATATTTTTTGACAGTTAGTCTAATGCATATCCTTTAATTAGGTGTGATCTGGAGACAGAGGATTCATAGACCCTAAGTACTATGGATTTCTATCCCCTACCTGGAATAGAAGAAACACTTCTGCTTTAGTTCTATTTCAGATGTGCCTATTCACTCTGAGTGACTAACACCTAAGGGGCTGGTGATAGTGTACATCAAATCTGTGTGTGAAATCATAATAAAAATTTTTTCTTGCATTTAAAAGGCTAATGTTACATATTTTGTTTTGAAAGACATGTAGAGGTCAAGATGGAGAACTTCATGCCAATCTGCTTTGCCCCGTGGATGTGACAGATGTGCCTGAGGGCACCTTGCCTGACAAACAGAGCACTGAAGAAGCCATACGATTATTGGGCAAGATGGAAACATTGACCAGTCCTTTCTTCCTTGCGGTTGGGTATCATAAGCCACACATCCCCTTTAGATACCCCAAGGTAAAGAACTGCCTGAGGGATGATCCAACAAAGCCATACATCTGTGTTGCATTTGTGTACTGAAGGTAGCCACATCCTGCCATTGCAGTCACCAGGGATGCCTAATGGGTACTTGTGTACTCAGTGAAATGAAAATGGGGGTCAGAGGTCAAAGCCAAGAAGTAGTTTTAGGGCATGTAAGAATCTTGTAAGAAATACTTGGCTTTCCTATTCCCTCCAGTGAAAGGCTTTATTTCCTTCCCTCGAACTCATTGTGCAAATATTGGGTTGGATGGTGAGATTGTCATAGAGAAGTGACTCAGACACCAAAAGCCTTTAAGAGGGGCTGGTCCTTGGGAAACAATTCCAGGGAATGTGATGCCCTCTTCACCAACTGCCTTTCCTTCCTGAACCTGTCATGTCTGACCCTGTAAACATAGAACATTGATCATTGGAATATTAGGTCCTACGCTTGCTTATCTGTCGTTTAAAGCTTGTAGTCATTACCTTTTCATCATCTTTTTCAGTTTTTCCCTGGGTTTAAGCAGCTAAACCTTCTGATTTCACAGAGAATGTCCCTCACTTTTAACGATAACTTGCTTTGACTGGCCTAGGGGATCTTGCCTTCCTAGCAGGAGCTGTCAGCCCCCTTGGTAGAAGCCTGTGAGACTCATTTCTTCCGCCTCTCTGCCAAAAAGAGTTCACAAAACTGGTCAGATTGCAAGTCTTTGAAAGGCCTGGCTTACAAGGCTGGCTCATCACTGGCATTCAGGAGCTTTAATTTTGGAAGTGTTCTCACCATTCCCAGAACTGACAAGAGTGGCTTACTGTACCTAAACTATTCAGGCAAATAGTATGCTATATGCTGGACCCTTGCTTTCTTTCTGGGAGCCTGAAATTTTGGTATGGTCCAGGCAGAGAGTGCCTACATGACCAGCCCCAAATCAAAACTGGGTGCTGAGGTTTTAAATGAGCTTCCCTGGTTGACAGAACTTCACACCTGTTGGCACCAACTCATTGCTGGGGTAATAAAGTGCATCCTGTGTGATTTTCCTGGGAAAAGACTCTGGAATCTTGTCACTGGTTTCCTCCATACTTTCCTCTTGGGTATCTTCCCTTGGCTGATTGTGTTTGGTATTCTTTCACTGTAATAAGCCATCACTGTGAATGTGACCATATGCTGAAGCCTGTGAGTTTTCCTGGTGAATTTCAGAATTTGAAGGAGGTTTTAGGAACCCCTAACATCATGCCATACCTTTGTGAGTTGGGAGTGAGGCAAGGATAGAAACAGCACAGCATCTATCTTTATGAGGGAAGAAAGCTGTTGCTGCTTGGTTTATAGGAAATAGAAATTGCGTGATTTTGTTGTTGGCATCTCATGAGGGAGACCTAAGGCCTGACTTCAGGTGGGGAGGTGAGTACCTGGGGAGCATTAGAGAACTACCATGTAAATGCATCATAGTTATAGAGAAAAGGCAATATATATATACTCATAGAATCATAGCCTTATAGCTTTGCAAATGAATGACAACTTTATGGCTTTGTATATTTTTCCCCAAGGAATTTCAGAAGCTGTATCCCTTGGAGAACATCACCCTGGCCCCTGATCCCCATGTTCCTGATGGCCTTCCCCCTGTGGCCTACAACCCCTGGATGGACATCAGGCGGCGGGAAGATGTCCAAGCATTAAACATCAGTGTTCCCTATGGCCCAATTCCGGTTGACTTTCAGGTACCAAGGACATATTTTGGCAATGTATCAGGTACTGATGGTGTGATGTCATTGGTCAAGCTACTTTTCTCAGTAGGCATTATCCCATCATGTCTTATTAAGAACCTTCTTAGGCTAAGTGTGGTGATGCATGCCTGTAATCCCAGCTACTTGGGAGGCAGAGACGGGGATTGTGGTTTGAGGCCAGCCCAGACAAAAAGTTAGCAAGACCTTACATCAGCAGTAAGCTAGGTATGGTGGCACATGCCTGTAATCTCAGCTACTTGGGAGGTGGAGGTAGGAGGATCATTGTCTGAGGCTGGCTCAGGCAAAAGTGGGAGACCCTAACTGAAAAACAAACTAAAAGTAAAAGGACTGGGGGTATGGCTGAAGTGGTGAAGTGCTTGCCTAGCAAATGTGAGACCCTGAGTTCAATCCCCAGTACCATAAAAATAAAAAATGAACCTTCTTTGTGTAAGATGTGTGAAGTCTTAGGCAGGGGTAGGGGGAATCTGTAAGTATTTAGGACATGAGCAGTACTGGGTGGATCAAGTCCCCTGAGCAGTGTCTCAGTTTCCAGAGAAGGGAGCAGTCAGAGATGTGGTGACTTGCTGCAGGTGGGCCTGGAGGTGGGGAAGAGGCCTTGGTTAACATCCCTAACCCATAGAGGATGCTGTTTAATCCAGTGATAGTTCCTCAGTTATAGGGTGTGGGCAACTCAAGTAACCCAGTTTGCTGGTACTTTCAGGTTTCCTCTGTGGGAAAGCCTACACTGGTACCTGTCATTCTTGGGGGATAGTATCTTGATGAGCTGGCCCTTGGCACAGAGGGAGCTGGGACACCATCATGACCAGTGCTGCCAGTTGTGATGCCTGGTGTCCCTTTGCTATGATATGGGGGCAGAGTAGCCGCAGAGTTAGAAAAGTCATCATGACTCATCACCCACCCTCTCTCCCATGTGAGTGCAAAAGACCTGCTGCCAAATGTTCTTTCCAGAATCTTACCACATGATTGCTGAGCCAGGCAGGCAGTGTTTTCAAAGTTTCACAGTGTACTTTATGAACCATCAGAGTCCCTGGACAAACTTGTTAGAAATGCAAAGTCTTAGCCCACCCAGACTTACAGAGTTGGAAGCTGGAGATGGAGCCCAAGAACCTACATTTCCTCAAAAAACACACCAGGTGATCCTGAGGTACTCAGAAGTTTGAAAACCACTGTAAGATAATATACTTTAAAAACAGAACAAATCCAATACGTACAGGTATATCTCTTGCTGTCCACACCTATTTGGCCCCAGAATTTGCAAAGCCAGAGGTTAGGGGATGAGGAATTTACATTCCTGAGTTTTGGATGGCAAGTGGTGAGTTTGGAAAGCAACAGATGTGCCAGTTTGTTTGCTTCCTAATTTTGCACTGCCGGGTTCTAATAACAAGATTGCTCAATTGTAGCTCTGAGGCTGCACCTGAATGCTTAGTTACAGTCACTTAAAATGCACCTTTACAATGGACTTTGTGCCAGAAAGGATGTTGAGCATTTCCTTTGGCTCTGATGGGAAGCTAGTGACATACCATCCCTTTTTGCTGTCAGATGAGGGAAGTGTAGACAGGGAGGCATGCTGACTTACCATGACACAGAGTTAGTGCCTGGCAGAGCTGGTGTAGCCCCAGGGGTGTGTAACTCCAAAGCCTCATGGTTTGTTTTGTCAGTTTGAACAGACCGGGTTACAATGTACTTTCTACCCAATACCAGCTGTATGACCTCTGTTAAGCCACTACTTCTCTGAACCTCAATTTCTTTATTTGTCAAATGAAGACAGGATGAATAAAGGTTTACTGTGATAACACTGACTTTGGAAGTTTTCCGTGAGGAGCATAGGGAACATGTGGAAGCGTCCAGGGCAGTGCCAGCTTCATGTGAGATCTCCTTCAAGATCTGAGTCCCTTCCTCACATCCCTGTCCATTGGATACATAGCAGACAGCATGACCCAGAGAGCCACCTGGTGAGCTCATGTGTGGGGTCCATTCCCCTTGGACTCAAGCCCCACTCCTTATCCTTTTCTATCTTATGTGTCTGTGTCCAAGCCCCTTCTCACACCTCTCTTGAGCCACTCAGTTCTATGTTCTTAGGCCTGTTCCTTCTTGGTCATCAACACCAACTTGATCATGACCCCCCACCCCCAATTCTCATTGCTTATATCCTCCTGGGAATTTCCAGAGTAGAGACTCCTACTCCTTCCCTTTTGTCTAGGTGGCTTCTTGACTTCGTTCCGTCTCTCAATTGCTAAGGTCCCATGGCAGGCCACTTACTCTTCTTGCCAGCCCCTCAGCATGCTTGTCCCACTTGCAAATGGAATCATGACACAGTCCATCAATGAGAGCTGCTGGAGAGAATTCATGCTGCCATGAGGCAGAGAGGTCCTCAGCTGCCTGGGTGAGCTCTTTGTATGGCAACTCTTGTCTACCCAGTGAGATTTCCCTGTCTTCCCACCAACTTTCCCTGCAGCCTTTGTCTGCTCTTGTCACTCCATCTATAAAAGTACCACCTCTCTTGACTGCCTATTTCTCCTCCCTTCCACTTGCTCCCCTCTCCTTCACCCACCCACTCCTTCAAGGGCAGTGAAGAGTAGTGCAATCTGGCTGCATTTGTGGTCTCCTTACCCAATTTTTCTTTATTCTCTTCTATTTGGGCTTCTGCCTCCCCAGCCCATTAAGTTCTCTTACCTGGGTGGACATTGACCTTGTTGGCAAATAGATTCCATCCTTTCAGGTCTTGACCTTCTCTGAGCTCTGTGCTGCTTTTTCACTGCTGACCAGCCCCATCCTTTCTGGAACTATTCACCTCATTGGCTTCCTTGCAAGACCTTCTCAGCCCCCTCTGCTCTAGCCTTCATGACAATCACCTCTTTTGTGTTCCCCAGTTAGATGCTGTCCCCAAGGTCATTTCAGGTTTCCCACTGTGTCCTTTCTGCTTCTCTCTAGCTGGACTCATCTGAGTTCTGTTGGTAGATGACTCCCAGAACTGTCTCTCCGGCACAGGCCTTGCTTCTAATTTTCAACTTCATGTGTCCACCTGCCTGTGAGAGCTGTTATTAGGCAGATGACCATGGAGACCTCAGCCCCATAGGTTCTCGTGTGGCCAGGTCACCACCCCCATCCTGACTTTTCTCCTTCCTCCTCTTGTATCCCCCTACCACATGCCAGTGAATCATGCCATCAGCTGAATTCAAAACTTAGAGCTTTCTCATCTCCTTCCTCTGCCCTGTACCGTCCCTTCCTCCACAGCTGCTTTATCTCCCCAAGTTCCTCTCAAATCCACTCTGTCCCTTGGATCCTTCAGCATATCATTTTGCAGCATATCATAAAACCAAATGGGTTTTACTTTTTTTTTTTCATTCAGCAAGTATGTTGAGCACTTTTCAGGTGCCAGCAGATGTAGTGTCATGTTGTCAAAAGCCCCTGGAATCTGTGTTGTTGTTGCCATAGGATACTTGCTAACCTGCTGCTCAGAGCATGTCACTTCCTTGCTTTCAAAGACCTCAGTGACTGTCTTAAACCTATAGCCTGGGACCTCTAGTCCCTGGAAGGATCTGCTAAATCCTTATCATCTGTCTCTTACCTAAGATTTTGGTATCTTGTACCACCTCTTGCCCTCACATGTTATTCAGCAGCTCCAAATATGCCCTATTCTGTCATGACTCCACACCATTCCCTACAGTGCAGCCCCTGCTTAGAGCATTTTACTCCCATTTGTCCAATGGCAAGCACCTTTTCTCCAATGCAGATTTTTCCGTGAAGCCTTCCCTGATTTCCCTGGGCCAACTCAAGAGCTTATTTTCCTGTCTTGTCTGTGTGACCTACAAATAATGTGGTGTTTTTGTGTTTCTGTGACTGTATGCCTGTTGACCAGGTGTCTCATTAGGGCTGGAGACCATGCGTTCTTATTTAATGCTTACCTCTATGTGCTAGCATAGGAAGGAGATGTCTTTGGTCCCCAGGAAGTCTAAAGTTCTCTGAGTTACAGACTGAAGACTTTATTTGGCAGAAAGTATAAGTAGGCTAGGATCTAGCATATTCTTTCTATAAGGTTATATGTTTATCTGTTCTCTTTACCAGAAGCAGAGGACAGGGCAAGTCTTATGACTGTCCTTACTCTAGCAGTGACAAGAAGAAGCTGACAGGTCCATCTGATAAGGCAGGAGCCACACAGGCAGCAGAAACTAGGGCTGGTCTGATAAGTCTGTACTTGCTTGCTTTTCAGTGCTTGGAGGTGGGTGGGGGATTCATCTTATTTCCTTAATGTTTGTTAACAATGGTGGCACAAACAGTTGAGTTCTATTACACAAACACAGGGTTCCTGCTGAATTCACCAAGAAAAAAAGGGACGATGGTTTCTTTACTTGTGAGTATTGACCTGGCTGTCCCAAAGTCCCTCTTGGGTTTAGGAACTGTGGCTGCTCTCTTGTCCTCCATTGCTCTTCTGGCTATTGACAGTTTGTTAGAAACGAGCTACACTTAATATTCATAGTCAATTGTCATCTCTTCTTGGGCCAGAAGGTGGTCAGAGTGAAGAACTGCAGCTACCACTAGAAGCTAGAAGAGGTAAGATCCTCCCTTAGAGCCTTCAGAAAGAAATGGCCCTCCCCAAACCTTGTTTTTGGACTTCTCACCTCCACAGCTGAGGTACAATCCAATTATAGTATTTTAAACCACATAGATTAGGGTACATTGTTACAGCAGCCACAAGAAATGAATACAGCTGAATTCTACCTTTGGTGTGCCCCTTATTAGATAGAGCCTGTGGGGGCCTATGTTTGAAGGAGTCAAGGGATCAGTTTCTGTGTACATGTTCATCTCTGGGGACTAGCCAGTATATGTGAAGGGTACAGAAGACAGCAATAAGTGACATCCATCTGCCATGATGTGTGCCCTAAAGTGAAAGCTGATTTGCTTAGAAACAAATATTGCTTTGGACCTGCAGATTGTGCTGTGACTCTGTAGGTAAAAGGAGGCAGAAGATAGGGAAAGGGAGAGAAAGTAACTGAGGGCGTAGGATTGGGAAAGATGCTCAGACAGACATTATCTCTGCATTCGCCATAGCAATTAAAGTTGCATTTACTCTCATTATTGATTTCTTTTAATTTGCAGCGGAAGATACGCCAGAGCTACTTTGCCTCTGTGTCCTATTTGGATTCAGAGGTCGGCCGCCTTTTGAGTGCTTTGGATGATCTTCACCTGGCCAACAGGACAATCATTGCATTTACCTCTGATCATGGTAAGCATTTTGAAATGCCCTGGTGAGTCACTCAAAATACCTCAACTTTCCCATGAAACATGCTTTTGAAGATTGCCCTAATGTGTAGGCGTGCACTCTTTTGTGAATCAGCAGTGCCTTAAGTGCAGGATCTTGCTTTTGTGATCAACTTGTTAGTCCTGGGACTTCTTTCTTGGGCACTGTGGGTGGAGGCAGGTGAGAAAAAAAGGTAGAAGCTTTTTTTTTTCTTGTTGAATTCACCAGGAACCCTGTGTTTGCGTAATGGAACTCTTTTAAGTCCTCATGTTTAACCTAGATCACTGGAGGACTTTTAGTTTTCTTTGGAGGATGCAGAGCAATCCTGGCAGAGTCTAGCAAGGTCCTCAGACCTGACTGGACCTGAAGGGGTCCTTTATTTCAACCATTATTTCTGCCAAAAGACTAGGCTTCCCAACTCTGTCTTTTCTAAGGCTGTTTCCTACTTCTTCTAAACACAGAACTGTCATTTAAAAAACATTCTCTTTAATTTGAAATATTTTCAGTGCACCCAAGTGGAAAATAAAACAACAGCTCCCCCTAGCAGCAGTCTCATTAATCTCGTTCTTACTCACTTTTCCTTCTCCTGAATTGTTTTGAGCCAAACCTGAGATGATTCTTCCAAACACTATCTTTAAGAACTATTGCTTCTTTAAGCATAGCAATAATACCATTGTCATACCTAGAAAAAAGAAAATAGTTATTTCATACCACCGTATATGATATGGTACAATAGTAAACCATAAAATGTGCTCATTGTGAACAAAGAGAAGGATACAAAACATAACGCAGGAGCTGGGATGCCTCCTGTTCAGGTTAACTAGTGTTGGCAGAGTGGAGTGCTATAATTTTTCACATATTCCTAATTATCTGCTGTCCACTTTTCAGCCTCTCTTCTCAGTGTCCAGCTTCATCTTTTACTGGCACACACTCTTCTCTGAGGCAGCTGCAGTTGATGACAGTAGCCCACCTCAAAGTGTTCACCTGGGACATACTACATCACAACCATAAGAGAGCTGGTAAACCATGCTGGTTTCTGTACATCTGTTCAGAAGGCCTTTTATTTCCTGGGCTATCCTGTGCTGCCTTGTTCTTGTCCCAGACTTTTGGGGCAAGTGCCAGAAACCTTCTAAGCTGCCTGTCAAAGTCCTCTACCTCTTATTCCTCCTGTCTGTAAAGATAGACTGCTGGGATTCTCACAAGCATGTGCTCTACTTTCTTATATATTTACTGCTGGCTACAGCAGCCCAGACTGAAGCCTAGTACAAGATGAATGTGTTCCTGTAGCTAGGAACTAGCCAAGCCCTGTATTGGGCCCAGGGGATGGCTCCACAGCTGCCTTTACATGGTGCCAAGTGGTCCACCATTACTGGCAGAGGCTTGTGGGCTTAGAGTGCCCATATTTGGGGATGCCACAGAGAGCCAGACTTCCAGAGATTGATTCCTAAGGTCCCACTGCCGAGGTCCCTCATTTTCCTGTCCCACAGGCTCCTTGACCATCCATCTCTTAGGTTCTGCCAGACTGGAAAGCTGGTGTCCTAGGAGCTCACTGCTATCCTACCCAGTCCCCAGCACTCATGGGTCAAGGCTGCCTTGTCCTTCTGGGGAGAGTAGAGATGTGGGGCTGATGGACTGTGGAAACTCCCTGTCGCTGAGCTCCCCACAGAGTATCTGAACACCCCTACTTCACTCCCTAGTGCTGTCAACATAGGGAGGGAAGCCTCGCCACAACCCTTGTGCATCCACCGTGGGCATGACGGCTGCTTTGATCACTGATTGTGGAGCAGTTCCATTCAACTTGAGGTCTGAGGAGAAAACTGTAGACTCAGAATATATTCCAGCCCTATTCTGGGAGACCACTATTCCTAAGGCTTAGACTCTGTTTGTAGCCCTAGTGTCATCTGTAGACTGAACCTGGGCAGTGTTGTACTGGACTTCGCACCATCCTGTCAAAAGTCAACAGATGTGGCTGTGATGACTAAAGTACACATGTATGTCAATACCTTTCTGCAGCTTACCCATGGCTGCTTTTGGTGTCCTTGGTTATTTCTATAACACAAAATACTCCATGTACAATCATTGTCACACACAATTTTTGTGTCAGAAAGGGTGTTCAGACTTAAAAATGTTGAGGATTCCTGACTTAAAGTATTCACCCTATCTTTTGCAAGTAGATGTTTTAAATCAATGTTAAGGATTATTTAATCATGGTTAATGATTTGTATCAAAAGTTTATTTTTCTCTACATATTGTATGTCTTAAAAATGAACACAATATCCTTGTTTTATGCCACAGTTTTGCAGCTCATGTTTTAGTGGTATAACCCAGGAACTGAAAACTTGAGCTTATGGGACATGAGTCAAAAAATAAGACAGGTTTAGAATATGGCAATGGTAATAATACTTCATCTTGCAGGATCCCCATTATTGAAGAACAAGCCACTGGGTTGTAGCTGAGTGGTAAGGCAGTTCTTAGTGTGCATGAAACCCTGGGTTCATTCTCGTCTTGGCAAGGGAGGTGTGTTTGTTTGGTGTCATCTGGCCCTGCAAAGTCCAGTGTGGGTATATGTTGCTAATTGCTTGTTAAAAGAAGATATTTTAGTTTGGGGGTTTAATATTTTCCCTTTTTAATGGTTTCTTCATTGAGGACAGACGTCTGACTTTGAATGAAGCAGCATTCAGGTGAAATCACCCTTTTGTAGTAATTATAGAGGAATTTCCTCAGTTTAATAGCGTTTTTCTTCCTTTATAACAGGAGTTGAAATGGTGTATAAATAAGCAAGTTATGGTACAATTACTCATTTTCTGTCTTTGTGTGATTTTTATGACCCAGGGTGGGCCCTAGGTGAACATGGAGAATGGGCCAAATACAGCAATTTTGATGTCACTACCCGTGTGCCACTTATGTTCTATGTTCCTGGAAGGACGGCTTTACTTCCGGAACCAGGCAAGAAGCTCTTTCCTTACCGTGACCCTTTTGATCCTGCCTCAGAATCAATGGATCCAGGTATAAAATACACTAAAGGTATACTGCCTAGCAGTGACAGTGCCTTTACTTTACATGTGGGCCACCTTATGGCTCACAGGCTGTAGGCTTACTTGGTCCCTCTTCCTGCTGTGTTGGAATTCCTTCTCAAAATTGTTAGTCAGCACATATTTTAGCACTCCCCGTGCTCTGGCTTGGGAAGGAATGGCAGAGCCAGAGCTCACAAGTATGGCTACTCTCCCCTGGGAGCCCTGGAGGTTGAAGGGACAAAGGATCATTTCCAAGGTAGCATTACCAAGGTAGGGAGGCTGCCATAGAGGTGACAACAGTATGCACCACAGCTTAGAGAAAGGGGCTACAGACTGCCAGGGCAGAATCCCCCCAGCAGATGAGTAGAGTCCTTAACCTCCACACCTTTGCTATGTACTCAGTCCTTTCTGTGCACAATATTTCCCATTTTGGCAGCTCATTGACATAGTGAACCACTGGATCTGTAAACTCTGCCAGGTGATTCTGCTCTGTGTTCCTCAACAGTTTCACTGTTTGATTTCCACATGCCAGTCCTTCAAAGCTTTGAAAACAAATGCCTTTCCACCCATGTGGGGTGACCTATGTGGGTTCTTGTGAGTTGATCCTGACTATCTGCTCAATGTATTTTAGAGACAAATTATATACTTCTGATGACATTTGCTCTTTTTCCATGAAATGTGATAAACCAAGTTGCCCCTTTTTGGACTTACACATTTAATCCATTTTTAATATCTAAGTCTTATACTTTATATTGATTCCTATTTAAATTTATCTTGGTTTTAGATAATCATTCTGGCCTTTCTGAATCTTTGAATTTGCTTTATATTGTCCAGTTTTATTTTCTGCATATTTAATTTTGGGGCACTGTGTGCCGTGTCTTCTTTTACAATGCTGATAGAAAAGTTACACATTTTCAAGGCATGCTTTTTAACCCTTTGTTTGCTGGGACAAATCTGACAGATGACAGTCCTTTTTGAAACTTGTCTGGAAGTATTCAGCAATTTATAAATTCATGTGACTGTATTGTCATCCAACTTTTTTCCCAAAATTTATCTCTAGCCTGTACCTTTTCTCTGAACTTCAACTTGTATTTCCAACAGCCTATCCCATTTGGCCAGTCTTAACATGCTTGGAGCTGAACTTCTGCTCTTTCGCCTTTAGGTTTGCCTTGGCACTCTTCTCAGGAAATGGCAGTAGTTGCTCATGCCAAAAAAATCCTAGAATATTTTCAACCCCTGTGTTGCTCTCATGCTCCATATGTAACATGCAGTCCATCAGAAAGCCTGTTTTTCTCTATTCAGAATTGGTCCCTACCCCTTTGCACTGCATCCACCGCCACCTGCATCTCTTTTTGAATCATGCAGCAACTTTCTTTTTTTTTTTTTCATTTTTCTTTTATTATTCATATGTGCATACAAGGCTTGGTTCATTTCTCCCCCCTGCCCCCACCCCCTCCCTTACCACCCACTCCGCCCCCTCCCTCTCCCCCCCCCCAATACCCAGCAGAAACTATTTTGCCTTTATTTCTAATTTTGTTGTAGAGAGAGTATAAGCAATAATAGGAAGGAACAAGGGTTTTTGCTGGTTGAGATAAGGATAGCTATACAGGGCATTGACTCACATTGATTTCCTGTGCGTGGGTGTTACCTTCTAGGTTAATTCTTTTTGATCTAACCTTTTCTCTAGTACCTGTTCCCCTTTTCCTATTGGCCTCAGTTGCTTTAAGGTATCTGCTTTAGTTTCTCTGCGTTAAGGGCAACAAATGCTAGCTAGTTTTTCAGGTGTCTTACCTATCCTCACCCCTCCCTTGTGTGCTCTCGCTTTTATCATGTGCTCATAGTCCAATCCCCTTGTTGTGTTTGCCCTTGATCTAATGTCCACATATGAGGGAGAACATAAGATTTTTGGTTTTTTGAGCCAGGCTAACCTCACTCCGAATGATGTTCTCCAATTCCATCCATTTACCAGCGAATGATAACATTTCGTTCTTCTTCATGGCATGCAGCAACTTTCTAAAGAGTCTCCTTGCTTGTTCCCTGGCTCATTTAGAATCTTCCCTCCTCAGAGACGTGCAAGCGACCCTTTTTAAGCTCATGGCAGGGGCTACGGATATAACCCAGTGGAAGAGCTCCTACCGACACTGTAGCGAGGTTCTGGGTTCCATCTCTAGCATCACAAAAAGTTCTTTAAAAAATCTTGTTACAGTTGTTCTCAAGAGCCTTTTTTGTTTCTGTCTGACTCTGAGTAAAGGTCCTCATGATGACTAACAATGCCTTATGCAATCTGACTTCCCCCTCATCTCTCTGATCTCCTCTTTGACAAGTATCCAGACCAGATGTCCTGTGTTGTATCCCACAGTCTGGATTTGTCTCATTGTTTCTTCCTTACTAAATTCAGGGTAAACATTTTTGCCCAGTATACTACATGCGATGTGATGTCCTCTTATATCACGGCAGGGGTACTCATGGCAGCCTGTGACCTAATTAATGATGCTAAGTTTAATCATTTGGTTAAAGTGGGAACATCACCAGATTTTGCCATTGTAAGGTATTTTTTAAAAAACTTTCTTTACTTGTTTTCCTTTTTATTTCACTTACAAATCAAGTATCTAGAAAATGAAATTTGGCATTATAAAGTTGTCTTAACTATCCAGAAAGGCCAGAATGATAGTGCAATGCCACGATCAATTTTAACAGAAAGCAGTGTAAGTATGGGGTTTGGATTTTAAGGATGGATGGACCATAATGAGATACCACTTCACACCCATTAGAATGGCTGTTAATAAACAACAAATGTCGGTGATGGTGTGGAGAAATTGGAACACTTGTGTCTTGGTAGCAGGAATGTAAAATGGTATAGCTGTTGTGGATAAGTGTGATGATTCCTCAGAAAGTTAAACAGAATTACCATATGACTGAGCGATTCCACTCCTAGGCATATATATACCACAGAACTGAAAACAAGTATTTAGACAAAAATTTGAACATGAAAGTTCATAGCAGCACTATTCACAATAGCCAAAAGGTGGAATAAACTCATATGCCCATCAACAGATGGATATACATAATGTGATATGTATAGCTATATATACACACATATATGTATATACAGTGGAATATTATTCACTCTTAAAAAAGGAATGAAATTCCAACACATGCTACCATATGAATGAACCTTGAGGATGTGATGCTGAGTGAAATAAGCCAAGCATAATGGGACAAATACTGTATGATCCCATTCATATGCAGTATCTAGAATAGTCAAATTCATAGAAATAGAAAGTAGAATTGGCGTTGTCAGTTGCTTGGGGTAGAGAAATGGCCAGCTATTGTTTAATGGGGACAGAGTTTCAGATGTGTAAAGTGAAAAATGTTCTGGAGGTGAATTATGGTGCTGGTGGCACAGTAATGTTAATATACTTAATGCCACTGAACTTTCCAGTAGACATGTTAAGATGGTAAATTTCACATTTTGTGTATTTTACCATATTAAAAAGGAGATGGATCAAATGCAAGCGTGAAGAAAGGACTGTCTGTGGAGTGACACCATGAGACTCAGAATATCTTGTTCTTCAACAGACTTTTACCCAGTGGTTTGAGCTTTAATTGATGAAGTTTACATGAGTTATTTATTACAGTGGTGGTTCCAAAATTTTAGTAGTTTCAAAAAGTGCCAGCAGGCTGGAGGTGCCTTAATTTTGCATCCTGCTATTTGATTGAATGAGTAATTAATGGTGAGTGAAGTGCTGATGTGGTAGTGTTACCAGAGCCACCTGTATTCCTTCCTGTTTCAGGCAGGCAAGTTGTGGATCTTGTGGAACTTGTGTCTCTCTTCCCCACGCTCACTGGACTTGCAGGACTGCGAGTTCCTCCTCGTTGCCCCATTCCTTCATTTCATGTTGAGGTGTGCAGAGAAGGCCAGAACCTTCTGAAGCATTTTCGATTCCATGACTTGGAAGAGGATCCATACCTCGATGGTAATCCCCGTGAGTCAATTGCTTATAGTCAGTACCCCAGGCCTGCAGACTCCCCTCAATGGAATTCTGATAAGCCAAGTTTAAAAGATATAAAGATCATGGGCTATTCCATCCGCACCATAGACTATAGATACACTGTGTGGGTTGGCTTCAATCCTAATGAATTTCTGGCTAACTTTTCTGACATCCATGCGGGGGAACTATATTTTGTGGATTCTGATCCATTGCAGGATCACAATGTATATAATGACTCCCAACATGGAGGATTTCCCCAGTCATTAATGCCTTGAGTTTTGCTAGCCACAGAGGGCAAATATAACATGCTCCCATCAAGCTAGTGAGAGGAATGATGATTATTTTGTCATTACCCATAATATTGGATGCAACCTGGAGGGGTGGTAATCAAAACACACATCAACAGTTTGGCCTAAGAATATGTGATAGCTGAACCTTTTCATTTAGTGTTTATTAATATATAATTGGTAATTGGATTGGGGATAGACTGAATCTCTTTTTTCCCTTTTTAAATCAGTCATAACTTAGTCATTGAGTAACAGGTCAACATTAGGTCATATCTTTGTGTATCAAGCCCATACTACTCAAATATAACACTGTACTCAAGAAATACTTTGTCACATTTAATGCATTTCATATAAGTACTGTGCACTAACTGATTGTGCCACTGGAGCTCTGAGTGATTTCTAATTTCTGGGTTTATCTTTATTTTATTTATAATTTAATAATTTATCTTGGGTAGCCCAATATATTTAAAATATGTCAACATGAAATTCACATTTCTTTCTAAAACATGAAGTTAACTAATAATTTCAGGATCCACTACTACCTTAAAGTATGTCTTCAATTTTTGTTTCTAAGACTAAAAGATTTCAAAATCCAAAAATAAAATGTGTATAAATGACTAATATGTTATTTTTCATAAAAAATAAATAATGCTTAGTAAACTAGAGGCATGAAATATGTATGGGAAGTTCAGCTATAATTTTTTCATATAATTTCTGGCCAAGTAATAATTTGTTACCAAATAATATGACCTTGAACTCAGTGACCATCTATTAAAAGTCTGTTATTCACAATAAAAAGCATTTTAAAAGTATCTAATCCATGGTTTGAGTGACTGAAAATCCTGCCAGTGTTCTTCTTTAGGGATGATTGTTTGCAGACATCTGTTTATTCAGGAGGCAGAAAATATTCTACTTTTAATTGTTTATTAAAATAGTAATTTTATTAAATTGTAAATTTTGAAAACTTATTAGTATAACATTAAGTAATTTTCAGTCCTCTAGAATGTAATTCTGTATTTCTTAAATATGAAAGTAGCCAGAAAGGCAGGTAGAAGTAATAAGCTTCATTCATACCATCTTAAAAGTAATGGTTGTACTTATAACATGATAAAAGTGATCAATTATCAGTAATCATCAAAAGAATAAAAAGCTTTTTAAATAAACATGTAATATAGTCAGTCTTACATCAGAATAAGTTTAGTCATTTTCTCCTAAAAATGCCTCGGTGTTTCAAGGTAAATGTTTGTGAAACAAAACATAACAAATAGTTAACTAGACTTAATTACTGCCATGTATTAAATTATAACCAAAAAAGACAAGATATTATATTAAACTCAGTAAAATTTCAAAGACTGATTGCGTTTTTACTAATTGGCCTATGATAG
Organism: Castor canadensis; assembly: GCF_047511655.1. Classification (NCBI taxonomy): domain Eukaryota; kingdom Metazoa; phylum Chordata; class Mammalia; order Rodentia; family Castoridae; genus Castor; species Castor canadensis. Next base: position 5,701,824 of record NC_133405.1, read on the forward strand.
AGATGTATATGAAAACATACTGATCTAAGCAGTTAAATGACTGTCTTGGCAACTGCAATTTTTATTTGAGGGTTGAAGGCCCCTATTCAGCTCTCCTGATTCCAGAACTCTTTTCTCAGACGTTTCAACTTTTATAAGTTGTTTCCTTCAGCTTTTTCTTACACTTCATCATATTTATCACTTTCATTACATTCACTATAATTTTTACAATATAGTCTAGAAATTTCTTATGATATATTTTCAATGTATTTAGCTTTATTTCCTACTTCACAGTTATGATGATAAGTTTTAATGCAAGTGTTTGTTTCATATCCATTTGTTGTTCTTGGTTGGCTACAATATGTGCACTTCATTTTTTTGCACTTTATTTCCCAAAGCACAGTATTGGTAGCAAAACTCTAAATTCTGCCCTTGATGAAATCATAAGCCCCACTGTGCTCTCTGCTTGATAGGCACTAAGCATATATGACTATTTAAATTTAAATAATTGAAATGAAATAAGATTTAAAAAGATTACTAGTCACACCACATTTCAAGTGTTCAGTAGCTACAGGTAAAGAATATTTCTATCATGGCAGAAAGTTTGATTGGACAGAGCTGTCTTGGATTATCTCTGGATTTGAGCTGGATCTGCTGATTGTTGGCAAATTCCTCCTGCAGGTTATTTCTCTTCCCTGCATTTGCCCACAAAGACTTGTCCAGAGGTGAACAAACTGTGTTTAGTTTAGCGTAGAGTAGGGAGTTTGCTATGGCCATTGGCCTCTTCCCCTTCACTCCCATCTTCATTGCCTAGTCCTTCTCCCCTCCTTCACAAATAGTTTACCTCCCCTCCTTTTTCCTCCCCTTTCCCTAAAGGAATCCACGTGTCTTCCTAAAATCCCTCTTGACCCTGCCCTTTGAGAACACCGTCAGTGCCTACTATGGGTCTAGAAAGACCTCCGCTGAGCAGTCAGAGTCTTCCCTGGCTCCACAATGCCCCTGCCCTTGGCTGACTCTCCCTTGCCAATCCCTGCCTCCCTCCCTTCCTAGGTTGTGCTCCTTCTTCTCTGCACCAGTCCCTTCATGGCCATTTTTTATAAGCTAGCTCCTATGCCCCCATTGCCAAGAGGCTGAGATTTTCATGACTCTCGAGACTGTATTATGGGATGAAGTGAGCACCACTAAAGAATCTTACATTCACTCACCTTACTTTTAAAAGGTACTTAAACTCAAGTAATAGAGCACCTGCCTGGCAAGTGTGAGGCCCAGAGTCCAATCCCCAGTACTGCCCCCCCTTACCAAAAAGGCACTTTTTCTGATTATAAAATTGGTGTGTTAATTTAAATAAATGGAAAACAGAAATGTAGTAAAAAATGAGAAAATGTGTGAATGTTTTATCCTGAGGTAGATACTTAATATCTTGTCTTTTTGGGGATATGAATTTTTTTACCTTTCTGTGATTTTTTTATCATGCAATTTATGTTCTTACTTTTCCCCTAAGTATTATGTGTAGTTATTCTGGATTTTTGCAAAGATACTTTATATTACTGGTAATATAGTTTATTGTGTAGTTTCATTATAATTTACTTAACCTTCTTTAAATTGTTGGAAATTCAAGTTATTTCCAAGTTTTCAGTATTATAAATAATGTTATGATGATCAACTTTGTGAATAAAATGTTTTTATGTATTTCAAATTATTCCCATAAGGTAGTCTCTCAGTGCCAAGTTGTCAAAAAACATCTCTTATTCCCCCCCCCATTCTCTTGCTACCTAACTGTGCTTAAGTGAAAAAATAAAGTTAGCAAGCTTACAAATAAAAACCATAAGCCAAAAAAGCATCCACAGTCCTACAATAGGTAAAAGTGATATCCTGTTTTAACTTCTGATTGTGTGTTTAGCAATGATTTTGACCACTGTTTTATGTGTATGATTGTTGGGCATATGTATTTCCAGTTTTGTGAATTTGCCATTTCAATTTTGCTTATAGGTCTCACTTTTTAAATAATCAAACAAATTGGTCTTTTCTGGTGTGATATTTCTCCTGTCTTTTCCTATTAAACATGGAGACCCCCTCTATCTGGAGGTTGAATAAATATTAATTTTCCTTTGACTTTTTGTGGTTTGATTTTATATTTACCCTGTCTCTCTACCCCATTCCTAGAGTAATATATGCTCACTGTGTGAAATGTAGAAAATGGTAAAGATGGAAAGAAGCCTGTCATTCCAAATACAGCTACTGTTGACATTTGTGTATTCCTTTCCACTCCTTTTCCTACCCACATACATATGCACTGATATGGACATTTTATCATTACATAGCTGAAATTTAATACAATCTCTGTTATTTTTTATCTAGCACAATGTACCTTTTTTTTTTTTGAGACAGGGGCTTGCTATGTAGCCTGCAAGCATTGAACTCACAATTCTCCTGCCTCTGTCTCGTGACTACTGGGATTATAGGTATGCACCACCATGAATGGCTCAAATAATAAGAAAAAGATTTTGTGGTGCTAGGAATCAAACCCAGGATCTCATGCACAGGAGGCAAGTGCTCTACCACTGAGCTACACCCCTAACCATTAGCAAGGTTTTTTATGCCATTTGACAGTTACTGGTTAATAGTTCTAATGACAGTGCCATCTTTCTCACATTAATCTCTTTTTTGTTAAAATTCTCAAATTATTTTCATTTAAAAAACTAGTAAAATATGCATGACATAAAATTACCATCTTAACCATCTCAATGGTATGGTATTAAGTAGATCCACAATGTTGTGCTACTATCGCCACTGTCCATCCACAGAACTTTCTTGCAAAACTGAATCTCTGTCCCATTTTAATACTGATTCTCCAATTCTCCCTCCCCCTCCTCCCTGGCAACCACTATTCTACTTATTGTCTCTATGGATTTGACTATTCTAGATACCTTATATAAGTGCGGTCATACAGTACATTGCTTATTGCTGTTATAATGTCCTCAAGGTTCATGTATAATGTAGTAAGTATCAGAATTTTCTTCCCTTTTGGACTGGAGGTGTGGCTCAAGTGATAGAGTACCTGCTTTGCAAAGCACAAAGCCCTAAGTTCACACCCCAATCCTAAAACAATAATTCCTTCCCTTTTAAGGCTGAATAACATTCCATTGTATGCATAAGACACATTTTTTCCATCAATCCATTGGTGGACACTTGGATTTTTTCCACTTCTTGGCTATCACAAATAATGCTCCCACGAACATGGCTGTATAAATATCTGTTCAAGTCCCTGCTCTCAGTTCTTTGGAGTGTATATCTAGCCTACATTAATCTTTAATCACTTCAGATGTTGATGTGTGTGCTGAGTCGTGAACAAGGTGATTGGAGAGGCCTCACCTGGGATACAAAGGAAAAGATTTTTCTGAACAGTGGCAAGGGGCTGTCTCTTTCCCCTCTTGGTCCTACCTTTCTGCTACTTGTCAGAAAATAGCATACTTTCACTGTATGAGGGGCTTTGGGTATGAATTCTCAAATGGGTGCTCAACACAATTTCCTTCCCCAAGTCCATCCTGTAGGTGAGAACTATTTGGAGTAGTCTCTTGAATTCTGGTCTGAGAGCTAGGATTAAATTAGAACATAGATTTTCCCTTTGGCCTCTGCCCATTGTCTCTTTTGGCCTTGGATATAGCCTGTTGTAGTTGAAGCTGCTGTCAGCATAGCTCCATCACTCTCCACTGCCTTTGGAGTTCCCTTGGTTCTCCTGGGCAGTTTCAGAATGTGAAGCAGAGAGGGCTGTTATGAATCGGTGCCCTCGGATCACCCATAATGTCATCACTGTGGGTAAGAATCCTCACTGCTTTTGAGTCTTGCCTTTCTGCGTTATACTAAAAGTTTGAGCTGGCATCCTTGTGCCTATACTCACTGGATGGGAGCAGATTCCACTTTTTGCTCATGATAAAATACAGGCAATCTGATGGGAGTCCACTCTCTCAAGAGTTTTCTTGGAGATCAGAGTTTCCCAGCTGTTACTTTACATCCTGCCTGAGATCACCATCACCCATAGTGTAATTAAAGAATGCTGTTTTTGATTCTGGATGCTAGGCGATGATCCTCATCATTCTGTTGAAAGAGTCCAGGGTAGAGAAAACAAAGGTGGCTTAGGTTTGTTCTAGATGGGGCATCAGGGAGACAACCTTCAGGTGCTAGGCTCATGGTGATGTGGCAGGGCCTAGGAAGAAGGAACACCACTGCTAACAAGGTTTGGTAGAGTGTTCATCATGAGCTAGGCAGCAGAGTTAGGATGTGGCCAAAGTGGCAAAAAGGACAGAGGTTACTTGCTTTTCTTTTCCCTCTGTAAACTTCTGGTAAGCGGGTTCAGAACAGGACTGAAGTTGGCATTTACAAAACTCTTGCCCTAATTTATTGTCATTTCAGGTATGTTTCTGAAAGAACCTTTTGCAGATGATTTATATTCAAAACTCATTATTTACCTAATAGGCTTTATGAATTCATGTGTTCCACACTATTGAAAAGCTTGCCCTTTGTTTGTGTTAAGTACAGCCTGAGTTACTGTATGAATAAATCATATTAAATTTGCCATTATCATTGTGTGCAGTTCTTGCTGCTCTTTTGGAACTGCTTGATGCTTTCTTAAAAGAAATGAAGCCATTTAATAAATCTTGATACCACCATACAGGTTTGGCCCCTTCAAGTACTCAATCTGTTCCTTGCCTTAGAGGCCAGAGAAACTCTGGTGTGGGTATTGTTCAGGAATTGACCTTTCTGGTTTTGGTTTTGAGATAGAGTCTCGCTATGTTGCCCAAGTTGGCTTAGAACTCACTATCCTCCTGCCTCAGACATCCCAGTGCTGAGATTACAGGCATTCGCCAGCACAACTGGCTAGAAGATGACTTCTTGATGGTAGGCGGTGAGTTGTACTTAAGTGTGGAAGCACCTTCTTGGGCAGTGACATGTCTCTCATCCTGCCCTGAAGTTATAGTAGAGTGACACTCCAGAAGAAAAATAAAGTAGACTCATCAGTCAGGCTTCTGTTTAGGGAAACCAGTTATACAATAGTGACTGGGTAAAGGAAGGAAGTTGGTGGGCTCCTGGGGTTCCAACTAGAAAAGTGCTCACTTAGTGTCTTGACCTAAGTGCCTTGGCTCATCTTTCCTCACCTATCCTTGTTGATGACTTTGAGGATTTCAAGGCAGTGTTTACTATATTTGTAGAGGTGAGGTCTTTGGGAATGAGGTCATTTAAATGAGGTCATTTGTAGAGGTTAGGTCATTAGAATTGAGGTCATTAGAGAGAGATCATTGGAAGACATAAATTTCCAAATGGATCAGGATGGCTGAGAGGAATGGGTAAATCTCAGCAGGTGAAATAACTTCATTTATCTGCTGCCTTTTAAAAAATTGTTGTCAGGTAATATATGTGCATGATGCAAAGTTTAAAGACACAAATGTATACAATAATCATTTTCTCTTCCATTCCTCCCCCTAGCCTCCCTGCTGTCCTTGGAAGCAAGCACACTAACCACTTTCTTATGACCTCATGTAACCTGAAAAGGATAAATGTAGGCCTAACAGGTTGGCTCCAGACCTAAGTTACTACGGTGGGTTGACCCAAAGGAGCCATGTCAAACATGTAAACCTTTCACATTTTGGTCTACAGCAATATGGGGATATATCATGACAGCTGCCAGGAGGTAAAAGGGATCTTGGGCTACATAAATAGGTATCTCTGAGGAAGGAGGTAGTAAGCTACTTTATTTATACTCCATGGTCAGCCAGCACCTGAAGAATTGTGTTTAGTGGAGCACATGGAGCTGTCATGGAAGTATGTACAATAGGAGCATGTTCAGAGGACAACCCTAAGATGGGTGAGACCCAACATGCCATGTGAGGAACAGTTGAAGAAGGAATAGTTAAACTTGGGAGAGAGAAGACTTGGGGATGGGTAGAAGTGGGGATAATGGGGCAAGCATGGCACTGTTTTGAAATTTCTGAAGAACTATCATAGGCAAGAGAGATCAAAGACACTCTCTATAGCTGCATAGGAAGACCCAGTACCAGATACTGCCAGGAGATGGATGGCCACTCAGGTTGAACTTTCTAACACAGCAGTTTATGGTTGGAAGAGCATGCTTCTAGGTGTAGTTGAACGTTCTGTCATTGAGATATGCAAACATCACCTATGCCCATGGTTCTCAGATGGGATTGATTTTGTTCTCAAGACATCTATGTCTAGAGTCATTTTGGTGGTCACAACTGATTATAATGAGTAGAGGCCAGGTATTATAAGAAGCATGCACAGGCTAGCCCCCTGCAACAAAGAACTATCTGGCTCCAAATGTAATAGTGCCAACATTGAAAAACCCTAATACAAGCAATCATTTGACAGAGAATTAGATTCTAAAACTTCTATGATTGGGGAACACATACTCAATTGTTAAAATAGCATGTTGACTATATAAGGTGAGTGACCCTTCAGGTATAGCCTTGAAAATATCTTTAAAGATGGTAAAAAGCTTTCAAATAAAGATGAAGATTTAGAGTTTTTCTATAATGGTACTTAATTGGATTTCTCTTTCTCCCAGTCTAGAGAGACTCGCCCATCCCGGTTCCTCTTCTAAAGAAGAGGAGTTAAATTGGTGATTTCTTTAAAAAATAATATGTTCTTCTCTAACTAAGAAAATATTACATAGTCATCACAGAAAAAATAGAATAACATACAGAGGCAAAGAAAATAACACCACTATTTACTTGGCATAGTCTTTCCTCTGTATAATATATTAAAAGATTGGCTCATAGTCTACCTCCTATTTGTTTTTACATCCTATTTTACAACGTGCTTTTTATGTTATGTGATTTTTAAGGGCTTCCCCAACTTCAACTTTCTAGAGTACACTAATCAGGCAAATTTCTATGCAGGCTCTTCCCCAGAGGACAAAACTAGGAATTTCTAAGTGTCCTTTCCCTCCCATATCATGTAATACATAGGAGTGTTTCTATAAAGGTTGATGCTTGAGGCTGCTGCTTTTCTCAACCTTGAGCTTCATGGCGCTGCTTACTCATTATTGCGCCTGGGCTGGCCAAAGAATTCTATGGAGCATCCAACCAGCAGACCATGTGTCTTTTACCTCTGAGTATTTGTATCCATGCCTCAGCTCTATTTGATCCCACTGTGTGCCACCATTTGTTTATACGACCGCTTCCTAGCTGGTCCCACTCTTGTTGCAATACTATTCAGTTCACATAGTCCTGAAGACAATCTTTGTAGAATCTAAATCTTATTTATTTATTTATTTTGATGGTCCTTTATTTTGTTTACTTATTTATTTTTTAATTATTATTGTGCTGGGGGTACACTGTAACATTTATAAAAGTTCTTACAATGTATCATAGTTGAATTCACCTCCTCCCATTCCTGGAATAGTTTCAACAGGTCTCATTTTTCCATTTTTCATACGTTGAGTACATAATATTTCTACTACATTCACCTTCCTACACCATTTCCTTATACCCTCCCCCCGCCACCACTGGTGCCAACCCCAAGACAGGACCTGTTTTACCTTCCTGTTTTCCATTTTTGAAAAAAGGCATTTTTGGAAAACTGTAAATCTGATTGTGTCACTGCCCACTGCTTGCACTTCCCTGCTACCCCCAAATATTTCAGTGGCTTTCCATTACTGCGAGGATAATCAGAAAATTCCTTAATCTGGCCTTTGTGCAGATCCTTCAGGGTTTGACCTCTACAGACCTGCCATACCTCCTTGTCCTAACTGTTTGGGGGCTGGCTTTACCCTCTTGGAGGGCATCCTTCTTTGATGCCTTTGACTCTTCACGTTACAGCTTACATCATTCATATTCTGCTTCTTCTTAGTTCAGGGCTCACTTGTACTTTTACATCCATGTATGTAATGATTTATTTGTATCTGTTTTCCTGGTCAGCTCCATGAGGGCGTAGCATGTCTGTTTTTACCATTTTCTTTCAGTGCCTAGCGCATAGTGACACCAGCAACAAATAACTGTGGGCTGAATGAGTACCATTTTTATAATGGTTGCACTGTTTTTTATAATTTCCCTAAGCTCCTATTGCTGAATCTTTAGGTTGCTTCCAGTGTTGTTCCTATTATAAACCATGGTGTAGGAAACATCAGTGTACATTCATCTTTGCCCCTATATAAATGTTAAATCTCTAAAGGATAAATTGTAGAAATGGAATTTTCAAGTCAAAGGCATGTCAGAGGACATTTGTTATGATTTTGGCCGCCTGCACCATAAATGTCTTTCTATACTTGGGAAATTCCCCACTCTATTATTTTGGGCAGGAAGCAGAGCCTGCTTGCCATTGTGGAAGCACAAAAATGCCAGAAGCTTGCTTTCCCTTGGTCTGCCTGTAGCTAAAAAGTGGGCTGTGACTTGTGATCTAACTTCTCCCTGAGGTTGTAGTAGGAAGCAGTGGTAACATGGTACAATGTCCATGTTCCACAGTGATGGTGGTCACCAGTGTTTAGCAGTGGCAATGAGCAGTGTTATTGCTAGACTGTTTTGTGGTGTAATTTTGGCAGTAGTCATGGTACTTGCCTGGCATCATTGTCCCTACCCTTTATTGAGTTCTGAGAGCATGGCCTACCCTGGGATTTTGTGAGCTACTTGGTGGCCTTTCCAAAACAAAACAACCCAAAACAACAACAAAACACCTTCTCTGCTTAAATTAACTAGAACCAATCAAGGAACTGGGGCTCCTGACTAATGCAGTGTATGCATTTAAAAATCTGGAAGCTAGTGCCAAATTTCCCTCCAAAGCTGTGACACAAATTCATACTCCTATTAGTAGGGTGCACAGCATCCACCTTTCTATCTTTCTTCATGTACTGCTTAACATTGCTTTGCAACAATCTATTTTTAAGAGAGGAACTATTTCTTATTCATTTCTCTATATTAAGCATTTAACCCAGTGCCTGGCACATTTTAGGCACTTATATGTTTGCTAAATGAATGAATGATATTGTCTTTAAAGACTTTGAGGGAGGCCAAAGGCAGCATAGCCAGAATCAGAGACTGAGAGTTGGAAGGCTGCCCATTCAGCTCCAAATTCTGAGGTGGGAGCGGAAGCCCAAGAGTAGGCAACTGAGTCCCCAGCATGCCAGTTGAAGCAGCCCTAAGACCTAAGTCTGCCAGTTTGGAAACCCATCTTCAAGTTCTGGGTGGGGAAGGCTGCAAGAGCTGCTGCCTCCACAGTTCCTGTCCTTGGGTTTCCACACCCAAGGGGTAGATTTCAAGTGATATGCACAAAGGAGTCAACTAAAAGCTATAGAACTGCCAGAAAATCAACTTGTGAAAGGAGAAAGGCTGGCGACCACCCGTTTGGAAAATTGCCTTTGTATGTAACTGGAGGGCACACGTGTGTGTGCAAGGATCAAGCACCACCTTTGCATGGCTAGATTTCTCATTTCCCTTTTTTGTATTGCTTTCAAATCAAAGGGAAGCCATGGCAGAGAACCTCTTGCCCTGAGCTACGTATATGAAAATGAAAAAGGTTATGGGAGTCGCGTGTTTTCAATAATGGTCCTTTCTAGGAAATGAAGCAAGATTGTTGCTAAGCTGACTCTAAAAAGGATTGGGTTGGGGCGTGGGGGATCCCAATTCCAGTGAATTTACCATTCTCACATTCCCCAACTATTCATTTATGTTGAACCAACTGGTAGAATGAGAATCAATTCTGGACCGAATAGCCAGTTTCTCATCCTATTTAAAAGGGGCTCTCTCTCTCTCTCTCTCTTTTTTTTTTTTTTCACATTTCTATCATCACAGCTTGATAGTTAGAAAAATATTCACAAAGCCGAGTCCGTTTTGAAGAGAACATCTGTAAAATTGGGTCAGCAGAGTTACATGTTGGCATGGTAGATGAAATATAACCCTGTCTAGTCTGATGTTCACAGCAACAGGGAAAAGCTTTGTTTCCAGGGCGCGCACTTGGATTTGTGCCTTTTGGCTCAGTTCCTGCCACACAGCCCAGGCTCCTGCACAGCCAAAGGGCGCCGCGGTCTTCCGCCCTGGCTTTTGCATGTGGCTCCAGCACGGTGTCGGAGACAGTGTGTGGTTCCTCAGGGAACCACTGGAGGCCGCTGCGGCACCGAGAACGCACGAAGGTCGCCCAGCTGGCGGTGGGGGTGTCTCCGAGGAGTAAGTAATGACTGTCACACATACTGACTGTTCTCGTATTCTAGTCCAGGATTTTAAAGACACTGTTATGAATTAACGAGAATAAAGTACCCGGCAGATGAAGCTCGGGTCTCGGATCCCCTGTGGTTGTTTTTTAACTGCTTTCTAACTTATTTTCCCCCCCTCTGGGACTGGGTCTCATTTGCAGCCCAGAGGCACAGGCTTTATCTGTGGTGAAAATGTCCTCCAAAAATGACACAAATGTTTCGGTTGCAGCCTGTAGTATTTATTCCCAAATACTTTGGCAAAACGGGATATTATGCTGTTTTCTCCATCAGCTAGAATTGGCAGCAGGTGGCAGCTACCACGTGGCCTGTAGGAATTGGCTTGCCTGATAAAATGCAGGATGCCTCGCTAATAGGAATTTCAGATGAACAATCAATAATTGCTTAAAATAAATGCATACTAAACATTACCTGAGCCATACTTATACTAAACACTTATTATACATCTCAAATTGAAACTTAACTGGGTGTCCTGTATTTTTATTTGCAAAACTTAGCCTCCTTACATAGCAAGGGTGACTCAGGTGTGATTGCCCAGGGTTGCCCTGAGGGAAATCAGTGTCTTGGGATGGTCAGCGCAGAAGCTGAACCCAAACAGTTCTATTCTGAGGAGTGGGGTAATAAGTGCTACATATTCACACAGAGAACAAATAGGAGAAGGAGATTTCAGAGGAAGAGATTTGTTTACATAGAGGCGGTCACTGGGGGTAATATTCAACTTTTCTTTTTTTGGCTATGTCCTTGCCCTAGTATCCATACAGGCACACCTGTTTTGGGTGACTTTTATTCTAAGTCACACTGAGCCACAGGGTTATCAAGTTCAAAGAATGGCCATCATGCCCTGGCTCTGGGAAGCCTTGTACATACACTGCACTGACAGAAGCCCTGCCCCTGGCATGATCACCCCAGGTGCCAGGGTGGGTCTTGGTCTGCAGGGCAGGTCCAGCCATTACTTCTCTGTGTGCAGCCCAGGTAGGAGATTGGAGGTAGCAAAGGGGCACTGGCATTGAATTACACGTGGCACATCAAGCAGATCGAACCTGGGGCCCCTTAAGCACCCCCAGGTCCCTGCATAATTAATGCTCACCTCCTCTGACTCCTTCCAAAGCTTTCTCATTGGTTGGAGTTCTCATGAGTTGGTGGGGGACCTGCATCCCCAGAATTTCTAGCTTATGGTGTGGTGGGTCAACCAGAGCAACTGAAGAGCTCCCAGTCTCTGGCTCTACCGTTACAGAGATTGTCCCAGTTACAGATATTCAAACACTGATCCTGGTCCTGCCCCTGCCACACAGGATGACTTGGGATAAGTCTCTCTTCTGAGTCTGGGTCTCTCCATCTAGAGGCTGTTCTTCCCAGCTTGCATATTGTGTTGTCTTGCAGAAGGCCAGCTCTTCTGTGCATGGGAGCTGCGCTTGTTGTGAGTAGCAACATATATCCTATGTATTTATTTTTCTTGTTTTCTTGTACACTACACTTCGAATAGTTTCCCATCTCCAACCTCACACACATGCACATTTCCTGACTTCCTTGGAGGAGCAGGATCCTAGACTCACCTGCTACTATGCCAATCTGTGGCCTGAGAGCCACTTCCTGAGTGGGGGAGGGCTTCCTGATGGGGGGCACTGTGAGGCTACCATGCAAGTTGTCACCTGCAGAAGCCAGCCCCAATATGGATAGTGGAACCTACCCTTGCACTCACAAATGCACAGCTTAGGGGAATATGATTTCCTTAATAGGCCTTGGGCCCTAGAGAGCATTATCTGCTTCATTCTACTGCCCACCCCATCTTACACCTGCCCCATCTCTCCCATCTGATCTGGCTGCATTTACTTCACAGCACCTGCCATTTTATGAACTTGAGTTACATTCTTGTTAACAGGTCAATATTTATACATTTCCCCCACTAGAATGTCAGGTTCAGAAAGCAGGGACCTTGAGGCATCTTATTCACCACTGTATTTTCAAAACTTAGAATACAACCTGACAAGCGTTGGAAAAATGTTTGTTGCATTAGGTTTTACCCACTCTTTTAGAACATGTAAGAGAACCCATGGCGGGATGAGACGGTTCCCTGAATTTGGTGTGTGAATTCTGACTCCATCCCTGACTATCTGTGCGGCTTCAGGTAAGTACATTAATCTCTGAGCTGTAATTAGCTGCCCCGTGGTTTTAGGGTACGATCAGACCACGTGAATGACTGTTCCATTATCACTGCATTTGGCCAGTCCTTGACCTTGGATGTACCACCAAGGGCATAAGTGGTGATGCTGACCAGGGAAGACTGTTTCTTTCATCATTGGTTCAAATGATTTTTGGTTCACTGTTCATGGTGTCATCAAAGAAACTTTGGTGAATTATATGTACTCATGTTGGATAAAAGTTCAACTTTGATGTCCTAGTTCCCAGCATTTGCTTCTCTAGCAGAACCTGCATTGCCCTTTTGACAGGATAGCAGGTCAAAGGTGGGCATGAGGGAACAGAAGCGGCGAGGCCTTGCTTGCTCAAACGTTTCCTCTGTGGAAGATTCTCTGGTCTCTGTCATCATTGCTCAGTGAACCTGCCACCTGGGCGACTTTTGATGGCTTCCTTCTCTTGATAGGCTACAGCTGTGCACGCTGCAGGCCTGCAGCAGGTATGGGGGTTGGGGACTGCCTTTTCTAAAGCTGAAGGCAGACATTGTTCAGGGTTCCATCTATTAGCTGCTTCCCAGACTGATGGAGACAACTTTGTCCCAGGAGATAATCTGAAGAGGCTCAATTGGACTAGGGGACCCTGTACCAGCTCATTTGGCTGATATTTACCTGCTAGAGCTTGCCATCTCAGTCAAGTTTATCTTGCGAATCCAGTTCCCCAAATCAATGCCCTTTGTTAGGTTCTGTAATAAGAGAAGTTCAGCATCTGCAAGTACTTTGACAAATATTTGAATGAGCGCTAGGCTCAAAGAGACTTGGGAATAACAGGACTGGCTTTGTGACTTTTTGTTCTTTTTTTTAGCCAGTACCCCCAAAGGCCACTGGAATAAGAGAGTTTGAAATAATTTACTTTGCCAAGAGGTGTTCATTCACTCATTTTCTCATTTCATCAATGCATAATACTACCTATACTTGGCCAGGCCATGCTGGGCTCAGAGGCTTCCAAGGAGCCTGGAACAAGATGGTTCTGCTGTGAATGAACTATCAGATCTGGCTGTAGGGGGTGACAATTTCTGGCTCCAGTCCTTTGGAAGTTTTAGGGGCAGTGGAGGGTTGTGTCTCTGATGGAAGTAGAAATGAAGTAGGCTTGAACCAACATATAAATGTATTGAATAAGACTGGCGTGCAGTGGGAGAGGCTTAGAATGCACAATTGAATTCAGTCTGGACTGGGATGCAGTAGAACAGGGTTGGCAAATGGATCCCTTCTTGCACACCAAGTATTGCCAACTTCAGGGTTCTGAGACTGTGTACTGACAAAGTCCTTAAGGATCGAACTGGATCCAGAGGAAATGGTCAACTCACAGTGGCTGCCATGAGCATGGGGATGGGAGTGGTAGACCAAATGTTGTCTAAATCTTCAAAGGCATGGTCAGTAGGCAGGGCTTCTAGTCTGAGCTCTAGGTCTAAATAATCTTACAACCTTAGCAGTTCATCTACCTATTCTCTGCTGCAGCATCTTTATCTTCAACACAATGTCTTTGTTGGACAACTTAAGAATCAGACCCTAAAACAAGGATTTGGGTACAGTTTATTTGGGAGATTGTATTAGTTAGACTTCTCCAGAGAAACGAAACCAATAGGAAGAATGTTCTCTCTCTCTCTCTCCCTCCTTCCCTCCCTCCTTCTCCCTCTCCATCTCTCTCCCCCTCCCTCCCTCACTCTTCTCTCTCTCTCCTTAATTTCTTTCAGGTAATTGGCTCATATGGAGGCTGGCAAGTCTTAAATGTGCAGGGCAGGCCAGCAGGTTGAAAACTCAAACAAGAGTTGACATTGCAGCTCCAGTCCAAAGGCAACTTGGAGGCAGAACTCCCTCTTCTTTGGGGAATGTCAGTCTTTTTCTCTTAAAGCCTTCAACTGACTGGAGAAGCCAAATCACATTATGAAATGTTACCTGCTTTACTCAATATCTACTGCTTTAAGCATTAGTATCCAGTTCCATCCATTTTCCTGCAAACAACACTTTACTTCTTTTTTCTTTTTTTAGGAATCATTTGTACAAGGGAGTAACATAAAAATTTCATAGATGCTATTCCCTTAGTATCCCTCCCTCTCCCTTTGAAACAGTGTTTGGTGTGTTCCATTATGCTATCTTCATTCAGATGCATGTAATATACTTGGAACCTCTTCACCCCTCAGTACCCTCTCTTAGCCCTCCCCCTCCCACTGATTCCTTCCCACTGCAGTCCCCCTTTTACATTTATGTCCCATTTTCATTACTATTATTGTTATTTTAAGCCTAGATTCCATATATGAGTGAAAACATGCTATGGTTGCGTTTTTGCACTTGCCTTATTTCACTCAAAATGATCTCCAATTCCATTCATTTTCCTGCAAATGACATAATTTTGTTCTTCTTTGTGGCTGAATAATACTCTACTATGTACATATACCATATTTTCTTTATTCATTTATCAGTTGTTGGGCACTGAGGCTGATTCCACCTCTTAGCTATTGTATGCAGTGCTGTGATGAACATGGATGTACAGATGTCTCTTTTGTAAATTGATTTGCATTCCTTCAGATATATGCCCAAGACTGGTATACAGGTTCACAGGATAGGTCTATTTTTAGCTTTTTGATGGGCCTCCATAGTGATTTCCATAGAGGTTGCACTAGTTTACATTCCTACTTATAGTGTAAGCTTATTCCTTTCCCTTGTATCCTCTCTAGCATTTGTTGTTTGTTTTCTTGATGATAGCCATTTTGACAGGGTGAGATGGAATCTCAATGTAGTTTTGATTTTCACTTCCTTTATGGCCAAAGATGTTGACCATTTATTCATGTATTTACTAGACATTTGTACATCTTCTTCTGAGAACTGTCTGTTTAATTCATATGCCCATTTGTTAATTGAGTTATTCTTTTGCTGTTTAACTTTTTGAGCTCTTTGTATATTCTAGATGTTAATCCTTTATCTAATGAATAGCTGGCGAAGATTTTCTCCCATTCTGTGGGCTCTCTTTTGATTCTGGTAATTGTTTTCTTTGATGTGCAGAAGCTTTTTAGTCTTATGCAATCCCATTTGTCAAGTCTTACTCTTATTTTCTAGGCAATTGGAGTCCAGTTTAGGAAATGATTGTCTATGACTACAACTTCCAATTTTTCCTTATGTTTCCTTGTAGTAGTTTCAAAATTTTAGGCCTTATATTAAGATGTTTGATACACTTTTAATTTATTTTTGTACAGGGTGAGAGGGTCCACTTTCATTTTTTGACACATAGATAACCAATTTCCCAACAGCATTTGTTGAAGAGATTATCTTTTCCTCAATGTATGTTTTTGGCTCCTTTGTCAAAAATCAAATGGCTATAGCTGTATGGGCTTATTTTGGGGTTTTCTGTTCCATTGGTCTTCTTGTCTGTTTTTCTGCCAGAACCATCCTGTTTTTGTTACTATGACTCTGTAGTATAATTTGAAGTCTGCTATTGCTATACTTCCAGTATTATTCTTTTTGCTCAGGATTACCTTAGCTATTCAGAGTCTTCTGTGCTTCAATATTAATTTTAGCATTGATTTTTCTATTTCTGTGAAGAAGGACATTGGGATTTTTATGGGGATTGCATTGAATCTGTGGATTGCTTTTGGTAGTATAGCCATTTTTACAATATTAACTCTGTCCATCCATGAGCATGGATCCATGCCATCTTCTGGTATCTTCTTCAATTTATTTCTACAAGGTTTTATAGTTTTTGTTGTAGAGGTCCTTTACCTCTTTAGTTAAGGTAATTCCTAGCTATTTTTAGAGGCATATTGTGAATGGGATAGCTTTCCTGATTCCTTTTTCTTCCTGTTTGCTGTTGGTTTATAGAAACTCTACTGATTGTTGTATGCAAATTTTGTATCCTGTTACTTTGCCAAAAGTAGTTATTGGATCTAAGAAATTTTGGTGTAGTCTTTAGGGTGTTTTAAGTACAGAATCATATCCTCTTTAGATATGGATAATTTGGCTTTTTTCCTATTTGACTCCCATTTATTTTTTCTCTTTCTCTTGCTTTATTGCTTGGGCTAGGAATTCCAGAACTATATTGAATAAGAATGGAGAGAATGGACACCCTTGTGTTGTCCCTGATT
This sequence comes from Castor canadensis, assembly GCF_047511655.1. Taxonomy (NCBI): domain Eukaryota; kingdom Metazoa; phylum Chordata; class Mammalia; order Rodentia; family Castoridae; genus Castor; species Castor canadensis. The sequence continues at coordinate 5,718,281 of NC_133405.1, forward strand.
TTAGAGGAAATGGTTTAGCTTTTCCCCAGTTAGTACAATGTTGGCTATAGGTTTGTCATATATAGCCTTTATTATGTTGAGGTACATTCCTTCTATTCCTAGTTTCATCGGAGCTTTTATCATGAAGGAATGTCGAAGTTTTTCAAAGGCTTTTTCTGCATCTATTGAGATGATCATGTGATTTTTGTCCTTATTCTTCTTATATGTTATATTATATTTATTGATGTTAATATGTTGAACCACCCTGCATCCCTGGGATGAAACTGATTTGGTCATGGCAGATGATCTTTCTGATGTGTTGTTGGATTCAGTTTGCCATTATTTTGTTGAGGATTTTTGCATCAATGTTCATTAAGGAGATTGGCCTATAGTTCTCCTTTTTTGGAGGTGTCTTTGTCTGGTTTTGGGATGAGTGTAATACTGGCTTCATAGAATGAGTTAGGCAGTGTTCCTTCCCTTTATATTTTGTGGAAAAGTTTAAGGAGTGTTGGTATCAGTGGCAAATCCTTCAGGTCCTGGACTTTTCTTTTTTAAGAGATTCTTTATTGCTGCTTCAATTTCATTACATGTTATAGATCTGTTTAGGTGGTTAATATCCTCTTGGTTCAGTTAGTTTTTGCTTTTTAATCCAACTTAACATTGTATGTCTTTTGATTGGAGAATCGAGACCATTAACATTCAGTGTTAACATTGAAAGATATGTAGTATTTTCTGTCATTTTGTTGTTTTTGTTATTTTTACATTTTTTTGTCCTACTCTTCATTTGCTAAACTACTTGCTTAGTGGAGTTTATTCTTTCCTGTATTTTCCTGGTTGTAGTTATATTCCTCTTCTGTGTATAGAATTCCTTTTAATATCTTATGCAGTGCTGGTTTGGTGGTTATGAATTCCTTTAGATTTTGTTTATCTTGGAAACTTTTATTCTCCTTCAATTATTCAGGATAGTTTTGCTGGATACAGTAATCCAGGTTGATAGTTGTTTTCTTTCAAAACAATAGTTTGAAGTATATTATTCCATGCCTTCCTTGCATTTAGAGTTCTTGTTGAGAAAAATATTGTTATTTTAATGGATTTGCCTTCTCTGTGGTTTGTCACTTCTCTCTTGTAGCTTCCAATATTCTGTTTTTTCTTTATACTTAGTGTATTAATTATAATATGTATGAGCATGTTTCTTTTTTAATCTTGCCTATTTGGTGTTCTGAAAGTCTCCTATACCTGTATGACCCTCCTTTTTCAAGATTGAGGAAGTTTGCTGCTATTATTTTATTGAATAAGTTATCTGTTCTTTAGTTTGTATCTCTTTTCCTTCTTCTATACCCATGATTCATGGGTTTGGTCTTTTGATTATTTCCTAGAGGTGTTTCACATCCATTCATATTTTCTTAGTATTTTTCTTTTTTTTTTGAATTCTAATATAAATAATTTATTTAGAGACTATCACATTGCAAGAGGTTCACTGAAAATAAAAAGGTCAATACAACTCTTGAGGACCATCCAATTGTTTAGACAAATTCATAGTTTTGAAAGTAAGTTAAATTTTTATTTTCTTTACTGGAGATCTTTAAATTTTTTTTATTTAACACTATTGGAGTTTGAACTCAGGGCCACACATTTGCTGGGCAGGTGCTCTACCACTTGAGTCATGTCTACAGCTCTTTTTAAAAGTTGTTTTCCAGGTAGAGTCTCACATTTTTGCCCCAGCCAGCCTCAGACCACAATTCTACCTATGTCCTCTCATGTAGCTGGGATTACAGGTACATGTCACCATGCCCAGATTATTGATTAGATGGGGTCTTCCTAAGTTTTTGCCTGGGCTGGCCTTGAACCACAACCTTCCTGATATCTGCCTCCCAAATAGTTTGGATTACAGCTGTGATGAGCCACCATGCCCAGACTTTTTTTTTTTGAGAAATCCTAGTATTTTTTCATTGTCCATAACTGATTGATCTAATCACTCCACTTTATCTTTATTCCTTGTTACTTTATTTTCAAGACATTATATCCTATTATCCAGACTTTCAATTGACCTTTTATTTGGTCAATTTTTTTTTCATTTCCAAAATTTCAATTTGATTTTTTCAGGATTTCTATATCTTCTATTCTTCTTTCATATCTTGCATTATCTTTATTTCATTCAGCTGTTTGAATTCTCTTTGAGTTCAGTTAGCTGTTTATTTGCATCTTCATTAAATTGAATTCATTCAACTACTTCTACATCTCCTCCTTAACTTCACTAATATTCTTGTCATTTTAAGAAATTCATTGTTTGAGATTTTTTCCTCTTCAAGTCCTTTAATGTAGAATCATTGACTTTTGAGACATACTGCCTTTTTCCATGAAATTTGTGTTTCTGAGCTGGGGTATATACATCTAGGGTGATGTTTTTGCTTGGACATTTCAAGTTTCTGTGACATTTTGGTTTGGAATTTCTCAAAAATTATTTATGTCTGGGTAGTGGCAGGGTTGTGGTGTATTTTCTTGTTGCTAGACTGGAAATATGTAGCTTAGTAGTTAAAATTTGACATTTAATGCTCAAGATGCTGGGTGCAGCCCCCTACTACACTCAGGAAAGGAAAGCTTACCTGCAAAAACTATTACTGGTTTAACTTGAGATGTAACACATTGGTACATGGAAGCAATGCTAAGAATCTCTATGCATAGCTATCCTTACCTCAACTAGCAAAAACGCTTTGTCTCTCTTATTATTGCTTTTGTTTTCTCTCCAACAAAATTAGAGATAAGGGCAGAACAGATTCTGCCTGGAAGCAAAGGGGGGTGGTGGGAGCAATGACCCAAACAGTCTATGCACATGTGAATAAACGAATATAAATAAAAAAAACTATTACTGGTGATAGAGTACAATCTTGAGATTACAGCAAACTCTAATGAAATGCAACCACTGCTTCTGCTATAGTATATTTAGAGGAATATAAGAGAAAACATGCTTGAGGAAGACCTTAGTTAATGAGGGTGGTAATGGGAAGGAGATAGATGAGATAACACTAACAAACTGTACCAGGTTCATGGTTTTATAATGCAGGATGGGGGCTGGCCTAGTTTACTAATAGGGATTAAAGAGAAAGTGGAGTGAGGTAGGTAGGAAAGAGCTAGTTAATGTTGTGTTGGGGAAGAGAGGAGGAAGAAAGAGTAACAAAATTAAACAAAAAGAAAAGACAGTCTGGCAATCTAATTACTTGCTAAAAGTGTAGGTAGCAAAGGATTATGGATGGGGAGCTAGAGATAGAGGCAAAATATGAGTAAGAGATCAGTTCTGATTGTAGACAGAAGGAAAGTATAAATGGGGGAGGGTGATAGGGAAGGGAGGGAAAGCATATGGTTTAAAATTGAATACTGAAGGGTGGGTGTCATGGTTTATATACAGAAAAAATCAAAGGAAGAAAAGCAGAACTAACAAGAAAATGATATACTAAAATGATTTTTAAAAGATTTTAGATATACTAAAAATGTAATACAAATAAATGAATAAAAGGCCAAAATGATCAGAAGCAAACAGTGACAACAAACTTGTAAAATGTCAGAATTTTCAATTGCTTTTCTAAACAACTATTAAATAAAAAACAAGTATTACAACAACCTTCCCCGCAACCCCAGTCCAAGTCCTTCAAGTGAGTAGATGGCAGTCTAGTCTGAGACGTGACTTTGGAATGGAGTCTATTTGTGCTAGTTCTTCAGTGTAGGGAAGGGGTGGGTTTGGATATCTGAATACAATTTCTATTGAAAGTTTATGAGGTCTGAGCCCTCAGTCCTCCAGTCTCACACATTTCCCACTAAACTTGTAGTTTCTCCTTAGTCTCCACCAATTCATAGTCTGCTGTTCACTCCAGCAGCAGTGCTTCCTCCCCTCTGCTAAGATGCATACTACCCTGGTTTCTTAGATGGAGGTGTTCTGTGGCAGGTAGCCTTGTTCTGTCTAGCCTGAGGGCTCTATCTTTATATTTGCAGGGGGTTCTATGGCGGCATGTCCATTGCCTGTTGCTTTTCTTGCTGATTTTTCCATGAACAGGATGCACCCTGGCTTCCATACCCATAAGGTATGAGTGCTGGGGCTTCTGCCCCTGTGGTCCATGGATCTGTTTTGTGAACAATTACTGCATACTTGTGGACTGATGATGGAATCAAAACTACTTTGCCACCACACTAACTTTCTTAGCAGTTCTACAGGGAGTTATGTGTGAGAATAGCTATTTAATAAGGTGTATCTGCAAGGAAGATTGGTGGGCAATGTCACTCCATTACCACCTTACGGTCATCCCCTAATTCTTCTTTATGGATGACATTTTCCTTATCTATTCATCACTTGATATACACCTGGGCTGATTCCATAGTGTGGCTATTGTGAATAGTGATGCAATAAACATGGGGATGCAGGTGTCTCTATTGTATGCTGACTTACATTACTTTGGAACTATGCCCAGGATTGGCATAGCAGGATCATATGGTAGTTTAATTTTAGTTTCTTGAGAAACGCCTATACTGATTTTCATAGTGACTGCACTTGAGTTACATTCCCACCAACAGTATATAAGGGTTCTTTGTTCCTAAATCCTCACCAATATTTGTTGCATTATGTTAAGTAAAATAAGGCAGACTGAGAAACACAAATAACACGTTCTCTCTTGCATGGAGATTTTATTTATTTTATTTTATTTTATCATTTTTACATGTACTTATATGTGTAAACATTTCAGCCACCTCCCCACCCCCACCTCTGGGCAGAACCTGTTCTGCCCTCTTGTTCTCTGATTTTGTTGAAGAAAAAAATATAAAAGATAATATAAAAATAATAATCATTTGACATAAGGACAGCTATACAGAGAGATTCCTAGCATTGCTTCCATGCACATGTGTATTACAACCCACATTGGTTCATCTCTACCAGACCTCTTCACTACATCCTAGTCCCCTTCCCATAGTGGCCTTCCAGTTTAAGATTAGTATATTTGTTCCTATACAGTGAGCACATCAGCCACATTCAAGGTTTTGGTTTTCTTCCCTTTCCCTATTTTTCCCGTGCACTTTCTCCCCTTAGTGTGTGACCCAAGTCCAATAATAATTTAGACCTTAAAAACAAGAACAACATGAGTATAGCATGGGGTAACTGTTTGGGGATGGAAACCAGTGGGAGGGGGAGAGTGAAGGGAAAAGGTGAAGGGGGTGAGTATGATCGAAATACTTCATACACATGTATGAAAATAGAATAATGAAACCTGTTAAAATTATTTTAAAAGAGAGGAGGATAGGGAATAAGAAATGCTAATAGAAGGGGTGAATTTGATCAAAGCACATTATATGCATGTATGGAAATATCACAAGGAAACTCCTTTCCACAATTAATAATAAAAATCAATAAATAAACAAATGTTAATTATCAACAAAATATACCTTCATGCAACATCCATACTAGTGTTTGACTAAAAATAGTAGCATGTTAACACACACAATTGACTATCACAGAGGTGAGCTCAGGAAATATCAGTAGAGGAAGAACTGATACCAGAAGGGAAAATAACCAAAACAAAAGATGTGTCATCAAGCAAGTTACCACTGCAGACAACTAAAGTAGAATCCTTCTGGAGACCTCTGGGCACCTCAGTAGAAATATGTCAGACATGGTGGTGAATGCCTATAATCCCAACACTTGGGAGTCAGAGCAGGAGGATCTCAAGTGAGAGGCCAGTCTTGGCTACAGAGTGAGTTCCAGGCCAACTTGAACTACATAGAAAAACCCTGTCTCAAAATAACAAGCAGAATAAAAGAAAACAAAACAAAAAAAGACAGAATAGAACACATGCCTCAGAGGAGTGAAAGACCTGGCTCATTCATACACTAATGTTTATTTGTCCTTGGTTTAAAGCTGCGTCCAGTATGGGGGTTAACTCATTCTTCAGGGCTGCTCTGTGGGCAGGTGGAGCAGACAATAGTGGCAGAGACAGCATCCAGGCAAAATGGCTCAAATACTTGGAAGGTGGACCAGTGTAGGACGGTAATGGTCATGGCTAAGGGACATGCGTGGGATACAGAAACTATCTTTAAATCTGAGAAAATATACATTCTTCATCTTCCTCATTGAGAATCTACAACCGTAAAATGAAAAAAATAGATATGAAAGTACTGGAATTTTAGTCTTTATGAATGAGGTATTAATTATTTAACTAAAAAGCTAAAATTTTAAATTAAAATAAATATCCTCTCTTTTGAATATTCAATTTAATCAAGATTGTCCTGATAAATGCCATGACAGACTAATTCCAATTCATCTTTCCAATGTCAGTGATGATGTCATTTTCCCAGAGGCCTTCTCTTGTCCTCTCTGACCAGATCACATGCTAAACACTCTCAAAACAGTGTACTTTTTTCCTTTAGAACATTTCTCAGCTGCATTTCTTTTCAGGAAGGAACCATTTATCTTTTCTTTACTACTGATTCTGGAATGTATACTTAATAAATATTTAATTTAAAAATTAAGAAAATGTGGCAGAAAAGAAAGGTTTTGGAATCCATACAATTTAGTGAATGCTGTAAAATAACATCATACAATTACTCAAACCAGGATTACAAAATTATCTTTAGGAGCCTGCCTAAATGAAGAGAAAATAGTGACTTTTAATCAATATAGCAATTACTCATAAGTAAATGGGCATTCTTAAAGTACTTGAGGAAAATTACTTCCTTGGAGGCGCTTTTTATTTTTATTTTTTGTGGTGCCTGGGATGAAACCCAAGCACTGTGCCACTAAGCTACATCCCCAGCCTTAAACTCCATAAGTAAATTGCTCCCTGAAATTATGTTTATGCTACTAACTTTCCTTTGTACCTATCCATTTCTTTCTTTTCTTTTTTTGGTGGTACTGGCATTTGAGCTCAGGGTCTTGCTTGCTAGGCAGGTGCTTCCCATGGCTAAAGAGTCATGTTCCCAGCCCTTTTTGCTTTAAGTTATTTTTCAGATAGGAGCAAATTTTTTTTTCCTGGGGCCAGCCTTGAACTGTAATCCTTCTGTCTATGCCTCCCACATAGCTGGAAATCCTGGCATGTGCCACCATGCCCAACTTATTGGTTGAGATGGGGTCTTGCTAATTTTTTTTCACCTGGGCAGGCCTTGAACCATGATCTTCCTGACCTCCCACTTCCTGAGTTGTTAGAATTACAGGTGTGTACCACCATTCCCATCCCCTATCCATTTCTTTTTTACTTCTTCTTAGTTTAAAAACTCAATCTTTCATCTAGACTACACCAGTACCTTCCTCACCAGCACTTGACTGGTGCTTTAGAAATTAAAGTTCTTTTTGCAATAGTTACAAAGTATCCCTATCATCTGCTTAGGACCTATAAGGCCCTTTAAAATCTAACCCTGTCTCACCAATACAGCTTGTCTCTTCCAGTCCTTTCTTTCCCACCTCAGAGTACATATTTCGGTAGATATTATGCTGTCACATGCCTTATGTGTGCACTTTTTTGCTGTGGAACACCCTTCCAACTTCCTTTACCTTACTTTCTCCTACTCATCACTTAAGACTATGAACAGGCATCTCATTTACTAGGAAGATGTACCCCCCTGGATGGTTTAATCTTTCATCTGTGTACCCACAGCCCCTTTGCTTGGCTGTAGGACCTCTTGTCCCACAATATATGGGAGAACTCTTATTGTGTGTTTAACTTGTCTAGGACTCTTGGAAGTCAATGGCCATATGATTTGTCTCTGAATCCTCAGTGCCTTTTATTGTTCTCATCTGAATTGTGAGGATTAAATAAGACAAAAGAAGTCTCCCACTCTCATAGAAAATAAAGCTTGTTGTGAAAACTGTACATTATAATGGCGGAATTCTGTCCCCAGCTTCAACTATTTAAATATCTCTATTTTAAGTATTTTTATGTGTGACCTTGGGTAGTAATTTCTGATATTGCAAATGTTTTAAATTGTTCTTTTCCTTTATAATTGAACAGTCCATTCACATAGGTCCATGAGTGTCTAATTAAGGACAGATATTTGTTGCTTTCGATGCCATCTATGTCTCAATTTTACTAAGATTATGAGACCTACACTCTTGTCATTTGAATCAGCACTTTCACTTTTTAGTTTTCCACTTATTTTCTGAAACAATAATGACATAAACAAAACATTTACATAATTGCACCAACACTGTAAGACAAAGAAGGTGGTACTGCTGACACTGGCTGAGTCCAGCACCATTAAGCAATCACTTGAAATGTTTATTCATCAGCAGTTTAGAGAAAGCAAAAATTCATCTGATGCAAAGCAGTATGAGATATCAATGTACAATGATGCATGAGGGTGAAGTTGTTTGACAGTCAAACACATGAAAACATCAAGGACTTTCTGTCAATTTATGTAAATGGACTTCACTTTGGTTACCAATGTCTCCTTGATACCCAACAGTTCCTAATGTACAAAGGATGCCTCCTTTTCTTTTCTTAAATTTACTTTTCGCAGTGCTGGGTATAGAACCCAGAGCCCTGCACATACTAGGCAAGTACTCTACCACTGAGCTTCAGCCATCCCTTTCCTTTCAACAGGAGTTTAGCATTTTGAGTGCTTTCAAGAGTTATTCAGTTCCTCTAAGATGAAGAGCCAAGTGTACCATGTGTTCTCCATACACAGGCATAGGTATGTGTTTTCAGTAGGATGATTCTCTGCCCTGTTGTCATCAGTTATTCACTCTCCTTCCCCAATAGGAATATCAGATACAGAACCACCACAGAAGAAGAACCTGATAACTGGATATGGAATTGTATTACATTTGCAAACACTCATCAGTTTATTTCTCACGAGAGAGGAGGTGTGGCACTGTCCCGTTAGGTATTCCAAGTCTGCATTAAAACCACAGAACTAAAAGGGATGGTGGTGTTCATCCAGTGAGGGTCTGCATTTAGGAGAGTGACCCTCAAATCCAGATGGCCAGCTGCTCTTCTTTCAAGGTCCAAAGGATTAAAATATTCCTTCATGACCTACTAGTGCCCTGCAATATGATCTATTGTTATTCTATTTTGTTAATTGTGTGTCTTTTTCAGCTAGACCCTATTTTAAGGACTACCGTGATAACTTAATGCAACTGTTTCTATGTTAATGAAACAGGGAGAAGGTCCCTGGATCAGGAACCTCTCATTTGTGAGATAATCCCAAACAAGTCACTTTACCTCTTTGACCTTCATTCACCATATGTAAAATGGAGGAGGGGATATACTGGCTTATCTTGGAAAGTCTGCAGTCCTAGTGTTGTAGGAGTTAGTGATTCCTGATATTTCAGTAAAGTCCCCTAGCTAGTCAGACTTTGCTCATGGATATGTCATAAAATGTTGATCTGGAGGACTTTTAAAATACATGAATTCTCAAAGCCCATTTTCCTTAGGTGTCCAATACAACAAAGACAACAACCTTACACAATGTATCTTTTTACAGATCCTATCATGGAGAGAAACCTGGTAGAATTTACAGTTTTTTTTTTATTGCAGTGATGGGAAACAAACCCACATTGTTGTGTATCCTAGCCAAGAGATCAACCCCTGAGCTACATCCCCCAGCCCCACATTTACAGTTATAGATTGATTTTATTGATTTTTTCCCAGCCTGAGGAATGAGGAAAATTTCTAGAATCATGTCCATTTTTCTGGCTTAGGGTACATTATGGGGCCAATCTGAGAGGCAGAGGAAAAAGAAAGAGAAGATTGAGGGGCAAGATGATATTTTGGATTCACTAAGTTTGAGGTGGCTATGGGATTTATTGATGGACATATCCCACAGTCCATTAGAAAATATTCTATTTTAAGGCAATATCATGCTAATTTTTATAATGTTACTTTGTTATCATAGCATCTTTATACAATTTCTCTCATCTCTTAGATAAGTTGTAAGTATTACTTGTACTTGAGAGATAAGAAATCCAAAGAGGTTAGGTCAAGGGAAGGGAAATGATGGATGGGATAGTGATTTATAAACATTTAAGTGCTGTGCACATAAGAAGACTGATTAACTCCTGTAGGTCCCCAAGAAAGGAACCACTGGGGTCAGATTAGATCCTGGCTTATGGCATTTGTTCCTACATCCTCTAGTAATTACACCTTGTATCTATAAGTCATTCATTAATTCATTCTGGAAAAAATTTTCATTCCAGAGAAGAAGGTAATTCCATAAAAGTTGACAAGTTAGTGTGGCAAGTACTATTTATAAGGGCAGTACAGTGGAAACTGACATAGTGTGGAGGTTTAAGAAGGAATTTCATGGGATGATGTTAATTTAAGACATGGAAAGTCAGACAAATGGAAGAGGCTTCTTTCTTCACATGTCTAAAGATTCAGTGTTCTTTCACCTCTCTCTCACATGGTATTTTATCCTCCAATATGGCTATCTCAGGATATTTGGTGTTTCTTAAATGACAGGTGGTGGTCCCCAGAGTGAGCTCTCTAAGAAAACTTTGCAGAAAATGCCTTAGCCTTCAAGTACAAACACATCACTTCTGCCATATCCTGTTACTTCAGCAAGTCAATAAGCCCAACCTAGACTCAAGAGGAAGGCAGATAAATCCCACCTCTTGATGAGGAAATGGAGAAGGGCTAACAAATAATTGCATCCATATTTAATCTCCCACAACATGTGAAGGAGTTCGATTTTTATCCCAAGTGTAATGGATCCATTGTGGCGTTTTAGGCAGGAGGCTGACATGATGATCAGGTAGAAATTTTAAAGAGATCCCTTTGGTTGCAGATTGGAACATAAATTGGGAAGGGAATTGAGATGGGTGGAAGAGAGCAGTTAAGAAACTTTTGATGCCCTTAATGCAGAGAAACTAAAGCAGATACCTTAAAGCAACTGAGGCCAATAGGAAAAGGGGACCAGGAACTAGAGAAAAGGTGAGATCAAAAAGAATTAACCTAGAAGGTAACACCCACGCACAGGAAATCAATGTGAGTCAATGCCCTGTATAGCTATCCTTATCTCAACCAGCAAAACCCCTTGTTCCTTCCTATTATTGCTTATACTCTCTCTACAACAAAATTAGAGATAAGGGCAAAATAGTTTCTGCTGGGTATTGAGGGGGGGAGCGGGAGGGGGTGGAGTGGGTGGTAAGGGAGGGGGTGGGGGCAGGGGGGAGAAATGACCCAAGCCTTGTATGCACATATGAATAATAAAAGAAAAATGAAAAAAAAAAAAAAAGAAACTTTTGATGAGTCCAGGCTGTACTTTACGACAGGGTGGTGGCAGTGGTGATATTAGCAGAGCAATGGCTTTTAAAATTTTAGGAGATAAAATCAAGAACTATTGATTCAGTTTAGGAGATGAAAGAAAGTTCTTTTAATCTTTTATGCTTATATTGTGCTTTTCCTTTTATTCATTCTTTCTTTCTTTATTCATCCATTCATTGAAAAATGTTTACTGAACACTGACCACAATGATGCTATATTTCAGGAACTATGCTCTGTACAAGATACCAAGAGGTATCCTCTCTCAGGGAGCTCAGGTAGAACTTGGTCACAGCTTCAAACAACTATTTGACAATAGTAATATCTACCGTGTATTGATTCCCAATACTGTATCAGCCACATTGTGTATTCAGTAGCTGTTGGATATTTTATTTATTGAGTGGTTTCATATAATATGTGGCCATCTATAACTCTGATGCAGGCACTGGAGGTTGTTGTGTAGGAAGGAATCTAGCTCAGTATCCAACATCTACAGTCCACATGGTTTTCCTCTTCTCTATCCATCACTCACAGAAAAAAAGCTCTAATTAATGATGTAAAAGTGCCTATGAAATTTCTCAGTGATATTTTTTTCATGGGGTGATCTATGTATCAGATTCCTCTTTGAACCCCCTACTCTGTGGTTGCAGGAATTCTGAGAGTCACAGGTTTCTGCCATTGCCTCCAACTCTCCACTATCCACTTTTGTCTCAGAGACCAGAGCTCATGAGCAGAGTGTGGCTATGATTCACTGGGCAGTAGAACATGACCCCTTCCTTTTCTTTATTGTAAGAACAGTCTGCCATATTTCACAGTTTTTTAAAGAAGAATAAGAAAGGTTCATTCCCAGAAAATCCTAGTGGATTTGAGACCCATTGCCTCCTGGAAATAATGGGCCTCTTTTTGGGAATCTGGACCCCAACAGGTCCAGCTGCTGAAAGTTCTGGTTAACTCATCTTTCTCCTTGTCTCCACACAGCACCACTGTCTCCTCTTTTCTCTCAAAGCCCTGAAACTTTGATATTTAGAAATTAAGTCTAAATAATGCAGTTTGGTAATTACCAGCCCAAGGCAGATTTAAACTAATGACTTCAGGAGGAAAGAATTTTTTAATGGCTTTTTTTCTTTCAGATTTTCAAAGAAACTGGCACTGTACTTTTCATCTCACACATCGCAAATTTACATCTTCAAAAGCTGGAAAACGTCAACACCTCAGAAAAAATATAATGTAAAATATGTGGACATCTGCTCACCTGGAGTAGCAGTAATCACAGAGAAAAATGTGATCTCCTGGATAGGCCAGCTTTAGGCTTGAGTGCTTGGACCTGACTTAAGGCCATCTTCAGCCTTCTTAGCTTTATATAACATAAAAGCCAGGCAGCATGTATCCTGGATTAGGCTGCTGGTAAAACCAGAAAGTTATTTCAACAGAAATCAACAGTGGACCTGTTGTGTTTTACTGGAGTGAGACAGGGTTGGAGAAGCTTAGCTTCCCACTGTGGTATAACACCTTCAATAGGGCCTTCCTGTCCAGCCCAGGCCTGTTGGGATAGGAGTAAGCATTCCACAGGTATTTCCTGAAAGGCTGTCTTACAGTCTCCTCTCAACGTATACATTCATGGCCAGGTCATTTATCCTGCCTGCCACCTTGGGCTGATGAAAATGTTACTTTGACTTATGGCTTGAACACTTCCTTAGAAAGTTGGGGACAACAAGTAAGTTCTATCCCTAAGTTTTCTTCATGGAAATGTTTTCATTGTTTATAGTCTGTGAATTTTGGATGGCAGCCAATGCTGAAGCCAAGAGGAAGGCTTTCTCTGGGATTTTGCCTGCATCCACCACCATAATAAATATGTGATGTTATTATCAGTCTGTTTGATTTAACAGAAATGCTTTCTTTGTCTGAAAGGACAGCTGTGTAGTTTGCAAATTCATACATTGTCCTATGCTGTTAATTGGCAATCATATTTTCATTTCATTATTATGAGATTAATGTAACTTCTTTTTGAGTCCTAATACATCACATAGTAAAGAAAGCCCAGGCAATTTTTGTGTTGAGCAGAGCTAGTTTTCTACCAGACCTCTCTTTTAATTTCTGAAAGATGAGATATTTGCACTAGGACTCAGCAGTACAAAAAAGAAACCCACAAATTTATCTGTAGGATGAAGAATTGGTAGCTGACGGAGAATTATTCATTTTGAGAATGCCTATCTTTTTGATAAATAACCAAGGAAGTAGTAAAACTTCCTGGTAATTTTTAGAAACAATAGGAATGATCTTTTTTAGCATGGTTTAGACATTGCACTGTTGCAATTTGGGGGGATGTAATGATGCTGTCTAGGTCCCTAAGTGCATTGAGCTGTGATGGCTGGTTGTAGACAGTATTTCTCAAAGAACAGCTTCTTGATTAAGTCACAACATTCTAGAGAAGTGATTTGGAACTTTTTTGAATTATTGATTACTTTGGGGATAGAAATGAGCCCATGTTTTGCTCCATACCCCACATACTCATGTGTGCACTTTTATACATACCATTTCAGGGAGCTCATTAAAACTCTAGAGACCTATCCTAAAAGACCTTGGGCCCCAGGTTAAGAACTCCAGTTGAGGAATCTGGTTCTCAGGCTTGAACTGTCTTAGGATGCCAGACTGGAGGATATTCAAGCTAACTAAAACATCAGACAGTGAAGAATAAAGGCAAAAAGTTAAAAAATTTATTACAGGGATTTCCTCTTCCCAATAGCCAGAGTGCATATGTGTCTGCTTCTCAGTATCTAGAAACATAGAAAGCAGAATAATTTAGACAAATATTGCTTAGACAGCTGGGTAGCCTGGAGATGACCATGTCTACCCAGGTGACAGTGTTCTGACAGTGTCCCTGAGCCAAAATCCTCTCCTCAGAGATGACAAGTCCAAGATCTCTCTCCCTTAGACACTACTGGACACAAATGGCAACTCGTGCCTTTTTGAACTGTTTGCTATGATGTTTACCCTCTTGATTTACACATTTTTTCTGGGATTTGAACTCAGGGTTTTGTGCTTGCTAAGCATGCACTTAACTATTTGAGCCATGCCTCCAGCCCACACATTTTTTTCTTTAGACAGTATATGTTACTTTCAGCCCTGGAAGTTATTTGTCTTCTCCACATAAAGGCTGCCAACAGTTTTAACTGCACAAGTATGGAAGATCCATGAGCTCAGGGGATGGACCCAATCTATCATTTTTCTGCACAATATTAATCTCAGGAACTCACAAAAAACTGGAAAGTGCTCCTATATATTTGATGCATTTTGCGGCCATAATAGTTTTCTACCTAGCCAGTCCTGCACTAGAGCTTGGACAAAAGAGGACAGCTGTGATCAAGACTAAAAACCAATTTTAACTCCCTATTAGAAAATCGTGATGCACCATTTCCCCCAAATGACTAATTCAGAGTATATACATGTTTTAAAGTTGTATGTTCTTACTTCAGATCATATTTCCAGTCACTTTGCCAAAAATCCATGTGCACAGTGTGCCACCTTGGGGTGGTCTACAGAATGGAATAGCTGAGTACCAGTTTTGGAGGAGTCTATGGTCCTATCGAAGCATTGCTATTTGGGGGTTCTCTGATGTCCATCCTCATTTATTCATGTAACCCAACATGGCAAAGGACACTTTTCTACCCTGATATGAAGACTCCTTAGGACTTCTCTGAACCATAATGGGATAAGGTTGCTTTGAAATACAAAGGCATCTGATAGAATTTGTGTTGTAGCAATGCCTGGAAAGGGAACTTCTACCCAGTCCATATTTTTATTTACCAGTAGATGAGTCAGATATCTGGAAGGATGATAAGTATCTTAGAACAGTTATTAGCTCCCTGTCAAAAGTATGACAGTTGAGCTGAGGTTCTCATATTTCTAATAATAAGAGCAAAATGTTGCAAGCTAATGACTGGTCCTGGAGAGAAAGGAGTGTCCGTGGCACAAAGCAGTGGTCCCTGGGGCACTGCCTTGTATTTTCATTTTTTCAGACTGGCCTTACACTTCATAAATCTGTCAGTCATTTTGAATAAAATTTCTGTTTGTGTTGGGCAAACCATTTCCAGCATTTTATATGAACTATTTGGCAAGCTGGAAAGACAATGAAGACTGGATTTCACATTGAAATAAGGCAAAAAATGAGTTTTTAACTTAACTGATCATTTCTTTGCTACCTTTAATGCCTTACACCTATTAAAAAGCTAGTGTCACATTTCCTTCAGATTGGAGAACTTAAGTTGAATCTTCTCATTTAGGTTGCCATCTGGTATGCTACTAACAGTCTCGGAGAGTAAGAGGCCATCTGTTAATACTTTTTCCAGGAAGCTTTTTATAGAGCACTGAAGTGGCAACTCTCAAAAACACATTGTAATGACTTACATGATCTTGGGTATATGTACAAGTTGAGGCTAGTATTTTATTTCTACATACACTATTCTCTTCTATTGAGGAGTGGCAGAGGAATGAAGAAATATAGCATATTTATAAGCACAAAATGCTTATCTCTAATATATGGTGATCCATAAGGTCAACAGGTTATTTACCTTCTGGCATTTTAAATATGTTTCTAAATATATACTGAGAAATGATGATGGTCATTTATTGAATACTCCAATCACTATGCCAAATGCTTTATATCATTTTCTTATTTTATCCTTTTAATACCCTTAGAAACAGTGGATGATGTTATACAACCTACAGATGAAAAAGAACTGGTGCTCAGAGAGGTTAATGACTTGCTCATGACACAAAACTAGTAGTAACCGGCATTTGAACAATTTTCTTGTCCTATTTTTTCTGACTCCAAATCTCATGCTGCTCTTTATAAGGAATTCTTTCTCACTGTCCTGTGAAGCCTTGAACACTATCCCTTTTGTAACCATCCAGATACCAGCAATGAGACTTTCTATTACTAGACATAAAGGTTTACATAAATTTGATCAAGGACAGCTAATGGTTTGGATGAATAATAGTATGGGTCAGGATGTGTTAGGCTTTGCTGTAGTTACAAATCATCCCTAAACCTCAGTGCTTAGAGGAAAAACCTATTTATTGATCCTGCTGTATGCCTGACTCAGAGAGTGATCTGCTCCTTGTGATCACTCATGCTGCTGGACCCTCCCTCCCCAGGCTGCCATGATTACAATGGCACTGTTTCTCCTCATTTCTTCCCACGTCTCATTGATCTAAACAAGTACTTGACCAACCCAAATGGGAAGATGAAAGTTATTTCTCCACACTGGTTGGGAAATTTCAATTTTACCCCAAGTGTGACCAGAAAATGATGATCCAGAATATTTGGGACGACTTCTTTTGTCACTGCAGCAAATTATAGCAGTCCATTGAAAACCTCCTACTCGTTGAACATTTTCCAATTTGACATAATAACTAGTTCTGTACTACACTTTGTCATTGACTGTGCGATAGTATTTGGCTATTGCTTAGTTATCTGTGTTGGTGGCTACTTCATTAGGCCATTGGATGTGTATACAAGGACCCAAAGGTCAGCTTGCCTTTTCTAGATAGCATGACTTTTGGAAGACTTATAAACTAAGCAGTCATATTTTAAATGTCTATTTTACTTTATATTTGTATTTTCTTTTACATTTGCTGTTTATTTTATGAATGTATATGAAAGCAATACACATTTCTTAGTTTTGGGGTAATATAACAGAATAGCACATGCTGGGTAATTTATAAAGAACAGAAATTTATTTTCTAGTAGATTTGGAGGCCAGGGAAGTCCAAGATCAAGATGCCAGAGTTTTCCTGTGTCCTCAAGAGGGGAGGAACAATTTGTACTCACATGACAGAAGGGCAAGGAAGCCAAAGAAAGCCAAACTTGCCCTTTCATATTGATATTAACTATTCATGAAGACAAAAATATCATGACTTAAATACCTTCCATTATGCCCCATGTTTCTACAACATTTCTATTGGGGATTGAATTTCTAACACATGAATTTTGGAGGATGTGTTCAAACCACAGCACATGTTCATTGCTGAAAACTTGAAAAAAATATAGCAAATGTGATAAAAAGGAAAATCACTAATAATTATTAATGAGTCTATTAAAATAATAACTGCTTTTTAACATTTTGAAAAGTAACTTTTAATTCTTTTTGTATGCTCTGACCATTGCACTCATCCTTCCAATAAACAGTAGCCCTTTATGTACTATAGTGACAACCTATACTATTTCCTCAATGTACTTATTAAAATTTGTAATTATATATTTGTGTATTTAATGTTTAATACATGTGCTACTCTAGAAGGTAAATGCCATGAGGAGGTTTGTGTTCTTGTTCGAATTATATCCCCGGAGCCTATCAGAATGCTTGACATAATGGGTCAAGCACTAAATAAATGTTTATTGAAATAATGAATGACACACATGTATACATGCTTTCAAATTATGTAATGGAATATTCATTTGTTAAAATATCACAGTATTTTGATTGAAACGTTTAAAAAAATTGCTCTTAGCAGGTTTCCAGTATATTCAAAATAGATTTTCCTTCTTTTTTAAAAATTATTCATTTATTCACATGTGCATACATTGTTTGGGTCATTTCTCCCCCATGCCCTTCTCCCCCACTCTCTTCCCCTCCCCTCACTTCTAGGCAGAACCTGTTCTGCCCTTATCACTAATTTTGTTGCACAAAAGACATAAGAATAATAAAGAAGACAAAGTGTTTTTGCTAGTTAAGGATAGTTACACAGAAATATTCCTAGCATTGCTTTCGTGTACACATGTGTTATAGTCCATGTTGATTCATCTCTAACTGATCTTTATACTGGTTACTGATCCCTTTCTCACGTTAACCTCTGTTGCTTTAAGGTTTCTGTATTAGCTCCTCTGGAGTGAGGACATCAAACGCTTTCATGTTTTGGGTTTTCTACCTATTCTTATATCTCCCGTATGTGATCCAAGTCCAACCACCTTGCTGCATTTGCCCTAGATGTAAAGTCCGCATAGGAGGGAGAACATATAATTTTTGGTCTTCTGAGCATGGCAGACCTCGCTCAGAATGATATTCTCCAGTTTCATCCATTTACCTGCAAATGATAAGATTTCATTCTTCTTCATGGCTGAGTAAAATTCCATTGTTTACAAGTACCACATTTTCCTGATCCATTCATCAATAGTGGGGCATCTTGGTTGTTTCCATAACTTGGCTATTGTGAATAGCGCTGCAATAAACATGGGTGTGCAGGTGCCTCTGGAGTAACCTGTCTTGCATTCCTTTGGGTATATCCCCAGGAGTGGGATTGCTGGATCATATGGCAGGTCTATGTTTAGATTTTTAAGAAGTCTCCAATTTTTTTTTTCAGAGTGGTTGCACCAGCTTGCATTCCCACTAGCAGTGAACTAGGGTTCCTTTTTCCCCACATCCTCACCAACACATGTTGTTGGTGGTGTTTTTGATGATGGCTATTCTAACAGGGGTGAGGTGGAATTTTAGTGTGGTTTTGATTTGCATTTCCTTTATGGCTAGAGATGGTGAGCCCCTGGCAAACCTGACTAAAATGAGGGGAGAAAAAAACCCAAATCAGTAACATCAGAAATGCAAAAGGGGAGATAACAACAAACACCACGGAAATCCAGGAAATCATCAGAGACTACTTTGAGAGGCTATACTCTAATGAATTTGAAAATCTTGAAGAAATGGACAGATTTCTAGAAACTTACAGCCACCCAAAATTGAACCAAGAGGATATTAATCACCTGAATAGATCTATAACACAAAAAGAAATTGAAGCAGCAATCAAGAGTCTCCCAAAAAAGAAAAGTCCAGGACCTGATGGATTCACTGCTGAATTCTATCAGATGTTTAAAGAAGAACTAATACCAACTCTCCTTAAACTGTTCCACGAAATGGGAAGGGAAGGAACACTGCCTAACTCATTTTATGAAGCCAGTATTACTCTCATCCCCAAACCAAAGACACCTCCCAAAAGAACTACAGGCCAATTTCCTTGATGAATATCGATACAAAAATCCTTAATAAAATAATGGCAAACTGAATTCAACAACACATCAGAAAGATCATACACCATGACCAAGTTGGCTTTATCCCAGGGATGCAGGGGTGGTTGAACATACGCAAATCTATAAATGTAATGCAGCACATTAATAGAAGCAAAGACAAAAACCACTTGATCATCTCAGTAGATGCAGAAAAAGCCTTCAACTACATTCAACACCACTTCATGATAAAAGCTCTAAGAAAACTAGGAATAGAAGGAATGTACCTCAACATTGTAAAGGCTATATATGACAGACCTACAGCCAACATCATACTTAATGGTGAAAAACTGAAATCATTTCCCCTAAAATCTGGAACGAGACAAGGGTGCCCACTATCCCCACTGCTATTCAACATAGTACTGCAATTTCTAGCCAGAGCAATTAGGCAAGAAGAAGAAATAAAAGGAATACAAATAGGTAAAGAAACTGTCAAAGTATCCCTATTTGCAGATGATATGATCCTATACCTTAAAAGACACAAAAAACTTTACACAAAAACTCTTAGACACCATGAACAGCTACAGTAAGGTGGCAAGATACAAAATCAACTAACAAAAATCATTAGCTTTTCTATACACCAAAATAGATTTTCTTATTGTATTAGAAGTGAACCAAATGGTGTAGGTATTTCTGCATTATATATATATATATATATATATATATATATATATATATATATATATATATATATATTTGAATTGAGATCATACTTTACTCCTAATTTATTGCATTACATTATATTTTATTGAATTCCTATAAATATTTTTCTTATTAATTCTGGTATAAGTTTAATAACAGTGTAGTGTCTTATAGACAGACCAGGAATTTTTTGACCATTTCTTTAATATTGGCTATTTATACTATTTTCAATATTTTGCTCATGTAAGTACTGCTGTATATTATGCATACTTTCATGGGAACGGTTCTGATATGTCCTTAGGTTAATTGGAAGTATTAAATAAGTATGAATGAATTTCTTTAAGGTTCTTATTATATTTCACTTCATAAAAGTCATACTAATTTATATCATCATCCATAATATATTACCGAAGTGTCCTTCTTTCTGTATCATCACGGCCTCTTGTATTATAAATCCTTATTATATTAGCCAATTTTATGGAATTAAATATTACTTGATTACCTTTTTGGTCTGTCGAGATTCTTTTTCCTGCTTATTTGCAAGGGCTCTTTGCATATTAAAATCCTGACCCTTGTCTGTTACATATGCTACACATTTTTTTCAATTTATCATTTCCATTCTATTCTTATTTATGGTCTTGTTGAAATAAATAAATTAAAATTTTTATTGAGTCAAAGCCACCAGTTTTTCCTTTATAGCTTCTACTTTAAGTTTAAAAGAATTGTTCTAACCACATTGGATTATCACAGTGTACCACATAACTATTACCATTATAATAATAGTTTTTAAAAATAGCTATTAAAAAAGAATCACTTTTTACCATGACAATATATTCACCAATATGGTATCTAACTTATTTGCTACAGTGATTCAACATGTCATACTTAGCTACTGAATTCATAGGCTATTTATGAATATGCATATGGTACAAACTACTGATTCACTTCATTTCCCCCCATATTTAACCAATCCTTCTAGATCCATTCAAACTCCTTACTAGGTTGTATTTCAAATCCATATTACTAAAATGGAAGTTTATACTTAGTATTTTGTAGATTTTGTTTGTGAATGAGAACTCTTTTTAAAACTGTACTTGTGATTTCTGGTACATAGAATACTGTAAATCTTGTTCATTTATTTTGTAACCACCTAATTGAATTCTCTTAGTAGTTCTTATTTTTTTTTTGCATTTCCAAAGTAGAGGTAGAATGTGATAGAATTTGCAAATATGATAATTTGAACTCTAATTTCCAATATTTCCTAATTTGTTTTTCTTGTTGTGCTATACATTACTTACCAATATATTTTATAAAGTTGGGATCATATAGAGCATAAAATTTACACACACACATATATAGTAAAATATATATGAGAGTTAATGTTATTTTGTTGTGTGAAAATTTAGTATTGTGAGAATTTTCTCATTGACACCCTATTCCTTTAAGAAGCCCCCAATTTTAATATTTGCATGTAATTCCAAATTCAAAAGATGTGCTCTAATTTATTTTCATAATGTTTTGGTTTTCTTACCTTTAGCTATTCAACTTTTATTTAGTTTTTAACTTTTTTTTATTGTTGTGCTGGGTGGGGGTACATTATGGCATTTACAAAAGTTTTTATAATATATAAAATATATCATACTTGAATTCACCCCCTCCACCATTATCCTTTATACCCTCCTCCCCAATTCCTAAAATAGTTGCAACAGGTATCATTTTTCCATATACATACATGTGTACACATATTTGCACCATATTCACCCTCCTATACCCTTTCCCCTCTCCCACGGTATAGACAACCCCTATAGACAGGACCTGTTCCACCCTCCTGTTCTTCGATTTTGTAAAAGAGAAAAAAATGACATTTTTGCTTGTTTAAGATAGCTACACAGGAGTTTCCTTTTAGTACTTCCGTGTGTATATTGGTTCATCTCCTCCATTTATCTTCTTTCTACCTTAGTCCCCTTCTTGTGGTGAGGTTTAAAAATTCTATATTCATTCTTGTAGAGAAAATACATCAACCGTATTCACCTTCTTAACTTCCTTCTTTAACCCTTCTCCTGTCATATGTGACCTCCCCTTATGAAATATATTTCATAATATTTCTGTATTTGTATTAGGTCTATATTCCACATATGAGAGAAAACATGCAGCTTTTAGCTTCTGAACCTGGCTAACTTCACTTAAGATGATGTTCTACAGTTCCATCCATTTATCAGCAAATGACAAAATTTCATTCTTCTTTACAGCTGGCTATTCGAGTTTTGATTTTCAAATATTTTAGATTTTCCACAGTTTCCCAGTTCAAAGAATTCTCATATAACCTTCATATAGCTCCCTTAGATGTTAACTTCTTGTATACACACTAGAGATATCAAATCAGGAAATTAACATCGATGCAATACTATTAATAAATGTACAGACCTTATGAAGATTTTATCAATTATCCAAATCACATCATTTGTTTTGATTGAGGATACAACCCATGACTTTAGATTGCATTTAGCTGTTAAACTTCTTTAGCTACCTATAGTCTGTGACAATTTCATAGTCTTTAGTTGTGACTCTGAAACTTTTGAAAGGAACTGGCCATTTATTTTGCAGAATGTTATTGAATTTGAGTTTGAGGTTTCCTTATGGTGAGATTCTGAGTTTAAATTTTTAGCAGTAATTTCTGGGAAGTGATAATGAGCCCATTACAATGCATCCTATCTGTATGTGCCTGATGTTGATATGTTCCAGGATTGATGATGCTAAGTCTTGATCATTGTTTAGTATTGTCACTTATTAAGTATAAGCATCTTGTAGGGTATATTTTGAGGCTATGCCAATATCTTATTTCTTTTATCCAGTAGTGTTAGCATCCACTGATGGTTTTTCTCACAGCAATTATATTTGTTAATTGAAAAAGTTTTCCTTTTTCTCTCATTTATTTATTCAATGAAAACACTACAGAGATGAATAAGACACTACATATATTAAATAATAAATATTCAAGGGGGCCTTCACCAGAGGCCATATTGATAGGACCACCTAATCTTGGGTTTTCAGCTTTCAAAACTGTGGGCTAAATAAACCACTTTTCTTTGTAAAGTATCCATTCTTGGTTATTTCATTATAGTTATATAAATGGGCTAGTATAATGTTGTATTTTAGTCTTTGGCATCAATTACACAATTAATGCCATATAAACCTCACATATAAATTACATGTAATAATATAATTCAAAAGTGTTTCTTAATCTATGAAGCAGGATATGTGTAAAATAGATAAAGTTGTAAACATTGGCATCTGGCATTAAGCTAGTATCTGGTGGATAGTACATTTCATTAATTGATTTATATTCACAATTGGTTTATGCATACCACATAAATATCCCCCCTATTTTTATTTAAAAATTTAATTGTATATTCATGATGCTTTTCATAGAGATTAAAGTACTCTAATAAGCTGTCATTCACATTAAAGAACTGCTGTTTCCACTATATGCCATAGAAAGTCAATCTTAACCTCAGTCTTAATGCCATCTCCAGAGGGGCCATTTGAATTTGTAAGGTGAGTTGAATTTCAAGAGGCAGGAGTTTGGCAAGCTCTGCAAGGAGCTTGTGTGACAGAAGGTGAGATGGGAAAAATGACCAAGGCCAACTTGCACGAAGGCCATTTTGTGAAGGGTTTGGAGGAGGGGAATGTAAGCCTGTGCATTCTCTTACAGAGACTGTTTGAATGTCCCAAATTTTATCTGTTTTTAATTTGGTTTATATTTATCCTTGTGCCTCCTAGAGCTTTCCATAGTGCCACAAAATATCTGAGGAAAACAACGTAGAGGAGGAAGAATTTATTTCAGTTCATTGTTTCAGAGTTTTCAGTCCATGGCCCACTGTTTCTGGGCCTATGGTGAGGCAGTATATCATGGTCAAAAGGCATGGTGGAGTAAAGCATTCCATCCAATGGTAGGCAGGAAGGAGAGGGACACACACACACACACACACACACACACACACACACACACAAATAAAAAAACCAAAAGGGCCCTGATAAGGTATATCTTTCTAGGGAATGCCTCCAGTGACCTACTTCTTTCAACTAGGCCCTACCTCCTAGAGTTTCCATGTCAATAGTGTCATCAGCTGGGCACCAAGCTTTCATTATATGAGCTTTGGGGAGATACTTAAAATCCAAACCATAACAATGAGTAAATATATCTTGATTTCTTCTACAGCATCTAACAACACTAAACATACAATAATAACTGGCTATAATTTTTCTAGCATCTACTATGTGCCTGTTGCTTACCTGAGTTAGGTCTCTTAATCCTCATAAAAGAAAGCAGATGAAAGATGGCACCCACCTCAAAAGTTACTGTGAGGATTCAATGATATAATTTGTGTAAACCACTTACCATAGTGAGTAGACATTCTGAGGCTGATTTTATAAATGAGTAACTGGAGGCTCAGAAAGGTTTAACAAGTTACCTGAAGTCACATAGGAAGTAACATAGCTGACAGCCCAGTCTGATTTTATCAGACTCAAAGTCCACGCTGTCTCTCCACAATGTCCCATGCTAGAGCAAGGTGGGTTAGCCTTCATGGAATAAAAACTCTTTAAAGACTGTTTACCCCAGGAGGTCATTAAGCTGGTTATTTGGCTACATTCTTTTGCTAATTAAGGTGATACTTTCTTAAATCCAATAAAATTATTACATTCATTTTATTTTTTTAATTTTGTTTTTTTATTAATCTATATTAATTGTACAAAGTAAGGGGTTTCATTATGACATTTCCATATTGATATTATGTATTTTGAATATATTATGTATTTTGAACATATTCACAAGAAGTAGTAACATAGTCAGGTTTTTGAGTTTCCAGAGGAAAGATCAGAACAGTCAAGACAGAGGAAAAGGAATGAAGAAGAAAGGAGGCAGAGGCCTTCTTTATACTGTCATGTGCCTGTTTTTCAAATTAAACATTCCAAATTCTTCCATCAGGGTGGTTTGGTGTGTCCATCTAGGCAGTTTTCCACTACTTGGAAAAGGCACAAAGGCTTTTGTTCATCATGAAAGAATTTTCTCATTCCCACCTATGGTAATTGCCAAGAATGAGATCTGTTACAGTCATTCCAAAGAAGGATGATTGCCTGTCTTTGTCTAATGCCACGTAGTAGAATTCTGAACCAACTTGAGGCGTTGCAGAGCCAACAGCCTTCTATGTGGGTCAGCAATACTGGGGTTTAGGAGGCATGCTTGGGCTTCCTTTTAGATCACAGTGACTACTTATAATCATCTCTCTTCAGGGTGAGTCCAGGGTGCTTCAGCTACCATAAAAGACTCTGTGCTTTTGAAGAATCATACACCTCCCTTGTTTTTCAGATGAAAAACCTGAAACCCAGATACAAGAAGGGATTTGTCTCATGTTACAAAGCAATTTAATGGCAGAACTGGGCTGTGAACCAAGTCTTCTGATTTCTGTGGGGAAACTGAACTTCATCTAACCTCATTGAGGAATATCAGGGGAAACTGTGGGAGGTGCTGATAAAGAATTATAAAGAACAAAATGTCAATATAAGCCTGATAATTAGGAAAAATAAGACTTCAGAATAACTACAGTCAAGGTAACTACTGATGTAAGTTGAATATCTGCTTCTTCTTAAAAGTAGAATGAGGTAGAACAACTGTAGATTTAACTTCACACAAAGAGTGCTGAAAATCCACTCCAGCTTTATAGATACTTGCTAGCTACCTGCTTGCATTCAGAGTATTTGCTCTGCTCCACGATACAATCAGATAATCCTATACTTACAAATTGGCATGATTCTTTAGGTCTTGACTTTTTAATTAGTTTACCCCTAATATTTTCAAGCCAGCTCATTGTACTACTGACAGCCTTTTCACCTTTTTCTTTTTCTTTTTTTTTTTTTGGCAGTGCTGGGGTTTAAACTCAGGCCCTCTATCTTTCATTGTCACTTTACTCACAACTGGCAAACCTCTGTAAATATTTCCTCTTTAGATCAAAGCCTTTGAAATTTTCAGAAATTTCTATTGAATTGCTTAGGGAATTAAGAGGAGAGAGAAGGAAAGGGAAAGAAGGGAAGAGAATGGACAGAGGGAGTGAGGAAGATCATGACAGTTCCTTTGTGTTACAAGGAGTTGGCATGCAGGCCTGAGACTGTCATCCCTGGAGGAGACCTAGTTGCACAGTTAACCCTTTGCTGGTTAACCTGCTTACACAGTTAGTCAAAATCCTTCAATTTTGGAAGAAGGATGTTAGGTTCTCAGAGCCATTAGATATGGCTCATAGTACCTGGATTGTTTGTCAGGCAATGTGGTTTGTTATGGGCATCTACTTCTTCTGGAGCCTGGTATATTGGTATGTGCTAGATAGAAGGTGCCTATGTAACTGGCCCCCAATGAAAACCCTGGGCACTGGGTTTTTGGTGAGCTTTCCTGGTAGAATTTTATGCATGTTGTCATAACTCATTGCTGGAGAAATTAAGCATGTCCTGTGTGGCTCCACTGAGAGAGGACCCTTGGAAACAACTGCCTAGTTTCCTTCTGACTTAGTCCATGTATCTTTTGTTCATTGATTTTGCTTCATAGCCTTCTACTGTAATAAATCATTGCCATACGTATGACTAAAAGGTAAGTAAATATTAGCTATATGATTGCCATTTAAAAATATTTGTTTTCAGTGTTCCAAGCCACTACTGAAGTTTTCAAGAAGTTTGGTTCTGAGCTCTCTTCATTTCTCACTCTATAATTCCTCCCGTGGTGATTTCACCCACCTGTACACTTTTATATGCTACACACATTCACTTGTGCAGTAAACCTCTCCCTAAGCTCCAGATCTTCAAGTCTCTATCACTATCTCTACATGGACTTCTAATAGGCATCTCAAGCTACATTCTGTCTCCTAAATAGAACTCATGGTCTTCTCCTGCAAATACCATTCCTCTCCAGTCTTCCCCACCTGGAGGAATCACATTATCCTCCACCTCAATTATCACCAAAGTCAACTGATTCCATCTCCTCTTCATCCCTATTGACTACTTTATTTCAGTCCCTTTAAGACCCCTTAATCTCTGCCCCTTTTGATAGAAATTCCATACCCCAGACAAAGTAGGCCATGTCTAGGGGGCGAGGATCAGGCATCAGTAATTTTAAATTTTCTTCTGGCAGCTCCAATATGCAACCAAGGTGGAGGACTGCTGTGTTGATTTCAGGTGAGAAGAAAATGGGTGTTTACTGTTTGACCAGAAGCAGCCAGAAAAGCTGCAAGTCAGGTGGTAAAAACACAAAATACAAATTTTACCATCTTAACTGTTTCTAACTATACAGTTCAGTAGTGTTAATTATATTTACATAGGTACAAAAGATCTCTAGAACTTTTTTTTTATCTTGAAACTACACTTACGAAACCACAATTCTCCTTGTCACCTTTGCACAAATGGCAACCACCATTTGACAACTTTGGATAACTCACATAAGTGGAATCATACACTGTTTGTCTTTTTGTGACTTAATATAAAGTCCTCTAAGTTTTATCCGTTTTGTAGCATTAGAAAGGATTTTGTTCATTTTTGAGGCTGAATAATATTCCATTATATGTGTGTACTGCAATTTGCTTACCCATCTGTCAATGGACACTTGGGTTTCTTCCATCTCTTGGCTATTGTGAATAATGCTGCTACGATTATGCATATGTAAAAAAGTCTTCAAAATCCTGCCTTTAATTCTTTTGGATATATACTCTAAAGTGATATTGCTACATTATATGTCAATTCCATATTTTTTGAGGAACTTCCATTGTGTTTTCCAGAGTGTCTGTACCTTTTCACATTCCTTGCAACAACAAATAAAAAGTTCCAACTTCTCCACATCTTATCATCATTTGTTATTTTCTTCTTATTTGACAGAATAATGTGAGGTGATTCTACATTTTGCTTTTGTTTTGTTTTGAGGCAGGGTCTCACTATATAACCCAGCTGGCCTCAAACTCTGTCTGTGGCCCAGGCTGGCCTTGAACTCATGAACCTCCTGTCTCAGACCCTAGTGCTGGTATTACAGGTGTGAACCACTATACCCTGCTTCATTGTATTTTTTGGCCTAAACATTTTCCTAATGATTAGTAATGAGGACTTTTTTAAAAGCAGTTTTTGTAGCACTGGTTTATTGGTAACCCAATCTTGTCATGTTCTTTTATCTGCATGTTTTTATTTCAACTTCATTCTTACATGATATTTTCATTGGATATAAAATTCTGAGTTGACAGTTGCCTTCCCTCAATACTTTAAAAGTGTTGTTTCATATGATTCTGATGAGCATTAGCTTTTTAAAGATGTGTGAAAACACATGCATAAATATGCACACATCATAAGCAAATAGTCTTAGATAACCATGACTCTGGTTGACACCTGCCAGCACTTTGGAGGTTAGCTTCACTTGCTTCTAAATCACTACTTCTTATGTGGACTTTAGATCTAGGGCAAATACAGCAATGTGGTTGGACTTGGGTCACATGATAAGGAGAGAACACACACGGGATGTAGGGGGATAGGTAAGAAACCCAAAACATGAAAGTGTTTGATGTCCCCACTGCAGAGGAACTAATACAGAAACCTTAAAGCGACAGAGGTCAACATGAGAAGGGGATCAGGAACCAGTGTACAGATCAGTTAGAGCTGAATCAACCTGGGTTGTAACACATTTGTGCATGTAAGCAATGCTAGGAATCTCTCTGTATAGCTATCCTTATCTCAACTAGCAAAAACGCTTTGTCTTTCTTATTATTGCTTATGTCTTCTCTTCAAGAAAATTAGAGATAAGGGCAGAACAGGTTCTGCCTGGAAGTGAGGGGGGAAGAGAGGGAGAGGGTGGGGATGGGGGGCAGGGGGAAGAAATGACCCAAACAATGTATGTACATGTGAATAAATGAATAATAATAAAAAAGTAAAATAAATCACTACTTCTTCCTCCCCAAAAGAAATTGATCCTAGCTTTCATAGCATAAATTAGTTTTGCCTACTTTTAAACTTTATATAAATGGAATTATACATATATAACCTTTTTTATCTGGCTTCCTTTGTGTAGCACAATGTCGATAAAATTTATCCATACTATGTATGTAACAGAGTTCAGTTTTCTCATTGCTAAATAGTATTTAATTTTGTGACTATAGAAGTATTTATTTATTCTATTTTCTATGATATTTCTTTTTCTTATTAGCATATAATAGTTGTACTGGCAGATACAGTGTGACATTTACATATGTGCTTATAGTATATCTTAATTCGATTCACCTCCTTCATCATTCTCCCTCATTCCCCCTCCCTCCTTAGAACAATTTTAACAGGCTTCATTCTTCTATTTTCATATATGAATACAAAATACATCCATCATATTCACACTCATTCTCCCTTTTCTTATGCCTTCGCCCTCCCACTGGTACCTACCCATAGACAGGACCTTCCTGTCCTTCATTTTTTTAAGTGTGTGTTGATTGTTCAAGGGGGTTTTGCCTTGGTATTTCTGACACATATATATTGTGTGTTAATCAGATTAACGACTTCTATTACTTCCTCTTTCCTCGTGCTTTCCTATTGACAGCTTACTTTATATTACATTACACTATCTTCATCTGCAGATGCATTGTGTTTCAATATTATTCTCTTTTCCTCTCCTGCCTCCCCCTAGTCCTCTCACACAGACCCATTAACATAATCATGTTCGGCACCTCTCTTTCTGTATATGTATATATCTATTTCTGTATATGTATATGTATATTTATATAAGATCACATACAGACTTATGTTCATACATTTATCTTATAGGTCTAGTGTCCACATATGAGGAAAAACATGACTTTTGTCCTTCTGAGCCTGGATTACTTCACTTAACATGATGATCTCAAATTCCATCTATCTACCTCCAATTGACATAATTTCATTCTTCTTTATGGCTGAGTACTACTCCATTGTTTATATATGCCACATTTTCATATTCCATTCATCAATTGATAGGCTCCTGGGCTGTCTTCATAGCTTGGCTATTGTGAACAGTGCTGCAAATAAACATGGGTGTGCAAGTGACTACATTCTATTGTTGATGAACACTTAGTTTGTTCCAATTTTAGGCTGTTAATACAGAGCTTCAATGAACATTATAGTACATCTATTTTGGTGAGCATTTCTGTCTTGGATTAGTTCCTCAGAGTAGATTATCTCATGATAGTACATGCATACGTTTAACTTAAGTAGATATCGACTGCCAATCAATTGTCTAAAGTAGCTGTACACGAGAGTTCCAGTTGTGGCTGGTTTCTTTCACTTACCACAATGTTTTTGAAGTTCATGAATGTTGTAGCATTGATTAATATTTCATTTCTTCCTATGACCAGACAATATTCCATTGCATGCCTACCACATTTTGTTTATCCATTCTGTTGATGGCCGTTTAGGTTGTTTCTACCTTTTGACTATAAATAATGCTGCTATGGACATTCATATACAAATTTTTGTATGTATATAGTTTTCCTATCTCTTGGGTGCATACCCAGCAGTGGAATTTTAGGGTAATATGATGACTTTGTGTGTAGCTTTTTGGGAAACTACCAGACCATTTTTCAAAGTTGTTGTATCATTTTACACTCACACAAACAGGTTGTGAGGGCTCCAATTTTTTCAAAACTTCATTAATGTTTGTTATTACCTATCTTTGTCATTATTACTATCATAGTGGGTATGAAGTGGTATCTCATTGTGGTTTTGATTTTCATTTTCCTAATATCTAACAATGCTTATTATATTTATATGTGCTTTTTGACCATTTGTATCTCTTGGGATAAATACCTTTCATATTTTTTGCCCATTTTTAAATTGTGTTTCCTTTTTATTATCGAGTTGTAAGAGTTAAAATTATTTTTGCAGTGCTGGAGTTTGAACCCAGGATCTTGTACATGCTAGACAAGTACTCTACCACTGAACTACACCCCCAGCACTCATTTTGCTTTGTTTCATTTTTTGAAATGGGGTCTTGCTATGTAGTTCAGGCCTTAAACTCATGATACTCTTGCCTTAACCTCTTGAGTGCTAGGATTACAGGCATGAACCTCCATAACTGGTTAAGAATTCTTTATATACTCTACATAAAATTTCTCTTTACAAATATGTAATATGCAAAATTTTCTCTAATTCTCTGCATTGTGTTTTAACCTTCTTGATTGTGTCTGTTGAATCCCATTTTGATTTTGAAGATGTCAATTTATCAAAAAATTTTTTTTTGCTTCATGCCCTCTTTTCCATTTTAAAAATTAAAGATAAAGGGTTTATTTTAGCTCATAGTTTTGGAGGCTTTAGTTCATGATTGATTGGTCCCATTGTTTTGAGCCTGTAGCAAGACAGAAAATTTTTCTTTTGTTGCCTATGCTTTGGTATAGGAAACTATTGCCTAATCAAGGTCTTAGGAGAGGAGGTAAGATGTCACAGGAGTAGAAGCTTTCTCCACCAGGCCCCACGAATAAGAGTTTGGGTAACAAGTAAGAGACTACATACAGAAGAACCAAAGATAGGAGAGCATGGAGAAACATGAAAGAGTAATTGGATATCTGAAAAATATGGCGAATCAAAAAGACAATAGAGAAACAGCTTGCCACACCTGTTGGTGCTCCTCCTGGGGGGAAGAGAAGCTGAAACCTTCAACTCAAGGTAAGTCAGGCAGCTGCTATGACAGACTGGCAGAACTACCTCTGGGATAATAACTATGACACCTGCAAATCCTAACCCCAGTGTGGGGATATCATGAGACAGTAATTTCCCCCTGCATGACAGTCCAGCAACAAATAAGACAATCCCTGATTCCCTATACCTCAGAGAGCTGTGGCAAGGTGCCATTTTGAGAGAGGGCTTTCTGGTCAAGTCTGGCCCCTTGAGAGACCTGGCTGCAGAGAGGCTTTGACTTGCAGTGAGTTGAAAAGTTAAAGGGGGCTGGGGTAGGGAATTGACAACCCCACCTAACTGCCTAAGTAAAATCTCCAAAACAAAGCACCTAGCCTTCCCTGGCAGAGGGGTCAGGGAAGCTGGCTTGGAAGGAAGCTCCTTGCAAGGAAGCCAGCTTGGAGACTGAGCAATTTGGGAGATTTGAAAAATCAACGCACAAAGAGTTTCGGGACTCCCAATCACAGGGTTTGTGTGGGAATTTGCCCCAGAGGCAAACTTAGTGAGAGACAGGGTTGGACAGGACAATCCAGGCATCCCTGGCAGGAAAATTGCAAAAACACCCAGAGGTTGGCAGTCTCTCCAAGTCCTGCCACAATAGCTCCATTGAATAAGGTCAATGTAAAAAACAAAATACTCAGTCCCCACTGACTGAGAACTCAAGTTACAGTAGCTGCTTTATTGCAAATAATGACAAACAGCAAGTTTCTAACAGAGCAAATCTGGGAACTTAAAAGGTTGCAGCATGGGGAGTTGCAGGTCTGGGAACCACAGTGTCTGCTTGGGGTGAGATTTTTGACTGCGGCAATCTGAAAAAGCAGCAAAATGCCCCAGAGGTTGGTGGCCCCACCTCCCAATCTACCTGCATCCTGCTTACAGACTAAATGGGCCCTCCTGTTCAGATCTCTCTGAATTTCAATAGGAAGTCTCAACCTCCTATCTATGCACAAAACAACTCAGAGGGCAAAACTCCTTAAGAGAATTGGCCTGGAAAGTGCAAATCATGCTGTCTCTGCTGCCCTTCCATGAGGTCCTTTTTATACTTTAAGCTAGAGGTAAAAACTCCACCTTCCTGAAAGTATTTGCATAACAACCAGGGCAAGAAGGATTAACTTGGACAACCATATTGCTCTCCAACAAAAATAATATGTTTCTTGTTTATTTATTTTTTGTTAATGTTTTTCATTTTGTTTTGTTTTTTTGATTATCTGTTTCCCTTCATCCAATTTGTTCTTGTTTGGCTGTTTCTCTCCTTTTTATTCTTTTTTAAAACTTGGTTTTTAATTGCTGAAATCTTTTTTTCTCTCTTTTCCCCCCTTCTCCCTGTCCTTCAAACCATTTTCTTTTGCCTGGTTATAAATATATAGAGATCCGTCATACTACTATCTCCTAAAATCTACTTCCTCTTCTTTGTCTCATCTCATTCCTCTATCTTCCCCACATGCAACCCCATAGTACTCAATTTCTAATCCTTATACCTTTCAACCAATGTTATGCTCCCAGATCATACCCCTAGAAACCAATTTTACTTTCATACAACATTACTGGAGAAACAGATAGGGGTTCCAATTGCTCCTTACTCCCTCAAATACTTGATTTCTTGCTGAATTGTTAACTTTGTTACTGCAGTAGGTTCTCCACTCACCCAAGGAAGTAAAAGAAAACTTAAACTAACAGATGTGCAAATCACAGCACAGAAATTTAAACATGGGAAACCAAGGCAAGGTCTCACCTTTAAACTCCCAAGACAACAACTCAACATCTGAATCCAAACATAATGAATTGATTAAAATGTCGGAGAGAGAATTCAGAAGACTATTGTTACAAATGATCACAGACCTTAAAGAGGATTCAAACAAACAGATAGATGAAACTAGGAAATCAATCCAAGACCTAGACAAGAAAGTCAGTAACATGGAAGAGAAATTCAGCAATGAAATGGAAATTATGAAAAAGAGATCAAGTTGAAATGTTAGAAATGAAAACCTCAATGAATCAAATACAAAGTACAGTGGATAGTATTATCAGCAGACAAGATCAAACAGAAGAAAATGGAGGACATTTTCCAGAAGTTCTTGCACACAAACAATCATAAAGGAAAAAAAATGAAGACAACATACAAGATCTCCAGGACACAATCAGAAGACCAAAACTAAGAATTCACAGGGTGGAAGAAGGAGCTGAAATACAAACTAACGGCATAGGAAACTTATTCAATGAAATCATAGCAGAAAATTTCTCAAATCTATGTAATAATATAGACACCCATGTATGGGAGTTATTTTGAACTCCAAATAGACAGGACCAGAAAAGAATAACCCCACGTCACATCACAATTAAAGTGCCCAAACTGAAGAGCAAAGAAAGGATACTGAAAGCTGCAAGAGAAAAACACCAGCTTACATACAAAGGAAAACACCTAAGAATCACTTCATACTTCTCAACACAAACTCTAAAAGCCAGAAAAGCATGGAGCAATAGAATTCAAGCTCTAAGAGAGAATAACTGCCAACTAAGAATACTTTCTCCAGGAAAGCTGTCCCAATCTTGATGCAGAAATAAGAACTGTCTAAGACAAGGATGAGCTAAAGCAGTCAGGTCCACCAAGTCTGCATTACAAAGGATACTCAAGGGAATAATTCACATGGAAGGGAACAACAACAACAAAAGAAATCACAAGCACCAGAGGTAAGGAAAGAATAAAACTCAAAAGGTGAATTGGTGAACCCATGAGAGGTAGGAAAGTAGCAAGTAAGAACTCAGTAAACCAACAAAACCTGAAGTTAAAGCCAAAATTGAAGAATAATCAACACATTACTGAATCTGGAAAACAAAAAGCAATAGAAACACAGGAATCAGTAAATATCTCTCAATCATAACTCTAAATGTAAATAGATTTACTCTCCAATCAAAAGATACAGATTGTCTGATTGGATCAAAAGGCAAAATCCACCAATCTGTTGTCTACAACAAACACATTTCACAACCAGAGCACATACAAATTAAAAGTAGAAGATTGGAAAAAGATTTGCCAGACATACTGAAACCAAAAGCAAGCAGGAGTAGCTACTCTCATGTCAGACAAAGCAGATTGTATGCAAAAATCAGTCAGAAGAGATAAAGAAGTAACTACATACTAATAAGCCCAGCAAAAAGATGTAATAATTCTGAATATATATGCACCAAACATTGGTGTCTCCAAGTTCTTAAAACAATCACTTCTCAGCTTAAAGGAACAGATGAATACAAGTACAATAATAGTAGGAGACCTCAACAGCCCACTCTCATCAATAGACGGAACACACAGATATCCTAGAACTAAACAATAGCAGGGATGAAATGAACTTAACAGACATGTATAGAGTATTTCATCCTAAGGCAGGGGATCATACATTTTTCTCAGCAGCTCATGGAACTATCTCCAAAATAGATCACATCCTAAGTCATAAAGCAAACCTCAAGAAATACAAAAAAATTGGAATAATCCCCTGTATCCTAACAGACCATAATGGAATAAAATCACAAGTCAATAGCAAGGAAAATCACAAAAATCATTGAAAATCATGGGAATTGAGCAACACATTTTTGAAAGGTCAATGGGTTATTGAAGAAATTAGGAAAGAAATTAAGAAATTCCTAGATTAAAATGAAAATAAAGAAACAATTTACCAGAAGCTGTGAGACACAGCAATGGCAATCTTAAGAAGGCAGTTTATAGCCATAAGTACCCAAATCAGAAAACTAGAGAGATTTCAGATAAATATTCTTATGATGCATCTAAAACTCTTAGAATAACAAGAGCAAGCCAACCCCAAACAGGGCAGAAATCAATTAATTGGAAACCAAAGAATGATATAGGAATCAATGAAACAAAAAGTTGGCTATTTGAAAAAATAAACAAGATTGACAAAACTGTAGCCAAATTAACTGAAAAAAGAAAGGAGAAGACACAAATTAATAAAATCAGAGATGAAAAAGGGATATTACAACAGACCCTAATGAAATTAAGAAGATCATACGGTAATACTTTGAAAACCTATACTCCAGAAAACTGGAAAATGAAGAAGAAATAGATAAATTTCTTGACATCTATGAGCCGCCAAAATTGAACTGAGAGGACATTAACAACCTAACCAGACTTATAATAAGCAACGAGATTGAAACAGTTATAAAGAACCTCCCCCAGAGGAAAACCCAGTTCCTGATAGATTCACTGCTGAATTGTACCAAACCTTTAAAGAACTAACACCAATGCTCCTGAAACTATTCCATAAAATACAAAAGGAAGAAATACTACCAAACTCATTCTACAAAACCAGTATTACCACAATACCAAAGCCAGATAAAACTGCATCAAAAAAAGGAAGTAACTGGCCAATATCCCTGATGAATATAGATGCAAAAACCATAAATAAAATACTTGCTAACAGAGTCCAACAACACATTAAAAAGATCATACACCTTCCACGTATAAGAGAAAATATGCAGCCTTTGTGTTTCTGAGCTTGGCTTACTTCACTTAGCATGACGTCCTCCAATTGCATCCATTTACCTTCAAAGCACTTGTCATTATTCCTTATGACTGAGTAGAACTCCATTGTATATATACACCACATTTTTTGATCCATTCATCTGTTGTAGGGTACCTGGATTGTTTCAAAGCTCAGCTATTGTGAATAGTGCTGCAATGAATATGGGTGTACAGGTGTCTATTGTATCCTGACTTATGCTCCTTTGGGTAGATGCCCTGGAGCTGAATCACTAGATCATATGGCAGTTCTATCTTTTGCTTTTTGAGGAATCTCCATACTGCTTTCCATAGTGGTTTTACTAGTTTGCATTTCAACCAACAGTGTATAGCGTTCTTGTTTTGCCACATCCTTGCCAGCATTTATTGTTGTTACTGCCTTTGAATAAGGCCATTCTAACTGGGGTGAGATGAAATCTAAGTGTTGTTTTGATTTTCATCTCTTTTATACCAGGGAAGTTAAACACTTCTTCATGTATTTACTAGCCATTTGTACCTCTTCCTTTGAGAATTCCCTATTTAATTCATGTGCCCATTTCTTCATTGGGATTGATTCTTTTGTGGTTGAGATTTTTGAGTCCCCTGTAGATTCTGGGTATTAGTCCCAGATCCAAAAGATAAGCATATACACAAAAACAAGCATGATCACAAATAAACTCATATGTAGAACATGTTTGTAACAGTGGAATTACTCTATGGAACTCAGGAAAGAAGGAAAGGAAAAGAGAATGATAGAGCATCAGTAATATCGTAAACACATAAGATCTGTGAAGGTAGAGGATATAAAGATGTGTATTGAAAGCTTTTGAAAAATGGGGGATGGGAAGAAAGGGATAAGGAGAGTAATGGAATGAGTTGAATGGACCAAAGTAAAGCACACCCACAGTGGGGATTGAGAAACCCCTTTGAACATCAACTTAAATATTAATAATGAAAGACAAGATTGTAAATAAAATAGGCACACTCTGTGTGTGGGGGTACTAATGGGAGGGAAGAGGGTAAAGGAAGGAGATTAAGGTGAGGGCTTATGGTTGATGGATTTCATGTACCTATATGAAATAGAACAAAGAAACCCCTTACAATTGTTTTAAGTGGGGTGGGGAGGGGGTTGACAAGGAGA
Source organism: Castor canadensis (assembly GCF_047511655.1). NCBI lineage: Eukaryota > Metazoa > Chordata > Mammalia > Rodentia > Castoridae > Castor > Castor canadensis. The sequence continues at coordinate 5,755,543 of NC_133405.1, forward strand.
GATGATGGGGGCATTGTAACTAATGTACAATATAAGCCTAATTGGAATTGTCACTATGAATCCCCCCATATAATGAATATATCCTAATAAAAAATTTATAAGAAAATAAAATTTTAAAAAATCATACACCATGATCAAGTAGGTTTCATTTCAGGGATGCAAGGATGGTATAATATATGCAAATCAATAAACATTACATAACACATAAACAGAATCAAGGACAAAATGTACATCATCATATCAATATATGCAGAAAAACCTTTTGACAAAATTCAAAATCCTTTCATAATAAAATCTGTGAAGAAACTAGGACTAGAAGAAACATTTCTCAATATTATAAAGTGTATATATGATAAACCTATAGCCAACATCTTCACTTTTATTCAACATAGTGCTGGAATTCCTAGCCAGACCAATAAGACAGGAAAAAGAAACAAAAGGGAAGTAAGAAGTCAAATTGTCCCTATCTGCAGATGATATAATATTAGCACTGAAAGACCCTAAAAATTCAACCTAAAAACTCTTAGATCTTATAAACACTTTCTGCAAAGTAGCAGGATGTAAAATCAATACACAAAAATCAGTGGTCTATCTATACACAAACAATGAACACTCTGAGAAAGAAATCAGGAAAACAATACCATTCATAATAGTTTCAAAAAAGTTAAAATACTTAGGAACAAATCTAATAAGTTAGGTGACTGAACTATACAATGAAAGTTACAAATCACTAAAGAAAGAAGTCAACAATGATATTAGAAGACAGAAGGATATCCCATGCTAATGGTTTGGCAGAATCAATATTGTGCAAATGGCTATGCTACCAAAGGCAATCTATATGTTCAATGTAATCCCTATCAAAATTCCAATGACATTCTTCACTGGGATAGAAAAATCAATCCTAAAGTTCACGTGGAAGCACAAAAGACCTACAACAGCCAAACCAATCTTGAGCAAAAAAGAGCAATGCTGGAGGTATCACAATCCCTGACTTCAAACTATACAGAACCATAGCAATAAAAACAGCATGACACTGGCAAAAAAGAGACATGGAGACAAATGGAATAGAAGACGCTGACACAACCTCATTTAGCTAAAGCCATTTGATTTTTGACAAAGGAGCCCAAAATATGCACTGGAAAAAAGACATCCTCTTGAACAAATGGTGCTGGGAAAACTGGAAATCCACCTGCAGAACATTGAAACTAGATCCATTCTCTCACCTTGTACTTAGTATCAATTCAAAGTGAATCAAAGGTATTAATGTAAGATATGAGATGGTGAAATTACTCCAGGAAACAGTAGGGAACACACTGGACCACATAGGCATAGATAATAACTTTATGAATAGACCTCCAAGAGCCCAGCAATTAAGAGTAATAATTGGCAAATGGGACTGGACCAAATTAAAAGTTTCTGCATAGCAAAGGAAACAGTCAATAGACTAAAGAGAGAGTCTACAGAATGGGAGAAAATCTTTGCCAGCTATACATATGACAAGGGATTAATAACCAGAATATACAGAGAGCTCAAAAGGCTAACCTCTCAAAGAATCAACAACCCATTAAATAAATGTTTGGGCAAATGAACAATTCTCAAAAGAAGTACAAATGGCCAATAAGTACATGAAGTAATGCTCAACACCCTTGGCCATTACGAAAATGCAAATTAAAACGACATTGACATTCCACCTCACCCCAGTCAGAATGGCTATCATCAATAACACAACAATAAATGCTGGCAAAGATGTGGGAGAAAAGGAACACTTATACACTGTGGGAATGTAAATTAGTGCAATTGCTATGGAAAGCAGTATGGAGGTTCCTTAAAAGCCTAAAAATAGAATTATCGTAGGATTCAGTGATACCACTTCTGGACCTATATCTTAAGGAATGTGCTCCAGGATATGATAGAGTCACCACTTGCACACCTACGTTTATTGCACCACTATTCACAATAGCCAAGCTATGGAAGCAGCCCAAATGCCCCACAACTGATGAAGGATTAAGAAAATGTGGTACAAAGTACATATATATATATGAATGGAGTATTAGTCAGTCATAAAGAAGAATAAAATTACGTTGTTTGCAGGTAAATGGATGGAAGTAGAGAACAACATGTTCAGTGAAGTAAGCCAGGCTCAAAAATTCAAAGGATGAATATTTTCCCTCATGTGTAGAAGCTAGACCTATAAGACAAATGTACAAAAAATGCATATATGATCTTATATACATACATACATACATATATACATACATACATATAAATATATATATATATAGAGAGAGAGAGGGAGAGAGAGAAGGAGGGAGGGAGAGAGGGAGAGAGAGACAGAGAAAGAGAACAAGAACAAGATTGCATTAGGTTTGTCTAAGGGAACAATGTGAACCAGGAGGGGGAAGGGAATATTAGAGAGTGAAAAATACTGAAATATTTTATATATATATGAAGGTAATATAATGAAATGCACTGTACTCTGTTAAATAACAGGGGAGCAGAGAGGTAGAGAAAAAGTGAGTAATGGGGGGATAATCTGATTAATGTATGATATATATATGTATATCTGAAATGACAAGGTAAAACTCCCTTGGACAATCAATATACACTTTTAAAAAATTGAAGAACAGAAGCATAAATAGGATTTTTCCGGGGTTAGATACCAGTGGGAAGGGGTGGGCGTTAGGAAAGAGTGAATGAAGGTTCATATGATGCATGCATTTTGTATTCAGATATGAAAATAAAATAATGAAATCTTGAAATTGTTCTAAGAAGGAGGGAGGGGGAATGAGTGAGAACAATGGAGGGGTGAATCTAATTAAGATATATTTTAAAGCACATATGTAAATATCACAATATATCCTCCTGTGCAAGTATTATATCCTAATAAAAAAATAAAAGATCTTTAAAAAGTTTGCTTATATTTTCTTCTAATAATTTTATTGTTTTAGCTCTAATGTTAGGTTTTTGATCTATTTTGAATCAATTTGAGTTTATGATGTGAAGGAGGGGGTCCAGATTTATTCTTTGCATGTGGCTATTCATTTGTCACAATATAATTTGCTTAAATAATGATTCTTTCCCCACTGAATGTTTGTAGAACCCTTGCTAAAAATCAATTGTGCATAGATATATAGATTTATTTCCAGCTTCTCAGTTCTATTACATTGATCTATATTTTTATCCTTATGCCAGTACTACACTATTACCGATTAAAACTGTGCTTTCAACATGAAAAAAGGAAAGTGTAGAGACAAACACAGACACTGGAAAAAGGAAGTGGGATGGGTTGACTTCCTGCTAGAGATCAAGAAGAGAATGGTCCTCAAGGTGCATAAGAGAAATCTCCTACAGAGAATGTGATGATTCACATTTCCATAGAAACTTAAATGTAGCCACATTTCTGGGAGAGTTTTTGATAAAATAGCTGAAAATTAGGTAATGCTGAAGGATGGGAGAGAATAGAATGATAATGGAATGGGAGGGCTATGGGGAAAGATTTGAAGGAAACACCTATTCCTTCCATATGTTTATAATGAGAAGTGGTGACAATATAGTATGGGAAAGTTCTTTAAAGGGATATTGAGAAAATACCCACTTTTTCACACCATAGCATCTTGGTTTCCACAGTATTCCCATCCTTGGGGAGGAACCAGTGAGGCAGTCTAGTAACAGGGAAAGCAAAAAACCTGCTGTGGGACTCAACCCCACTCAGGAAAAAAGTCACCCCATGCTGAATTTATCACTGTCCAGTGCCATCCTTGGACATCTCCTCTAATGGTCATGTTATGGTCAGGATTGCATTTGTAAATTCCTTCCCCCCCACCCCAGAAAAGGGAGTCTCTTGGCTGGTTTGAATCAGAAAATGGCATATGCTTCATAAAGGGAAATCTCTACCCTCAATCTGACTTTTCTAGTAAGACCCTCTATTTAAAACCTTATGAATATTGGTCGCATCTCATACATATAGTTAAAAACCTGGGATTTGGCATAGCTGCATATGCAGAATGCTCCATCTTATATAACAAGACCATGTCAGTCTCACCTGCCAACTATCCTGGTCCCTCCTGCAATGACTGCCTGGACTTTTCCTGCCATTTGCCCTTAAAATTTATAAATTGCCTCTTAAACAAAGACATCATGACTTCTATGCCATCTAGCCAGAGCCCACCATTCTCTCTTTTGTGGTGTCTATACTTTTCTTTCCCTTTTAATAAAAGTTTGCTACTGCTTTGCAATCTGAGTCTTTCTCTAATTCTTTGTTCTGAGAGACCTGAGATATTTTCGACCATGAGTAACACCAGGAGTGGTGCTTTGTGATGTCTAAGTCCCTCCTGCTTTAGTCCCTGTTGGCTAGGGGAAGTACCCAGTTGAACAAACAAAGGTGAAAGGTGTGGCTCCTCATTGTCCTGGTGAGGACTACTTTTAAAGGGTGATTAGGGACTCTATAGAAGACCACTGGGAGATTTAAACATGACTAAAATTACCAGGAAACCAAAGAAGCCTAGGACAGTTATAGAACAACCAACTTCAAGCCTGAAACAATTAACTCCAAGTACAAAAGGAAGAAAGAAGAAGAAACCCTACCAATCTAGGTCCAGAAGTGGCAATAAGGTCACCCAAGTTCTTCTTCATTCCCCTTGATTCTTCCTCTCCCAAGCCTCCTACCCTTTTTTGCCTGGCATAAAATCCCTCATTAACCCATACTCCTTCTCATGAAGCCTCCTTCCCATTCAGTTTCCATCTTCTTCCTCCAACCTAAGGTCCTTCTGAGATCACCCTACTGTCCTTTCAGGTGAAGAAGATACAGAGGGGAATTAAAGAACTGATTCATGAGAGTTCAAGAAAAAAAATTCTAGTATTACTACAACAATTTGAAGGAAGGGGGAAAGAGTGAAAAAGGCCAAGAAGTTTCAACCATTAACAGAGACTCAATAGGAGCCTAAGCCAAAGCACTCAGACAAAGTCCAGAAGATTTTCTGAAGTAACAGTCCTGCAAGAAACAACACCATCATGAACCAAAGACGGTGATGTTTAAAATAAAATCAACAAATTTTGAAAATCCCCTTACTGCATAGGAAGTGTGTATATCTCTGCAGATTCTCTGATCATGGGAAAAGAGGGAAGGAAAGAAGGAGGCAGTTGTGTGAGAAAGGGGAAAGAAGATTTGGAGTCCATATTGGAAGGACTAGAGTTAGACACTGAGAATTAGGACTGGAAATTTGAAGACAAGTTTCTATTCTTAACACTTTAATCCATAGGCAAGGAGGAAAAAGGCTTTGTATGTGTGGGGTGAAAGATGGTAAGAGAATGACATCAGAGTTTGAATCACCCTATGGAAAGAGATATGCTATGTGTTGGATTACAGAGTCACTTCCTAAAACAGGCAAATAAAGAAACCACCTATAGGCCTCCAACTTCATAATGGGGTTTGATCCCTTCCATATGATGCAGCAAGAAACAAAGTGCCCTCAGAAAGAATCCAAAACTCTTCCTAATAAAAGTTATTGATAGCACTCCCAAGGACTAAAATAACAGTGTTTGGATGCTACAAACTCAATCCAAGCTAAACCACTTTCTTACTAAGGAAATTTGGGATGGAACAGTATCCCTCCATGCTTAAGAAAAATCTCTGTCCAATCATTTGCTGACCATTCAGTTAAAAAGAGAAACACTTTGGTGGCTTTATATGTCAAAGAATCCTGCCTGACTACAGAATTAGTTCAGAGAAGTCACTAAACAAGCAAACAATAACTATAATAAGCAGCAGCAGCAACAACAAAAACCCATGAGAGTGAGGGAATCTAATTTCTAGAATTGCTACATTACATTAACCATCCAGTTTCAATAAAAATTATATAACATAAAAAACAAGAAAGTATGTCCCATACTGAAGAATAAAAGCAATCAATAGAAACAGTCTCTGAAGAAACTCAGAAGTTGATATTATTCTGAAATAGAATTTCAACTAAATAACAAAAGGACAAATAAGGATTTGAATAGATATTTCTCCAAAATGATATACAAAGGCCACCAAGCACATAAAAAGATACTCAATATAATTAGCCATCAGGGAAATGCACATAAAAACCACAATTATATAGTATTTCATGCCCACTAGGACAGCTCTAATTATAAAAAAAAGTAAAAGAAGTCATCTTTGTTTGGTATGATATAACAAAATATTTCAGACTAGGTAATTTATAAACAACAGAAATTGATTGTTCATAGTTCTGGAGACTGGGAAATCAAGGAACTAGCAGATTCAGTGTCTGCTTAGGGCTTGCTCTTTGGTTCATGATGCCACCTTCTCATTGTGTTCTAACATGGTTAAAAGGGGATAGATATCTCTCTCTGAAGTCTCTTTTATAAAGACATGAATTCTTTCATAAAGAATTATGACCTAATCTCATAACCTAATGACCTAATCTCGTCATGGAAGCCCTACCTTCTAATACTAACATATTAGTGATTAGGCTTCAACATACGGATTTGGGAGGGACACAAGAATTCAGACCATAGCACAAGTGTTGGTGAGGATATACAGAAATTGGAACCCTTGTGTGTTACTATTGGGAATGTAAATTGGTACAGCCACCTTGAACACCACTTTCATAGTTCATCAAAGTGTTGCACATAGACTGTCTATATGACTCAGCAAATCCAGTCATAGATACCTACTCAAGAAGAAACATGCCCATATAAAGACTTGCACACAAATGTTCACAGCAGCATTATTCATAATAGCTAAAAGGCAAAAATAACCCAAATTTCAATCAACAGAAAATGGAGAAACAAAATGTAATACATGTATACAATAGAATATTATTCAGCCATAAAAAGCAACGATGTGATGATATATACTACAATGTGGATAACTCTTGAAAATATTATGTGTGAGAAGGCAGTCAAAAGAAACAACACAATATATGATCCTAGTAGTATGAAAGCCCAGGATAGGGAAATCCATAGAGACAGAAAATAGATTACTGTTTGCTTAGAATTGAGGAGGGGCTGGTAAAGAGTAGAGGGATTATATCTAAATACTACAGCTTTTAAGAAAATATTTTTATTAGCATATATCATACAGGGGGTTTCATTGTGACATTTCCATATATGCTTACAATGTACCTTGGTTAAGTTCATCCCAACCATCATTCTCTCCTCTCTCCTTTGTTTAAAATGATTTCAATGTTCTTATCTTCAGATATGTATATAAAGTACATCAACTATATTCACTCTCCTTCACCCTTTCCATTTCCCGCCCCCTCTCACTAATACCCTCCTCCCAACATAGCCTGTTTTATATTCCTGTCCATCATTATTTAAGTGCTTATTCATTGTTCAAAAGGTTTTGCATATTACACTTGTGAGTATATTGTACTTTATTCTGTATATCTCTCTCTATTATTCTTCCTTGCCCCTTTCCCATTACCCTCTATTATTCCACAGCTTTCAGTACATTTCATTCTAAGGCTACAGTTTTTTGAGGTGACTAAAATATTCTGAAATCAAGAGTTGTGATGACTGCATATATCTGTGAATATACCAGAAAAACACAAAATTGTCCACGTTAATTGGGTGAATTGTATGGTATATTATGGTGTGTGAGTTATATCTCAATAAAGCTGTCATAAAATCAAAAAGAATATATGTTTAGTAAAGTAAACAATACTGTGTTAGTCTTACGGTCTGGTAGAGCTTGTATAGACTGATAGTCCTACTGGACTGTTTCCTATGGAGAAAGAAGATATTTCCAAAAAACGAAAATGAAGTGCTGTTATCAAAAGATGATGGGATGCTTCGACCCCTCTGATGAATTATAATTTTACTTGCAATAAAATCTTAACATATTGCCATGGACTATCATCCCTGGTTGACCTGTTTTATCTACCTCTCCAATTTTCATCTCTACTCTGCTTACTTTTCCTTGTTGCTCTTTAGTCAACCTTAAGCTCATTTCTATTCATGGCATTTTTAACTGCTCTTCTTTTGGCCTAGAATGCTTTTTCTCCAGGCCTTTTCTTGGCTTCTTCCTTCCATTTAATTAGCAGATCAAAGGTTATTTCTTGAGAGATGATTTCTCTGACTACCCTTCCCCCAGTTGCTTGGTGTTTTTGTCCCTTTGTCTTCATAGTCATCATTATTTGACAATATTTATATTATACTTTTATGTTTGCTCCTGTTTTAGCTCTACCTCCCGATAGAATGAGATCAGGAGCCATACTTGTTCCATTTATCAGGATAATCCCAACATCTATCATATTACTTAGCATATAGTAGAATCTCAGGAAGTGTTTATTAACTAAGTAAGTAGTTAAAACCACAAATTTATTGCAAATGACCTCTTTCTACATTATATGCTATCACATTTTATCATGGAGCAATGGAAGGGAAGATGGGCAGTGAACATAACACTGAACAAAGAAAAGGAAATTCAGAGCATGACCATATCATCCCATGGAGTAGTAGCCCTAGAAGTTAGGATTTGATAAAGAGTAGAAATCAATGTTGTATATAGAACCAAGGCAGCCATTTTCTGGGAGGCTGTGGTCTAACACATTCTTTCCCCCTTCATTTTCATAATCTCAAGTTCAACACTATTTCTATCTCTTTGCAATATATGTGCACATTATAGGGAGCTAATTGAGACCCTAGCAGCTCGATATTTCTTTTTTCTGGAAGGCACCTGTTCACATCACTGTACATAGATCAACTCTATTTTCTATCTTTCAAAATCATTCCAGTTTGTCCCTGTCTATACTGTGCTGCCTGATCTTAGCATGTCCAAAAGAACTTGGTTCTCCTACAGCCATCTGATTTCTGCAATTTTTTTTGTTGATAGTGGGATTTGAACTCAGGGCTTCATGCTTGCAAAGCAAGTGCTCTACCACTTTAGCCACATCTCCAGTCTGCCATCTGATTTCTGTAAGCTTCCATCCCAACAGAGTTCTGGTGCCTATGGCATAGCAACCTTTAAAATAGTTGTTGGGATATGGCTCAGAGACTCCTGTCAACCTGAAAAAAGCAAAACAACAAGGTGTGTCACAGATGACAAATTGCTGCCATTGAGTTGGCCCTAGAGCCCCAGACCAGCCTTTCATGCTGAGTCAGTGTCATGTGTCCCACCTGCATCAAGGGAATTATAACACATAAGTGAACTCATTCGTGGTGGTCCGGAGATGAATGCTAACTTGTATTCCCCTACCTCTCTATTAGCGGTTTTTATACATGAATAAACAGAATAATTGCTAGGTCTACTCAAACCTGGAAGCTCATAGTGAAGACAGGAATGTTTGGGGGCTCTCTATGCTAGGAGGGATTTTAGATCATCTATACCACTAGGGGAAGAGCTAGTAAGCAGTAGTCTTGGTGTTCAACCATTCAAATGAGAGGTGTTGGTGAAGAGGACATTAATCTAGGAAATATTGACTTAAGGTAGGTTTCCTATTGTCCCAGGCACAAGGGCTTGGAGTCCTGTGTATAAGCCCTGTTAAACAGTAGGCCTATGGATGAAATTTTTAGGAGGCCGGTTAAATCTTATTAGGGAATATAAGGCAAGAAATTGGAGGTCCAGGTTTGCAAGACCCCAAATGGAGTCATTCCTTCTGAGGTTCTTTCCCTTCTTTGCTGGGAATATAGATCACTGGTAGAGTGCTTGCCTGGCCTGCACAAGGCCAGGGATTTGACCCCCCAGCACCATGAAAAAAATAAAGTGAACTGAAAATGGTTTAATTCATTATCCTGTTAGCACAAGCTACCCAGACTTCTCATTTCTTTTTTCAAGCCTGGAAAGGATCTCTTGGAAAAGCAAAACCTCTTATGGGAAAACCTCTGAGACTACTGACCATTGAGGACCATTGAGGACCTGGTAGGCTTAATATCACACTTATACTCATGCAAGAAAAAACATTCCTATGTCCTAGTGGGCCTTACTTTGAAGAGGATACTCTGTCCCCTTCTAGATCTCAGAGAAGATGCCTGAGAAGCTAGAATTCCCTGGTTAAATGGCCACAAGCCCATTTTCAGAACCTTTACAGGTTACTTTCTTGGGTCACAGTTGGAGTGAGCACTTGGGTTCTCTTTTTTAATTAGCATATATTAATTAAATATATTGGGCTAAAAGGGGGGAAGGGGACAAAAAGAGCAATAGAAGGGATGAATTCAAAGTAAATTATATGCATGTATGGAAATATCACAATGAAATCCCTTTATATAATTAATGTATGGTAATGAAAAAAGTCACCCCCTCTATTACTGTTTCTTATCCCCTCCTCCTTTTAAAAACAATTTCAATGGATTTCATTACTCTATTTTCATACGTGCATACACAGTACTTTCTTATGGGGTATCTAGAAGGCAACTGTCTATTCTTTGTGGGGAATATGAGTGGAACTTAGAAGTACAGGCTAAGAGGTTCCATATAAACATGTGTAGGGCCCCTCATAGTGAGGAGTAAGGCCCAGTAGGAGATAGGGGAATAGGTGGGCCAGTTGCTGGGGGCTGGAGCACTCCATGACACTATGGTACTACCTTTAGGGGCAGAGCTCTAAGAAGTCTGAATATTTAAATTTGAACCTAGATTTGTAAGTGTATTTGTTGAGGTAAAAGGGTAGGACAGTTTGTTGGCTGGAATTACAAATTTTAAATATCCACTAGAAATTTTAAATACTTACATATACTGTCTGTGGGCCTGCATTTAAACTCTTGTCTGGGGTCCTATATGTTAGTTAAGTTTCTCCAAAGCTCCAGAGAAACAGAAGGAGAGAGAAAATGCTGGTAGACAAGAGACTCAGGGAAGAACTGATATTCAAAGGCAGCTGGTGGCAAATTCCCCTTCTTCAGGGAATTTTGATCTTTTTTCTCTTAAGGCTTTCAACTGATTGCATTAGGCCCACACACATTATGGAGGGTAATATGCTTACTCAAATTCTACTGATTTAAAAGTTAGATCCAAAAAGAATCACAGCAAGATCTGGACTGTAAACAACTGGGCACCATAGTCTAGTCAAGTTGATACATAAAATTCATCATACCCTGTAAATGATAGGAATCAGCCTAAGCAGGTTCACCTTCCACTGCTACCATTTGTTCATTCTGTTTTAGAGCATATCTAGATGCAGAGCAGTTTGCTAAATCCTTCTCCAGCTGCATGTTTGGCAAAACTAACAGCAACATGTTTAGTCAGCTTTTAAAATGAAGGTCACTGTCAATAACCTCAGAGAAATAGGTTGGATTTTTTAAAAAGGTGGTGCTTTCTATCTACTATTACCTCTCTTGTTTTTACTAGGGAGGTCCTCATGAGTTCCCTTACAGACCTTCTTTAGCATTATTTCAGTATACATAGAATATTCCAACCCTGCAGACTCAAGTGAAGTTACCTGTATGTCAGGAGAAAGTCAGAACTGGTGACCACTCAGTTCACAAACATGGAAGGAGTGCAATATGACCCACTAGAAGGGCAACATGACCCACTAGAATGAGCAGTGGACTTTAAGGTGGAAGATGGCAGATTGAATCTTAGCTCTGCAACTTGTTATTACTGTCCTTGAGAAGCAATTTTATCACTTAGCCTTAATTTCTTTACTTGTAAAAATAGTCACAATGCTACCAAGAGGCTTGTTGTGATGAATTTTGGAGAAAGTATACATGGATACTTGGAGGTCATGTGGTGACATAGAGGTCACTCATAATCATTATTTAACTCTGAATCTCTAAGATCAACTAGATGGAAAGCCTTTAACAACACTATAAACCAACTAGATCTAACAGACATCCATATAACACATTTCACTCAACAGCAGAATGATACACATTCTTCTATATACAAATGGGATGTTCTCCAGCCTAGACCATATGTTAGGCAATAAAACAAACTCCATTAAGTTTCAAATGATTGAAATCATACAAAATGTGTTCAATGAAAACAATGGAATTAAGTTGGAAATCATTAACAGAAGAACATTTTGGAAATCCCTAACTATGCAGATATGGTATGATATACTTCAAAATAATTCACGGCTTGCTGGGTGCTAGTGGTTCATGTCTGCCATCCCTGCTATTACAGGATAGCTTAAAATAGGAGGATCATGGTCTAGGGTCGCCTAGGCAAAAAGCGAGACCGTATCTCGAAATAATCAGAGCAAAAAGATCTGGAGGTATAGTTCAAGCAGGAAAACTCCTGCCTAGTAAGCATGAAGTCTTGAGTTCAAATCCCAGGACCACCAACATCCCCTCCCCCCCAAGAAAAACCCTCATGGCTCAAAGAAGAAATCACAAAGGAAGTTAGAGGATGAGGTGAATGAAAAAAAAGACATAACACGGCAAAACATGCAAGTATCGGGGCATATATAACTTTAAATGCCTATATTAGAAAAGAAGAAAGATGTGAAACCAAAAACCTATCTCATCTTGAAAAACTAGAAAAATAAGAGTAAGTAATTCCAAACCCAGAAGAAAGAAGGGAATATTAAGGACTAGAGTGAAAATTAGTAATAATATAGACAAACAATAGAGAAAAATCAAGAGGACTGAAACTTGCTCCTTTGAAAAGATCAAGGATATTGGAAAGCTTTTAGATAGATAAGAAAATTTAAAAAGAGAAAGATCTCAAAAGACTAAAGTCAGGAGTGAAAGAAAAGACATCAAAACTGACCTTACAGAAATAAAAAGGATGCTAAGGCATACAATAAAAATTATGCCAACAAATTAGGTACTTCAGAATGAAATGGAAAAATTACTAGAAAGATAAGCTGACTCATGAGGAGATAAAAATGTGAGTAGGCCTATAACAAGTAAAATTACCAGATCAGTAATTTTTTAAAATCTCACAAAGAAAGTCCAGGTCCAGATGGCTTCACTAATGAATTCAAACAAACATCTAAAGATGAGTTAATAAACATTCCTCCGAAAATAGAAGGGAAGACTTATAAACTCATTCTACATGTACAGTCCTATCCTAACACCAAAGTCAGATAAATAATAAGAAAAAAATATAAACCAATAGCCCTTATAAATACAGATGCAAAATATTTAACATGATATTAGAAAATTAATACCACAACGTGTAAGAAGATTTACAACACCAGAATCAGGTGGTATTGATCCCAGGAAAGCAAAGTTGGTTAAATATCTAAAAATCAATTGTTGTAATATAGCAACTTAATAGAATAAAAGACAAAATACACATGATTATTTTATTAGAAGAAAATATCATTTAAAAGCTCAATACTCATTCATATTTGAAATCTTAACAAACTAGGAATGGAAGAGAACGTAGCACCAAACTTCAGGTGAAAACTAAATGTTTATCCCATGCATGTCAGGAAAAGAATGGAAATAAGGTAAGGATGTCTGTCTGTTCTTGCCACTTCTATTAAATGTTGTACTGTAAGTTCTAGCCTGTCCAGCAGGGCAAGAAAAAGACATGAAAGACATGACTATTGGAAAGGAAGAAATAAAAATATGCTTATTTGTAGATAATATGATTCTTTATGCAGAAACTCCTAGAAAATACACATACACACAAAACTATTGGAATTAATAAATGGGTTCAGAAAGATTAAAGGATGAGCCAGACATCGTGGCTCCTACCTGTAATCGCAGTTACTTGAGAGGCAGGGATGGGGAGGATTGTGATTTGAGGCCAGCCTGGGCAAGAGTTAGCAAGACCCCATCTCAGTCAATAAGCTGGCTATTGACGAGTGTGCCTGTGATCCCAGCTATGTAGGTAAGAGGATCACAGATTGAGGCCAGCTCCAGGCAAAAATATGAGATCCTAAACTAAAGTACAAAAAAAGAAGAAGTGGTAGAGTGCCTGCATAGCAGGCATAAGGCCCTTAATTCAAACCCCAGTACTTCCAAAAATGGGAAAGTTTGAAGGGTGAGAGCTCATTATAAAAATATTAGTTGGTAGCTGGGTGTGGTGGTACATGCCTGTAATCCTCACACTTGGGAGTTTGAGGCAGGAATTTTGCAAGTTTGAGGTTATCCTGGGCTTGATAGCAAGAGTCTGTGTCAAATATATACATACACAAATCCATCCATCCATCCACTCATATATATATTTGTATCTCTTATGCTAGCAGTGAGCAATCTAAAAATAAAATTAGGAAAGCAATTTCATTCATAATGGCATCAAAAGAATAAAATTTTAGGAATACATTTAGCAAGAGAGGTACAAGAATTATCACAAGATACAAAACATTGCTCAAAGAAAGTAAAGAACATTAAATACGTGGAGCCACATTCCATGTTCATGGATTGTTAAGATAACAATTCTTTCCAAATGGATCTATAGATTCAACATAATCCCTGCCAAAACCCCAGCACAAGTGTTCATAGCAGTATTATTCATAATATATAGAAGTGGAAACAACACAAATGTCCACCAACAAATGAACAGATAAACAGAATGGGGTGTATCCATATAATAGGATATCATTCATCCACAAAAAGAAATGAAATATCAATACATGCTACAACTTGGATGAACCTCCAAAAATTATGCTAATGAAAGAAGCCAAGCACAAAAGATTGCATATTGCATATTGCATGATTGCATTCATATTAAATGCCCAGAAGAGTCAAATTCATCAGAACAGGAGGCAGATTAGTGGTTGCTTAAGTTTTGGGAGAGGTCAGGGGAAATAGTAACTGTGAATGGCTACCAGGGATTTCTTTGTCGTGAAAGACATGTTCTAAAATTGTGCTAGAAGAAAATGTTCACTGTAGTGATGTTTGCACAAATATAAATTTACTAAAATTATTGATTTGTACATTTAAACGGATGATTTTTGTAGGGTATAAATTATATCAAGGGTGTTGTTAAACACATAAGATGCTGAAGCTAGAGTCCCTGAGTTTCGTTTTAGGGATATAGCAAAATTGAGGGAGAGGCCTTGCTGTCAAGCACTTCACAATTTAGAATCTCAAATTTTAATGCTAATCTCTATTTTTTTTCTTCTGCTAATTACCTAGATTTCACTCCTGCCCCGGCAGTGAAATAAACTTGGGAAAGACTCTGACTGCATCAGATTTGAAACAAATCCTCCTTCTCCCCACTTGTTTGCATCATTAAAACTGCACAAATCCAATGCCTACTATAAAGCAAAAACAGATGAACTTCCGCCATAACGTGTTAAGTAATAATGTGTGTAGTGCCAGTACAGCAGCAGTATTTCTCCAATTTCACCTTTGGTTTTTGCTTTCACAGTATTCAGGATGGAGAGCTGGCGGTTGGGAAGTTGGAGGTGATAAAGCTCAATCTATGATGTCCCTCTAGAATGTTTCTTTCTTCCCATCACTCAGACAGCCTAAACAATCTATAGTACAATTTTAGTCTGCCACCGATCCATCAACAATACAATAATGCAGACCTTCCAAATCGTTAATGTAGTCATTAGCTGTGCAGCATGGTAGAAATTTGTGAATATGGTAGAGGGTTGGGAGATGCTATTTTTTAAATGGAGACAAATAATAGAACATCTGCAGCCCTCCTCCAGGAGAACCTGTTTTCTTTTTTCCTTTATGAGTTTGGAATTAACTCCAGAGAAATCAGTTAGAAAATTGATGTTCAACTGAACCAAAATATTCCAGAACGTGGGATGGGGGAGACTGGAGCTCAGAGCAAATGCTCTTCTCAGAAGGTTCTGCAGCCAGCCTCAGGCTTTGCAGGTGGAGGAGGTCCAGAGAGGATTCCAGATCCTTTGGTTGCCAAGGTGGGGAACGGAGTAGCATTGGCATAGTTGTTTTCAGATAAAAATGCCTCCTAGCAAGTATAGGAAACCCCAAGTAGTAGGACTGAGAAAAATCAGTACATATTCCAAAAAGAACACTAAGAAATCTCTTAGGAACCTGATTCTGTTTTTGTAGATCAGTGCTGTTCAATAGGGAAGCCACTAGTTACATATTGCTATTTACATTAAAATTAATTAAAATAAAGACATTTTTAACTTCCTCACAGTTCAAGTGTCCTGTAGCCACATATAGTTTGTGACTACCATACTGGACATTATAGATAAAAAACATTTCTGTTACCATGGCAAGCTCTTTTGAATAGTACTATTTAATCTAGGACAATATGAAAGATACATTTTTTGGTTCTACCCATTTATTCTATAAACAGAGGGAACTGTACTTGTTGAAGAAATATGATTTTGTGATTACATCTGGGTCAGTAGGCATTGACTCCTAGGACTTTGCCAGACAGTGCCCTCAGCCTCAGGTGCTCATCTAGCAGTTCTCAAACCTGGGTGCATTGGGAAGCTTTTAAAACTCCCAAAGCTCAGGCCACAAATCTGATCACTTCAATTGGAATCATGGGCGTGGGGTTACCAGGCATCAATTTTTTTTAAAGGAAAAACCTTTAGTTTTACAGGAAAAATTGCAAAGATATTTCGGAATTCCCATTTATCTTAAATTCACTTTGCTCTATTATTAACATCTTATATTGGTATTGGTACATTTGTCACAATTAATAAACTAATAATAACAAAAATTACTTCATTTAGACTTCCCTACTTTTTACATTTTCTGTCCCAGGATAGATATCACATTTTATTTGGACATCATGTCTCCTTAGGTTCCTCTTGGCTGAGACAGTTTCTAAGAGTTTCGTTGTTTTTGATGATTCTGATGGTTTCAAGGAGTTAGTATTATGTAGAATGACCTTTATTTGTAGTTTATCTGATGTTTTTTTCATGATTAGAATGAGGCTATGGGTTTGGAGATGACTGCCACAGGGCTAAAGTGTCAGTCTTATAACATCATAGCAAAGGAACATGCAGCTGACATGACTCATGGCCACTGATGTCGATGTGGTAGAGTGTTTTGTTTGTCTACCATAAAGCCACTATTTCTTCCTTTTCCATACTGTGCTCTTTGGAAGGAAGTCACTAGACCTAGACTACATTTAAAGAGTGGGAATTACATTCCACTTCTTTGAGAGTGAAGTATGTACATAAATAAGTTGGAGTTCTTCCACATGGGAGACTAGTCTCTTCTGTCTCATTTATTTATTTAGTCATTTGATTTTATAAGTGTGGACACATGTAAATTTTTTTATACTTTGAGATGTCCTATAATAAATCACTTATTTTGTTGCTCAAATTCTGTACTTCTGGCTATTAGAGCCCTTTCAGTCGACATGTCAAAGGGATAACCTTTGACATCCCCTATCAATATAGTGTGGGATTTTTGAGTTCTTCCTTATGTTATGGTGCTGCAGGATTCTCCAGAATCAACTTGTACATATCCTGATAAATTCATAGAATCAGCAATTTCTCCAAGAAGCCCTGATTCCTTTAATTGGAGAATAGTCTTAGATACCAAGATCTGGGCACTAAGTATGCTTGTTGCTACTAGAATGTCATTGCTTTCTAGAGTCTCTCAGTTTACAGAACAAAGAAATATATGTGTATATAATAACCTGATATTTATATACACATATCTCTGCATATTTCTCTACATAATCATCTATATATATGTATTGAGTAGAATATGAGTTCACACTGATGCCTCCAACTCCCCATTACCACACAAATCATTCTAGTCTTCTCCCTTTGCATATTTGGACCTTCTCACATCACCAGTGAGTAATGTGACTTCCATCATATGCTTACACTTACCTGTTTGTTCACTTCTGGCATAATATTTTGTGGTATCAGAATTGCTAAGCTATACCCCTATGAAAAACATATGGATCAACTAGAGTACAGTGTTATGTACTGTTCTCACTGTCTTTGGTCTTACAGAGTAAAGTAAAAGCACTAACTTCCAAAGTTACATAGCTCAAAAACTTTCTCCCTAACCCTTCTCAGTAACGTTGTTTCACATATTTGTAATAGAGTTAAGATTCCTTTTTCACATTATGCATTTCATTCTGAGATCCCTTGACCTCATAAATTATTTCTTAAACTTACTTAAGTCAAGGTTTACTCTTTGTAAAGTTTTGTGGGTTTTGAAAAATGAATAGCATTATGTATCCATCATTAATGTATTTTTTCAGAATAGTTTTTCTGCACTAAAGAAAAATCCCATTTTATGCAGCCATGAAGAAGAACGAAATGTTATCATTCGCTGGTAAATGGATGGAATTGGAGAACATTATTCTGAGTGAGGTTAGCCTGGCCCAAAAGACCAATAATTGTATGTTCTCCCTCATATGTGGACATTATATCAAGGGCAAACACAACAAGGGGATTGGACTTTGAGCACATGATAAAAGCGAGAGCACACAAGGGAGGGGTAAGGATAGGTAAGACACCTAAAAAACTAGCTAGCATTTGTTGCCCTTAATGCAGAGAAACTAAAGCAGATACCTTAAAAGCAACTGAGGTCAATAGGAAAAGGGGACCAGGAACTAGAGAAAAGGTTAGATCAAAAAGAATTAACCTAGAAGGTAACACAGATGCACAGGAAAGCAATGCAAGTCAACTCCCTGTATAGCTATCCTTATCTCAACTAGCAAAAACCCTTGTTCCTTCCTATTATTGCTTATACTCTCTCTTCAACAAAATTAGAGGTAAGGGCAAAATAGTTTCTGCCGGGTATTGAGGGGGTGGGGGGGAGAGGGAGGGGTGGGGTGGGTGGTAAGGGAGGGAGTGGGGGCAGGGGGGAGAAATGACCCAAGCCTTGTATGAGCATATGAATAATAAAACGATAAAAAAAAGAAAGAAGAAAAATCCCCTATATTACCTATTGAACTCCCCATCTCACCCCAAGCCCCTGACCCATTATCTACTGTTTTGCCTTTCCTAGAATGTCATCTAAATAGAATGAATATATTTTTTTCTAACTGATTTCATTCATTTAGAAATGTGTACTTAATATTCATGCATATCTTTTCATGGTTTGATAGCTCACTTATTTTTATTACTAAGTAGTATTTTGACTGTATGGATATACAACTGTATGTTTATCCATTCACCTATTTAAGGGAATAATGGTTGTTTTCAGTTTTTGGTGATTATGAGTAAAGCTTCTGTGTACATTCCCATGCAGGCTTTGTATTGAGCATAAATTTTCAAATAAGTTGGATAAAGACCTAGGATCATGAATATCAGATTATTTGATAAAATGTTCAGCTGTGTAAAAAACTGCTATACTTCTGAAGTGGTTATATCATTTGGCGTACCCAAACACTGTCAGTGTTTGACCATTCTAACACATGTGCTTTTATTTTTTTTAAATCTTTAACTTTATTGAAATATAATTTACATATTTAAATGGGTATATTTTATTGTACAATTGGATGAGTTTTGACAAATGTATACACCTGTGTAACTGCAACCATAATGAAAATACAGAACATTTTCATTGTCCTGAAAGATTCCCTTGTGCCTCTTTCCATTCAATCCCAAACCCTATTTCCTCTTACCTACCTTCCTTCACTATAGATTAAATACATTTTTCCTAAAGTTTATAAAAATGGAAATCATAGCACATGTACTCTTTTGGTTTGTCTTCTTTTACTAACCATAATATTTGGCAATTCATTCATTTTGTTGTGTGGATCAGTAGTCATTTCTTTTTCATTGCAAAATAGTATTCCATTTTATAAAAATACCAGCATTGTTTACCCATTCATTTGTTTTGAAATACATTTTATGCATTGTTCACTTGGATAAACTCTTAGTGGTTAAATTACTGGGTCATAAATTACATGTTTGCTTAACATTTTAAGAAACTATCAATTTTCAAAATTGGTTGCATCATCTTACATTTGCATCAGCTATATGAGAATTTTGTTCATTCTACCTCCCACCAATATGTGATATTGAATATACAAATATTTTAAATATTAGCCATGAGAGATTTTGCATGTGGTTTTAATTTGCATTTATTTGATGATTAGCTAGATTAATGTCATCTGATGATTACATGCATTTATTCATGTGCTCATTGGCCATTTGTATGTTATCTTTTGTTTTGTTTTGTTTTTGGTGGCATAGGGGTTTGAACTCAGGGCCTTGTACTTACTAGGTCAGTGCTTTACCACTTGAACCACGCCCCCAGCTTGTACGTGATCTTTTGATATATCTGTTAAAATCTTTTGTTGAGGTTTTCTTTGAAATTTTTTTTAATAGCTTCTCCTTACATAGCCAGGCTGGCCTCAACTCACTATGTAGCCCGGGGTGACCTCAAACTCACAATCTTCCTGTTTTAGCCTCCTGAGTGCAGGTATGCAACATGCCTTGCTTCTTGGATTTTAATTATGACTTTTGTTTCCTTATTGTGTTGTAAATGTTATATGCACATTTTGGATACCAGTCATTTGTCAGAGATATATTACAAATATTTTCTCCCATTCCTTGACTTGTTCTTATTTTGTTAGTGCTTTCTTCTGAAGAGAGGCATCTTTCAATTTTGAGTTCCAATCTATCATTTTTTTCTTTTATAAATCATTCTATTTGCATTCAGTTTGAAAAACTTTTGACTATCCCCAGATCACCCTTTATTTCCTCAAAATTCTATCTGTCTCTACTTAATACAAGGAGACCACTTAGGTTTCCTCTCTCTGTGCAACATGTTGGAAAATTTCTCCATGTGGTAATCTGAAACAATGTTAAGGCTTACCTCATATGTTTCCCTTATTTAGAGGATAAATCTTTTTTATTGCCTACAGCCCAAAGTCTTGAGTGCCATTATTTGCATATTTTGTCTAGTTTCTTCATTGTTTAAAGTGAGAGTGAATCCTTTACAAGATGCTCTGTCTTGATTAAAAGTAAAAGTAGTACTTAGTAGTTCATTATAAATTTCCAAATATTTGAGACTTTTCCAGTTATTCTTGTTAATTGTTTCTAATGCAACTCCATTGTAGCCATAGAAAGTTCTCTATATGATTTCAATTATTTAAACTATGTCAGAATATGTTCTCTGCACAACATTATGGTCTATCTTAGTGGAATGTCCATTATGAAGTTGAAAGAATGTGCTTTGTGCTGTTCCTGGATGGATGCAATGTTTCATAAGTACCATTTAGGTCAACTTGGTTGATAATATTGGGCCATTCTATATCCTTACTGATTCTGGCAATATACTTGTAACCAATTACCAAGGTAGATTGTTTAAGTCTCCAAATGCAACTGTGGGTTGTGGATTTGCCTATTTTCATTTTGTTTTGGTCAGTTGTTACTTCATGTATTTTGAAGCTCTGTTATTGACTTCATATACATTTCCAGTTACTATGTCTTTGTGATGCATTGATCCTGTGATAATTATAAAAATGTAGATGTCCCTCACTAGCCTAAGTAATATTGCTTGTTCTGAAGTCTTCTTTGTCTGTTGTTAACCTAGTAAAACTAGCTTTCTTATGCTCAGTGCTATCATGGCCCATCTTTTCTGCATCTTTTTGTTTACCCCGTCTGTGTCTTCATATTTAAAGTGAATTTCTCATATACGGCATTTAATTATTTTTGCAATGCAGTTACTGATGATCCAACATTTTCAATTAAATGTAATTATCATTTTGTTTTGAATTAAATATAACATTACTATTTTTTCTATTTTAGGTTTTATTTTATTCTTTCATTAATTGCACAATATAATGGGTGCCATTATGACATTTTCATACTTGCATACTATGTTTATTGACTATATTCATCCCCCATAACCCTCTCTTTTTTACCTCCCTCCTCTCCTGGTCCTCTACTTCCCCTTAGATTGTCCCCCTTCTGCTTTCATAACATTTAAAAAATCTAGAATCTGAATATGACAGAGAACATACATTTGTCTTTCTAAGTCTGGCTTGTTTCACTTAACACAATACTTTCCAGTTCTATCCATTTTCATGCAAATGGAATAAATTCATTTTCCCTATGGATGAAAAATAACCGTATTGTGTATATATACTAAATTTTGTTTATCCATTCATCTGTTAACAGGCACCTAGGCTCATTCCACAACTTTGCTATTGCAAATAGTGCCAAAATATTAAGATCTTTGATCATTTGAGTTGATTTTTGTAAAGGGTGAGAGATTAGGATGTACTTTCAGTATTCTATAGATACTCAGTTTTCCCAGCACCATTTTTTTGGAGATGCTATCTTTTCTCCAACTTTTGGCACCTTTGTTGAAAATCTGATGACTGAAGCTGTATGGAGTTATTTCTGGGTCTTCTATTTTATTCCATTGGTCTTCATGTCTGTTTTTGTGCCAGTACCATGCTGTTTTTCTTACTATAGTTACATAGTATTGTTTGCAGTCAGGTATGGTGAGACCCCTACCCCTTTTTTGCTCAGGATTGCTTTGGCTATTGTAGGTCTTTTGAACTTTAGTATTGAATTTTCTATCTCTGAGAAGAATGTCATTGGAATTTTAGTGGGGATTACATTGAGCATATAGATTACTTTGGCTAGTATAGCTATTTTCACAGTATTGATTCTGCTAATCCATGAGCTTGGGATGGCTTCCTGTCTTCTAATGCGATCTATGATTTTAATTTTTTGATGCTGTTGTGAATTAGGTATTATTTTTCCCGATTTCTTTCTCAGACTGGTCATTGTTGGTAGTGTCTAGAAATGCTACTGATTTTTGTACGTCGGTTTTATATCCTGCTACTTTGCTGAATGTGTTTATGAGATCTAAGGGATTTTTAGTGGAATTCTTATAGTTGTTTATGTATAATATCTGAAAATAGGGATAATTTTACTTCTTCATTCCCCATTTGAATCCCTTTATTTTTTTCTCCTATCTTATTGCTCTGACTAGAAATTCCAGTACTATATTGAGTAAGAGTGGAGAGAGTAGACACCCTTGACTCATTCCTGAATTTAGAGGAAATGGTTTCAATTTTTCCCTGTTTAGTATAATGTTGGCTATAGGTTTGTCATATGTAGCCTTTATAATGTTGAGGCATGTTCCTTCTATACCTAGTATTTTTCAGAACTTTAATTGTGAAAAGATGTTGAATTTTGTTGAAGGCTTTTTCTGCATCTATTGAGATGATGATGTGGTTTTTGTCCTTGATTCTGTTTATGTGTTGTATTATGTTTATTGATTTGTATATGTTGTGCAATCCTTGCATCTTTGGAATGAAACCTAGTTAATCATGATATATGATCTTTTTAAATGTGCTATTGAACTTAGTTTGCAAGTATTTTTTTGAGGATTTTGCCATTTATTTCATCAGGAATGTTGGCTTGTATGTTTCTTTTGATCTTTCTTTACTTGGTTTTGGTATTAGGGTAAAACTGGCTTCATAGAATGTCTTGGGTAGTATTCCTCCCCTTTGTATCTTATGGAATAGTTCAGGAGCATTGGTGTTCTTTAAAGGTCTGGTAGAATTCAGCAGTGAATCAATCTGGACCTGAGATGTTCTTTCTTGGGGGGTTCTTTTTAACTGTCTCAATCATAATAGTCATTATAGAGCTATTTAAGTTGTTTATGTCCTCTTGGTTAAATTTTAGTGGCTCATAGGTATCAAGAAAATTTACCTATTTCTTCTTGATTTTCCAGTTTGCTGGAGTATGAGTTTTCAAAACATTCCTGTATAATCTTTTGAATTTCATTGCTATCTGCTTGTAATATCCACTTTTCCATCTCTAATGTCATTAATTTGGGTTTTTTCCTTTCTTCTTTTGGTTATATAGGATATATATATATATATATATATATATATATATATATATATATATATAAAGATTGTTGATCTTGTTTATCTTTTCAAAGAACCAACTTTTTGTTTCATTGATTCATTGTACCATTCTTTTACCTTCGATTCAGTAATTTCTGCTTTAATATTTGTAATTTCTTTCCATCTACTACTTTTGGGATTGGCTTGTTTTTCTTTAAATTTGTGGTACAGCATAAGATTGTTAATTGAGATCTCTCTGATTTTCTGATGTGGACACTCATGGCTGTAAACTTCCCTCTTAAGAATGCCCTTCGGTGTCCCACAGGTTTCTGGTAAGTTGTGTTCTGATTTTCATTTGAGTCTAAGAATTTCTAATTTCTCATTGATTGTTCAAGAGTGTGTTGTTCAATCTCCATGAGTGTGAATGGTTTTTGCAGTTTTCCTTGCCATTGATTTCTAATTTTATTCCATTATGGTCTCTTAGGATACAGTGGATAATTTCTATTTTTTTATATTTGTTGAGATTTGCTTTATGTCCCAGGATGGGATTTATTTTGCAGGAAGTTCCATGGACTGCTGAGAAAAATGTGTACTCTGTTGCTTTAGGACGAAATACTCTATAAATATCAGTTAATTGCATTTTGTCCATGATATTGTTTAGTTCTAGGATATCCTCATTAATCTTTTGTCTGGATGTTTTGTCTATTGAAGTATCTGGACCTATTTATTCCTTTATACTTAGAAGTGTTTTTCCTATGAACTTGGGCACACAAATGTTTGGTGTATACATACTTAGTATTGTTAGATCTTCTTGCTAAATTGCTCTCTTTATTAGTATGTAGTGACCTTTATCTCTTCTGACTGATTTTTGCTGTCTGATATGAGAATAGCTGCTCTTGCTTTTTTTCTTTTCCTATAAGCCTGGTACATCTTTTTCTAAACTTTCACTTAGTTTGTGTGTGCCTTTGATTATGAAGTATGTTTCTTGCAGACAACAGATTATTGTATCTTGCTTTTTGTCGTTTGATTGGAGAGTTAAGTCTATTTACATTTAGGGTTATGACTGAGAGGCATTTACTGATTCCTGTGTTTCTATAACTTTTTTTCCAGGTTGAACTTAGTGTTGATTGCTCTTTACATTTGACTTTGTTCATCTTTGGGTTTTGCTGGTTTACTGAGTTGATAATTCTTAACTCTTTCCTAGCTTTCATGGGTTCATCAGTTCTTCTTTTGAGTTTTATTTTTTCCTGGACTCTCATGTTTGTGATTGTTATTCTTTCTTTTCTATGTGAAATATTTCCTATGTATCTTCTGTAATGCAGGCTTGGTGGACATGAGCTGCTTTAGCTTATCTTTATCCTGGAAGATTTTTATTTCTCCATAGAGACTGAAGGGCAGCGTTTCTGGTTATCGTATTCTTGGTTGGCAGTTACTTTCTCAGAGCTTGAATTATATTGATCCATGATTTCCTGGCTTTTAAGGTTTGTGCTAAGAGTACTGATGTGATTCTTATGTGTTTACCTTTGTATGTACGCTGGCATCTTTCTCTTGCAGATTTTAATATCTTTTCTTTGTTGTTTATTTTTGGCATTTTAATTATAATGTGACATGGAGTTGTTCTTTTTTGGTTATGTCCTTTTAGAGTTTGAAATGTCTCTGGTACATGGGTGTCTGTATCATTACATAGATTTGGGAAATTTGTGCCTTTAGTTTGTGTTTCAGTTTCCCTTTCCATCTTTTGAAATTTTAGGTTTGGCTTTTGACCATGTCCCAGAGTTCTTTTATTTCATAATCATAGGTATTGTGATTGTCCGTGTGCAATGTCTCCTCAATCTTGTCCTCCATCTCTTACATTCTTTCTTCTGCTTGATCTTGTCTGCTGATATTATGGACTGTGTTTTTTGATTTATTGAGGTTTTCATTTTTAACATTTCTACTTGGTTATTTTTCATAATGTCCATTTTCTTATTGAATTTCTCTTCTATGTTGCTGACTTGTCTAGGTCTTGAATTGTTTTCTTGACTTCATTTATCTGAGTCCTCTTTAAAGTCACTGATTATTTTTAACAGTAAGGTTCTGTATTCTATCTTAGATATTTCTGCCAATTCATTTTCTTTGGATTGAGTTGTTGAGGGGTTTTGGTAGGGAGACACTGTCTTTGTTTTCATGTTTAAATTTCTAATCTGATTTGCACATCTGTTGGGCTAAGTTTCTCTTTTAGTTCCTTGCATTCGTGGAGAACCTACTGAAGGAACAATGCCATCAGTTCAGCAATAAACTAAACATCTGAATGAGTAAGAAACAATTTGAGCCCTTTTCTGTCTCCCCACTAAGTTTGTATAAATGAAACTCTGGTTCCTAGGGGGTGATCTGGGAGCTTAACACTGGTTGAAAGGTAGAAGGATTTGAAATTCAGTAATATAAGGGATGGGTGTGGGGAATGGAAGAGAGTAGGAAGATAGGAAGAAGGGAAGGTGGGTGAGGGAGATGATAGTATGAGAGTTACATAGTTATAACAGAGAAAAAGAATGGTTTGGAAAACAAGGAGAAAAAAAATTAAGAAGTAAAAGATTCTGACATTTAGAAACCCTTTCAAAGAAAAAAGAAAGAAACAGCCAAATAAAAACAAATTAGATGAAAAAGTAGTTTATGTTTCTCACTGGAGAGAAGTATTGATATTCCCTGTGTTTTGTCCAAGTTAGTCCCTCTTGCTGCATTTGTTTTGGGAACAGAGTAAGGGGAGTGGGGTTGCACCTCTGGAGGTTTCTGGCCTGCCAGACTGGGTTTTTTTAAATTTTTTTTTAAATTTTTCTTTTATTATTCATATGTGCATACAAGGCTTGGTTCATTTCTCCCCCCTGCCCCCACCCCCTCCCTTACCACCCACTCCGCCCCCTCCCTCTCTCCCCCCCTCAATACCCAGCAGAAACTATTTTGCCCTTATTTCTAATTTTGTTGTAGAGAGAGTATAAGCAATAATAGGAAGGAACAAGGGTTTTTGCTGGTTGAGATAAGGATAGCTATACAGGGCATTGACTCACATTGATTTCCTGTGCGTGGGTGTTACCTTCTAGGTTAATTCTTTTTGATCTAACCTTTTCTCTAGTACCTGTTCCCCTTTTCCTATTGGCCTCAGTTGCTTTAAGGTATCTGCTTTAGTTTCTCTGCATTAAGGGCAACAAATGCTAGCTAGTTTTTTAGGTGTCTTACCTATCCTCACCCCTCCCTTGTGTGCTCTCGCTTTTATCATGCGCTCACAGTCCAATCCCCTTGTTGTGTTTGCCCTTGATCTAATGTCCACATATGAGGGAGAACATACGGTTTTTGGTTTTTTGAGCCAGGCTAACCTCACTCAGAATGATGTTCTCCAATTCCATCCATTTACCAGCGGATGATAACATTTCGTTCTTCTTCATGGCTGCATAAAATTCCATTGTGTATAGATACCACATTTTCTTAATCCATTCGTCAGTGGGGGGGCATCTTGGCTGTTTCCATAACTTGGCTATTGTGAATAGTGCCGCAATAAACATGGATGTGCAGGTGCCTCTGGAGTAACAGTCTTTTGAGTATATCCCCAAGAGTGGTATTGCTGGATCAAATGGTAGATTGATGTCCAGCTTTTTAAGAAGCCTCCAAATTTTTTTCCAGAGTGGTTGTGCTAGTCTACATTCCCACCAACAGTGTAAGAGGGTTCCTTTTTCCCCGCATCCTCGCCAACACCTGTTGTTGGTGGTGTTGCTGATGATGGCTATTCTAACAGGGGTGAGGTGGAATCTTAGCGTGGTTTTAATTTGCATTTCCTTTATTGCTAGAGATGGTGAGCATTTTTTCATGTGTTTTCTGGCCATTTGAATTTCTTCTTTTGAGAAAGTTCTGTTTAGTTCACGTGCCCACTTCTTTATTGGTTCATTAGTTTTGGGAGAATTTAGTTTTTTAAGTTCCCTGTATATTTTGGTTATCAGTCCTTTGTCTGATG
Source organism: Castor canadensis (assembly GCF_047511655.1). Classification (NCBI taxonomy): domain Eukaryota; kingdom Metazoa; phylum Chordata; class Mammalia; order Rodentia; family Castoridae; genus Castor; species Castor canadensis. The sequence goes on from NC_133405.1 coordinate 5,783,094, forward strand.
TATAGCTGGCAAATATTTTCTCCCACTCTGTGGGTGTTCTCTTCAGTTTAGAGACCATTTCTTTTGATGAACAGAAGCTTTTTAGTTTTATGAGGTCCCATTTATCTATGTTATCTCTTAGTTGCTGTGCTGCTGGGGTTTCATTGAGAAAGTTCTTACCTATACCTACTAACTCCAGAGTATTTCCTACTCTTTCTTGTATCAACTTAAGAGTTTGGGGTCTGATATTAAGATCCTTGATCCATTTTGAGTTAATCGTGGTATAGGGTGATATACATGGATCTAGTTTCAGTTTTTTGCAGACTGCTAACCAGTTTTCCCAGCAGTTTTTGTTGAAGAGGCTGCTATTTCTCCATCGTATATTTTTAGCTCCTTTGTCAAAGATAAGTTGCTTATAGTTGTGTGGCTTCATATCTGGATCCTCTATTCTGTTCCACTGGTCTTCATGTCTGTTTTTGTGCCAGTGCCATGCTGTTTTTATTGTTATTGCTTTGTAATATAGTTTGAAGTCAGGTATTGTGATACCTCCTGCATTGTTCTTTTGACTGAGTATTGCCTTGGCTATTCGTGGCCTCTTGTGTTTCCATATAAATTTAACAGTAGATTTTTCAATCTCTTTAATGAATATCATTGGAATTTTGATGGGAATTGCATTAACATGTAGATTACTTTTGGGAGTATCGACATTTTTACTATGTTGATTCTACCAATCCATGAGCATGGGAGATCTCTCCACTTTCTATAGTCTTCCTCAGTCTCTTTCTTCAGAAGTGTATAGTTTTCCTTGTAGAGGTCTTTCACATCTTTTGTTAGGTTTACACCTAGGTATTTGATTTTTTTGAGGCTATTGTAAATGGAATTGTTTTCATACATTCTTTTTCCGTTTGCTCATTGTTAGTGTATAGAAATGCTAATGATTTTTTTATGTTGATTTTATATCTTGCTACCTTGCTATAGCTATTGATGATGTCTAGAAGCTTCTGAGTAGAGTTTTTTGGGTCTTTAAGGTATAGGATCATGTCGTCTGCAAATACGGATATTTTGACAGTTTCTTTACCTATTTGTATTCCTTTTATTCCTTCTTCTTGCCTAATTGCTCTGGCTAGGAATTCCAGTACTATGTTGAATAGGAGTGGAGATAGTGGGCATCCTTGTCTGGTTCCTGATTTTAGAGGGAATGGTTTTAATTTTTCTCCATTAAGTATAATGCTGGCTGTAGGTTTGTCATATATAGCTTTTATAACGTTGAGGAACTTTCCTTCTATTCCTAGTTTTCTTAGAGCTTTTATCATGAAATGATGTTGGATCTTATCAACGGCTTTTTCTGCATCTATTGAGATGATCAAGTGGTTTTTGTCTTTGCTTCTGTTAATGTGGTTTATTACGTTTATTGATTTTCGTATGTTGAACCACCCCTGCATCCCTGGGATGAAGCCTACTTAGTCGTGGTGAATAATCTTTTTGATGTGTTGCTGAATTCGGTTTGCCATTATTTTGTTGAGGATTTTTGCATCAATGTTCATTAAGGAGATTGGCCTATAGTTCTGCTTTTTTGGAGGTGTCTTTGCCTGGTTTTGGGATGAGTGTAATACTGGCTTCATAAAATGTGTTAGGCAGTTTTCCTTCCCTTTCTATTTCGTGGAACAGTTTAAGGAAGGTTGGTATCAGTTCTTCTTTAAAGGTCTGGTAGAATTCAGCAGAGAATCCATCAGGTCCTGGACTTTTCTTTTTGGGGAGACTCTTGATTGCTGCTTCAATTTCATTTTGTGTTATAGGTCTATTCAGGTGATTAATTTCCTCTTGGTTCAGTTTTGGATGATCATATGTATCTAGAAATCTGTCCATTTCTTTTAGATTTTCAAATTTATTTGAATATCGGTTCTCAAAGTAGTCTCTGATGATTTCCTGGACTTCCATGGTGTTTGTTGTTATCTCCCCTTTTGCATTCCTAATTCTACTAATTTGGGTTTTTTCTCTCCTCATTTTAGTCAGGTTTGCCAGGGGTCTATCGATCTTGTTTATTTTTTCAAAGAACCAACTTTTTGTTTCATTAATTCTTTGTATGGTTTTTTTGGTTTCTATTTCGTTGATTTCAGCTCTTATTTTTATTATTTCTCTCCTTCTATTTGTTTTGGGATTTGCTTGTTCTTGTTTTTCTAGGAGTTTGAGATGTATCATTAGGTCATTGATTTGGGATGTTTCAGTCTTTTTAATATATGCACTCATGGCTATAAACTTTCCTCTCAAGACTGCCTTAGCTGTGTCCCATAAGTTCTGGTAGGTTGTGTTTTCATTTTCATTGACTTCTAGGAACTTTTTAATTTCCTCTTTTATTGCATCGATGATCCATTCTTCATTAAGTAATGAGTTATTTAGTTTCCAGCTGTTTGCATGTTTTTTGTCTTTACTTTTGTTGTTGAGTTCTACTTTTACTGCATTGTGGTCAGATAGTATGCATGGTATTATTTCTATTTTCTTATATTTGCTGAGCCTTGCTTTGTGCCCTAGGATATGATCTATTTTGGAGAAGGTTCCATGGGCTGCTGAGAAGAATGTATATTGTGTAGAGGTTGGATGAAATGTTCTGTAGACATCTACTAGGTCCACTTGATCTATTGCATATTTTAGATCTTGGATTTCTTTATTGAGTTTTTGTTTGGATGACCTATCTATTGATGATAGTGGAGTGTTAAAGTCTCCCACAACCACTGTGTTGGTGTTTATATATGCTTTTAGGTCTTTCAGGGTATGTTTGATGAAATTGGGTGCGTTGACATTGGGTGCGTACAGATTGATGATTATTATTTCCTTTTGGTCTATTTCCCCTTTTATTAGTATGGAATGTCCTTCTTTATCTCGTTTGATGAATGTAGGTTTGAAGTCTACTTTGTCAGAGATAAGTATTGCTACTCCTGCTTGTTTTCGGGGGCCATTGGCTTGGTAAATCTTCTTCCAGCCTTTCATCCTAAGCATATGCTTATTTCTGTCGGTGAGATGAGTCTCCTGTAAACAACAAATTGTTGGATCTTCTTTTTTGATCCATTTTGTCAAACGGTGTCTTTTGATGGGTGAATTAAGTCCATTAACATTAAGCGTTAGTACTGATAGGTATGTGGTGATTCCTGCCATTTAGTTATCTTAGTTGTTTGAAGGTTTGATTGTGTGTACCTAACTTGATGTTACTCTCTACTGTCTTGCTTTTTCTTATCCTGTGGTTTGGTGCTGCCTGCCTTTTCATGGTTAAGTTGGGTGTCACTTTCTGTGTGCAGGATCCCTTGCAGAATCTTTTGTAATGGTGGCTTTGTGGTCACATATTGTTTTAGTTTCTGCTTATCATGGAAGGCTTTTATTGCTCCATCTATTTTGAATGATAGCTTTGCTGGGTAGAGTATCCTGGGGTTGAAGTTATTTTCATTCAGTGCCCGGAAGATCTCACCCCACGCTCTTCTTGCTTTTAATGTTTCTGTTGAGAAGTCTGCTGTGATTTTGTTGGTTTTACCTTGGTATGTTAGTTGTTTTTTCTCTCTTACAGCCTTCGATATTCTTTCCTTAGTTTCTGAACTTGTTGTTTTAATGATGATATGTCGTGGAGTAGTTCTACTTTGATCTGGTCTGTTTGGTGTCCTGGAGGCCTCTTGCATCTGTATGGGAATATCTTTCTCTAGATTTGGGAAATTTTCCATTATTATTTTGTTGAATATATTACGCATTCCCTTCGCTTGCAGCTCTTCTCCTTCTTTGATGCCCATGATTCTCAAGTTTGGTCTTTTGATGGAGTCAGTGAGTTCTTGCATTTTCTTTTCACAGGTCTTGAGTTGTTTAATAGTTCTTCGGTTTTTCCTTTAACTACCATTTCATCTTCAAGTTCTGAGAATCTGTCTTCTGTTTGTTCTATTCTGCTGGATTGGCCTTCCGTTTTGTTTTGCAGTTCTGTTTGTTCTTTTTTCTGAGGTTTTCCATTTCCTGGCAGTTTTCTTCTTTATTGTTGTCTATTTTTGTCCTGAGTTCATTTATCCATTTATTCATTGTGTTCTCTCTTTCACTTTGGTGTTTATACAGTGCTTCTATGGTTTCGTTTATTTCTTCTTTTGCTTTTTCAAATTCTCTATTTTTATTGTCTTGGAATTTCTTGAGTGTCTCCTGTACATTTTGGTTGACCCTATCCAGTATCATCTCTATAAAATTCTCATTGAGTACTTGTAGTATGTCTTCTTTTAAATTATTCTTGTGGGCTTCATTGGGTCCTTTGGCATAGTTTATCTTCATTTTGTTGGAGTCTGGATCTGAGTTTCTGTTCTCTTCATTCCCCTCTGGTTCCTGTACTAATTTTTTGCTCTGGGGAAACTGGTTTCCCTGTTTTTTCTGTCTTCCCGTCATTGTCCTTGGTGTTGTTACTGTCCCTGTACTGTGTGTAATTAAGTATTTTCTAGCTTGTAATAATAACAATGGTAATATTTAGAATGGAAGAGTGAGCTGAGATGGAAAGCAAGAAGTTAAAGAAAAGGGGAAAACAAATATACAGACAAGAGGGAGAAAGCAGAACAAGGTATCAGACAAGAGAGTTTCAATGGTATAAACAGGGAGTGTTAGTGTACTAATCGACAGTAAGCTGAACAGACATTAGAGAGACAGAGGATTGAAAAGCAAAGATAAAAAAAATAAAAAATAAGTAAATGAAAGTAATATCTATATATAAAAATGAATTAAAATAAAATGGAAAATAGAAAATTAAAAAAAAAAAAAAACCAAAAACTTCCAAGTTTATATGCAATGCAGTTTCAGTCTTAATAATTTGGGTGTCCGTCTCAATCTCCAGTCCTGGAGTTGGTGCCTCAGATGTTTTCTGTAGTTGTCTCATCAAAGGGGATGCATAAAGTAGAACAAAACTACACACTCACACACACACACACACACACACACACACACACACAAAGCCCCACCAAGTGTCCCCAGTTCAAATGCAATACAGTTTCAGTAAGTTTTTTGGCTTGCAGGTGTAATTCGGTTGTTCTCTCATCAAAGGTAAAGGAGAAAAAGAAAAAAAAGCGTCTGGAGACAGTTCTGAGAGTGGTATCTGCAACTGTGGCTTGCCTGCCTGCTGCTCTCAGCCTGTAGGTGGCGGTGTTATTTATGCAGATCTCTGGGGTGAGCTAGCACTCACCTGTTCCCACAGGCTTTGTTTGTTCAGAGTTCTCCTGTGCGGGAGCCTCTGCTACAGGCTTTCCCCTTTCCAAGCACTGGGAAAGGTGACACTGCCCCTGTGTTGTCAGGCCTGCGTGTTTATTTACCATTCATGTGGGAGGTGGGTCTTCCCCCCTCTCCTCTGAGGTTTTCCTCCCACTGCCACTTTCAGAATCTTTCCTGCTCCTGCTTACTGGGCGGTGCTGCTGCTCCTGCCGGCTGCCATGTTTGTTTACAGTTCACGTGGGAAGTGGGTCTTCCCTCCTCTCACAAGCTTCCCCGCTCCTGGTTGCTGGGCACATGTCCCGCTCCCACCAGAGGCTCTCGGGCCCTGCTTGTTTATTTGCAGTTCTGGGAAGGATTCCCTTGCCTCAATCTTCAGCGCTCAGGGCGCCCCACCCTCTTTCCAGGGTGTCTTAACTGTTCTTATTACTTATTACTCAGTTTCTCTTTTTTTCCCGGGTGGAGGTCAGTCTGTCCAGGGGGTATGCTGCTCTGGCCCAGGCTTGTCTGTGGGGCTACCACAGTACCACGAAGCTCACCTGGTCCGCGTCTTCCCAAGCCGTATGGGTGCCGGCCACTGGCGGCCCCGGGGGCCCTCCTCGTTTCTCCGTTTAACGTGAAGTGGAGATTCTCTGCACCGGCTCTAGCCACCATCTTGGAATCCTCCAGACTGGTTTTTTCAGTAAGGGTTTTTTTTGCAATGAGAGGAAATACTTAAGCTTAAGGTTCAGGTGAAGTGGGGTGGTCTGTTGAGGGGCAGCTGTAGTTGCATGGTTGACACACTCCTGGGCAAATCTCTTAACAAAGCCCTTTGCCAGTGGAATTGTTTTGGAACCAAAAGGACTCTATAAATGAAGGGATGGGTAAGACTTCCTGTTGAAAGGGGAAGCGATCTGAATGAGCAGAGTCACTCAATCTATCAGTGGTGTTGTAGCTACAACCAGCAGGTGGCAACTTAGGCCCTTCAGTCATGTAGAGTTCATGGCTCTCACCCTACACTCATGTAAATCAATGTCTGTGAAAAAACTAAATTCCCACCAGCTTGCTGTGTCTACAGTGAGTCTCAGTTGGCCTCTGTTGCACCAAGCTCCTGTGTGGGTTTAAAGGCTGGGTGACTTTAGTCAGCCTGCTTAACCAAAAGTTTTCTTGGAGGTCAGATGAATTTGCTCCACGCATTGAGCTGGCCTGTGTGGTAGCCCTCAAGAATAGAGCCATCTTACCCACCTGGTTGGTTTCCAGTCCCATCTTTCTGGTCCAGGTGTTGATGCACAGAAGCTGGTTGGCCTGGACAAATTTTGCCGAACAGATCTTTGGTGGCCCTCCCTAGTAGCTCTTGTGAGAAGCAATTCGACTTTAGACAGGAAAACAGACAAACAAACAAGCAAAAACAAAACTTGGGCTGGGGAGAGGTGCGAGAAGGAGCAGGTCCAGTTCTGTGTCCTCACATCTATGGCAGATTTGTGATTTTAGAAATGTACTTAGGGGCTTAGGGGTAGGTATTTCTAGCTACTATCTGTCCTTATACTGTGTAACTCTCAAAGTCTTTTTTTAGCATATTAAATTTTCCACCTCTCCTTGCAGCCATAAACCTGTGGTTTTTCCTTCAAATTCTTTTCTTCAAATCAGATATTTACATGAAGTAAAATACCACTGGCAACGTTCTCTATACAACCAATCACATTCCATATGAAAGAAACTGGCATTCTGATATGTACAGTAGGGGGATGGGGCAGGTGCTGTGGAGTAGTAGCAATTCTCAGGGTTTGGGCTGCTCTGCTGGAGTTCAGTGGGGTGGTTCCAGGCATGTGAAGTAGCAGTTGGGGGTGGGAGGCAGAGTACCCAAGCACAGCTAGTACTCAGAAAGCACTCTGCTACTCTCAAAACCTGCACTTTGCCCTGCTCAGGGCATCTAGTGGCTGATCTGGCTTGTCAATGGTGTGCTTTAGTTCCTTTCCAACCTAGGCCTCCAGTTGAATTTTTTGTTTGGCGAGTGAGGGGTGATAGCTCCTGTCACATATGGATATACATACAACACTGGGTTGGTTCTAGCCAAGACAAGGAAGGGCACAGAAACAAGCTAATCCCAGAAGGTGAGCTATGGCAAGCTGGCCTGCTCAATTCTGCACCTTTCCTTGTATTGGAGTAGAAACCCAGATTCTGTGGGGCTTCACCCACCTGCTGATCTTGGGCCACGTGTGGGGGACTTTAATCAGCCCAATTAGCCAAAAGTTTTCTCCAGGGACAGATGTATTTGTGGGCTGGGCTGGCCTGTGTGGAAGCCCTCAGAACTGAAACCGGTTCATCCCACTGGCTTGCTTCTGTTCTGGCCTTTTTGTGCCCTGACTGTGGGGCATAGACACCAAACAGCTTCTGTTCAGTAGTCCAGGCAAGGTTTGCTGATCTGCTTTTAGCCCTCTGTGCACTTGTTTTGTTTGCAAGGTGGCCTTCACAGGTGGCTCTTGCCTGAGGCAAAACAGAACAGTAAAACAACATCCCCAAAACTATGGGTTGGGGAGGTTGTGGGATGCAGTAGATTCATGCTATGTTTTTGGGCTTCCTCTGAGCAAGTTTTTGTCTTTGTTTCTTTTGCAGTTTGGTATTATTTGATTTCCTCTTGCTATCCATGTGTCCTTTTACTGGTGCCATCCCCTAGCTATTAATTTGCCCAGCTTTCCTCGCAGCCACGTACCTGAGGTTTTTTTTCTGTTCCATGAAGGCACAGGAAAGTGGTGCTTATCAGCAATCTGCCATCTTAGTCCTCTTCTCTTTGGGGGACTTTTATTCCACTGTGTTCAGTCTTGGTGGGACAGTAAGTCTGGATGTCTGCCATCTTACTTTTAAAGATGGACAGGGTCTATGGAGATTTCTTTCACCAGATCTTGTCTTGAACTTCCCTGGTAAAACTTAAGGCAGTATATGACCTAAGTATGACCAATTATTTGCTGTCTTCCAGGATTTCGATTTTTGAGGGTTTTGAATTCATTTGTTTCATTCATTTCCCAGCTTCACAAGAGGTTATTCTTTTCAGTTTTGTTCATAGCTGCATTTCTATTACTTAGGACAGTTCTGGTATGCTAGGTCTCAATAAAATATTTTTAAATAACTATATGGATATGTAAAATGCTTAGTACATGTTCAAAAATTGGAACTATCACCATCACTATTATGATCATTGTTATTGTTATTGCTATTATCTTTCTCTTTCTATAAGAATAATGTCCCATGATAATGTGGATATAAGTTTTGTTCACTGCTATATTTCTAGCATGTAGAACTATGTGAGGCACATGGCAGATACTTTTAAATATTCATGGGATGAGTGAATATCCTTGGGTGAATCTGCTGAGTGTTCCCAGACCCTCTTGGTTCCTGATTCCTGAATGCTTCAATCCTGGTCCTTTTGCTTTCCTGTGGTTGTATGAACTTCAACATAGCATTACAACACATACTCATTTTCACTTGTTGCTTGGAGTCCTTTTTGGTTGCTTACAACCATAGAACTCCAGTTGAAACACCAACCTATAGAATGACTCTCTCAAATCTGAAGTACTCTTTTGTCTGTCCTGGGAAGACCCAGGACATATGACCTGAGATGTGATCTCTGTGACTTGTCAAAGTTAGATTTTCATAGTAGTTTCTATGTTCACTGACTTAATTCTGTCATTATTTGCTGAAATGCCAATTCTAGGACACTTGAGGGATTTATGGGCACACTCTTCAGTAAGGTATTTAATGTTACGACATTCATGGAAAGAAAAAGTAAGATGTTTGTTATATCTTTATTACTTATTTTGCAAAGATGTGGTATCTCATATTTTCTTACAGATCTGGCTGCCATCTATCCTTAGGGTGACTGCACACTTATTAAGGGTAGTTGCTAACTTACCTTGAGAGAGGAAATTCATAACTTATATTTTGGGTGTGTAGTAACCAATAAGATTTAGTGTCAGAAGCCCTCAGTGTGAAATTCTTGCAAATTATTCATCAAAGTGGTATTAAATCCATTCTTCAATGATTTTGCTGGTGCAGCACCAACAACACAAAGTATAATGCTTAGAACAAAAATCTCACTAATTCCTGTCTGGGACTGTCTCTCACTTTTCTTGGGACACCATTTCTGATGGAGTTATCTAAGTGTGTCATTCTGAGATTAGTGCTAATTTAATAATGACCATCCACTTATTTCCTGTGCTTTCTTTAAAAAAACTATGAGAGGCCAAGTACAAGCTCTAAGATTATCTATAATTAGGTAAGCAAACTGCTTCATTCAGGGTTCCTTAGTGAGAAGGTAGTCATGAAACATCTACCTAAAATTCATTCTTTCCCTATAGTAGTATACCCCAATGGGTTTGTAAGTCCCTTTTCACTGTTGCTTGGCAGGTGAATCTCAAGCCATTTAGTAGCTTCCTTTCCTTCATGTTATTGCCATCTGGACCATTTCCTCCAAAAGAATAGCAATCAATTAGTGTGCAGAAAGTATTTATAAATATGTAAGCACTGTGTTTTCCTGGGTTAAACTGGTGACTATTTGTCCATATGACATCCTTTTGTGCTTCCAGAAACATCCTTATTTCCTGAAATAATAAACAAGAAAACAAAAATTCAGTGAGCAAATAAAATCGTTCTTCTGTAGCTTTCTAGAACCAATGTAGGAAGAAATACCAGATTGCGTGGTTAGATATGTCTGTGAGAGATGCTGTTGTAATGCCTTGAATCAAAGACTTGTGTCCAAGTTTGTAATTAAGCAAAACTCACTCCAACAGTACTGTTAGTAAGAGAAAATAATCCCGTCTGAGTGAGTTGCAAGTGCAAGGTTATGAGCTTGCCATGATTCCTCTAGATACTAACAGTAATGCAACATGCTAGACAACATTTGAAACCACATCAAGATCAGTAATTCCAGGAACACGGCTCTCAATTTACAATCATATCTATCATTGTTCTGTGTCATGTTGCCTATTTTTACAAACAACAAGCCTGGAAGTTGGCTAGTTTTGACTTGTAGGTTCCTATTCTTTAAGCCAAATCCCTTTCTTATGTGTGAACGAAGCACTTTTAAAGAGGAGGAGCCCAAGATACTTTTGAGATTCAATTTGATTGTGATTTAATTTGTGCCAACTTCAACTAGTGGTTTCTTAGATTCTTTCTGGGAAACTATAGATCGTGTTCCATTTCATACTTCCAATGGGTGGATAGCCTCATAAAGGGCCTAGGAGCAGGAAAAATTCAGACCATGTCACAGACCCATATTTTTCCTGAGAACTTTTCCGCCCAGGACCCATCTCCTGCAGAGCTTGGCATGTGGAATAGAGATCTTTGGAAATAGCAAGGTTGTCGACTCTTATGCATTTTCACCTGAGGTTCATGGGATAAGAAGGATCATGGGAGGAGCTCACAGAGGGTTTGGTTTGGTGCTCAGCAAAGTGGTAAACAGACGACTTGATCTCTAGCATTATTGCACTCCTTCTCTTGACCCTTCCTGCTATCCAGATTTCTGGTCTCAGGCCTCATTCACCAAGGAAAGGCTCTACATTGGCTATAAAGCAGTGAAAGATAAGATGAAGTTTGTCATGTGGCAATCTTAGGAAATTTGGGCTCAAGGTTATTTTGGTTGTAAGTGGCAGAAACCTTCTTTCTTAGCTTATTGATGTAAGAGAATTTATTGGGAAGATACTGGAGCAGCTCTCAGAATTAGTGGATGAATTGTAGGAAACAAGGTAGCTCAAAAGACTCCAGTGATTGGAATTGGGGACTTGATAGCATCAGTGGATGTGTGCTATTATAAGAGTATGGGCTAATTTTCTTGCGTTCTTGCCTCCTTCCCTTCTCTTCCGTTCCCTTCCCCTGCCTTCCTTCCCCTTCCCTTCCCTTCCCCTGCCTTCCTTCCCCTTCCCTCCCTCCCTCCCTCCCTCCCTCCCTCCCTCCCTTCCTTCCTTTCTTCCCTCCCTCCCTCCCTTCCTCCCTCCCTCCTTCTCTCCCTTCCTTCCTTCCTTTCTTCCTTCCCTCCCTCCCTCCTTGTGTCCCTCCCATTCTTCCTTCCTTCCTTCCTTCCCTCCCTCCTTCCTACCTTTCTTCCTTCCTTCCTTCTCTCCTCTCTCTCTCTCTCTCTCTCTCTCTCTCTCTCACACACACACACACACCCACACCCACACACATCTCTGTTCATACCATAAAACTTTCCTGTTGCCGATGAATTTTGTTTACATGATTGAGAATACGGATTTTGGCATCTTTGGATTTACAGAATTCCAAGGCCACAGAAGACACACAAAGCATCTTTGTTCACTTGTTGGTATTTAAACAATCTTTAAGGAAGGATTCTGATTTTGAATATAATCCTGAGATTTTATTGGCCACAACTTTGTATATGTGACATGCAACTGATGCAAATAAGATCATGATGGCAAGAGCTATATTGACATAAGTAGATTGTTTAAAGAAAAGGACATGGTGGATCTAAAGTATTCTTTATTTTTCTTTTTTTTTAATTTTTCTTTTATTCATATGTGCATACAATGTTTGGATCATTTCTCCTCCCTTCCCCCACCCCCACCCTTACCCCCCCACCCCCTCCCTCTCACCCCATCCCCTCAATACCCAGCAGAAACTATTTTGCCCTTATCTCTAATTTTGTTGAAGAGAGAGTATAAGCAATAATAGGAAGGACCAAGGGTTTTTGCTAGTTGAGATAAGGATAGCTATACAGGGAGTTGACTCACATTGATTTCCTGTGCATGTGTGTTACCTTCTAAGTTAATTCTTCTTGAACTAACTTTTCCTCTAGTTCCTGGTCCCCTTCTCCTATTGGCTTCAGTTGCCTTAAAGTATCTGCTTTAGTTTCTCTGCATTGAGGGCAACAAATGCTAGCTAGTTTTTTAGGTGCCTTACCTATCCTCACACCTCCTTTGTGTGTTCTTGCTTTATCATGTGATCAAAGTGCAATCCCCTTGTTGTGTTTACCCTTGATCTAATGTCCACATATGAGGGAAAACATACGATTTTTGGTCTTTTGGGCCAGGCTAACCTCACTCAGAATGATGTTCTCCAATTCCATCCATTTACCAGCGAATGATAACATTTCGTTCTTCTTCATGGCTGCATAGAATTCCATTGTGTATAGATACCACATTTTCTTAATCCATTCATCAGTGGGGGGGCATCTTGGCTGTTTCCATAACTTGGCTATTGTGAATAGTGCTGCAATAAACATGGGTGTGCAGGTGCCTCTGGAGTAACCTGTGTCCCAGTCTTTTCGGTATATCCCCAAGAGTGGTATTGCTGGATCATATGGTAGATCAATGTTTAGCTTTTTAAGTAGCCTCCAAATTTTTTTCCAGAGTGGTTGTACTAGTTTACATTCCCACCAGCACTATAAGAGGGTTCCTTTTTCCCCGCATCCTCGCCAACACATGTTGTTCATGGTGTTGCTGATGATGGCTATTCTAACAGGGGTGAGGTGGAATCTTAGTGTGGTTTTAATTTGCATTTCCTTTATTGCTAGAGATGGTGAGCATTTTTTCATGTGTTTTTTGGCCATTTGAATTTCTTCTTTTGAGAAAGTTCTGTTTAGTTCACTTGCCCATTTGTTTATTGCTTCATTAATTTTGGGAGAATTTAGTTTTTTAAGTTCACTATATGTTCTGGTTATCAGTCCTTTGTCTGATGTGTAGCTGGCAAATATTTTCTCCCACTCTGTGGATGGTCTCTACAGTTTAGAGACCATTTCTTTTGTTGAGCAGAAGCTTTTTAGTTTTATGAATTCCCATTTATCTATGTTATCTCTTAGTTGCTGTGCTGCTGGGGTTCCACTGAGAACGTTCTTACCTATGCCTATTAATTCCAGGGTATTTCCTACTCTTTCCTGTATCAACTTTAGAGTTTGGGGTCTGATATTAAGATCCTTGATCCATTTTGAGTTAATGTTGTTATAGGGTGATATACCTGGATCTAGTTTCAGTTTTTTGCAGAGTGCTAACCAGTTTTCCCAGCAGTTTTTGTTGAAGAGGCTGTCTTTTCTCTATCATATATTTTTAGCGGCTTTGTCAAAGACAAGTTGGTTATAGTTGTGTGACTTCATATCTGGGTCCTCTATTCTGTTCCACTGGTCTTCATGTCTGTTTTTGTGCCAGTACCATGCTGCTTTTATTGTTATTGCTTTGTAATATAGTTTGAAGTCAGGTATTGTGATACCTCCTGCATTGTTCTTTTGACTGAGTATTGCCTTGGCTATTCGTGGCCTCTTGTGTTTCCATATAAATTTAACAGTAGATTTTTCAATCTCTTTAATGAATGTCATTGGAATTTTGATGGGAATTGCATTAAACATGTAGATTACTTTGGGGAGTATTGACATTTTTACTATGTTGATTCTACCAATCCATGAGCATGGGAGATCTCTCCACTTTCTATAGTCTTCCTCAATCTCTTTCTTCAGAAGTTTATAGTTTTCCTTGTAGAGGTCTTTCACATCCTTTGTTAGGTTTACATCTAGGTATTTGATTTTTTTTGAGGCTATTGTAAATGGAATTGTTTTTATATATTCTTTCTCAGTTTGTTCGTTATTAGTATATAGAAATGCTACTGATATTTCTATGTTGATTTTATATCCTGCTACCTTGCTATAGCTGTTGATGGTGTCTAGGAGCTTCTGAGTAGAGTTTTTTGTGTCTTTAAGGTATAGGATCATATCATCTGCAAATAGGGATATTTTGACAGTTTCTTTACCTACTTGTATTCTTTTTATTCCTTCTTGCCTAATTGCTCTGGCTAGGAATTCCAGTACTATGTTGAATAGGAGTGGAGATAGTGGGCATCCTTGTCTGGTTCCTGATTTTAGAGGGAATGGTTTCAGTTTTTCTCCATTAAGTATAATGCTGGCTGTAGGTTTGTCATATATAGCTTTTATAATGTTGAGGTACTTTCCTTCTATTCCTAGTTTTCTTAGAGCTTTTATCATGAAATGGTGTTGGATCTTATCAAAGGCTTTTTCTGCATCTATTGAGATGATCAAGTGGTTTTTGTCTTTGCTTCTGTTACTGTGGTTTATTACATTTATTGATTTTCGTATGTTGAACCACCCCTGCATTCCTGGGATGAAGCCTACTTGGGTGTGGTGAATGATCTTTTTGATGTGTTGTTGAATTCGGTTTGCCATTATTTTGTTGAGGATTTTTGCATCAATGTTCATTAAGGAGATTGGCCTATAGTTCTGCTTTTTGGAGGTGTCTTTGCCTGGTTTTGGGATAAGTGTAATAGTGGCTTCATAAAATGTGTTAGGCAGTTTTCCTTCCCTTTCTATTTCGTGGAACAGTTTAAGGAGGGTTGGTATCAGTTCTTCTTTAAAGGTCTGATAGAATTCAGCAGAGTATCCTTCAGAACCTGGACTTTTCTTTTTGGGGAGACTCTTGATTGCTGCTTCAATTTCATTTTGTGTTATAGATCTATTCAGGTGATTAATTTCCTCTTGGTTCAGTTTTGGATGATCATATGTATCTAGAAATCTGTCCATTTCTTTAAGATTTTCAAATTTATTTGAATATAGGTTCTCAAAGTAGTCTCTCATGATTTCCTGGACTTCTGTGGTGTTTGTTATCTCCCCTTTTGCATTCCTGATTCTACTAATTCGGGTTTTTTCTCTCCTCATTTTAGTCAGGTTTGCCAGGGGTCTGTCGATCTTGTTTATTTTTTCAGAGAACCAACTTTTTGTTTCATTAATTCTTTGTATGGTTTTTTTGGTTTCTATTTCATTGATTTCAGCTCTTATTTTTATTATTTCTCTCCTTCGATTTGTTTTGGGATTTGCTTGTTCTTGTTTTTCTAGGAGTTTGAGATGTATCATTAGGTCATGGATTTGGGATCTTTCAGTCTTTGGATATATGCACTCATGGCTATAAACTTTCCTCTCAGTACTGCCTTTGCTGTGTCCCATAGGTTCTGGTAGGTTGTGTTTTCATTTTCATCGACTTTCAGGAAGTTTTTAATTTCCTCTTTTATTTCATCAATGACCCATTGTTCATTAAGCAGTGAGTTATTCAGTTTCCAGCTGTTTGCATGTTTTTTGTCATTACTTTTGTTGTTGAGTACTAGTTTTATTGCATTGTGATCTGATAAAATGCATGGTATAATTTCTATTTTCTTTTATTTGCTGAGGCTTGCTTTGTGCCCTAGGATATGATCTATTTTGGAGAAGGTTTCATGGTTTCAATGTAGGTTTGAAGTCTACTTTGTCAGAGATAAGTGTTGCTACTCCCACTTGTTTTCAGGGGTCATTGGCTTGGTAAATCTTCTTCCAGCCTTTCATCGTAAGCCTATGCTTATTTCTGTCGGTGAGATGGGTCTCCTGTAAGCAACAAATTGTTGAATTTTCCTTTTTAGTGCAGTTTATCAAATGGTGCCTTTTGATGGGGGAATTAAGTCCATTAACATTAAGTGTTAGTACTGATAGGTATGTGGTGATTCCTGTCATTTAGTTGTCTTAGTTGTTTGAAGGTTTGATTGTGTGTACCTAAGTTGAGGTTACTCTCTACTGTCTTTCTTTTTCTTTTCCTGTGGTTTGGTGCTGCCTGCCCTTCCATAGTTATGTTGGGTTTCACTTTCTGTGTGCAGAATCCCTTGAAGAATCTTTTGTAGTGGTGGCTTTGTGGTTACATATTGTTTTAGTTTCTGCTTATCATGGAAGACTTTTATTGCTCTATCTATTTTGAATGATAGTTTTGCTGGGTAGAGTATCCTAGGGTTGAAGTTATTTTCGTTCAGTATCCAGAAGATCTCACCCAAAGCTCTTCTTGCTTTTAATGTTTCTTTTGAGAAGTCTGCTGTGATTTTGATGGGTTTACCTTTGTATGTTATTTGTTTTTTCTCTCTTACAGCCTTCAATATTCTTTCCCTAGTGTCTGTACTTGTTGTTTAAATGATAATATGCCATGGGGTAGTTCTATTTTGGTCTGGTGTGTTTGGTGTCCTGGAGGCCTCTTGCTTCTGTATGGGAATAGATTTCTCCAGATTTGGGAAATTTTCTGTTATTATTTTGTTGAATATATTACACATTCCCTTTGCTTGCACCTCTTCCCCTTCTTCAATGCCTGTGATTCTCAGTTTTGGTCTTTTGATGGAGTCAGTTAGTTCTTTCATTTTCTTTTCACAGGTCTTGAGTTGTTTAATTAATAGTTCTTTGGTTTTTTCCTTTAATTACCATTTAATCTTCGAGTTCTGAGATTCTGTCTTCTGTTTGTTCTATTCTGCTTGATTGTCCTTCCGTTTTGTTTTGCAATTCTATTTCATTCTTTTTTCTGAGGATTTCCATATCCTGAGTCCCTTCCTCTTTAATGCTGTTTATTTTCATCCTGAGTTCATTTATCTTTTTATTAATCGTGTTCTTTGTTTCACTTTGGTGTTTATACAGTGCTTCTATGGTTTCTTTTATTTCTTCTTGTGCTTTTTCAAATTCTCTATTTTTTTTGTCTTGGAATTTCTTGAGTGTCTCCTGTACATTTTGGTTGACCATATCTGGTATCGTCTCTTAAAATTCTCATTGATTACCTGTAGTATTTCTTCTTTTAGATTATTCTTGTGGGCTTCATTGGGTTCTTTGGCATAGTTTATCTTCATTTTGTTGGAGTCTAGTTCTGAGTATCTCTTTTCTTCATTTCCCTCTTGTTCCTGTACTAATTTTTTGCTGTGGGGATATTGTTTTCCCTGTTTTTTCTGTCTTCCCGTCATTTCCCTTGGTGTTGTTATTGTCCTTGTACTGTGTGCCCATTCAGTATTTTCTAGCTTGTAATAATAACAATGGTGGTATTTAGAATGGAAGGGTGAGAGGAGAGGGAAAGCAAAGAAATTACAGATAGAGGGAAAAACAAATAAACAAACAAGTAAAAAAAACCAAAACAAACCAACAAAAAAAAGTTTCAAAGATATAAATATGGAGAGATAGTGTACTAATCAACAGTAAGCTGAACCGGCATTAGAGAGACAGAGAGAAGATTGAGAAAAAAAAAATCTCCAAGTTCAAATGCAATAAAGTTTCAGTCTTAATAATTTTGGTGCTCGTCCCTCAGCCTCCAGTCCTGGAGATGGTGTCTCAGAAGTAGTTGTGTCATTGTCTCATCAAAGGGGAAAAAAAACAAACCAAACCAAACCAAACCAAACAAAATAAAACCCCACCAAGTGTCCCAAGTTCAAATGCAATACAGTTTCAGTAAGTTTTTCAGCTTGCAGGTGTAGTTCGGTTGTTGTCTCATCAAAGGAAGGGAAAAAAACAAGTCTGGAGACAGTTCTGTGAATGGCTATCTGAGGCTGCAGCTCACTTGCCCACTGCTGTCAGCCTGGTGTTGCTGGAGGCTTTATTTATGCAGATCTTAGGAGTGAGTTTAACACTCACCTAGCCCCTCAGGCTTTGTTTACTGAGAGCTCTCCACCACTGCTACAAGCTTTCCCCTTTCCAAGCACACTGGGGGAGGTGACACTGCACCAGCTTTCTCAGGCTGGCATGTTTATACACAGTTCACGTGGGAAGCATCCCTTCCCCCCTTTCCTGTGGAGTTTTCCTCCCACCGCCATTTTTACAAGCTTTCCGGCTCCTAGTTGCTGGGTGTATGCTGCCGCTCCTGCCTTCTCCAGCCGGCTTGTTTATTTATGATTCCATGAGGGTTTTCCCCTCCCCCACCTTTGGTGCTCAGGGCACCCCTCCCTCTTTGCTACGTGTCTTTATTTTTTTGTTATTGCTCATTATTCAGTTTTTGTTTTTTTCCCTGGTTGGGTGTCGGTCTGTCCAGGGAGCTATGCTGATCTGGCCCAGGATTGTCTGTGGGAGTACCACATACCGCTTAGCTCACCTTGTGGTCTGTGTTTTCCCAAGTGGTCTGGGCACTGGCATCTGGTGGAGTGGTAGCCCTCCTGGTTTCTCTGTTCAACATGAAGTGGGAATATTGTGCATGGGGTGGGGGTGTGGAGGAGTCAAAGTTTTGCCTCTTGTCAGTGGTTTTTCCTGCCAGGTGTATCTCCAAGATTTTACTTTAGGAAGCAAGCTTTCTGCTTCCTCCCTTTAGCTGCCATCTTGGAATCCTCTTTATTTTTCTTTTCAAAGGGTGGTGATTGAGTTATCAACCCTTACAAAGTTCTGGAAACCATAAATCATGTAGTCAATTTGAAGAAGCTGGGAATGATTCATATAGAGGGGTGATGGCTCAGGTGAATTGTTTGGGGTGGGGACCCCACCTGAAAAGTGTCTTCATGTAATGAAGGAAAGTGAGTAAGATTACTGACTGCCACAGAAGGTGAAACTAACACTGTTGCAGGAACAGGGGATAGGTAGTATTACACACTAGAAAGTTCATTTGTCTTGGGGTAAGGAGACCTGGACTTTGACTTGGTTTTTGCCTCTCTCTGAATCTCCTAATTAAGGGTGGTTCAGCCATGGCTTGGGTTGGCTGGGCCATGGCCTAGATAAGATTTCTGGGTTTATGATGTAGGATCTAAATATATGGGCCAGAGTGAAAAGGCAAGTCTAAATTCTTTACAAAGAACTGGAGATAAAGTCCAGGCCATAATTTGAAATGTCCAGAAGCAGGCCCTATGTTATGGTCATAGCAAAGGCAAGAATCACAAGGATGTTGCAGGAGAATCAGGTCAGGGATAAGTAGGGGTAGGCTGGTCTTGGAGAATTAGAAAAAGATGAGTGGGTGCCTGCTGTTTGTCCCTAGGTATGTGAGGAGGCTGGTGAGTTATAGCAGCTAAGAGAGCTAGGTCAAGTCATCATGTAGCCATATAACCTTGGCTATATCTCCTCTCATATCTGAGCCTTAGTTGCCACAGTTGAAAAGTAAGGAGATTGAAGTATATGACCTCCTAAGTCCTGTTTTTAAGAGTTACAGGAAAGAAACCATGAGTATTTTATTAGAACAGAATCTTATATTGACTAGGGGAGTCCTTTCTTGGCAACCATGGCAAATAGAGAGGGGATTTCAGATCTATTGGCAGGATTTGGGTTCTAGATTCTGTACTTTTACTTCTTTTTAGTAAGAACCCTTCTAGATAGGATTTCTGAGTACCCAAAAGGTAAAGCCTTCTACTGTCATCAATTCTGTCCACACTAGACTGGTTTCTTCCAGTCAGTGAAGCTATTTCAGGAATTGGATGTTCTCTATTTTGTCACAGTAGGAAGCAATATAAACATTCTCAGATTTTCACTGGGGATAACTTGTTTTTGTTTTGTCTTCTCATCTGAAAATCTCCACAGCTGCACTGTTTGGCTATCTGAAACTCTTGCATGCATCACAAGCCCCATCTGTTACAACCTGAGACACATATGTAGCATGTGATTAGTAATATAAGTCAGTGTTGTAGTTGAACATGGTAAAGAAAATTGACAGACCACAACTTACTTTGTAGGACTTACATGGTTAACAAGGCATTTGTGGTTTGTCTGAGCTTTTGTGTTTATCAATTAAAGATCAGCTATAAGATAGTGCCTATTTGATTATAAAACTTGCCTGGAAGAAAACAGTAGCAGTTGGGTGTACATTCCAGCAGGATGTCCAACCTAAGGATATTTCAGAAGGCCTAAGGAGAATTCCTTGGCCAGAGAAATCCAGGTCCAGGTAAAAAAAACTTTCTCTCTCTCTCTCTCTCTCTCTCTCTCTCTCTGTTTCTCTCTCTCTCTCTCTCTCTCTCTCTCTCTCTCTCTCACACACACACACACACACACACACACACCATCAATATCCTCAGAGGGGACCCCAGAGTAGCATACTATTTATTCTCCTATTTGCCATAATAACCTTTTGGTCTCCCTATTTCATTATTACTTTTCATGCACATGATCACTGAGTCTTCCAAGAGTCAGGGGCAGGGAAGATGTGACCTGCCTTGTATCATGAGGGGCACTACTGATGCCTGAGCCAGATTTCAGGCTCTTGGTCTCTGTTCTGCCCCATGTTTCCTTTATTCTTGCTCTGTTTCACCAGCCTTTTCAGTTCTTAGCTTATGAGGGCTTTCTGAGGGATATGTTTCTAGTGACTTTATAAGACAGACAAGGTCCATGCAGGTGCAAAGTACAAGTATGCATGTTGGGGTAATAGAATAACCATTCATATGTATGGGGGGTCTACTGGTGAGCTCCAGTTTCTAACTGCCTCTGTAGAATTATAGAATGTTGCTTCTATGAAAGGATCTCTTAGTGCGTTTCAAGATGGCTATGCAGAGAGACCTACCATGGGCACTACTTAAAAACAGGATCATATGTATCTCATTCCTGTATCCCTAGTGCCCAGATCAGAGTCTAACTTCTGGTGTGGCCAAGAGGGCCCTGGGCATCAGACTAACAGGCAATTGGGGCAGTGTGCCTACTCCGTGCCAAATCCTTTGCTATTTGGGGGCTAAAAGTGTAAGAGTGGAAGGACTAAGACAGACCCATACTTCATGGAGCAGATAATCCATTTAGGGAGATGCTTTGTAAACAAGTAACAAACAAAGAAATGATTGCAAGCTGTGATGCAATAAATTCACATGACTGTAGAGAATTATGAGTGAAGCAGCTACTCAAAATAGGGTACTCTCACCTCTCAGAGAAAATGGCACAGAAGCTGAGACATAAAGGATAAGAAGGAGGAAGCTATTCAAAAAGTTAGAAAAGAGCAAATTTGGAAAGGACACCCCACTATAATGCCCATAAATGTTACTGATGAAGAGAGGTGTGAACAGGGGGTGTCAAAGATGTCCCTGATTTTCAGCAAGGAGCCATAGCTCATGGGGTGGGTTTCCATGTAAAATGCTCAGTAGCTTATAGGTATGGATGATGCAGTGCCTGACTACAGGCTGCTTCATGCACACATTGCCCTGTGCTCTGAGTTACTAGCTCAAATGAAGCCAAGCTCATTGAAGTAGGCAGCTATCTCCTATTAGTAATTTGAGCAGGATTCCACTTGGTGCTCCTCAAGGGACTTCCCAGGCCTAAGATCTAAGGACTTCAAGGATCCCTTCATCTCACTGTGTTCAGCAGCTCTTACCAGGGTAAAAATCAAGAAATTTGGCAATACATACCAATAACCATAAAATGTCCTTTTCAAAAGGAATTTCATATTTGAAAAGTATATACTAAGGCAAATAATTCAAACTATTTATATGTACATGGCAATGTTATTCAAATGGAAAATTTGGAAGGAATACAATGGATATGCTTTGGGCATAGAGTTAGGAAAGTTTATTAAGGAAAGGAATGAAAGCTCCCACAGGAAGGGAGTGGATTTCCAGAGAAGTGATGTGGTCAGAGGTTTTTATCCATTTTCTCCAGGGTATTGCTCAATCTCTATGCTAATTAGGTATGTAGAAAGCAGCATTCTGGTTGGCTGTGCCTGCAACATTCTTATTGGTCATGCCCTAATCCTCATGCCATCCTTATTCTAGTCAATTCTGCTCTTCCTTCTTTCCACCCTTTAAGGTGGAAACTGCCATTAGGGAAAGCGGGCAATGTCTGCTCTTTGGCTTCTTTGAGCTAGAGAGGGGTGTTGGTAGAGTAGGGCAGTCATAACCTTCTCTCAGAGGCCTATCTAAGGGTCCCTGGTAGGTGGAAGTCTTTATTTGAGGCTCCCATTTTTATCTTAAACTTAAGATAAGTTTAAATTTCCCCTTGTCACCAAGGGATATTTAGTTTTTAGGAAATTAAGCTGACAGGTTGCCAAAATCAGGACCAGGAGACATCCTGTTATTGTTTTAGACAAAATGAAACACATTAAGGTTACTGTCCATGGAGTCCTTTTCTTCAGACCTAAGGCAGAGGATAATTCTTGATTGCCTGCATTTTAGTTAGACCTGGTTCACATAAGCAGCAAAAGAGGTGGGGGAGAGAGAACAGAAGCAATAGCTCCTTTACCTTAACTCTACAATAAAAATCATCCTAAAGATGTTTACATATATATATGTAAAAAAGTTTAAGCAGTTTACCTCAGAGATCTTCAACACAAACACCCTGGGATTTCTGTTATCATATTTTTTTCTGCCAGTTGTTAGCACAAAATTCTCAAATAACACCAAATGCTCAGAGAAGCCTCGGAACAAAAGTTCCAAAATTTCTTGTACAACATATTTTGCCTATGAGCTTTATAATGGTGGTTTAAGAACCATTTTATAGATGTCTAAACACACACACACACACACACACACACACACACACACAC
This sequence comes from Castor canadensis, assembly GCF_047511655.1. Taxonomy (NCBI): domain Eukaryota; kingdom Metazoa; phylum Chordata; class Mammalia; order Rodentia; family Castoridae; genus Castor; species Castor canadensis. The sequence continues at coordinate 5,805,449 of NC_133405.1, forward strand.
ACCCATGCATAAAAAGTTTTAGGCATGCCAAGACTGAAGCATGCATAAAAATGAAAAAGATCTGAAAACCAGTGGTACTAATTAGTCAGTTGTTTTTTGGAATTCCAGAGGCAAAAAAAGATTCTGCCCAAGGCTTGATAGACTAATACACACATTTCTATAATGATATTAATTTAGAGTATTCTTAAACATTTGGTCATATATTTGTTATAATCCTCCCTAGGGAGTAACAAGATGATGGAGGCCATGTGTTTGCCATCCAACACCACAGTAAAGATAGCTGCTGAGGTGATGGATCACATGGCAGCCTCATGATGGCAGCAACATTTTCTGCCATCCCATAGATTTTTTTCAAAGGGCATTTAGATGGAACACAAAAACCATGTTACATACAACATATATATATATATAAAACAAACATCAAACACAGAACAAATGGGAATTTTTCTTTTTTTCAGATTGGGACTCCAGAAATCCCCAAAAGTTGAAAGGGATTGGAACCAACTTAACAAGCTTTTCCAAACTAAAGAATAGCCTGGGGAACAAGATAAAATGAATGGAGGACTTGTGAATCTGGAAGACTTGTGAATTGGTATCATAGACATGAATCAAAGGTCTAAGGAAGGTAAAAGAGTTTCCCTCAGGAACCAAGCTTTTCCCATTGGTCCTCTTAAGGAATCTCACACAAGGCTGGCTGGCATGGGGGAGCCATGCAGGTAAGGGTGGCTAATCCTGTAGATCTTGACCCTTTCCCCTAGGTATGGTTGTATCGTGGCCACTCACATCCCTGTGGCAAGTTTGGAGACCACTCTCCAAACTCACAGGAGACAGGAACATGTGGGAAGGATGTCTCCTGGTTTCCTGATCTTATCTTCCATATGGGTAACCATCTGCATATGTACTGCACTGGAGTGCATCATTAGAACTCCTTTTGGCCCATAGACCCTAAAGAAAAAATGTCTAACAAACTGGCTAATGGAAAAGCTTGGTTCCTGAGGGAAACTCTTTCACCTTCCTTAGACCTTTCAATTCAGTTCCCGAGTCACTCTGAATGAAATCTGTCCACCATAGAAGGAGCATAGAACACAAGGAAGAAAAACAGAGAAATAGATCATTGTTCTGTTTACTCGCCCCTTCTGAAGTCCTGATTTTCTGGCCAATGCACCAAATATGAAAAGGGATATTTGTGCAGGATGGAAAGCCTCCACTCAACCTTGCTGGCCTAGGTGTTTAGGCAGAGGGACAGTTGGTGTTCTGGGTTCTTGTCTCACAAAGCTGAGGAATGAACATTGTGGACAATGAAGGTTAAGCATAGAAGTAGGAAAGCTTATGAAGGCAAAGAATGGAAGCTTCCATAGGAAAGGAGGGGTCCAGAGTGAGTTGTCCTACAATGGTAACTATTTTAAGTAACTGGATAAGTTAAAAATGGTATCTTGTAAGATCATGTGTCATGTATTAAGAAGTTACTTCCAAAAAAAAAAAAAAGAAGTTACTTCCAGCATCATGCACTGACTTTAGTTACTTTAAGGTATTGTCTTATTAAGCCTGAAAACAACTCCTGTGATTGTTACTCTGCTATTGTCACCCCTCTCTTATAGAGGAGGAGACTGAAGTTCAGAGGTTGAATCACCAGTGCAAGGCCACAGAGATTTGACTCCAGTCCACCTGACCCCAAAGTCCATGCTCTTAACTAGCTATAGTGCACTTTTTTTCCTTTATCATATTCACTTCATGTGATCCTAGAAACAATTGTAACATGAAGATACTTGTTGTAACTATATGTGAAAAAGCAGGTTATATAAGTGTAGATATGGGGTTTTTTTGGACACAGGTTCACACCAATGTAGCCCAGGCTAGCCTTGAACTTACAGTCCTCCTGTCCTAGCCTCCTGAGTGTGTCACATACTCAGCCCTGGATATGATTTGATTACAATGCTGTAAATCAACCAAAAAGGAATACAGAAATGGTCTTAGTCTGTTTGAGATGCTATAACAAAATATCAGGGACTGGGTAGCTTATAAACAATAGAAATTCATCTCTTACAGTTCTGGAAGCTGAAAATCCAAGATCAAGGTGCTGGTACATCAGCATCTGATGAATGTCAACTTTATTATGATGTCACCTTCTCTGTCCTCACATGATAGAAGGGACAAATTCCTTGGACCTCTTTCATAAGGGCATCAGTTCCATTTATGAGGGCTATGCTCTCATGATCTAATCACCTTGCAAATGACTCCACCTTCTAATACCATTGCATTGGGTATTAACTTTAAACTTGTGAATTTTGGGGGGAATGCAAATATTCACATTGTAGCAGAACTATACCAGTGTTAATACTGATCATTTCAGAATGGAAACTCAGTTGTGTTTTTGTATACTACTATGCATTTTCCAAATTTTCTGTAGTGAGAACTTATAGAAATTCTGTTAATGATCTTGTCATTGAACATGAGAACACCAATGGATACCGTCTTCATCTTTTCCATCAGAGTGGTCTCCATTCCATTTTCCTTTGACCAGAAGCCTGATTTATATATAATAAGCATGATCAAGGGAGTGAAAATAACAAAGCACTTCAAGTGTTTTCCTTTAAGTCCTTGTGGGAGGAAATTATGATTTCTTCATTCATGAGTCTTGTAATTAAAAAAAGGAGGGGCTCAGTGATAAAGCATCCTATGGTTTTCTATATTTAGATGAGGAAACATCATTGTTCCCTTTGTTTTGCCACTACTCTCCTTTCTCCAATTAGCCAGTTTGAAGATGTGAGAACTTAGTTTAAGATGTATCATCATTTAGATTTGGCAGATTAAATCACGTGACTCTAGATCTCACTGGAAAAGATTAGTGGCAGAAAGCCCTGTTCTTTCATCTGTGGAATAATTTACAGGCTGAAAATGAAAATCAGGTGGGCAGTTTATTTGACTCTTTTGATGGTTCTTATTTAGACACCCAATACCTATTTCAGAGCTTTTAACACTCACTTTGTAGGTTGAAATGGACTTCCATTTGCTGTGAATCTTAAATGAGCAGGTGTCTGGCTGGTCATGATTTGGGAGACCACGTTTATTGTGATTAAATATTTGCATCTTATGTTTAGTTTCTTATTAAATGCTGTTTAATAAGAAACTCCACCATATAATATCCTATTTATAAGTTTGTAGTGTATTTAATTTTTTCCAATGTTGCAATGAGTGTGCAAATTGTGTAGTTAAAAAGATTTTTTTTGTGTGTGCTTAGAAAGTAACATCATTCAGTGAAGATTTTTTCCCCTTGCAAAATGCTATTCTCAGTTGGATTGACAAGTGTTACTTTAAAAGTTTATGGTCATAGTCATGGAAAGTAAAGGGGATTTTTTTGTCTTGAGCAAAAAAAAAAAAAAAAAAAAAACAAAGCAAGTTTAAGAATATTGAGTCATCCAGGACCAGGCTGTCAAGACCTGACTTGCCAGAGTTTCTGGGTTTCACTACTTGAAACATTTGTGTTTGAAGTATTCTCACATGTAGAGGCTGTCTCTGTGAAATGGATCTTCTTGATTGTGACAGAAATATCATTTTCCTCATTATGAGATGATGACGGGCTATGTCTGTGGGATGATAGTGGGCCTGTATCAGCTAGAACCTCAGTGTTTGGATGGAGCCAAAAAGTGTCTCTGCTGAAACTAGATCCCTGTCTTTCACCATGTACCAAAATCAATTCAAAGTGGATCAAATACCTTAATTTAAGGCCTGAAACTTTGAAGCAACTCCAAGAAGCAGTAGGAAATACACTAGAACTGATAGGTATGGGGAACAACTTCCTAAACAGAACTCTAAAGGCTCAGCATCTAAGAGAAACAATGAATAAATGGGACTTCATCAAACTGAAGAGCTTCTGCACAGCAAAGGAAGCAGTCAGAAGACTCAAGAGGCAGCCCACAGTATGGGAGAAAATATTTGCCACCTACTCATCCAACAAAGGTCTAATATTCAGAATCTACCAGGAACTCAAAAAACTCAGTCCCTAAAGAATCAACACCCCAATGAAGAAATGGGCACATGAATTAAATAGGGAACTCTCAAAGGAAAAGGTACAAATGGCCAGTAGATACATGAAGAAGTGTTCAAATTCCCTGGTTATAAAACAGATGCAAGTCAAAACAACACTTAGATTCATCTCACCCCAGTTAGAATGGCCATAATCAAGGGTAATAACAACAATAAATGCTGGTGAGGATGTGGTGAAACAGCAACTCTTATACACTGTTGGTGGGAATGCAAATCAGTACAACTATTATGGAAAACAGTATGGAGATTCCACAAAAAACTAGAGGTAGAACTGCTATAGGATTCAGTGATACCACTCCTGGGCATCTACTGAAAAGAACATAAAGCGGGATACAGTAGAGACAACTGTACACCAATGTTCATTGCAGCACTATTCACAATAACTAAGCTTTGGAAACAACCCAGATGCTCTCCAACTGATGAATGGATCAAGAAATTATGGTACATATACACAATGGGAGTATTAGCTACAAGGAATAATGATATGGGGTTTGAAGGTAAATGGATGCAATTGGAGGACATCATGTTAAGTGAAGTTAGCCAGGATTAGAAACACAAAAGACACATATTTTCTCTCATACATGGAAGATAGATCCAAAGATAAACATACACACAAAACCAAATGTGATCATATACAAAGTCAGTTGTAGAACATGTTTGTAACAGTGGAACTACTCTATGGAACTCGGAGAAAGAGATAAAGGAAAAGAGAATGATAGAGCAACAGTAAAATTGCATACAACAAGATATGAAGGTAGAGGATATAAGAACGTGTATTGAAAGATGTTGGATCACTTGGGTAATGAGCACATTGCTTAGAGCTCATCAAGTATCTCTAAGGCTAGTAGCAGATGTACAAGTTTCTAGTCATGCCCATTGCAGTTGCAAGGTAACTCTGTGGAATTTTTGCTGGGCTTTCTGCTTAGCACTCAGCACCAATTTTATCTGGCTCAGCCAGCAATACAGAGGGCTCTTCTGTTCCTACAGCCCCTGAGTTTGGTTTAGCTTTTTCATCACCCGCCTGGATGGTCCTTATGAAAATACCTCCTGTAGCCCCTCAGTGGGACACTGAATCTAGGGATGAGCTAGTATTTGCCTAAGAAAAAATGCACAGGGTCCATGGTAGAGCTGGCCCTGAACCACCAAACCTGTTTCTGTTCTAGGTTTTGTGCTTTACCTAATATAAGAAATATGTGTTTGTGTGTTTTAAGGAGTGAGGGGTCTGGTCTGGCCACTCCTAGAGCCTTCGTAGTACTGATATTCAGGGTTATTGTCATTACTTCCTGCCCATGCCCATCCAGTGAGGAGGGTGCATGAATAGGTTCCAAGCGCACACTCTTCTCTCTCATCCTTTCCTGGGTGTTGGTGGGGTGGGGGTATTTGCAGGCCTTCTGAAATATAAGAACTTGCTCTCCTTCCTGCCTCTCTGGTCACCCTCACATCCTCCAGTGTGATGCCAGGCCTCCTGCCTCTCTGCTCCTGCCTCACTTGACTCCCTAAGGCATTTCATTTTCCTCCCAGCATGTCTAGAATGTGGAGTGGGGACTTCCATGTGGGGCTGTGTTTCTTTCTTCCTGCTTTATCCCAGATTCTACTTACAGTTTTTCAGAACAGAGGTGGAGGGGCCCTCAAGAATCCAAATAATCTCACAAAATTGTCTGCCTAGTGTTTCTCTCTCAACAGCACATTTTACCATGGTTATTCTTTTTTTACATTTTGGTATTTTTTGAACACATTTTACAGTAAATCCAGAGTTCTCTGTCAACCACCTAGTATAATTGTAGTAATCATCCAGTAAATCTGTGGTTTAACTTTCTCCTTTCAGACTCTCCTTTTCCCAGTGAGTTTTTTGGTTCATTCAAGACTGATATTCTTAGTACTGATTTTGTCAGTGAACCTTTTGGATATGATGAATTTCAAGTGGTTGGCTGGTTGAAGTGAAAATGCAAAGCAATTAGTGATGCTGCCTGAGTTCTGACTGACGTATTTTCCTCTTTACTAATTTAAAACCCACATTTCCAGATTGACAGTGTTAATATTCTTCTGCTTGTTCCTTTCTTTGCTTGTGTGAATTGGCTGTATGACTGTGTACTGTGTGATCTGGGCTGGGGATTATGGGACCCAGGTTTTGGTTTCTGATGCTTTCGTTACGCTCATAGGCATCACCAGTTTCTATGAACCACCAATGAGGGAAGCATGACTAGTGCAAGCCTCTGTTTCCTGAGTGATGGGAGGAATCAGCTGAGCGATATGGTGTGATTTAAAAATTAAGAGAGAAACAAATGGATGTCACTTTTTAAAAATCTGACATATGGGCTACCTGTGAAGGTAGATTCAGAGTATCAAAGGGAAAAGTTCTGCAGAGTTCTGTAATGTTAGTGATGGAAGAGACTGTGGTAGATCATTCAGGCAATAGGCATTTCCAGGTACTATACTGGAGGCTTGGAGAGCAGTGAGAGGCAAACATCATCTGCTCCGGTACCCTCTCTTAGCAGATAAGCATTTTTGCTTCCACAAAGACAGGATGGGGTTTGCTCAAGGTCACAAAATAAGTCCATGCAGGGCTAGGTTAGAATCCAGGACACCTGGCATCTACACAGCTGCTTTTTATATCTTATCTCCGCTGCTACCCCTGATTGTGTTATAGACATGGTTGGACAGGTTCCTTTAAGTAAATTAAGCACACAACCCCAGCTCCTTCTCCTCCTGTCCAGAGAAAATGTAAGTTCTATGTCAATCAGTAGGAAGTGCTAGGCATTAGTTACCTGGAGGGTATGCATCAACTCTGCCCCTGTATGTGAACGTTTAACTTCATAGATCTTGAAACTAGGTGAGTAATATCTTAACAAGGGAGAATACAAAAAGACTGCCAGAGTCCCCAGAGCCTCGCACATGGCAGATGCTCATTAAGTGTGGGCAGAATTGAGCGAAGTTAGCAAGAGGAGCATCATTGAATGAAAGGAGCTGGTTACTGAGCTTCTGGACCATGAGAAGGTGACTTCTGTGATTTGACTCCAGAGAGCTGTTACTTTCCACTGCAACCCCGACTTGCCAAATTGTCCTGAGAAGATGTCTGGCCAACACATCAGACACTGAGCTGAGAGCTGTGGGTAAAGGAAGACTGCCACATTAGCCCATCCTTCTATTTTCAGAGATGAGAGTGCCAGTCACTGTGATGGGCAGGAAGACACTGTTCATTGTTAATTAATTATTAGTTGTCAACTCAGAGGCTTTGTGGAACAAGAAGATTCAGGGAGGTTGTTGAATTCCTTCTTTAAAGATACCACAACAACATTGTTTAGAGGAAATGAAACATGCTTAATTATCAAGGTCTGTTCAAAGCCTTTCATACTTGCCTCTACTGGCAGCAGTGGATTTCATGAGATTTCACATTGTGGTGCCATTACTTATGGTATGCTTTTTGCATGATTGATGGGTGAGAACTTGGAGATACTCATTTTCTACAACTTTGTGAAACATTTGGGGGGGTTATGGTATGTTTTCTAAAAATATCAACAAAGAATGACTGAGCCTAGTGTTAACTTCCAATTTGGGAGGATGCTCTCTCAAATGATGTCCTTTGGAAAGAAGAGTTGCACTCCTGGGGATATATCTGAAAGAATGCAAGTCAGCACACAATAGAGGCATGCATACCATGTTTATTGCAATACTATTCACAATAGCCAAACTATAGAATCAGCCTAGGTGTATATCAACAAATGAATGGATAAAGAAAATACAGTATAAATACATGGTGGAGTATTATTCAGTCACAAAGGAGAAGGAAATTATGCCCTTTGAGAAAAATGGGTAGAATGGATATCACTATGTTAAGTGAAATAAGACAGACTCAGAAGGACAAATATTGCATGTTTGCTCTCATATGTGGAATCTAGACCTAAAAAGACACAATTATAAAAGACGAACTGTTTGAAGGGGAACCAACAGGAAGGGGAGGGTCAAAGGAGAGGGTGATGGGGGGGTGAATATGGTCAATGTACTTTATATGTATGCATGAAAATAGAATAATGAAATACATTAAAATTATTTTTAAAAATGGGTGGGTAGAGGGAGGATAAGAAAGAATAATAAGTGGAGCCAGGCACTGTGGCTCATGCTTGTAATCCCAGGTACTTAAGAGGCAGAAATCAGGAAGATCATGGAGGATCAGGAGGATCAGCCCAGGCAAAAAGTTAGTGAGACCCCCCCATTTCATCAAACAAGCGAGGCATGGTGGCACATGTTTGTTATCCTAGCTACCACTGAAGTATAAGTAGAAGGATCATGGGCCAAGACCAGCATGGGCACAAAATGCAAGACCCTATCTCAAAAATAGCTTAAAGGAGAAAGGGTTGGGGGTGTGGCTGAAGTTATAGAGTACCTGCTTAACAAGTGCAAAGCCCTGAGTTCAAACCCTAGTACCTCCAAAAAAAAAAAAAGAAAAAGAAAGCTTAATAGAGAGATTGAATATGATCAAAGTATATTATATGCATGCATGATAATGAAACTGTTTGTACAATTAATATATACCAAAAGCAAAATAAAACAAAAAACCCCAAAGGGACCAGGCATGGTGACACACACACGTAATCCTGCCCTTGGGAGGCTGAGGTAAGAAGATCATGAGTTTGGGGCCATCTTGGGCTACAGAATGAGCTGTGTCTCAAAAAAATATAAATACAAAAAGAAAGGAAAGGAAAGGAGAAGAGAAGGGAAGGGAAGAGAAGAGAAAAGAGGAAATGAGAGGAGAGGAGAGGAAAAGAGAAGAGAAGAGAAAAGAAGAGAAGAGAAGAGAAGAGAAGACAGAAGAGAAGGTTTGGCTTTCATCTGTACTTGTACTCAGCTAAGGAAACTTTGAAGGCCATTGCGGATCTGGTAAGCTGAACTCATTCTTATACCCCCAATGCATTTGTTTTCTTCTTTTGACTTTTTCTAAGTTCCCATTAGAAGAAGGCACATTTACAGCAATCGCCTGGTGATTCACTGACTTTAAAACTTGTATTAATGTATTTTGGTTGCAAGATGTTAGTTTCTTAGTGGAACTGAGTATTGGGCCAACCTGTTTGGGGGAGAAGGGATTAAAGCTGACTCTTGTTAGCTTTTCTCTGACATTTATTACAAAGGTTGAGAGAATCATGCCCATTTCTGTGGTAAATGATGACTCCTCCCCAATGGTAGGTCAGAGGAGATCTATGGGCTAAAAGTCTTAATGTTTCTAAAACAGAAAAAGAATAATTATTGTCTATTATCTCTGGGAAATAGAAAACAGTACAGCCTTGCCATTCAAAGTGTGATCTGAGGGTCACAGAATCAGCATCTCTTGGGAACTTGTTAGAAATGCAGAGTCTTCAGCCTTTCTCAGACCCACTGAATCAGAACCAGCATTTAAAAAAGATCAGTGGGCTATCACTAGTCTTGAGAAATTTTGATTTAGTCTTGGTTTCAAATTCTGGATCTATTACTTATTTAGTGATGTAACTTTGAGTATGTTAATTAACTGCTTTAAGCCTCACCTGTGAAATTGAAATGGAGTAATAACCCTGCCCAGCAGAGCTTAGGTAATGATTACATGATTAATGACATGTAAAGCACAGAGCATGAAGCCTGTTACACAGTAAGTTCCTAAGATGAGTGATGTGGCCAGTCAGAGGTATGGTTTAAGAAAGATGGACTGGGGTCTAAGAACAGTAGCTCAAGCCTGTAATCCTAATTACTTGAAAGGCAGAGATTGGGAGGAATCTTAAAAGGAGGATCACGGTGCAGGCTGGCTCAGGCATAAATGCAAGACCCTATTTGAAAAAATAACTAAAGCATAAAGGTCTGGCAGTGTGGCTCCAGAGCACCTGCCTAAACAGTACAAGGCACTGGGTTCAAACCCTACTACTGCAAAACCAAACAAAAGTTGGACTGGGGGGAGGAGCAGGAGTTTGGTTCTGTTCTTAAAGGGAGACTGGTTTTCAGGAATGGTCCCTGGCCATGGTCTTTCCAGTGCAGCAGTTTTTTTTTTTTTTTTTTTTTTTTTGCTAAGAGCAGATGAGAGGAAGTTTAATGCCAAGTACCTTTTGACTCCTCCACTGAGTAAGCATGCACAAAAGAGAAGGAAAAGAAAACCACAGGCTGCACCATAAGTGGATCAAGCCTCAACCTTAGTGCTGGAAGAAGGGAGGTTCTTCAAAGAGCACATAACAGCCTGAATTGTCTTTCTAACGCTAGACCTGAGGAGACTTTGAGCTTCCAGTCAAGCTGAAAAATGGGGTCCTGGCTTCAGACATGGCTGTTTTATGATAATCCCTATTCTGGCAGGGGACATGATCACCACAATTACCCTGGTCCTGCTGTTGTCATACTTTGTGTTTTGCTTTACCTCATTCTTCTCCTTCATCCTCTGGGCCAGCCACTAACACTACTCAGGGAGATGACAACCATAAAATGGGCATGTGAGCAACCCTTGAGGCAGCCTTTTTTGACTTCCTTCCATTGTCTTCCCTATCCTTTTCTTTCTCCCTGCCATTTTATGTCAGATGTTTTGCTTGGTTAGCAACTAATAAAGTTTCATTTTGTTAAATAATATTTTCATTTAAGTAAGATGACTGTCAGGCTGAATCTCTTTTATTGTGTTGAGTCAGAATAAATATAAACAAAAATCCATTTGAGAATGGAAAAACAATATATTTTAGTTCAGTTTTCTTAGTTTTGAATGAGATTATAGATCTCTGAGTCTAATATTGTTTCTGACAATTCAAAACCAATTGTTTCTAAGGAGCTCTCTGAACTTTTTTGCCCATGAGCTGGTATCAGCTAAACCCTTTACTCCTGCTAGCTAAGACTTTGGACTATATGATATTGCTATATTCCATCTACTCCATCCAGCCTCTGGGTGTTTGAAAACTGCTAGTTGATGAACTTGATTCAAAGTCCACTATGGACTGTCTTCCATGTGTCCTGAGAATACTGAAATTATCAAGTTGTGGTTCCTGATCACTGGGAACTAATGAACCATCTATAGGGATGACAGACACAGGCAGTATATTATACTGTGTGTTTCCAATTCTGTAGCAGAGGTGTGAAACATTACTGTGGGAGCACAGAAGAGTTGCTAGTTCTGCCCTGGTAAGACTAGAGTAGGACTGCTATATATGGCCAGAAAATCATATAATACACAAAAGTGACAGATTTAAGTACAAGTTATCCATACTATAGGCATAAAAATAAGCCTATTATTTAGGACAGTTTTCTGGTCAATGGAAGAATATGTATGGCTAAAGAAAGGGCCACATTTAAAAAATTGTCACTAAGTCACCATGTGGGCTAGCAGGTAATCTTGGGAAGGCAGCGTGATCAGAAGATCTATGAAGAGAAGATAAAATTACCTCTGGGCTATGTAGGGGTCATTGGAGTTGGCTGACCATGCAAAGTATATTCTAGGCAGAGGGAGCATGAGTTGTGACAGGGGTAGGAAATCACCATGGTGTACCTGAGAAATAAAGAGGAGCTAGGTGTGGTTGTTGCAGAGCACAGCACAGACTGTTATGGACTGTGGGCTAGACATATAGTTTGGAGTTAGATCATAAAGCATCTGGAATGTTTTGCTGAGAGTTTGGACTTCCCAAAGGCATTGTGAAACCATCAAATATTTTATATTAACCTCTTTTAAAGAATAATGTTTTACTACAAACCATTGAAGAAAGAAATCAAAGATGGATTTTCACTATAGAAGATAAAAGATCTCCCATACTCATGGATTGGTAGAATCAACATAGTGAAAATGGCTACACTACTAAAAGCAATCTACGTGTTCAACACAATTCCCATCAAAATCCCAATGAGATTCATCACAGAGATTGAAAAATCAACCCTAAAGTTCATTTGGAAACACAAAAGACCACAAATAGCCAAGGCAATACTGAGCAAAAAGAGCAGTGCTGGAGGTATCACACAATACCCGAATTTCAAACTATATTACAGAGCTATAGCTATAAAAGCACCATGGTAATGGCACAAAAACAGACAGGAAGACTAGTGGAACAGAATAGAAGACCCAGATATGAATCCATGCAGTACATCCACCTAATTTTTGACAAAGGTGCCAAAAACATACGATGGAGGGAAAACTGGATATCTGCCTACAGAAACTAGATCCATGTCTTTCACTCTGTACAAGTATCAACTCAAAGTGAATTAAGAACCTTAATATAAGACCTTAAAACTTGAAGTTAGTACAGGAAAGAGCAGGGAATCCCCTGGAAGCAATAGGCATGGGCAATGACATCCTAAGTAGAACTCAAATGGTTCAGCAACTCAGAGAAAGAATTGAAAACGGGACTACATTAAATTAAAAAGGCTCAGCACAACAAAAGAAATGGTTTCTAAATTGAAGAGGCTGCCCACAGAATGGGAGAGAATCTTTGCCAGCTATGCATCAGATAAGGAGTTGATAATCAGAATATACAGGGAGCTCAAAAACTAAACTCCCAAAAAATCAATGATCCAGTGAAGAAATGGGCAAATGAACTGAACAGAGCCTTTACAAAAGAAGAAGTCCAAATGGTTAAAAAACACATGAAATAAAATGCTCACCATCCCTGGCCATAAAGGAAATGCAAATCAAAACCATGTTAAGATTCCACCTCACTCCTGTCAGAATAGCTGTCATTAAGAACACAAACAATAACAAATGTAGGTGAGGATTCGGGGAAAAGGAACCTTCATACACTGCTGGTGGGAATGTAAGCTAGTACAACCACCATGGAAAAAAGTATGGAAGTTCCTCAAAAAACTAAAAATAGAACTGCCATGTGATCCAGCAATACCACTCCTAGAAATGTGAGTCAGGTTTCAACAAAGGCACCTGCACAGCCATATTTATTGCAGCACTATTCATAATAGCTAATCTATGGAAACAATCAAGATGTCCCACTACTGGTGAATGGATTAAGAAAATGTGGTATTTAGGTACAATAGAATTTTACTCAGCACAAAGAAAAATGAAATTTTGCCATTTGTAGGAAAATGGATGGAACTAGAGAACATCATCTTAAGTGAAGTTAGCCAGGCTCATACAGCCAAAAGTCACATGTTCTCTCCTGTATATGGAATATAGACCTAATACAAATACAGCAATGTTATGAAAAACTGTTCATACTAATGGGAGGTCATGTATGGGAAGGGTAGGGTAAAAGAAAGAAACTAAGAAGATGAGTATGGCTTATATACTCTCCATATAATAATGAATATAGAATTCTTAAACTGGCTGAAACTACCATAAGGAAGGGACTAAGGTAAAATGAGAAAAATAGAGGAGATGAAACAATTGGGATTATAATACATATATACATGGAAATATCATAAGGAAACTCCTTGTATAGTTACCTTTATCTCAAACAAGCAAAAATGTCAGTTTTTCTCTTTTTTCTTCTACAAAATTGGAGAATAGGAAGGTGGAACAAGTCCTGCCTGGGGGGCAGGGGGTTGGTATCAGTAGGAGGGGGGAGATGATGGGGAAAGGGGATAGGAGGGTGAACACAGTACAAAAGATGTATATACATGTATGTAAATGCAAAAATGAGACCTGTTGAAACCATTCCAGGAATGGGGGGGAGAGGGGGATAAAGGATAATGGTGGAGGGCGTGAATTAAGTATGATATATTTGATACATTGTAAGAACTTTTGTAAATGCCACAATGTACTTCCATCCAGCACAACAATAAAAAAGAATAATGTTTTATAATTTATACATATTTGGTAACAGAAAGAATGATTTAAGATAGAAAGCAAAGGGATAACCTTTATTACACACACTAGAAGTAAAAAACTATTGAAGGCAGGGGTCTCAAACTCAAAACCCTACTGGGGCACATAGGTAGTAAGTAAAGATACCAAGTGAATGAAATTAAGTGACCATACAGTGACCTGAAGAGCACAATTCCTACAAAAGGGGGCAGCCATATTCAGCTCTGGCTGATTGTTGTTAGGAGGGACTATAGGCTAAGTGTGACCAGGTCTTTCAAGTTTTCATAAGAAGCTAGAAACTTGCATATTTATGTATAGGTTACCTAAGTTCTAAATGTTCGCAAGAAATTCAGACTTGAAAAAAAAATTCTGTGACTGCCATGCAATGCATCTGTATACTACCATCAACTAAGTGAGCCACTGGTTTGTAATCTCTGATAAAAGAGATGGAATGAAAATTTTCATCTCAGAACCTAAGATGAAATGGCAATGAATATTAAATCAATTTCTGATTTTCATTTTTGGTAAGACAAACATGGGCACCAATTCGTTTCCTGGTTATATTAGTCAGAATTTTTATTGCTATGACAAATTCTTGACAGAAACAGTTTAAAGGAGGAATGACCTATTTTAGCTTATGTTTTTAGGTTTTGGTACATGCTGCCTGGTTTCATTGTTTCTGGGCCTGTAGTGAGGCAGAACATCATGGTAGAAGGACTTGGAGGAAAAAGTTGCTCACCTTATGGCAGCCAGGAAGAAGAGAGAGAAAGAGAGGAGAGAGACAAGAGGGAGAGAGAGAGAGAGAGAGAGAGAGAGAGAGAGAGAGAGAGAGAGAGAGAAAAGAAGAAGAAGAAGAAGAAGAAGAAGAAGAAGAAGAAGAAGAAGAAGGAGGAGGAGGAGGAGGAGGAGGAGGAGGAGGAGGAGGAGGAGGAGGAGGAGGAGGAGGAGGAGGAAGGGAGGAGGAGGAGGAGGGAAAAGAGGAGGCCAGGAACAAGGTAGATCTTTCAAGGGTACACCCCAGTGTTCCTCCAGCTATGCCCTACCTCCTGAAGTTTCCAGCACTTCCCCAAATAGTGCCACCACCTGGAATCCATGGCCTCAATGCATGGACCTGTTGGAGACATTTTACATTTAGACCATAATACTATTCATGACAGGAAAATAAATGAACACCAAATGTCATGGGGAAAAAGTGATTTTGATTTCTATGTATATGGAAAAATGAACTGAGAAGGGACCTCATATTAATCCTTTCGTGGCAAATTTTCCCTATAAAAGTATTTGTTTAGTGACCCTTGAGTTGGTAGTTGCAGGATTGTAAGCCTGTCAGGGCCTGAGTAAAACTGCTTGAGGTTCAAGGTGGAGAATATGCCAGCAAGTTTTCTATCACTCAGAATTTTGAGGCCTTGCCCCTTATGTGTGGCTAGGAGGGAGTTGAGTGCCACATCTAAAGGCTTCTGTACTTTCTAGATTCTGAGTAGTTTTTGAATATATCTAGTATTGTGCCTGTCCCACCCTTTATCCCAACTCAAAGAGCAGCCCTTAGTGGGACATGTATAGTACATAACTATTCTCAACTGAAGCTTATTAGAAAACGTGGATACTTTATGGGTTGCTTAAAGCTTCCATAGGATTTTCTGTCTCATGTCTCTTTCCCGAGTCTCTTTTTATTTCACATGATTCCTTTCAATGTTGTCATGTTTTGACTTGGCCCTATGGCCACTGTTGTTTAATTCTACGAGTGTAGATATTATTTCCAGCTGGATCGGCTCCCTTAGTAGGTATTTTCAGTTTGATCTCAAGAGACTCAGGCCTGATTCTACACACTGTAAGGTTTTTTTTTTAGCATGCATGCATGTGTTTGTGTGTGTGTGCATGCTGGCGTGCAATGCAAACTCATAAGTGAATGTGCATGTGCTTATGTGCGAGCCAGCTGATGGTATTTGAATCCCTGATTACTGTTGTTCCTTGGGTTTTTAAACTATCCTTGAATTTTTGATCTAAAGCATTACTTTAGAATGCTTTTCAGTTTTTATTTTTAAATAACTTAGGCTAGACTCAGTTCACTTTCTGTCCCTTGCAACTAAAAGACTCCTAAGTAAGGGAGATAGCCAAGGATCTATTTTGTGCCTTTTGAAAGATACCAAAAGAATTAGTCATGAAACTAATTAAATTGCTGAAATTCATAGGATACCTACACAGACTAGTAATTGTGCCAAGAATCAGTTTCTTCCTCATTAAGTGAAAGAGTTACATAGGTAACAATAAATGCTGAAAGGCATCAGTTCTTTGGAAACCCCAGGTTTCTACAGGGTCAAAATCATTAGTTACATTTCTTACAGTGTCTCTCTGTACCCACAGAAAAAATGAAGTATCATGGTATTTGAACTCCAACTCTGCTATTTCCTAGTCATGGGACTCTCAGTAAGCTACTTACCACTCTGATACTTAGTTTCCTTATCTGTCAAGTGAATGGTAATAACAGTAACATCTCAGGAGGACTGTGCAGCTTAAATGTGGTAGCATACATGAAAGTACCTAGCATGGTGTCCTGGCTCTGTAGAAACTTAATAAAATTGATTTTCTTCCATCCATTATTTCCTTGATTGAAAGCCATAAAAGAGCGATAACAATGCTTCTTAAAGAGCACTTGATGGGGCTATTTACCCATAGAGGCTAACTTCAAAATTTAATCAATTATTAGCCATTTTCTCTCAGCTGCCCTGTTTGTAATCATTTCCTCCTTTTCTGGTATTTTTCCTGACCTTCATCATGAAGAATTTCTGATCATGTGTGAATTCCTTTTAGAACAGAACAAAAGCATGACATAGGAGTTATTATTTACATTGCAGGTTTGCCTCTCCTCACCAGAGTGACCTTAGAAAGATGACCTTAGTGAAGAAATTTTATGAATTAAAATCACATGTCCTGAAAGGTAGGACAAAGATGCAAGCTTTAGGAAATGTTGCCTCATCTTCCCTTAAGGCAGACTTCCTTGTTAAATTATCTGTGTGATGTTTCTCCTTCCCAGAGATGAAGGATAAAACAAGAATAAAAACCAATGGGAATTTTTGTTTAACTATGTAGTTTTATTACCGTCATGTAATTTAGATATGAGAATTCAGAGAAGCCCATGAAATATATTTCAATGCTTTAAGGGGAGTACTCTGAACTTGTTAGTTGGTGTGTCTCTAAGGGGAATTACCTTCCAAGCTGCAGATTCAAACAGAAGATACTTTCTATCTTTTAAAACCCTGCTCAATTTACAAAGCAACAGCAATAAAAACAGCATGGTACTGGCACAAAAACAGACATGAAGACCAGTGGAACAGAATAGAGGACCCGGATATGAAGCCACACAACTATAACCAACTTATTTTTGACAAAGGGGCCAAAAATATATGATGGAGAAAAATAGCCACTTCAACAAATGCTGCTGGGAAAAGTGGTTATCCATCTGCAAGAAACTAAAACTAGATCCATGTCTATCACCCTGTACTAGTATCAACTCAAAATGGATCAAGGACCTTAATATCAGAACCGAAACTCTGAAGTTAGTACAGGAAGGGGCAGGAAACATTCTGGAACTAACAGGTATAGGCAAGAACTTTCTCAATAGAACCCTAGCAGCCCAGCAAATAAGAGAAACAATGGACAAATGGGACTTCATAAAATTAAAAAGCTTCTGCACAACAAAAGAAGTGGTCTCTAAACTAAAGAGACCACCCACAGAGTGGGAGAAAATATTTGCTAGCTATACATCAGACAAGGGACTGATAACCAGAATATACAGGGAACTTAAACTAAACTCTCCCAAAATCAATGAATCAATTAAGAAATGGGCAACTGAACTATATAGAACTTTCTCAAAAGAAGAAATTCAAATGGCCAAAAAACACATGAAAAAATGCTCACCATCTCTAGCCATAAAGGAAATGCAAATCAAAACCACACTAAGATTCCACCTCACCCCTGTTAGAATAGCCATCATCAAAAACACCACCACCAACAGGTGTTGGTGAGGATGTGGGGAAAAAGGAACCCTTGTACATTGCTGGTGGGAATACAAACTAGTGCAACCACTCTGGAAAAAAATTTGGAGGCTTCTTAAAAATCTAAACATAGATCTGTCATATGATCCAGCAGTCCTACTCCTAGGGATATACCCAAATGAATGCGACACAGGTTACTCCAGAGGTACCTGCACACCATGTTCATTGCAGCGCTATTCACAATAGCCAAGTTATGGAAACAACCAAGATGCCCTACTGTCAATGAATGGATTAAGAAAATGTGGTATTTATACACAATGGAATTTTACTCAGCCATGAAGAAAAATGAAATCTTATCATTTGCAAGAAAATGGATCTAACTGGAGAACATCATTCTGAGCGGGGTTAGCCAGACTCAGAAGACCAAAAATTGTATGCTCTCCCTCATATGTGGTCTTTACATCTAGGGCAAACACAGCAATGTTGTAGGACTTGGGTCACATGACAAGGGGAGAACATATACGGTAGGTAGGTACGGGGTTATATAGAAAACTCAAAACATGAAAGTGTTTGATGTCCCCACTTCAGAGGAACTAATACAGAAAGTTTAAAGCAACAGAGGTTATCATGAGAAGGGGATCAGGAACCAGTGTAAAGATCAGTTACAGATGAATCAACGTGGGTTGTAACACATTTGTACATGAAAGCAATGCTAGGAATCTCTCTGTATAGGTGTCCTTATCTCAACCAGCAAAAATGCTATGTCTTTCTTATTGCTTATTTCTACTATTCAAAGGAATTGGAGAAAAGTGCAGAACAGGTTCTGCCTGGAAGCGAGGGGTGGGGGAGAGGGTAGGGGCGGGGACAGGAGGGAGAAATGACTCAAACAATGTATGCCCATGTGAATAAATGAATAATAAAAAAATTACTATAGAGGTTAATAAATGTTAATCAGTTGAAAAAAAAATAAAACCCTGTTCAATGAAGGTGGGAGTGGAGGAAGAGAGAAGATCTGGAAAATGTCTTGAAGAAGACCAGTAGAGCTTTGTATTTCTTTCAACAAGGTGTTTCCATCTCCTTTTCTTGCTATTAAAACTACCTGCAAACCAAGTAGGCCACATAAAATGAAGGAAAAGGAAATGAAGTCCATTAATCTCCCAAGACAGACATTTATATGAAAGTCAAGTGACATCTTTGAAGCTTAGCTTTACCTTCTGCAGAGGAAGAGACGTAAGCCTCAGAAAGTACGGGAGTCCTGGATCTGCTCCCTCATAGGACAGTTGCAGTGGCTGCCTGAAAAGAGGCTGGGTCCAGCCAAGTGTCATCTCCATGAATGCAAGCCCAACATTCAAGTTCTTGAGCTAGCTATTGATGAAAGAATCGTGATAAATAAGGACTTGGCTGTGAATAAGATCAAAGCCATGGATCTTGGAAGCAAGTCTCCTCTGACACTTTACAGGAACATCAAACACTCCTTTGGGGAAGTCCTGGTCTCTCGTCTGAGCAAGGCCTTGAAGGATTGTCAGGTTCTTCTAAGTGTAACCTTCTATGGTGGATCTTCAGTGAGTATACAGGAATTATATCAGAGATGTAGTGCTGTGTAGAGGAGAGAGTGCTGCTTATAGTGTTCAAGCCTATTAGTGACGTAACTCAGGGATAGTGAAAACTTCCTCTGTTCCTCAGCACCACGTCATGACAAGTCCAGATTCTGGTGGTACTTTCTTTTAGCTGAGTTTCACTTCCAGCTCTGTTGCTCATGAACTGTATGACTTGGGCAAGTTACTTAATCTTTCTGTGACTTTGCTTTTTCCCTTCTGCAATAAGAGAATAGCAATGGTATCTAACTCAAAGGGTTGTTGTGAGGATTAAATGAGCTAATATTTGTAAAGGATCTAAGACAGTGTCAGGCATATCATAAATGGTGCATTGTTTTCTAATTAAAATTTTCCCTATTCTCACTTTCTTCATACAAGATTGTTCTTATCATATCTAGCCACACACACAGCATTACTAGGGGTTCTTCAGACAAACAAAACCAATAGGAAATATATACAGAAGGACTAGATCCTATGATTATGGAGACTAGAAAATCCCATGATCTGTTGTCTGCAAGCTGAGACCTGGGGGAAGCCAGTGGTGGCATTGCAATCCAAGCTCCAAGGCCTGAGAACCAAGGAAGCCAAAGATGTAAATCTCAGTCCAAAATCCCAAGAACCAAGAGTCCTGTTTTAGGACAGGAGAAGTTGGATGGCCTAGCTCAAGCAGAGAGAATAAATCAACTCTTCCTCTGTCTTTTGTTTTTCTTTTTTCTTGTAGGCCCTCAATGTATTGAATGCCTCCCACTCACCTGCAGAGGGTCACATGCTTCGCTCAGCTAATCAATTAAAATGCTAATCTCTTCAAGAAACACCCTCACAGACATTCCCACGAATAATGCTTTATCAGCTCTCTAGGCATCCCTTAGCCTAGTCAAGCTGTAACCATCACAAATCCACCCCTTATCGATTTGGTTCCCATACAATCTTAAATCACATTTAATCTTCAAATAAAACAGGAACAAGGTTATATTTCCTACTAACATGATACAACTATCCTGTGTTCAATTGAAAACACACTAAACCATCCTCCACAAAGGGGGATAAAGTCCTTCAAGTGATATTTACTCTTCTGACATGCTGTAATTTAAACCCTATAGTGTAAAATTACATCTTCAGTACATACATAAGGGAATGAGAGAGAAAACATTTTCTCAATATATGGAAGAAATACTCATGGTAACTAACCCTGGTTTCTGTAACTAGTCATGTGGCTGAGGCTGGTATTTATAATGACCTTTTTCTCCTATTCTGTATTCCTTTTGCCTGCGGCAAGCACTTCAGTGGGTTTCAGTTCTTTACTTGGTGGGGTGACTCAAACCATCATTCCTGAAGGATCTGGGCCAATTGTCATCTTGCCTGGGTTGGGTTGTTGTAGTTTCCCACTGACCTTCCGACAGGGCATGGTAATACTAAGAGACACCCTAGGCGATCCCTGTACTCCATGCCTACTCTTCCTCATCTCCAAGGTTCTGTTAGGTAGTCTGGATTAATTACCCCAGAGATCATAACTCCCTTCGTGACCTGTTGACTCAGAGGCATGAGGGGCCCAAAGTGGCCCCATGGTCTAACTTCCAGTTCAATGGAATTACTGTTTCATCTCCTGGTAGAAGTGCCCTCCCCATACAACTAAGATCTCTAGGTCAGCAGGGGACTGAGTCTCAGAAATGGGAAGTAGATATTGTGCTAGTGGGTTACTAGGGGTGATGGTGAGTAATGCCACTCTCATGTGTATTCTTTTCTTTTATTTGTTTGTTAACTGTCAATGATACCTTATTTTATTTTTCAGTTGTGTATGGATATTATCTTTTCCACAACTATCGAAAAAGACTGGACTATAATACAAGCATTTATTACCTTTTTGCCCAAACCATTTGAGTTCTAGGTTTTATAGTTCTTCCCTTCTTAGTTTAAGGCCCTTGTTTCACATCCACAGAGACAGATACAGCACCAACACCTTGGGTAAATGACTTAAAGACATTCTTAAAATCATTCTGAACCCCACATCAGGTACTACTAGTCTTACTCTGACTAGTAGACTCATTCTGGTTTTACTAGATTTTTGACCTACTCATATGAAAGAATTCCTAAAATATCATTCATATCTTTTATTTCCAGGATTTTGACCCTACTTTCTTTCACATATTCTCATCTCACTGTTTCCCTCTTTCATTCTTCTGTTAAGGACCAGAGTCCTGATACTAAAATCCAACTTGTTAAAATGAGAACCATATCAACAAATGGCAAGGTTGTTGACTTTGATTATCAATGTTGCATGGTTCAATGTGTACTAGAGCTCTGATCTGTAAGATCTGTGAGCAGATCCCGCAATGTAGTATTGAGCTTGCATATGTCACTGTTGTGCTGCATAAATGCACATTGATGCTGGACTGTAAGTACCAGGTATAGTCTGCTTACACTACTTCACATTTCTATATCCTTTGGCTGATTCCCCAGAGCCTGTGCAGTTTACAGGAAGGAAAGATTGATTCCAAGGCACATCACGTATCTATTGATATGCTGAATTTAAATTGTCCTTTATTATAAATATGACCATCTGAACATGAGCTATGTCTCCTTAAATTTTCTTGTCTTCCATCCTCTCATGTGTATTCTGATTCCTGCATTCTGGCTGTAGGAGAAACAGCACCCTCTATGCGACACTGACAGCCTTTTGGAGAAACTTGCCTTGGCCCTGCCAAGTATTGCCACTTAGAGATCACTGTAACTGAGTCTTCAAAAGGCCATTGTGCTCTGCTATCAGTGGTGCTTCAGGATGGTGGGAATATGCTAAAACCTAATAATTCCGGGAGTATGCCCACTGCTGTACTTCTGTTGCCATGAAGTGAGTTCCTTAGTCAGAAACAATGTTGTCTGAAATATCATGGTTGTAGGTAACACATTTGTAAGCTCCTGTTGGTATGTTTGGCAGAAGCATAGCATACAGGAAAGGCAAATCCATATCCAGATTGTCTAGTCTGGTAAGGACAAAACACTGTCACTCCTGTGGTGGAAGCAGGTGTAATCAATCTGCCAAAAAGTAGCTAACCAATCACCCCGGGGAAGGGTGCCATCTCAGAACTTCCTGACACCAGTGTAAAATAGGGAGAAGATTTGGGGGTGAGAACCAGTGGGAGGGTAAAAGGAGAGGGGGAAGGAGGGTGAACATGATCAAATTTCTTCATACACATGTATAAAATAGTATAATGAAACTACTTAAAGATTGTTTAAAAGGGGGAAAGGGAAATAAAAAAAAGTAATAGAGGCTGTGAATTTGACATTATATGTATATATGGAACTATCACAATGAAACCCCATTATACAATTAGTATATGGTAATAAAAAAGAGAGATAAAATGAACTTCCTGACACTGGGGGAATTCCAGCAGGGCCTGGACTAGCTCTTGACACTGCAACTGTAGAAGAGATTCAACCATTAGAGAAGACTGGACTGCCTGCTCTTAAAAGTGCCTGAAAGTCCAATTGCTCCACTGCTTTCTTGAGGCTTTATGTCATTGCTCTTTGGGTGGCTGGTGTTCTTGGGAGTGCAAATGAGGTGTGAAGTAACTTCTGATCTTTTCTGTCACAGTGCAAAGTTGTGCAGGGCTTAAGGAAATAGTTAGCTGCATTGAGCAAGCGTTTTCCAAGTCAGTATTATGGAAAAAAACTCCATTAGAAGTGCTAAATGAGGATCATAATGAGAGATCCAAAGTCTTGCCAAGTGAATTTAATCACTTTCTGATCCCAACAGCCACACAATTCAACTCTTTCATAGCATAATTAAGCAAGTGACAATGAGGATACTATTCTAAGAGATGGTAATGAGATGCTGAGGGGCCTGAATTCAGCTGGAGGGGAATTCCTATTAAATGTTTATTAGATATGCAAGTTCTTTAATAGCTAGAAAAATAGAAAGGGAAATTTAGTTAAGTGAGGTCCATTTCTTTGAAATAAAACTCTTAAAAGCAGAAGCTGCCAGGTCACTGCATGTAGGCATCTTTCTTTATCTTTCTGGCCTAGAAGCATGGATAGACTCTGTAGTCATAAAACCCCTAGGGGAGCAGGAGCCACAGAAAAGTCACCAAAACTAGGGAATAAAATGGAGTTTGCTGGCTGAGTAGTAAAGAAGAGAGCAGAAAGTAGTAAGAAATAGTGGAGTAGAAAGAGTGTGACTTCTGCATTCTCCAGAGAGACTCATACTTGAATTTGAAACCACTAGAGAGAGAGAAAGAGAGAGAGAGAGAGAGAGAGAGAGAGAGAGAGAGAGAGAGAGAGAGACTGTGTGTGTGTGTGTGTGTGTGTGTGTGTATGTATGTAGCCTTAAATTAATCACTTCTCCTTTCTGAGAATATGGTCTTCCTCTTTTTAAAATGGGTTTATTAAGCCAGGTGGTGGCACACACCTGTTGTCTCAAGTACTTAGAAGGCTGAAGTGGGAGGATTTGAGCTCTGAGTTTGAGAGCAGCCTTGGTAACATGGTCCTCTTCTCTACTCAATAAAAACTAAAATGGGTATATTCATGCTCACCTCACAGTGTTATTTTGGGAACTAAATATGATAATGGCTATGAAGAGTGCCTTAGAAACTGGAAAGTACTGTACACAAAAAAGAGACTTGGGTCCTTGACTCTTTTAATCCCTTCAAGAGAATTTCCTGTGGTGCTAGCAAGCTCCTAACAGAGTTCAAGCCTCTCCTCCAGTTGTCACTCTAGGCAAAAAGTGAATGGAGTTGGCTGGGAGATTGAAGTTCTGCTGCACATTAGAATTTTCCTACCTGGAAAGAGACACCCTCCACAATGACAAAGTTCATGACCATACATTTTTCCCAAGTGTGGTTAATCAGCATGCAAATGAGGTGCAAGCTCCAGACTTGGCAAGTAAGAAAGGGGAGTTCAAGTTCTTCTGGGTCTCAAAGGGATGTTTTGAATAATTATGGGCCTCGCCTGTGCAAGAGGACCGAAGTAGAGATTTGCTCAGGTCTTCAGGCCAGACCTGGGGGGCCAGTGTGAGTATGAATGGATGAGCTTACTATAGATGCAGAAGATGTGTGCTTGGTATGGAGGAGATCAACCTCCCAGCAGTCCTGTTCCAGACTGCCCCCTTTTCTAGACGCTTCCTTGACCAACTTAATCACAACACAGAATGATAGCAATAACTACATTGCTTTGATATGTTAAGGTCCATGACTATTATGTTTTTTGGACTGTATTTTTCATTTTTATAAAAATCTCTTTGTTCTGTTTAATTCTGTTGTTTTGAACTGTACTTCAATAGCAATGACATCAATCTTCTTTACTTTGGATTTGTAAGTATACCTTTGTTGTATGCCTTTGGGTTTAAGTGGTCTAATACAAGCTCTAGAAGAGTTGAGGGGTAGTTAAAGATACAGCAGAACTGAATGCTGAATGACTAACAGTAAGGCTCAAAGGCAGCAGTCAAAACATATCCTCAGTCCAAGCAGCTTTGTCTTCCTAGATGCTTGTCAAGATATGTGAATGGCTTTGTCTGCTCCTCTCTCAATAGATAAACAGAACCATTGGCCTCTATTGCACCTGATGCTTCTGGCTTCCTTTGCAACTAGCAATGTGATCTTTGTCATCCTATGTCTATGTTCTGTCACAGTTTTTCCAAATTAAGTTCAGTCAAATTTTTCCTAGAGTCTAATCTGACAGTGACTCTGACTGTGACCCAGACACAGGTCTTGTTGCCCTGATAGCTTCCCAGTTCTGAGTAAAACTGACCAGGGTAAGAACCTTTGAAAGTAGCAGAGTTTCTGTTGTCTAACCAATCTCTCTAAAAAAATTAAGGGAGAAACTAAGTATCTATGATGCATACCAAGGTCAAGTTCTAAAAAAGAAAGGCAGAAAGCATTTCAAGTCTATAAAGCTAAGTGGATTTAAAATGTGGCTAATTCCAAGTTACCATCCAATGTCAGAGGCCATTGCTTATGCCACAGGCTCAAGGAAGAGGCTAGCTACAGGAGGTCATGATCTGTCTGAGCTATGAGATTCAACAACATTCAGAAAGCTTGGAATTGGTGGTAGAAAAGATGTAGAGAACATTCCAGTTCATTCCAGTGTAATAAAGAGTATCTGTGTGTGTCTTCTGTGTGAGGCACTGTGTATGCATTGCAGGTATGGAGTGTCTCTGTGTATTGCTCACAGGCACACCGACATGAGCAAGCTCTAAGAAAGAGAGGAGCAAAGATCATCTAAAATAGATGGCTAGAACTCAGTATGTCTGTTTCTTTAATTAAATAACTAGCAACTTGACTTTCACATACTGTTCTTGTCACTTGTATGAAGGAATATAAATTTTTATATGTGCCTTGTACTTTACAGTTTAGAAAGTATGTTAACCTATTGTTTATCTGGGTTCTCAACACAGAGAACCCAGGTTCATCATTTTCATTTTACAGATAAGGAAAATTGGCCTAAGATGCTTGCCTAAGGTCACCTAGTCAAGTAACTGGCACAACGGGAGTTTATTTAGGAATTTATTTCTACTCAGTTGTAATTTTTAATTTTTATCCACTAAATCTCTTAGCTACTAACATAAATTCTCTCCCATTGTTCACTTTGTATTTCATTACTTATTTATTTATTTTCCTCAGCTTTATTGAGGTATAATTGACAAATAAAATGTATATATTTCTATATATAACAAGGAGTTGATCAATGTGGTGTTTTGATAGGGAATTTAAACCCAAGCCATGTGATATCTAGTTCCAAGGTTATTTTTGCAAAACTACTGCTGCTGTCATCGCTCAGTGTGAGCCATAACAAATAACTCTGTTTGGGACATTCTCCACAAACCATTAAAATGCTAAACAAGTATGGCTGCAAAAACATTGGATTTTTACAATTGTGCTTCATGCTTAAAGCCTCAGGACAGAAGAATAATAAAACCATTCATTAAAATATTTAGATAGACTGACAGCAGCAATAATTAAATACTCATAGCAGTACTAACCTGCACTTTAAATTAGTCTGAATGGGAAGGCTCTTTTAGAAAAGAGTATCTTCATTGTTTTAGGAAAAAGGGCTTCTGTTGAGCAGCTGTAGGTCATTGAGGACAGGCGATGGAGCAATGTGAGGACATTGAAGTTCTGCCAGGGCAAGGTTTTCATGCTCTGGAAGACCAAAGAGCAGTAGGTTATAGGACGCAGATCTTTCTAATGGTGGCAGCTTCTTTGTTTGAAGGAATGTTTGATCTTCAGAGGTTGAGGGGGTCCCAAGGCAGGTGGCAAAATGGTGTGGAGGCTTGCAAACATTTCTTTAGTGCTTAAGCCATAGTTTGTTCCACAATGGTACACAAGAGAACATTTATAAACCACCTTTCCTAGACAGGCTAGTAGACTAGATCTAGAATTCAAGGCCTTGTGAGTTGACCCCCCTCTAGGGTCACATTGGCCTCTGGGGATTTCTATTACAGCTTACCAGTGGGAATCTTTGGACCTGAGGAGGAGGTAGACGTAGCCTCAAAGACTGCCTTATATTGAGTTCTATTCTTGATCCTTGTCTCCCAGGCCTGGTATCTAGTCTTTGCTAGCTCCATGTTATTATTTGGACATGAAGTGCCCCCCCAAAATCTCATGTTTTGAAAGTTTGGGCCCCAGTTCAAGCAGTGTTGAGAGTTGAAACTTTTGGGAAGGATTGGACCATGAACACTCCACCTTTATTGATGGATTAATCCATTGATGGATTAAAAATTTGAATAAAGTATTGGAAAGTGGTGGACCTGTGGAAGGCGATGCTTGATTGTGGGAAGTGGGTCACTGGGGGCATATCCTGGAAAGATATGCCTTGTCCCTGGCCAGTTCTTATCATTCTTTTTCCTTCCTTGCCACCACAAGGTAAGCAGCCTCTGCCACACACTCTTGCTGCTATGATGCTCTGCCTTGCCTCAGGTCCAAATTAATGGATCCAGTTGACCTTGGACTGAAACCCCAGGAGTTGTGAGTCAAAAATAAATCTTTCCTTCTTTAAGCTGTTTCTCTCAGGTATTTGTCACAGGGATGAAAAAGCTGAAGAACACATACCTCTTGTGGTCCAGACTCCTGCACCTGTGCCTCTCTGACCTTTGCATTCAGATAAAGGAAATACATACAGGTCCTTTCATAGTGCCATCTTTGAAGAGAGCACTTTTTAAATTACTTTGATTTTATACTTGCATTCAACTGAGTAAACATGACCAAATTTAAGAAGCATGAAAGGTCTTAAAATGAAAAGCAATATTCCTACATCTTATCCCTTCCCAGCCCTATTCTTATTTCCTAGGAGTGGAAATCTTGTTACTATGTATCTGTTTTTAGCTCTTCTGTTGGCCAACTCTGTGAATCTAAAGAATATGTTCATAATGTAACATATCACTGTATATCTTTTTATCTTTAGCTATTTTAAACAGTGTCTACTGACTCAATGCAATGAAAAATACAGTTACTTATGGATACTACCTTTCACCACTTGGAGGCAGTCAGCTTCCAAGATGGCCTTCAATGATCCCCACCTCCTGGTATTCACACCTTTGTGTAATTCCCTCCCACACTGCACAGGGTACCAGGGTTGGTCTGTGTGACCAGTAGCATATGGTTGAAGTGATGGATGCTATGTCACTTCTGAGGTTTAGTTGTAAAAGACACTATAGCTGGGTGCTGGTGACTCATACCTGTAATCCTAGCAACTTGGGAGACTGAGATTGGGGGGATTGCAGTTCGAGGCTATCCCAGGCAAAAATTTCATGAGATACCTATCTTAACCAAATCTGGGTGTGTTGGTACATGTTGTCATCCCAAGATGTGTAGAAGGCTGAGATTGGGAGGATCATGGTTCTAGACCAGCCGAAGGTAAAAGTCTTTGTGAGACTCCAACTCAATGGAAAATAGCTGGGCATGGTGGTGTGCACCTATCATTTCTGTGACTGTGGGAAGCATAAAATAGAAGGATGGAGGTCCAGGCTGGCCTGGGCAAAAGAGAGACCTAACTCAAATATAACCAGAGCACAAAGGGCTAGAGGCATGGCTCGAGTGGTAGACAGCCTGCCTAGAAATTGTGAAGCCCCGAGTTGAAACCCCAATACTGCCAAAAAAGGGGATGCTGTAGATTCTCCCTCTATTTCTCTTATTCTCCCCTCCCTCTATCTGCATTCATTCTGGGGTGGTCAGATCTGAAGAACACTGAGACAGCCCTGTTGAGAGGTGTACCTGGGAAGAAACTGAAACTTCCAGTCAACAGTCTGCAAGGAACAACCATGAAACATGACAAAAGAAGCCTCCTGAAACAACCATGTGAACAACCATGTTGTGTTGAAAATGCATCATCCAGCCTTCAGGTGACTATGGCTCTGGACAACAGCTTGACTGTAACTTCATGAGAGAGTATGAACTAGAACCACATATCTAAGCTCCTCCCAGATTCCCAACCCTGGGAAATGGCAAGGTGATAAATGTTTATTTTTAGCAAGTAAGTTCTGAGATACCTTATGCAGAAATAGATAACTGATAAATCCTCCTTCCAATGTTGGATGGATACTTTGTCTAGTTCTCCTATTAGTTATATTGTAACTTTAAATAGCAGACCTCTTTTTGTTGATTATCAATTTAAAAAAGAATTTCTTGACTTTCCATTGTGCAGGATGAGAATAATGCTGTGATGTCCCTGCCCTTTCTTCCTTTCCTCTTCCCTTTCAGCTACTAAACTTCTGATAGCTTGACCTATATTTTAAAAACATGGGAAATTTAAAATGCACAAATTATAGAGAATAGCATGACAAACCTCCCCAGAATGATTACCTTCTTTCAATACTGCTCAACTTGGGGCAACTTTTATTGCATTTCTGGCTCTACCTACTCCCTCTTTCCTATTATTTTGAAGCAAATCTTAAGACTTCATTTAATTCATAAATATTTAGTATATGTCATTAAGAGTTATGAAATGCTTTATGACATAAGCACAGTGCCATTGTCAAATATAAAGAGAACAATAATTTCTTAATACAGTATCATCAAATATTTTGTAAGTGTTTACATTTTCAGTTACACACACACACACACACACACACACATTGTTTGAATCAGGATCCAAATAAAGCACATATATTACAATTGGCTTATTTGTCTTTCAGAATTTTTAAAACTATAGGAACTTTCTTTTTTTTCTCATAATTTATTTTCTGAAGAAACCAAGGGTTTTTTTCCTATAGAATTTCTCATAATCTGAATTTTGCTAATTGAATTTTCATGGTATAGGTTAAGATGTTACCCTGTCTTTTACATTCCTTATAAATTGGTAGTTGGATCAGTAGACAGATCTGGTTCAGACTTGATTTGGGAGGAGGCAAATAATTTGTCATAGGTGGTGTTGGTGACCTTTTCCTGAGGCACATCATGTCTAGGCTTTCTTATTGTAGCAATCATTATTGTTCAATGCCAAGATCCATTACTTCAATAGTGATTAGAAAATGGCAACATTCTAATTCTAATTATATTTTCATTTACTTCCCAACATACTTTAATAAAAAGAAATTTCCTTCATTTACAATTTGATTTTTCAATGTTATAGTCCCTTTAATTACAAATCTTAAAAATAATTAGTTGGTTTCACTATCATCATGAAAAAGTGACTAATTAGATTTTTTAAAATAATGAAATCACGGATTGAAACATATTTGATGTGTTCAATCCATTGCAGTCATTATTGTTTTGAACCCCAACTGTCCCAAGTTTGGCCACTAAGTTGGTTCCTGAGTCATTTTTGCCATGCCCCAGTCATCTTTGATAGTTTCTTTGCTATCTGCTAAGACAGCATGCTCCAGGTCATATTGTACATTGCCTACCCTAGACCTAGAATCAGCCATTTCCCTAAGAATCCCATGGGGAATGGTATTTTAAGACAACAATCTGCATTTTAAAGGTGTGCATTTACTGTATCACTCATTGTTTCTAGAGCTTTTCAGCTTAGAAATGTATTTTTGTACCAATTCAAATTCAGGACTGCAGGGTGTTTATGCAACTTTCTTCTATCTTACATCCATATCTCCTTACTCCCACACTGCAAATCACAGTTTTCAAAGCCACAGGGGATGGCAAAATTAAAATATCACACAACTTCTTACTCACTTTATCTCATCTTACAAAAAGAACTGTTTCAGAATAACACCACTAATGCTGCTACCACCAACATGATTATTGTAAAAAATTTACAATTTTTATAGCTCTTTTTTTCTTTAAAATAAATCTCTAGGGATACATGGAATAGTTTCTCCCTGCCACCAACTACATATACAATTGGATTCATTTATTTCATTTTGCTTTCAACTTTTAAGAATTGTTGTTTTATGATCATGTAATATGGTTTTTTATTTCAAAGTCAAATCCACAAATCAGTATGTACTTGAATAAGTTTAGCATCTATCTTTGCCCTCTCCATCTTGTTTCCAACCTATCTTAGAGGCAGCCAATTCAGAAAAAATTATCATCCTTCTATTTTTAATTTTTCTAAAATAAGAATATTCATATATATATATATCTTTACATCCTTCCTTTCTTGAATAAATGATGGCATGAAATGAACACCTTGTTTTTGTTGATGTAGCAGCATATCCTGGAAACCACTCTATAGTAGTATATTGAGACCTTCATTTAAAAAGCTGTTTGTACTAAGTGCATATAACTCATTGAATTTGGTGATAAACATACACCTAGTGAGATCATCACCATAGTCAAGGTCATAACTGTTTCCTTTCACCTCCTTTATTTCTTTGTAGAGATCATCTTCATTTGTTTGATAGCGGCATCACACTCCATTGTGTGGATTCCCTGCAGCTGGTTCAATCAGTCTTCTATCAATGTGATATTTGAGCTGTTTCCAGACTTTTGATTTCACAAATTATTCTTCAATAGTGTTGTATATACAGTAAGCCTGCCTTATTCTCAGATTTATTACATGCACTTTTGACCAAGCACAGTAAAATAAATAAAATCAAAAGACATTTCAAAAAGTTTTAATTCCCCTATGTGCATTCCACTGTTCAGTGGATGCAGAAAAGCTCTCAGTTAGTCCCATGTTATTGTCAGCTGTGATTAAATCATTATGTGATCTACTGAGTGTTTCCCTGCCCTTAGCTTTGTGAAAACCTGCCTTTGAAAAAGGAAATGGTGCTCCCAAAGCAAGGTAAAATTATGGTAATCCTCCCAAGCCAAAAAGGGTTATGGGAAAAATGAATCAAGCGTCTGCTGTATTTGAGATAAAGATCATGAGATGAGGTTTAGTTTTGGTGGATAGTATTGATGTGAACAACAGTAATTTTATGACAATAATATAGCCTCATCCACGTGGTTTCAAGTTATGAATGCTCAGACCTACTGTATATATGGTACAGGTAAATTTGGGGTAATTTTACAGTACTGATCGCCATGCGTCCTGAGCATTCATGGTTTTTCATCAATGGCAAAATTGAGTTCCTCCTTGGAACCATCTTCCTGCAGGTACAAAGTTTCTACTGTATGTATTTCTATATTTTGGCAATTGTATCTGTGAAATAGATTCCTAGAACTGATGCTACTAAGTCAAAAGGTAAATACACCTATTTTGTGAAATATCATCGAATTTCTTTCCATTGGAGGGTTTGTGCTTTGCATTCCCATCAGCAAAGTTGATAGCATTTCTGTTCTTAGTGACTATCAATTACTCCTCCATGCTTTATATGTAACTGAGAAGCCAATAGTAAGTGTTGATAGGGGGAGGTAGTAGAAAGACTATAAAATGGTGATAATGATAAAAACACTTACCTAGTAGGGTGGTTCTGGGGTTTAAATGAGATAGATTAATAAGTGAAGCTGTTTTGTGCCATACTTAGAACATAGCATATACTGAATAAATGTTAGTTACAGATAGTATTATTTAATACAGCCCTGTAGGAATACTGTCACGTGGGTATCAACAGCTCCAGTGCATAGATGAGAACACTGAAGTACAGAGAGATTACATAATTTGCTCTAGGTCACACAGCTAGAAGGGTGGAGTGAAAACACAAGACTATTTGCCCCCACAGCCTATGCTATTTTCAGGGTTGGTTCCACTAGGACCAGTCTGGGATGAGCTGGGACTAGATAGTTAGGCATGGTCCAGATTCTAAACACCTTCCAGCGCTTGTCCTTGGTACCACACCATTATTCTAGGCCTTTTCTGCCTCCTGCCCCTCACTCTGAGGCCCATTGACTTCATTCCTGCAGACCTTCTGGGCTCTGTATCCTGGATCCACCTGTTTGGTTTTGTCCAAGTGTGAACTGGGGCATTTTGTATTTAATTTGCTTTGAATCCATAGGCAGGCATGAGAACAGGTTCATATTCTTTCCATGTATAATTGAAAAACAATGCTCTGAGTGAGATGACATTTGCTGTTCCCCAGGAGAGAGGATGTCCTCCTTGGTGTTGGGTCTCCAGGGTTCCTGATTTTGCTTGGTTGGCTCACGAAGCACGCCTTTCCCTAGGTATACTCTGCTGGCTGAGATAAGGCAGCATTTCACATTGTTAGAATTTATTTTTAAAGTACTTACAAAAATTATGAGTATGCCCAAGCTATCTATCATCTTTCTTCTTATACCAGAAGCAGATGTAAGTTTGCAGGACCTTAAACTTGCAAAATTTCTGAGTCTTTTAGAAAAGAAACATAAAATCACAGATCTGAAATTAGATATAAAGGGAAAATTTTATTTAGAAATGGAAATTAAATTACAGAAAAAAATCTAGAATGCTGACACATTCTGTAGACATCATAAAATCCAGAAAAAAACAGCATTTGAATTCACTATGTGATGTATTCTTTAATCAGTTCTGCATATGACAATCTTTTCTTTGTATGAATTAAGTATTTTATTCAGAACCTGCATCTTTGTTTTAAGACTGGTATAAACAAAAATAAAATACAAACAAGTTATTTACATAATAGCTGTAGTTGCTAACTGCAAGAATACAGTAAAATGGAGTCATTTTAAATGTTAAAATTCTTGCAAGAGAATTGTACTAGTCATCTTATGGTAGCAAATTCTGACAAGCAATGACAAATTTATTTCTTATTAAAAGTGCTTAAAGAATTATTATCAGTTTTGCCACAAATAAAACAGCAATTTATTCAAAAGAGTCCTTACCTTTCTCCTATTTTCCTAAAAGGTCTGCCATTTGCAGGTAACTACTAATTTCAGATCAGTTGTTCAAACCAGTGTTCTTCCTATAAATTCATATCTTAGCTTTATGTATAGTAAACTTACACTCATTTTTCCTTTCCAGTATTGAAGCAAAAAAACACTTTTGTAAAAGGAATAAAGGAACAATGTAAAATAGTTTCACCTTGGTTCTTACTTTTATTCTACTTTATTTTCATCTTCTTCAATTTTTTGTTCTTCTTCATCACCAAAAGTCTGTTCTTGCATTAATTCTGCATAGGACAATCTTATAATATCCAACAAGAAAGTAAATTGGTACTTTTTCTTTTCATTGTTATTATTGACTGAAATTTATTTTTATCATTGATAGTTCTTTTTTCAATACTGGGACTTGAACCCAGAGCCTCCTGTTTGCTAAGCAAGCGCTCTACTACTTGAGCCATGCCTGCAGCTAGTTTAGAAAACCTTTATTCTCCATTTCACAACTCTTTGTTGGTCATTCATCTAAATTCTTAAGGTGATTATAAAATTTAAGAAAACCTCTGGCTCTCTCTCAATATGCACATAAGGTTTGAAAGACATTTTCAGAGTACTTTCAAATTTGTGCACTCAAGCCTTGTTCTCCACTATCCACACACTTTGGTGGCAATTGATATAAGACACGTGTACACTAGGTGAGCCAGTCTAGTAGGTAGTAAGCATAGCTTCAAAGTCATTCCATAGTAGGAGGACGACGAATAATTCAAGTAACCATGCAATTAACTACAAATCCCGTAAATATATCCCTTTAAACTCAAAATACTTAAACTATCCTGACTTTGCCCTTAGTAACATCTCCAAAATGCCCGTGACTTTTCTAATGCTACTTGGCACAAGCAGAAATAGTATGGAACAGTAGGCTTCACTGAATGTAATTAAAACATCTTACGTTTGCAAATTTAACAAAACTTGTGGCCTTATGAACACTTTGTTAGAAGCCCCTGCATGTCTATCACCTTCCTATCCTATAATCTGAGGGTCTCCAGAATTACATACAGGATTTGCTAAATCAATGAATAAATGTTTTATAATCCCCCCCTCAGGGATTTATACTTGCTAGACAGGAGCTCTACTACTTGAGCCACACCTCCAGACCTTTCTGCTCTGGTTATTTGTGAGATAGGCTCTCACTTTTTGCCCAGGCCTGGACCTCAGTCCTCTTATTTTATGCTTTCTGCTGTCCGTGGGTTGACAGGTGTGCACCACACCTAATTTTTTTTCCATTGAGAGTCTTCCAAACTTTTATTGCAGGCTGTTCTGAACCCTAATCCTCCTAACCTCAGCCTTCTGTATGGCTGGGATGACAGGCATGTGCCACCACGGCCAGCTATTGGTTGAGTTGGGGTCTTGATAACTTTTTGCCTGGGCTGGCCTCTAATGGCAGTTCTCCTGATTTCAGCCTCCCAAATAGGCATAAGCCACTGGTGCCTGGCATTTATGTCTTATCTAGGATATTACATGGGCCAAGATTTAAAGAAATTGCAAGTTAATAATAATACATTGCATACTTGATATTTTCTAAGGGAGTAAATCTTTTGTATTCTTAATTACTTGAGGTAATATAAATGTTAATTAGCTCAATTGTGATAATCATTTTGCAACATATATGGATACCAAGACACACATTGTACACACTTAATATATACAATATTTGTACTTCAATAAAGGTGAAAAAAGAAATAAAAAGGATATATTGTGTCCACGTTTTTTTCTGACTTTAAATCTTTAATGTTTTGTTAGGAATATAAACATTTTAGGAACTAAGGTGAGGGAAGCAAAGCACTGAAGACATACAATTAATTGAGACACTTATTGCCTCATTCATCCCACACTAGTCCCAACTTGGCTCTATGCTCTGCTTGTTCTAGAAGGCTTCTAGCTACGTAAACATTTAGTTAATGTTGAAAAAAGAATGTAGGTTCTTATCAAGCAACCAAATAAATATCTTTGGTGAGAGGAACTTTGTTGTCTTTTTGTGTTGCTACAACAGAATATGAGACTGACTAATTTATAATGAACAGAAATTTATTTTGTTACTTTCTGAAAGCTGAGAAGTGCAAGATTGAGGTGTTAGCAGGTTCAGTTGTTACTTCATTCTCCAGGAGGGAGGAATTCTGTGTCCTCACATGGTAGAAGGTGGGAGGGCAAATAAGATGAATCTTGTGTGAGTCCTTTTTTTTTTTAAATAAGAGCTCCATTCATGTAAGACATGAGAGTTGCACTCATGAGGCATTTACCTCTTAAAGGCTCTACCTCTTAATACTATCACATTGGCAGCACCTGAATTTTGGAAGGGACACATTCAAATCAGAAATAGTGCTCTTATTATTTCAGGGGACATCACTAAAGTTACAGCCCTCTGGACCAATAGCATACCGTTAGCCCCATTAACTGATGAGATCCTATACACAAACTCTAGCCCTACAGCAGAACAGAGAACTGATTTAACAATCTCAACAAAGGGCAAGAGTGAGTTTCTCAACCTCCTAATTTATATTTCTTCTAGATAGATTGGGAAAGGGCTGCAAAATACCTATGACATGGTAGAAACGAACTGATCATGAAAATAAGAGAAGACTGGGAGCTGGGAAGAAGGTGGCCATACAGCAAACCTCTTCCAGGATGGCCTTTCCTCCTTCCCTCTCTTCCAGAGCAGTTGTGATCCCTCAGGAGAATCAATGCCAAGGCTCTGCTCATGGCCTCTGATGCAGTTGGACCTAATGTCAGCTTAAGATGTCACTATAAAGAGGGAAACTTTGATTCTCACCTGTTCAGGTTT
This sequence comes from Castor canadensis, assembly GCF_047511655.1. Classification (NCBI taxonomy): domain Eukaryota; kingdom Metazoa; phylum Chordata; class Mammalia; order Rodentia; family Castoridae; genus Castor; species Castor canadensis. Next base: position 5,841,787 of record NC_133405.1, read on the forward strand.
TCTGGAATTTTTAAAAAAACTCCAAACATCCTAGCACCAAACTAAAATGGATTTCTTCTTGTTATAAAATTATAATTCTCATCAAATAAAATGACTTGAATGGAGATGAGCTTGAAGAAGGAAATAAAAATTACAATGTCACTACTCAGAAATAAGCATAGTTGATGTTATGGTATATTTTCTTTTAAGAGTATTTTTGTTTTGTATTCATAGGCACATATACCCACATGGGATCACACTGGTTTGTATATGCTTCTTTGACTTATGATATCTTCAACATCTCCATGTATCATGAAATACTCTTTGAAAAAGTGTTTTTAAGCAGCAACATGCTATTCTCATGTATGGAGGTATCATAATTTAATATTATTTATTGTTGAGTATAGAGGCTGGGTTCAAATTTTTAGAAAAATTTCTGCAGCAGACTTCCTTGCACATGAATGTTTCTAATGAGTTTCTAAAACTAGATGCTTAGAAGTCAAAGCATCAAAAGGGCATGAGCACTTTTAGGCTATTGGTACTTGTTGGTAATTCTTTTTCTGAAAGTTTTACTAACTTTTGTTCTCACCATCACCACTGGTGTTTTCATAGATGTATACCAATGCAAGATATTGTAATTAAAGAGCCTTCTATGTGAAATTGATAGGTGAAAAATGTTACTAACTTCAAAAATTTCCAGTTCATTACTTAGTAGTGTGATTGAATATTTAGAATTGTTTATTGGCCATTTACTTTTCTCATTTTGTATACTGTTTGTTTATAAGCTTTGCCAATTTTTTTGCTAAGATTATAATTGAGTCTTAATTTTTTTAAATTTAGAATTCATTAATAGTAAATGTAGTTTCATGTGAAAATTCCATATATGTATGCACTATATGTTGAGCAAGTTCACCTTCCCTGTTATATTTCTCAATGCTTTGTAGTAGTTGTCACAATTAATAAAATGACAACAGAGACATTGGATATTTATGCTATGACAGGTCCAATTCTTAGCACTTTATACTTATGAACTCATTAAATTCTCACAAAATATAACACATGTGGGTGGTATTATTTTTCCAATTTTATAGGCAAGAAAAATAAGAACAGGAAAAGAAATAGGAGGGTGAATATGGTGGAAATATTGTGTACTCATGTATGTAAATGGAAAAATGAGACCTGCTGAAACTATTCCAGGAATGGGGGGAGGGGAATAAAGGAGAATGATGGAGGGGGGTGAAATCAAATATGATATATTGTAAGAGCTTTTGTAAATGTTGCAATGTACCCCCCGTACAACAACAAAAAATTTAAAAACAGAAAAATAGGAACAGAGAAGTTAAATAACCTGCTCCAACTCACCCAAGTAGTAAGTGGTATAGTCACTTGAAGCAATCTGATACCAAAGCTGGCACCACCATGTGAAGTTATTAGTCTTGTGTTATAGTGATTACATATATTTTCCCACTTTGACATTTGTTTTTAATTTTTTTCATGGTATTTTTATGTACATACTGATTTTAAATATGTACTGATATTTATCAGTGTTTTCTTTGATGCTTCTTCCATTTATTATGTTTTGAAAATCTTTCCCTAACCCATAATTTGATAAACATTACCTATGTTTTGATAGACTGTTTAACAGTTTTATTTATAAAATTTAACTCTTTAATTCATTGTGATATATTTAGATGGAAAAGATGAGGTGAAAAAGTTGCCACTTAAATAATTTTGACATTCTGACATCTTTATGACATATTGAGTATAGAATGAAGATGAAAATGGTCTGTACCTCTCAAGATCATTGTAGATACTAAGGAAGGGAGATTAAAAGTAGTTTAAGCACACACACACACACACACACACACACACACACACACACACACCAAGAATGTAGCTGATAGAAGTTCTCTTTTCCCAAATGAGTCTGTCCTATTCAGAGAATGTTTATATGGCACTCATGTATTTACTTAACTCTTCTGTACTTTTCCTGATGTGCATAGAACAGAGGAAGTCCTCATCTAGTTTTGAAGCCTTTAGAATTTTATGATCCTTTCTTGAAACATTTTATGAACACTTTAACAATTTGAATGAAGGAGATTTCTATGAAAGAACTTACACACTTCATACACAAGCAGCTATTTTTGCCATTTTGTCTGAGGAACGATATTTAAATAAATGATTCATAATAATAATGGACACTTATTGATGTAAGGGAATCAATAGGTTACAGTTGGTTACTTAAATTATTATGATGGGAAAAATTGATCTTGTATCTTCCCATTCCTTCCCTTTCATGAGTACTATACTGTGGGATGACAATTACAATGGGCATGTGACTTTAACCATCACAATCACAAAAATGACATCATCTTCAGTACTAACCTCTTCACTTTCTTATGCTTAATTCAGCAGCAAATCCTGTTGACTTCACTCCATAACTTAGCCTGTATCTATCAAATTCTCTCCAACTCCATTGTTTCTATTCTAGTCAAGCCATTGACTTCTCCTCTCTCCTGCCATGGCTATAGCTCTCAGTGGCCTCCTGATTCTACTTCTGTCCTTCATCTGTCCATTCTCCATGCTGCAATCAAGATGAGCCTCCTAAAATGTAAGCCATATCTTGTCATTTCTCTGTTGACATCCCACAAATGGCCCAGTATTTAAAGTATGGTCCTTGGATTAACTGTATAAGAATTACCTGAGACATTTGTTTGCAATATAAATGCATGCATCCCATCTAAGACCTACTGACCAAGAATCTCTGTGGGTGTGGCCCAGGAGATTGCATTTTAAACAAGCATCCCAAGTCTATAGTGCCCTTTGAGAATCAAGTTCTTGTCTTGATGCCCTATGGAATAATGACCTCGACTTTCTCATGTTTCCTCCCCTCAGAGTCAAAGAAGGGCCAGGTACAGATCAAGATTCCAGGGTCTCTGGTTTGAATGAATGCAATACAGTACTGTGGGTCTTATTTGAATGAAAAGTTGGGAGCAGTGGTCCAGATAGAGGGTTTGGGATAGCAGACTGAGTTGCTTGGTTTCCTCTATCATTTGAGATTTGTCAACTGCTTATTCTCATCCTTCTCCCTACCACTACTCCTACTTGTTCTTTCCCCACACAACCTAAAGCCTGCCTGGACTGACTGATTCTAGAACCCTTGTTTTCCATAAGCTCTTGATTCTAAGCCTTTTGTATTAGTTTTCTATTACTGCAACACACTCTTGTTATCTCATAGATTCTGTGGGTCAGGATTCCGGACACAGCTTATCTGGGTCCTCTGATAAGAGTCTCACAAGGATGAAATCAAGGTGCTATCCAGGACTGAGATTTCTTTTGAAGGCTCAAATGGGGGAAGAATTAACATTCAAACTCATTCTGGTTGTTAGCAGAAGTAATTTCCTTGTGTTTATGTGATGGAGGCGTTTTGCTGGATGCGGGTTATGATTCCTTGTCACATTGGCTTTCTCAACATGGCTGCATATTTCACCAAGCCATCAAAGAAAAATCTCTCCTTCCAGTCAGCCAAGATATGACAAGATAATCATGGAAGTGACATCTCATCATTTCTGCCATATTCTATTAGTTAGAAGCAAGTTATTATACAAAGGCTGAGGACCAAGGGTAACCTTGGTTTTGAAATCATGGAGGAACTCTGAGCTTATAAAAGCATTTAGGCTTGAGAACCAAATACATAAAGCTAGAGAAGGGAGTCCACAAGGCTGCCCAACAAAGACCATAGAGGCAGACAGCAAGAGCTGGGGGCAGAACCTCGCTTGCAATAGTGCTCAGGAAGTGATGGGACAGAGTGATGACCGTGCTATTCAGACATGATGAATGGCTCTTTTTAACACTGAATTTTCCATTTTCATATAAAATATTTTTGAATGAATGAATGCATATCTTTTATTTAGACATGCTGTGTATGTAAGGATTTGATATGCTGCAAAATATATTCTTGGGGTCAGGTCAGATTCTGTTCTTGACTCATCAATAAATGCTAAATGAAATAGTGCTAAAAGCAAATGATATTGCTTTATGGGAACAAGTGCCTCTTTGAAGAGCCATCCTGTTCTCATTCCGTTCAGGCAAAGATTGCTCAACTTGTTCTCTCTTGATAGATTGTCTCACAGAATCAGTGGGCTGTTAAACATTGAGCTCTACACAGTCCATTTTTGAAACCTCTTCTGCCTTCTCCTCTGTGGGCCTCCAGATGGGCTGGCAGTTTGCCAGATCAGTTAGGGAAGGCAGATATTCTAAAATGCCTCTATTCACTTGAATGTTTCAAAGGTCTTTTTAAAAATCATTGAACAGACTGTGTGCAGCTTAGGCAAACACTTGGGCCCATCACTGGTGTCTTGCTGTGCATATTATATTAACCAAGCATTGGTGGTGAAGGTTGGGAAACCTGGTGGTAAAACTGTGGAAAGGCTGAACAGAGTTGGGCTGCTTATTGGAGGTAACAGCGATGCTTCAAGAGACCAATTAAAATCATTTTTAAAGAAAAATCTGATGATCTGTAACCTAGATGAGCACAGCCACTAGTTTTCTCATAGAATGCTATTTTGGCTTCTATTGACTAGTTTAGATGTCTTCCTGAATGAAAATGACATTTTACCTCTGAAACTGATGCAAATCACCAGGCCAATGGTTGAGTCAAAAGGGTTCTCCTGCAGGAACACAGAGTAAACAGATGCCAATTAGGTGAAATGTTCTCTTCCTCCCAAACCCTGTCTCAGTGGAGACAACTCCCATCCATTCAGTTGTTCAATCCAGAATCTGAAAGTCATTCTTGATACCTCCTCCTTGCTGATTCTCTATGGATAATAATCTACCACCCACCCCTGTACATTTCATCTCTTTTGTATGTTTGTCTTATGTACACCTTTCTCACCCTTCCTGCTAACCCAAGCCACCATCATCTCTCATATGGACAACTTCCTTGGTTTATTTTCTACGTCATCTCTCAACTTTTCCTCCTACTGGCTTTCCATCTGTTCTTCATACATTGGCAAAAGGGACTCCTAATAATGCAGATCTCATCATCTCCCTTTACTTCTTGTTTAAAAATTTTCAATTGCCCTCTATTATACTTAGACCATGTCCTTAACACTAGGTGCATGTCCTCTTTGCCTACCTCAGCCTCATCTTGGGTCACCTGTTCCTTCTCTCTCCTCCCTCTACTTATGTAGGGCGCCTTTTGATTTCCCAGAAGATATGTTCCCTTTCCATCTCCTTGTCTTTCTTTGCACATGGTTCTTTCACATGGATTCTTTTAGGTCCTTAAAACGGTTACTCAAATATCATTATGTCAAGGAAGCTTTTCACCCAAGAAAAGGTTAGTTTCATCTGTTGCTTGTTCTCATCCACTCTGTGCTTCTTTGTAGCACTTATTGTCAATGTAGCCAGGTGATTCACTGGATTACAAATTGTTTAATGACTTCTTATCAAACTGTCAAAATATCCCTATTTGCAGACGACATGATCCTATACCTTAAAGACCCAAAAAACTCTACTCAGAAGCTTCTAGACATCATCAATAGCTATAGCAAGGTAGCAGGATATAAAATCAACATAGAAAAATCATTAGCATTTCTATACACTAACAATGAGCAAACGGAAAAAGAATGTATGAAAACAATTCCATTTACAATAGCCTCAAAAAAAATCAAATACCTAGGTGTAAACCTAACAAAAGATGTGAAAGACCTCTACAAGGAAAACTATACACTTCTGAAGAAAGAGATTGAGGAAGACTATAGAAAGTGGAGAGATCTCCCATGCTCATGGATTGGTAGAATCAACATAGTAAAAATGTCGATACTCCCCAAAGTAATCTACATGTTTAATGCAATTCCCATCAAAATTCCAATGATATTCATTAAAGAGATTGAAAAATCTACTGTTAAATTTATATGGAAACACAAGAGGCCACGAATAGCCAAGGCAATACTCAGTCAAAAGAACAATGCAGGAGGTATCACAATACCTGACTTCAAACTATATTACAAAGCAATAACAATAAAAACAGCATGGTACTGGCACAAAAACAGACATGAAGACCAGTGGAACAGAATAGAGGATCTAGATATGAAGCCACACAACTATGAGCAACTTATCTTTGACAAAGGAGCTAAAAATATACGATGGAGAAATAGCAGCCTCTTCAACAAAAACTGCTGGGAAAACTGGTTAGCAGTCTGCAAAAAACTGAAACTAGATCCATGTATATCACCCTATACCAAGATTAACTCAAAATGGATCAAGGATCTTAATATCAGACCCCAAACTCTTAAGTTGATACAAGAAAGAGTAGGAAATACTCTGGAGTTAGTAGGTATAGGTAAGTACTTTCTCAATGAAACCCCAGCAGCACAGCAACTAAAGAGAGCATAGATAAATGGGACCTCATAAAACTAAAAAGCTTCTGTTCATCAAAAGAAATGGTCTCTAAACTGAAGAGAACACCCACAGAGTGGGAAAAAATATTTGCCAATTATACTTCAGACAAAGGACTGATAACCAGAATATACAGGGAACTTAAAAAACTAAATTCTCCCAAAACTAATGAACCAATAAAGAAATGGGCATGTGAACTAAACAGAACTTTCTCAAAAGAAGAAATTCAAATGGCCAGAAAACACATGAAAAAATGCTCACCATCTCTAGCAATAAAGGAAATGCAAATTAAAACCACACTAAGATTCCACCTCACCCCTGTTAGAATAGCCATCATCAGCAACACCACCAACAACAGGTGTTGGCGAGGATGCGGGGAAAAAGGAACCCTCTTACACTGTTGGTGGGAATGTAGACTAGTACAACCACTCTGGAAAAAAATTTGGAGGCTACTTAAAAAGCTGGACATCGATCTACCATTTGATCCAGCAATACCACTCTTGGGGATATACCCAAAAGACTGTTACTCCAGAGGCACCTGCACATCCATGTTTATTGCGGCACTATTCACAATAGCCAAGTTATGGAAACAGCCAAGATGCCCCAGCACTGACAAATGGATTAAGAAAATGTGGTATCTATACACAATGGAATTTTATGCAGCCATGAAGAAGAACGAAATGTTATCATTCGCTGGTAAATGGATGGAATTGGAGAACATCATTCTGAGTGAGGTTAGCCTGGCCCAAAAGACCAAAAATCGTATGTTCTCTCTCATATGTGGACATTAGGTCAAGGGCAAACATAACAAGGGGATTGGACTATGAGCACATGATAAAAGCGAGAGCACACAAGGGAGCGGTGAGGATAGGTAAGACACCTAAAAAACTAGCTAGCATTTGTTGCCCTTAATGCAGAGAAACTAAAGCAGATACCTTAAAGCAACTGAGGCCAATAGGAAAAGGGGACCAGGAACTAGAGAAAAGGTTAGATCAAAAAGAATTAACCTAGAAGGTAACACCCACGCACAGGAAATCAATGTGAGTCAATGCCCTGTATAGCTATCCTTATCTCAACCAGCAAAACCCCTTGTTCCTTCCTATTATTGCTTATACTCTCTCTACAACAAAATTAGAGATAAGGGCAAAATAGTTTCTGCTGGGTATTGAGGTGGGGGGAGCGGGAGGGGGTGGAGTGGGTGGTAAGGGAGGGGGTGGGGGCAGGGGGGAGAAATGAACCAAGCCTTGTATGCACATATGAATAATAAAAGAAAAAAAAATGACTTCTTATCACTCTATACCATTGACTCCAGGGAGGCGAGATCTTCTATGTTGTTCATGGTGGTAAACAATACTGAGAACAGGGCCTGTCATGTGGAAGCTGTATACTGGATACTTGTCAAATGAATGAAGTGTAGATTCTTCTAACTGTGTGATCTTAGGCAAATTATTTAAACTTTTTGAAAACCCTCATTGGTAAAGTGGGCCATTCTAAGGATTTAGTGAAAACACAGGTTAAATAACTTGCATATGATGGACACTAAGCAAATATTAGTGTTCTCATTCTCTCAGAGTAGACAATTCAGAATTGGATTGTCACTGAAGATTATTTCTCCCAGGTCAAATATTTCAGAATCCATTGTGCTAATAGGATGCAGTCTCCTTTTGATAGAGCAGCATCACTTGGAGGACAAGATTAGGAATCCCTGAATCTGGCTCTACCAACCCCCAGAACAAAACTGAGTGATTAATCTATCCATCCATTCCTTTACTTAACAAATATTTATTGAACAACTGCTACTAGTTAGGAGGTGGTATTATAATAGTGACCAAAAGGACATTGCCTCTGTTCTTTTGGAGTTTATAGCCAGTTCTCTTCAATTATCTGGCTTGTATGTCACTAAGTGTATGCCTTGACGTCTCTGTATTTGTTTTTAGAGTTGTGGCTGTGGTACGGTGTGGAGGAGGCCTTAGCTCTCTTGGTTAAGATAAAGTTATTATTTTTCTCTAGAAAACTTTGCTTTGAGATTTTTAAATCATTATCCACAGTACCTATTCTTAATTTAGAATCTGTTTTGTGCTCTGTACCCCTATCTTCTCCTTCATTGCACTTGCAATTGCATTTCTCATCACATGAATGCAGACAGGATAGCTGTCCTCATGCCTAGAATAGTCACTATTTACAAAGTATTGCTAAGAAAGGTGTCAGGCAAGTGGCAAATGTTATCATATTATATTAAAAAAGATTCAATTTGTTTTCATTCACTACCATGTGTCCAAGTTGGCAACATGGCTTTGGTTCTGAAGTCTGTCTGCATTTCTTGGTGATTTTAGCTCATTAACAAAAACATACCTATTATAAAGCACAAGAGAAATGCATAACTTCAAAGAGCCAGAGTTTTCTCTTCAGTCTCCAAGAGCATTGTATATGGATAAGAATACTGCAATTAAGAAATGCACACGCACAAAATTGGTCTTCAGAATGACTCATGCTGTCATACTGCCCCTGACTTATATGAGTAGCCAGGCTACATCCTGGGTGGATGGAAAATACTATGGGAGCCAAGAGTCCCCAGAAACAATGAAATGGGTGGCTTTGCAAAATCTGTTTTCTGATGGTGGGGAAAGGAAGAAACTTGTTACTACTCCTTTTATTCATTTTGGAATGAGGTCTCCAAGCACTCATGTGCGTATCTGGGTTTGAGATTGTGGGTTTTGAGGGGAAGGCCATTATTAGGGGAAAGATTCCCATTCTTCCTCTTTTCAGAAATGCAGGGATCTCTCATGTGACAGAGCCAATTCCACAGCTTCGCCTTTAATGGAATGAGCAGATTGCAGGAAGAATGTGATGCTGCTCAGTAAATTTAATGACTTTATGAAGATAAATGTTTCCCTTCCGAGGCTCCTTCTTGTCAGAATACATTTAATACCGCCATTCCTTTGAGAACTAAATTCTTGTAGCACTTTGTAGCATATTAACATGTTTTTCTCACCACATGAAATTGCACTTCAAGCAATAATGTTTCTGCCTCCCCTTGTACATTTTTATTACTGCCAATGAATAGGAGTAAATTAACTATTATGGCTAACATTATTCACGGGGACAAATTCCTAACTCATTTTACAGAGAACAATAAATAACTGAATGAATAAGATGCCTTTAATTTCACATGTGAATTATCAAAGATTCCTCAGAGTAACAGAAGACAGGCCGTCATGTTTATACACAAAATACAAATATATAGCCAGTGTTTAGCATCACAAGCTACGTCATCTAATAGTCACTTGCTTTTAGCTATACATATAACCATGCTGCTCCTTGTCTTAGATCCTATGGAGCCAAATTCCTATCTATTGGTCACCCTCTGCTATATAACACGTACTCTAATTATATACTGGAGGGGTTATACTTAGTTTTTATGAACTCTAGTTACAATTTTGGTCCAGGCATTTATCACTTTATTTCACAGGCAACCTCCAGACTAGGCAAATCTTGTTCATGTTGATGAAATTACAAAGCAAATTCCACACTAATAGAAACCTCCAAAGTCCTGGCCAGTGGCTCATTTGGAATTGCCTTCAACACACCCACATTCCAGTACAATGACATAATTGGAACACCTTCACGTAGTCTGTTCTAATGGGATTTTTGCTGCACCATAAATTGTCAAGGACTTGAAAGGTACAAGAAGGCAGGATAATAGGGAACAGAGCAGAATAAACACCCTTCTGGGCCATTATTCTACTTAATGACCTTCCCAGATTTCCATGACTGCACTGCCACATCTGTGTCCTTGCTGCCAGAGGTCTGTTGAACAGTTTCTGTGTTGAGGAGCAGTACAGAAAGTTGATGGATTTACAACCCTACTGACAGATCATGTGCTGCCTGGTGTCTTTTGTTGTTTGCCTAAAGGGGGGCATGGACTGGAATTCTGTGGGGGTAGAGTGGGCCATCAGGGAAGCAGAGGATCCCCTCTGTGGAGAGTATGGCAAAATAAGAAGGCCTTTTAGGCAGGCACATACCAGAAGTAAATGTGTGGAGATGGGAGTGTGGTGGAGTGCTAGGGCATGGCTCTAGGAGAAGACTGTCCTGTTTGGCTGGAGCTGAGGAATCACTGGGGTAATGGGCATAGGAACAGTCAGTGGCCCAGGATGTTTGGCTGAAAGAAAGGAAAGCTCTCTTATTCCTCTGGACATTTAAAAACTAGAGAAGAATTTTGCATAGATAACTGACTTAATAACATCTGCTTTTTATGAAGCATCTTGTTTTGAAAATTATGTGGAATGCATCAGAACAAAAGCCCGAGAGACAAATCACTTATGAGATGATTTATCTTCCACCCGGATTATCATCTGGAATATGGGGTTTGTTTTCATGAAGAGCGAAATGGAAGATAGCATTTGTTTTATATTTTTGTCATGCCTCTACCTCTTGGGACCAAGGAAGAACCACAACCAAAATTTTATAAGGGTCATTTTTAGCAGGTCATTTATTTAAGTTATATTTTGGTGAGTATAGACCACCTACTATTAGCCTTCTAGGTCTGCATAACACTGTAAAAATTTTATGTAGGTGAATGGCAGGTAAACTGCTCCATGAAGTGGTCTTGGAGTCCATGTAGTTTCAGTGCTCACCCAAATTATCATTACTTTCTCAGAGGGCATGGTGTTGAGCCCTATTGGAGCCTCTTTGAGACCACCCAATGCAAACCCAATCTCTGAGTACATCCTGATCCTCCTCTTCTTTGGACTAAACATGCAAGATTCAATGATCCGTCTGAGCTGCCCAGAACTGAACTCAATAGGTGTCCTTAGGGCAGAGCTGGCTTGAACCATCACTTCATTTGTTCTGAGCCACATATTCTATTCAGTGAGCCTTAGCAGGGCCTGGCCTTCAGGACAGCCACATCTCACAGCTACCTGGGAACCAAACAGCCCTGATTTACAATCCCCAAGTCATTTTCATGCATGCCATTAATTTAGGTCTTCCCCTAAAAATATTGATGTTTTGGACCAAGTGCAGAACTTTGAACTAACCTTATTAAGTTTCATCTTCATAGTTTCAGCAGTAATTCTTTTTAAATAAGTGTGTCCTTATACTCTTCAATATAGTTAATTTCTCTTCCAGCTTTATATTAGCTGCACATTTTATCTATAAATCATTGATGTCTGTTGGAAATTGTTAAACTAGGTGGGTGCAAGTTCCCCTTCCAGGTAACATGTTTGAGTTGCTTAGAATTTGGTCCATATGGTTAGTCATTCAAAGTATACTGTGACTTACAGTATTGGTTGCCATATTATTTTGGAAAATAAGGATAGAATTTTGCCTTTTTTGCTCTTTCCATAGCATTCTTATTTTTTACAAGAGAAATTCCTTAAGGGATTCCAGACTTGAATTATTCTGTCTCTGTGTTGAATCTTGGCAGAATTCACCCAGCCCAGGTAATATGAACTAGTTTAGAGTAACTTACAGCTGCCTTTTAGTAAATACATGCATTTTCTAATTATAAAGTTACTGAAGAAAATTTGGAAAATATAGAAAAATATAAAAATTTAAAATAACTAGCAAGCATTTTCCTGACATTCCCTTTTTAGAACATACTTGTGTATTCTTTCAATATTTCTCTATGTACATGTAGATGTATACATGAATATATGAAGTGCATATATCTATACAAACATAAGATGGGGGCCATTTTTTGATGTATTGTTCCCTGTCTTTTCATTTGTTATTTATATAATGAGCAATATATATTTTTAAGTGTAAATTTAATGTCGAGTTGTATTCTACCACGTAAATATACCAGTGTGTAGTTGACTAATTTGACTTTTAATGTAGCTGAATCCTCTTGTTTTTAAATGGATGAATTTTTCTAACCATCTCTATAAGATAAGTTCTTGTGAAACAATGTAGATTTTAAAGCCTTTTTCCATAATTTGTCAAATTACCTTTCATTAAAGTTTTACATTTTGATCCTTTTACATAAGTGTATGAATATTCACGTCCCTACCCCTTTGCTAATTGTATGCATTTTCATGTTTAAAATTATGCCCACTTGATGGGCAAATAATATTGCATCATTTTCTTTGATTACCAGTCATGTTGACATTTTAATGTTTATTGAAAATATATGATGAGAGTATGTTATAACTGTCTATTTGTGTCTTTTGTGTTAAGATTTATTAATATATGAGTTTTTTATATGTGAAGGATACTCACTTTGTGCTACCTGTTGGAATATTTGTTCAGTTTCTCACTTGTTTCAGATTTTTCATGTAAGTTACTGCTGATTCTATTTACTTTGCAAGGCTGGTTTTATGTTTAGCCATGATGAGTAAAGTCTAACATAGTCCCTGACACATGGTTGGTACTCACTACAGTATGGTGCATATGACATTTCCCTCACAGCCCAGATTTCTTTGTAGGATTCCCTAATACTAAAACATCCTCTGGATAAGCAAGGGTGCCCACCCCTCTGCTGTCTGTAGATTCTACATTAGACTGCTACTGATACATTCCTGGTCCAGAACAGGAAAAGCATTTTTTACTACTCTTCAATGGGCCTCCACTATGCAACAGGAAGGATGGGGCTACTTGTTACCAGTGAGTAGGCTGGAAGTCTAGGCTTCCTGGAGCCATTGGGGACACTGAATTATGGAGGCCTTCTTGCTGCTGGATGGGGATGAAATTCCTGACTCCTTACTTGGTCTTCTCTAACAGCACCATGTGGTGGTGATGGCTGGTGGAGTGCCTACTTTTGAGCTGGAAAGAATGGCAGTCTTATGCTTCCCTCTTGGTCTTTGCTGTCTGGTATGTGCTGGGGCCACAGATTTTTCTGTGCTCTTTGGCTGGAGTAGGTGTTGTCTCAAAGTTTTCCACCTTGCCCTATTGCCCCCTTCTCAGTTGTTTGGCTTGAGAGAGCAGACTTTTGAGGGTTTTTTTTTTTTTTTTGGTCTGCACCTGTTCGCCTCTTTACATTGCTAGCTTTATTATCTCTCTAACATTCAAAATCTTCTCATGTTTGATTTATATACAATGTCAAGGGTTTTCAGCTCCACTTCGTGGAAGGAATAGAGAGAAATGCTATTTTCCCTAGGAATTGGGAGTCTGAAGTGGAAAAAAAATCCCATTTTCTTCCTCAAACTGGAAGTCTCCATGTAGTTTCAATTTACACTTTTTAAATATAAGTTGACCATCTTTTCATATGCATAAGGATCTTTGTATACCCATTTGAAAAATATCTGGTGACGGTGCTAGAAAGCTTCTCTCTTCTTCTCAATTTCTGAAAAAAACCCCCTACATTCTCAGCATATTTGTCAGCTCAGGCAAAGCTTCCAAATTACAGCCCTCTCCATGCAACAGATTTGAGAAAGTCCTCATTTCTTTACTTTTCTTTATAATTCCTGGGAGGAATGAGCAGGACTAGGTTTTTAAATGCTGAGGCTGGTGCTGAAGTGAGGCCACAGGGAACGACTCTTCTGTTAAAAGTGGGAAAATTGGAAAATGAGAGGCTCATGAATTTGAGAGCGAGTATTGTCCATAGTTGAGATGAATTACACATCCCTGTTGTGTCAGCTCAATTATACGGGATATACTCTTTGGGCTTTTTGAAAAAGGCAAGTTCAAAGATTAAATTTACTAACAGCCAAGCACATCTAAAAGTTTTAATGGAAAATACTTGTGGTTGAAATCTATAGTAAGGCTTTAAATGGCATTAATATCATTAAGTCTGCTGGATGTGGCATACACTATCAAAGATCCCCACAAGGGTACCCTAGGTTTGAACCCAAAATCACAAGCCATGGCTGTTATCTCCAGCTGGGCTCATTTTCTAGAAGTTTCCATGTGATTCTCATGTGCAGTCATGAGAGCCACTGACTACAGGATCAATTTCAACTTCTTTAATGTAGCAAAGATGAGCCTTTGCAGTCTAATTCTTACCTTCCTCTCAGTACTTCCTTCTCCCCTAACCTAGCCAGTAGGAGACAGCTCTAATTTAGAAAACTGCCACACTCTGAATCATGCCTTCTGTGATTTGCTTTGTCTGGAATATCTTCACCTCATCATGATGATGGTCCACCCAGAAAATAGCTACCCCAACTGTAAACTGTCTCCCGTTCTCCATGCAAAATTTTCTTCCATTTTCTCCTCTCCTTTTATGTTTTGAGGTCTCTCACGGGAATATTCCTTGAGGGAAGACATCATAACTGATTACTCTCTATAGCTCCAAGGCCTGGCATGAGGCATGGTCAAGTGGACAAACATGGCATACTTAACTTTGGACAGTTTGAAAGGAAAATGAGGGGCATAACATGGTGTGTTACTACTATTATGTCAGTTGTTTCTGTCAGCAATTTTCTTTTCCTAAGTATAGTTTCAGACTATAAAAAGTAAGCAGCAAAATGTCACTTGAATCAATAGAATTGACCCACCATGAAAAAGACTAGTTGGTTTCCTTCATTTTTAGAGAAACCTTCTTGAGAATTGCTGCGTGGTAGACTGGGTCTTTTCCTAAAAGAATTAAAATCCACTTTAGAGTAGTGCCAGGCAATTTTTTTTGGCAATATTGAGGTTTGAATTCAGAGCCTCACACTTGCTAGGCAGGAGTTCTACTACTTGAGCCTCTCTGCCAGCTATTTTTCATTTTGGGTATTTTTTGAGATAGGATCTTGCAATTTATTTGCCCAGGCTGGACTTGAACCATGATCCTCCTGATATCTGCTTCCTGAGTAGATAGTATTACAGGAATGAGCAAGTGTTAGCCACTTTTAATAGCTTTTGCCTTTGTCATCAGATATATTTTCTCAGGCCTGATTTTTTTTTTTTCAGCATGGCAGTTCATCCTCTTAGATTTAGGGTAGCTATACGTTCCCTCTCCCTTACATTTGTTTTCTGTTTTTCCAGGATTAGTACCAGAGAATTATATTAAAACCTTGAATAAGAGATAAATTTTTTTCTAAGAATATATCCATCAAATGTGCTCAGGGTCTTTTTATTTTGGAGATATTGTCTCCTTTATTAGACACGATCTTCTTCTCTACCATCAGACCTTGGCCTGTATTCATTGACAGTCTTTCTGTTCTTGAAGATTCTTTCATCTCATAACTAAACCATCACCTCTGTGAAGGCAAAATTAGATAGAACTCTTTCAAATTGTCTAATGTACCAAAGACAAGATTTTGCATGTGGGAGGAGGTCCAGTGGGCCCTTCCCAAACTGTGCTTCAGGAGAACTATTTATTCTAAGGATCTTTACAGATTGCCTGGTTTCTCATGTCCTTCTTACTTCAATAAACACTCCTTGGGCTTGATTTCTATCTCTACCCAGGGAGATGTCTTTTTTCCCTTAAGAATATAAGGCAATTAATTCCATAAACATTTATTGAACACATCCTATGTGCCAGGCTTTGTGCTAGGTGGTAGATTATGAGTTCAGATTATTTTCATTCAAAAGTTTCTAGAATGAGTGGCAAGATCTTTTCACTTCTTGGAAATTTTTCTCATTCTTGGTATTCTCACTTTTCCCTGATCGTATGTCAAATTCCTTATCCTTTAAGTTTCTACTTTGTCATCATGTTCTCGCTATAGCATCCCTTACTTCCTCTTTCTAGGTTAAATGTCCTTTGTGCTTCCATGCTACCTTTTCCACACACTACTCTGGTGTTGCTGCCTGGAAATGCACGTTGAATTATCTGTCTCATCTTTAATGGATGCTTCTTACATTTAGTTGTTGAGTTTTGGTCACCCACTGTGCCAACTATACACTGGACATAGTTTGGTACAAGGTAGTTTCTTGTATCAGTCAGAATTCAATCTGAATAGTAGAAGTAACAGTAAGATACATAGATATATGTATATATAGATATAGATAGGGATATAAATATAGACATATACATATATAGATATAGATACATGTGGCACATACACATATAAATATAGGATTGACTTATGAAATTGTCAGGGTTGGCTAAGTGTGTGCAAAATCTATACAGCAGGCATTCTGGAAGGGAAGATCATAAATAGACTGGAACTTTAGGGGGATGGCTGAAGCTTGTTATCCACAGGCAATAGTCAGGAGGGAAGATCATTGGCAGCTGAAACCTTGTGACAGAGGCTATTTGGGGTCTTCCTCAGGGAATACAGAGATTCCCCAAAAGGTTCACCTCATTTGATCATTCCCACCTGGCATAATCTCTCCTAGATTAATTTATGTCATTTGGTTAGGGAATTCAATCACATCTGCAAAATCCCTTTCACCATAGTGTCTAGATTAGTGTTTGGTTGAATAAATGGGGACTGTAGCTATGCCCAACCAATCTGATGCATTACCAAGCCACCATAATAATCAATAAATGATTATGAAAGTAGAGAAAAATTGGCTAATCAAGTGAAAAGGCTGGATTTTTGCAGATTTGTGGCCATAGTGAGTATTCATACTCATGGATTTGTGTAGGACAGTGAAACAGGAAGACTATGGAGTCACTGAAGTCAAAAGAATACCATAGTACATGGTGTAATTCCTGCTAAACCCAATGCTTTACATTGAGAACTGACTCAAGACCAAATTCTTAATCTAATCTTCCTGGCTTCCAGAACCAGGTCCCATTTCATCAGCTTATCCATGTGGTACATCTGCCATATCTAGTCCAGAGCCTAGGAGTTCCTGGACAAGGCCCATATTCTCACACTTCTGCTACTAGGCTTCTATCTTCTGTTTGCCTCTGCCAGTCCATACACTTCCTTTTGGTCCTTCAAGCTCTTCTTTTACAACTATCTTAATTTCTTCCCAGTTATATAAGACTGCTGCCCCCAAGGAAAACTTGGCCTAGGGCATTAGGCCTTATCTAAGTCAGTGCCTAAACATCTTCTATCTCTTGTTTATTTGCATTCTTGTCTTCTCATCCATATTGGACTGTGAGACTTGGGAAGGTGGACACAATTTCCCTCTGCCTCTCTGTGTCACCCTCAGAAAGCCTGCACAGAGCAGCTGCTTGGCAAATCCTGGAAGGTTTGAATTAAAACAAAGAATTTTAGATTAACCATCCTTACTCCTTAAGCTGCTAGATTCTGTATCACATGTTCAAATGAAAGACAATTTGTCTTCTACTAAGGTTTTAATGAATTGCACTTGACCTTTGAGCTCTATTTTCAACCTCAAGAACAGGCAGTAAATGTATAAATTCCAAAGCTTGATTTAATAATAAAAATCACTTCCATTTGTCTAGTACTTAGCAGCTTTCAAATTACATTGCATTCCCTTCCCTTATATAAGCTCATTGGGTAGGTGGAGAGCCACCCTACATCACAGGCAAGGTGAGTGTCAGAGGACAAGACCCCTGCTCAAAGTCACTCAGCTTGTAAGTGGCAAACCAGGAACTGAAGTAGGGTTTCCTGACTCCTGGTCCAATGTGCTTTCCCCAAAGAGAACAAGTGAACGTACCAAGTAGGAAGGCAAAGCATTAAAAGTAGTAGAGATTTTAGTTTTGGGACTTTGTATTGAAAGGAAGGGAGCTCCTCCCCCTGGTCTTTCTTTACAACTACTGTCAGCAGGATCTCTTTGGTGGCATTTCTCAATGCTCACTGGGACATTGGAAGACATTTGCCAATATTTGCCAAAACAATCTGAGTGCGTTTTCTGACTGCAGTGGCTTTAATTTGCCTGTGGCAACTTTTCTTTCAGATCTAGGCTCCTGCCATAAAATGTTTGACATGTTTTCTTGCAAAATAGTAAGACTTGGAGGTAGAGAAACTGGAACAATGAGAGAGAAAAACAATGGCTTTGGTCACTGGACCATTGACAGCAGTTCGATATCTGGTAGCCCTATTTGTTCCTTTTATTTTAGCACTATGAGTCTCCTAACCTGCTTTTGGCTCTGCAATGACACTTGGGGTAAATAAAGGGGAAAGTGGTGCCATCATTATCTTGGTTATAGAATCAGCCACAGAAAGGTTGGTTATCAAGGGATAAATCTGTCTCTCTTCTCATGAACCAGGGAAGCTCCATTATTACTCCCTCTTACTTTGTGAAATTCTCCCCAAACTCTCTAGACACATTTTATATTCTCAGGCAGACCTATTCAGATTAGTTAGTTCTTGCTTGAGTCAAAAGTGACATCGCCTTACCTACAGTATTTCACTAAGGATTTTTCAGTACTTGGAGCAGAGAATTTCATCTGAGTCTTCCCATAGCACCATGAGGCAGGCAGAGCTATTCCTTTCATAGTCATTATATAGTCAAGAAGCCTAAAGTCCAGAGGTTACATGCTTTGTTCAAGATAACACAGGCAGTATAAGTGCTAAACCTTGCATAGTCTTTATTTTCCATAGCATATTCTTTATTTCAATCACAGTCCATGCCAAGCAGATCTGTGAGTGTTCATTGCTGTGTCCCTGATGCCTATCCCCAGTTCAGTGCCTGGCACTGGATTATACCCTTATGAAGTATTTTGACACAGACTGAATATTTTCTGGCTCTTTTTCTATTCATGTCAAACTCCTACAAATAGATTTAGATAGTCAACTAAGAGTTTTTACATTTGATATAGACTTGAGACTGGCACATAACTTGTAGCTTAAGGACAACTACTTCATGTACTCACAAAGCAAATTCAAAACCAGAGTGGGAAGTTGAATCTTTAAGGGTCATTCAGCCAGGATGGAATGTGAACCCTGATTCTGGCACTTTTCTGCAATATCACAGTGATAATTAGAGATTGTCTTCTCCTTCTTCACTAATTGTCTTATGTATTTCAAAGAGGTAAAGGTAACTTAGACTTAAGCTTTCAAAAGTCAGTGTCAATATCATAATTTTCAAGCTGGAAAAATGCTAGGTATATAGATGATTTTTAAGTTGTCTATTGCTGGGTAACAAGATACCCTGCAATGTGGCATAACAATGCTCTCTCTTTTCTTACAAAACAGAGAAACTTTTTGGTTTTGTTGATGATTCTTTTGCAGATCTTTGGTTTCTGTCATGTGACTACACTTAACTATGGATATTCGGGTGGCTGGGCTCAGTTTGGATGATTGAGTGACTGTCTCCATGTATCTCAAGGTCTCACTCTTCATGCATTCTCTTATTATTTCATACTTTAGACTGAGCTTCTTTACACAGTGGTGAGAGTGTATCAAGAGCAAAAAGAGAAACTTCAAGACTTCTTAAGATCTAAGCCTATAAATTACATAGTGCCCCTTCAGTCACATTCTATTGGGCAAAACAAGTATATCTATCTCACAATCAATTAGAGAGCAAAAAGACTTCACTAAATTGGAGGAGTAGCATGTGGTAATCTAGGAAGTGGAGAAATTGTTGGCAGACATTTTTTTCAGACAATCTACCAGAGAAGATATTCAATGAATTATAGCAGTTTTTTTTTGCCAGAGATGGAAGGAAAAACAAGGTGTGGATTTTATTTTTGAGAGCTTTCTGTTTTAGCAAAATCTAACTGGTTGTAGGGTCAGAGAAGCGTGACAGAGGGCAAGGAGAGTAGCTAGGAAGCTGGTCCAGTGAACAGGAGAGAAATGCAGAGGGTTTAAATTATGGAAATAGCAGATGAGATGGTGAGATCACTAACTTGGAGGATAACAGGGAAGCAATACTTCTTTAGAACTATTTTGGGTTTTATTAGCTTCATACACAGATGCAACGTTTCCATATTTTTCAATCTCCAACCTTCTCTTTCCCTCTCCCACCTCCATCTCCATAGTCCCTTCTGACAGATCCACTAATACAATCATGTTCTATCTATCTATCTATGATCATATATTTATTTATATGTACATTTATCTAACTCCCACATGTTGGTATACTAAGTCAAAACCCCTTTGAACTATCAATATACATTAAAAAATGGAGGACAGGAAGATAAAACGGGTCTTGTTGGGGGATGGGTACCTTTGGAAGGGGGTAGGGCATAAGAAGGGGGTGAAGGAGGGTGAATATGGTGGATGTATTTTGTATTCATGTATGAAAATAGAACAACGGAATCTATTAAAATTATTCTATGAAAATGGGGAGATGAGATGAGGGAGAACAATGGAGGAGGGGATGAATCTAATTAAGATATATTGTAATTATGTATGTAAATATCACAGTGTATCCCCCTGGAACAACTATTATATGCTAATAAAAAAGAAAAAAGAAAAGTCAAAAAACTTATTTTTAAAATTTGGACTTGACATAAAACCAGACTAAGTAGTCAAAATCTACAAGGAATGATTTACCAGATGCCGGGAGAGAAGTAGAAATCTGGCCTCTTCACATGAGCTGTGTTTGGTACTGTCACTACCTGAGCCTTATACCATTTCAGCTCTCATTCACCAGTGAGGATGGTATTGTTTTGGACACTTAACAACATGCAATCCACCTATTAAATGGCTTTTTTTTTTGTGATACTGGAGCTTGAGCCCTAGGGCCTTCACCTTTAGCCACTCTGCCAGCCCTTTTTGTGTTGGGTTTTTTCAAGGTAGGATCTTGCGAACTATTTGCCCCAGCTGGATTTGAACCATGATCATCCTGATCTCTGCCTCCTGAGTAGCTAGGATTACAGGCTTGAGCACCAGCACCTGGCCTAAGTGGCATTTTGACGTACTCTCTGTTCTAACATTCAGAGAGCAAAACCCTAGACATAAGTCTATAAAATGTTTTATTCTTGTTTCACATAGTTTTTAGTTTGCACCTTTTAAATGAAAAAGGTGAGTTTTACTAAAAGTAGAACTAGCATATGATCCTGCTATATCACTTCTGAGCAAGTACCTGAAGGGATGTAAGTCAGCATACGGTAGAGATACCTGCACAACCATGTTTATAGTTGCACTATTCACAATAGTCAAGTTATGGAATCAGCTTAGGTGCCCATCAACAGATGAATGGACAAAGAAAATGTGGCATTTATACACAATGGGGGAGGGACAAGGAAGAATGATGGGGATGAATAAGATCAAACTACATTGTAAGCACGTGTGGAAATGTTAGAATGAAATGTATTATTTGGTACAATTTAAAAAAGTTAGTTATACAAGAGTAGTAGTCAAGTGTGACTACATGCTTGCTCCTCCTCCAGTCCGTAGTCCTGAAAAAAATCAATCACAGTCTTGGAACCGAACATGTATCCAGTAGGGTTGTAGGACAGATGTCCACTTCCACACTAGTAGCATCGTAGGGGGCATTGTAAACCATTTAGTTCAACCCATTCATTTAAAGGGAGTATAGTTTGCATGTATGTGCACATGTGTGTATCTGTGTGTCTCTGTGTTGGGGATGGGGTTAGAGGGGACCATGAGAAGAGAGTTGAATGAACAATTCATGGAGATCTCATACCCAGAATTACAGTGTCCTGTGTGCCTTGGCACTTGGAAACCCTTAAGTAAGAATGAGGACAACTGAAGGTCCTCAAGGCATTGCTGGCAGGCAGGGAGATGAACCCATGTCCTGCAGCAATAAAAAGTTCCTTTACCCTCTGCACCACATCTAGTCTTGCACTACATCAGGGTTTTTAAACAGTGGTAGACCTGGCCCTATGAGGACTCTCACCCTTGAGAAGGTCATTTTCACAGATCGCTGTGGAACAAGCTTTAGTGACTGGTGGGAGGAAGGAAGAAAAGTAGGCAAGAAAAATATTTTCATCTGTTACATTTGTCACACAAATCATAGAGTCTTTATGTCTAAAGGGAGATCAGAACCATGTTTGCAGAATGACTGTCAAGGAATGAATGGAATGATTTAAGCGCATAGGCATCTGGTTTATGTTTGGTGTTTTTACTTATGATTTGTAGGTGTTGAGAATGACGGGTGTGTCAAAGCCTGGGAAAGGATGAGAAAGCCAATGGATCAGTAGAGAGTAGGTAGAAGCAGCATCAGAATGGGTGTAGCTTGGAGGAAACTATTCCTGGCAGTGGGGTAGGCTCTTTATGACCTTGTTAGTGAAGATGATGATGGTGTGCCATTATGAACACCTACTGTGTGCCAGGCACAATGGCAAGCAGTTTGCATGTATGATCTCCTTGAGTTCACTTTGTGACTCATCAAGTTAGTGTTTTCAGCTTCCCCCTCTTACAGATAGGGAAACTGAGATAGAGTTGAACTATTTCCCCTGCCAAGACACATACATGGTAAGAATGGAACTAGTGCTTGAAATCCTGAGTATGAAAGGTGTTGAATACATATGTACACCTGGGCAGTGTTTCACTATCATGATTCCCTTGCCCATGTGGAGGGGTGGGAATATGAGACAGTTCTACTAAAGAGAAGCTGTGTGATGTTGAGCTGGTGGCTTCACCTTTCTGAGTCTAACACTTTGCACCTATAAGTGGGAGTGAAAAGTCCCTGCCCTCTCCCTCTGCAGGATGAGTATAAAGCTACAAAGAGGCAAATTAAATGCTTTGGGGGTTGGCCAAGTGCCGTGTGTGGCAAATAGGAGAGTTGATTCCAGTCCCAGGACTCCATGAAATCCTCAGGGAGAGGGCTCAGGCAGGAGCCCAGGAGCCCCCTATGCAGTGGGGATGATGCAGATCAGGGTCTGCCAGGTATAAGAGGGGTGTGTAGAGACCATGTGGTCTCAGCCCTCATTGTACAGAAGCCACTAAGACCCACAGAAAGAGGAAGGGCCTTGCTTGAGGTCACACACCAGGCAATTTTTCATTTACCTTTTTCCAACATGAAGCATTTCATTTCAGTGTGGCATTGCACAGTTCCTGTCTCATTGAACTGCAGGCTTGCATGATAATCAGTTCAGAAAATTATTACAGTGCAAACTGAAAGATAAATGGTTGTGGCATTTGCTAATACTGTAAACACCATTTGTTGGCAAACGATAAGCTTTATTGATACACTAATGTATGTATTAGCAAGAACAATGCACCACAAAATGTTAACATCTGCCAACGCAGTGCAAACAATTATAAGTAACTTTCATTTAATGAAGAAATTATGCAATGACAAAAGGTATGGTTGCAAATTAATATGACACAGGTTTATGTGTTTAGAGGCATAAACAATAATTTTACACAGAAAGCAAGCAAAAGTTCTTTTAAGCTTCGCTTTGTCAAAAATGACTCTGTGACACCATATACAGGAGACAGTCAGGGAATTGAGATGGTTATTAAATCTGACCTTGATCAGATTTTTATTATGTCAGAAAAAAATGGTTCTTAAGAGAGAGAGAGTTGTCATGGGATTAGAGTCCATCTACAGTGAGATGTTTCCATGGCAACAAATCAAACACCATTTCCTCTGACTCCAGTCTCCTGCTTCAGAAGTATGAACTTAGCATTGAATAATTAGAGTGAGACATAGTAATGTTGTGTAAAGACAAAAAACAGAAGAATCAATCTGGAGGCAGTGAATTATTTTAAAATGGCAATTAACCCCATCAATGTGACTGTCTGCAGCTCATGCTGGCCATGACAGGTTCCACGTAAGTATTTGGTTTTACAAATTGAAAGCATAATTTTTTTGTCACACACAACTTTAATAAAAAGCCAAAGCCAAACCATAATTCTACCCAAATTAATGAAGTCTGAAAGTTATGGATAAGGCCATAATAGAAATTCAGAGCTGTGTCCGAGTCTGTAAGAAGCGGTAACATGTCCTACTCTACCTGAATTCTCCTCGTGTTTGAGGGATCTAAAAACATACTTGATACTGGTGCGTGGTTAGTGTCCCACAACCAATGAGCTATCTAAATTCATAGGCTCCAATGTCACACTCTTAAAATCTTGGTGGAAAGTTAAACTCGTGCACACAAAGCCACTTAGAACTTAGGGAGCTACCTAAGCTTTTTAACTTCTTGGTTGGTTTACAATATTGCCATCTAATTGCATTAAGAGTGTATTCTTCTTCCTCAGGAAATGTATCTCATGAGTTAATCTGGTGGATGGCATCTGAGGTTCACCGCTGGGCCGTGTTCCCCCCAGATGCTTCCCATTTCTTTCAGAAATGTTTCCTACCCATAGGGAGAGAAGAGAATCCAAGATCTGCACTTGTGCCAGAAGAACATGTTGTCTCACCTATGTTGCCCAAGTCATAATGAGCGAACTCATCAACAAAGTTAATCTGTTTTAACCAAGTCTGTTTCTATAAAGGGTCTTGCGGTTGGGGGCCCTGGATACTCCGTAAGACAAACTGATTCCTTCCTAAAACTCTTTCATCCTACTCGGGTCTCACCCAGCTTATTGTCAGAGATCTCTCCATGAAGCACCCCTTCCATCTCCTGTAATGATGTTTTTTAGCTATGTGTATACTGGGGAAATTTTTATGTTGAATTTGTACATATAGAGGAAAGACTTTGTATAATTAGATGCTTAGAAAAAATAACAACTCAGAGCAATGGAAAAAGGCCTTGCTGGTGGCCTATATTCAAATGCAAAACTTGGCTTTCTTAATGTAAAGTTTCTTGAATCTTTCTTGCTTTTCTTTATATCTAAGACTACTTTGGTCCTAGCTATTTGTCATGAAAATTTGTGCTGCTGATTATAGACTGGGAAGGAAGAGAACCCCTCAAATTTAATTTAAAGAATAAGAAGCAAGGGAGGATCCAGTAGTCACTTTATTTGCTTATCCATTAATGCTTGAAAAACATATGGTATGCTCCCAGAGAAGAGGTACCCTACAGTGTTAATTCAGAGAAAATAAGTTATAGAGCTAGACTGCCCGAGTATGGCATGCTTGACTACCATTTGGAGGGTAATATAGACTTAGTCTCATAAGTGAATATTCCTTCTATGTCTCATTGGATGGAAATGTTGCATTGACTTGTCATTAGGATCAAATATGAGATGATGTAATAGATGTGTTTCACAGTATGTGTGAATAGGAAAAATGGTTATTCATCTCCTACAAAGGAACAAAGAGCCCTCCAATTGATTTTCCAGCATTTCCAAGCAAAGTGACTATTGGTTGATTAATGGACAGAAAAGCAAAAAACTCAGTTATATCCTGGCTCTACATTTTATTAATCATGTGACCTGGGGCAAGTCACTTTACTTTTCTGGACCTCAGTTGCCCCACCTATAGAATGGTGTTAATATCTGCCTCATCAGGTTGTTACCATGATCACAAGAGATAAAATAGGAGGTATCCAGTGCGGGACTTGCCATACAGCTTGACACGTGTTAATAAGAATGCTGATGAAATTGATAGTCATTTTTTGGTTAGATCTTAAAATCGGTAAAAAGCTGAGTAATTGCTGATGAATCTAAAGCATTATTTAAAAGTCAGTATAAAATGGGAAGCTTATAAAAATGCATAATGCTAGTATGATATTTCAGCTTTTCATTATTCTTTGGGACTTAGAAAGGTAACATAAATATTCTTCCCACCCTAATTGTTCAATTTATTTCATTGCATATAATTTCTTACATGCAAATTGCTTGGTACTTTTAAAAATGGAACAGCTACTCACTTGGGTTCTTGACCTCACACATTTGAACAGTCTCATGATTTCTTTTATTTCAGGACAACTTAAAAGCCATCTCTATGTTAATGGTGAAATAGTTACTCTAGGTCTATTGTAATGCCTTTAATAATAGTTGGCAGTTAGAAAGGTGACAAGTGCAAGTGTCCCCAAGAGAATTGTGTGTCACAGGGCTTGCAGATGAAATGCTTACAGGATTGTTTTTAAGCATCTACTGACAAGCATCTTGGCACATGGGTCAGTGGCTCCACCAGAGAAGATGACATGTTTCTGGAGAACACAACATTCCTTGGGACTCTTAGTACAACTACATGCTGTGCACCCCTTCTCTTGAGTAACAAATAGCTGTACCCCAGGTTCTCAGCACCTAAGCATATAAGCTTAGGCATTGACTTCTATGGACCCCTTCACATTTACCTTCTAACATCCTAAATTTGGTTTCCCTTCTATCTATTCAATATCCAATCAGGTATGTAAAAAAGGACACTTCTCCTTGTCTCTTCTCCACCACTCCAGCTTTGGCATGATTGCAATCAAGTGCATGCACTAGGACACATGCAATTTATTAAAAAATCTCTCACATGGCTTTCACATACTGGGTCTGTACTTGATGTCTAGCTCCTGGTCTACCAGCATAGTAGAAGCAGCATTGAGATTTGGGATAACATGTTTCCCAAGCAATGTCACCACTGACAGGGGGGGTGAAGAACTGATACTTGTTTAAAGCTCATACTTTAACATTCTTTTTACTCATTTAAAAAATTTACTCATATTTTAATTGTCCTGCCTCCCCCCCCACTAACTGTTCCTTCTGAAGCAAGACAGTGTCTATAAGAGGCCCTTGCTGATAATACCAGGGTTGATAAAATGAGGAAACCTACTCCCGACTTTCCAGCAAGATCAGCCTGCTGGAATGTGGGAAGAAAGATGGAAGAGAAGAATGAACATTGAGCTTGGCCATCCTAGTGATCATGAATTCTTATAAGATGCTGGTAACTGGGGAAGGAGTTCTGCTTTATTTCTAACTCTTTGCATGACCTTGGGTAAGTTCTTTCTCTCTTGGTCACTGGGTCTCCATATTGGATTATATAAAACCTGCAAGGAAATTTTTAAAAAATTAATTTCTATTATTCTGTTGGCAACCCTGAAGCTATAGGAGGTGAGCAAGTTCTGCTAGTACATTGAAAGACAACTGGCTTCTTATGAAGTTCAGTGTCCTTGAGGAGGCTCATGCCTTCACGTTCCTGACTTTGTAATTCTGTTTATTGGTGAGCACATGGACAAAGAGAGAAGAGAGGGGAGGGGACAGTAAAAGAACACATCACCACTGGTGCTTCAATAACTCTAGTCACTTATGCTTTCCTGTAAGGGAAAAATATTTCTTCCCATTTCTTCCTCAATAACCCAAAGGGGGACAGGGGAAAAAAAACAGAGGCATAGTAATAGATATCAAAGGGACAGAGATGTCTTCCCTACATTTTTTCTAGAACCTCTCTCTCCTCTCAGCCTCAGAAAGCCATTTGGGCAACTGTGACTCACTGCAAATTGCTAACTTCTGACTTCAGATACACTTGTTTTTATAGGATGAATTATGTCCCCTCTAAACTCAGATGTTGAAGGCCTAACCCCCATTTCTTTATTTTTATTTTTATTATTCATATGTGCATACAAGGCTTGGGTCATTTCTCCCCCCTGCCCCCACCCCTCCCCCCCTGTCCCCACCCTCTCCCTTACCACCCACTCCATCTCCTCCCTCTCCCCCCACTCCCTCAATACCCAGCAGAAACTATTTTGCCCTTATCTCTAATTTTGTTGGAGAGAGAATATAAGCAATAATAGGAAGGAACAAGGGGTTTTGCTGGTTGAGATAAGGATATATACAGGGAGTTGACTCACATTAATTTCCTGTGCGTGTGTGTTACCTTCTAGGTTAATTCTTTTTAATCTAACCTTTTCTCTAGTTCCTGTTCCCCTTTTCCTATTGGCCTCAGTTGCTTTAAGGTATCTGCTTTTAGTTTCTCTGCGTTAAGGGCAACAAATACTAGCTAATTTTTTAGGTGTCTTACCTATCCTCACGCCTCCCTTGTGTGCTCTCGCTTTTATCATGTGCTCAAAGTCCAATCCCCTTGTTGTGTTTGCCCTTGATCTAATGTCCACATATGAGGGAGAACATACGATTTTTGGTCTTTTGGGCCAGGCTAACCTCACTCAGAATGATGTTCTCCAATTCCATCCATTTACCAGCGAATGGATGGTAAAATTTCATTCTTCTTTGTGGCTGAATAAAATTCCATTGTGTATAAATAACACATTTTCTTAATCCATTCGTCAGTAGTGGGGCATCTTGGCTGTTTCCATAACTTTGCTATTGTGAATAGTGCCGCAATAAACATGGGTGTGCAGGTGCCTCTGGAGAAACCTGTGTCACACAGTCTTTTGGGTATATCCCCAAGAGTGCTAACCCCCATTTCTTGTGAATTTTACCTTATTTGGAAATAGTGAATTTGTAGGTGTGATCAAATTAAGATGGGGTTTTTAGGGTTAGCCCCAATCTTACATGCTTGTGTTCTAATAAAAAGACATAGATACACAGGGACAGACACACAAATAGGGAGAGCACATGAAGACAAAGATAAAGATCAGAGTGATGCTTGTATAAGCCAAGGAATCAACCCTGCTAATAGCTTGATCTGAGACTTTTGACCTTTGGGACTAAAAGAGAATACATTTCTGTTGGTTAAGCCACCTAGTTTGTGACATTTTGTTACAGTAGTCACAGCAAACTAAGACACTTGCTTTCCTCATCTACCAATCAATAAATCATGTGGGCAAATATTCTCTAACAGAGCTCTCAGGAAACAAAATAAGCTTGTGTCAATATGCTTGGAAAGCATGGTACTCCAGTATTTTTGGAGTAATCCCAGTGAGTAAAAAAGTGGGGGCAGAGATTCTAGAACTGTATAAGTCCAATCTTCCTTTTGCCTCTTAATCTGCCCCCCCCCCACTATAGAATCTTATGGTCCAGAAGATCTTCAATGTTTCTACCATTTCTGAAAATCAGAGATTCCCTTGAGGACCAGTTCTTTGTATAAGCTGCAGTTGTCTTTTTTGTGGGGCCCAGCACAGGGCCATGCTCATTGGTCTTTGAATTGGTTCACTGGTGGTGAATTCAGTGGCATACCATCATGGATCAGGGCCTCTAGAGTTTGGCAGGTATGTCAACTGTGGTGATGTAACTAACATCTGGGAAGCAGAGGTGAGTCCAGAGCCTTGCTGTTATGGAGTTGCTGGACCTGAGATAAGGAGCTTGAATTGGGACAGCCAAGTGGCTGTCTTGATAGGACTTTCTCTTCCCAGCAACTGCAGCCCATTTCCTGTCTCTGTGAGTCTTGCTGGTCCCCACAAGGGTCTGTTTGTCTTAGTTGAGAACTCTGCCTGCCTGGCCTTGTTAGAGTCATTGGTCCTGCTGTGAGGTTGCTAAGTCAGAATCATTTACTAAGTGTGAGAGAACAAGGTTGGAGCAAACCTCAGAGCCTCAGGCCCTTTGATAAATCCTCCATGGGCTGGTATAGGAACAGATAAAAATGAGGCCTGTCTACAGGTCCAGACGCCATGCAGTGATGAAGGAATGTCTGGAGTTTGGAGGCAAATAATCCCTATGTATGTCCATTTGCTGACTCAGGGACATTTTCCTCAGTGCCTGTACTGGGCCAGGCCCGTGGAGGAATAGGAGTCATGCACAAAGGACACAGAAGGATACATAGTAGTCACAGCTTCTGATACATGATAAGTCTTGTCTATGATGCTGTTGCCAGTCCTTTCTCCCCATAACCTATCAACACAGCCAAAATTTTCAAATGTTCCAGATCTTGAAAGCTTTATCTGGATAGGGAAAGTATAGTCACACAGGCCACAGATGGTGCCTTTGAATCTTCAATAAAACACTCCAGGCAGTCACTCCCAGTCAGTAAGAATTTGAAAGTGAGATCAGTTGTACTTGCCATTCCTGATTTAGTGCAGGCAGACTTGCTTGAAGATGTTACTACTCCTGGTTACTAATGCTCCCAGATGCCAGGCCACAGAGCCTCTTGCCCTTGCTCAGATACCTGAGCCCTCTATGGGACTTTTTATAATCTGTAGACATAGGGTTTTTGGAGTGTGTGGTTGAGGAGTGGGCCTAGGGGAGAGCATGATGAGGTACGCGGCTCCCCACTCTTATCCTTCCTATCAGAAGAGTGAACCAGAAAGATTATCTCATCAAATAAAAGAGAAATGATCACTACATTACTTTTAAATGGGTGTTTATATGATTTTGGGTAATGAGAGCAATAATGATTATATTGCTCAAATAATAAAAATTGAGAAGTGTTGCACATCTGAGCTGACCATATGGGGAACATCAGGCCTGGCAGCAGGGGCACTGAACAAAGAGCCGCTGAGGACCTCCAGCTGCTGAGGCATGGGGAGAACAGCCAGGGTGGTGAAACCTCAGCTTCCTTGTGGACAATTCCAATTCTGCCCTTCCCTTGGCGGCCTCTTTATTTCACTTTTCTTTTTTTTAAAACAAATAAACAAACAAAGTAGATGTCCATCCTTGATGACCACATCCCAGTGTGAATCTGTCTTGACACAACTTTGGGACAGACTTGGAGTCTCTGGATACGAAGGGAAGTGAAAATTGAAGGTACAGGTAGCTCTGGTTAATAGCTAGCCCTATAATTCAACCCACTTTGATCTGCTCCTGTTGATAGATTGGGGAGATGCGACTGTGCACACACCATGTTTTCCTGCCTCCAGACATTTGCTCACAATGTGTGTTCTGAGAGAACCCCTGCCATTCTTCTTCTTGCTTTCTATCAAAATCCAGCTCCTCTAAAAGACCTATCACACATGACATTCCTCAGGAAGCCATTCCTGGTGCTTTCTCTCCTCACATCCCTATCCTGTCTAAATTAATATCTCCCTGAATTTTTTTTAATTCTCTTTAAGGACTTAGCAATTCTATTTGACATTCATAACTAGGCAGTGGGCCCATCTCCACCACTAGGCTGTCAGCTACTTGGGAACAAACACTATGCTTTGTCTATGGAGTTCTTCAGAGGCTGGTCTGGCTTGACCTGGAATGTTGCTTTGAATGTGCTGAGTTGTGTTTTGAGCTCACGGACTCAACCCCAGTCTGATTGAACTAGGCTGAGGTATGGTCTTTTATAGTATTTTATTTCTACCTTATTGTCTGGCATGAAGACGTGTGCTCTCTAGTAGAAACATAGCAATGCCAAACCCTTGTTGGCTAGTCCAGTCCTCTGCTATTGCTTCCTTGGACAATGATTGCTGGAATGAAAACCTAGTTCCAGAGCTTGCTACAGGCTTTCATATGACCTGTACCATCTTTGTTATATAAATGGATGAGAGCATGAACCCATTTATTAAGGCCTTAACTTAGTGTGGCCAGTTTAGGAAGATGGTACCCTAAGGCCTTCTTGTAGCTAGTGATCTTCAGAAAGTCCAAGACTGTGTGATCTTACAAATTCATAGGGTTCTAGCATTAGAAGGACCTCAGAACACAAGTAGTTTAACTCCTTCAGTTTACAAGTTAATAGAACAGAGAGGAGATATGATTTTTCCAGAGTCACAGAGCAAAACCATGGTAGGGATAATAAAGACAGGGCACCTGACCTCTGGCCAGCTACTTATTCAGTACATCCTCCTTCCTCTGTTTATTGATCACTCAGCTGGCCAGCCACAGTTAGAAATGCCTGTGGACTGTGAGGGATGTGTCTGAAAAAGGGGCTTGGACACTTCTGAGTTTCATGTGTATAATTTTTAGAATGTGGTTTATTTATAATTTGTAATTGACTGATATAGAATTCCCTTACAATGTGTGGGGATAAATTACTAGACATAATTTTCTAGATTCTATGCTTGCTTATGTAAATTGGTAAAGCAGTTCAAACTCCAAAATCCTAGAGCAGAATGCCAAAATCTTCATGGCAAAAATTCTCTGAATGGTGATTGTATTGTTGATAAGAATGCAATAAGACTGGCAAACTGTATTGTACAGATTAGAGCAAGCCCTTGGGGTTGCTTTGCATGTCATCCACTGATGACAGACCCTCTTGTTCGCTTTTTCATTCATTCAGTCAGCCACTACGTACACACTGAGCTATGACTCTAGACCAGCCACTTTGTCCTTTGGAGTCCTGTCTCCCTCAAGCCAGGATATGGTGTGGAATTTGGTAGTCCCATTTTCCCCTAAGTAATCCCAGTTGTATAGTTAAGGGTGGCCACTGCAGCATTATTTATAAAGTGGCATAAGGAAACAACTTGAAGGAGACTGCTGAAATGACTAAGGGCCATCACTGTCATATGATGCAGCAGTTATAACAGCTGGCTATAAAGACAATGCACAAGCATGGAAAATGCTTACGATCAGTGAAAACCCATCTACAAAAACAGCTGCTGGAACACCATTATATTAATGCAAAAATGCAAGTGCCTGTAAAAAAGGGCCTAGAAAGAGAATCTTCTAAAGGAAAGTGATGACTTTGTTGTAGGCTGTGGTTGTGAGTTCTCCATCTATTTTCCTAACTCAGTATGCTGTTGCTTGATTGATTTTACTTATTCACTTAAAGGGAAACAAAGCTTCATGTCTGCAAAGGCAATAAGTTGCAGTTTTGGTGCTCTGCCAGCAGATGGAGATGCCCTGCTTTCTGTTTTCTGGCAGGCAAGTTACCAGAAGAAAAGCTTTGGTCTCAGTTGGAAGATCCTGCAGATTTCCTGCATTTTTATTTAAATATCTAGTCATGACTTTCCTAGTACCCAATGAGCCCTGAAAGTTATTTCTGATCAGGCTATGTGGCTTCGAGGGAGAAGATCCAAGTTTTTTTTTTTTTTGGAAGGATTCATTAATAGTACAAGAGAATTTCATGTGAAAATTCCATGCATATATACAGTGTATTCTGAGCAAGTTCATCCCCTGTATTATATTTCCTTTAACTCTCCCCTTTAAAAACACTATTTTTGGGGTTTCTTTATGCTATCTCTATACATATATAAGCAGCATACTTTGTAGTACAAAGTTTTATAGGGCAAAAGTTTATATAATGTGGGTGAGCCTCTTTGAGAAAAATAGTTCAAAATTATAGATATAAAATCAAGTGAAGAGCCTTGGGAGGGATCCCTTAGAATATGGCCCATTTTGATGAGCATTAATTAGCTTCCCAATAAACATAGTCATAGCTGCTTTTACATAGTCTGCCTGGTTTGTGTAGGAAGGGCATTGCCACAGGAAGCTCTTTGAAGAAGGGAGCATGTCTTCAATTCCATCAGAACTTGGTAAAGGGTTGTTGCCTTTTCAATTCTTCTCAATATAATGAGTAGTATTTGGTATGTCTTTAGTTGCTTGTTAAATGAGAGGAAGCACAAATGGTTTAGGAAGAATTCTGAAACTCAAACCCACCTTGTTGAAAGGGGAAGCTTATACGTGATGCTTCTTTATCCCATTCTTCTGAGGGCTCCTGCAAGCTGGATGGCAATGACCACAAGTAATACTGTGTGCTTTCAACCCATCAGCTACCTAATATAATTCATCTCTGGGTTCCAGAAGATCTGAATTGTGCAGTCTTATTTCTACTTAGAGAGATTAACAATTTGAAAGGCTCATGAAAAATGAAATAGTTAAGTGAAGTTTTTCTTTTAAATTATCTTTAAGTTTTAACTTAAGTTTAAATTAGTACAGACAAATGGTCATGTCTGTAATTTACCCCAATTGTCTTGTCTCACTTCTATCCTTAATACAAGGATTCTAGTGCTTGGTTAGTTTGCTTTTACCCTTCTGTCCATAGCAATAGTCTCTCTCTCATAGCCATGACACCTATATTTGGAATCATACCACCTGCTTGTTCCAGTCTATGTTGGCTCAACCAACCACACTGGTGTTTGGTCTTTATGATTTTTACAACTTATCCCTAAAAATAACTCCACATTGAATAAGACTCTCCGTTGTCCTGCTTCCTTCACTGTATTATTTTAGTTAGGCTATGCTGCAATAAACACACACACACACACACACACACACACACATCCAATGGCTTAATGTAATAGTACACTATTTCTTGCTCATGTAACCAGAATAATCCCAAACTGGTGGGGGTTATGTTCCACGTGATTTTTCAGGAGGCCAGGCTGAAGGAACTCTCCCTTCTTTAGCACATGGGTTCACCATGGTTGTCTTTAACACTTTTGGGCAGAAGGAGGAAAGTATAGATGAATGCATATTGAGGTTTGTAAAGGGTTGGGTCTTTTTTTTTTTTTTGGCAGTACTAGGGTTTGAACTCAGGGCTTCACACTTGCTAGGCAAGTGTGCTACTACTTGAGCCACTCCTCCAGCCCCAAGGGCTGGGTCTTGAAGTGACCCACCCTTCCTTCTTTCATTTTTTGAGAGAAGTTCTCGCTATGTAGCCCAGGCAGACCTTAAACTTGTGATTATTCTTCCTCAGTCCCCAGGGGGCTGGGATTATAGGTGTACATTACCGCACCTGGTTCTGCTTAAATTGCATCAGCTAAATCTCAATCACATGGCCTAGTATAATCGTAAAGGAGGCTGGGAAATGTAGTCTTATTCTGTATCCAAGAAGAGTAAATAGAGCCTGGTGAATAGGTAGTAGTCTTTTGTACATTACATACAGCACAGCAAGCAGATATCAGAGAGATAATAGAGAACAGTCTAGATTCCTTCCAGACATTAATTTTAATATTTTTGAGTAAGAATGTGTTTCCTTCTCTCTGAAATCAAATTGAGAAAAGATGAATGACAAACAAAAGCAAAACCCTTATTTATATTGAAACTGGAAAACACCTATAGTCATGAATCACAAAAATAAGATGTGATATCATGTGCATTGAACATTGAAATGAAGTGATAGGGATTCCATTAGAGAATAACTGCCTTTCTAGATCATTGGGAGAGCTAGCAAAATACAAAGTTTTCCAAAGTAGATGACTTATTCTAAGGGAAAATTTAACCAGCATTTGGAAAAATAAATTCTGGTGCACGTTTGTCTGAGGGAACCTCTTTAGCCCTCCTGGATGCTTTAAATTGACAGGGAAGGTGGAGATAAGTGAGAATACTCACAAATACTCCATCTTTGTAAATGTGCAGTAGGTGGAAGAAAAACTGTGGGTGTTAAGCAGCTCTGTAGCAGCCATTCTTTGTGAGTTGAAAAGAAAGAAAGGTTAAATCACCTCTCAGTCATTCTTATCACACACAAAGAACATTCACAAAACTCACCTCACCATCTTCTCCCACACGTCTATGAATCACAAAGGATTTTACTAAGAATCAGGGGATTTTCTGCAAACTCATAACACTGCCTTGGCCCCTCTTGCACACTATTCCTTTCAAATATCTGATCTAGGAAGATTTCTGCTCATTCAAGGATGACTAATAATAAAAGAGGAACAAGGACACCTATACAAAAATGTCACAAAATGGTGGGAAATAACAGGACAAAAGAGACAAACTAAGCATAGACAACATGAACATTCTTTTTTTTTTTTACGTATGGTACATTTTTAATTAGCATATAATAGTTGTACAGAGGAATACATTGTGTTATTTACATATATGCTTAAAACATATCTTAGTAAGATTCACCCCCTGCATTGTTCTCCCTTTCCCCTTTCAACAGATTTCACTCTTCTACTTTCATATGTGAATGTAAAACACATCCACCATATTCACCCTCATTCACTCTTTATGTCTACCCCCTGCCACTTACACCCACCCCAGGAAAAGATCTATTTTACCTTCCTGTCCTTTTTTTTTTTAAAGTATATATTGATAGTTCAAGGGAGTCTCACCTTGGCACTTTAGGCCTGTATGGATTGTGGTTTAATCAAACTAGCCCCTTCCATTACTTCCTCTTCCTCTGCCACCATGCTGCCCATTATTCAACGGCTTACAGTATATTATATTGCATTATATTCACATGTAGATGGGTTGTTTCAATATTTTTCATTTGCTAACATTTTCTTATAGTACAACATGAACATTCTGATGAAAATCATAACCAAACATTTTCTAAGCACTCAAAGAACGTAACGAAAAGAAGTCTTTTGTGAATTAAGAGCTCAATGCAGAGGAGTAAGGAATCAAGTAAACAGCAGAAAGAGATAAAAGTTGAGCTCTCTGTTTCAAACACAAGGTGGAAGAGAAATCTGAAACCATCATAGAGATTATGGCTACCTTATAAATAATAGTTCTGATGTAGTAGTAAAGATTGATGGCAACAGTAAAATATGTGACAGCTCTAAGACAACTGGGCAAAATGAATTGGGAATTAAAAACGATCAGAGAAAAATTATAGATATAGAAGAAAGATGAAGGAGAGACAACATAAGCATACAAATTTCCCTCTGAAAGAAAATATCTTTAAAATGAGAAACTATTCAAAGTTGCACATTTTAAAATTTCTTATATTAAAGAATATCTGAATCTGAAGATTGAAAAGGCACAATTTATCTTAAGGAAAATAAAAGATCAGCAAGCACTGAACCATAATCTAGTAAAGCATGCTGAATTAAAGAGAAAGGACATAATCTTGTGGGTCTCCAGGCAAAAATGCTTGAGCTTTCTATAATAATAAAATTAAAACTACAGGTTGGCTTCAGATAGTCTATATTCAACATTGCAAGATGGTAAAGAAATACTTAAAAAGTCGAGAAAAAGATGATTCGAGCCAAAATATATTAACTAGTTACATTGTCATTTAAGTGTACAAATAATCCACAAGAATTCAGTGGACATAGTTTCAAGGAATACTTTTCTGAAGATGTTACTAGAAGATGATGTTGAATCAAAAAAAGAATAGGAAAATCTATGGTAAAAATAAATGTAGAAATATTTAAAGTTTGTAAGTTATTGGAAAAAACTGCTAAAATACAAAGTATAAATTACAAAATATAATCAACCACAACAATGGAAAAATATTAAAATATTCAACCAAATTAAGGGATGCAGAGGGAGAGAAAGTGAGATTGTGAGAAAACTGGTTTCTTGTTTTTTTTAATAGTGACCAGGCCAAAAAGATATTTAAAAGTGGACATTAACATTTAAAAGATATAAATATGTAAAGACAACCAATGGAAGAACTAGAAATAATAAGATTAATAGCATACCCCACGAGATTAAGAGATGGAGGGAAGGGCTAGTGAAAAAGGGAGAATATCCATTTAATGTTTTACTGTTATGGAAGATTTAATAGATACTAATTAAATAGAGGATTAAATACAATATATAAAATTCTTAAAACAAATCTTACAAAGGCAACCATTAGAATTAAAATAAGACTATACATCTCCCAAAATAACAGAAGAAAACCCCATATAAAACAAAGCAGAGAAATCAAGGTTAAAGACTGCAATACTCATACTAAATGCATCTACCATATCAATACACAGGAAAAGAGATACTCAAAAGAAAACTGAAATAAAAACCATGAGATACTCATCTAAAATTAAATTATTCTGAAAAATTAAATCCAAAACAATGGACAAAGGCATGCTAGCTAAATGGAAGTAAAAAGACACACATCTGAAGATCAATATCGGACAATTTGAATTCAAGTAAGAATGAGCCAATTTGCATATATTGTGTATTGTAATTGTATGTTGCTGGGTACAGTATATAATGAAGGTCTGGCACCAAATAACATGTCATCAAAATTTATATGGCAAAACTTAGGGAAATACAAAAAGAATTTAAAACATATACAGAAGTTCAACTTATCTTCATCCTTCCAAAACAAATAGTAAAAAAATTTCAGTAATTGTAGAGGACTTAAATAACCAAATTAATAATAAGTACATATTTAACTTTAATGTTTAAATATGTTTCAATAATCCTTATTCATTGTGATTTTGTCCATTTATTAATATCTAATCAATTTCTCTGAAATCATATAATACAGTCTTTTCAAGAACTCATGTAGTAATCACCAGTATTGATTATATAAAGCACAAAGATAGCATTGATACGAGAACTTTTTAAAAGGTGCTAGAGTGTCTGTTATCAACTTGGTATTACCCTCACCCCATTGGAGAAACCAGGGGCTACAGTTCCCAGAATCATCTACCACATAACTGTTCTGGGTTAGATGTGAGCAAATGAGAGGAAATCTCATGAGATTTAGGAGACAAAAGAGGAGCAGAAGAGACCATTTTTCTCTGGAGATATAAAAAATAGACATGAGCAGATGACAGATTCACAATGTCTTTTGGGTGCTGGCTTGAGAACCACCACTTTGGTTTTGCAGAATGGAAGCTTCCTCAGAGGTTCTTGAGGATTCTAGCAGTTTGCCGTAAATATTTGAGAATTACCCAATCCCGTACTCAACTTGAGTTTTCAGTATGTGTTTCCCAGACTTTCCATCTGCTACTTTGCTGGTCTTCTATGGTGACTTTGCTGGCTTATTCTACCATATTTCTCAAAATTCATATAAAATTTAATTTCTATATTAAAGCTTCCACTTCTGAGATCTTTAAGTAACTTCATTTTCTGAGTGAATTCAGAACTGAGGAACACAAAAGAAATTAAAATCAACTTCAAACATGAGTATAGAGCCAAAAAACTAAGTGAAACATCTATTCTACTACTTCTTATTCAGAACAGTACTGGTAATCCTTGTCAGAGAAATTATGCAAGAGAAAGAAAGGGTACCCAAACTGGAAATGAGAAAGTCAAATTGTCACTGTGCACAAAAGACATGATTACATATATATATATATATATATTCAAAGACTCCACCAAAACCCCAAACGATTATAACTAATAACAAAGCCAACAAAGTTGCAGAATACAAAATCAAGATACAAAAATCGGTACCATTTCTATACACCCGTAGGACATTGTTTGAAAAAGTTATCATGAAAGCAATCTCATTTGCAATAACTGTAAAAATATCCAGAAGTAAATTAAAGAGGGAAAATAACTCTACAATAGAAAGTATAGAACATTGATGAAAGAAATTGAAGATATAAAAATGGAGAGACATCTCATTGTTCTTGGATTGGAAGAATCAATACTGCTAAAATGTTCATACTACCCAAAGCAAAATACAGATTAAATGTAATTCTTATCAAAAAACACCAATGAATTTCTTCAGAGATTTAGAAAAAAATCCAAAAATGTATATGGAACCTCAAAAAACCCTGAATAACCAAACCTATTTTGGGCTAAAACAACAAAACTGGAAACATTATACTGTCTTTCTTTAAACCATACCACAAAGTTACAGTAATGAAAACAGATACGTAGACCAATGGAACATGATAGAGAGGAAGAGGTGATATTTTAGTTGAAGCCTGAGGGAGGTAATAGTGATAATAGCTCAACAGCACTTATTGAAAGCTCTCAGTGGTTTACATATATTAACTCATTAAACTCTTCATAAAAATTTTGTTATTGTACACTGTGTGAGAAATTTTGAGGGTAAGGAAAGGAATAAAGAAAAGCGATGCATAAGGACAAAGTTCAGCCTAAGGGCTTGAGGACTTCTCAAGTACTATTGATTTACTGTTTTCCCCTCTGCTTTGAGCCTAGGCAATGTAGATAATAAATTGTGAAGTTGTCCATCCACATCGCCCATATCTGAAGGGAGTAGAAGGTGAAGAAAGACAGATGCTACATTCCCTAAACCTCCTTACAAGCAAATTGGTTCAGGGTAATTTTGGCAGGCTGCAATAGAATTTGATCTTCTGTTCATAGCAGAAAGTAGAAAAAACTGGGTTCTAGATGTAGCTGAGGTCTCACGCCTGTCCCAAACCAAATATTGTGGACAGAGATCTGCAGCTCTTGCCTAGGGCCTTGCTGTTCCTTAGCTTTTAATGTTTGTCGCTCAGATATCTGTGTGACTCATTCCTTCACCTCCTGAAGTCTTGGGTTAAATGTCGCTTGATTGATAAAGCCTTCAATTGCCTCTCTATTTATAATTGCAACAGTCCAATCCCACACTGCCCAACTTTCTTTTCCTGCTTTATTTTTTCCATGGTACTTATTATTACCAGACTTTGTGTGCAGCTAATTTTATTTATTACGGTTCTCCACAGGGACAGAGTCAATAAGAGACATGCAGATGTACCCTGACATATAGTAGTTTTACTTATGATAACTCCAACATAAGTAAAAACAATTATAAGTTAAAACACATTTACTACCCCAGTAAGACAAAAATAGTAAGTAAAAATAATAAATCAAACCATTATAAGTTCAAAGGTTCCTCAACTTATAGTAAGATTGTGACCCAATAAACATATTGCAATGTTGAAAAATCCTAAATTGAACTATCACAAATCAGAGACCATCTATAGAGACACAGAGAAAAAATTAATGTGAGAGATTGCCTCACACAATAATGGAGCCTGAGAAGTTCTATGACCCACCACCTACAAGCTGACAGCCCAGAAAAGTCAGTGATAAGTTTCAGTACAAAACTAAAGCCCCGAGAACCAGGGGAGGCAAGGATGTAAGTCCTGGTGAGTCCTAAGTCCTGATAACCAGAATTGACAATGTCCCAGGGTCGGAGAGGATGGATAGCTAACTCAAGAGTGAGAGTTCATCCTTTTTTCTCCTGGTCTTCCTTCTCTTCTTCCTCCTCCTCCTTTTCTTCTCACTCATATTGGAGAGGGCAGATCTTTACTCAGTCTTGACACAAATTTATGATCTCTTTCAGAAACAACCTTACAGATATACCCAGAAAAAATGTTTTACTAGATATTTGGCATCCCTTATAGCCTAGTCAAGTTGACACAAAATTTACCACCACACTAATTACTTTTTTTGTATGTTTTCCCCCACTGGATAGCACTGTCATATCCTCAGTGACTAAAACAATGGCTGGCATGCATGAGGAACTCAGTGAACATTTATTGAATAAAGAATAGGAACAGATAATTCACAGAAAAGGAAACACAAATGAATGTTATTTTAATTTAAAATGTTTGTTATTACTTAATAGAGTATACAGATTATTCAAAATCAGCATTATAGAGCTGTTACGTTGTTTTTAATGGTGTTATGGATTGGCACTGAATGAATGTGTCAGAATTTATTTAACTGGTCTCATATTGATGAACATTTACACTGTTTCCCATAGTATGCTACTATAAATACTGTTGCATTGTAAAGAAATAGTGATCTTTGCAAAAAATTGTGCTGAAGTGACTGAATATTCAAACGCTAAAAAATGATCCTTGACTCCTCACGGTAATCAGAATTAACTTATCCTGTGGGAGTTCCAAAGACAGACCAGGAAGGAAAGGAAGGAGAGAAGAAAGTAAGAAAGGAAGAAATCCTGTTAACTTAGAAGGCTCTCTTAACCTTTCACTTCTGATAGAACAAGGGCTGGAATTTGGCCCCCAAAGTTGCCAAATCCCTACTATAACCAACTGCATCCCATTTGTCTTTTACTGGGAACACCGAAGCCTATTTTCTCTGAATCTCCTCTGCTTTGGTGCCAGCCAGCTGCAATATATTGCTGCTCCATTGTGCAGATGAGTAAAATAGAAGTCATATCATAAACGAATACCTCATTCCTTGTGGTTTTTGCAAGTGGCTTCCCAGCAGCTGGGGAGACAAGAAATCCTGTCTTTCTGGAAAATTTTTTTTCTTGCTGCATTTTGTCTCCAATGCACTGATTTGGGGCTGCCCTTTATGTGAGCTATCAGAAGATGTTGACTGACTAGCTGAATTATGCTATTGATGTGGCTTAATTAATACTAATGACTTACCATGAGAATTACAGATATGTACCCATGTCTAGGAAGTGTCAGTTTCAAGAGAATTAAGGTGTCAGTTCTCATAAAGCATGAGTAAAAACTCCTTAGGGTAATTGGAGACAGTTGCTCCTCCCCCAGGAAAAATGCCCTTGAATTATATCAGAGCATGCTTGTGAATCACGAATCTTTAGTTTTCTTAGGTTTGGGATAAGCATGGTAAGATTTAAATTCCACTATCCATACCAGTCATGCAGCTCTAAGAGGATAAGAGAAAGGATGTGAATCCAGGTGGCAAGAGTGCATTGAGCAGTGCTGTGCAACGGTTGGCAGCACAACCAGGCATCCATGGGTAATATATATCCAGGCAGATAGTATAGATTAGCATCCTGGGGTTAATTTCACTCTGCAGATAATTAACATGTCCTTATTTTGGAAATAAATGCTTCTGCAGTTAAAATAAATGTATTTAATTAGTAGAGACATTTAGTTCTGAAGTGGGAAGTGAATGTACTAATGAAATAAATGGTTGTATAAACACTTTATATTCCAAACAGTTAAATGCACCTCCTTCAAGTCAAACATAGGGGAGGTGGATCTTAGGTTGCGAGAACTCATTGCTGCAAGGCTACACAGTATGTGCCCTGTGGCAACTTGAAGGCCAGGATTACCCAATTTGTCAGAGCCTCTGTGTTCTGGATCAGTGACACTTCTGGCCTGGCTTGAGGGTTGGTCATCTCATTTCATCAATGTCGGGTTGCTCTCTCCATCACTGAACTCTCTTTCTAACTGCCTGCTGGAAATTTCTACTACTGTAGTTGCTGAGCCCTCTAGTTTAACTGGTCAAGATAGTCTTCTATACTCCTGTTTCTCCAAACCACTCCAATAACAAGCATTCTTCTATGCCTATTCCATTCATTTTTTGTGTCTCTGGCTTGTTGTAAAGCCTGAGTCACCTTGACTTGACACTTCTACCTATATTAAAGCCTTTTTTTCCAATTCAATCATCTTCTACAACTCCCCATCATCTCCTTTACATCCAGGCCTGTTCTACATCCTCTGGATCCTGTCCTACTTCTAACAAGTCTACTCCTTCTGCATGTCTTGAATTATGTCTTCCTCTTTTGAAGCATGTCCTCCTTTTTTCCCCATGGCCACTGCCATATACTGTATATGTATGGTGCCAATATGACCTTCACAGTCTCTTCTTTGTCTCTCTCTACCTAAGTTGTTCTTTTTTCCAGTCTGTTTCACATACTGCCACCAGAGTGATCGTGGATCTAAAGCTGATCATGACAATCCCTTGCCTAATCTTTTATGAAGTAAACCCTACTTCAAATTGCCCTCAGGATATAGTCCAAACCCTTTTAAAAGGCATTCAAGGAATACATAGTCTGTCCTCCACCTCCAATTTAGCCTGGGTTCTTATTCTTATCCTTCATGTACCTCCAGATATATAACAGAACTCCTTACTGTATTCTGGGGAAATGTCCACACTCTACAGTGTCAGTGCCTTTTTTCAGGCTATTGTTTCATTTTGCAATAATGAGTTCCTGGTGCCTCTAACCTTGACTTACCACAGAGGCTGGAAGTGAGTGTGCTATGGATTCTGAGAAGGGATCAATCTTCTCTTTCTTATTTCTTGCCAGGGCCAAACAGTGTTCAGCCTCTGGGGGTACCTCCTTTAGTTAGAGCCAGGACTATGGGAGTTCTTATCTTTTCTTGCTGAAACCCTGCCACATGACTGACTTGAAGATTGGAATTCTCTTCTTCTCTAC
This sequence comes from Castor canadensis, assembly GCF_047511655.1. Classification (NCBI taxonomy): domain Eukaryota; kingdom Metazoa; phylum Chordata; class Mammalia; order Rodentia; family Castoridae; genus Castor; species Castor canadensis. The sequence continues at coordinate 5,885,125 of NC_133405.1, forward strand.
CTGATCATATACCCCAGGGCTCCTGATGGCACACCAGGGAAAACAGCCAACAGTTAGGTCTACTTCTTGAGTTTTGGGGGGGCTAAAGTCTTTTCTACAGTAACAGATTCTGGCCTGGTGCTAACAAGAATGTAAGATAGCTCCACCCATCCACAGCTCAGTGCAGGAATAGTGATGTCCTCTGCAGTTCCCAAGAATAACCCTTGGGTTCTGCTCATTCTTTCTCTGAGTAGTATACATATTCTGAGTCTCCCAAGTGAGACTCCTCCTCCCCACTTATCCATGTCGATTACATACATAGCAGCTGCACACAGGCTTGTGGCTTTGCACATGCAAAACACAGAGGCATTCTTCAGTCTAGGCCTGTACTGGAGCTATCTGAGATCAGTTGAGTTGTAGACTACAGAAAGATTCCAAGCAGGGATTCTCTTGCACCTGGATTTGGAAAGTGTAGGCGAATAAGCAGATGGTAGAAGTCTTTAAGGGCCATGGTGAAATTTTAGTATTGTGCTGTGGAAGAGTCCATTCTGCTGGGTCAGAGATAAAGCCTTAGCCAAATACCCCTGAGTCAAGTGGAATAAATTTATTTTATAAATATTTATTAAGCACCAATTATGTACCAGACACTATTAAAGTTAGGAGAAGAGGATGAAACTATGAACAAGACAAACATCTTTTATGATGATACTTACGTTCTATGGAAATCAGAAAGACTTAAGTCAGTTGTCAAGTCCCAACATACTACTCCTCTCCACTGCCCATACATTTGCTTCAGGCTCTTACTGTCTTAATTCCTTCACTCATTTATTCATCGTGTCAACAAATATTTATTGGGTACCTGTTTTTCTGGAACTTATACTCTACTTAGGGAAGACAGATGTCAATGCATTATTTCCTTCACATTTTAGACAGTTTCAGATAAAAGGCTGTTCAGAGTACCTTGAAGACAGAAAAGAGAACCAGGTGAATTCTGCCAGATTAGTTGATGGTAGGAAAGACTACAATCAGCTGAATCTTGACACATGAGGAGGTATCCTCCAAGTGGACAGAGAAGTGGGCTTGGTGGGCTCAGGAAGCAACAGTACTGGGGAACAATACAGTTTGAAGTATTCAGGGAACAACCTAAGCTCTTCTGTGTGGCTAAAAGATAAGGTGGATGATAGCTTTGACTGCAGTCATGAGAAAAGCCTGAGCTAGAGGGATTTCTGGGAGAGAATGCTTAGTAACGAAAGCAAGGTGCCCCAAAGTATATACAATGGGATCTGTTTTCTAAAACAATGACTTTCCTACATATGTGTATGCATGTGTGCATGCACATGCAAGCTTGCACATGCACATGAATCTGAGTATATGATTACCTGATCATGTAGAAAAACACAGAAGGATGAAGTTCTGGTTGATGGGGCATGATGCAGAAGTAGAAGGAAATAAAGGGAGCTAGAGAAGGGGGATGCCAAAAGGGAAAGAAATGCCAAATGAATGAATAATTTCATGAATTTATGGATGAATGAATAAATGAATGAGTGGAGAATAGATTGTAGTGGCAGGAATTGATATGAGTCTAGCTTCCTGAGACCACAGATTGAGATCAGCCTGGGGTGACAGTGGTATAGTGGCAACAGTCTAGCTATGAACATGAAGGTCCTTGCTAGAGGTGAGCATCCTGGGCTTAGGGATAAGCTCCTACTTCTCCAAGAATCCCGAGGGAAGTCATAGCTTTTGAACAGTTCTCATTGCTAACCGACAGGAGTCAATATTGTGTATCAGCTTACAAATATTTGTATTAGGGCCATTTGAGTTTAGAATCCTAGTTCTACCCTTATTAGTTAGGTTACCTTGGGTAAAATGATTTACTACCTCATTGCTTGCCTTCATTTCTTCACTTGCAATATGGAGATAATAATAACACCTCCCCAGTGGGTCACTGTGTCCTTTGACCTTCCTGCTCCTTGGGCTAACAAGATCACTTTTCTTTTCATTGTGATGTGTAAATGAGTAAATGTATGTACATTATTTATGAAAGTGCCTGGCATATAGTAAGCACTCCATATATATTAGCTAATAACAGTAGGAATAATAACCATTTCAAAGTTGAGATTCTGACAATTTTGAAAACTAATTAGAACTTTGTAATTAGACTTAGAAGAAAGAGAAGGAAAATAGCATTTATCCAATGCATACCATGTGTCAGGTCATAGTAATACTTTTCCCCATAGAACTGTCATGAAAACTCCATTGGAATTATGTCTACTGTGCAGGTGTGGATAGTGAGGCTCAGAAAAGGGAAGGAACTGGGTCACATAGTCAGCAAGTGACAGAGATGGTCACTTCCAAGGTCTCATTCCCAGACCTTTCCTGATGGACTTAATCCACATACAAATAGTGCCTTAAATTGTTAAGTAGAACCCGTTTAAGTGAAGTTAGATAGTCTCAGTAACAAGGAAATGGGTGAGTGTTAGGGGTCTTCTTGAGGAATTTACTGTCTTCTCTGTTAACTTCCTTTGAGTTTTAGACCTGAATTGAAACTACAGCTGCCTTCTTTAGAAAATTAACTGAGGTCCATGCACCCAAACTCATGTGAACTTTCCACAGGTATCTGCTTATATCTGCAAGTCTTTTCATGCACTTTGGCTAAGAAGTGCTACTGGATTGAGTATGTGTGAAATAATATAACATAAGGCACTGTAAGCTGTTGAATAATAGTGGAACAGGGTGAAAGAGAAAGGGTAAATAATAGGGAGGAGATAATTTGATTAAAGCACAATATATACATGTATGAAATGCCAAGGTGTACATCCCTTGGACTCAATATACACTTTTGAAAAATGAAGGACAGAAGGTAAAACAGTTTCTTTCCAGAGTGGGTACCAGTGGGAGAGCATGAGGAGAGGGTGAATGAGGATGAATATGGTGGATGTGTTTTGTATTAATATATGAAAATAGAAAATGAAACTCATTAAAATTGTTCTAAGAAGGGGGGATGAAGGAGAATAATGGGTGGGATGAATCTAAGATATATTGTAAGCACATATGAAAGCATCACAATGTATACCCTGTATGGATGGGGAAAGGAAAGCCTCATGGTTTTAAAAGTTTTCACCCCTTTGTTGCTTTCTTCTGTACCTTCCCCCCTCCTAGCAACGCTTATTTCAGAGAGGGATACTTAAGAGACGTCGCCTCCTTTCATTTCTGGGTGTAGATACTCAAGGGCCAGTTACTTATTCTGGTCCCACAAATGAACTGCTGCATAAGAAGAGTGATGATGGCTACCCCTTGTAGTATTCTGCCTGGTGCTCTGCTCTTTTACCTGAATGAACTGATTTAATCCTCATAATAATCTGGGGTCCAGTCTGACTCTACCAATTTATGAGCTATGGTGCATAAATTACCTAATGTTCCTATGCCTCAATTACTTCAACTGTAATTGGAGGATGGTCTGTAATTAGAATCTTATACCTGTGCTTGGGACATGTGGGGGCCTAGAGAAGTGATATTCTGTTGTTTTCTCCACTCTTCCCCTATCGGAGGGCAGTGCATGGCCACTGAGAGAGGGAATACATTCTAGCCTACAGTGGAGGAAACTCTGAACATCACATCTGATTTTTGCCCAGCAACAGGAGTAAAAAGATTTTTCAGCCTTCATAATTTGCAGAACCTTGGGCAATTTGCATGCAGGACATCAAGACCCTACCTTCTAGAACTATATCTTAACTGCAGAGGTGATGTAGAGGGCCCAGAGGGCATAGGCCCTAGAAAAATTCAAGGAAAAAGATATGTCTGAAGGATGAACTCGCCAATTAAGGCCAGAGAGTTGTGTTCTAGAAATCAGGTTATAGACAATCCCCACATGAAAATGTGAATGATGAGAAAATCCCAAGCAGAATCAGCAGCTCTGTGACCCAGCTATAAAGCTGATGACAAGCTTGGAATGAACTGGAATTGCTTCTTACAACTGGCCCAACCTCTATCAAGCTACAAAGGAGACTTTGTAAATGCCCTAATCATCTACAATGGGCTCCCTATATTCACGGGCTCTGCTCCTGTGGATTCTACCAACTTGGGATAAAAAATATTTGGAGAAAAATTATGTCTGTTTTGAATATGTACAGACTTTTATCCTTGTCATTATTCCTTAAATGATACAGTGTAAAAACTATTTGCATAGCATTTACATTGTATTAGGTATCATAAGCAATCTAGAGATGATTTAAAGTATACAAGAAAAATGTATGTAGGTTGCATGCAAATGTCATGCCATTTTATTTAAAGGACTCCAGAATGCTCAGATTTTCATATTTTCAGGGATTCTGCAAGGAAGCCTGCATAGATGATTGGACAGCTATACTATGTGCGCAGTTCTGACTGCCTGACTATTAGCCACCTTCCTCACACTGAGGGGAAAGAACACAGAAACAACAGGGTAGGATGGGATTATGGTGCCACCCATCTCTTTGGTGGGCAATTATCCATGGTGGTTTCTGTCTTGCTAGTGTCCCCTGTGTGTCTACATGCCGTGATGAATGAATTGGTGGAGGTAAGAGTAGAGGGGCTCCACTGTGCCCTGGATTAGCTCACTGTGAGTTGGTTACTCTAATATGAGTAATCAACTCATATTAGAGGCAGGGCCTCCCCTCACAACCTCCACTAATACTGTGGGCCACCCATATAGTTCTCTGCTCACTGTGTTACCTTAGCTTGGTTTCTGGAGCAGCCTCCCTCCTCCCCAGTGCCCCCAGTCAGCATTGAAGTGAAAGCTCTCTGGGAAACTAAGCTGCAAGCTAGAGGAGGTCATTTTAAAATAACCTACGGAAGCTCTTTGAAGACATCGTTGTCATGGCAGATAAAGGAAACTTGGAGGCTACAGTGTGCTTAGATTTTTAAAAAGCATCTGACAATGTTGAGCATCTGAGATGAATGGACGAGGTAGAGGGTAATAGGAGAGGCTGTTAGATGGCATGAGAGTTGAATTAAAAATACCACTGGGATCTTTTGTAAGCATCTTTGAAGGCTGTCTTCTATGAAATGCCACTGGCCACACCCAGTTTCTCTTAAGTCAGAACCCCCTCATCCAGACTACTCCCTGGGTTCAATATTTTAGACCTACATCTAAAATTTCTCCCTGTGCAGGACTGTTTAATACACAAGCCCTAGCAGGGATGAACTATGATGCCAAGCCCTGGTTTCCAATAATCTTTTTTCTTCCCCAACACCCTCCTGGTCTATAATTAGCACCCAAGAACAGATGCTCCCTGTACCATCAGTTCTCAAAGAGCACTATGGGATGGGAAAAGACCCCTCATGTGACTGTACTCTCTCCCCTACTTTGCCTCACTTGAGAAATACTGCTGTAGCTGAGTGAGTGCAGGAGACCAGGGATTGAGTTGTGGCTCTATCATTGGTTTGGTGTGTGGCCTGGAACAAGCCACTTTCCTTCTCTAGCTGAGTTTCTTTACCTTTGGAATGATGACTTCTGTTGTTCCTTCTCGCTCTTATCTCCACGCTCCCATTCTGGTGTTTATCTCTGGGCCTACCTTCTTAAGAAGCAGCCGGTGTAGAAAGATGCAGATTCCTAGGCCCTTCCCGAGATTACAGAATCAGAATCTCAGGGGTTGAGCAAGTGATTTTCAATCTTGTAAACAATGAAATGTCTTCAATAAGAGCAGATGTGTGGACTTTTCTGTGAGCTGCACAAGTAGGAGAATCACATATGAGGACTAAGGGCTCCCTGAGGTCTCTTCAGATTCACTTCTTTTCTCTTGTGCCTTGCACAGTGTCTAACCCATAGCAGTACCACACAAAGATTTTGTTAAGTGAATGACTCTACAGACCCTTTACAATAAAAGCCTATCTAGAACACAGTGTTAAGTGTTAATGATTACATATCACACAAGTTAGTGCGTGAGATGAAGTCTATATTAGCTCACTCAGACAAAGGAATTAGTGAAAATCATGTTAAGATTGGAATTTGAAATGTCCTTCCACAAGCTCATGTGTGGAGGGCTTGGTCTCCATTTTGTGGCATTATTTGGGAGATTGTGGAAAATTTAGGAGGCCGGGTCTAACTGCAGGAAGTAGGTCCCAAGAGACCTGCTTTTGAAGGTCATACCTAGCTCTTGGTCCCACTAGTCTCTCCTCTTCGCAGCCACCATGAGATGAACAGTCTCTTCCACGTGCTTCTGCTGCCATGGTTTTCTGCCCAAGCACATGGGGCTGAGCAACCATGGACTGAACTCTTGAGCAAAATAGGTTTTTCTACCTTTAACTTGTTCTCTCAGGTATTTTGGTCACAGCTATTCAAAACACACCAATTTCGGATGGCAATGAGCCAATAACCCTGGTGCCTCAAGCCCCATCCCTGTTTTGTGGGTTGGATCAAGGATTTTCTGGACTGGCTAAGTTGAAGTTGTCCAGAGACAATGTTGATTTTTAGATCTACTGAGGATAAGTTGTGCAAGAAGTTCAGTGCTCTTTGGGGTGCTACTCAAGCTTCAGGCTGTTCTAGGCCAGTATTCCCAGAAGAAGGACCAGCCAGAGAACACTTGCTTATTTATTTATTTGTTTGTTTGTTTAGCCATACTAGGATTTAAACTCAGGTCTTTGCTCTTGCTAAACAGGTGCCCTACTTCTTGAGCCACTCCTCCTGTCAATTTTGCTCTGGTTATTCTCAAGATAGGGTCTTGCTTTTTGTCCAGGCCAACCTGGACCATGATCCTACTGCTTTATGCTTTCCACTGTCTCTAGGATGAAAGGCATGTACCACTAAGCCCAGCTTTTTTTCCGTTGAAACGGGGTCTCTTTAACTGCCCTTATCCCAAACCGGCCTCGAACTATAATCCTCCTGATTTTAACCTCTCAAATAGCTATAATTACAGGCATGAGCCAGTGCACCTATTTAGGAACATTTCTTTCCTCAGACCTTCCCCTGCAGCCTTCCCCTCATATCTGGCAAGGATTCACAAACACAAATCCCATTAGCTCAACGAGCTCCTTTGAGAATCTGCTGCTGGTAATCATAATCAAAACAATATTTATCTGACAACTGACATTTAATGTATCAAGCACTGTGCTAAATATTTTCACAAATATAGTATTCTACGTGATCTTGCAAAATCTTATTCACAATAGTTGGATGTGGTGGCACATATCTGTGATCCCAGCATTCAGGAGGCTGGGGCAGGAAGATCGTGAGTTCCAGGCCAGCCCAAGTTACATAGCAAGAGCCTGTCTCAAAAAATAAGCAAGAAAACAAATTAAAAAAACTATCACAGCATTATGAAGTAAGTACAGTTGTTCCTGGGTAACAATGTGGGTTGGTTCCAGGATGACTTGCAGATGCTAAAATTCACAGATGCCAGAGCCTTTTATATAAAATGGGGCAGTATTCAAGTTATGGAAACAGCCAAGATGCCCCAGCACTGACGAATGGATTAAGAAAATGTGGTATCTATACACAATGGAATTTTATGCAGCCATGAAGAAGAACAAAATGTTATCATTCACTGGTAAATGGATGGAATTGGAGAACATCATTCTGAGTGAGGTTAGCCTGGCCCAAAAGACCAAAAATCATATGTTCTCCCTCATATGTGGACATTAGATCAAGGGCAAACACAACAAGGGGATTGGACTATGAGCACATGATAAAAGCGAGAGCACACAAGGAAGGGGTGAGGATAGGTAAGACACCTGAAAAACTAGCTAGCATTTGTTGCCCTTAACACAGAGAAACTAAAGCAGATACCTTAAAAGCAACTGAGGCCAATAGGAAAAGGGGACCAGGTACTAGAGAAAAGGTTAGATCAAAAAGAATTAACCTAGAAGGTAACACCCACGCACAGGAAATCAATGTGAGTCAATGCCCTGTATAGCTATCCTTATCTCAACCAGCAAAAACCCTTGTTCCTTCCTATTATTGCTTATACTCTCTCTACAACAAAATTAGAGATAAGGGCAAAATAGTTTCTGCTGGGTATTGAGGTGGGGGGAGAGGGAGGGGGCGGAGTGGGTGGTAAGGGAGGGGGTGGGGGCAGGGGGGAGAAATGAACCAAGCCTTGTATGCACATATGAATAATAAAAGAAAAATGAAAAGAAATGGGTCAGTATTTATATGGAACCTATGCATACATCCTCCATTAAACTTTTAATTATTTGAACATTAATTATCATACCTAATGCAATCTAAATGTTATGCAAATAGTTCTATGCTATACTAGTTAGGGAATTATGGCAAGAAATGTCATGTACATATTCACTTTAGATGATTTTTTCTAGTATTTTTGATGTGTTGCTTCTTTAACTCCATGGATGTAGAACCCATTGATATGGAGGGCTTAGTGCACTATTATTATCTTCAGTTTTACAAATGAAGAAACAGGCATAGCAGCTTAAGTAAGTTGCCTAATGTCACACAGCTATCAAATAAGAGTGAGAAGTAAAACCCAGGTTTGTCTGACTTAAAGCTGTGCTCTAAAACTCTACACCATAATTGATGCCCACTGTGAAGAAAGTTAACAGACACTTAGACAGCCCAAACACACAAATGCATAAGTAACTCTCACATCCATACACATACACAACCATTCACCCATAGACAAACACAGTTACTCATCCATCCACTCACTGATCCAGATACACCTATCTGTTACACATGCACATACAATCCACTCAAACATATAGTCATTCACAAGCACATATACAACACACAAAAATACATACACACACAAAAGTACATTAAACATCCCGTAGCTACACATATAAATACTGTCCTTATTTAAACACATACAGATATAAAACTCATTCAACCATATCCTCACAAACACACATATTTATCTCACCAATACATATACATGCACATATACACACTTAAACATGTATTCATGCAGACACACATACATATATTTACATATATTCATATAATCCATTCATTCACATAAACACAAACTTTGTATAGATAACTCCCCATGCATACATACTCCATATGTATATTTCTATCCCCTGTAAACACAAACATATGCAAAATTCAGGCACAACCCTGCCCTGACACATACAGGCATACATAGACATACATGAATGCTCATGATGCACATACAACTACAGATACAACTCCATCCCCTTACCCAGGCACACACAACACACATATGTATACATCACCCTCATACATATACTCTTTCTAAAACATGCACATATATTCTGCTCAACCAGACTCTCCCAACACCTTCATGCACATATTCATACACAGACACACTTTGTAAGTAATCACCCCTCATCCATATACTCCCTCACACACACACTGAAATCATATTTCTTACACAGATAGTCTAATATACATGTTCATATCCACTCATGGCATATACATTCATAAATACACATAAAGCATTCACTCTTCTCACGCATACACTGACACAGGCAAACGAATTTTCTATCTCACAAAAATGAACATATGCATAAAGGTCCTCTCACACACACACGCAGGTACATTTAAGCCCATCACCGATGGGCTCACCCCTAGAGAAGATCACAACTTCACATACACACACACATGCATTCAGATGCATAGCACACGTGCACGTGCTCACAACATAAATGTACAGCTTCTTCACTCATATGCTCACTCACAACGGTTCACTCATACTCACAGAAAGTTATCTATATATATGACTCTTTTTCCATATGAGCATACATATGTATATATACAAAGCCTTCACGCCATGTACTTACTTATATATACACTGACACATACCTCACCAATGTGTTGACATACACATGTATACGTATACAACTATTCATCGATACACTCACATACACATCATACATATACAGACCCCAATCACATATTCATAAGCATATTTGCATATAACACCTCTGCCATATGTGCATAACATATAATATGTCAGACACATACATATTTAACTCATCACCCAAACTTTCAAACACACACCTGCATATGTGCTACCTTAGTCATGCTTTCAAGCATAAACATACATTTATGCAATTTTAGCCATATATTTATGCACATGAATATAATCCCTCACAACCATATAATCAAACACAAAAATATCATACATATCTATATATCTCCTCAGTCATACATTAACACACAAATGTACATACGTACTCTGCATTCATTTTTTTCTTATACATATTTTCTTACACAGCACCCACCTCATACAGAGGTACATATATACCCCCTCTCCCATTCTCTCTTTTTCTCACAGACAGGTACCTAGGAACTATCTACACACACACACCACTTTTTTATACATTTGAGTTCTTACTGTGTGTTAGGAATTTCCAGACTCTTCGAAACTTACCCATGTCCTCCTAGGTTTTTGTGGGCCTCAAGTTGGGAAGCACAGTGTTTAGCAGGCATTGAAGACTGGGAGTGCCCTGCCATCCTGCTTCCCCCCAGAAGGCATGGAGTGGTGTTTCTCCTGGCATCCTGGGCTGTTGGAGGCTGTAGCCATAAAACACATCTTTGCCAGTTTGGCTCTCATTCTCTTCTCCCTTCCTCACTCATTCGCTTCCACTCAGAGGTTGCAGAGACACAAGTTTCCCCTTCCACACTTCAGGATGTTAGAAGAGAGCAAGTGACTTTTCTTGTTCTTACATTTCTATTTTTAATTACAACTAACTGGGGATTCGAGCGAAACACTTTAGCAATTTAATCTTAGTGTAAAATGGTGTATTTTCACTTCATTAACTAAAAGGGAAATCAAATGGCTTATCAAAGGTTGAGCTTCACATTTGCATATGGGTCTGGGAATCATGAATCAGGATTTGTAACAGCTATAAAAGTCCCACAATTGTCTCTAGGGACCACTGGCTTTATCATTTTGACTGCAGCATTATAAAATGTCATTTGGACATGAAGTAGGATGAGTGTGCTTTTCGCAGTCATCTTTGCATGCTGGCTGGACCCCTAAAGCTAACAATGACATTTTTCTCTTTTCTTCTGAGTCAGAGAAGCTGTAGGGCTTCACCTATGTATTTGTTATCTATTGCTGCATAACAAAATCACTCCAAAATTTAATGACTTAAGATAATTATCCTACAGTTTGTAAGTGCTAGAAAGCTGGATACAACTTATCTGGGGCCTCTAGCACAATGTCTTTCATGAAGTTGCAGTCATGATAGTTAGAACCACGTACAACTCAAGGCGTTACTGTGGGGGGCTCCACTCTCAAGTTCATTCACAAAGTACCATTTCAAATGTCTGATACATAGCATGACAGCTGGCTTCCTCCAGGATGAGTGATCTGTGAGAATGCAAGAGAATATAGTAAAGAACAGAGAACAAGATGGAAGCTGGATTTTTAAAATACCCTATATATATGTCTTTTGCGTCTCTTAATAACGTAATATTTGAAGTGACATTCTATCATTTCTGTTATTGTGTTAGTAGCAATTGACTAGATATAGTCCAAGCCTATGAGGATAGGAATACACATGGCATTACTACCAAGAGATAGTACTTGGGTGCTGTCTCGGAGGCTGCTTTTGGGATTGTTTACTGCAAGTTGCAAGGAGGCCTCGGAAGAAAAAGCATTTTCAAAGATAGAAGAGAAAAATGGGCTCCTGGCTTCCTCTTTAGGACTTTCTTCCAGTCCTTTCCTTTCTTCTTTCTGGGACTTCTCTTCACATCTCTAAAGGCCCTCACTGATTTATGATGACAACAAAGGATTAATTATTCTGGTCTCTTTAGGAACTTTGTGCAGTATCTAGGGATGCAGCCGTGGTAACCATAAGAGTGGCTCAATGGTTCAATATGACAAAGTGTGCAACAGTGTTTAAATATGAAAAAAAATTTCAAGAGAGAACAGGATGGAAGATGGAGCACCATCAAGGATAACTGAGAGATGCTTTTTGAGTTTAGAAGGAAGGGAGAGAAAGACATGGGGTAAAGCAGTTACCAGAAAGAATGAGTTAGGATAGAGATACGGAAAGAGATCTTTAAGGATATTTTACTTCATGTTATCGGATGCATTTTCCTCCTTGCCTCTTACCACCCTCTCCAGCCTTCTCCGGGGTCATTTAGTAAAGTCCTGCTTTACTTTTTAAAACATTCTGGATATGGATGATCTTTTTGCAGAAACGTAATGCTGAGATTAACTTCTGGGTGGTCTGCTTTCATTCTACTTGCTGGTTTCTCTGCTTTCACTGTATGTTTTGAGAACAAGACCAGATCTTAGCCACTGGTCATAGAGAATGTTTCTGAGATCAAGCATTTCACTTATATCCAAACATTTCTGTGGAACATCTGTCATGTGCTAGATACTGCACAAAGTCATTTACAGGGAAAACAAAGCACATAAAATAGCTCTTGTCCCCTAGGAATGTAAGACAATGGAGAGAGATAATAATGTGAGCCAAAATAACAATAACAGAAACATAATATGGCGTGTACCAAAAAGGGTTAGGCAATGCTGCAGAGGTTCATCTATAGGCGAAATGACTAGTGTCTGTGGGAATGGAGAATATATTTCCTGGAGATAGATTTTTCTGGAGGCAGTAGTAGTTGAAGTGGACTTAGGGATGGTAGGAGGTGGGACTTAAGGCTAATGGAATGATATAAACAAGTGGCACTGTTAGGTTGGACCTAGATTCAAAAAGCTTTGATGACTATGCTAAGGAGCTTTGGGGGCCTTCCAAAGATTTTGAATAAGAGAATGTCCTGTGCTTTGGTGAAAAAATGCCCGGAAATCATCTGTTGAATGGAGTAACTAGAAGAACTTTGGTCATGATATAGGTGAGAGGTAATAGGATTTTGGTGTTAGGCAAGAGGAGGGCTGGAATAGACCCAATCAGAGGGCCAGGTGGTTGGTCAACCTTGTTAGGGATAGTGCTGAATATTGCATTGGCTGACTTAACAGATACAAAACAGGGTATTCAGTTAAATCTCAATTTCAGAGAAATATCAAATCAATTTTTAGTATATATAGGTTTGTACTATGCAATATTTGGGATAAACATAACTGTGGGATATACTTATGCTGACATTATATTCTTTGTTCATCTGAAATTCAAATTTAATTGGGGTTCCTATTTTTTGCTCTGCAACCCCAAGTAACTCTGTCACTGGAATCTTAGTTTCAGCTCCCTGACATGCCTCTTTCTGGGGAAGCAGTGTAGAATACACAGTGGTTAACTACATGGGTCCTGGTGTTAGATCAGCTGAATTCAAATCCAGTTTCTACAGCTTATTAGTTGAATGACCTTGGAAAAGTGGCTCAACCTCCCCTATAAACTGATCTAGAAATTGGGGAGAATTACTTCTTCCCTGACCACCCACTAGCGTGATGGTGGGGGCCAGATGAGACAGCAGGAGTGATAGTGCTTTAAAACCCACGGGGTGTCATGAGGACCTGTAATGATCCCTGAAGAAGATGAATACATTGGCCTCATTAAGAAACCTGCTGGCTGGTGTGGGATTTGGGGCTCTAATTAATTCTAAATATCAAATACTAAGCTGCAGATTTTTCTTTCTTTTTCCTGGAAGCTGGCAGGGGGAGTTGAATAGGCAAGCACTGTCCATGCACCCCCACCTCTGAGATTTCATGATGTCTTAAGGAGAAATATTCTCAAACAGCTTGCACTTAATTTCCCTATAGCCATCATGCAGCCGAGACCAGAGCTTCGGGTCCTCCCAGGTACCTGTGTAATTGTCACATTGGCATTCCCCAAATCCATTTCTGCTCAGCAGCTGCTGAGTGCTGACTGGGGGAGGAGTGGGGAGGCTGAGTTTCTGAGCACATCTCTCATAAGAGGCAGGGCCTCTTATACAGGCAGGGCTGTCATTTTACACAGGGACAAGACAGGCACTAGAATCGATCACAGTCTGGCATTTGAATAGAATTCTAGGGAAAGGGCATATTTATCAGGAAACAAATAGAGGGGTGGCAGGTATCAGCACAGAAAGTGTGTGTATAATTGTAATTTTCCTTAAAAGCTTGACAAGCAAGTCAGAGCAATGTGAATGACAGAGAGAAGGCAAATTATTGCAATCCAAATCTCTTTTATTGCTTCAGATATGCAGCAGCCATAGCAAAATCAACTTCAAAACAATGTCACAATGCTCAAAACTTCTCCACTGTCAGTAGGCAGATACAAAGATTCCTTAAATTAAAAAGCTCTGAATTAAAACCTGCCAAAATGCGTGTGTGTGTGTGTGTGTCTTAAGATGAATTCTCTGGGGATTTTTCATTTTTGGTAGTACTGTGACTGTCCCTGCTCTTCAGATTACATTGGAGATGTCATGGGCTGAATTGTGGTCCCTCTTAATTCATCTGCTAAAGTTCTAAACCCCTGTACCTTGGATTGTGAGCAAATTTGGAGATAGGGCCTTTGAAGAGGTGAGTTAAGATTGTATGGACAGGCCTTAATCTAATATGACTGGTGTCTTTACAAGAAGAGGATATTTGTATACAGACACACACAGAGAGAAGAACATGTGAGGATTCAGGGAGAATCAGCCATCTCCAAGCAAAAGGAGAGACCGCATAAGAAACTCACTCTGCCCATGCCTTGATCTCAGATTTCTAGCCTCTAGAATTGTGTGAAAATAAATGTGTGTTGTTTGAATCTCCCATTCTGCAGTACGTTGTTGTGACAGCCCATACAAACTAAGACAGGGTCCTGTGGGATGAGGGGAATCTCTGCCATGCTCTTTCTAGTAGAGTCAGTTTAAAACATCATTTCTCACGGCTTAGAGGGCTGTGCTCCTCAAACCTATGCACTCATACTAATTAGTATGTAAAGACATTGGATAAAGTCAGACCATCTTTCTGCAATAATAATTGTATTTAGAAATTTCTGGGGAAATAATTTAAGTTTAAAACATCTGTAGGTACATTTTGGAGCAGGGTGTAGAGTTACTCATAAATATTTACGATAAACCAAGTTACCTTCTAGGAGCAAAGCTCTTGCTTGCTTTTGGACAGGTATTAAGGGATAAATCATGGTAAACCTTGTTAAGCCAATGATAGGCAATGGGAAACTATCAGAGTGTTTTGGTCAGGGAATCTGACCTGGGTTACATTCTTTGGTTCTCTAAGAGGTATATAGTTCTTTCTTAGATAAGATTTAACCAAGACACAATTAATAAAAAACTTCAACTCTAATTGGAGTAAAAAATAGCTAAGGTAGGTTGTTAGGGTGAGAAAAGAGAGTAAGCAAAACTTGGGGTGGTGGTGGTTACTTATATGTTTGGGATTTCTTGTTGGTTGTAAAATATGGTAAATTGTGTGAGAGAGTGGCAAAGACAGACTGAATACTCACTAATCTTGTATTCATTCCCTGAGTTCATAGAAAGACTACATTATGATTAGGTTGGGGTGTATGACTTGTTTATAGTAAATTGAATGTGGGCAGCAATGACTGTGCTATTTCTTTCTCTGTTTTTGGTGGTACTGGGTTTTGAACTCAGGGCCTCCCTCTTGCTAGGCAGGTGCTCCACCACTTGAGCCATGTCTGCAGCCCTGGCAGTGTGACAGTTTTAAGGATGGGAAGTCTCTTGTATGACTGTCCATGCTCTTTATTCTCCTTACTTAGGGACCACTGAGGCTATATATTGAAGACTGCAGCATCACTAGATGGAATATAAATGGACCCTGAATCATCACATGGAAAGTAGCCACCAATGAGAACTGTCCAATCCACATTAGATTTCATGTAAACCTGAAACGAATCTTTATGGTGCTAGGCAACTCAGATTTTGGAGTTGTACGTCAAAGCAACTACTGCTACCTTTCCTGACTAATAGAGGAACAGAGCTAGCTTGATTATACATCACATTACTACTGAATGCTCACTGTACTTCAAGTATTGTTCTTTAGTGCTAGAGATATAGCAGTGAGCTATTAAGATATGGCTCCTACATTCCAAACTTCAATTTAGTGAGGGATAAGTTCATTAAGCAAATGATTGCACAAATAGAAATACAATTGCTGCAATAGCAAGTGCCAAAACAGAAAGGCACATGGTGTAGTAAGGATGTATAATAAGGGGATCCAGTTTATGTTATGAGGAAGGGATTAAGGATGATACTGTGGTTTGAATATGGTTTAATTGTGTCTCCCCCAAATGTTCATGGATTGAATGCTTGGTCCCCAGGGTGGTGCTATTGGGAAGTGGTAGAAACTTTCAAAGGTGCACTGTATTGGGAGGTAATTAGGTCATTGGAGCAGGAGGTGACTTTTGCATGACCACTAGGTAGTTTGGCAGCTCCTTGAGTTCTTGAGCAAGGGATGCCACAAAAAGAGCAAGCTTAGATCCTTCCATTTGGCCTGTCTCCTCTCTGTTTCCTAGTATTGAGATGCAATCTGCTTGCTCCTAAAAATACTCCCACCATCACTATCCACTATGTGGTAATATAGCCATGGGGTGGCCGTCACAACAAAGTCTGAACAATGTTGTTTGGACCCGAGCTTCCAGAAATGTGAAATAAATACACCTCTTTTCTTCATAAGGAATTTGTCTCTCAGATATTTCATTATAAAGGATTTGCAGGAAATTAGCTAGGTAAGGAGGGGTAGAGGAAGAGCCTTCTAAGAAGGAATATGTACCAAACTGAAAGGAGGCTGGGGGATTGAGTTTTTAGGTAATTTTCATCTAGTAATCTTCTTATTAGTTGAAAACTCTCTGTCTCTCTCTCTCTCTCTCTCTCTCTCTCTCTCTCTCTCTCTCTCACTCATACACACACACACTTTTGTTAGCATACATTAGTTATACAAGTGGGTTTCATTGTGCTTACAATGTATCTTAGATTCACCCCTCCATCATTCTCCTCATCCCCTCCTCCTTCTTAGAACAACTTCAACAGGTTTAATTGTTCTATTTTCATACACATATACTGAGCACTCTTTTCTCATCATAAGAGACAAGCTACAGGGGGAGTGAGTTCACCCATATTTCTTATTTAACCAGGATAATAAAACAAGAAGACACATCCCTCGGCATAATCGGGGTACCATGTTAACAATAAACAGAAACTTTTCATTTGGAGCTATGTTATTTTATCATATCCTTGAGCCTACTCAAAGATTATGGGCACTAAAAGCCTCAATAACATGCCACAATCTGCTTGGAGACCCTCAATCCATGGGATATTGACACCATTGACAATAATGTCTTATGAAGAGAAATAACATAATCGCATGGTACTGCTGCAGCACAATAAAAATGGAAGTTGTAAATTGACAATGTGAATTAGTTCACTTTCTTTTTTGTACAACAGATGTTGTTTGACCTAGAAGAAGGAATAATTTTATAGAATTGTGATCAGTCTGAAGGAAAAAATAAATATGTCTAAAAATAAAATACAAATAGCAGCTGCTTGAATTGTCTTCCTAATATATCTCAGTTGAAAGCTTTTCATTCTGAATTGAGTTGGGACTTTCAAGAAGACATTTAGATAGGAAGTTTTTTTTTTTCAAGAGGACACCCACCATTTGAAGCATATGGCCCTTTCTAAAGCCAGGAGACCTGACAATCTAGGCCATCTCTGTGAGTCTGGCCCTAAATCCTGGGACCAAAATCAACCATGTATGTGTGGATCAGGGGTTCTCAGGAAACCTTTTATTGTAGTAAGGCCTGCCTTGATTTTTCTATTCCTACCCAGTCACTGATTTTGAGGGCACCCAGACATGAAAACTTCTGTTTTTGCACATAGGCTCCATTCTCCACAATAATGTTATTTCTTCTTCTGTAGAGGATCTTGATGAAAACTAAAAAGGCAAAACTATAAAAAGGCAAAATATCTAAAACTGTCCAAGGGATTGAGGACAGAATATGGCACTGTACTGAATGGTAGTACCTAGCAAAGTGCCATAATAACTTGAGAGCTATGGAAAGAACTTTTCTTCGCGTGAACCTTGCCATTAACTACACAAAATAACAGCTATTTAAGTATTGCAAGCTTACAATGTGCCTGGAACTGTGCTAAGCACTTTGATCACCTAATCTCATTTTAGTTCTCATGGTGAATTAAAGATGGATGCGTAGTTCTTCACAATCCTCCCATTAACAGACATCAGTGTCCCCTCCCCTTCAAGGTGGACAGGGTCTTTCACTTCTTTTGCCAGTAGAATAGGATGGCAGTGATGCCATACCAATTTCCTGAATCCTGAGACACCTCTCTAGGATCCCTGAGATTCCATGTAAGAAGTTTAGTTATCTTGCACCCAGAAATAAGCAATCTGCTCAGTAACCTCCTGTAAGTAGAAACCTTCCTGTCATCCTGACCAAGGCATCAGACATGTGACTGAAGCCATCCTAAGTCTTGCAGATTGATTCATTCATCAGCTGGTAACACAGAGAGTAAATTCAGTTGATAGAACAGAATCTCCCAAATGAGCCCTGCCAGAACTTCTGATCCATACAATGATGAAATACTGTCCTGTACTTGTCCCCTTCAACTGAATCTATTGATGCACACCACTTTGGGGTCTGACTTGCTTCTGTCCCTGAGATTAACTTGACTGGAAAGACAATATGGAAGCAGCATCATAG
Organism: Castor canadensis; assembly: GCF_047511655.1. NCBI lineage: Eukaryota > Metazoa > Chordata > Mammalia > Rodentia > Castoridae > Castor > Castor canadensis. Next base: position 5,903,629 of record NC_133405.1, read on the forward strand.
AATTTTGGATTGGGTCCTGTGCTCTAGCCTTCAGGAGAGAACTATAACTTAAGGATATAGTTCTTCACCTCTTCAAGATCCTGCTCCTCAATGTTTACCCACATCACAGCTTCCCTGCGTCCAAATATGGCCTGCTCCTTGGGGCGCTGTTGCTGGCCTTTTCTTCTCTTGAACCTCCTGGTAGCAGTAATCTCTTGACTCATATCTGCTCTCATTTTCCCTTCTACAGTCTCTGTCTCCAGTCTCTCACTTAAGCTGTGGGGAATGGAGATACACAGTTATGTTTCTTTTCTTTCATGTGCTGCTGAATATAGCTCCTAAAATACCTCTTGAATTTTTCTACTTTTCTCAGTTCCCACTGTCTCTACCAAAGTTTAGGTCATCACGTCTTACTTGGGCTATTTCACCTACTGCCTAGGAGAACAGTCTCTCCTCCTTCAATTTATCCTCCATTCTGTAGTCAGAGAGCTGTTTCCAGAATGGATATGTAACCAGCTACTGTCCTGATAGACAGAACCTTTTCAATAGCTTTTTATTGCTGAACTGATAATTCAAACTTCTTAACATGGTTTCATGATTAGGGTCCTGCCTGTTTCAGTAACTTCATTTTTTGCTTCTTCTCCATAAGTAAGATGAAACCTGACCTTCAAACCAGACTAATCTTCTTTAGGTTCCCATAACATGTCTTGTTCTTACTTACCTCCAAGCCTTTGACCATGAAGTTTCCTGTGCCTGGGTAGGGTCTCCTTGTTGCCCCTAGTTCTTCTCTTGTCCTAATTCAGAATCACAGAGTGCCTTCATTGCTGGGTGACTTGGACAGCTGCATCTTATTCAATGTAGGCTTGAACCCAAGCTGGAGTCTTGAATATTTCCAGGTACTCAGTTGAATAGACTCAGTTTAATAGGCATAAAACACTTAAAGATCAAACATGTTCCTGCATACATAGAAACTATTCCCTACACTGAAGCAAATTCCTTAAACTTTTGTATAAAACTGTGTCTGAGCCCTTCACTGTGGAGTTACCTAAGTAGAACATGCCTTTTCTCTCATTATCTATTACAAGGACCACTGCACAACTCTGCAAATTATCTTTACAAGTGCTTTGAGCTGATCACCAAAGGTATTTAGTGCATCTTTCCTTGGAATCCTATTCAGACTCATCTTGGGAGGATTTGAGGCACTCCTTTCTGGAACTCCCCTGCAACTGTTTTTTGGGGTAACTCCAGATTTAGGCTTAGCCTGGCATAGCAGCCTGCAACAACTTTCCTCCTGCATCAGGATCAGATCTAAGAATCTAAGAATTTGTTTGATCTTTTCTTAGATTTCACTTCACTCAGGGAACCTCTCAACATTTTTTTGAGACTAGGTGCCTTTCTCTCTGTGTTGGCACAGCACCTGTGCCTATGTCTATCACCACAGTGGTCATAAGGAATTTTAATCAAGTTCATTGTCTGTTACCTGCTATCTTCAGGTCTCAACCACAAAGGCCATATCTTGTTCTGTGCTATATTCATGGTCCTTTACATCAGAAAAGAAGATTTGACCTCTTCTTGCAAGACCACAGGGTTGTCTGCACTGTGGGTACAGAAAATATTTGCTGCATCAGTTGAGAAATGATGAATGGGGAACAAGTTCAAGATCTGGCAATGGATGGTCCATTCTTAACTCTATCCAGTGCCATGGTGCTTCTTTTTCTTTTCTGTATATGGTAAGGCTGATCTACAAGCAGGCGGATGTGGTTGACTTATTGTTACTGAAAGGTGTAGGGACCCTTTAGGAAGTGTGTCTTTTTTGGCTATTTCCACTAAAAAACCTGACAAGCAGCTTAAGCTCTGAGGTAGTTGACATTGAAGGAGATTGGCAAGGAATTTCTGATGCCAGAGCAGGTAAAGTTCAGATTCCTGCAAAATAGATACCATCTGTTGTTATTTTATACAAATGTGCTGAACTATCCCTTTCTCTGAGCTGCCCTACCACAGAGGGGATTCATGATGTTCTCTGGTCATTTATTTGCCTCTGCCTTCACTATTCACAGAGGGAGGTATGTTCATTGGATCGATGTCCCAATTGCTGCAAAGGGCACTATTTGCAAGTAATATAAGGAGGTTTATGTATTTTTTGGCTCAGTTGAATACGAAAGATAAAGCTTTGGTCTAAGAGGGAAAGGAGCACTGAGGATTGCTAAGCATATCCTAGGTAATTCTGCAGACTTCTACTGGGCAGAAGGCCTGGGATTGAAATGGGGCTGGAGGGTGATGCCTTTTGTCAGGTTCTGTGCATGTTTATGTCACAAATATTACCTACGTACCTGTTTTGTGGCAGCATGGCCAGAGGTGATGTCTCTCATGCACTTCCTATTCCCAAGGATCCCACTTGGCTCTATACTATGCTTTTACAATACATATCTCTGTTTCTTTCTTCAAAAAGAAGGCCTGGATCCTCTTCTGTGTGGCTCTAGGGATGTGGAAACCAGAGGACTATAATATGGGTTAATTACAGTAGGCTGTCTGATGTGCTTGGAACCCAGGTGGCACTGCTGGCTGTCTGGGAACCTAAGGTGCTAGCAGTACATACTTTCCATGACTGCTGTAGGTTACATGCTGCATGTCTGCCAGTCAAGCCCACAGCCATGGGCCTTGTTCCAGGTGGGGATCATCTGAGGAGTCATCATGGGCTCTGGTGGAATCTTCTAGCTAGTTTTGCTCAAATATAGACTCGATGGCTTATGCCTCTGTATGTGAGTGAGAGGGGGTCCTATTATTGTGTACTTAGGCAGAATTCTGTTTCTTAAAGAGCTAACCCTCAAACCATGTAACAATGAAACTGGTCCTGGCAGAATTGCTTGATTGTATTTTATGTGTTTCTTTTTCTATATTTTATCATACTTATTTATTCCTCTTTTACATTAGCATCTATTAGTTATACAGGGGATACATTGTGATATTTACATGTGTGTTTACAATATATCTTAGATTTATCCCCTCCATTATTTTCCCTTCTCCCTTGTTAGAACAATTTCAACAGCGTTCATTCTTCTATTTTCATACATGAATACAAAATATATCCACCATATTCACCCTCATTCACCCTTTCCTTACTGGTACTCACCCAGGAAAAGACCTGTTCTTCATTTTTTTATTTTTCTTTTATTATTCATATGTGCATACAAGGCTTGGTTCATTTCTCCCCCCTGCCCCCACCCCCTCCCTTACCACCCACTCCGCCCCCTCCCTCTCCGCCCCTCAATACCCAGCAGAAACTATTTTGCCCTTATCTCTAATTTTGTTGTAGAGAGAGTATAAGCAATAATAGGAAGGAACAAGGGTTTTTGCTGGTTGAGATAAGGATAGCTATACAGGGCATTGACTCACATTGATTTCCTGTGCATGGGTGTTACCTTCTAGGTTAATTCTTTTTGATCTAACCTTTTCTCTAGTACCTGTTCCCCTTTTCCTATTGGCCTCAGTTGCTTTAAGGTATCTGCTTTAGTTTCTCTGCATTAAGGGCAACAAATGCTAGCTAGTTTTTTAGGTGTCTTACCTATCCTCACCCCTCCCTTGTGTGCTCTCACTTTTATCATGTGATCAAAGTCCAATCCCCTTGTTGTGTTTGCCCTTGATCTAATGTCCACATATGAGGGAGAACATACGGTTTTTGGTTTTTTGAGCCAGGCTAACCTCACTCAGAATGATGTTCTCCAATTCCATCCATTTACCAGCGAATGATAACATTTCGTTCTTCTTCATGGCTGCATAAAATTCCATTGTGTATAGTTACCACATTTTCTTAATCCATTCGTCAGTGCTGGGGCATCTTGGCTGTTTCCATAACTTGGCTATTGTGAATAGTGCCGCAATAAACATGGATGTGCAGGTGCCTCTGGAGTAACAGTCTTTTGGGTATATCCCCAAGAGTGGTATTACTGGATCAAATGGTAGATCGATGTCCAGGTTTTTAAGTAGCCTCCAAATTTTTTTCCAGAGTGGTTGTACTAGTCTACATTCCCACCAACAGTGTAAGAGGATTCCTTTTTCCCCGCATCCTCGCCAACACCTGTTGTTGGTGGTGTTGCTGATGATGGCTATTCTAACAGGGGTGAGGTGGAATCTTAGTGTGGTTTTAATTTGCATTTCCTTTATTGCTAGAGATGGTGAGCATTTTTTCATGTGTTTTCTGGCCATTTGAATTTCTTCTTTTGAGAAAGTTCTGTTTAGTTCACATGCCCATTTCTTTATTGGTTCATTAGTTTTGGGAGAATTTAGTTTTTTAAGTTCCCTGTATATTCTGGTTATCAGTCCTTTGTCTGATGTATAATTGGCAAATATTTTCTCCCACTCTGTGGGTGTTCTCTTCAGTTTAGAGACCATTTCTTTTGATGAACAGAAGCTTTTTAGTTTTATGAGGTCCCATTTATCTATGCTATCTCTTAGTTGCTGTGCTGCTGGGGTTTCATTGAGAAAGTTCTTACCTATACCTACTAACTCCAGAGTATTTCCTACTCTTTCTTGTATCAACTTAAGAGTTTGGGGTCTGATATTAAGATCCTTGATCCATTTTGAGTTAATCTTGGTATAGGGTGATATACATGGATCTAGTTTCAGTTTTTTGCAGACTGCTAACCAGTTTTCCCAGCAGTTTTTGTTGAAGAGGCTGCTATTTCTCCATCGTATATTTTTAGCTCCTTTGTCAAAGATAAGTTGCTCATAGTTGTGTGGCTTCATATCTGGATCCGCTATTCTGTTCCACTGGTCTTCATGTCTGTTTTTGTGCCAGTACCATGCTGTTTTTATTGTTATTGCTTTGTAATATAGTTTGAAGTCAGGTATTGTGATACCTCCTGCATTGTTCTTTTGACTGAGTATTGCCTTGGCTATTCGTGGCCTCTTGTGTTTCCATATAAATTTAACAGTAGATTTTTCAATCTCTTTAATGAATGTCATTGGAATTTTGATGGGAATTGCATTAAACATGTAGATTACTTTGGGGAGTATCGATATTTTTACTATGTTGATTCTACCAATCCATGAGCATGGGAGATCTCTCCACTTTCTATAGTCTTCCTCAATCTCTTTCTTCAGAAGTGTATAGTTTTCCTTGTAGAGGTCTTTCACATCTTTTGTTAGGTTTACACCTAGGTATTTGATTTTTTTTGAGGCTATTGTAAATGGAATTGTTTTCATATATTCTTTTTCCGTTTGCTCATTGTTAGTGTATAGAAATGCTAATGATTTTTCTATGTTGATTTTATATCCTGCTACCTTGCTATAGCTATTGATGATGTCTAGAAGCTTCTGAGTAGAGTTTTTTGGGTCTTTAAGGTATAGGATCATGTCATCTGCAAATAGGGATATTTTGACAGTTTCTTTACCTATTTGTATTCCTTTTATTCCTCTTCTTGCCTAATTGCTCTGGCTAGGAATTCCAGTACTATGTTGAATAGGAGTGGAGATAGTGGGCATCCTTGTCTGGTTCCTGATTTTAGAGGGAATGGGTTTTAATTTTTCTCCGTTAAGTGTAATGCTGGCTGTAGGTTTGCCATATATAGCTTTTATAATGTTGAGGAACTTTCCTTCTATTCCTAGTTTTCTTAGAGCTTTTATCATGAAATGATGTTGGATCTTATCAAAGGCTTTTTTTGCATCTATTGAGATGATCAAGTGGTTTTTGTCTTTGCTTCTGTTACTGTGGTTTATTACGTTTATTGATTTTCGTATGTTGAACCACCCCTGCATCCCTGAGATGAAGCCTACCTGGTCGTGGTGAATAATCTTTTTGATGTGTTGCTGAATTCGATTTGACATTATTTTGTTGAGGATTTTTGCATCAATGTTCATTAAGGAGATTGCCTATAGTTCTCCTTTTTGGAGGTGTCTTTGCCTGATTTTGGGATAAGTGTAATACTGGCTTCATAAAATGTGTTTGGCAGTTTTCCTTCCCTTTCTATTTCGTGGAACAGTTTAAGGAGGGTTGGTATCAGTTCTTCTTTAAAGGTCTGATAGAATTCAGCAGAGTATCCTTCAGGTCCTGGACTTTTCTTTTTGGGGAGACTCTTGATTGCTGCTTCAATTTCATTTTGTGTTATAGGTCTATTCAGGTGATTAATTTCCTCTTGGTTCAGTTTTGGATGATCATATGTATCTAGAAATCTGTCCATTTCTTTTAGATTTTCAAATTTATTTGAATATAGGTTCTCAAAGTAGTCTCTGATGATTTCCTTGACTTCCATGGTGTTTGTTGTTATCTCCCCTTTTGCATTCCTAATTCTACTAATTTGGGTTTTTTCTCTCCTCATTTTAGTCAGGTTTGCCAGGGGTCTATCGATCTTGTTTATTTTTTCAAAGAACCAACTTTTTGTTTCATTAATTCTTTGTATGGTTTTTTTGGTTTCTATTTCGTTGATTTCAGCTCTTATTTTTATTATTTCTCTCCTTCTATTTGTTTTGGGATTTGCTTGTTCTTGTTTTTCTAGGAGTTTGAGCTGTATCATTAGGTCATTGATTTGGGATCTTTTAATCTTTTTAATATATGCACTCATGGCTATAAACTTTCCTCTCAAGACTGCCTTAGCTGTGTCCCATAGGTTCTGGTAGGTTGTGTTTTCATTTTCATTGACTTCTAGGAACTTTTTAATTTCCTCTTTTATTGCATCGATGATCCATTCTTCATTAAGTAATGAGGTATTTAGTTTCCAGCTGTTTGCATGTTTTTTGTCTTTACTTTTGTTGTTGAGTTCTACTTTTACTGCATTGTGGTCAGATAGTATGCATGGTATTATTTCTATTTTCTTATATTTGCTGAGACTTGGTTTGTGCCCTAGGATATGATCTTTTTGGAGAAGGTTCCATGGGCTGCTGAGAAGAATGTATATTGTGTAGAGGTTGGATGAAATGTTCTGTAGACATCTACTAGGTCCACTTGATCTATTGCGTATTTTAGATCTTGGATTTCTTTATTGATTTTTTGTTTGGATGACCTATCTATTGATGATAATGGAGTGTTAAAGTCTCCCACAACCACTGTGTTGGCGTTTATATATGCTTTTAGGTCTTTCAGGGTATGTTTGATGAAATTGGGTGCATTGACATTGGGTGCGTACAGATTGATGATTATTATTTCCTTTTGGTCTATTTCCCCTTTTATTAGTATGGAATGTCCTTCTTTATCTCGTTTGATCAATGTAGGTTTGAAGTCTACTTTGTCAGAGATAAGTATTGCTACTCCTGCTTGTTTTCGGGGGCCATTGGCTTGGTAAATCTTCTTCCAGCCTTTCATCCTAAGCATATGCTTATTTCTGTCAGTGAGATGAGTCTCCTGTAAACAACAAATTGTTGGATCTTCTTTTTTAATCCATTTTGTCAAACGGTGTCTTTTGATGGGTGAATTAAGTCCATTAACATTAAGCGTTAGTACTGATAGGTATGTGGTGATTCCTGCCATTTAGTTATCTTAGTTGTTTGAAGGTTTGATTGTGTGTACCTAACTTGATGTTACTCTCTACTGTATTGCTTTTTCTTTTCCTGTGGTTTGGTGCTGCCTGCCTTTTCATGGTTAAGTTGGGTGTCACTTTCTGTGTGCAGGATCCCTTGCAGAATCTTTTGTAATGGTGGCTTTGTGGTCACATATTGTTTTAGTTTCTGCTTATCATGGAAGACTTTTATTGCTCCATCTATTTTCAATGATAGCTTTCCTGGGTAGAGTATCCTGGGGTTGAAGTTATTTTCATTCAGTGCCCGGAAGATCTCACCCCACGGTCTTCTTGCTTTTAATGTTTCTGTTGAGAAGTCTGCTGTGATTTTGATGGGTTTAACCTTTGTATGTTACTTGTTTTTTCTCTCTTACAGCCTTCAATATTCTTTCCTTAGTTTCTGAACTTGTTGTTTTAATGATGATATGTCGTGGAGTAGTTCTATTTTGATCTGGTCTGTTTGGTGTCCTGGAGGCCTCTTGCATCTGTATGGGAATATCTTTCTCTAGATTTGGGAAATTTTCCGTTATTATTTTGTTGAATATATTACGCATTCCCTTCGCTTGCACCTCTTCTCCTCCTTCGATGCCCATGATTCTCAAGTTTGGTCTTTTGATGGAGTCAGTGAGTTCTTGCATTTTCTTTTCACAGGTCTTGAGTTATTTAATTAATAGTTCTTCAGTTTTTCCTTTAATTACCATTTCATCTTCAAGTTCTTAGATTCTGTCTTCTGTTTGTTCTATTCTGCTGGATTGGCCTTCCGTTTTGTTTTGCAGTTCTGTTTCGTTCTTTTTTCTGAGGTTTTCCATATCCTGGCTGTTTTCTTCTTTATTGTTGTCTATTTTTGTCCTGAGTTCATTTATCCATTTATTCATTGTGTTCTCTCTTTCACTTTGGTGTTTATACAGTGCTTCTATGGTTTCGTTTATTTCTTCTTTTGCTTTTTCAAATTCTCTATTTTTATTGTCTTGGAATTTCTTGAGTGTCTCCTGTACATTTTGGTTGACACTATCCAGTATCATCTCTATAAAATTCTCATTGAGTACTTGTAGTATGTCTTCTTTTAAATTATTCTTGTGGGCCTCATTGGGTCCTTTGGCATAGTTTATCTTCATTTTGTTAGAGTCTGGATCTGAGTTTCTGTTCTCTTCATTCCCCTCTGGTTCCTGTACTAATTTTTTGCTGTGGGGAAACTGGTTTCCTTGTTTTTTCTGTCTTCCTGTCATTGTCCTATGTGTTGTTACTGTCCCTGTACTGTGTGTAATTAAGTATTTTCTAGCTTGTAATAATAACAATGGTAATATTGAGAATGGAAGAGTGAGCTGAGATGGAAAGCAAGAAGTTAAAGAAAAGGGGAAAACAAATATACAGACAAGAGGGAGAAAGCAGAACAAGGTATCAGACAAGAGAGTTTCAAAGGTATAAACGGGGAGTGTTAGTGTACTAATCGACAGTAAGCTGAACAGACAATAGAGAGACAGAGAGAGGATTGAAAATCAAAGATAAAAAAATAAAAAATAAGTATATGAAAGTAATATCTATTTATAAAAATGAATTAAAATAAAATGGAAAATAGAAAATTAAAAAAAAAAAACCAAAAAACTTCCAAGTTTATATGCAATGCAATTTCAGTCTTAATAATTTGGATGTCCATCTCAATCTCCAGTCCTGGAGTTGGTGCCTCAGATGTTGTTCTGTAGTTGTCTCATCAAAGGGGATGCATAAAGTAGAACAAAACTACACTCACACACACACAGAAGAAAAAAAAAAAAGCCCCACCATGTATCCCCAGTTCAAATGCAATACAGTTTCAGTAAGTTTTTCAGGTTGCAGGTGTAATTCAGTTGTTCTCTCATCAAAGGTAGGGAGAAAAAGAAAAAAAAAGCGTCTGGAGGCAGTTCTGAGAGTGGTATCTGCAACTGTGGCTTGCCTGCCTGCTGCTCTCAGCCTGTAGCTGGCGGCGTTATTTATGCAGATCTCTGGGGTGAGCTTAGCACTCACCTGGTCCCACAGGCTTTGTTTGTTCAGAGTTCTCCTGTGCGGGAGCCTCTGCTACAGGCTTTCCCCTTTCCAAGCACTGGGAAAGGTGCCACTGCCCCGCGTTGTCAGGCCTGCGTGTTTATTTACAGTTCACGTGGGAAGTGGGTCTTCCCTCCTCTCACAAGCTTCCCTGCTCCTGGTTGCTGGGTGCGCCCGACTCCCGCCAGAGCCTCTCCGGCCCGCCCGGCTTGTTTATTTACAGTCCCGGGAAGGATTCCCTTCCCCCAATCTTCAGCACTCAGGGCGCCCCACCCTCTTTCCAGCGTGTCTTAACTGTTCTTATTGCTTAGTACTCAGTTTCTCTTTTTTTTCCCGGTTGGAGGTCATTCTGTCCAGGGGGCTATGCTGCTCTGGCCCAGGCTTGTCTGTGGGGCTACCACGGTACTGCGAAGCTCACCTGGTCCGCGTCTTCCCAAGCTGTATGGGCGCCGGCCACTGGCGGCCCCGGGGGCCCTCCTCGGTTCTCCGTTTAATGTGAAGTGGAGATTCTCTGTGCCGGCTGGAGATGTGGAGGAGTCAAAGTTATGCCTTTTCTCGGTGATTATGCCTGCAAAGTGTGTCTCCAGCGTCTCTCCAAGATTTCACTATAGGAGGGTCGCTTTCTGCTTTCTACCTCTAGCCGCCATCTTGGAATTCCCTTCATTTTTTTATAAAAAGGTGTAAATTGATAGTTCAAGGGGGTTTTGTCTTGGTATTTCAGGCCTGCACATATTGTGCTTTAATCAGATCAATCCCCCCACTACTTACTCTTTCTCTATCACCCTGCTCCCCTATTATTCAGCAGCTTTTGGTACATTATGGATATTCATATATAGATGGGTTTTTTCAGTAATTTTTATTCTCTAACATTTTCTTTCCCCCACTAATATAATCTTGTTCTTTCTCTCACTATATATGTGTATATATATATATATATATATAGTGTATATATGTATGTATGTATTTATGTGTACATTTAACTTATAGGTCTAGCTTCCACATATGAGGGAAAACATGCAGCATTTGACTTTTTGAGCCTGTCTTACTTTGTTTAACATGATGTTCTCTAGTTTCATCCATTTATCTACAAACAATATAATTTCATTCTTCTTCATGGCTGAATAAAACTCCTTTGTGTGTATGTACTGCTTTTTCATAATCCATTCATCAGTTATGGGTCATCTGGCCTGTTTCCAAAACTTGGCTATTGTAAATAGTGTTGTAATAAAAATTGGTATGCAAGTGGCAGCTCTATCATATCCTGGAACACATTCCTTTGGGTATATGCCAAGGAGTAGTATTGCTGGGTCATATGATAGATCTATTTTTAGTTTTTTGAGGGACTTCTATATTGCTTTGCATAGAGGTTGCAGTAATTCACGTTCTCACCAACAGTGTATAAGTGTTCCCTTTCCCCTACATCCTTGGCAACATTTGTTACTATTTGTGTTATTGATAGCTATTTTGACTAGGGAGAGGTGGAATCTCAGTGTCATTTTGGCTTGCATTTTGCTTATGGTGAAGGATAGGAAAAAAATGGGAACACACTGGACCACATAGGCTTAGGTAATAACTTCATGAATAGAGCGCTTCAGAAATTAACAGAAAGTATTGACAAATGGGATTGCCTAAAACTAAAAAACTTCTGCACAGCAAAAAAAATGGTCATCAGACTGAAGAGACAGCTCCCAGAACGGGAGTAAACCTTTGCCAGTTATACATCTAACAAGGGATTAACATACAGGGAACTCAAAAAAAGTTACCTCTCAAAGAATCAACAATCAATTGAATAATGTGCAAATGAACTGAACAGACAATTCTGAAAAGAAGAACTACAGACAGCCGATACATATATGAAAAAAATGCTCAACATTTTATTTATTTATTTTTTTACCAATGCTCTATCTTTTTTTGCCTTTTTACCTCTTAAATAGGGATTAGTTTTAAGATCAGCTTGTATTAAGAAAAGGAAGTTGAACTTCATCTTAGTTCTTTCTGTATCCATGCATTCACAATATTTGTTAAACCCTTTTTAATCTTGTGGGCACTGGATCTTGTAGTCTTGTGGGGGAGACCATCAATCAGTCATTGTACTAATAATTGTAAAGTTACAATGACAAAAAGAGCTCCAAATGAAAGATTCATAGACTCTGAATAATCCACAGAACTTGTCCTGGTCTGGAGGTCAGGAAGGGCTTTTTAAGGAAGTACTCTCTTCATCAAATTGTCTGGACCATTGAAGATCTTCCTCTGTGAAGCTACCTGGCCCTGAAGACAATTCCATGGAAACACAGATCATGTACTGTGAATGGGACCTTATAAATAGTGCAGCTGCTATGGAAATCAGTTTGACAGTTCCTCAAAAATTTGAACATATGAATCACCATACAACTCAGCAATTCTGCCCATACGTTTCAACCCAAGAGAAATGAAAACTATGTCACACAAAGACTTGTATACAAATATTCATAGCAACATTATTCATAACAACCCAAAGTATGTAAATGTAAATGCTTATGTCATGTAATATTATTCATTCATGAAAAGGAATGAAGTGCTGATATATGCTACAACATGGATGGACCTTGAAAACATTATGCTAAGTGATAGAAGGCTGTCACAAAAGTCCACACATTGTATGACCCCCCACTTACATGAAATATCCACAATAAGCAAAAACATAGAAAAGAAAGTAGATTAGTGGTTACCAAGGGTTGGAAGTGTGTGTGTGTGTGTGTGTGTGTGTGTGTGTAATGGGGCAATTGCTGACTGATACAGATTTTGGGGGTTGGGAGTTACCTGGTAATGAAAAATTTTTGGAATTGGATAGTGGTGATGACGGTGATGACTGGCAACATATTGAACATACTAAAAACAGAATGTGTATTTTAAAATGGTGAATCTTAAGTTATATGAATTCTATGAGCTTTATTTTTCTGAAATTTTAGGTTTATACTAAAATTGAGCATAAAGATATTCTCCCCCATTCACAGCATCTTTCGCTATCAACATTCTGCATGAGAGTACAATACATTTGTAAATTTGTTAGAATTCATACATTTGTTAGAATGATGGTTTATAATTATATCACAATTATTCAAAGTCCATAGTTTTCATTAGGGTTTCTTCTTAGTGTTATACATTTTACAGGTTTGGATTAATGCCTAATGACATCTATCTACCTCAGAGTTGCTGATTTTAAGACATATTACAGAGCTATAGTAATCAAAACAGAACAGTACTGGCATGAAAAATGGACACGTAGACCAATGGAACCGAATAGAAAGCCTAGAAGTAAATTCATGCACCTATGCCCAGCTGATTTTCAAAGGTGTAAAGAATACACAATATGAAAGAAACAGTCTCTTCAATAAATGAGGCTATGAAAACTAAATATCCACATTTGAAAGAATGAAACTGGACCTTAATCTCTCACTAGTTACAAATATCAACCTAAAATGAATTAAAGACTTAAATGAAGCACTCATTAAAATGAAGCTACCAGAAGAATATATATAGGAAATGTTTCCAGACATTGGTTGGGAACTGATATTTTGAAATATAACCTTTGTACAGGCAATGAAAATGAAAATTGACAAATGGGATTATATCAAACTGAAAAGCTTCTGTATAGCAAAGCAAGCAATCTCAGATCAAAGAGACAATCTATAGAGTGGGAAAAATATTTACATATTATCCATCTGTTAAGTCGTTAATATGCAGAATATGTAAGGATTTCAAACAATACAATAGAAAAAGACAATCCAATTTTTTAAAATGGGCTAAAGATCTGAATAGACATTGCTCAAAAAAAGACATGCAAATGACAAACATACGGAAAACGTTATCATTAATCATTAAGGACATGCAAATAAAACTACAATGGGGTATCACCTCATTTTGATATTAGCCAACTAGAATAGACAATATCAAATACAAAATAACAAATGCTAGTGAGAATGTGGAGCAAGAAGAACATTTATGCACTAGGGGTGGGAATGTAAATTAGTACAGCCATTATGGAGAGCATCATGGAAATCCCTTACAAAGATAAAAATAGAAGTATCATACAATCTAGCAGCCCCCTTGCTAGATAAATGCCCAAAGAAAATGAAATCAACATGTTAAAAAGGTACTTGCATTCCCATGTTTATAGCAGCACTATTCACAACAACCCAGATATAGAATCAACCTAAATGTTCATCAACAGACTAAAGGATAAAGAAAATGTGGTGTGTGTATATACACACATCCTGTCATTTGTGACAACATGGGTGGACATTATGCTAAGAGAAAGAAGTCAGGTCCAGAAAGAAAAAAACATTACATTCATAGGCAGAATCTAAAAGTGTTGGTCTCATAGAAGTTGAGAATAGTGGTTACCAGAGACTGGGGAGAGTAGGGGGAGGAGTGAGAAGGAGAGGTTGGTCAATGGGTACAATGTTATTATTTGATAAGAGGAATAATTTCTTGAGTCCTGTGGCACAATAAGGTATTAACACTAATACCTTATATATCTCAAAAATAGAGAGGATTTTGAATGTACTCACCAGAAAGAAATGACAAAAGTGTAAAAGGATGGATATGTTAATTATCCTGAGTTGACCATTACCCAGGATATATATAAAATCAAAACGTCATACTATGCCTCATAAATAAGTACACATATTATGAATCAATTGGAAAAAATTAAATGTACAAAAGTTAAAAGGAAGCTTGACAGGTGTTTCAAACCCAGCTTACAGAAGTGAGGCCAGGCCAGCAGAAAGGGTCTTAAACCTGCTCCTGGAGCCTATGAAGAAGGGCAGGCACATAGCACCTTGGTCAGTTAATGACCCTCTATTTTAGCTTCATTCTACCTTAGCTGGGCCAGATTCAGCCGTGCTGGGCTGAGTCCTGGACATGTCAGTCTGAGAGAATTAGGCACATGCTAGAGCATGTCTGGAGAAGAGCATCCAGGATGGAGAAGGTACATGAAGTCATGATCTAGCAAAAAACATGGAAGTGTCAGAGGCTGTTTAACATGGACAAGAGAAGGCTCAGTGAAACCAACTTGTTTTCATTGATTAGCCTATCCTCAGTGGGAAGGCTGAGCATTGAACAGCCCTGAATGGTCAGGGGCCCCAGGGTCTCAGAGCCCCACTGAAGGGAGCACTGAAGTGGGTACAATGTGTGCCTAAAGGTTAAGGAAGCAAAAGGATTAAGAAAGGAGAGGGCAAAGTTCAAGGCAGAAAACAACTCTAAAACACAGTAACAAGCTTAAGGGCAAGGAGGGGGGAACAGGAAAAAAGTATGAAGCTAGAGGTCAAAACAAGGGGAAGTAGTTTACCAGTCGGAGAAGTGAAGTAACAAGTAACTAAACTTGCACAATCTGGAGACAAATTGCCTACATTTGAATTTCAAATCTGCAGCTTTTTAGGTTAATGACCTTGAGCAAATTAATTCCTCTGTGCCTTGGTTTTCTCATCTAAAAAATGGGGACGGTATTGATTTCTACTGAGTAGGGTGTTGTAAAGATTAAATAAATTAATATAGAAAAAGAATCTAATACCTGGCAATATATGTTAGCTATGTTTATGGCTATTATTTTTAAATTGGCAAGTAAAAGTTGCATGTGTTTGTGGTTTTTGAAATGGTGTCTTGATCTATGCATATATTATGAAATAGCTAAATCAAGCTAAACAACATGCATTAATTCATATATTTATCTTTTTTAGTGAGAACACTCAAAATCTACCCTCTTAATAATTTTTAAATATACTATATATTGTTATTAACTATAGTAACTATGATGTACAGTAGCTCTTTTAAACATATTCTTCCTAACTGAAATTTTGAGTCCTTTGACTAACATCTTCCCAACCATCCTAACCAAACTCTTTCCAGAACACAAATTTGCATTTACCAAGTTCTTCTGGAATATGAAGAGCACAAATGAAATTAGAATTACCACAGGGGCCACAATGACAAAGAGAGAATGTCTGTAACTGGAGTTGACCCAGAGTACTATGCCCTTTTTGGGGGTGTCTTAAACAGTACAAATTTATTTTCAAACAATTCTGGAGGCTTAAAGTGCAAGATAAAGTTATTAGCAGGGTTGTTTTCTATCTTTGAAGGTCATTCTCCTTCACTGGTAAATGCTCATCTTCTCCCTGTGTCTTCACATGGTCTTCCCTTTGTGCCTGTATGTCTTAATCTCAGAGGAGAGCGTCTTAACTGTGGTTACATATTGGAAACACTTGGAGATTTTTTTCTTAACTATATTAATACCTGGACTCACCTCCAGAGATTTTGAATTAACTGTTTTGATGTAGATGTTAGCCATCAGTATGCTTATAAAGCTCCTCAATTGATTCTAATGTGTAGCCAGCATCGAGAATTAACAAGCTAAAAACACTGGTAAAACAAGAGTAGGTGACTTACACCAAGTTGGCAAATAATCTGTAAGGTCCTGTAGTCTTTATTTCCCTCAAATCACTGTTCTCTATGTGGCATGCAGAACATTGTCCTAGAACAGTGACCCAGTCAGGCTGTATGCATGGGTAGACAGATACCACTGCATATGAATCCTTGATCAGAGCCTGGAAGTGAAAGTGTGCGATTTCTGTAAAGCAATATCTACAGCAGAAAGCATCAGTATCTTTATGGAGACACTGGTTTGCAGGATTAGCCATCTGAGTGAGTAAACAATGAATTTTTAATGTTAATTTGCCAAAGAATTTATTCTGCTGAATTAATTTATTTTGTGTGATTTGCTTTAAGAATGTTTGTGTTTATGAAAGACAATACTAGAATAAGGACCCATTTTAATTTATTAGGCAAACAACTGATTTGGATGGTCAAATAAAGTTTTATTGGGCAAGATGGGATAATGCAACCATATCTGATTGTCACAATTTCCATAAACATTGATGGAATATATATGTAGAACCATAGGCTAGTAACCTTATAAACATTAGCAAAAGAACAGATGCTGCATTCTGGCCTAAACAATGAAAAAGCATACAACATATCAACTTTCTAGTCCAACAGAAAACCAACATATGACTTGCCAATATCCACAACATTGACACTGCGGCTTCTATAGAATTATTCTAAGGATTTGTCCAGAAATCATCAGAATCTGAAGTGAAGAAAGACCCCTATGAAAATTGCCCTGGCAGATCTTTAAAAAATGTTTGCAATAGGGTTTAGTGTGCTTTGCCAATTTATCACAAATTTTCCAGTCTAGAAGGCTGATGCACAATGAAAGCCCCGATTAGCTACCTCAGCAGGAGCTCAGCTCATCAAGATTTAGAACTGCTTAAAGTGAGGCCACTTATGATGGTCTTATCATTTAGTATGGCTGATGCATGCAGGGATTAAAATGTGGGGGAACTGAAAGAATGCCTAATCTCCTCAGAGAAGATGTACTGAAATAGTCAGTTTCTGAATATTGATGGAGGTGTGCAAGTGTGAAGGGCCATG
Organism: Castor canadensis; assembly: GCF_047511655.1. NCBI lineage: Eukaryota > Metazoa > Chordata > Mammalia > Rodentia > Castoridae > Castor > Castor canadensis. Next base: position 5,920,581 of record NC_133405.1, read on the forward strand.
ACTTGTATTATATTTCTCAATCTGCTCACCTGTGTCATACATGAGTTTGTAGGTCAATGCTCTTCTGTCTAACCCCTTTGAAGACTTCCTCTTTTGTGTAAGGAGTTGGAGGTTCAAAACTGAACACGATAAGATTGTTCCATTTGAGAAGTTCATAGTTCAGCAGTAAGTGTAGGTATATAGACCACTGTATCAGGATAGGAGTGTAGAATCTGACACAACCACATATTGTTCTCCACCACTAAGTTTTGCCTTTTGGAGAACGTCACATAAATGGATGATATGATCTAGAACTTGTGATTTGGTTGTTTGACTCAGTATAATGCCTTTGGGATTCATTCAAGTTAGTATCTTATGAATAGTTCGTTGCTCTTTGTTGTTGAGTAGCATTCCACTGAATGATTGTATCACAATTTATTTATCCATTGTGCTACTGAGGGACTTTTGAGTTGTTTTCAACTTGGGGGCTATTATAAACAAATCTACTATATATACACACATATACACAAATATATGTACATATATGTACACACATATATACATTATATATACATAAACACATACATTTCTGTGAACTTAAGTTTTAATTCTCTAGGAAAATCCCCAAGAGTACTATTGGTGAGTCAAATGACATGGTAGTGGACTTTATAATAAAACTGCCAAACTATTTTCCAGAGTGAATATACTATTCTTACTTTCCATCAGCAGTGTTTAAGGATTCTAGTTGCTCAGCATGCTTTCAACATCTTGTTTATGAATGCTTTTTTATTTTAGATGTTCTGATAGTATGTTGTAGAAACTTATTTGGGTTTTAATTTGCATGTTCTGATAGCTCATGAGGCTGAACTTCTGTTCATATACCTGGATACATGGATTTTCACTATCCACATATCCTTTTTGGTGAAATGTCTTTTGGAGTCTTTCATTCATTTTCTAATTGGATTGCTTTTACTTATTGTTGCGTTACTGTTGAGTGTCTTTATATATTCTGAGTATAAGTCTTTTAACAGGTATGTGATCTAAAACATATTTTTTCCAACCATTAAATTGTCTTTTCAAAATTTGTTCTTAAACATTTTTATTGGTGCATATTAGTTGTAAAAGGGGTTTTATTGTGATAAATGCAGATAATGTGCCCTGATCAAATTAACCCCCACTTTCACTCCCCCTCATCCCTCCAGCTCCTTCTTAAAATAACATTATCAGGTTTCATTGTTCTATTTTCAAACATGTGCATAAAATACTTTGACCATATTCACACCTTTCATGTTCTTACAGTGTATTTTGCATGATCATGTTTAAGAACTCAATGCCTATATTTTCTTCCAACTATTTTTTTTAGCAGAGAGGAAAATTGCTTTATTATTATTATTTTTATTTTATTCATATATGCATACAATGTTTGGGTCATTTCTCCCCCCTTCCCCCCACCTCCTCCCTTACCCTCCTCCTGCTCCCTCATTTACCCCCCCTTACCCCTTGCTAACTGGCAGAAACTATTTTGCCCTTATCTCTAATTTTGTTGAAGAGAGAGTATAAGCAATAATAGGAAGGAACAAGGGTTTTTGCTAGTTGAGATAAGGATAGCTATACAGGGAGTTGACATGCATTGATTTCCTGTGCATGTGTGTTACCTTCTAAGTTAATTCTTCTTGATCTAACCTTTTCTCTAGTTCCTGGTCCCCTTCTCCGACTGGCCTCAGTTGCTTTAAAGTATGTGCTTTAGTTTCTCTGTGTTGAGGGCAACAAATGCTATCTAGCTTTTTGGTGTCTTACCTATCCTCATACCTCCCTTGTAGGCTCTCGCTTTATCATGTGATCAAAGTCCAATCCCCTGTTGTGTTTGCCCTTGATCTAATGTCCACATATGAAGGAAAACATACGATTTTTGGTCTTTTGGGCCAGACTAACCTCACTCAGAATGATGTTCTCCAATTCCATCCATTTATTAGTGAATGATAACATTTTGTTCTTCTTCATGGCTGCATAAAATTCCATTGTGCATAAATACCACATTTTCTTAATCCATTCATCAGTAGTGGGGCATCTTGGCTGTTTCCATAACTTGGCTATTGTGAATAGTGCTGCAATAAACATGGGTGTACAGGTGCCTCTGGAGTAACCTGTGTCACATTCTTTTGGGAATATCCCCAAGAGTGGTATTGCTGTATCATATGGTAGATCAATGTTCAGCTTTTTAAGTAGCTTCCAAATTTTTTTCCAGAGTGGTTATACTAGTTACCAGCAGTGTAAGAGGGTTCCTTTTTAACCACATCCTCACCAACACCTGTTGTTAGTGGTATTGCTAATATGGCTATTCTAATAGGGGTGAGACGGAATCTTAGTGTGGTTTTAATTTGCATTTCCTTTATTGCTAGAGATGGTGAGCATTTTCTCATGTGTTTTTTGGCCATTTGAATTTCTTCTTTTGAGAAAGTTCTGTTTAGTTCACTTGCCCATTTTTTATTGGTTCATTAATTTTGGGAGATTTAGTTTTTTTAAGTTCCCTATATATTCTGGTTATCAGTCCTTTGATGTATAGCTGGCAAATATTTTCTCCCACTCTGTGGGTGGTCTCTTCAGTTTAGAGACCATTTCTTTTGTTGAGCAGAAGCTTTTTAGTTTTATGAAGTCCCATTTATCTATACTATCTCTTAGTTGCTGCGCTACTGGGGTTCCATCGAGAAAGTTCTTACCTATACCTATTAATTCCAGGGTATTTCCTACTCTTTCCTGTACCAACTTTAGAGTTTGGGGTCTGATAAAAGATCCTTGATCCATTTTGAGTTAATATTGGTATAGGGTGATATACATGGATCTAGTTTCAGTATTTTGCAGACTGCTAACCAGTTTTCCCAGCAGTTTTTGTTGAAGAGGCTGTCTTTTCTCCATTGTATATTTTTAGCACCTTTGTCAAAGATAAGTTGGTTGTAGTTGTGTGGCTTCATATCTGGGTTCTCTATTCTGTTCCACTGGTCTTCATGTCTGTTTTTGTGCCAGTACCATGCTGTTTTTATTGTTATTGCTTTGTAATATAGTTTGAAGTCAGGTATCGTGATACCTCCTGCATTGTTATTTTGATTGAGTATTGCCTTGGCTATTCATGGCCTCTTGTGTTTCCATATAAATTTAACAGTAGATTTTTCAATCTCTTGATGAATGTCATTGGAATTTTGATGGGAATTGCATTAAACATGTAGATTACTTTTGGGAGTATAGACATTTTTACTATGTTGATTCTACCAATCCATTAGCATGGGAGATCTCTCTACTTTCTATAGTCTTCCTCAATCTGTTTATAGTTTTCCTTGTAGAGGTCATTCACATCCTTTGTTATGTTTAAACCCAGATATTTGATTTTTTGAGGCTATTGTAAATGGAATTGTTTTCATAAATTCCTTCTCAGTTTGTTCATTATTACTATATAGAAATGCTACTGATATTTCTATGTTGATTTTATATCCTGCTACCTTGCTATAGCTATTGATGGTGTCTAGGAGCTTTTGAGTAGAGTTTTTTGGGTCATTAAGTTATAGGATGATATCGTCTGCAAATAGGGATATTTTGACAGTTTCTTTACCTACTTGTATTCTTTTTATTCCTTCTTGCCTAATTGCTCTGGCTAGGAATTCCAGTACTATGTTGAATAGGAGTGGAGATAGTGGGCATCCTTGTCTAGTTCCTGATTTTAGAGGGAATGGTTTCAGTTTTTCTCCATTAAGTATAATGCTGGCTATAGGTTTGTCATATATAGCTTTCATAATGTTGGGGGACTTTCCTTCTATTTCTACTTTTCTTAGAGCTTTTATCATGAAATGGTGTTGGATCTTATCAAAGGCTTTTTCTGCATCTATTGAGATGATCAAGTGGATTTTGTCTTTGCTTCTGTTAATGTGATTTATTATGTTTATTGATTTTCATATGTTGAACAACCCCTGAATTCCTAGGATGAGCCTACTTCATCCTAGAAATTATCTTTTTGATGTGTTGTTGAATTCAGTTTGCTATTATTTTATTGAGGATTTTTGTATCAATGTTCATTCAGGAGATTGGCCTATAGTTCTTCTTTTTGGAGGTGTCTTTGCCTGGTTTTGGGATAAGTGTAATACTGGCTTCATAAAATGTGTTAGGCAGTTTTCCTTCCCTTTCTATTTCGTGGAACAGTTTAAGGAGGGTTGGTATCAGTTCTTCTTTAAAGGTCTGATAGAATTCAGGAGAGAATCCATCAGGTCCTGGACTTTTCTTTTTGGGGAGACTCTTGATTGCTGCTTCAATTTCATTTTGTGTTATAGATCTATTCAGGTGATTAATGTCCTCTTGGTTCAGTTTTGGATGATCATATGTATCTAGGAATCTGTCCATTTCTTTTAGATTTTTGAATTTATTTGAATATAGGTTCTCAGAGTAGTCTCTGATGATTTCCTGGACTTTGATGGTGTTTGTTGTTATCTCCCCTTTTGCATGCCTGATTCTACTAATTTGAGTTTTTTCTCTCCTCATTTTAGTCATGTTTGCCAGGGGTCTGTCAATCTTATTTATTTTTTCAAAGAACCAACTTTTTATTTCCTTAATTCTTTGTATGGTTTTTTTGGTTTCTATTTCATTGATTTCAGCTCTTACTTTTATTATTTCTCTCCTTCTATTTGTTTTGGGATTTGCTTGTTCTTGTTTTTCTAGGAGTTTGAGATGTATCATTAGGTCATTGATTTGGGATGTTTCAGTCTTTTTAATATATGCACTCATGGCTATAAACTTTCCTCTCAAGACTGCCTTAGCTGTGTCCCATAGGTTCTGGTAGGTTGTGTTTTCATTTTCATTGATTTCCACGAACTTTTTAATTTCCTCTTTTATTTCATCAATGACCCATTGTTCATTAAGCAATAAGTTATTCTAGTTGCAGCTGTTTGCATGTTTTTTGTCTTTATTTTTGTTGTTGAGTTCTAGTATTATTCGATTGTGATCAGATAGAATGCATGGTATAATTTCTGTTTTCTTATATTTGCTGAGGCTTGCTTTGTGCCCTGGGATATGATCTATTTTGGAGAAGGGTCTCTGGGCTGCTGAGAAGAATGTATATTGTGTAGAAGTTGGATGAAGTGTTCTGTAGACATCAACCAAGTCCATTTGATCTATGGTATATTTTATATCTAGGATTTCTTTATTGACTTTTTGTTTGGATGACCTATCTATTGATGATAATGTGGTGTTAAAGTCTCCCATGACCTCTGTGTTCGAGTTAATATGTGCTTTTATGCCCTTCAGGTTATGTCCGATGAAATTGGGTGTGTTGACATTGGGTGCATATAGGTTGATAATTGTTATTTCCTTTTGGTCTATTTCCCCTTTTATTAGTATGGAATGTCTGTTATCTCGTTTGATCAATGTAGGTTTGAAGTCTACTTTGTCCGAGATAAGTATTGCTACTCCTGCCTGTTTTCGGGGGCCAATGGCTTGGTAAATCTTCTTCCAGCCTTTCATTCTAAGCCTATGCTTATTTCTGTCAGTGAAATGGGTCTCCTGTAAGCAACAAATTGTTGGATCTTCCTTTTTAATCCAGTTCATCAAACAGTGCCTTTTGATGGGTGAATTAATTCCATTAAACATTAAGTGTTAGTACTGATAGGTATGTGGTGATTCCTGTTATTTAGTTGTCTTAGTTGTTTGAAGGTTTGATTGTGTGTACCTAAATTGAGGTTACTCTCTACTTTCTTGCTTTTCCTATTCCTGTAGTTTGGTGCTGCCTGTTCTTTCACGGTTATGTTGGGTTTCACTTTCTGTGTGCAGAATCCCTTGAAGAATCTTTTGTAGTGGTGGCTTGGTGGTCATATATCGTTTTAGTTTCTGCTTATCATGGAAGACTTTTATTGCTCCATCTATTTTGAATGATAGTTTTGCTGGGAAGAGTATCCTACGGTTGAAGTTATTTTCATTCAGTGCCCAGAAGATCTCACTCCAAGTTCTTCTTGCTTTTAATGTTACTGTTGAGAAGTCTGCTGTGATTTTGATGGGTTTACCTTTGTATGTTATTTATTTTTTCTCTCTTACAGCCTTCAATATTCTTTCTCGGGTCTCTGTACTTGTTGTTTTAATGATAATATGCCGTGGGGTAGTTCTATTTTGGTCTGGTGTGTTTGGTGTTCTGGAGGCCTCTTGCATCTGTATGGGAATAGATTTCTCCAGATTTGGGAAATTTTTTATTATTTTGTTGAATATATTATGTATTCCCTTTGCTTGCACCTCTTCTTCTTCAGTGCACATGATTCTGAGGTTTGTTCTTTTGATGGAGTCAGTGAGTTCTTGCATTTTCTTTTCACAGGTCTTGAGTTGTTTAATTAATAATTCTTTGGTTTTTCCTTTAATTACCATTTCATCTTCGAGTTCTGAGATTCTGTCTTCTGTTTGTTCTATTCTGCTGGATTGGACTTCCATTTTGTTTTGCAATTCTGTTTCATTCTTTTTTCTGAGGTTTTCCATGTCCTGGGTCGTTTCCTCTTTAATGTTGTCTATTTTCATCCTGAGTTCATTTATCTCTTTATTAATTGTGTTCTTTGTTTCACTTTGGTGTTTATACAGGCCTTCTATGGTTTCTTTTATTTCTTCTTGTGTTTTCTCAAATTCTGTATTTTTGTTGGCTTGGAATGTCTTTAGTGTCTCCTGTACATTTTGGTTGACCACATCCAGTACCATCTCTTAAAATTCTCATTGATTACCTGTAGTATTTCTTCTTTTAGATTATTCTTGTGGGCTTCATTGTTTATTTGGCATAGTTTATCTTCATTTTGTGGGAGTCTAGATCTGAGTATCTGTTTTCTTCATTTCCTTCTGGTTCCTGTACTAATTTTTTGCTGTGGGGAAGCTGTTTTCTCTGTCTTCCCATCATTGCCCTTGGTATTGTTATTGTCCCTGTACTGTGTGCAATTAAGTGTTTTCTAGCTTGTAATAATAACAATGGTGATATTTAGAATGGAAGGGTGAGAGGAGAGGGAAAGCAAAGAAGTTACAGATAGAGGGAAAACCAAATAAACAAACAAGTAAAAATACAAAACAAACCAAAAAGTTTCAAAGATATAAACAGAGAGAGATAGTGTACTAATCAACAGTGAGCATTAGAGAGACTGAGAGGATTGAAAAATAAAATAAAATAAAATAAAAAAATCTCCAAGTTCAAATGCAATAAAGTTTCAGTCTTAATAATTTTGGTGTTAGTCCATAAGCTCCAATTCTAGAGATGGTGTCTCAGAAGTAGTTCTGTCATTGTGTCATCAAAGGGGAAAACAAAACAAAACAAAAAAAAAACCGAAAACACCAGAAAGTGTCCCAAGTTCAAATGCAATACAGTTTCAGTAAGTTTTTCAGCATGCAGGTGTAGTTTGGTTGTTGTCTCATCAAAGGAAGAAAGGAAAAAAAAAGAGTCTGGAAACAGGTTTGTGAATGGCTATCTGAGGCTGTGGCTCATCTGCTCACTGCTGTCAGCCTGCTGTTTCTGGAGGCTTTATTTATGCAGATCTGAGGAGTGAGCTTAACACTCACTTAGCCCTGCAGGCTTTGTTTACTTAGAGTTCTCCGCCACTGCTACAAGCTTTCCCCTTTCCAAGCACACTGGGGGAGGTGACACTGCACCAGCTTTCTCAGGCTGGCATGTTTATTTACAGTTCACGTGGGAAGCATCCCTTCCCCCCTTTCCTGTGGAGTTTTCCTCCCATCGTCACTTTTACAAGCTTTCCCACTCCTGGTTACTGGGCAGGTGCTGCAGCTCCTGCCTTCTCTGGCTGGTTTGTTTATTTACAGTTCCATGGGGTATTGCCCCTTCCCCCCTCTTCGGCACTCAGGGGACCCCGCCTTCTTTTCTACATGTCTTTTTCATTGTTGTTTATTATTCAATTTCTTTTTTTTCCCTGGGTGGCGGTCAGTCTGTCCAGGGGGCTATGCTGATCTGGCCCAGGGTTGTCTGTGGGAGTACCACATGCCACTTAGCTCACCTTATGGTCTGCGTCTTCCCAAGTGGTCTTGATGTTGGTGTCTGATGGTGCAGGAAACCTCTTGGTTTCTCCATTTAATGTGGAGTGGGAATGCTTCACATGGGCTGGGGTTGTGGAGGAGTCAAAGTTTTGCCTCTTCTCGATGGTTTTTCCTGTAAGGTGTATCTCCAGCATCTCTCCAAGATTTTACTTTAGGAAGCATGCTTTCTGCTTCCTCCCTCTAGTTGCCATCTTGGAATCTCCCTTCTTCCAACTATTATGTTTTCTGTTTAGATTGATAATCCACTTAATCTTTATAAGGCATGAGGTTAGATACATAGAGATTTTGGTTTATTTGGTTTATTTGTTTGGCCTATACATGTCCAAATTTTCAAGTACCATACATTGAAAAGAATACCTTTTCTCTCACAAAAATCAATTGAACATATTTGTGTGGGTCATTTTCTGTATTCAACTCCATTGTATTGATCTATACACCTATCACACTGCTAATACCACACAGTACTACTTATTATTGTAGCTGTATAGTACATTGTACAATTAGGTAGTCTGAGTCCTCTTTCAAAATTGTTTTGGCTATTATAGTTCTTTTTCCTTTCTACAAAAATGTTCGAATCACCTTGTCTATATTTATGAAAATTCTGCTGGAATTGTATTAAATCTGCACAACAATTTTGAGAGAATTGATATGTTAGTATGTTGTCTTTCAATCATTAAATATAGTGTGTCTTTCCATTTAACTAGGCTGTTTTCATAAATGTTTTATAATTTGCAACATAGACATCCAGTACATATTTTGATAGATGTACACATAAATATTTCTTCTTTTTTGGCAGTCTAGGGTTTGAACTCAGGGTTTCCTGCTTCCTGGGCAAGCATTCTACTTCTTGGGCCACACCTCCAGCTCTTTTTGCTCTGGTAACATTTTTCTCCAAGCTGGCCTGGACCATAATCCTCCTTTTAACCTCCTGCTGTTGCTGAAATGACAGGTGCACACCACTATGCCCAGCTTTTTGTCAGTTGAGGTGGGATCTCATGAACTGTTTTACCCATTCTGGCCTGGAAAGACAATCCTGATTTGAGCCTCTCTCACAGCTTGGGATGACAGGTCCACCCCACCCCACCTCACCCAACATTGGTTGAGATGGGGGTCTCACGAACTCTCTGTCCAAGCTGGCCTTGAATTGTGATACTCCAGATCTTAACCTCCTAAGTAGCTAGCTGTGAGCCACCAGTGCCCGACTCTAGTATTTCATGTATAAACTATTGTAAGTGATTTAAAAAAAATGTTTGGGTTCCAAATGTTCATTCCTAGTACACAGGATTATAGTAGAATTTGGCATGTTGACTATGTATCCTGTGACTTTGATGAGTTTCCTAATTAATTCTAGAGTTTTAAAAAAAGATTCTTTAGGAATTTTAAAAACATAAACAACTGTGTCAAATAAAATAGGGATGGTTTTGTTTCTTCCTTTCCATATGGCCTTTAGTTCTTTTTCCTTTATTGAATAGGAGTGGTGAAGCAGACATTCTTGCCTTGTTCCCAATCTTAAAGGGAAAAGCATTCATTACATATGATCTTAACCATAGGCATTTTTTGTAGACATCCTTTATCACTTGAGGACATGTTTATAATAAATGTATGTTGAATTTTGTCAAATACTTTCTCTGCACTTATTTATAAGGTCATGAATTTTTCTTTACACTGTTAATATGGGATTAGATCCATTGATTGCTGAATATTGAACCAACCTTGCAACTTCAGAGTAAATTATACTTGGCCGTGACATTATTCTATTTGATAATAATTTGTTGGAGATCTTTAGATTTCTACAGAATGTTACTTTTTTACTTTTGTGGTAATTATTTTGTCTGGCTTAGTATTACGCTAATGATAGCCTCATAAAATTGGTTGGGAAGTATTCCCTCCTTTTCTAATCTCAGGAAGAGATTATATAAATTTCTTCTGTGTTTTGTGGTAATTACCAATAAATCCATCTGGGAGTGCAGATTTCTTTTTTAGCAGTTTTCAAGCTATAAATTTAATATCTTTAGCAGCTATAGTACTATTTAGAATATATATTTAACATTTGATGAGTTTTGTTAGCTTATGTTTTTCAAATAATTGGTCCATTTCAGCTAAGCTGTCAAAGGCATGTAAATAGACATTTTACATGATTCACTTATTTTCTTTTTATTGTGTGTGTGATCTGTAAGGATGTCCTCAATTATTTTATTCCTTATTGTTGGTAATTACTCTTTCTTGCTCTCACTGTCTCTCTGTCTATCTTATTATAATGTGGTGAATAAGTATCACTTTTATTGATCTTTTCAATAAATTTTTGGTGTCATAGATTTTCTTTATTGTTGGTTTTCAGCTTCATTTCCTGTTCTTTACTATTTCCTTCCTTCTGCTTGATTTTTCTTTTTGTGTGTTTGTATTTTTGTATCTTGAAGTGGAAGCTTGGATAACTTACTTACATCCTTTCTTATTTTCTAAAATCAACAGTGGTATAAATTGCTCACTTTTAGCTGTATCACACAGATTTTGGTATGTCAGATTTTCATTTTATTCTGTTTGAACAATGAATATACAGTTAAATATATTTTCAACCTTTGCCTAGACTTCTTTGACCCATGAAATATTTTAAATTGTGCTGTTCTATTTGCAAACATTTAAAGATTTTCCAGATTTTTTTATTATTGATTTCTTATTTTTCTCTTTTTTCTTACCATATATTAATTTTGTAAAGGGGTTTATTGTTATGTTTACATACATGCATATACTATACTTTAATGAAATTCACCCCCTCTGTTACTTGATTTCTTGTTTAGTTTGATACCATCTTGTGACCCAGTGGAAAAGAAGGGTCACCTTTCTCAGGGTTTTAGGTGAGTATTTCATCTGTTATAATGACTATAATTTTCCACTTAGAGTCAAAGTAAGTCCTCCATACTCTAGCCCCTTTTTGTCTATCTGACTTCATCCATGCTGGCCTCTGCTGGCCATGTGCCTGCCTCAATGCTTTAGCAAGTGCTTTACATTCCTCTCAGAATCCTGTTTCCTCAGATACCCACTAGGTTTATTCTTTCCCTCTTTCATTTTTTTTCTCTAATGACAGCTTCTCAGGGAGGCATTCTCTTAAAAATTACAATCTTTGCCTCTCCCCAACTCCTAATTTTCCTTCTCAGCATTATTCTTCTTAGTGACATTTTATAACAACTAAAAACTATTTAATTCACTTACTTACTACATTTTTTGTCTTTCCATGCCCCCACTGGAAAATAAATTCTCATAAAAGTAGGAATCTAGGGATCTTAGTTTTGATCATCTCTCTGTTCTCAGTATCTATCATAATGTGTGACATTTAGTAGTTGCTTGAAAAATATTTTTTGAATTATAATTAATGAATTAATTATTTCTTCTTTTTGATGTTTTATCAAAAATAATTATCACTGACTAAAGCTGCTATTTATTAAGTATCTGCCATTCAGGGGTTGTATGTACTTTATCTCATTTAATCATCTGAACTTCCCTGTAATATATACTGTATTATGTATATTTTAGAGTCAAATAAAACTGCCAGTACCTAGAATATTAGGTGAGGGAAAGATAATAGCCAACATTTATTGAACACGTACTCTATGTGCCGGCATTTATTATGCTCTATCATTTTTAGTTGTTTTCATATTATTGTATATAAATAGTTATTATTCTCAATTTAAAATGATGATGATGACTTAGAGAGATTTTGAAGGACTAGGACCAGGTCACACAACTGGTTAAAAATGGCCCTGTGGAGCTTAAAAACTAAACTCCCTAAAAAAAGTCAATGAACCAATAAAGAAGTGGGCAACTGAACTAAACAGAAATTTTTCAAAGGAAGAAGTCTAAATGGCCAAAAAACACATGAAAAAATGCTCACCATCCCTGGCCATAAAGGAAATGCAAATCAAAATCACACTAAGATTCCATCTCACTTCTGTTAGAATAGCTATCATCAAGACTACCACCAACAAATGTTGATGAGGATGCAGGGGAAAAGGAACCCTCATACACTGCTGGTGGGAATGTAAGCTAGTACAACCACTTTGGCAAACAATATGGAGGCATCTTTAAAAACTAAACATAGATCTGCCATATGATCCAGCAATACCACTCCTAGGGGTATACCAGAAGGAATGCATCTCAGGTTACTACAAAGGCACCTGTTCTCCCTCACATGCAGATTATACACCTGCAACCAATGCAGTAATATTATTGGACATGGGTCACACACTAACGGAGAAAGCATATAGGAAGAATAGAGAAAGGGAAAGAAACCTAAAACTTGAATGCGGTTGATGTGCTCACTGCAGAAGAGCTAATACAGTAACCTTAAAATGACACAGGTCACTATGGGAAAGTGACCAGGAAGTAGTAAAGAGGTCTGGTAGAGATGAACCAATTCAGGTTGTAATTCACATGTGTATGGAAGCAATGCTAGGAATCTCTCTGTATAGCTATCTTTATCTCAACTAGCAAAAACTCTATGTCTTTCTTATTATCTCTTACGTTTTCTTTTCAACAAAATCTGAGAAGAGGGCTGAACAGGTTCTGCCCAGAAATGTTGGGGGGGGGAGGTGGCCCAAACAGTGTATACACATTTGAGTAAATGTAAAAATGATAAAATAAAAAAATATGGCCCTGGGATTGAAACTCAGGCAGTAAATCTCAGAGCCCAGGCTCTTTACCCTTATGTCCTAGTGTGATCCCAAGAAGAATCAACAGTGATGACAACACCCAGGTTTCTGGCTTGAATGGAACTGAGGTGGATAAGAATGGGAAAGGAACAAATCTGGAACATGTAAAACTCAAGAGTTTAGTTTTAGCCATGCAAGATTTAAGAATGCTTATGACACACCCAAAGGGAAATGTTAAGAGAACAGTTGACTATGCAAGTCTGAAGTTCAGGTGAGAGGTCTAGACTACAAATATCAATTTGGAAGGCATGAGCATAAAGTTTGTATTTAAAGCTGTGGGAATGGAAGTGATCATGGCCCCTTGTGTGTCTGTGGTATGCACAGATGTGATGTAGTCAAAAGTTGACTGGGGGAAGAAAGAATAAATCCCCAATGTATGAATGAAGCTGACCTTTGAGATGAACATTGGCCCAGCCTGCAGGTGAGACTCTCTGGCCACCTCCACGCTGAGTTGGATATGGATCTTCTTTCTGTCAACATTGAAGAGCACCTCCCCTTCTTTCCAGCCCTCTCTTGGGACTGCTAGTTTGAATTATCTGCATCACAGTTCCTGTTAAAAGCCCAGAGGAAGCCATTGATATTAAGGAATGACAATTTTAGGGAATTCTTCCACATTTTTCAAAGCTTTATCCCTATTTCACACCAGAGCACTAGTGAGCTACAGACCTGGTCTCTGTCACTTTGTTCTCAGTGGGATTGCCTTCATAGAACTATAGCTTAAAATCATGCATTTGGATTTTTCTGAGGGCCAAGTAATAGATACCATATGTGGAATATCAGTAAATTTCATAGGCTAAACTCCTGCTAAGCATATTATATCCACTATGTTGTGCAAGTTCCCTATTGTGCAAATTTTTCTTAGAGTTCTGAAATAAGAAACAGGTTGTCTCTGTTGAAGCAAGTGTACTTGTTTTTGTGAGACGATGAAGACCTTATAGGCCATTACCTTTCTACATTTGCCTTTTCTTCCAGGAACTGCAGAGCCAAATTATTGCTCATTTTTGAGATTCTCTTTACCTGGATTGGGCATCATAAACTGGGGCCAAAACCTTGCTTATATATGAATTGTATTCAGCTAGCCTTGTGTTTAGAAATAATTTCATGATTTTTGGGCATATATATATTCTTCAGTTCTATGATCCCTAGCTCCATTGCCTTCAATCTGACCTGATCCACACATTTGTGTTACCTGAAGCCATCTTAGTTTGGAATCTCTGACACAGGTTTTCCCATAGAATCATTTTTCTTTCCCTTAACTCCTTATTATTACTTGATCCTTTTACTAGTTTTCCTCTTGTTTAAACAACTTTGGATTTATTGTATTAGTGCTAAAATATTGTGTTTAAGCTGTATAAAATACTTCTGGAGAAGCAGATGAGGTATATAGATACAAAAATGTTGATTGTCTCTCCACACACACTTGTATTCCCAGGGTCAATTTATGTAAAAGTGTCTGCTTCCATCACATTATCAAATGAAATAGTGTTGGAAATCACATGAAGACTCAGTCAGCAAGAATGTTCAGAGTTCAAGGTTAGCCAGAGAGCAGTTGTAAATGCTTAGGTCCATTTCCTTGGGAATAGGGCACAAAGGTAGAGAGGGAACAATTTACAGTGCATTTTCCCTAAGGATCATATTATGTAGCATGAGTGTAAAGATTAAGATATGGTGACTTGAGTAAGATTTTATGCCTTCTAAAATGGTCAATTACCTCATTTTTTCCCCCTAGATCTTCTACCACTGTTGTCAATGTTTAGCTTCATATCCAGGTTGTATCATCTGTCATTACTTCTGTGGTTATTTTCTACTTTGCCTTAAAAAGCAAGAAAAGAGAAGGCTTCTTTCAAATTAAGGAACTTTGTGAAGTAGATAGTAAATACCCTCTGGATTAGGAGGCTAAGAGAAGGATTTAGAATGATTTGTGAGTCATTGATCTCTTTTCTTTCTAGTTAGTGGAGATCAATGAGGGATTTATTTACAGCATGTACCGCACCCACTTCTCATGTACTTTTGAATGGCCAGTCCCAAACAGCTCAGTGTGGTAGCGAGGTTAGAGGTCATGTGGTACAACCCATACCTAATGTCTGAATATCTGGAAATTTTCATCTAGCTTCTATTTGAATGTCTTAGATGATAGAGAATTCACTACTTTAGGAAGCATAGATTCCATTGTTGCAGATCTCTAAACACTGAGTATTTCTTATGGTGAATTAAGATCTATATTACATAGTGCAAAGAACACTGGCCATGGTGCAGGACAGAACTGAAGTCAAGATTCAGTTTCATCTTACTTGACTCTGGGGGAGTCACTTTGTCTCTCTGAGCCTCCATTCTGCCAATTATAAAAGAAAGGTGATACCCTGTTTTACAGGTCTGACTCTATTTTATGGATAGTCTTAAGGATTAAATTAGGCTATGCATGAAATGGTACTCTGTTATATGGTACATAGAAGGATTTCAAGAAAATTTGGTTAAATGTTTTAAATGTAGTTTACCCTTTCCTTTGGGACTCTTGAGGCTAAATATAATCCCTCTGTTCATAAGTCCCAAATAAAATAAATAAAACCCAAGTGTCCATCAGGAACTGTTGGCTTACCAGCTTATAGCCTGGCCATTTTAAGGTTTTCCCATGCTATGAATTGAGACCCTTCTCTCTGATTGCCTTCCATACTTAGTTTATTTTTTCAGAGTGATTCTAAAAGCATGGGGTCCAGATAGGGACCCCACTCTGCGTGCAGAAAAGAGTACCGATTAACCAGTGTCCTTCAGCCTCATCTCAAGCCCTAGCTAGGAGATACCCCCTGTATTGCCCTTATTACCTTGCTGAAAAGCTCTTCAGTAGTATTATGTCCTAATATCAAAGAAGATGGCTTGAATTCTCAAGGGACAGACCACTTGCCAGCATATCTTTAATTTTAATACTTCAATTATCCTCTAGTGCCTCTTTATGGTAGCCATCACTTTCTGCTAATTTCTTGATTATTCTGCTCATGCAGTTGTAGAAGCCAATCTTCTCCTGAGTTTCCAATTTTCATATTTCTTAAATATAATTAGCCTTTATCAGACTCTAGATACTTCTCATCAGAATTCATTTTAAATTGTAGACCTATTTGAAAATGGTACATCCATGGTCCTGTGCAGTTTAATATATGGAGGCCCTGTGAAAGTGAGCTATTCACCAGTGGAAACTGATTTTGTGCTGGTCAGTCCTTAAAAGGGCATGAACTGGTGGGAAAACCTGAGATTAGGAACCAGGCCACTTTCCTCTGTTCTTGGCTGGTTGGGTTAGGTAAGAACCATCTCTTTTCATGTAAATGAAGATAATACTTACATTGCTTGCCTAAGATTTTCTCTGAAGGCAAAAATAAACTCATTGATGAAGAAATAATTTGTATACATATCTTTTTGTGACAGGCTTGCATTGCCACTAATTCTTGCATACATGATTTGTCACTAATGTGACTGTAGTCTTTGTGTACAAAAATGGACCACTATCTGTGAGGCCCAGTGTCAAGGTCTTAGGTGGTCTGGACCTGTCCCAGAATGCCACTGTGGATCTGAGGTTCCAGACAAGGACTCCTTGGCAAAAGTCTGCCCCTTTAGCTTTCTCCTTACCAGACCACCTCACCAATATGTTTGAAGTAATGACTTGAGCTCTAATGCTTTCAGTAACACATGGTTATTAATCCTCCATCACCCAAGTCAAGGCAGAGCTATTCCTGTGTCAAGAGTCCAAGTCCTAGATGTCCTCTTTCCACCTCTGGGACCCCATTTCTCTGACTTCTGTCTCGGTCTGGCACACTTTGTAGTTTCTTCAATGTCCTGGCTCGTGCTACACCCAGTACACCTCTCCATCTTCATAATGTGGACTAGTCGTTGTTCTGTGTATAATTTTAGAGCTCCACGTGACATCCGAATACTGTGCAGTACTTTGTAGTCTACCAAGTGTTTTCATTTAAGATATTTCAAGAATGAAGCATGTAATATTATTCAGAACTAGCCAGAATGGTAACTTACAGAAAAGGATTTTACTAATGAAATATCAAATTATTCTTGTCTTTTGATAAGAATTTGAAGGTTCTCATAGCAACAACAGATGCTATACTAAAGATTTTGCGAGAAAGAAACACAATGCCCCCAGAGACGTTGCTACACTCAACTCAAAGTAACTGAAAACAAATGGACTTGATTTTAATGACTAACTCAGGGTCACTGGGTTCCAGGGGAGGCTTTCTAGCTGTTCACAAATCAGGGGTATACCTGCAAATAGACTCCAACATGCAGGTCTCTGCTATACCTTTTACTCTTTGTTTCAACACCATCTGGAACTGGTTTTGCTTTAGTGATGTTTTGTTCTGTTTGTCACAAACCTAGCTATTGCAAAATTCTCTGAGGTTAAAAACAGTGCAAGATAATAAAACCTTAAGGGAAAACTGAACTGCTTAAGCACTTGCAGTGCTCACAAGACTCAGGTCTACAGTGGTGAGGCTTTCTCCTGAACCAAGAGATTCATAAGCCTCATGGAATTCTCAGACCTCTAGGTACTTCTGAATGTTCTTTGGTGCTGACAAGTAATGCATGTTGCATATCCTACTCCAGAATGCATTATTTATGCAAAATGTGATTCTTGCTACAGCAGAGGGAATGTTATCACACAATGAGATTTTTCTGTGGTGCTTTCATGGCTGGTAACATATAAAATTTCTCCTTAAACCCAGATTCAAGTTCTAACTTAATTTCCACATTATTGAAAACATTACAAAGCATAAATCAGTTCAATTTTTGAAGTTCCTGTTTGATATTTTGAGAGCAGCCAGATTCCCTTACTTGTCTGGACTCTTTCCCGCCGCCTGCCACATCTCGTGGCAGGCTAAATAACTGTGGAGAAAAAGCAGGTTTTCAGCTGCAGCTCAGATTACTCTGTCACCCTTCCTGCATGGCAGACAAGCCCCTGCTGACATGGAGAATGAGGACAAGAAAATTACTTCATTATAGTGTGTCCTGATCAATTACAAACATCTAGGAGTTGGGTCTGTCCATCTGCTTCTCTGGCCTGGCCCTAGACACAGTTCGGGGTTATGAAAACAAGGATTGTATTGCCTTAAGCCCCCAGGAATTAGCAAGTGAGAGATTTTCAAATTCCTAGCCAGAATGGTCCTTTTGCAGTATGTTCTTGTTGAAAGCAATGTGTTCAAGCTTAATGGTCTTTGGAAATCATCTCATTTACCCCTTCATATTCCAAAGGTCCAGAGAGGACAAGTGGTTCACTCAAGGTCACACTGTAAGTAGATTTCAGAGTAAAGTCTAGATCCTGAAGAACATGTCA
The DNA here is from genome assembly GCF_047511655.1 of Castor canadensis. Taxonomy (NCBI): domain Eukaryota; kingdom Metazoa; phylum Chordata; class Mammalia; order Rodentia; family Castoridae; genus Castor; species Castor canadensis. The sequence goes on from NC_133405.1 coordinate 5,938,629, forward strand.
GGTCTGGAACATTGGAGGCCTAGTGAGATTTAGTTTTATCAGTAAATGTTTCCCTTCACTCCCTCTCAACATCCAGGTCACTGGATCCCGCAGAGTTCACGTCAGTGATAATGGCCATTAACTCCTAGGATAGAGAAGCCTGGCTTCCTGGGGATTTCAGGCTTATGCTAGTTGTTTCCAGGCCATTATTTATAACATAAAGCTCATTCTAAGTACTTTATCTTTATTCACAATTTTCACAGCCCAATGAGGCATGTTATGCTATTTTTTTCCATCACAGATTAGAGAGGTTAAGTAATTTATCAGAGGCCACACAGCTATTAGGTGGTAGATGTGGGACAAGAACCAGATTATGGCTTTAGAGTCCATTTTTTAACTACTATTCTGTACATGCCCACAATTCCTTGTCTGAAATCCTTGGAACCAGATGTGGTTCAAATTTTACAATTTTCAAAATAAATATATATATATTTAATATATATATTCCATACATCATATATGATACAAGGACGGTGTTTTGTGGTGACACATAGGAACATTCACATATATAAAGACCATTTACCACCTCTTACCTGGTTCAATCTGGTTTGGCACAAAATTTGTTAAGAAGAAAATTTCACATTCAGAGCTATTTGAATGTTGACAATGAAGACAGTTGTCATTCTCATAATAACTCTCAAATTTTTTCCTCTCCTTTTGGTCCCTAAAGCTGGCTGTCCAAGTTGGAGCCAACATCATACTTTGAAACAAAGCAGACAATTGGGGGGGAGCGGTTCTTGAAGGCAATAGAGAGCTGGTATTACAAAGGACTTTGTGGCCTTTGGCTATGTTGCGTCAGTTACTTATACTCTGACTTTCCCAGATTCTATAATATTCCTTTAGAGAATCATTCTTACTGATCCCACAGTGTTATTTGCCAAATATGTGCTTCATCACTGGGTCAAAGGAGACTGTTAAAGTAGCCAGCATGTGATTCAGTTTGCTCTAGGGCCATTGTGTCACTCTTCACCTGCTTTAAGTGATATGAGTCTGCACCAAAAGTGGCTACAGGGCAAAGTAATTTGGAATACGTTCATCTGGTTTGGTGAGTCATCATATGTATCCAAGTCTCCTGGCTCTGAATAAACCCAATTTTTGCAGAATTCAGCACCTGTCATCCTGGTGGGACACACATCAGTATATATTTAAGAGGATGGTGATGTTTTCTTTGATGCTGCTGTCTTTGGCTTTCTAAAATTGAAAGTTTGATTCATCATGCCAATAGGGTGAGTAGCACAGATAAAAATGGTTGTTCACATGTGGGCACAGCACAGAGACTGTTCTTGCGTGGCTACATATAACACTCACAGGAGTTCTGAAATGAATACAGGTACACAGCAATCTCAGTGCAACCTGAATGGAGTATTTTGGAGTGTGCTCAGAAATACTGTATTATTCATAGAATAAAGCAATAAAATGTAATAGCTAAATTCCTGCATTCTCTAGTGGTTTATAATTTTTTTCCTAAAGCATACTTATTATACTTAGGAAATTTCATGTGCAATTGAACAATGGTTTCTTTTTTTGGTGAGACTGGGATTTGAACTCAGGGTTTCACACTTGCAAAGCAGCCTTTCTACTGCTTGAGCCACACCTCTAGTCAGACATTTTTTAATGGTAGATGAAACTACGTAATGTTGAAAGATTGCAAATAGATCCAGAAGGACAGATACAGAGATGACAAAAGAAATCCATAAACAGCTGAAAACTGCTGTAAAATACTTCCTTTTTTATTCAAACCTGAATGATTCATAATGAAATGCTAAATACAAAGTAGACAACGGTAAAGAACAAAGTATTTTTGAGTAGGCTACAAATGAAGAAATGTACATAGAAAGGGGACTTTGATGATGCAGATATAAAATAAAAGTACTGCATAATTTAAAACATTTTCAAATATTCAGAAATAAGAATATGGTTTAAATATATGTAGTCTGTTGCATATCAGTTACACTGCTCTTATAAAACATAAAATGGAAATGATGGAGATGGTCATGCAAAGAGGTCCTCCTTGAGGGCACTTTGGTAAGAGAGGGCCATATGAGTAGGATCAGCTGGCACATGGACTCAAGGTGACCTTCAAGATATCTCAAGAGAACTTCACACAAGATCTCTTCACTGCTTAAAAATGACATCCTCCGCAACCCTTGGCACTTTAGCTCTCAGGAAATATTTTCTGAGGACATAGTAGCTCATAGATGAAACCACTATTATTCACAGGGTTGAAACCCAGGCCTTGTAAATATTTACAATGGAATAGCAGCCAAACCAAACTCTTCTCTTTTTCCCCAATTCAGAAAGTCCTGGAGACAGTGGAGTAATTTTCCAAGGTCATGAGACCAGCCCATTCAGAACTGATTCGTAACTTTCATGTCTTCTCCAAATCCAGCCTCCTTACTACAGGACCATGTGTCCATGTTATGCTTTTACTTTTGTCAGTACTCTTTCACCTCTGCATTTGATATGTTTAATGTAGTAGTGGTCCCTGTAAGGAAAAACAGACATTATCATTCCCAGGCCACAGATTAGGAAATCGAGGTGTGGAAGGGTTACAGTACTTGTCTAAGATCTGACCAGTCAGTCTCTAAAATGAATCCTACTCTCAATCCTCTTGTGTTCTACAACATTGCTTTACTTTGCAGTTTAAGACATATGCTTCTGATTTCAAAGTCTGAGCAGGTATGACGATGGTCAATGCATGCATTGGTGGCTTCTAGTCACAGCCTCTTAGAGTCATAAGCCTACTTGCATATTGTAGGTACTCAGCAATTCTTTCCTTTTTATTTTTTATTTTGAAGGAGAGTTAAAATGTTTCAATGCTTGCTTGTTAAAGCCATTCATCTTTTACTTCATAAAATAATAATAAACCATCCCCCCAAGGTTGCATCTTTCTTGCCTTTAAGGTTAAACATGTAACTGGAACATTTCAAAAAATAATGTTATTTGATCAATTCACAATAAGTAGTTTAAGTCCTTCAAAATATCTCTTAACTTGACATCTCCAACTTTACCCCTCATACCATTTGTCATTTGCTTTTGATAAACTGACTTGACTACAAAAATGAGAAGAAAAAGAATGTTACTTTCCTGGTTTTTATTATTTTGGAGACAGGTCTTGCTATGTAGCAAGGATTGAACTCTCAATCCTCCTGCCTTGTTTCCTGAATGCTGGGATTGCAGGCATGCTCCACCACACCTGGCTTGTTACATATTTTGTTTGAAACTTAAAGAAATGGATTCGTTTTGTATTTGTCAAGGTTCTCCAGAGGAACAGAGTCAACAGAATTTATTTAGCTATATAAAGGATAATTATTATGAGAGATTGGCTTATGTGACTATGGAAAATTAGAAGTTACATGGTCCACCTTCTGTAAACTAGAAACACAGGAGAGCCAGTAGTGTACTTCTAGTCCAAGCCTGAAGGTTCAAGAACCAGGGCATCAGACGGTATAAGTTCCAGTGAAAGTCCAAAAGCCCAAGTAGTGTGTGTGTGTGTGTGTGTGTGTGTGTATGTAAATCCCAGTTAAAGAACTGGGGAGCCAATAGTGCATGCCTTGATCAAATTCAAAGGCAAGAGAATGAGGACGACAGATGTTTGAAGGTAGAAGATTAATGTCCTAGCTGAAGCAGAGAGAGAGAATTTTATTTCCTGCTGCCTTTGTATCTTAACCAGGCTCTCCAAGAGGTTTACTCACATTGGGGTAGGCAATCTTTTTTACCAGATCTACTGATGAAAATGCAAATCTTTTGCAAAATTGCCCTCACAAGCATAACTAGAAGTCCAGAATCAATGTTTTAACAATCTACTAGGTGTCCTTTAGCCCAATCAAGTTGATACATATATTAGGCTTCACAGCTAATTTTGAATTTTGATGTTATATCTAAGATATTGCTGGTTCATATGATACATGAAATTTCAATTGCCATAGATCATGTCAAATTAAAATTGTGGAAAGATGGCATCTATTTATACTATCAACACCAATATAAGGATGGGAATATGGCTTAATTGGTGGAGTGCTTGCTTAGCATGTGCAAGGCCCTTGGTTTAATCCCCAGTACCATAAAAACCCAAACCAAAAAAAAAAAACCCAATAATATAAAAGAGGTTCTGCTCCTCTTCATCAGTATCACGTATGATATATCTTTGTGTTTTGATACTTTGATAAGCAAGAAATGACACTGCATTGATGTGTTGTACATTTCTGTATTTGTGAGTGCAACTGAGCATATTTTCTTATGCTCACTTTACATCCATTATGTAGTGTGATTTGGGGTTTGGGTTGAGTTCAGATAATGGTGTTTAGGGGTAAGGTGATGGATGTTATGCAAAGGTGGTCTTTTGATCATTTCAGTCCCCTGATCATAGGTATCACAAAGGCCTAAGAGAGGTATTTCTCACTTAAGCTGGCCTGAGAATGCTGCCATCCTGTCTCACTATCACAGCGTGTACCAGTTCTTCTTCTGGTCTCAAGTACAAGGTGGGAGGGCAAAGTCTCCCACCCAATGATTAAGCATCATTTAACTAAGAGGCCACAGAAGTCACCTAAATTCCCAAATCACCATGGGACTGTATGCAAGTCAACCATGCTTTCCTAGCCAACTTTTAAATTTCTTTTTTGGACATGGCAAGAAGGAATTAGGACTTTATTTGTTGGAGAGGCTGTCTCTTCTCCAATGAATGTTTTTGGTGCCTTTGTGGGCAATCAGCTAACTGTAACAGAGTGGGCTTATTTATGAGTATTCTATTTTATTCCATTATTTCCATGTGTCTGTTTTTGTGCCACTGCCATGCTGTTTTTGTTACTATGTCTCTGTAGTATAACTTGTAGTCAGGTATTGGAATATCTTCAGCATTACTATTTTTGCAGGACTGCTTTGGCTATTTGAGGTCTTCCAAATGAATTTTAGGATTGATTTTTCTATTTCTATGAAAAGAGACATTGGAATTTTGGTGGGGATTGCACTTAATCTAGAGAGAAAGAAGTCAGAAAAATAATCCCATTCACAATAGCCTCAAAAAATTTAAATAACTAGGAATAAACTTAACCAAGTTGATTAAGGACTTCTACAATGAAAACTATGAAACCTTTAATAAAGAAATCAAAGAAGACACTAGAAGATGGGAAGACCATTCATGTTCATAGATTGTCAGAATTAATATTCTTTTTTATTTTAAATCTTTTTTATTGTTATTTTTGTGCTGGGGGTACATTGTGACATTTACCAAAGTTCTTATAATATATCATAATTGAGTTCATTCCCCAGAATTAATATTCTTAAAATTTCTATATTACCAAAAGCAATCTAGAGATTCAATTTTGATAGTATGCTGACCTACATTAAATAGGATATATGCCAGGAGTGGTATAGCAGGATCATATTGTAGCTCAATTTTTAGTTTTTTGAGGAACCACCATACTGATTTCTACAGAAGCTTCAATAATTTACATTCTCACTAACAGTGTATGAGGGTTCATCCTTTATAGCTAAGGGCGTTGAACATTTCTTCATGTATTTATTAGACATTTGTACTTCTTTTGAGAACTTGCTATTCAATTGGTTTGCCCATTTATTTTATCTTATTTATTTATCTTTTATTCAGATGTGCATACAATGTTTAGGTCATTTCTCCCCCCTTCCCCCATCCCCTCCCTCTCCCCCCACCCCCTGGCTACCTGGCAGAAACTATTTTGCCCTTATCTCTAATTTTGTTGTAGAAAGAGTATAAGCAATAATAGGAAAGACCAAGGGTTTTTGCTAGTTGAGATAAGGATAGCTATACAGGGAGTTGACTCACATTGATTTCCTGTGCATGTGTGTTACCTTCTAGGTTAATTCTTCTTGATCTAACCTTTTCTCTAGTTCCGGGTCCCCTATTAATTGGATTGTTTCTTTCATTGGTATTTAGTTTTTGGAGCTCTTTATATATTCTAGACATGAATCCTTTTTCTTCCATCTTGTAAGTTGTCTCTTGATTCTGGTAATTGTTTCCTTTGTTGTGCAGAAGTTTTTCAATTTAATATAATCCCATTGGTCAACTCTTTTTTTTATTTTCTGAGCAATTGGGTTCCTATGCCTATATTTTCAAGTGTCTTCCCTATTTTTTCCTCTAGCAATTTCAGTTTCAGGTCTTACATTAAGATATTCCAGCCATTTTGAATTAATTTCTGTACAGGGTCAGATATAGGGATTTAGTTTCAGTTTTTTACATGTGACTATCCAGTTTTCCTGTGGTATATACAATGGAGTATTATTTAGCCATAAAGAAGAACAAAATTATGTAACTTGCAAGAAAATGATGGGACTGGAGATCATTATATTAAGTAAAGCAGACTAAGAAAGACAAATATGACATGTTTACTCTCATATGCAGATTCTAGACCTTAACAAAGAATGACAAGTATAAAATAGGGACTGTTTGGGGATGGGGAGGGGAGAGGGTGGAAAGAGAGGGCAAAGGGGTGAATTTGACTGAAGTACTTTATACACATATATAAAATAGAATACTGAAACCTGTTAAAATCGTTTAAAAGGAGGGGAGAGGGAATGAGAAAGCATAACAGAGAGGTGAATTTGATGAAAGTACATCATGTATGGAACTATCACAATAAAACCCCTTTCTGCAATTAATGTATGCTAATAAAAATTTTAAAAAATGAAAAACAAGAGATTAGGGCTTTTCATTTTAGAGTCTCACAACACTTAGAGTGGGCAGATGAAATATGTGACATTTAGTTAAATTTGAATTTCAAGTAAATAATGAATAACATTTTAGTGCATGTATGTCCCATGTAATGTGATAAATTATTTTTGCTAAACTGGAAACCTTCTCTCTAGTGCCAATTCCGTGTTTACTTTTATCTTCCTCATATCAGTCACTCTGAGCTTCAGTGTCCTCCTCTGGAAAATGAGAGTAACAGTATCACAGGGCTATTGTAGGGATTAAGTGGGATAATGCATATGACATTGTTTAGTAAATTCTACAATACTTTTCAGATATTAGATCGTGGTATCAGTATTTACATGCAGTAGAGGTAGAAATGGCATTACAGAGGGACTCTTTGCCATTCTTTGCCCCCACCAAGAAACACATTAGGAAGGAACTGGAAAAGTGTGGATTGCTTGTCAGAGACCGTGGTGTCACAGAATGAGTCACTATTATCCTCTCTAAGACAAACATGACAATGTTTCATATTTTGTATTAAATAAGCACTTGGGTTTAAATACAACTCTTTCTGTTAAATAGATTAAAAAAAAAAGTCTGCATGGGGTAATTATTTTCCTTAAAGAGTGCCAGGAATACATTGCAGCCTCCTTCCTGCTTAACAGTGTGTAGTAATAAAAGGTCTATCACCCTCCAAATGCTTATTACGGTGACAAATCACTGGGAGAAGGGGAAAATGATTTAGTACCTGCTCAATTCCATTTATTCAGATCCTGCACATTCCAAATCTGAGGCATGCAGCTCTGTTTGGATGGTAAGCGGGAAGCAATGGTTTGGGGGAAATAGTATTGGGTCAGTTTTCCACTTGGATATTGTTTCCAAATTGTAGTCAAGCAATTAAATTTTTTTATTACTGAGGTTCGATTGTCTCCCTCCCACCGCTACCTTTCCCCAAATAGCAATTCTCTTGTCTTCCCATCCAAGTGAGTCCTGCTATAACTTTAAGAACATGAAAGTGAACGTGAGGAGGAGGTCAGCATGCAGGGCACCCAGCAGGTTTGATGTGTCACTGGATAAATGATGGGATCACATCTGGAACAGTTTGGTGAATAAATAAAATGTGAAACCTCATATATCACTGCCCACCTTCCAATCTGTAAGGGAAAGAGCAAATAAATTCTCTAATGACCTTGTAAAGCACATAAAAGATATTGAATATACTCTAGAAATTTTGTGGCTGAAAGTGTCCATATTAAATAACAAATTTCAGAGTGGGAAAATGCTTGAAATATAGGAGGAGTCTTCCTCATAAAGTGCTGTTTTATTTTATGTGCTATTTATTAGTGCACACTTGTATAGTTCCAAATAATGTAATTTGGATTTTAACTCAGTGTTATAAAAACACTCCTACTTCTGACATGTTTCCAGAGGAGTTTTAAATTTACACCTAGGGAAGGTTGTTTTTGATTTTTATGGCTTTGTCTGTCACAAGATTCTGCTATATCCAGTCATCATTAATTTATGCATATTTCCAGCACCATTAACTTTAAGAAATCTTTGGGACAACACAGATACAGGAATTTGCCAAGTATTAATAAGCATTGAAGTCCAGCTGTGGGACAGGTTTGGGAAGGAGACAGGGTAGGGAAGTGACATGTGTTGATTTTGTCAAGGATCTACCACATATACCACTTACATAGGGTCATCTAGGTGCATTTCATATTAAGCAGTAATTGGTGAACAGGTGGTGTGTCCTGGCCATTGCCTAAGTAGGCTTGGATTCTTGTCCCATTTTGCCCCTTTCTGTATGACCTCAAACAAGCCTCTTTTTTCCTTTCCTCTACTTCCTCATCTGGAAAATAAATAAGTGCCCTTCCAACTCCAGCACTGCTTGATTTTCTGCTTTGTCAGATTGAATAGGCAGAAGCTGTTTGAACAACAGATGAGTTTTACAGTGGTAGTGAGTGACATGGGGAAGTGAAGCCCTTCCTCAGTTCCTTTGGTGACCCTGAGAGAGGAGGAGATTGTTTAAGACTCCTTAGACTTTGGCATCATTAAAAAAAATCTTATGTTCTCAGGAAAGTCTATGAGCAGATGTATCAATTCAGAGAAATGCCCACATTTCAATATGATTCAGGGTTATTAATGACGGCAGGGTTGCTCTGGAGGATCTCATAAAACTTTAGATGTGTTGGACCAGTATTGTCTCATGCCAGGTCTGAAGACGTGAAGCCAGTCAACTATATTCCCTGGTTTTTTCAGCTGATGCTTTGGGGCCACTACTTGTCAGTAAGTGAGCCTAGTTGAGGCTAACCACTTTAGAAACCTGGATCAGGCAGCCCTTGGAGGAGAATATGGCTTTATTTCTTACTCTCTCACTCCACTTCTTCCTATTGCCCTATGGTACCAAGATGACTGATCTTGGGGGAAGCTGCTGACTTGCAGGTTTGCTCTCAGATGCTGTAGAAGAATTTGATAATGTTGCAACGAGGCTCACGGTCATGGGCATCTCTTTTGCATATACTGAGCACATCTGCAAATACTCAGTTGAGGATGCAATTAGGTGGTTGTTTCCCCAAATGACAGATGGACAGCTAACTCCTATAATTGCACTAGCAGTTGAGTATTTGCAGGTGTATTCTGGCCATCACCAGCATTGAACTGCCTTGGGAACCACAGTTATATCCAGAAAGAAGGTTTGGCAGGGACCCTTTAATGATATGTCTCTTAATTACACTATTGCTAATTTTCTGTCCTTCCAAGTAGGAAATTCTTAGAATCTTTTCCAGGCCCATTTTGAGGCTCTATGGTCCCAGTGATTTTCTGCCGCAGAAGTCTCGGAATACAAATATGCACTCTGTGGCTGATTGGTGGAGTTGTGATCCAAGGAGGAAAAGTCAGTTCTCTGCCTTCCAAAAAGATTTGTGTCTGGGGCAAGATCTCCCTTTGTACTTCAGCCTTCATTGCCTCATTAAGACCCTCCATCTGTGTTCAGTTGGGAAACAGAGTAAAGCTGAATTTCAACTGTGGGATGAACTGATTTCTAGTTCCATGTTTGGGTATGTCATTAGGCAGGCATTTAGATATCTGAAAGAGGATGTTAGTCATTGGTGGAGAATGATTTTGCTGCTATCCTCTAACTTAGAGCTATTGGGTGATGTGAAAATCCTTGGTGAGAGAACTAAGTCCAAGAACTAGCTTTGTTTGCAACTGCCCATGTGATCTTGGGCCAGGAACGTGATCTTGTTTCTTTATCTAATGTGGAGATGAAGCTACTTTGTAAATTGACTTATGGAGATTGAGCTGATTTTTGTGAAGTGCTATGCAAACTGAGAAGTACCATCCCAGTGTTTTACACATGGCCATTCCTCTAATTTTATAGGGACTGTTGTTACATTCTGACCCTATAAGCATTTCTTCCATGTGTAAATTATAGTGTTTCTAGATAAGAAAATAGTGCATATAAAGGTAGATCCTGGTACAATTGAATATATAGAAATCCACATGTTGAATTAATACAGGAACAAAACATTTACTGAATTAAAAACTGAGTTGCTGAAGGTGTCTGGAAATCAGATAGGATGAGCTTATTTTGCAGTTTTAAGCTCATCTGTGCAATGCTTTTTTTCACTCCCAGTGCAACCAGTTGTAATGTGCACAGACTCAACAGAGGAGAAGGGAGGGCCTAGTAAGGGACAGGGTGATCAAGCTAATAAAAAAAGTTCTTTAACTATCCAGAGTTTGGCAGTTCTCCTCATGTGATCCTATTGATCAACACTGGTGGAAAGGTTTCATGGGGGTGTGGGCAAATATGTTTTTAACAAGTCATTTTGATGTCAAGTTCTTTGTACAAAGAACAAAGAGCCAGAATTTGCTTTTTCCTTGCCCACTAAAAGGCAGAACTCAGCCTACACTGGCCATTGACACTACAGCCCAGGAGATCATGCATCAAGCAGGCTAAGGGAAGTGTCTAAACTATTGGCTGAGGTTTGATATTGACTGATTGCTACTGCTCTTTCTTTGAGCCAAACCCATAAGTGGCATGGTATTTAGAATACTTCCGAATTATATTGCTATGGTGATGAGTTTGTGTGAAACTGTTCAGCTACAGAGTTTAGCCTTGCTGAGAAAGAGAGAGAGAGAGAGAGAAATCTTAACCTGTATTATGGCCTATAGGCCACATCAGAAAATGTTCTTTAAATGCATAAAATAAAACACATGAGATTACAAATGAAAACGATGATATTGAATTATGTTATAAAATGGTTTTACAAGTTCACAATGCAGCAACATATATTTCTTTATCAAGGAGTTAAGAATACATACTTTAATTTTAGAGTAGTAAGTACAAGTGACATTTTGAGATTTGTAATTTTTCTTAATAATCTGCCACAAGTACTGCTAATACTAATGTGGCTTAAGAGTCAGAAACAGAAAGAACATAACTTTTTTTCCAGTTTGGGCTTATAGAACCCCCAACCTCCCCCACCTCCAGGCTACAAGAGGACTAGCCCTGGCTCAGGTGGAAAGAACCAAGGATGCTAGTTCCTTCTTTTCCTCTTTCAAGCAGTATGGGGATGAAGACCACATTCCTAGGGAGCATCGCTCCTGGGCCCGCAAGTGTTTTTTTCTTATTCCAGCTCTGTCAGTAATTTCCTATGTGACCAAGGTCAAATCACTTACTCATTTTGAACTTCAGTCTTCTTATTTGTGGAGAAATGGATAGACCAGATAATCTCATGAGTTCCTTTCCAGTTGTGATATATCTGATTCCATGACACTGTTGAAAATTTTCAGTCATACTAATTCTGAGAACATCAGATTATTTAGCATTCTACAGTCCTGGGTTAAAAGCATGGCTTTTCTAGTTATTAAATGTGTATTTGATGATCCACAACCTTAGTTTCTTTATCCACAAAATGGGGAACTCATATCTATTTCATAGAGTTAATGTGAAGCATCAACCAGAGAATATTCTTACTAGTTTATTTTTCTGGGTTCCATAAAGAACTTATGAAGGCTTGGTAATAACACATCCAGGTCATCATGTGACCTATAGTTCAACCTCAGAAAATGACTGGGATAGTTGTTAGACAATAATGTCCCATCTGGTGACTCATATAGCTCTTTCATGATCATGGTGTCATGGATCATGCATTGGCTGTAATCAACATTACCTATGTGTGTTAATAGCCTTGCCTTAAAAATAAAACAACTGAGGCTCCAAGATTTAAGGACTCACTTTTCACTGGCACTGTGACATTTTCCTTCAATCTCATGACATCTTGATAAAATGCCAAAAATTCCCTTAATTTCCATTAAAATTATCACAAAAATTGAGGTTTTAGGAGAAAATCTCCAAATATGGAGTAACATTCTTATTTTTAAAATTTCTTACAATCCTGCATATAGTGAAATTTTGAATTTCCTTGTGGCTTTCTTTCTTGGTAAAAAGGGAAATTGACATGAAATGGGCAGGTACTGATTTCACCAATGAAACTTTTTGCAGACATTTCAAAATTATTTCTTTTAAAAATTAAGAAGAATGTGTTCTAAGATTATTATAACTAATGTACTGCCTTATTTCTAGATTCTGATGGGGTACTCATTTGTTTATTTAAAGCATGAAAATCTTTTAAGAAACTTTGGATTCATCTAGCAGAGTACCTATCTAAGAAGAGGAATTAAGGAAGACCATGAACTTAAAATGTATGAGTCTCTTATTTTCATATGTTACTGGCTTTTAAAAGTCTCAGGAGGGTAGGTGTGGTGGTACATGCCTATAGTCCCAGATACTTGGGAGGCTGAAGCAGGAAGACTGTGAGTTCAAGACCAGTCTGGGCTACATGGGGAGAAACCTCTTATCTCAAAAAAAGTCTCAGGTGTGACTCCACCAGTGCAGAGAAGATTATAAGATATCTATAGTTATTATTGAGCTACTGGCTTTGGGAGCCCTGGGCCAAATTACATATTATCTATCTTTCTAGGAAGACTACTAACGTCACACCTTATATGTCCTTCTCTGCCTCATCCCAGGAGAAATACCTGTCTGGTCTTAGCATGACTGTTGCCACTTTTGAACCATTGCTGTAACCTTAAGCTGTGGCTTCTTTCATCCCCAGGGTAAGCCCCATGCTGTCTAAATCCTTCTCTCTCCAAGCATCTTGTGAATTTATTGGTTGGCAGAAAAATGGCATCTTCTGGGTCTCCTGGGTTGTCAACACCAGAGAAATGTGTTTAATGCACACTTACATTTCTCATAGCAGCATGGGGGATTGATAGAAATACAACCAATCAAATAAAATCTTTCTTAAAAAGTATGGCCAAGAAGAAAAGGATTATGCTCGTGAGAACCATCTTTGTAATGCTATATTACAAAATATAACATTGGAAACATTGTCTTGGTCAGGGGCCTGTTTCTGAAAAATTCTCAGGACTTTAAATTTTGAAACCAAAAAAGGGGAAAGAAAATTTCCTGTTATAGTCTGCCAAGGCAAACACACAAGCCAGTCCCACAGAAACTAGAAATCACAGGATCATGCAGACGGTCTCAAGGGGATCATCACAGGCCCTAAATGGAAAACAATTGTTCATGCAGAATGTGAGAATATGAAAAACCAATGTGGTACTTTTCCCTGACCTTGATTGGAATGATTTATTAACGCATCAGGCAGAAAAAGATGAAATTCCCTGTAGAGACCAGCTAATTTAATATTTTCGTTGTCAGTAAATAAGTCAGTACCAGATAAATGTACTCATCATGTGCTATGAAGGTTTTATTTGTTGGGGAACAAACACCAGATCTTTAAAATATTCAGTTGACTTCCATGCCAGGTTCTCTGTTGCTCTCCATGTCTGGTTATCATAGGTATCTAAGGTGGTCTCCACAATATTTATCTCCTTTGAAATGACTTTGAGAAAGTCACGCTTGAGGTGATATGCTCAAGTAGTTGTCACTGATAAAAGGACCATTTGGGAAAGAGTTCCCCTTTTAATCATGCTTAACAATTGGGCTACTCAACTAATCTACTTGTCCCTCACTCCACATTCAACTGTAGTCTCTGGCTAGAGTCATCTTTAGGAACGTTTTGTTTGGCTTATAAAGAAGGGATGGCTGTAGAACTGCCATGATCACCTTGTTGATGGGAACCGTTGTCATTCTTGCTGAACATGGGCTCTTTATAATGTGCTTTGTTCACTCAAAAACCAGTAAGATATGTCTTACTCGGCCAGGCTTATGACCTTTCTAGTCCCTGTTTTCTGACATGAATACTGTATGGGTCTAAGGTTGCCAGACACTTGTGTAGCTTATGCACTATATTGCCCTAGGGAGTATAGTAGACAGAAGTGATTTGTGTATTTCTTAGAGCAGTTTTCTAATTTATGTAAGCAAAATGTCTAGAGGAAAGTCACTTGTCTTATTTTCACAAAGGCTAACAGCTGTGGGGTGGGCTATCCTCCGCATTCAATTGTACAACCCCAAATTCCCATCAGACCATACCACATTAAGATGAGAATGGCTTAGAAGGGTAAACAGAGACCTGGAGGAAAAGGACTTTCCCAAGATTTCATAACATTTCAGAGGCAAAGCTGAAGTTGTAACCTTAACCCATCTTCCTATAATCAATCTTTCCCCTGCACTCATGTGGTATCTCTCACCTGTGCCTAATCTGCAGCTTTTTTGTGTAGCTGGTCTGTACCAGCAAATGTGCATCAAATCTTTGGTCCCAAACTAATCCCTCTCACTTGCATTATCCAAGATTCAGCACACATCCTTTCTAATTTTATTAATATTTGTAATTTTTAATATTATAAACCAGGAAATGTAGGTTTCCTTAAGATTATTTCTGTCTTAATGTTTATAGGCTGAAGATTTCCAACCATGCAGGCTGCCATTCCAAGACAGTTGGTCCATCAACCAAATCATAGCTCTTCTCATGTAACTTACCTACTCAAATACTATGCATACTCACCCCGTTTGACTATGGAATAAGTTCCATTTCTTAGCTTGGCAAATATGACCCTCTGTGATCTACCCACTGCATACTTTCTTCCATCTTAGCCTCAGCATAATTAGATAGCTCTAACAGTGTCCTCCCAGCCTGCTTGCTTTCCTCTGAACATTACCCAGGCTTTCTGGATTCTACAATTTTCCTCTAGCCATTCTACCTGCCCAAAACACTTTCTTCATCTCAAAAGCATTATTGGACCTCTATCACTAAGCTCCAAACCTTTCCTCTCCATGGAGTCTTCCCTTTTCAGCCTCTTCAGCATGAACACAGCATCTCCAAGAACACTCTACATCCCAACTACAGGTGTTACTACTTCAGAACTCTTTATGTATCTGTCTATGCACCCACTAGACCACACAGGTGGTGCAAATAGGGACAGAGACCATGACTATCTTCTTCACCACTTTTAGAACAAAGCTGGTACAGACCATGCACTCAGTAAATGATCAGTAGAATAAAAGGAAGTGGTTAGTTTGCTTACATCTGTTTATTATTTTATTCAAAGTATCTATAAAGTATATTCTCTATGCCAGGCACTAGGGAGTCACCCGTGTGCAAGAGAGGTGTGGTGTCTGCCCCATTTGAGTTCACAAATTATAGTGGAGATAGGAAAGTTTAAACGATTACCAAAATGTTTAGCAAGTGTTACTACTACTGGGCATACAGAATATGCCAAAAAGTTCATAAATCTATAATTTCAGAAGAAAATGACATTTAAATTTAGACAAGAAATATGAGTATGAATTAGTTATGTGAACAAGGTGTAAAGGGAGAGTGTTGCAAGTAGAAGGAACACATGTAAGAAGGCTTGAAAATAAGAGCCAGCACAACAGATTCAAATATCTGAGAGGAGGAGTTTAATCCAGAACACCAGAGGTTAGGAAGACATGATACTGACAAGACCTGCAGAGTCCAGAATACTCAGGGCCTTGTACACTATATAGGATGGAGTCAGACCTTAAGAGCAAAGGGAAACCTTTGAGGGATCTTAAGCAGGGATATGACATTGCTAGATTTGCCTATGATTATGTTTACCCTCACTGAATCTTCCAAGTGAGACAGTGGGGGAAGTCTCACTGTTTCCTGAATTTATATGCTAGTCAGAACCTGTGAGTTCTGGACCTGTTTTCTGATTTTCTTGTAATTAAGAAGAGAAGCCATTTCTCTCCACTCCACCCGGTCTTCCTGATGAGCCAGCTTTGAAGAAGCTGCTTTCCTGTGGTTAGACTCTGATTCCTCTTGCTTAACTTCTCGGCTTCTGCTTCTCCCAGTCTTTCCCCCAAGTGATGCTTGGCTTTAGCCACTTTTCCCGTTAATGGCTCCTCCAATTCTGATCTGCCCCAGACTTGCCTCATGGCAAGACCTCTGATGGCGCCAATTTCACCTCCTGACTCCATCTCCTGACTTGTGACTGTCAGCTTGGATGGATTTGCTCTTTGTTCCCACATTCAATTATAGTTTTGAATTGTGACTTTTTTGGACAAGGACTTTGGCTTATAATTCTTGAAAATTGTGTTTACATCTATTCTGATTTCTAAATAAGTGCTCCCAGCAATATGCACAGCAATTCCCATAGTTACATTGAAAAATCACTGCCCAGGCCCCATTCCGTCTTTGATTTCTGTCTTTGTGGGAGCACAAAGCACAATTTATGGGTCCTGAGACACTGTCTTTGTGGTGGGACTTCTCTGGCTCATGAAAGCCTTACTGGCAGCAAGCCTGACTTTGGCCATTTACACTAGCAGAAGAAGCCCTTGTAGACCTTGAGTTCACAGTTTCCTGGTAATGTTCAAAAAATACAAACCATTGAAAGTTATTCATTGTTGTTATCTATGTGGCAAAGTTTCAGGAAGAGACATACCACTCAACAGTGGGGAAATCATTTGATGTATGCTTGCACATACATGCAAACTTAAAAAACTTATAATATAGATGACATATCAATAGGCAAGTAAGTCCACAATAAAAGCAAGTGACACTTGTGTGTACAATGATCAGAGCTGGGAAAGGTCTGTATCTTTATGGAATACAGTGGGAAGAATACCAAAGATGAAAATAATTATAAATAAAATATCCAGTGAGTTACATTTATGAGATATTTTTATGGACATTAATTCATTTAATGCTTATTTGAAAAAAGGATCAGGGGTATTCCTTTTTTTTTCTGGTGGTACTAGGGTTTGAACTCAGGGCTTTATGCATGCTAGGCAGGTGCACTAGTGCTTGAGCTATAACTCCAGCCCATTTTATTCTGGTTACTTTGGAAATAGGGTCTCACTTTTTGCCCAGACCGGCATGGACCATAATCTTATTTTATGCTTCCTGAAGTTTCTGGGATAGCAGGTATTTACCACCACACCCAGATTTTTCTATTGAGATGGGGTCTTGCAAAGTTTTTTGTCAGGCTGGCCTGGAACCACTATCTTCCCAATCTCCCCTGTAGCTTGGGATGACAGGTTCATTCCACTGCACCCAACTATTAGTTGAGATGGAATCTTGCAAAATATTTGCCCAGGATGGCCTCAAACTGCAATCATCCTGGCTGGGTCAGGGGTATTCTTCAGCAAAGAACTCAGTAAATGTAACTCAGCAAATTTGAATGTGAGACATTTTGTGAACTTTGTTTTTTTCTGGTGTCTTCTATACATTATCCTCCAGTTTATTTACATGTAGGGATTAGCAATAAACCCTTCCTTTTAAAAGACAAGGAAGGATAAAGAAGGAAGGAGGAAAGGAGGATTGAAGGAAGAAGGGGAGAAAATAGGGGTGGAGGGAAGAAGGAAGGAAAAATAGAATTTGTACAAATTCACATTCACCCTCTCTAGTTGTACTTACCAGTTTAATAATTTGGGGTGAATTCTCCCACCAGGACTCTGGTACCTTTTCCAAGGTATTCTGCTACTTCTGCTTTGTTCCCTTTTCCTAGGACTTGCTTGACCCTCATAGCTGTGAGGACTATCAGACCTCTCTGCTCTTTTTTTAAAAAGTTTTTTATTCATTAATTCACATGTGCATACATTGTTTGGGCCATTTCTCCCCCCTGTCCCTCACACCCTCCCTCTCCCCCCAACACACCCTCGCTTCCAGGCAGAATCTGTTCTGCCCTTATCTCTAATTTTGTTGAACAGAAGACATAAGCAATAATAGGAAAGACAAAGCGTTTTTGCTAGTTGAGATAAGGATAGCTATACAGAAAGATTCCTAGCATTGCTTCCATGTACAAATGTATTACATTCTATGTCGACTCTTCTTGAACTGATCTTTACACTGGTTCCTGAACACTTTCCCATATTGACCTCTGTCACTTTAAGGTTTTTGTATTAGCTCTTCTAGAGTGGGGGGCATCAGACACTTTCATGTTTTGGGTTTACAACCTATGCCCATACCTCCCATATGTGCTCTCCCCTTGTCATGTGACCCAAGTCCAACCACATTGCTGTATTTGCCCTAGATTTAAAGTCCGCATATGAGGGAGAACATACGATTTTTGGTCTTCTGAGCCTGGCTAACCTCGCTCAGAATGATGTTCCCCAGTTCCATCCATTTACTGGAAAATAATATTTCATTCTTCTTCATGGCTGAGTAAAGCTCCATTGTGTGTAGGTACCACATTTTCTTAATCCATTCATTGATAGTGGGGCATATTGGCTGTTTCCATAACTGGCTATTGTGAATAGCGCTGCAATGAACATGGGTGTGCAGGTGCCTCTGGAGTAACCTGTGTCGCATTCCTTTGGGTATATCCCCAGCAGTGGGGTTGCTGGATCATATGGCAGATCTATGTTTAGATTTTTAAGAAGCCTCCAAATTATTTTTCAGAGTGGTTGTACTAGCGTGTATTCCCACCAACAGTGTATGAGGGTTCCTTTTTCCCCACATCCTCACCAACATCTGTTTTTGGTGGTGTTTTTGATGATGGCTATTCTAACAGGGGTGAGGTGGAATCTTAGTGTGGTTTTGATTTGCAATTCCTTTATGGCTAGAGAATATGAGCATGTTTTCATGTGCTTTTTGGCCATTTGAATTTCTTCTTTTGAGAAAGTTCTGTTTAGTTCAGTTGCCCATTTCTTAATTGGTTCATTGATTTTGGGAGAATTTAGTTTTTTAAGTTCCCTGTATATTCTGGTTATCAGTCCTTTGTCTGATGTATAGCTGGCAAATATTTTCTCCCATTCTGTGGGTGGTCTTTTCAGTTTAGAAACCATTTCTTTTGTTGTGCAGAAACTTTTTAATTTTATGAAGTCCCATTTGTCCATCTTTCTCTTAGTTGCTGGGCTGCTGGGATTCTATTGAGGAAGTCCTTGCCTGTACCTATTACTTCCAGAGTATTCCCTGCTCGTTCCCGTACTAACTTCAGAGTTTTGGGTCTGATATGAAGGTCCTTGATCCATTTTGAGTTGATCCTACTATAGGGGATAAACATGGATCTAGTTTCAGTTTTTTGCAGACGGAAAACAATTTTTCCTAGCAACATGTCTTGAGGAGGCTGTCTCTTCTCCATCGTATATTTTTGGCTCTTTTGTCAAAAATAAGGTGGGCATAGATGTGTGGATTCATATCCAGGTCCTCTATTCTGTTCCACTGGTCTTCATGTCTGTTTTTGTGCTAGTACCATGCTGGTTTTATTGCTATGGCTTTGTAATGCAGTTTGAAGTTGGGTATTGTGATACCTCCAGCATTGCTCTTTTTGCTGAGTATTGCCTTGGCTATTCACAGTCTCTTGTGTTTCCAAACGAACTTTAGGGTAGATTTTTCAATCTCTGTGAAAAATGTCTTTGGGATTTTGATGGTAATTGCATTAAACATGTAGATTGCTCTTGGTAGTATAGCCATTTTTACTCTGTTGATTCTACCAATTCATGAGCACTGGAGATCGCTCCACCTTCTGTAGTCTTCCTCAATCTCTTTCTTCAGAAGTTTATAGTTTTCCTTGTAGAGGTCATTCACATCCTTTGTTAAGTTTACTCCTAGGTATTTGATTTTTTTGAGGCTATTGTAAATGGGATTGTTTCCAAAAATTCTTTCTCAGCTTGTTCGTTATTGGTGTATAGAAAAACTAATGTTTTTTGCAAGTTGATTTCTTAGCCTGCCAACTTACTATAGCTGTTTATGGTGTCTAGGAGTTTTTGGGTAGAGTTTTTTGGGTCTTTAAGGTATAGGATCATATTGTTTGCAAATAGGGATATTTTGACAGTTTCTTTACCTATTGGTATTCCTTTTATTTCTACTTCTTGCCTAATTACCCTGGCTAGGAATTCTAGTTCTATGTTGAATAGGAGTAGGGATAGTGGCACCCTTGTCTTGTTCCTGATTTTAGGGGATATGGTTTCAGTTTTTCACCGTTAAGTATGATGTTGGCTGTAGGTTTGTCATATATAGCCTTTACGATGTTGAGGTACTTTCCTTCTATTCCTAGTTTTATTAGAGCTTTTATCATGAAGTGGTGTTGGATGTAGTTGAAGGCATTTTCTGCATCTATTGAGATGATCAAGTGGTTTTTGTCTTTGCTTCTGTTAATGTGGTTTATTGCATTTATTGATTTTCGTATGTTGAACCACCCCTGCATTCCTGGGATGAAGCCTACTTGGACATAGTGAATGATCTTTTTGATGTGTTGTTGAATTTGTTTTGCCATTATTTTATTGAGGATTTTGTATCAATGTTCATTAAGGAGATTGGCCTATAGTTCTCTGTTTTTGGAGGTATCTTTGTCTGGTTTAGGAATGAGTGTAATACTGGAATCATAAAATGAGTTAAGCAGTGTTCCCTCCCTTTTTATTTCATGAAACAGTTTAAGGAGGTTTGGTATTAGCTCTTCTTTAAAGGTTTGATAAAATTAAGTAGAGAATCCATCAGGTCCTGGACTTTTTTTTTTTTGGGAGACTCTTTTGCTGCTTCAATTTCATTTTGTGCTATAGATCCATTCAGGTGATTAATGTCTTCTTGGTTCAATTTTGGATGATCATAAGTATCTAGAAATCTTTCCAGTTTTCCAGCTTTTGATTTATATTTCCGTGATGATTAGTGAAGTTGAGCATTTTTTCATACACCTGTCAGCTATGTATATGACTTCTTTTGAGAACCATTTAGACCTATTGCCCACATTCAATTGGGTTATTTGTTATTTTTTGTTTGTTTGTTGTTATTGAGTTGTTTCTTATATATACTATATATCCCTTTTAGATGTATAGTTTACAAATGTCTTCTCCCTTTCTGTAGGCTGTTTCTTCACTCCACTGATTATTTCTTTTGCTGTTCAGAAGCCTCTAAGTACATGTAATTCCATTTCTCTATTTCTGCTTTTATTTCCTGTGCTTTGGGAGTAATTATCATTCATTGACTGCCAGGCATCATGATGAATATTTTGCAAACACTGATTTATTTAATGTATGCATTCAAATGACATAGTGTCAAAGATTAGTATTACCTCCATACTTTAAAGAATTTTTGTGGTAAAACCTACAACGTAACTTTTACCATTGTAAGCATGTTTAAGTATGCAGTATAGTAGTGTTCACTCTATGTATATAATGATGCAATGTTTAACAGATCTCTAGAAAGTTTGTATATTGAAAGCCTGTAGCCATCAAACATCTCCCTTTCCCCCTTCCTTGTCATAGAATGCCTGACAACCAGCATCCTATTTTCTGCATATATGAATCTTATGTTAGATACCTCATACAATTGAATTAACAGAGTATTAGAAGTTCTGTGATTGGTTTATTTCACATATTATAATGTTCTCAAGGTTAATTCACAGTGTACCATATGACAGGATCTCTTTTTTAAGGCTGACTAATAATCAACTATATGAATATAACATTTTCTTTATCCATTCAGCCATCAATGGACATTTAAGTGGCTGCCACTTCTTAGCTATCACAAATAATACTGCAATGAACATGGGTTCATAAATATCTCCTTAAGATCCTGTTCCTAATTCTTTTGGATATATACCAAGAAGTTTGACTGCTGGATCATACAGCAATTATATTTTAATTTTTTGAGGAACCTCCACACTTTTCCTTAGTGGCTGCACTAATTTACATTCCCACCTGCAACGTACAAGTGTTCCAACTCTTGCATATGTTTGTCAATACTTACTGTGCTAGTACAACACTGTATTTGACTACTGCAATTTGTAATGCATTTTGAAATCAGGAAGGATAAGACCTCAAGCCTTCTTTTTCTTTATCAAAATTGTTCAGTTATTCTTTTGAGATTCTATACAAATTTCAGGATTTTTTCCTAATTATGCAAAAAACAACATTAAGATTTTTATAAGAATTGCATTGAATGTGTACATAACTTTAGGTAGCCTGGGCATTTTAATGATATTAAGGTCTTCCAATCCATAAACATGGGACATTTTGTATTTATTTGTGTTGCCTTTAATTTTTTCAGCAATGTTTTGCAGTTTTCAGTGTTTAAATAATTCACATCCTTGGATAAGTACATTCATAGGTATTTTAATATTTTTTGATGCTATTGATTTTGTATCACAAAATTTCTTTGAATTGGTTTATTAGGTCTAATTATCTTTGTATACTTTTCAGGATTTTCTATATATAATATCATATTATTCCAAGCAGAGATAATTCTAATTTTTCTTTCCAATCAGTGCCTTTTATTTCTTGATTATTTCTCTGGTTAGGACTTCCATTACCATATTCAATAGAAGTGGTACAAGTTGGAATGTTTGTCTTCTTCATCTAAAAAGAAAGCATTCAGTTTTTCTCCATTGAGCATTAATGGTAGCTGTGGGCTTTTCATATATGACATTAGTATGTTGAGGCAATTTATTTTTGTTTTTAGGTTGTTGAATGTTTTTGTAATGAAAGTGCAGTTGAATTTTGTCAAATGCATTGTCTGTATCAATTGACATGATCATTAGGTTTCTATCCTTCATTATGTTAAAATGATGTTTAATGTGGATTGATTTTCATATGTTGAGCCATCTTTGCATTCTGAGGATAAATTACATTTGATCATTGTGTATGAATGCTTTTAATATGTTGTCAAATTCAGTTAGCTAGTATTTTTTATTAACTTTTGTGTCAATATTTTCAGAGATTTTGATTTGCAGTTTTCTTTTCTTATAGTATCTTTATCTGATTTTGGCATCAGAATAATGCTGGCCTAAAAGGAATCTGGAAATTCTGTTCCCATCTCTTCAACTCCTTTTTAAACAATTTTATTTTGATAACACCTATCTTGGAGTACAGTGTGATAACTCAATACATATGCACAATTTGTGATGATCAAATCAGGGCACTTAGAATATCTATATCTTTAAACATTTTAAACTAACAACAGAAATTTATTTTCTCACAGTTATCAAGGCTAGAATTCCAGGGTCAAGGTGCCAAGAAATTTGGTTTCTCACTTCTTGGTCACACTTTCTTTATTGCTTTGCTGCAGCTTTCCTTTTTGCTGATGTGAAGAGAGAAAAATCTTTGCTATTTTCCCCCTTCTAATAAGAACAACAATCCTTTTGGATAAAATCCTACTCTTGTGAACTATTTTAAATTTCCTTAAATAAATTACTTCTCTCAAATAAATATGCATTTTTACCTTCCCAAAATAAATATGAATTTGGAGAGGTGGCACAATTCAGTCCAAAACAAGGATTTTAATGCATTTACACTTAGAGTAACTACCAAGAAGGAAGACTTACTATTGCTATTTTGCTAATTGCTTTCTGTGTGCCTTATAGGTATTTATCCCTCTTTTCCTCTATTGCTACCTTCCTTTGTATTTCATTGATGTTTTCATAATGACATGCTTTGGTTCTGTCATTCTTTTTCTTTTTTTTCAATCCATTTATTCACATGTGCAAACAATGTTTGGGTCATTTCTCCCCCTGCCCTCTGCACACACCCTCTCCCCCTAGAACCCCTTGCTTCCAGGCAGAACCTGTTCTGCCCTTATCTCTAATTTTATTGAAGAGAAGACATAAGCATAATAAGAAACACAAAACATTTTTTCTAGTTGAGTTAAGGATAGCTCTACAGAGAGTCTTAACATTGCTTCCATGTACAAATGTGCTATAACCCAAGTTGATTCATCTCTAGCTGATCTTTTCTCTAATTCCTGATCCCCTTCTCATATTGACCTCTGTCACTGTAAGTTCCAATGGAGTGGGGACATCAAACACTTTCATGTTTTGGGTTTATTACCTATCCCCATACCTCCCATATGTGCTCTCCCCTTGTCATGTGACCCAAGTCCAACATTGCTGTATTTGTCCTACATTTAAAGTCCGCCTATGAGGGAGAACATATGATTTTTGGTCTTCTGAGCCTGGCTGACCTCACTCAGAATGATGTTCTCCATTTCCGTCCATTTAATTGCAAATGATAAGATTTCATTCTTCTTCATGGCTGAGTAAAACTCCATTGTGTATAAATACCATATTTTCTTAATCCATTCGTCAGTGGTGGGGCATCTTGGCTGTTTCCATAACTGCCTATTGTGAATAGCACTGCAATAAACATGGGTGTGTCTGTGCCTCTGGAGTAACCTGTGTTGCATTCCTTTGGATATATCCCCAGCAGTGGGATTGCTGGATCATATGGCAGATCTATGTTTAGATTTTTAAGAAGCCTCTATTTTTTTTCCAGAGTGGTTGTACTAGCTTGCATTCCCACCAGCAGTGGATTAGGGTTCCTTTTTCCCCACATCCTCACCAACACCTGTTGTTGGTGATGTTTTTGATAATGGCTATTCTGACAGGGGTGAGGTGGAATCTTAGTGTGGTTTGGATTTGCATTTCCTTTATGGCCAGAGATGGTGAGCAATTTTTTCATGTGTTTTTTGGCCATTTGAATTTCTTCTTTTGAGAAAGTTCTGTTTAGTTCACTTGCCCATTTATTTATTGTTTCATTGATTTTGGGAGATTCCGTTTTTTAAGTTCCCTATATATTCTGGTTATCAGTCCTTTGATGTATAGCTGGCAAATATTTTCTCCCACTCTGTGGGTGGTCTCTTCAGTTTAGAGATCATTTCTTTTGTTGTGCAGAAGCTTTTTAATTTTATGAAGTCCCATTTGTCTATACTTTCTCTTAGTTGCTGGGCTGCTGAGGTTCTATAGAGGAAATCCTTGCCTATACCTATTACTTCCAGAGTGTTTCCTGCCCCTTCCTGTACTAACTTCAGAGTTTTGGGTCTGATATTAAGGTCCTTAATCCATTTTGAGTTGATACTAGTGCAGGTTGATAAACATGAATCTAGTTTCAGTTTCTTGCAGGTGGATAACCACTTTTCCCAGCAACATTTGTTGAAGAGGCTGTCTTTTCTCCAACATATATTTTTGGCCCCTTTGTCAAAAACAAGTTGGTTATTGTTGTGTGGCTTCATATTCGGGTCCTGTATTCTGTTCCACTGGTCTTCATGTCTGTTTTTGTGCCAGTACCATGCTATTTTTATTGCTATGGCTTTGTAATACAGTTTGAAGTTGGGTATTGTGATACCTCCAGCATTGCTCCTTTTGCTGAGTACTGCCTTGGCTATTCACAGTCTCTTGTGTTTCCAAATGAATTTTAGGGTACATTTTTCAATCTCTGTGATGAAAGTGATTGGGATTTTGATGGGAATTGCACCAAACATGTAGATTGCTCAAAAAGAATGTCTACCCTAGATTTGTAAGTTGATTTTGCATCCTGCTATCTTGCTATAGCTGTTTATGGTGTCTATGAGTTTTTGGGTAGAGTTTTTTGAGTCTGTAAGATATAGGATCATAACACCTGCAAATAGGGATATTTTGACAGTTTCTTTACCTATTGGTATTCCTTTTATTTCTACTTATTGCCTAATTGCTCCTGCTAGGAATTCTAGCACTATGTTGAATAGGGTTGGGGGTAGTGGGCAACCTTGTCTCATTCCTGATTTTAGAGGAAATGGTTTCAGTTTTTCACCGTTAAGTATGATGTTGGCCTAGGTTTGTCATAGCCTTTAAAATGTTGAGGAACATTACTTTTATTCCTAGTTTTCTTAGAGTTTTTATCATGAAGTGGTGTTGGAGCTTGTCAAAGGCTTTTTCTGCATCTATTGACATAACCAAGTAGTTTTCATTTTTGCTTCTATTAATGTCCTGTATTACATTTAGAGATTTGCATATGATGAACCTCCCCTGCATCCCTGGGATGAAGCCAATTTGGTCATGATGGATGATCTTTCTGATGTGTTGTTGGATTTGGTTTGCCATTATTTTATTGAGGATTTTTGCAACAATGTTCATTAAAGAGATTGGCCTATAGTTCTCCATTTTAGAGGTGTCTTTGTCTGGTTTTGGATTTAGAATAATATTGGCTTCATCAAATGAGTTAGGCGCTGTTCCTTCCAATTCTATTTAGTAGAACAGTTTACAGAGGGCTGGTATTAGTTCTTTAAGCATCTGATAAAATTCATAGGACAATCCATCAGGTCCTGGACTTTTTTGGGGGGGAGACTATTTATTGCTGCATCAATTTCATTTTGTGTCACAGATCTATTCAGGAGATTAATATCCTCATGGTTAAGTTTTTGATGGTCATAAGTATCTAGACATCTGTCCATTTTTTCAAGATTTTCAAATTTATTAGAATACAGGTTCTCAAAGTAGTCTCTGATGATTTCCTGGATTTCCGTGGTGTTACTTGTTATCTCCCATTTTGCATTTCTGATTTTACTGATTTGTGTTTCTTCTCTCCTCATTTTAGTCAGGTTTGCCAGGGGTCTGTTAATCTTATTTATTTTTTCAAAGAACCAGTTTTTTGTTTCATTGATTCTTTATATTTTGTTTTGTTTGTTTGTTTCTGTTTTATTAATTTCATCCCTTATTTTTATTATTTCTTTCTATCTGCTTGTTTTGGGATTGCTTGTTCTTGTTTTCAAGGACTTTGAGATGTAGCATTAGGTCATTGATTTGAGATCTTTCTGACCTTTTAATATATGCACTCATGGCTATAAACTTTCCCCTTAAGACTGTCTTTGTTGAGTCCCATAGGTTCTGGTAGGTCATGTTTTCATTTTCATTACCTTCCAGGAACCTTTTAATTTCCTCTTTTATTTCATCAATGACCCATTGATCATTGAGCAATGTGTTGTTCAGCTTCTGATTGTTTGCATGATTTTTACTGTTGTTTTTGTTCTTGAGTTCTAGTTTTAATGAATTGTGATCAGATAGAATGCATGGGATTATTTCTATTTTCTTATATTTGCTTAGGCTTGCTTTGTGCCCTAAGATATGATCAATTTTGGAGAAGGTTCCATGATCTGATGAGAAGAATGTATATTGTGCAGAAGTTGGATGAAATATTCTGAAAACATCAGCTAGATCCATTTGATCTATGGTGTGATTTAGTTCTAGAATTTCTTTATTGATTTTGTTTAGATGACCTACCTTTTGGTGATGGGAGGTTATTAGAGTCTCCCAATACCACTGTGTTTAGGTCTTTCAGAGTATGCTTGATGAAATTGGGTGCATTGATGTTGGGTGCATATAGGTTGATAATTGTTATTTCTTTTTGATGTATTTCCCCTTTTATTGGTAAGGAGTATCCTTCTTTATCTCGTTTGATCAATGTAAGTTTGACGTCTACTTTGTCCTAGATAAGCATTGCTACTCCAGCCTGTTTTGGGGGGCCATTGTCTTGGTAAATCTTCTTCCAGCCTTTCACCCTAAGCCAGGGCTTGTTTCTGTCAATGAGATGGGTCTC
This sequence comes from Castor canadensis, assembly GCF_047511655.1. Classification (NCBI taxonomy): domain Eukaryota; kingdom Metazoa; phylum Chordata; class Mammalia; order Rodentia; family Castoridae; genus Castor; species Castor canadensis. The sequence goes on from NC_133405.1 coordinate 5,966,045, forward strand.
CTGTAAGCAACAGATTGTAGGATCTTCCTTTTGAATCCAGTTTGCCAAAAGATGTCTTTTGATGGGAGAATTAAGTCCATTATCATTCAGTGTTAGTATTGATAGGTATGTGGTGATTCTTGTCATTAATTGTTTTTGTTGTTTAAGGGTTTGATTGTGTGCAGGTGAATCAATGGTACTCTCTACTTTCTTGCCTTTTCTTCTCCCGTGGTTTGGTACTGCCTCTCCTTTCATGGTTTTGATTGCTTTCAATTTCTGTGTGCACAATTCCTTAAAGAATCTTTTGTAGTTGAGGCTTGGTGGTCATATATTGTTTTAGTTTCTGCTTATCATGGAAGCCTTTTATTGCTCCATCTATTTTGAATGATAGTTTTGCTGGGTAGAGTATCCTAGGGTTGAAGTTATTTTCATTTAATGCCTGGAATACCCCACTCAATGCTCTTCTTTCTTTTAAGGTTTCCGTTGAGAAATCTGCTGTGGTTTTGATGGGTTTACCTTTATATGTTACTTGTTTTTTCTCTCTTACAGCCTTCAATAGTCTATCTGTATTCTCTGTGCTTGTTGTTTTAATGATAATATGTCGTGGGGGTAGTTCTATTTTGGTCGAGTCTGTTTGGTGTCCTGGAGGCTTCCTGTACCTGAATGGGCATAGTTTTCTCTAGATTTGGGAAAGTATGTTATTATTTTGTTGAATATATTACGCATTCCTTTTGCTTGTACCTATTCTCCTTCTTCAATGCCCATGATTCTCAGATTTGGTGTTTTGATGGAGTTGGTGAGTTCTTGCATATTCCTTTCACAGATATTGAGTTATTTGACTAATTGCTCTTCAGTTTTTCCTTTAATTTCCATTTCATCTTCAAGTTCTGAGATTCTGTCTTCTGCTTGTTCTAGTCTGCTAGAGTGGCCTTCTATTGTGTTTTGTATTTCTGTTTCATTCTTTTTTCTGAGGTTTTCCATATTATGGGTCACTTCCTCTTTAATATTGTCAATTTTCATCCTTAATTCACTAATCTCTCTATTTATGGTGTTGTCTGTTTCACTTTGGTGTTTATTTAGGACTCTTATGAGTTCATTTATTTGTTTTTGTGTGTTCTCATATTCATTATTTTTGTTGTCTTGGAAGTTCTTGAGTGCCTCTTGTACGTTTGGTTGGTCATGTCTAGTAACATCTCCCTGAAATTCTGTGATTACTTGCAGGATTTCTTCTTTCAGAGTGTTCTTGTGGGCTTCCTTGGGTTCCTTGGTATAGTTTATCTTTGTTTTGTTGGAGTCTGGAACTGGGTATCCGTTTTCTTCATTTTCCTCAGAATTCTGTATTAATTTATTTTGGGGGGGCAGAATGGTTTCCATCCCTTTTTTGTCTTCCCATCCCTCTACTTGGTACTGTTTCTGTCCCTGGTCTGTGTGCAATTTAGTGTTAGCTACCTTACAATAGTAAAACTAACAAAACCAAGACAGAAAAAGAAAAAGGAAACAAAGTATCAACAGGGAGAGGTGGTGGACAATCAAACAGTGAACAAGACAAACAAATACTTGAAAAAAAGAAATAAAAAATCCCCAGTTCAGGAACAATAGAATTTCAGTCTTAGTAAGTCTGGTGTTACTCCTTTAGTATCCAGTCCTGTTTGTCTGCTTATTTGCTCACCTGTTGTTCTGCGTCTCCTGAGCAGATTTGGAGCCGTCATCTGGTAGTGCTGGAGCCTTCCTGTTTTCTTAGAGTAACATGGCATGGAAAAGCTTTTTACAGGCTGGGGATTCAGAGTTTGGGAGTTTTGTTTTTTCTTTTTTTTTTTTTTTGCCAAGTTTGGCTCCAGCAGGAAAGTTTTCTGTTTAGTCTGCTGAAGGTCTCCCAAGCATGTTTGGAGCTGGCAGCCAGCAGGCTGGTGGGCAGAAGCATGGTAGGGAAGCGGCCCACCTGTTCTTTCAGTGTATCATGGCGTGGAGAAGCCTTTTACGGTCTAAGGGTTCAGGGTGCTAAAGTTTCATCTCTCCCTGGTGCTTTTCCTCAGCCAAGTGTGTCTCCAGCATCTCAGCAAGGTCTCTGGTTTAGAGTTCAAGTTGTCTGCATCTGTGTTCCAGTTGCCATTTTGCATCCCCTTGAATACCCCACTGCTTTTGTCCTTTTTGTACTTCCACAGTCCTTCACAGTTTTTGTTTCCACATCTTTCTTAAACTTTTCAGCTGCTTCTTAGTTGCTGTGTAGATCCACCCATTTATATCCTGGAGTCCTGAAGTCATACAGCCTTGGGAGTCACTCTCCAACCACCTTCTAGCTTGTGCCTGATGCTGGGTTTTGTCTCCCCATTATTTTTCTTTGTTTACCTCCTGCAGGTATTTTCTTTTTGGTTATCATGAGGATTTCATAAAATATAACCATCTACTTTAAACTGATAAAAATTTGTCTTTAATTATATACAAAACTGTACTCCTTTACCTCTTCCCCAATGTTATCAATGTCAAATTACATATTTTCATCCATTAACAGTTTTATAATCATAGTTATTGCTTATACTTTTATCTTTTGAATCCATTATTAAGATTATTGTTAATTTACATGCCACAATTATTATAAGATTTGGTACTGTCTTTATATTGACCTTTATAAATATCTTAATTTTTGTATTATGTTGTGTTGATGTTTGCATGCTAGGTAAGTGTTTTAGCACTAAGCTAATATCTCCAGTCTTTGTTTGCTTTATTTTCAGACAAAATCTTCCACGTTGCCCAGGCTGTCCTCAAACTTGGGATCCTAGTGACTCAGTCTTCTGAGTGCTGGGGTTATAACATGCACTACCACACCTGATTTATACTTTATTTTTCAAAGGCAGTTTTACTAGATTTATTTTCTTCTTTAGGAAGGTTTTCCTTTCAGTGACTTGATATATCATCCCAATTGCTTGTGATTTACATCACTTTTGCTGAGAAATATACTGACAATCTTAAGGGAAATTCTTGTACATACAAGTTGTTTTTCTCTTGTTGCTTTCAAAATTCCTTGACTTTTTGTCTTTTGTCAGCTTGATTACAAGGCATAGTCATAGTTCTTTATGCTTCTTGTATTTGTGTACATTTCCATCCCTAGATTTGGGAAGTCTTCTGCCATTATTTGCTCAAATATGCTCTCTTCCCCCTTCTGTCTATCTGCTCCTTCTGAAATTCTACTAATGCATACATTAGTCCACTTGATGGTGTCTTATAAGCTTCTAAAACTTTACTGACTCTTCTTCATTATCTTTTTCTTTTTGTTCCTCTGACTCAATAAATTTAAATGGCTTGTTTTAGAGTTCAATGGGTTTTTTTCCTTCTGCTTGATCAAATATGATATTGAACCCCTCTAGTGAATTATTTAATTTGCTGTTTATAGTCTTCAGCTTCTGGATTTCTGTTTTGTTATAGCCATCATCTCACTGATATTAATATTCTCTTTTGTTCATTTATTATTTCCCTGATTTTGTTTAACTGTGTATTGTATTCTTTTGTAGTTCATTGAGTTTTGTAAAAATGATTGTTTTAAATTTGTTGTCTCATTATTTCTAGATCTCTGTTTCTTTTGGGTTGGTTTCAGGAGACTTGTTTTGTTTCTTTCATTTAGCCATGGTTCCCTATTTCTCCAAAGTCTTGTTATTTGTTGCTGAGATTTGTGCATTTGTAAAAACAGCCAACTCTCCCTGACTTTATGAACTGGCTTCCTTCAGGGGAAGAGCTTCACTGATTAGCTCAGCTACAGATTTTGATGATCTGTCAAACTTTTTCTGGAAATGTATCTTCTTTGGGCTTATGCATGTATTTCCTCAACTAGAGAGTTTTGTTGGCTTCTTATTTGAGAAAGCATAATGTCCTGCTTCCTCTGCAGCATATCTACAGTGTTTCAGTTTTTTAGGTGCTACAACAATCCCACAAACTCTTTTTCATTCTCAGTGGCCCCCAAACATTTAAAGTATGTCAGATCACAATTAGGAAAGAAAGAAAGAAGTCCCTCAGGCAGGTACCCCAAAATCCCAAAATCTGGGATATTTTAGACATACATTCCATTCTTCTCTTTCTACCACAAAAGAGAAGCTGCAGTTGAGTGTTTTTTCCCATTCATATTGAGTTGTGCCAGCTTGGGCAAAGGCTATGACAGGTGAAATAGTTTCATACCTAGTTCAATTTAACTGTCTTAGCATGCACTTACCTGTGGTACTGAGACCTCTTAACTTTGCTTTTGCAGTTCTCATAAAAGTTTTGGACTATATATTATTGTTAGGTCAGTATCTGTGTGGAAGAATCAAGTTTACAGTTTTCTATTCTTCCATCTTACTCCATCTTTATGCATTTTAAAGGATGAGCAACTTAAGACTCAGAAAGATTAGATGAATTTCAAAAAGGTACATAGTGAGGAAGTTGCAGAACTAAGATGTGAATAAAAGATGTCCGAGTCCATGCCTGTGTGTTTACTATCTGTACCCCATACTGCAGCTGGCGTTCAATGAGATGGTGAAGAACTATGCAATCTGAAACCATTTGGCTCAGGGGCAAAAAGCTGTAAAACTGAATCAAATGTGAAATAGTTTCCTTTCCAATTAGCAATTATATTTATTTAGACAAATTAATGTGTAGAACATTTTGAATCATTTACATTAAAATATGTATTTTATGTGTAAAATATGCTTTTTAAAGAATGAAAAAAATAATATTCAGTTTTTTAAAAAAAATCACTTACTTGAGAATTACTTCCTTGCCCGGAGCATGTTATATGGTTAGTTAGTGGTGAACCTTGAATTAACCCTATAACTTCATATCCCTAATCCTCACTTGTGATACGGAAACTATTCTGAATTCTGCTTTTCAACTCTTAAATCACATTATAGCATGGGAACTGGTGTTTAATGAGTGTGAGTAGGAATGAAATACAGATATTCCAAAGTCAGAAATAGTCAACAACAAGAATCCAAGGGCTCAACTTAGATGACCAACAGCAAATGATTAAATAAAGAAAATGTGGTACATAATTTTTATGATGGAGCAATAAAGAATGAAATTATGTCATTTGAAGGAAAATGGATGGAAGTGGAGATCCATTCATGTTAAGTGAGATAAACCAAGCTCAAAAAGACAAATATCACATTTCCACTCACATGCAGAATCTAGACCTAAAAATATTATAATATGACATGATTGTAACTGAAGGACTAGGAGGTGAGCCAGTGGGAGGCAGAGGAAGAAAGGAGAGGGTGATGGAGGTGGGAGGTGAAAATGATCTAGGTATGTTGTGTATATGTATTAAAATAGCAGGATGAAACCCATTAGAAACTATTTAAAAGGAATGGGTAGGGAGGATGGATTAAGAAAGAGTGATATAGGTCAGGTGAATTTAATCAAAAAGTACATCATATACATGTATGGAAATGTTACAATGAAACCCTTTTGCATAATTAATTTGTGGTAATACATTTTGTCTTAAAAAAAGGAGAAAAAAGAATGCAGTTCCTCATCTCTTGAAGTATTTTCATGGCCACTAATAGTAGTATTAAAAACAGAGAGGGCCTTCTTAAGAGCTGTTTTGCAGACTATGGGGTTGGATTATGTGTTCTAGAGCTAATATGTGGAGAGCATTGGAGTGGAAGAATCTAAGACCAATCAATACCCAGTTCTCTCATGAGTCTACTTCATTCAACTTTTTCCCAGCTTCCAGAATTCTCTATGTGTTTCCAGTAGTACCAGAAAATGAGTAACTCTCTGATGGCAACTAGGGTACAGAAGCAGACAGTGTGAGCTCCGTGAATCAAAAACCTTGCTGAGACACCAGAGCCACACTTGGCAGAAAAAAGTTCACCAAGAGGAATTAGGGCTTAGACACCCTGAACCCCAAGGATATACAAAGCTTCTCCATGTCACATTAAACCAAGAAAACAGGAGGAATCCCACATCAGCAGATGCCAGAACCAAACCTGCATGGAGACATTCAGCAGACAAACAGGATGGCTGGTGAACCACAGAGCTGATCTCTGGAACCTGAGGACAAGCCACACCTCACTGAGAGAGGACCTGACTAAGCATCTGCTGCTGAAAGACAGGGAAAAAAAACTGGTGAGTCTCCCCAAACACCTGGCGAGACTAAGACAGAGCTTCTGCTTAAATACCAACACCAGGACTGGATGCTGAAGGACTGACACCAGAATTACTAAGACTGAAATTCTATTGTTCCTGAATGTGGAATTTTTTTATTGTTTCTTTGTTTAGTTCCCTGTTTGTTTGTTCACCACCTCTCCCTGTTGATTACTTTCTTTTTTCTTTTTGTTTCTTGGTTTTGATAGTGTTACTATTGTAAGTTAGTTAACACTAAATTACACACAGACCAGGGACAGAAACAGTACCAAGTAGAGTGATGGGAAGACAAGAAAAGGATGGAAACCATTCCCCCCCAAAATAAATTAATACAGAATTCCGAAGGAAATGAAGAAAATGGATACTCAGTTCCAGACTCTGACAAAACAAAGATAAGCTATACCAAGGAACCCAAGGAAGCCCACAAGAACACTCTGAAAGAAGAAATCCTGCAAGTAATCACAGAATTTCATAATCAGATATCACCTCCCTCCAGTAAGAATAGCTATTATCAAAAAGACAAAAGATAAAAAGTTCTGGCAAGGATATGGAGAAAAGGGGACACATTCGTTATTGAGAATGTAAACTAGCATGACCATTATGGAAACCAGTATGGAAGTTCCTAAAAATAAAATCAAAAGTAGCACTAGCATATGTATTGGGTATACAAAGACAAGAAATGAGATCAGTACATCAAAGAGACATCTGCACCTCCATGTTTATTGCACCAGTATTCACAATTTGTAATAAATGAGAAATGCAAACAACCTATGTGACAATCAATTGGTGAATGAATAAAGGACATATAGTACATGTACACAATGAACTTCTCTTCAGATATAAGGACAAAATACTGTCATTTTTGGCAACATGGATGGATTTAGTTAACATACTTTTCTCAGTATGTTAACTGAGAAAAGCCAGGTGCAGAAATACAAGTACCTCATGACCTCTCTTATGTTTGGGATATTTAAAAAGTTGATCACATAAAAGTTGAGAATAGAACAGTGGTTAACAGAGACTAAGAGTATGCAGGGGAGGGATGGGGATAGTTTAATCAATGGATATTAAGTTATTGTTAGATGGAAGCAAGACACTCTTGTGTGACATTGCACAGTAGGGTGACTATGGATAATGATATCATGTATTTTTATTTCAAAAACGTTAGAAAAATGACTTTAAATGTTTTCAACATAAGGAAATATGAACTTTTGAAAAGGTAGATATATTTAACATAATTTGAACATTATACAATTCATACATGCATTGAAATATCACATTGTACCCAATAAATATGTACAATTTTATGTATTCATTAAAAGTAAATAGTAGTCATAATCCTTGTATGTATTGCCTCATTAAATGCATCTGTTTGCCTTTAAGTATCTGAAACCCACAAATCCAATAATACGAGAAGAAGGTAAGTGTTGAAAGGGAGGAAAGCTTCCCTTGTCATCTGGAAGCTGTCTTGTCACTCACAGCCAGACTTTGATGTTCTCCTGCTGAACACATCAGACAAGGCCATTTGGTGGCCCTGATGTATCAAGACAACAGTATTCATAATCAAGCCAGAGTAAAGGAAAACATGAGAACATTATCCAAACCACAAACTATTCTCCTGGTTAATATGAATAACTGATACTTTTGTTTTTATTTTTAACTATTTGCAGCTTTATTATTCAGTTCTCCCATATTCTATATAAAAATTAAGATACCCAAATATTAGAATGCTTCCTGATAGCATTTAATTCATTGAAGAGAGCCTCACTTCCTTGAATCCTCCCCAAATCACCTAATGTGATTCTAAATCCTATAAATGATTTCTGTCCACATCTTCTTGTAACTCTATACAATTTCTTACCATATTTGGTCACCCTCATTGCAATGGATCAATAACCCTGACTTATTTGACTAAAGTTTGCTTCTGATGGTCTCTGACTTGAGGAAATTGGCAGTGTAGTCTTTGCCAAATGTAGCCTGCTATCAGTTGAGATGCTTGGAGCAGAGAAGTCATCTAGATTCACCTCTGTAATGACAGGTATTTCATTAATGCCACCTCCTCCCCAAAGTTTTTCTGGATGTGCTAACTTGGAAACAGTCCCTCCATCCCTTGCCATCCCATTGCACTTACAGTGTCGTCCATTATGACCCAAGTCTCACTCTCTCTGGAGCACATTCTAGTAGATAGCAGAGGCTAATGTGAGACAGCATCAGTCTTGGAGTCATAGGGTTCTGGGTTTGAATCCCAAAACTTTTCCACCAAAAGCTGTGTGGCCTTAGGTAAGGCATCTATAAAGCTTCAATTGCTTATATTTCTAAGTAAAGAAAATTATAGTACCTAACTCATTTATCTTGTGAGTAATTAATGAGATAATGTATCCAAAGCATTTAGACTACTATCTGGTACTCAATCAATATTAAATGAATTAGAGTTGCTATTATTACTATTATTATGGAAAGTTTTTCATCTCTGAAGTCTTATACCTCATAAGGATAAAAAAAATGCTCAACGGGACCGAAATCATAAATTATGTTCAAGGCCTCCCTCAGTTAATCTGGGGCTTGGGGAACTCCTACCTCTTCATCCCTCCTCCTCCCCTTAGGTACCCTTGATTTGCACTGCAATCCACAGTGGTAGAAACATTTCCCATGTTTTCCCCCTAATAAATAGTCTTGACTGACCTTGGCTTTGCATGGGGTAATAACACGGTCAAGTATACTGATCTTGGCCTTGTTTAACCTTTCCTAAACTTCTTTTTTTTTCTTCCCAGGCTTCATTGTCAGACACTTAACTCCTTCTTTACCATTTTTCTTTACCTCCTTTTTCTTTCCCAAAGTGATTGGGTAGAACAGAATGTGAATTACAAAAATTGAGAGAGATAATTTCCCTATATACAAAGTTGTATGAGCTAAGATCTCAAAAGCTATTCAAGCAAACTGCCCTGGGCTCTCAGAAAAAGAGAACATCCTTCCAATCCTAGGAATGAGGATTCATAGAAGCTACATAAAGAAAGCAGTCACTGAACAATACGAGGGATGAACAGAAGAGACTAGAGATAGGAGACCAAGAGAGCTCTCAGAAGGCTGCCAAAATAGTCAAGTGAAAAAGTCCTAAGAGACCAATTTAAGGAAGTGAGGGTAGGCAGGAACGGAAAGGAAGGCGTAAGTAAGAGCAACTTGTGTCACAGAATCCACATGAGGTAGCATGTTAGTGGGGACACAGCCTGTGAATGAACTCTGGTATCCAATGCTAGTAGATCTATGCTACTAAGCTGGGTGCCCTTAGGCGTGTCACTTCTCCCCTTTGCCTCATTTTTCTCACCTGTAAAGTGGTAACACTAAGTATCTACTTTGTAAGATTGTTGTGGAAAAGACTTGATGAAATAACATTCTGTTTTCATAATTTTGATGCAATAACTCTGCAAACATCTGGATATTATTCCCAGGAAAAAGGAGTTAATGGCAGAATCTGTTACTGCAGCACTTGGAGATCTTGGACCACTTGAAAGTATTTCTTCAATTTTTCAGCATTACTCTGGGCTGTTCTCACTCAATGGTGGTGGCATTACTGTCTTGATGGGAGACTTTCCCTTTCCCAGAGCATGTTCACCCTGGAGCAGTGGGAATTTTAAATGGTTTGTTATGGAACTTATATCTGGCCATAGCCAAAAGGAGGCCTGGTGGTGGGTTAAAGAAGTCTGTCCACACTTTTGTCTGTTGGAATGACAGGAGGAGTCGATTCTACCCATGGTTTTGTGAGAGAGCTTCCTCATAAAACCACTTCCTCAAATTCTCTGACTCCGGAAGGGAAGCATTCACACATGACACCTTTTAAAACTAAAAATAGACCTACCTTATAACCATTCCATCTGACTATTGGACACATATCTGAAGGAGTGTAAATCAATATACAACACAGATATCTGTATATGCATATTTATTGCAGCTCTGTTCACAATAGCCAAAATGTGGGATCAGCCAAGGTGCCCAACAACTAATGAATGGATAAAGAAAATATGATATACATATATACCATGGACTATTACCCATTAATAAAGAGAAATGAAATTATGTCATTTGAAGGAAAATGGATGGAACTGGAGATCATAATGTTGAGTGAGATAAGCCAAGCTCAAAAAGCAAAATCTTGTATGCTCTTGCTCATTGGTGGAACCTAGATCAAAAATAATACTGAGTAAAATAATAATTGGAAATGAATGTGAAAGGGGAATTGTCATGAGGTATGACAGAAGGGAGGAGAAGGAAAGAAAAGAATATTGAGGGGTGAAGAGGTTCGAAGTGTGCTGCATATATATATGAAGACAGCATAATGAAACCCGCCAAATACTGTTTGAAGGAGAGGGGAAGAGGCAGAAGGGAAATAAGAATATAATGGAGAGGGTGAACTTTAAGGTGCAGTATATGGAATTATCTCAATGAAATCCCCCCATATTGTTAAACTCTGAGAATTCAAAAATAGAATAAAACTATTAAAAATACCATTATAGCTATTTAACAATGGTAAGACATGGGCATACTTTTTTTGTGCTTCTTTTGCTGCATGACTAATTGGGACTTGAGGGAAGCATTGGGCAGCATCCTGTTTCATCTGCTGTGGCAAACACTTCTGTCTAGAGAACATGTTTCCTGGGAGTGAACAGGAGAAATATGAAGATCATCATTAGCGACAACATTTTGCTTCCTTTAAGCATGTTACCTTGTTAAAGCATGTGCTGAAAGTCAATGGTGGTAGTTTGAAGATGAGATTAGCAAAAAGACTGTTTTAAGTTGATATGACCAGGGTGTTCCAACCTTTTCAAAAAAATGTGAAACATATCTTCACAAAATAATACTATAACAATCAACACAAGTAACCTACTACAGCTGGTGGTATCCTTTCTTCTGAATTTGTATTTCTCTCTCCTTTGCCCTTCTGTTTAGTTTTTGTGCTTATACATGCATCCCTGAGCACTGTATTGTTTAGTTTTGTCTCTTTGAACTTGAAATGAAATTATTCTCTACAATTCATTTTGCTTATTCTATCAGGGACCAATAATTGAATTATTTCCAGGTTTTGGTTATTTTGTTCAATGTTCTTGTTAACATTCCTGGACGTGTTTCATGGTACAAGTTTTTCTAGGGCATATATTTAAGAGTACAATTGCTAGATCATAGAATACACCAGGTTTGGGGCCTGTCATGGTGGGTCACAACTATAATCTCAGCTACTTGGGAGGGGGAGACAAGAGGATTATGTTTTGGGGCCAGCCTGGGCAAACTTACTGCAAGACCCTATCTGAAAAACAAAATAAAGCAAAAGGACTGAAGGGAGGCATGGGTCAAGTGTTAAAGCTCTTGTCTAGAAAGAGGCCCTCAGTTCAACACCCAGCACCAGAAAATTTTACATATATACATATATGTATATATATATGTATATATATATGTGTATATATATGTATACGTATATGTATATATATATGTATACATATATATATATACGTATATATATATATACGTATACATATATACGTATATATATATACGTGTATATATATATATATATCAGGTTTGAATTTACCAGATAATGTCAAGATTTTATCCAAAGAATAGAACATGGTAGAGACTGACCCTGTAATATTAACATGCAAGGGCTAAAGATGTGGCTTAAGAGGTAGCAGATGATGGTGTACAAGCTACATCTATAAGGGACTTAAAAGTAGTCAGATCCATAAACACAATAAGTAGAATGGCAGTACCAGGGACTGGTTAGTTTTTAATAAGGACAGAGTTTCAGTTGAGGAAGATGAAAAGGTTTTATGGATTGATAGCAGATAATGGTTGTACAAGCATGTGGTGAATGTGCTTAATGCCATGATGTATACATTTTAAAAATAGCAAAGATAGTGATTTTAATGTTTATTGCACTTTGAAAATGTTTCTAGGGGCTGGGGTTGTGGGTCAAGCCATAGAGTGCCTGCCTAGCAAGTGTGAGGCCCTGAATTCAAACCCCAGTATGACCAAAAATATATATTGAGGTGCAATTTTAAGCTACATTATATAAGACAGTATAAAATTGGTACTGGAGTAAACTGAAACAGAGTAGAGATCTCCAAAACCAATTCATAAACATATGAGAATGACACATGACAGAACTGGCATTGCAGACCATGGTAAGAAATGCAATTTAACAAATAGTACTGAGATGATTGGTGATTTACATAAACAAAATGTAAACCCATATCTCACAGTATACTACAAAATCAGTACCAATGGTTTTGTATGTTGAATGTGGACTATTAAACTACTCAGACTTTTAGGAAAACAATATTGTTTTCATACACCTAGAGTCAATTGATTTTCAGCACTGGTACCGAAAACATATAATGGGAAAGGACATCCTCTTCAATAAATGGTTCTGAGAAGACTGAATATCCACATGAAAAAGATTGGAACTACACCTCTATTTTTTTACCTTGTACAACAGTCAATTCAAAATACATCAAAGACCTTATTGTAAGACCTGAAATTCTGAAACCACTAGAAGAAAACAGAAAAAGCACTCCAAGATGTTGACACAGAAAATGATTTTCTGGGTTACGACTCCAATAGCTCAGGAAATAATAGCAAGAACTAACTAATACAATTGCCCTAAAAACAATCAACAGAGCAAAGAAACAGCCTAAAGAATTGGAGAAATTCTTTGCCAGTTATTTATCTCTCAGAGGATTAATATCCAGAATGTATTAAGAACTCAAAAACTTAACAAAATAACAATGTAATTCAATAAAAATGGGCAAATGACATTAATAGACACTTCTCAAAAGTACTGATGGCCAATAAATATATGAAAAAATTCTCAATATCTTTACTCATCAGGGAAATGTAAACCAGAACTACAATGAGATTGAATCTTACCCCAGTTAGAATGGATAATATTAAACAAACAAAAAAAAATACCAGCCACAATGTGGAGAAAAAAAGGAATCCTATACACTGCTGGTGGGAATATAAATTAGTTCCACCACTATGGAAATTAGTATGGAGGTACCTAAGAAAACTAAAATAGAATGACTAATATGATCCAACAACTCCATTACTGGGTACATATCTGATGTAAATGAAGTCAGTACACAAATAAGATACCTGCATACCCAAGTTTACTTTTTACGTATTTGGTTTTTGGTGTGGAGGAACAAACCCCAGGCCTAGTGCGTGCTAAGCAAGCATTCTGCCACTAAGCTACATCCCCAGCTCCCGCACATCCAGTTCATTGTGGAGCTATTCACAATAGCCAAGATATAAAATCAGGCTAGATGCCCATAAATAGATGAATAGCTAAAGAAAATATGTAATGCACACTGAGAGGAGTGTTATTCAGCATAAAAGGAGAGGGAAATACTGTCATTTTCAGGATAATAGATGGACCTGAGGGACATCATGTTATACAAAATAAGTCAGATACAGAAAGACAAATATCACATACTTTCTCTCATGTGAAACTAAAGAGATTAAAAGATGACCTGCATGTACAAGAGAGACTAGTAGGGACTAAGAAGGGTTTCTAACGGAAAAAAGAGAGAGGGAAATGAGGAAAGGGTAGAAGAAGGGTGGGACATGATCAACGCATGATATATGCATGTATAGATATGTCACGGTGAATCAAATTGATTTATACAATAAATGTATGTTAATAATTATAATAAAATATATTTATTTTAGAACCAAAATAAATTATTTTTTATAATAAAAAATATTTTATGAAAAAAGTTTTGCGAGACAAAACAATTTAGTCAGAGGAGTTGGATTATTTCCAATTTTTTATGCATCTCTTTAATATCCGATTTAATAAGCTATAGTTCAGATTCTCATATTTGCTTTCCTATTCAATCTATTGCATTACATTGCTTTGGTTGAAGTATAAGAAGTAAATATGACCTCATACAGATAAACAGTTGGAAAAATAAGGTGTATTCTCATAGCCTTTTTATATAATTGTGGCTGTTCTTTTTTAATATTACACTGAACCCAACAAGTGTTAGTTTCTTAAAAGTTAAAATCTGGGTTATGAAACCATATTAATGAATCTTTCATACTTGGTTATATTAAAATCTACTGGCCTTGATACAAACAGATCTTTACTCATGTACAAGTTTGTAACATTATATGTTAGGTTGTTTTAGTAAAATACTGGTTACTGAATTATGTAGATCTTCCAAATGTTGGCCAATTTCAATGTGCAATGTCAGAAATCCATATTCATAAATATCACCACTCAACATTGTCAGAGTTATGGGGGCAGATTGAAATTTCCTAAAATTCCAATTTTATTTTTACAGATAGAATTTTACTCTAAGCAACAAATATTGAAACTTGTTTTTCTTGAAGTAGTAGCATCATGTTCATTTTCAAGGACATGTCTGCTAAATATCTAAATCTGAATAATTTAGTTTGTCTCTATTTGTTCTTTCAAGTAAAACTATTGTCCATGAGAAAAAATGGCAAGTTCATTTCACATCAGGTAGAAACACTCATTTAACTTTAGTATGCAGCCCAAGTACTTTTATATGTACTTCCCATTTTTTTCACTCAGAATATTAAAGAAGACGTGTACACAGGGGTCAAGACTTAATACAATTAATTTTTAATTATTCACCAAGGATGTTCTTATGTGAAATTGGCTTTTTTTTTTTACTGCAAGTGTGTGGCAAGGAATAATACAATGGCTACTAGCAAGGTGTTTTGCCACTGTCTAAAATTCACTAAAATCATACTAAAATATACTATAAAAAGTGATATTTCAAAATTAAAATTTCAGATAAAGACCTGCTTATGAATTTGATCTGAAAAACAGTTTTTAGTCAGAAAATATGATATGGAGCAAAGTGGAATTGTGTATCAAGGCTTAAATGAAGCCAAAACATTTTGCTTGACATATAAATGCCCAGTACATCGACAAAGAGTTATCTTCCATCTATTGTGCACATGAGTTATTCCATATACTTCAATATGATCTTGTGTTCTGCCTTTATTTTTCTAAAGTTGATTTTCTATTCTACAGCTTTATTTTAGGGGCAGTGTGCATATAAGATGACCATGAACCTGACCTACCAAACAACAACAAAAAATAAATCAAGCAAATGAATAAACAAGAAAAGAATAATCTATTAATGTAAGTTAGCTAACAGATAACTTGGTGATGCTATTAAAGTTGATTATACTAAGCAATATTTTTACCCAGATAAAAGTTAAATATATACACAGAATTTCTTTCACAATGCAGCTCTGCATCAATTTAAATATTACTTATTAATATTATTTAATATTATTAATAATATATTGGTATTATTTAACAGACACCAGGTATTTACTATGTGCTTAACGCTATTCTAAGTACTTCACAAATATCAACTGATGCTATGGGGTAAGTACTATAACGCTCCTTTCCCACATTTTATAGATGAGGAAACTAAGGCACAGGGACCTTTAAGAATATACCTGTATTAACATAACCTGAAAGAAATAGCAAAGAATTGAACTCAAGCAGAATAACTTTAAGGGCTGTACCTTAATCATGAGGTCAACTATCACTTGGACTTTATTTCATTGAGATCCTAAAGGCCTACAACTAAGGTACATCTGAACTATCTTGGCCTATATGAACTTCAGTAAGTGTTATTCTTTTTAGCCATAGAAAATGTTCATTCCTGATTCTCAGAAGATTTCATTGTGTATGAGGCTGTCAAGATAACCTGACTACCAAATTCAGCCTGCAGAAATTGAACAACATATTTATTTTATTCATATTTCAGGAAATGCTTACATGATCTGTAAAGACAATTTCAGTTCTGACCAGATCTAGTTATTTCTAAAGATCTCTCAAATTCAGAAAGGACCTAAGATATTGCCCTGCATTTTACTTCCAGAAATTGTTGTGTTAGGAGACCATTTCTGCCTACCCTGGGTTTTTTTTAATCTGACATAACACACACATTTTGTAGGAATTATGTTAATCTTATGTAGTCTGTTTATTGATCATTTCTGTCTACAGAATTAAAATCAGTAAATATATAATAAAATAAACAGTTTTTCAGACACGGTTTTACTGTGCAGTCCAGGCTGGCATTGGGCTTGTTAGCCTCCTGCCTTGGCCTGAGCACTGGGTTTACAGGTGTGTTCCAACATGTACAGCTTAAAGTCAGTATTTCTTTTTTTACCTCTGCTCTGGATCTCACCCCCTGCCCAATTCCTTAAAATCTCTATGGGAATGATCACTTCTTTCTCTCTTATGTACATTCATCTTTTCCTCCTTCCTACCTAATCTTTTTCATCATTGTCTAAATATGTACACACTACTTATTTTGTTTTTTCCACATTCTCCTTATTTATTTTTAATTAGCATATAATAGTTATACAGGGGAATATATTGTGATATTTACATATGTGTTTAAAATATATCTTAGCTGGATTTACTCCCTTCATCACTCATCTTCCTCCCCCTTCTTAGAACAATTTCAACAGATTTCATTTTTCTATTTTCATATATGAATACAAAAATACATCTACCACATTCACCCTTATTGACCCTTTCCTTATGCCTTCCCCCTTCCCACTGGCACCCACCCCCAGATAAAAAAAAACCTGTTTTTGTTTTAAGAAGTGTTCTTGGTCTCTGTGTCCGCCTCTTACTTTTGTCCTGACCCATTACCATTCCATCTCATTTTCTTTTGCCATTCACTGAATTGGATTTTGTCAAGGTCACCAACAATCTTGAATGCTGCGAACCAAAACCAGGAATCAAGTCAGGTCATTTTGGTGGTTGACTAACTTCTACTAAATTCAGATTTAGTAGAAACACATCATTCTTCCAAGTTGTCCCTCCTCATGTGCTAACCATCTCAACAAATGTCCTTCTTCACCCATTCAGTTAAACAATCCAGGTAGTTACTTTAAAATGATGTTTCAGTTGTGAATGTAATGAATTAGCGCTATCCATAGTCAAGAGGAGATAGTAGGCTGAATTTGTCCCAATACATGTTTATAATCATCAGCTTCAAATGGATCATCAGTAGGGACTGGTCATCCTTATATGTTTTTTCTGATCAACTAATTTGTCCCTTTCTGCAGCATCTTTTCTCAAACTTACAGAAGTATTTTCAAATGTCTCTAACCTGCACCACCGTCTTCACTCTCAGCAGATGTATTTACCTTCTACTTAATAAAAATAGAAGCCTTTAAATGGGAACTGCCATTGGTTTGCACCAACCTCTCTTCTATCTCTTCTGTTAGAGGATTTATTCTTATGCTTATATAAATCTAGTTCTTCCACCTGTATTCTAGATCCTATCTAAATCTGCATTTGCAAAAACTGAACATTGTCAATTGTCTATTTAAAAAATATTAAGGCACACTTTCTCAATGATAACCTTCCTCTTTGTCGTTAAGCATGCTCAAGTCCCTTCCATTGAAATAAACTATGGAAGACTTCTGTTTCTAAATAAAAACTATATGGACTAAGGTTTGATCCTCCCACCCGAAATAACATGAAAACAACAAACTCTATAAAGCAATGGTTCTCAAGAAATTGCATTATTAGGCAATGACAGTCTATGACAACAAAGAGAGAGGAAACAAATTTAGGTGAATCTACAGTTGGGTAAGCTTACTACTTGGAGAAAGTTTTCAGACAGGGAAGCAGGTAAGATGGTTTCCCTAAGTGTGGAAGAAATAATTGAGAATTTAGGGAGGCTGTGGCAGCTGGAGTTCATAGGGTAAAATATAAGAAAGATAGCTACATAGAGAACATTTCAGATCTGCACATAGTCTCCCTTAAGCATTCATCTAAGTACTAATAAGTGTACACATGTGAGGAAAGTAATCAAGGTCAGAGAAAGAGCTACCTGAAAAGAGAGAACAATCCTTGAGGTCTATACAGAGCCTAGAATAGTCCCTGCTCCCAAGAACTACAGTAGAAAATCTTAATCATGGTCCATTGGGTAGAATATGCAGATGAGGTTTGCCTCATTTATAGGGAAAATTTAATCCTAAACAAAGTGTCTCTAAGGTTTCACCAAAAAAAGCTATAATGTGAGACCTTAAAGGATCAAACTGATATTATGTTGTTTGCAGGAAAATGGATAGAACTGGGGAATATCACATTAAGTGAAGTAAGCCAAGCTCAAAAAATCAAAGGTTGCATTTTTTCTCTCATATGTGGAAGCTAGACCTGTAAGTTAAATGTATATAGAAATGTATACAATATATATGTGAGAGAACAAAATCATACTAGTGAGTCTGTCTGAGGGGGCTACAGGAGAAGGGAGACAGAAAGAAAATGTTAGAGAATGAAAAATATTGAAATAACCCATGTATATATGAATACAATATAATGCACTGTACAGTAAGCTATTGAATATTAGGGGAGCATGGTGATAGAGAATGAGTAAGTAATGGAGGGGAGGGGTTTAATTTGATAAAAGTATGATATATACAGACCTGAGGTACCAAGCTGAATCCTCCTTGGACCATCAATAAACGCTTGCTTTTAAAAAAAATGAAGGGCAGAAGGGAAAAATAAATCTTACCCAGTGGTGATAACAGTAGGAGGCAGTGGGCACAAGGAAAGGGTGAATGAGGGTGAATAAGGTTTATGTGTTTTGTGTCCATATATTAAAATAGAAGAATGAAACCTGTTGAAATTGTTCTAAGAAGGGGAGAAGAGGGTAAATCCAACTAAGATATATTTAAACACATATGCAAATATCACAATGTATGCCCCTGTACAACTATTATATGCTAATAAAATCATAAGCAAAAATTGTGCTAGTGAGGAAAGAGTGATAGCTTTAGTATATTGAAAGGAAAATAAAAGCTGTAATTTGCCTATTTACCCAGTGTATCACTGTTCTCAAAAGTGCAAGATCAGAATGAAGAAGGAGGGAGGGAAGAAGGGAGAGAAGGAAAGCGAGGACTGGCATGCCTAAAATCCATAAAGTGGACAGATACAATTGAACTCATGTTGCAATCTTGAAGTAGAATATCCCCTTCCCCAGGGTAACATGTGTTTGCTCTTAAGACCTTAAAATTAATTATCTTCATCTAAATTGTTGACTATAATATCCTTTACCTAAAGCCAACTGATTGTTGATGGTATATCTTCACAGAAACACCTAGATTAATGTTAATTGAGCAACCAGGTACTATAGCCTGCCCATGTTAATACACAAAACTAGCCATCATGCTCAACTAAAATATCTTTCAAAACTGAAGGCAAATAAAACCTTTTTCAGACATGCAAAAGCTGAAAGAATTCATCCGCAGGAGATTGCGCTATAATAAAATTTAAAAGGATTTCTTCTACCAGAAGGAAAATTATACCAGATAAAAACGTAGATCTACATGAGGAATAAACAAGCCAGGTTCAGTGGTTCATGTCTATAATCCCAGCTACTTTGCAAGTAGAGATTGGGAGAATCATGGTTTGAAGCCAGCCCTGGCCAAAAGAAAAATCTTAGCAGGACCTCATCTCAACCAGTAGCTCAGTGTTGTGGCATACAGTTGTCATCTCAGTTACGTGGGAGTTGTAAATAGGAGTCATGGTCCGGGCTGGTCTGGGCATAAATGTGAGACCCTATTAAAAAATAAAGTAAAAAGCGCTGGGGCATGGCTTGAGTGGTAGAGTGCATAGTAAGTATGAGGCCCTGACTGCAATCCCCCCATTACTGCTTTTTAAAAAAAGAATAAACAATATAGAAAATTTTAGCAACATAATTAAGCCTGATTAATATTTTCTTTTTATAACCTTTTTATTGATTTTTATTTTTTACTTTTATCATTTTTAATATTGTTTTTTAAAAAGGTTATTTCCTAATAACTTTTTAAAATGACAATTGAATACCAATATATTGTGGGCTTTATAACAATACAAAAATGGTTGAAAGAGGAGAATTAGAAGCATAGTATCTTGAAGGTCTTATGCCATACTTGAAGTGGTAATATCACTAGTGGGAAAACTTACTGTAACAAATTAGTGAAATATACTATGAATGAATCTTAAAGTAACCACTAAAATAACATAACGAAGTTATAGCAAGTAAGCAAACAAAGGATATTTATAGTTTTTCATAAAATCCTCAATTAACCTCCAAGTAGTTAGAGAGATAAGAAAACAGAAAGAACTAATGTGAAAAGTATAAAACAAATATCAAGAAGCTAAATTTAAACAGAAACATTTGATAATTGCATTAAATGTTAATATTTTAAAACCCTAATTAAAAGAGTTTGTCAGATTAGATAAAAAGAGAATGAGCCAATTATATACTTCCTATGACTAAACAATTTTAAAGTCACAAATAGTGTAAATGCTAAAGGATAGAAAATGATGTATCTTATTAAAACTAATGAAAGGAAAGCAGAAGTGGTCTTATTAGTATTTGACAAAGTAGATTTCAGAACAAACAATATTATAATAAATAGAGTAACTTCATAATGATAAGGGAGTCAGCTCATTAAGAGGACATAAGAATCCCAAATGTTTATATACCTAAAAACACAACTTCAAAATTCAAGCAACAAAACCAGATATTTTATGGGCTGGTGGAGTGGCTTATTTGGTTGCATGTCTGCCTAGCAAACATGGGGCGCTGAGTTCAATCTCCAGTGCCATCAAAAGCAAAACAAAAA
Organism: Castor canadensis; assembly: GCF_047511655.1. Lineage (NCBI taxonomy): Eukaryota > Metazoa > Chordata > Mammalia > Rodentia > Castoridae > Castor > Castor canadensis. The sequence continues at coordinate 5,986,814 of NC_133405.1, forward strand.
CCAAAAAACCAAAAAAAGAAAAACCCATATAATTTCAAGGAATAATGCACAAACTCACAGTCACAGATTTGACACCCCTCTGTCAATAATTTATAGATCAAGTAGACAGAATGTCAATGAGATTATTGGGGATTTGAGTTATACTCTCAACCAACATAACCTAATTGACATTCAAAATACATTCCACTCAATAACAGCAAAATACAAATTATTTTTCAGTGTACACACAATACTTACCAAGAGAAACCATTTTTAAGGTCATTGATTTAGGCCAGACAATTTATATTGTGTGACAACAATAGAATTAAATTAGAAATCAATGGAAACATAACCGGAAAAATCCTCAGCTATTGGCAAGTAAATAACACACTTCAAAATAACTGAGGAGTTGAAAAAATCAATCAAAAGAGAAATTATAAGGTAGTTTTGGTGGCACTGGGGTTTGAACCCAGGGCTTTATGCTTGCTAGGTAGGTGCTCTACCACTTAAGCCACTCTACCAGCCCTATAAGGTATTTTTAAATGAATAAAAATATGATATATCAAAATTTGTGAAATGTAGCTTAAAACCAGCACTTAGAGGGAAAATTTATAAGCATTAAAAAGCCTATATTAGAAAAGAGGGAAGGTTTCAAATCAATAACATTAGCACCAATCTTAAAATAACAGATAAAGTAAAGCAAATAAAACATAACTCAAGCAAAATTGAAACAATAAAGATCAAAGTAGAAATCAATGAAATAGAAAACAGAAGAATTTTTAAATTTTAGTAGAAAAAAATCAACTAAACTGAAACAGTACTTTTAGAAGATCAGTAAAATTGATAAGCTTCTAACCAGCAAATAAGAAAACAGATGACACAAATCACCAATATCAGGAATGGCAGAGGTGATATCCCTTCAGATATTTTGGATGATTAAGAGATAACAGGAGACTATTTTTAAGAATATTTTACCAATAACATTAGTAAATTTTATACAGTGGTAAAATTCTGTGTGAGATCCAAAGTACCATAGCTCACTGGGGAAAAAAAAAACTATAGATAATCAGAGCAACTGTTTATCTATTACAGAAATTGAATTTCTAGTTAATACCTATTATATTTTGGCCTTGATGGATATACTGGACCCTTGCTATATTTGGTGTGCTAATATTTTGTTTGAAAATTTTCTATCTATATTGATCAGAGACGTTATCTATCTATCTATCTTTCTATCTGGATATGTATATATTAGAATATGACTTTCTATTTGCATCATATCTATCTTTAGCTAGAGCCTAATGTATGTTAACAGTCAGACTTCATGGAAGTTTGTCTACTCTTGCTGACTGGAGTCCCTCACCTTTTGTTCGTTTGTGATACACTACTTTATTGGAACTGTCCTTGATAAAATCATCTATAGGCCAAGGTTATTAAATGCAAAACACCCTTTTGAGGCCTCATCTTAGGATACCTCAAACAGTGTTTGGCACAGTTGACCACTTTCACCTTCTGGAAACCTTCTCTTCCTTTGATGTTATTACACCACAGTTCTGCTTTTCCTCCTATATTAGTGGTTGCATTTCCTCCGTTGCTTTTGGCAACTCATGTATTTTTATTACATACCTAATTAGCTGAATTCCTCAGAGCTCAGTCTCAGGCACCTTTCCCTTTGAAGAGACATGCCTGTGGTGTCAAATGATTTTTTTTAATGCTGATCACTCTGGAAGCTTATCTCTACTCCTATGTAATGCTTTGCTTCCTTAAGCCTCATATTCAGCATATTCCAAACTAAATTATCTTTTGTGGCCTTCATGAAAGAAGAAACCTTGTTTGTCTTGCTCAGTGTTGTCTCAATGGCATCTAGAAAAGCTACTGAGCACCCCACAAAGAGCAACAACCAGGTAACTATTTGCTAAATAAATGAATACATATATAAGTTCATAATGATGTTCTACAAAGTCAAATGTCCTTGGTAAAAAAGAATATGTTTAAGAAACTAATTTTTATTACTTTACATAGTATACTAAGCTCCTTTTGATTGCAGTAGTGGTTTATTATGTTTCATTTATGGATGGGGAAGGCCCTGGGGGCTCTGATTTATCCTGAGTACCCGAGCCTTACCAGCTCAATCTTATCACACCAACTAATTTTCATAAATGGCTGTTTTTTCTCCTCTTACCAGAGTTCAGAACTACTGCTCAGTATTTTTGTCCTTGGGTCCCTGCTGGGTCCACACTTATTCTTGGGATGATTATTAGTTGACCAAAAGAAGGAAGGGGTAGTCTTTGGGGTTTAGATATATGAAAAAGCAAAGTCTTGTGCTCTCTCCAAGTGAGAGGTTTGACTAAGACATCTCCTGAGATAACTCTCCTCCATTTCGCTGGTAAGCAAGACAGGAAGTACAAGGAGATCATTCAGTAGTGTTTGCTTGCTGGATGGTATGTGAATCTCCCATTTTGAACTTTATTTTCAGAGTGCTAGCTGCTGTGTGCCTGGGGATCATCCTGAGTCTTGTCTTTCTCTTTTGTTTGAGTCTTGTCTTTCTCTTTTGTTTGTGGCCCCACTGGGGAGGGGAGGATTTTCCCCCTTTTCTACCACTTTGCTCAGCACTCTATGTGAAGACTCATTGTTTTTTTTCAATAGATCTAAAGTTCAATATTTCTGATTTTCATCTGGTTTTTGTTTACTGTTGCCTTCACTTGCCTTTCCTCACCAATCAACTCTCTCTGAGCCAAGAACCTGGTGATTTTGTTTCAGATTCATGGAGACGCAGAAAATTGCTGGATGTCTCTCATCTGCCATCTTCAATTCTGAGAGATTTCTTCTAACTAGAGGGAAGATTTAGGACAACTTCTTAAGGAGATGGCAGAAGGCTTTTGAAGAAAACTAGGTAGGATTAAAATATGAATGACGAGAGAGAAGTAAAATGGAACAAACTATCAAAACAGAGGTGTTTGTGTGTGTGTGTGTAAAGAGGAATAGGAGGTGAGTTTATTATCTGAAAATGTGAGGGTAGGTATATGATAAAGGGTGATTTGTTTTGTGTATCTTCAGATACTTCTACTTATTCTGACTAATTTGTACTATTTTGTAATAAATGCATGTTAACAAAGTTATATTTTTAAACTCCATAAGACAAAAGAAACATGGAAGCTAGAAAACATGGGGCAGGAAGAAGCTTTGACCCCGGAATTTAAAATTGTAAGGTAAAATGCGACCAGTTTATGGGTAACAGTTGAAATGGAATTGTTTTCTGGAAGTGGCTTAGAACCATGGAAATTTTTTTCAATAGTGAAATGACATAATAAAACCTGGCTTTATTTTCCTGGGACTGAAGACATTTTCTTCTGGGATGTTGAACATCTCAAGTGCTTCTTCTTGCCCCCCCATCTCCCTTGGCACTGACTTTAACTTTTAAATGAGTTGTTTCCATGGCTGTCACCTTCTTCAGGCTTCAAGCTTGTGAGGACAGGGATTATGTCATCTTTATCCCTACAGCCTCTTGAACTTCCCACCTTAATACCAGGGCCTAGCCCTGGTCATGACTGTTTTGGAGGACCTCTAACATAGAAACACTCCCTTTCCTTGGCCTATAAATTCAAGAAGGCAGAATCTACAGTTATAAAAACCTTCTTAACTAGTGAAAATGTAAGAATGCCCACAAAATTGCCTGTAAAGCAGCAGCCTCATAAGTTGCAGTTATAATAAAGAGCAATGTCTTATCATCCCACAACCCATCCCATAAGCATAGAGGCCCTCTGACAGGGTTTGCTAGAGTGCAGGCCTAGCTCCAAGACCCACAGAGAAGATCCAAGTCTATATTAGAGTATTCTAGTGTTAGACTGAAGCTTGAACCCACTTCATATGATGCCCTTGATTCTGTTTTATACATCAAAGTCAGGGTACATAAGACAAAACAGACAAGCCTTAATCTTTAAATGTACCTGTTTCAGAATGCCATGCATCTCAGCCTGTGAAAATATTTCTCATCACCCTGATTCTTAAGGTGTGCATGTGATTGACTGTTGATGATATTCCTATTAGAACCTGTTGTTTTTCTGGTCAATATGTTTGAAAGCTTCAGGGAGTCGCTGCCCTGCATCTGAATCCCTGCAGATACTCTGTGGGATGAATTAAATATTGATGGTCTCTAAACCATGAACTTTTTGCTCCGCCATGCCAGTTGTGATATTTCACAAATTGAAGGGTCAAATTCATTTATCAGCTGATGTCTACTGATCTTGGCAAACACTTGCACTAATGAGCATAAGAAAACTGTGTGTGGTGATGAACTCCTGGGAGTAATTATACTCAAAAAGTGACCTTCTTATTTTTGCAAACTAGGGATTTTCAGACAGAGTCTGTGTTTGCTATTAGTGATGTATTGTCAATTATTGTTTTGAAAGCACTGTAGATATACTATACCATGTGCCTGGTTCTTTGATTAAGTAAGAAAGATCAGAAGGCTAGGGTTTCAATCTGGTGATGGCTTCTTTCCAAGTGCTAGCATGCTCCCCTGGCAGGAGATCTAGGACCTTGCTGCAAGCAGATTGGGGATGAGGGCAGCAGTGGTTTCTGCCTTTATGAGAGGAGAAAAACTATCAGTTAATGAACTATTGTTATATGACAGGCTCAAGGAGAGGCCTTTACATATATTATTTAATAAAGGTCTTGCAATGATACTACAAGGTAGATATCATTCTCCTTGTTTATTTATTGGTTTTAGGACAATAAATGATTATCATACCAACATGCTAAATAAAAAAGTTGCACAATATCAATACATACAAAAACAGGAATTTGACAAAATTGAACACCAATTTATCATATAAACTGTCAGCAAACTAGGAATAAAATGGAACTCATTCAACTTAAGAATATCTACAAAAGGCCACAGCTAGCATCATACTCAATGGTGGGAAATGAAGCTTTCCCACTAGGATCAGAAACAAGGATGTCTACTCTTACCACTCTTTTTCCTCCTTTTCAACAATGTACTAGAAGTCCTAGTTAATACAGTACATAAAGAAAACGAAATAAAATGTGTACTGACAAGGAAAGAAGCAATAAAACTGTCTTTGTTCACAGATGGCACAATTATCTATGTAATCTGAAAGAATAGGCAAAAATTATTATAACTAATAAACAACCATAGCAAAGTTGCAGGATATAATGTTAATACAAAAATTTGATAACTTTCCTATATACCAACAATTAAAAAGTAGAATTTGACATTCAAAACATATTACTTTTTACATTAACATCTATTAAAATGAAATGCTTATACATAAATCTAACAAAATATGCATAAAGTCTGTGTGAAGAAAATTATAGAATTCTAATTGATGACAACAAAGAAGGATAAATAGAGATGTTTCATGTTTCATGTTTGTGATTAGAAAGACTTAATATTGTTAATTGTCAGTTCTTCCCAACAAGATTCAACACGGTCTTACTAAAAAATTCAATGAGTTATTTTGTGGATATCAACATACTGATTCTAAAATTGCATGGAGAGGCAAAAAACACAGAAGAACTAACTCAATATTGAAGGAGATGAACAACTTTGAGACTTACTATAAGGTATAGTAATCAAGCCAGTGTGATACTGGTGAAATATTAGACAAATAATTCAGTGGAACAGAAGAGAGAGCCCATAAATAGACTCATAAATATAGCCAACTGATCTTTCACAAAGGAGCAAAGGCAATAAAATGGATCAAAGACAGTCTTTACACAAAATGGCACTGGAAAAACTAGAAATAGTCATGTGAAAACAATTGATACAGACCTTACATGCTTCACAAAAGTTAACTCAAAATGTATATGATAGACTTCAGGTACAATCCCAATACTATAAAACTGCTAGAAGATAACAATACCAAGGATTGACAATGCTGTTGAGCAACAGGAACTCTCATTCACTGATGACAGGAATGCAAAATGGTACAGCCACTTGGGAAGATAGTTTGGCAGATTCTTATAAAACTAACCACTGGGCTTTTCCTGTAGGATCTAGCAAACACATTCCTTAGTATTTCTCCAACTGAACTGAAAACTTATGTTCACATAAAAACCTGCATGTGGATGTTTATAGAAGCTTTATTTGTGAATATCATACTTGAAAGGAGCAAGATGTCCTTTAGCAGGCAAATGTATAAATAAAATGGTTCAGTGGAATATTATTCAGTGTTAAAAAGAAATAAGATATTAAGCCATGGAAAATATCAATCCTAAATGCATATTACTAGGTGAAAGCACCCAATTTTAAAAGGGCAAATAGTGTGTGATTCTAACTATATAGCATTCTTGAAAATAGCAAAACTTTGGGGACAATAAAATATCAGTGGTTTCCAGAGTTTAGGAGGTAGGGTGCTATGAATAGTGAGAGCATAGATGATTTTTAGAGCAGTGAAATTCTTTTGTATAATGGTGAATATATGTCATTATATATTTATCCAAACCTACAGAATGTACAACACTAACAGTGAACTTCAAAGGAAGTCATGGACTTGGAGTGATAATGTGTTAATGTAGGTTTATCAACTATAACAAGTGTACCACTGTGGTATGAGATGTCAGTAGAAGGAGCTACTGTGAGTATGTGTGGGAAAAGGGTATATGGAACTCAATATTTTCTGCTCTAAAATAGTCTGCTTAAAAAGACAATAATAAAACAATAAATGAGAGAGCAGGGAAGGAAGGGAGTTTAAATATTGCCACACAGTAGGTGCTATTTACAAGACAATCTAATGTAAAGAGAATGGAACAGTCTTAATGATCTGAGTCTGATAATCTGTGCTCCAGCTTTAGTGGTGGAAGAGGAGTCTGTGAATTCCTCAATATTGTACAAAAGTTGTACAATATTGTATAATATTTGTATAATATTTGCACATTTTTTCTGGAGAGGGTCACCCTAAGCTGCATGAAAGTTCTCAAAATGTTATGAACCACATTAGATTCATGATACTGGAAATGGCTCTGTGAATAAAAGGAACAGGACAAGTTTGGGGCTACATATAATCTATTTGAAAGTAATGGTCACAGCATGTTCCAATGTGCTTAGGTTAAGATTGCCAAGAAAAGTAGGAGCATATCATTCCTTTTGTGACTGGGTCAGAGCAACATATCTTGAGACTGAGGTTTTCCAAGAACATAAAAGACTCTTTTTATTTAAGATGGTGTCTCATTATGTAGTGAGAACTAACTATGTAGTCCATGCTGACTTTGACTTCACAATCCTCCTGCCTCAACTTCCTGAGTGCTGGAATTACAGTCATATGCCATCATGTCCAGCTAAAAGTGACTCATATTAAGTGTATGCAGATGTTTGTTTGAGACATTCAAGTTAAATTTAATTTTTAACTCTTCTCATTGAATGCTAAATATTAAAACTACCAATATTTTGATTGCATTATATTTTTCTGACAGAACAAGTAATACATAGGAGCTGAAAATACACACTATTGCATGGTGTTAGAGCGGGAAAGGACCTTAGAATTCTATCACTTTCAGTGTTCCCAAGGGATACTGATTCTGAGAGCAAAAGAAGGGGTTGTCCATGATCACTCAATAAAGTTATCATGGAGAGGCTGAGTAAGGAATGAACCTAGGTCTGTAGCCTCCCAGGCCAGTGCTTTATTCAGAGAGGTGACTATTCCAATTTCTGATTTATTATATCCAAATGCTTACTGGACATCCCTCCTTGTTTACCCTTCTCATGGAGCTCAAACACAACAAACTTAAAATAAAACTCTATTTTCCCTTTTCTCCTCTCATAACACTTTCTATTACCCCCCCATATCTACTCTCCCTTATCCTCACAACCCCTCAAGCTAGTGCTCTATTTCTCTGATCTGTTTCTATTCTAGTTATCTATTGTGGCATAAAAGATATTTCAAAATAGTGGCTTAAAATATACATGCACACACATACACATCTGTTTTGATTATGAATTTGCAATTTGAGTTGGGCTCTACAGGGACACCCATCTCTGCTCTACTCTGCTTAGCCGATTGCCTCAAAGGAGGGTGGAATACTCTGAAGCCTCACTCACTCACATCTGGTAGTTGGTGTTGTCTGTCAGAGAGCAAACTGAATACCCATGACTGTAGATTTAAAGCCTACAAATAGCTTTTCCATATGTTTTCTTAGCTCCATCACATCTTGGTGGGTGGGTTTTAAGGGCAAACACTCCAAGAACGGGATGGAGTGGGTAGGTTGAAAGCATATTGCCTTTCATGTGGTAGTGCCACAGTGTTTCTTATGCTGCATTGTCAAGGCAGTATCAAAAGACTACCTAGGTTGTAGGGAGGGGGAAAAAGTCTTTTTGATAAGAAAATACCAGTGTTCTGTAAATACACACAACCAGAATTATTGCTAAGCCATCTTGAAATTATTATTCATGGCACTAATCTCTGGAGGCTACTTCCTGTTTTAGGATTTTGTGGCTACTTGTTCTACTTTTCCAGAACTTAAAAAAATATGCATGAGGATTGTTTTGGACAAAACCCCCAAACCATAAGAAACAAAAGTAAAAATAGACAAATGGGATTACATCAAATGAAAAAGCTTCTGTTCATGGAAGGAAACACTCATCAGAGTAAAGAGACAACCTACAGAATGAGATAAAATATTTGCAATGTACACACGTGAAAAGGGGTTGATATCCAGAATATGTAAGGAATTACAAAATCTCGATAACAAAAATTAAAAAACACCCAATTTGAAAATGTACAATAGACCTAAGTAGACATTTCTCAAAAGAAGACATGCAAGTGACCAATAATTATGTGAAAAAATGCTCATCACTAGTGAACTGCAAATTAAAACCACAATCAGATATCATCTCACAACAGTAAACACAGTTAATATAAAAAACCAAAAGATAACAAGTACTGAAAAGGATGTGGGAAAAAGTGAAACCTGTACACAGTTGGTGGGAATATAAATTACTATTATGCAGAACAGTATGGAGGTTCTTCAAAAAATTAAAAATGGAACTCACAAATGATCCAGCAATTCCACTAGGTTATATATATTCAAAGGAAATAAAATCAGTACGTTGAAGATCCATCTACAACTCATGTTCCTTGCAGCAATATTCATAATAGCTAAGAAACAGAAACAACCTAAGTGACCATCATCAGATGAATGGATAAAGAAAATATCACAAAAATAATGAAAAAAATCTGTTATTTGTGGCAATATGGATGGAAGAAGAGATCATTATGTTAAGTGAAATGAGCCATACACAGAAAGACCAGCACTGCGTGATCTCACTCATATGTGGAATGTAAAGATGTGCTCTCATAGAAGTTGAGAATAGAGTGGGGGTTACTGGGGTTTGGGGAATATAAAGGTGGGGAATTCGTGGAGAAAGATTGATCAATGGATATGAAGTTATAGTTGGGTAGGAGCAAGAAGTTCTTGTGAGTTACTCTTGTGTAGGATGACTATAGTGAATACTAATGTAATGTACATTTCAAAGAGCTAAAAACGAGGATTTTGAAAGTTTCACCTTAAGAATCAATAAATGTTTTAATAGATAAATATATTTAACCTTATTTGAGCATTATATACTATATACATGTGTCAAACATTGTGTGGTACTTTATTGACATGTACAACTTCTATGTTTTTATATGTTAGTTCAAATAAAAAACATGTATGATATTAATCTTATAGAATGCCAGTACTAATCTGAGTTTTTTATTTTATTCCATAGGATCTAACAGTATGCCTATTAGAATGTCAAGAAAAGTGATCTTGACATAGCAGAATGGCATTCTCCAAGGACCTGTATCCAAATCTACTACCAATGCTCATGTATTCTATACTATTATGACATGTAATGCAAACTCATAGGTAATGTGTGAAAGTATATTCACAAACATTTCAAAAATGTTCCTGATTCTCACTTTAAAACAGACCTTATTAATTTGAAGAATTTATGCAAAAATATGTACACACAAATAAATATGTTGATAAATTTGAAATCATGATACACAATACATCTTACAAAATAGTCTATAGATGTGTTCTTTCTACAAGGAGCCTTCATGTAATCTCAGTTTATGTAAAACAGAATTTCAGAGAAAAAAAGGTGATAGGTCAGCTCTACTTTGTGTAGTTCAGACAGTACATAGATCTAGAGATAATAGATTCCATAGCCAACAGAAAAGAATGACCAATATGTACCTGCTGAGTATCAGCTCTACTGGAATACCATACAGCCATGAGTTTAGTGTATTATCAAAGGAATAAGTCCATGCTCAGAGGAGAGTCCCCAGGATGGGAAAAGACCTCAGAACTATAGTCTCTGAGAAACAGGTGAAGGACCTAAGGATGATATAGTAGACTAAATTGTTACCTTCAATTCTTCTTTCCTGTGCTATATTGTACTGCATTCACATCCATGCCTTAACCTTGTAGTGGGCCGAATATACTTTCCTGCACCTTGATTATGTTCTTGTCTAATATGATGTTAGTAAATATGATGCAATCAGGGCTTAAAATGTGCTTGTGAAGTTGGGTTACTCTCTTGTACTTTTGAATTTCACTATGAGAATATGCTCCTTAACCATTGGCCCAAGGAGAATAAGAGACCTATAGAGAAGGCCTGGGTCCAGCTCAAAAACTTACAGCTAGGCCCAGTTGAGCCCACACTTTTTTGTTTGTGGGTGGTGGTACTTGTGTTTGAACTCAGAACCTCACACTTGCCAGGCAGGCACGCTACCACTTGAGCAACTCTGCCAGCCCTTTTTTTGCTGGACATTTTTCAGATATTGTCTCCCAAACTATTTTCCTGGGAGAGCCTCAAACCATAGTCCACTGATCTCTGCCTCCCAATTAACTAGGATTACAAGTTTGAGCCACAGGTGCTGGCTCAGTCTTGATAAGTTGATACCAACCCAATTCACAGGTATTTGAATGTAAATGAAATGCCATTGTGCTGAGTTTTGGGAGGGAGTTTGTTATGCAGCATTATTGTGATAGTAGCTTACTAATACATATTGTGATCATTTAGATGTTCCATAGCAAGTACCATGGATTAATTAGCTACCATATAAAGTAGGATAGGCAGAAGGTTTGACTACATGCCTATGTAAGGTCTCCTATATTTCTGATAGTCTCCAATTTTATGAAAGGGTGCAATAAGTTTTCTGAAGTAAGAAAATGTCTTTTAATACATCAATTTCACAATTCTAGTTCAATCAGAAAAACACTCCATAGAGTGCAATGTGTTAATGTAGATATCAATCTCACTTCAGCTCTTGAAAATCTTTCTTATTTCTTACAGGTTTGAAAATAACTATCTGATTTTTTTCTCTAGATCAATTTTATTATCCTTAAAAGTTTAGTGAAGGCACCCAAAGACACTAGTCTAGTGGAGTTATAATCTAATGAAGGTCAAGAGAATGAAGTCGAGTAAAGTGGCCTGGTCAACCTTCCAAGCCCAAGAGGGAATCAGTCTATCCACAAGCTATGTCTCTCTTAGGCTTCACACATACCAGTGAGTTATTCCTCCTTTAGCAGATTATATCTAGTCCAGTAAATTTTTCGTGCTACAAGTCTGTTAGGGGCAAATGATGGGTTGACAGTCATTTTGAGCTCTAGTCTTCATAAGGACTTTGGTTTCATAATGCTAGTTCCTTTTGTATTGCTATCAGGGACTTTAAAAATCCAATGATCTGAGTTGCATATATAGCCAAAGTATCTTTCCAAAACTTCCTGAAGTTGGAGAAAAACAACTAGGTAGCAAAAATGGTCTCCTTTTGAATATTTTCAATCCACAGTTGATTAAATTTGTGGATGTGGAACTCAAAGATTTGGTGGCGTATAAACCACAGGTAAAGAACTAGTATTTCAGACCACTAAGAGATCACTGGTGGTCTATCATGTGATTTTGGAAGAGTTTTACAGCTTTAGTGGAAAAATCAATGCAACTAATTTATTCACACACATTCCACTGATTTGAAAGACAAGATTATTAGTTTTACAGAAATTCTTCACTATTATTAATAATCAACACAGTTTTTAAGATTGCATATGTTCTATAAAGATTGAGTTGATCATCTTATCTTACCTAATATTCAGTTATAAGATGACTGTTCACTCTCAATGCTTTCATATTTGTGGGTATACTTTATGTTCTTATTGTTTATTGTGTTTGATTATATCTTCAATTAAAAATAATAGTTCAATGGCTCAAAATGGTTCAAAAAGTTACTCACGAAAATGGAAATATAAACACTACAAACAATGTATTAATGTACATTTTTCTGTATATTCTACAAGAAGTGAATATATGATTTGATGATTTTACATAAGAAGTCATAAAGAGAAGAAGGAGAGAAATAAAGGGAAAAGATATAGAGAAATTAAGAGCATTAAAGGAAGGAGGGAAAGAAGGAAGGTGGCTGGAAAGAAGGAAGAAAGGAAGGGGAAGGAAACTGTTACCAGGGAACATGCTTATGATTGAAAAATATTTTAAAACTCTTAAATGGTTGCACAAATGTATCACAGCCTTCATGAGCATTTAACAAGGCATATGGCACTAAATATTTCCAATAATACTCTCTAGTAATAAATTAATGATTTTTTTCACTGAAAGAAAAGAACATTCCCAAACTATGGGGATATCATTCATATATTCTGGGTAGCAGTATTAAAAAGTGATAGCAGTTGCTAAGGGTAACTCAGATCTGTGTCCACCTTTTTTTGCAAAAAGAGAAACTCTGTTGTTTTATTTGATTACATGGACATTCAAGAAATATGCACTTCCTCCACTTCTTTGCAGGTATGTCTGACCATATGACTAAATTCTAACTATTGAATGTGTATGTTCTGTATGCAGGTCATGTGCATGAGTGTTGGAGTGTGTCCTTACCAGCAAGTGGTATGAACATTCTTTCTTTTTCAGATTATCTTCCTCTGTCTGCTGTCTGGGATGTGGATGTGGTGGTGAGTTATCTTGGACCACATAGGTGAGGGTAACACTTGAGAGAAGGCAGGACAACAAGCCAGGAGGAGCTTAGATATCTGGATGTTTTCCTGGAGTGGAGCTTCCCTGCCATTTCTAAACCTTTTAACTCCAGACTATTATGGCAGATAGAAAGAAACTTCTTGTCTATTTGAGTCATTGCTAATTTTGATCTCTGTTTAATGAAGGCAAATACCTACTCAAGACTTAGTACAGAGATATTAAGTCATTTATAGCCAAGAAGTTTGTGACATCAGAAATTAATTAATTCGTTAAAAATTTTTCATAAATATTAATTTATTAGCTGCATAACATATTCATAAATATTGAAAAAATTCTGCAAGTCAATTTAAATCAATTACAATAATGGCTGATAAGCGTAGCCATTTAAATTTTTCAGTTAAAATATCTCCAATTTGTCTCCACTGAAAATTACTTTTATATTTTCTATATTTTATTTTATTTATTTATGTATTTTCCTTTATTGTTTTGCTGGGTGGGGGTACATTGTGGTATTTCTGAAGGTTCTTACAATGTATCAAATATATCATACTTGAATTCACCCCCTCCATTGCTCTCCTTTATCCTCCCACCCCTGATTGCTGGAAGTTTTAACAGGTATTGTTTTTCAATTTGCAAATATATGCACACGTAATTTGCACTATATTCATCCTCCTACCCCTTTCTCCAACACCTACCCCTCCACTAGTGCCAACCCTCCCCCTGGGACCTATTCCACCCTCCTGTTCTCCAATTTTGTGGAAGAAAAAAGAAAATAAGAAAAAAGTGACATTTTTGTTGTTTGAGATAAAAGTAGGTATACAGGAAGTTTCCTTGTGATATTTCCATGTACATATGTATTATAGCTATGGAAACAGCCAAGATGCCCCACTAATGATGAATGGATTAAGAAAATGTAGTATACAATGGGATTTTACTCATCCACAAAAAAGAATGAAATTTTGTCATTTGCAGGTAAATGGATGGAACTGGAGAACATCATCTTAAGTGAAGCTAGCCAGACTCAGAAGACCAAAGGCCACATGTTCTCTCTCATATGTGAACTATAGACCTAAAACAAATGCAGTAATATTATGGGATGCTGATCACACTTAGGGGAGATCACACACAGGAGGAGTAGGGCAAGGGAAGGAAACTAAGAACTTGAATGTGGTTGATGTTTCTCTGTACAGGAATGAATATAGAAATCGTAACCTGCCCGGGGCCACCATGGGAATGGGACTAGGGAGGAGTGAAGAGAACTAGTACAGATGAACCAGTTGGGGTTGTAATACATATATGCATGGAAACAATGCAAGGAAACTCTCTGTGTAGCTATCTTTATCTCAAATTTGCAAAAAATGCCATGTATCTCTTATTATCTTTTATGTATTTTCTTCTACAAAATCAGAGAACAAGAGGGCAGAACAGATTCTGCCCTGTAAGGAGGGTTGGGATTGGTGGGAAGAGGTTGATGGTGGAGAAAGGGGTTAGAGGATCAATGCAGTGCAAATAATGTGTACAAATGTATGTACCTGCAATAATGATACCTGTTGAAACTGTCACAGGAGTGGGGTTGGGGGGGGAGATGAGAGAAGAAGGACAGCAGTGGAGGGCATGAGTAACTACCATCAAGAACACTACCAACAACAAATGTTGGTGAAGATGTGGGGAAAAAGGAACCTTCACACATTGTTGGTGGGAATGTGAATTAGTGCAACCACTATGGAAAACAGTACAGAGACTCCTAAAAAACTAAAAATAGATCTGTCATACAATCCAGCAATACCACTCTTAGAGATATACCCAAAGGAATGTGAGTTAGCTTACAACAAAGACACTTGCACACCCATGTTTATTGCTGTACTATTCACAATTGCTAAGCTATGGAGATAGCCCAGATGCACCACTACTGATGAACAGATTAAGAAAAGGTGGTATTTATATAGAATAGATTTTACTCAGCCACAAGGAAGAATGAAATTTTGTCATTCACAGGTAAATGGATGGAGCTGGAGAATATCATCTTAAGTGAAGTTAGCCAGGCTCAGAAGGCCAAAAGTCACATGTTCTCTCTCATATGAGAAATACAGACCTAACACAATTGCAGCAATATTATGAAACACTAGTCACACTAAGAGGAGGTCACACACTGGAGGTGTAGGGTAAAAAAAAGAAACTAAGAACTTGAATATGGTTGATATACTCTCAATACAAGGATGAATATAGAAATCTTAAAGCAACTAAAACCATCATAAGAAAGAAACTAAGATAGAATGAAGAAAATTAGAGAAGATAAATCAATTGGGGTTATAATACATCAAAAAATTTGATGAGAAATATTCTGCTCATAGATGAAAGGGAAAATGTGTTAATGACAATGTTGGATGTTACAAAACATCAATGATGAACAAAAGAAAGAGAAAATCCTATCATATGTACATGAAAGCAAACATTTCACACTATGATTAGATAAAACCACTGATATATAGAATAAAAATTGGCTCTTGGCATATGTGTGGAGCATATATGACTGTTGCATTCAATTATTTTTATTATTGTTCTGTTTATCACTGACAGCCCAGAGCAGAAAATAGGAGAGGTTTTCCTCGTTTAGTTAATCATCATTTTGTGAGTCATGATAAACTGAGGAAAACAGTGCATCTGGATTAGTACTGATAGAGAATCTGTATGTGTACAGCAAGGAGGGTGTTGTCAAAAAAAGAGATTATGCCTGAAAGCCCAGGTACACACAGATTTGTTTACAGGAAATACCTAGTGGTCAACAACTTGTCTCCTGATCTTGGCTCAGTGTTGAAAAGAATAATTACAATTATGAATATGCTCAAAATATGTCCTCTAATTGCACTTCCTAGCAGGCTGCTTCAAAGAGAATCAAGCAGTGAATCCAAGACTTTGCTTTTCTACAATAAAGCATACTGCCTGACAAGGAGCAAGATGTTACATGTAATTTTGAAAAAAAGGTTGTGATTTCTTCAAGACACTGAAACAATGCCACAAAACAAAATTCTGATTTTTTAGGCACTTGCTTAAGTCGGGTATTGTGTCTAAATTGACCCCTTCATGTAAATCTCATATTATGCCACTGCAAGAAAATTGTAATACACAAACCCCAAGAACCACAGTTGCAAAAATTCTCAACAAGCTGGGAGGTGGTGGCTCACTCCTGTAATCCTAGCTACTCAGGCAGCAGAGATCAGGATTGTGGTTCAAAGCCAGCCCTGGCAAACAGTTTGCAAGACCCTGTCTCAAAAAACCCCATCACAAAAATGGGCTGGTGGAGTGGGTTAAAGTATAGGTCCTGAGTTCAAGCCCCAGTACCCTCCCAAAATATTCTCAACAAACTACCAGCAAATCAAATTCAACAGTATATTTAAATGATCATACACTATAATCAAATAGAATTTATCACAGAGATGCAAGTATGGTTCTACATACACACAACAATAAATATGATGTACCATGCTAACTTAATGATGGATAAGATCACATGATCATCTCAATAGTGGATAAGAGACATTTGAATAAATTCAAATTTTTAATAAAAACTCAAGAAATACACTAACAAGGAATATACCTTAACACAATAAAGACTGTATGATAAGCTTACAGCTAAAATCAAACTCAGGTGAAAAGCTGAAAGATTTTCCTTTACTATCAGCATCATGACAAGGATGACAACTGTCACTGCTTGTTTCCAACATAGTACAAAAGTTCTAGCCAGTAATGTTGTTGGACTTAGATCACACGCTAAGGGGAGAGCACATATAGGAGGAATGGGGATAGGTAGGAAACCCAAAACTTGAAAGTGTTTGATGTTCCCACTGCAGAGGAACTAATACAGTAACTTTAAAGTGACAGAGGTCAATATTGGAAGGTGACCAGGAAGTAGTGAAGAGATCAGGTAGAGATGAATCAATTTGGGTTGTAATACACTTGTGCATGGAAGCAATGCTAGGAATCTCTCTGTATAGCTATCCTTGTCTCAACTAGCAAAAATGCTTTGTCTTTCTTATATCTTCTCTTCAACAAAAGTGGAGAAAAGGGCAGGACAGTTTCTGCCTGGAAGCCAGGGAGATGGAGCAGGGGGAAGCAATGACCTAAACAATGTATGCATATATGAATATATGAATAAAGAAAAAAAGTTCTAGCCAGAACAATTAGGGAAGAAAAAGGAAAAAAAATAATTCAAATCAGAAAGGAAGAGCTAATACTGTCTGTTTTCCAATGACATGATCTTGTCTATTAGAAAATGCATCAAAAATTTTAGCAATGATAAGCACACTCAGTAATGGTACAGGATACAAAATCAACAGACAAAAGAACTACATTTTTGTACACTAACAATTGCCTATCTGAAAGAGAAATTAAGAAGACAATTCCACTTATAATGCAACAGAAAAAATAAAATGCTCAGGAAAAAATTTAATCCAGTATGTAAAACATCTGAAAACTGAAAGCTGCCATAAAAACTAATAAAAACAATTGAAGAAGACACAAATAAATGGAAGGATATCTTGTACTCATAGATTAGAAGAATTAATATTGTTAACATTTCCAATACTATCTAAACTGATCTATAGATAATGCAATCAAACCTTTTCACAGAAATAGATAAAAAATCCTAAAATTCATATGAAACCATAAAAGATCCTAAATAGTTAAAGCAATATTGTGAAAGAACAAAGTTGGAAGAATCATATTTCATGATTTCTAATTACATTATACAACTCTAGAAATAGAACCAGTGTGGTATTTTCATAAAAATAGACACATAGAAAAATGAAATGCCTACAGCCAACTGATCATTGATAAAGGTGCTAAGAATACACATTGAAGAAATGACAGTCTCTTCAACAAATGTTGCTGGGAAAATTGGATAGCCACATGCAAAAGAATGAATTTAGATTCTTATCTTAACACCATATGAAAAATCAAATAAAAATGGATTGAAAAATTAGATATAAGACCTGAAACTATAAAAATTCTAGAAGAAAACGCAGGTGGAAGCTCTTTGATACTGGTCTTTGCAATCATATTTGGGATATAAGAAGAGCACAGGTTAGAAAAAAGAACAAAAATAAACAAGTGAAGCTACATCAAACTAAATGTTTTCTGCACTGTAAAGGAGACAGTAAACCCAATGGAAAGGAAATCTAGAGAATGGAGAAAATACTTGCAAACCATATGTTCAATAGGACTCTCATATTCAAAATATTTAGAAACTCATACAATGCAATAGCAATAAAATAACAAATTAGATATGGGGAAACAAACTCAACAGACATTTTTCCAAGTAAGAAATATACTAGCCAACAGATGTATGAATGTGCTCAACATGTGTAATCATTAGGGAAAGTCATATCAAAAACATAATGGGATATCACCTTATACCTGTTAGGATGGCAATTATCAAAAACTCAAAATACAACAAATATTGATGAGAATGTGGAGAAAAAGGAAACCTTGTACAGTGTTAGAGGGATTGTAAATTGGTACAGCCATTTTGGAATACACTATTTACCAAAAATAAATGTAAAAATACATTTGCCCTATGTTACAGCAATCACACTCTGAGCATTTACCCCAAAGTGGTGAAATCTGTATGTCAGAGAGATCTGCACTTCCATGATTATTGCAGCATTATTCACAACAGCTAAGGTATAAGAATAATCTAAGTTTCCATTGATAGAAGAAAGAATAAAGAAGATATGAGAGACAGATATGGAAGATGGTGGTTAGGGTAGGGAATCAGAAATCCTAAACTCCATGACTCCAGAAACTGCCTTGAGACATCTGAGCTACAATTGGGTAATTCTGATGGCTTCTAGCCAAAATAACTGCCATCACATTAGGTGCACATAAAATTCAAAGACTGACCCTTAAATCAGCCTTTAATTGCACCTAACAGCCACTGCACAGCCAGCAAAGCATGTCTGGTCCTGGGAAAAAGTCCCCTCTCCATTTCTCTCTCTCTTTCTCTTTTTTCCCCAACAAGTAGAAGACAGAGCATTAATTAGAATCGAATTCTGCAATATCCTGGACCCCTAATGCATGGAAAGTCTCCCTACACCACAACATTTCTCCCCACCAGCCAATTTCAAAGTTGTTTGTGTGAATCTGCAGAAGGAACAGGTGAGTATCATGCACTCCCCTCTCTCCTCCCCCCGGGGAACATAATCCAGCATAGCCCCTGGGCAGACCGAACGTTCCCCCCAACAAAATTGAAAAGCATAAACAGTGAATTGTAATCTAACACAAACAGCAGAGGTGGTGGGGAACACTGTACCTGCCCCAGAGGGTGGGAGTGGGGCAAGGAGCCACATTCTCAGTACTGAACTCTCAGTGAATGAACACAGGTAAAGCAACAAAGGCTGAGAGCCAGGGTAGGGTAACAAGCCAACCTCCCAGAGGAGCTGCTAGAACTGAGCAGAGGTCAGGAAAGGTGCAAAGGCTGAGAGCAGGGGTGGGGTGGCAAGCCAAGTTCACAAAGCAGGTCAGGTGGTGGATCCAGAGCTGATCTCATGGGACAAAGGGCAGAATTCAAAACTGAATTGCCCCACCTTGCCGGAGAAGAGCTGACCAAATACGGATGCAGCTGAAGGGCAATGCAGCTGCTGCCTGGTAAAAAACAAGAACAGCTCTGACCACCCTGCATGAATTGTCAGACATACCTCACCCCCAATTACAACTAAGTCTGTGGACAGAAGGACCAAATACTACTTACAAGCCAGTCACATGGTGAGACCACATCAGAGCTCTCACTTCTATGCCAATACTAGGATTGTATGCCTAAGGAATAACTCCAGAACTTTTAGTAAAAGACTGAACTTTTTGTTGTTCCTGTACCTGGTGTTTTTGTTGTGTTTTTTTCCTGTATTACTAAGTTCACCATCACTATTTTCTTATCCCTATTTTTACCCCCTTCACCTTCTCTCCTTTTCCTATGCTAAAATCCATTGTTCTCCATCCCAACTATTCTTTCTGCACCTTCTTATCCACTCTTTCCCCCTGTCTTCACCTCCCCCTCCTACCCTCTCCCAACCTGTCACCACACTAACCCTCCTCCTACACAATTACCACCCACTGACTAGCTTACAGCATCCCCTATAGCTCTTCCTTCACCCAATCCCCTTTTAGTGCCACCTTTACAAATTACCCAAATTTCTTTTTTTTTAAGTTAACTTACTTTATTTTATTTTATTTATTTATTTTTTTATTGCACTTTAAACTGTTCTTTTTTATTATTATTATTTTATTATTCATATGTGCATACAAGGCTTGGGTCATTTCTCCCCCCCTGCCCCCACTCCCTCCCTTACCACCCACTCCACCCCCTCCCTCTCCCCCCCAACCCCCTCAATACCCAGCAGAAACTATTTTGCCCTTATTTCTAATTTTGTTGTAGAGAGAGTATAAGCAATAATAGGAAGGAACAAGGGTTTTTGCTGGTTGAGATAAGGATAGCTATACAGGACATTGACTCACATTGATTTCCTGTGCATGGGTGTTACCTGCTAGGTTAAGTCTTTTTGATCTAACCTTTCCTCTAGTTCCTGGTCCCCTTTTCCTATTGGCCTCAGTTGCTTTTAAGGTATCTGCTTTAGTTTCTCTGCATTGAGGGCAACAAATGCTAGCTAATATTTTAGGTGTCTTACCTATCCTCACCCCTCCCTTGTGTGCTCTCGCTTTTATCATGTGCTCAAAGTCCAATCCCATTGTTGTGTTTGCCCTTGATCTAATGTCCACATATGAGGGAGAACATACGATTTTTGGTCTTTTGGGCCAGGCTAACCTCACTCAGAATGATGTTCTCCAATTCCATCCATTTACCAGCAAATGATAACATTTCGTTCTTCATGGCTGCATAAAATTCCATTATGTATAGATACCACATTTTCTTAATCCATTCGTCAGTGGTGGCGCATCTTGGCTGTTTCCATAACTTGGCTATTGTGAATAGTGCCGCAATAAGCATGGGAGTGCAGGTGCCTCTGGAGTAACCTGTGTCACAGTCTTTTGGGTATATCCCCAAGAGTGGTATTGCTGGATCAAATGGTAGATCGATGTCTAGCTTTTTAAGTAGCTTCCAAATTTTTTTCCAGAGTGGTTGTACTAGTCTACATTCCCACCAACAGTGTAAGAGGGTTCCTTTTTCCCTGCATCCTCGCCAACACCTGTTGTTGGTGGTGTTGCTGATTATGGCTATTCTAACAGGGGTGAGGTGGAATCTTAGCGTGGTTTTAATTTGCATTTCCTTTATTGCTAGAGATGGTGAGCATTTTTTCATGTGTTTTCTGGCCATTTGAATTTCTTCTTTTGAGAAAGTTCTGTTTAGTTCACTTGCCCATTTCTTTATTGGTTCATTAGTTTTGGGAGAATTTAGTTTTTTAAGTTCCCTGTATATTCTGGTTATCAGTCCTTTGTCTGATGTATAGTTGGCAAATATTTTCTCCCACTCTGTGGGTGTTCTCTTCAGTTTAGGGACCATTTCTTTTGATGAGCAGAAGCTTTTTAGCTTTATGAGGTCCCATTTATCTATGCTATCTCTTAGTTGCTGTGCTGCTGGGGTTTCGTTGAGAAAGTTCTTACCTATACCTACTAACTCCAGAGTATTTCCTAATCTTTCCTGTATCAACTTTAGAGTTTGTGGTCTGATACTAAGATCCTTGATCCATTTTGAGTTAATATTAGTATACGGTGATATACATGGATCTAGTTTCAGTTTTTTGCAGACTGCTAACCAGTTATCCCAGCAGTTTTTGTTGAAGAGGCTGCTATTTCTCCATTGTATATTTTTAGTGCCTTGGTCAAAGACAAGTTGGTTATAGTTGTGTGGCTTCATATCTGGGTTCTCTATTCTGTTCCACTGGTCTTCATGTCTGTTTCTGTGCCAGTACCATGCTGTTTTTATTGTTATTGCTTTGTAATATAGTTTGAAGTCAGGTATCGTGATACCTCCAGTATTGTTCTTTTGACTGAGTATTGCCTTGGCTATTCGTGGCCTCTTGTGTTTCCATATAAATTTAACAGTAGATTTTTCAATCTCTTTAATGAATGTCATTGGAATTTTGATGGGAATTGCATTAAACATGTAGATTATTTTTGGGAGTATCGACATTTTTACTATGTTGATTCTACCAATCCATGAGCATGGCAGATCTCTCCACTTTCTATAGTCTTCCTCAATCTCTTTCTTCAGAAGTGTATAGTTTTCCTTGTAGAGGTCTTTCACATCTTTTGTTAGGTTTACACCTAGGTGTTTGATTTTTTTTTGAGACTATTATAAATGGAATTGTTTTCATATATTCTTTCTCAATTTGTTCATTATTAGTGTATAGAAACGGTAATGATTTTTCTATGTTGATTTTATATCCTGCTACCTTGCTATACTTCCTGATGATGTCTAGAAGCTTCTGAGTAGAGTTTTTTGGGTCTTTAAGGTATAGGATCTTGTCATCTGCAAATAGGGATATTTTGACAGTTTCTTTACCTATTTGTATTCCTTTTATTCCTTCTTCTTGCCTAATTGCTCTGGCTAGGAATTCCAGTACTATGTTGAATAGGAGTGGAGATAGTGGGCATCCTTGTCTGGTTCCTGATTTTAGAGGGAATGGTTTCAGTTTTTCTCCATTAAGTATAATGCTGGCTATAGGTTTGTCAAATATAGCTTTTATAATGTTGAGGTACTTTCCTTCTATTCCTAGTTTTCTTAGAGCTTTTATCATGAAATAGTGTTGGATCTTATCAAAGGCTTTTTCTGCATCTATTGAGATGATCAAGTGGTTTTTGTCTTTGCTTCTGTTAATGTGGTTTATTACGTTTATTGATTTTCGTATGTTGAACCACCCCTGCATCCCTGGGATGAAGCCTACTTGGTCGTGGTGAATGATCTTTTTGATGTGTTGTTGAATTCGGTTTGCCATTATTTTGTTGAGGATTTTTGCATCAATGTTCATTAAGGAGATTGGCCTACAGTTCTCCTTTTTGGAGATGTCTTTGCCTGGTTTTGGGATAAGTGTAATACTGGCTTCATAAAATATGTTTGGCAGTTTTCCTTCCCTTTCTATTTTGTGGAACAGTTTAAGGAGGGTTGGTATCAGTTCTTTAAAGGTCTGGTAGAATTGAGCAGAGAATCCATCAGGTCCTGGACTTTTCTTTTTGTGGAGACTCTTGATTGCTGCTTCAATTTCATTTTGTGTTATAGGTCTATTCAGGTGATTAATTTCCTCTTGGTTCAGTTTTGGATGATCATATGTATCTGGAAATCTGTCCATTTCTTTCAGATTTTCAAATTTATTTGAATATAGGTTCTCAAAGTAGTCTCTGATGATTTCCTGGACTTCCATGGTGTTTGTTGTTATCTCCCCTTTTGCATTCCTAATTCTACTAATTTGGGTTTTTTCTCTCCTCCTTTTAGTCAGGTTTGCCCTGGGTCTATCGATCTTGTTTATTTTTTCAAAGAACCAACTTTTTGTTTCATTAATTCTTTGTATGGTTTTTTTGGTTTCTATTTCATTGATTTCAGCTCTTATTTTTATTATTTCTCTCCTATTTGTTTTGGGATTTGCTTGTTATTGTTTTTCTAGGAGTTTGAGATGTATCATTAGGTCATTGATTTGGGATCTTTCAGTCTTTTTAATATATGCACTCATGGCTATAAACTTTCCTCTCAGGACTGCCTTAGCTGTGTCCCATAGGTTCCGATAGGTTGTGTTTTCATTTTCATTGACTTCCAGGAACTTTTTAATTTTCTCTTTTATTTCATAGATGATCCATCATTCATTTAGTAATGAGTTATTTAGTTTCCAGCTGTTTGCATGTTTTTTGTCTTTACTTTTGTTGTTGAGTTCTACTTTTACTGCATTGTGATCAGATAGTATGCACTGTATAACTTCTATTTTCTTATATTTGCTGAGGCTTGCTTTGTGCCCTAGGATGTGATCTATTTGGAGAAGGTTCCATGGGCTGCTGAGAAGAATGTATATTGTGTAGAAGTTGGATGAAATGTTCTGTAGACATCAAGTAGGTCCATTTGATCTATTGTGTATTTTAGATCTTGGATTTCTTTATGGATTTTTTGTTTGGATGACCTATCTATTGATGATAACGGGGTGTTGAAGTCTCCCACAACCACTGTGTTGGCGTTATATGCTTTTAGGTCTTTTAGGGTATGTTTGATGAAATTGGGTGTGTTGACATTGTGTGCATACAGTTTGATGATTATTATTTCCTTTTGGTCTATTTCCCCTTTTATTAGTATGGAATGTCCTTCTTTATCTCATTTGATCAATGTAGGTTTGAAGTCTACTTTGTCAGAGATAAGTATTGCTACTCCTGCCTGTTTTCAGGGGCCATTGGCTTGGTAAATCTTCTTCCAGCCTTTCATCCTAAGCCTATGCTAATTTCTGTCAGTGAGTTGGGTCTCCTGTATTCAACAAATTGTTGGATCTTCCTTTTTAATCCATTTCGTCAAGCAGTGCCTTTTGATGGGTGAATTAAATCCGTTAACATTAAGCGTTAGTACTGATAGGTATGTGGTGATTCCTGTCATTCAGTTGTCTTAGTTGTTTGAAGGTTTGATTGTGTGTACCTAAGTTGAGGTTACTCTCTACTGTCTTGCTTTTTCTTTTCCTGTAGTTTGGTGCTGCCTGTCTTTTCATGGTTAAGTTGGGTTTCACTTTCTGTGTGCAGAATCCCTTGCAGAATCTTTTGTAGTGGTGGCTTTTTGGTCACATATTGTTTTAGTTTCTGCTTATCATGGAAGACTTTTATTGCTCCATCTATTTTGAATGATAGTTTTGCTGGATAGAGTATCCTGGGGTTGAAGTTATTTTCATTCAGTGCCCAGAAGATCTCACCCTATCCTCTTCTTGCTTTTAATGCTTCTGTTGAGAAGTCTACTGTGATTTTGATGGGTTTTCCTTTGTATGTTATTTGTTTTTTCTCTGTTACATCCTTCAATATTCTTTCCTTAGTTTTTGAACTTGTTGCTTTAATGATGATATGTCATGGGGTAGTTCTATTTTGATCTGGTCTGTTCGGTGTCCTGGAGGCCTCTTCCATCTGTATGGGAATATCTTTCTCTAGATTTGGGAAATTTTCCGTTATTGTTTTGTTGAATAGATTACGCATTCCCTTCGCTTGCACCTCTTCTCCTTCTTTGATGCCCATGATTCTCAAGTTTGGTCTTTTGATGGAGTCGGTGAGTTCTTGCATTTTCTTTTCACAGGTCTTGAGTTATTTAATTAATAGTTCTTCAGTTTTTCCTTTAATTACCATTTCATCTTCAAGTTCTGAGATTCTGTCTTCTGTTTGTTCTATTCCGCTGGATTGGCCTTCTGTTTTGTTTTGCAGTTCTGTTTCATTCTTTTTTCTGAGATTTTCCATATCCCGAGTGGTTTCCTCTTTAATGTTGCCTATTTTTGTCCTGAGTTCATTTATCTGTTTATTCATTGTGTTCTCTCTTTCACTTTGGTGTTTGTACAGTGCTTCTATGGTTTCCTTTATTTCTTCTTTTGCTTTTTCAATTTCTCTATTTTTGTTGTCTTGGAATTTCTTGAGTGTCTCCTGTACATTTTGGTTGACCCTATCCAGTATCATCTCTATAAAATTCTCATTGAGTACCTGTAGTGTAGTCTTCTTTTAAATTATTCTTGTGGGCTTCATTGGGTCCTTTGGCATAGTTTATCTTCATTTTGTTTGAGTCTGGATCTGAGTATCTGTTTTCTTCATTCCCCTCTGGTTCCTGTACTAATTTTTTGCTGTGGGGAAACTGGTTTCCCTGTTTTTTCTGTCTTCCTGTCATTGTCTTTGGTGTTGTTATTGTCTCTGTACTGTGTGCAATTAAGTATTTTCTAGCTTGTAATAATAACAATGATAATATTTGGAATGGAAGGGTGATTGGAGATGGAAAGCAAGAAGTTAAAGAAAAGGGAAAAACAAAGAGACAAGAAGGAGAAAACAGAACAAGGAATCAGACAAGAAAGTTTCAAAGGTATAAACAGGGAGCATTAGTGTACTAATCGACAGTAAGCTGAACAGGCATTAGAGAGATAGAGAGAGGATTGAAAATAAAAAATAAAAAAAAGATAAGAATAAAAATAAAAAATAAGTAAATGAAGGAAATATCTATATATGAAAATAAAATAAAATAAAATGAAATGAAAAATAGAAAATTAAAAAAAAACCCCAAAAAACCAAAAAACCTCCAAGTTCAAATGCAATGAAGTTTCAGTCTTAATAATTTGAGTGTCCATCTCAGTCTCCAATCCTGGAAATGGTACCTCAGATTTTGTTCTGTAGTTGTCTCATCAAAGGGGACGCATAAAGTAGAACAAAACTACACACACACACACACACACACACACACACACACACAAACCCCACCACGTGTCCCAAGTTCAAATGCAATACAGTTTCAGTAAGTTTTTCAGCATGCAGGTGTAATTTGGTTGTTCTCTCATCAAAGGTAGGGAGAAAAATAGAAAAAAAAGAAAGAGTCTGGAGACAGTTCTGAGAATGCTATCTGTGGCTATGACTTGCCTGCCCCTGCTGTCAGCCTGATGTTGCTGGAGGCGTTATTTATGCAGATCTCTGGGGTGAGCTTAGCACTCACCTGGCCCTGCAGGCTTTGTTTACTCAGAGTTCTCCTGTGCGTGAGCCTCTGCTACAAGCTTTCCCCTTTCTAAGCACACTGGGAAAGGTGACACTGCACCTGCGTTCTCAGGCCTGTGTGTTTATTTACAGTTCATGTGGGAGGTGGGTCTTCCCCCCTCTCCTGTGCAGTTTTCCTCCCACCACCACTTTCACAAGCTTTCCTGCTCCTGATTGCTGGGCGGTGCTGCTGCTCCTGCCAGCCACTATGTTTCTTTACAGCTCATGTGGGAAGTGGGTCTTCCCTCCTCTCCTGTGGAGTTGTCCTCCTTCTGCCACTCTCACAAGCTTTCCAGCTCCTGGTTGCTGGGTGCATGCCCCTTCTCCCACTGGAGCCTCTCCTGCCCACCTGGCTTATTTATTTACAGTTCCGGGAAGGATTCCCTTCCCCCAATCTTTGGTGCTCAGTGCGCCCCACCCTCTTTCCCATTTGTCTTTATTGTTCTTATTGCTTATTACTCAATTTCTCTTTTTTCCCTGGGTGGAGGTCAGTCTGTCCAGGGGGCTATGCTGCTCTGGCCCAGGGTTGTCTGTTTGAGTACCATGGCACTGTGAAGCTCACCTTGTCTGCGTCTTCCCAAGCCGTCTGGGTGTGGGCGACTGGCAGCCCGGGGGCCCTCCTTGTTTCTCCGTTTAACATGAAGTGGAGATTCTCTGAGCTGGCTGGAGGTGTGGAGGGGTCAAAGTTTTGCCTCTAATCAGTGATTTTGCCTGCAAGGTGTGTCTCCAGCGTCTCTCCAAGATTTCACTATAGGAGACTCACTTTCTGCTTCCTCCCTCTAGCCACCATCTTGGAATGCTACCCAAATTTCTATATCTAGTGTAATAACCATTACCACCCCAATTCCCACTGATTATAGATATTATCACCAAGGGGTTTCTATATAATATGTAAACAACTGATCTGGCATTGAGCCTGCAAATTTGTTATCACTAAATTACACCTCCAGGCCAGGGACAGAAAGAGCACATCAACCTAGCTAACAACCAAGTCAGTCACAACACAAAAATTAAAGCAAGGCAATTAAAACCACCAACTAGCCTATCAAGAACATAGTTGCAAAGCACCAAGTACAGTGATGAGAAGAATAAGAAGGGATGGAAACTATTCTCCTCCAAAAATAATTCAATACAGGATTCAGTGGGAATTGAAGAAAATGGATTGCCAGTTCCTAACCCCAACAAAGCAATGATAAATGTCACTAATGAGCCCAATGATACCTACAAAAAAACCCCAAAACCCTCAAAGAGGAAATCTTGGAAGAAACCACTGAGAAATTCATGGAGAAGATGCTAAACATGATTAACCAGAATGTACAAGATACACTCAAAAATTTTTAAAACACAAAAAATAAAGAACATGGGAAGACACAGAAACAAATAAATGAACTCAGAGAGGACTTCAACAAACACCAAAATGAAAAAAGGACACTATAAAGAAAGATATGAATTAAATATGACAACACAAATATAAAAGAAGAGTTGAACAAAGATATGGAAAACCTCAGAAAAAGATTTAAACAGAAATCTTGGAAATAAAAATCCCTTTAGTTAAACAGAAAACACAGTTGAAGGCTACTCCAGCAGCCTGGAAAAAGTGGAAGACAGAATCTCAGAGCTTGAAGATAAAATAGAAATTAAAGAAAAAGAGAAGAAATCTTAGTCAAACAACTCAAGAGCTGTGAAATGAATATACGAGAACTCAGCAAATCCATCAAAAGTCCAAATCTGAGAACCATGGGCATTGAAGAAGGAGAAGAGGTGCATGCCAAAGGGATATGTAATATATTCAATAAAATAATAACAGAAAATTTCCCAAATCTTGAGAAAGTTTTGCCTAGTCAGGTACAGGAAGCCTCCAGGACACCAAACAGACTTCACCAAAATAGAACCTCCCCACAGCATATTACAACATGCACAGAGAAAGAATATTGAAGGCTGTTAGAAAAAACAAATAACGAATAAAGGTAAACCCATCAAAATAACAGCAGATTTCTCAATGGAAACCTTAAAAGCAAAAAGGGCATGGAGTGATGTGTTTCTGGCACTGGATGAAAATAATTTCACCCTAGGACTCTCTACCCAGCAAAACTATCATTCGAAATTGACAGAGCAATAAAAATCTTCCATGATAAACAGAAGCTAAAACAAAATATGACCACCAAACCACTACTACAGAAGATTCTACAAGGAATTCTGCACACAGAAGATGAAAGTAAACAAAGCATGAGAGGATGGGAAGTATTGAACTACAGGAGAAGAAAAGACAAGTAATCAGAGAGTAGCATTGATTTGGTTGCACACAATCAAATCCTCAAACAACAAAAACAACTAAATGGTAGGAATTACCACATACTTATCATTATTAATACTGAATGTCAATGGACTCAACTTCCCCATCAAAAGGCACAATTTGGCAAACTGGATTAAAAAGGGAGATCCAACAATCTGTTGTTTAAAAAGACCCATCTTGACAGAAATAAACCCTGGCTTAGGATAAAAGGCTGCAAGAAGATTTACCAAGCCAACGGCCCCCAAACAGGCAGGAGAAACAATACTTTTTCAGACAAAGTATACTTCAAACTTATATTGGTCAAACAAGACAAAGAAGGACACTCCATATTAATAAAAGGGGAAATACACCAAAAGGAAATGATAATTAGCAAACTATATGCACCCAAAGTCAGTGCACCCAATTTCATCAAACATACTCTGAAGGACCTAAAAGCATATATAGACTCCAACACAGTGGTAGTGGGAGACTTTAATACCCTCCTATCACCAATAGATAGGTCATACAAACAAAAAAATCAACAAAGAAATCCTAGAACTAAATGATACCATAGATCAAATGGACCTAGCTGATGTGTACAGAATATTTCATCCAACTTCTGCACAATATACATTCTTCTCAGCAGCCCATGGAACTTTCTCCAAAATTGATCATATCTTAGGGTGCAAAGAAAGCCTCAGGAAATAAAAGAAAATAGAAATAATCCCATGCATTCTATCTGACCACAATGAATTAAAACTAGAAATCAACAACAAAAGCAGCAGTAAAAAACATACAAACAATTGGAAGCTGAATGATCAGTGGGTCATTGATGAAATAAAATAAGAAATTAAAAGGTTAATGGAAGTTAATGAAAATGAAAACACCACCTACCAGAACCTGTTGGACACAGCAAAGGCAGTTCTGAGAGGAAAGTTTATAGCCATGAGTGGATATGTTAAAAGTTCAGAAAGATCTCAAATAAATGACCTAATGCTACATCTCAAACTTCTAGAAATACAAGAACAAGCAAAACTCAAAACAAGCAGAAGGAAAGAAATAATAAAAATAAGAGCCAAAATTTATGAAAGAGACCAAAAAAAAAAAAAAAACAAATAATCAGTGAAACAAAAAGCTGATTCTTTGAAAAAAATAAACAAGATTTTCAAGCCCCTGGGAAATCTGACTAAAATGAAGAGAGAAAAAACCCCAATCAGTAAAATCAGAAATGCAAAAGGGGAGATAACAACAAACACCATGGAAATCCAGGAAATCATCAGCAACTGCTTTGAGACCCTGTATTCTAATAAATTTGAAAATCTTGAAGAAATGGAGAAATTTCTAGATACTTATGACCATCTAAAACCAAACCAAGAGGATATTAACCACCTAAACATATCTATAGCACATAATGAAATTGAAGCAGCAATAAAGAGTCTCCCACAAAAGAAAAGTCCACAACCTGACAGATTCTCAGCTGAATTCTACCAGACATTTAAGGAAGAATTAATACCAACACTCCTTAAACTTTTGCACAAAATAGAAAGGGAAGGAACACTGCCTAACTCATTCTATGAAGCCAGTATTACACTCATCCCAAAACTGGACAAGGACACACACAAAAAAGAGATAGTCTAATCTCTTTAATGAACATTGATGCAAAAATCCTCAATAAAATGGCAAACCTAATCCAACAACATATCAGAAAGATTGTTCACCATGACCTAGTCGGCTTCATCCCAGGGATGCAGGGATGGTTCAACATATGCAAATCAATAAATGTAATACAGCACATTAAAGGAAACAAAGACAAAAACCACTTGACCATCTCAACAGATGCAGAAAAAGTCTTTGGTAAGATTCAACACCATTTAACGATAAAAGCACTAAGAAAACTAGGACTAGAAGGGATGTTCCTCAACACTATAAGGACTATATATGAAAAATGTATACCCAACATCATACTCAATGGGGAAAAACTGAAACAATTTCCCCTAAAGTCAGGAATGAGGCAAGGATGCCCACTCTCCCCACTCCTGTTCAACATAGTCCTGGAATTCCTAGCCGGAGCAATAAGGCAAGATGAAGAAATTAAAGGAATACAAATATGTAAAGAAATAGTGCAAGTAACCCTATTTGCAGATGACATGATCCTATATCTCAAAGACCCAAAAAACTCCACCTCAAAACTCCTAGACACCATAAACAGCTTTGTCAATGTAGCAGACACAAAATCAACTTACAAAAATCAGTGTCCTTTCTATACACCAACAATGAACAATTGAGAAAGAATATAGGAAATCAGTCCTATTTACAATAGCCTCAAAAAAATCAAATACCTAGGAATAAACTTAACAAAGGATGTAAATGACCTCTACAAGGAGAACTACAAACCACTGAAGAAAGTGATTGAAAAAGACTACAGAAGGTTGAAAGATCTCCCATGCTCATGCATTGACAGAATCAATATAGTAAAAATGGCTATACTACCAAAAGCAATCTACATGTTCAACACAATTCCCATTAAAATCCCAATGACTTTCATCATAGAGATTAAAAATCAACGTTTGGAAGCACAAAAGACTGAATATCCAAGGCAATGCTGAACAGAAAGAGCAATGCTGGAGGTATCACAATTCCCAACTCCAAACTATACTACAGAGCCATAGCAATAAAAACAGCATGGTACTGACACAAAAACAGATATGACAACTAGTGGAACAGAATAGAAGACCCAGATATGAATCCACATAGCTATGCCCACCTTATTTTTGACAAAGGTGCCAAAAACAGGATAGAGAAAGACAGCCTCTTCAAAAAATGTTGCTGGGAAAAGTGGTTATCTGCCTGCAGAAAACTGAGACTAGATCCATGTTTTTCACCCTGTACAAGTACCAACTCATAGTGGATTAAGGACGTTAATATCAGACATGAAAACTTGAATCTAGTACAGGAAAGAACAGAGGATACTCTGGAAACAATAGGTATAGGCAAGGCCTTCTTCAGTAGAACTCAAGCAGCTCATCAACTAAGAGAAAGGATGGATAAATGAGACTACATGAAATTAAAAAGCTTCTGCACAACACAAGAAATGGTCTCTAAATTGAAGAGACCACCCATAGTGTGGGAGAAAATATTTGTTAGCTATACATCAGACAAAGGACTGATAACCAGAATACACAGGGAGCTCAAAAACTAAACTCTCCCAAAATCAATGAGCCAATAAAGAAGTGGGCAACTGAACTAAACAGAATACTTTCAAAGGAAGAAGTCCAAATGGCCAATAAAACACATGAAAAAATGCTCACCATCCCTGGCCATAAAGGAAATGCAAATCAAAACCATACTAAGATTCCACCTCACTCCTGTTAGAATAGATATCATCAAGAATACCACCAACAAATGCTGAAGAGGATGCAGGGAAAAAAGAACCCTCATACACTGCTGGTGGGAATCTAAGCAAGTACAGCTACTTTGGAAAACAATAGGGAGGCTTCTTAAAAAACTAAATATAGATCTGCCATGTGATCCAGCAATACCACACCTAGGGATATACCCAAAGGAATGCGACTCAGGTTATTACAAAGGCACCTGCATATCTATGTTTGCTGCAGCAATATTCACAATAGCCAACCTATGAAAACAGCCAAGATGCCCCACTAATTATGAATGGATTAAGAAAATGTGGTGTTTACACACAATGGAATTTTACTCAACCACAAAGAAGAATGAAATTTTGTCATTCACAGGTAAATGGATGGAACTGGAGAACATCATCTTAAGCGGAGTTAGCCAGGCTCAGAAGGCCAAAAGGCGCATGTTCTCCCTCATATGCAGATTACAGACCTAAAACAAATGCAGTAATATTATTGGACATGGCTCTCACAGTAAGGAGAGAACAGGTACAGAAGGAATAGGGAAAGGGAAGGAAACCTAAAACTTGAATGTGGTTGATGTGCTCACTGTAGAGGAGCAAATATAGTAATCTTAAACTGGGTAAGGCCACTATGGGAAGGGGACCAGGAAGTAGCAAAGGGGCCTGGTAGAGATGAACCAATGTGTTTTGCAATACACATGTGCATGGAAGCAATGCTAGGAATCTCTCTGTATAGCTATCTTTATCTCAAACTAGAAAAAGAAGCTATGTCTTTCTTATTATCTCTTATGTTTTCTCTTCCATAAGAAAACAAGAGGGCAGAACAGGTTCTTCCCGGAAGCGGTGGGTGGGTGCAGGAGGAGGTGGCCCAAACAACATAAACGCATGTGAGTAAATGTAAAAATGATAAAAAGAAGCTATGAGATAGATGTATGCACACAGATGGGATATTGTTTACCATTTAAAAAGAAGGAAACACTACCATAAGCAACAACATAGATGAACCTGTAGAACATTATGCTAAATTAAATAAGCCAGACACACAAAGACAAATACTGCATGACCTCATTTGTGAAATATAAAAACATTGAACTCATAGAAAGTAGAATGGTTGTTGTCAGAGACTGAGGTGGGGGAGATGCTGCTCAAATGATATAAACCTTCATTTCTAAGTTGAGTAACTTGTGGAGACCTAATAGCATAGTAACTACAGCTAATAATGACATGAAATTTTCTACGTGAGTAGATATGAAGTGGTCTCATCATTAAAAACTTAGTTGTATTAGGTGATGGATATGGTTGTTTTGGGGTACAGTGTCACATTTCCATACACATATTTAATGTGTAATGATAAGATCAATGTAATTGACTTATGTATTTCTTCACAGTTTGATTATTTTTTGTGTTAGGAACAT
The DNA here is from genome assembly GCF_047511655.1 of Castor canadensis. NCBI lineage: Eukaryota > Metazoa > Chordata > Mammalia > Rodentia > Castoridae > Castor > Castor canadensis. The sequence goes on from NC_133405.1 coordinate 6,020,521, forward strand.
TCAAAATCCTGTCATCTGCTTCTTTTGAAATACTCAGTTTTTGTCAGCTATAGTTATGCTTCTAATGTGCTGAAAGTGTGATAAAAGTGGTCATTCCTATCTTGTCCCTGATCTTAGAGGAAAGAATTTTAGCTTTTCTCTACTCCATATGATGGTCTAGTAATATATATCCTTCACTGAGTTGAGGTATGCTCCTTCTATACCTAATTTCAAGAGATGCTGAATTTTATTGAATGCTTTTTTCTCTATCTCTTGAGATGATCATGTTGTATTGTCCTTCATTGTGTTGATGTGATATCATATATTTGTTGATTTGCATATGTTGGCTCATCCTTGTATCTCTGATGTAACTTCCACTTAATTATGTTATATAATTGTTTTGATGTACTGTTGGATTTGACTTACTAGTATTTTGTTGGTAATATTTGAATCTCTGTTCATAGCCATTTTTGTATACTGTTATCTTTTTGTGTTTTCAGCCTTGTCTGGTTTTGGTATCAGAGTAATTCTGGTCTCATAGAATGTATTTGGAAGGGTTCAATGTTGACCCTGAGACATAGGTTAGTAGGTGCTGTGTGCTTAGTTCCTTCTTTATAAGACCAGCATGTATTTCTATGCTCTGCAAGAATCTCTACCTCATACTTATTGCACTCTAGAGTTCTCCCTCAAGCACTTCAGCTATTTTTTCTTTGTTTTAGCCCTTTGTTTTGAGCATAAGCAAGCCAGTCATCTCTACTAATCCATTTTGCTGATGTCACATGTGATTATAGGCTGGCTAGGCAAGTCTGAAGTGTGTAGGATAGGCTATCAAGAGAACAGGCTGGAACTTTTGAAGACAGGCAGAAGCTGTCATCCACAGATGAAATTTCTTGCACATTCAAACATATTCTGCCCATGTTCAAGCTTCATGGGTTCCTCTGCTTAACCCAGCTACTGCTAATAACTGTAGAAATAAAGAAAGAATAGAAACAAACCTCCATCTCTACTGCCTACCTTCACATGGTTCCTGGATATGTCAATTAGCTTGATTTGTGGAATCATTTCATGATGCATAAATATATCAAAACATCACATTGAACACCTTAAATACATATAATGCTTATTTGTCAATCATTCTTTAATAAGGCTGGCAATAGAATGTTTTATGATAACCTCATTTTAATTTATAATCATATTTTTATGATCATATAATAGTTGTACAGGAGGGATACATTGTGACATTTACTTATGTGCTTAAAATATATCTTAATTAGATTCATCCCCTTATAATTCTCCCTCATACCCCTCCCCCTCTAGGAACAATTTAAACAGTATTCATTGTTCTATTTTCATACAAAAATACAAAATACATCCACCATCTTTGCTCTCCTTCACCTTCTTCATTTACCCTCCCCTCTCCCAATGGTATCCTTCCCAGGACAAAACCTGTTTTACCATTCCCATCCTTCAGTTTTTAAAAGTGTATATTGATAGTTCAAGGGGTGTTTGCCTTAATATTTCAGATATGTATGTCTTGGGCTTTAATTACATTAACTGATCCTGTTACTCTATCACCATGATCCCCTATTATTCATTAGTTTTCACATGATCCCCAATTATTTAACAGCTTACAGTGCATTGTGTTATATTATCTTCATACAAAAATGCAATGTTTCAATATTTTTCACTCTCTAGCTTTCTCTTTTCTTCTGCCTCCCTATAGTACCTTCAGACACAACAGCTTATATAACCATGTTCTATCTCCCCTCTATATATTTGTGTGTGTATATCTATATACACACACATATATATGATCATATATAAATTTGTGTGTACATTTATCTTATAGGTCTAGTTTCCACATACAAAGGAAAACACACATTTGACCTTTTGAGCCTAGTTTACGTGGCCTAACATGATGTTCTACAGTTCCATCCATTTACCTGCAAACAACACAATATTTCATTCTTCTTTATGGCTGAATAATACTCCATCGTGCATATATACAGTTTTTAATGCATCGGTCATGGGGCATCTGCTGGATTCAAAGCTTGGCTATTGTAAATAGTGCTTCAAAAAACATGAGTATGCAACTGACTCTGTCTTATCCTTGAGCACATTCCTTCGAGTATAAGCACAGAACTGGTATTGCTGGATCATATAGTAGTTCTATTTTTAGTTTTTTTGAGGAATCTCCATAATGTTTTCCATAGAGGTTACATTAATTCACATTATCAGCAACAATGTATAATTGTTCCTTTTGTCCCCACATCCTCCCAGCATTTGTTGTTGTTTGTGTTATTGATGATAGTCATTTTCACTGGGGTGAGGTGGAATCTCAATATTATTTTGGTTTGCATTTTCTTTATGGTCAGGAATGTTGAGCATTTCTTCATAGGTTTATTGGCCATTTGTACTTCTTTTGAGAACTGTCTGTTTAGTTCATTTGCCCATTTATTCAGTAGGTTGTTGATTCTTTGAGAGGTTAGCTTTTTTGGGTGTGTCTCACCATTTATTTAGATATTTTCAATTTCTTTTTTATTATTCTTGTACTGGGGTACATTGTGGTATTTACAGAAGTTCTTACAATATATCATAGTTGAATTCATTCCCTCCATCATTCTCCTTTAGTCCTTCCTCCCCCCATTCCTGGAATAGTTTCAACAGTTCTCGTTTTTCCATTTTCATACATGAGTACATAATATTTCCACTGTATTCACCCTCCCACACCCTTATATCCTCCCCCCTCCCACTGGTACCAATGTCCAGGCAGGACTTGTTTTACCTTCTTATGCCTGAGTAGTCCCTATTTTTCCTGGAGTAATTACATAATTTCAGATCTTACATTAATATCTTTGATCCACTTTGAATTGATACTAAGTACACGGTGAGGGACTGGATGTAGTTTCAGTCTTCAGCAGGTGGATATCCAGTTTTTTCATCACCATTTGTTGAAGAGGTTATCTTCAACACATATTTTGCACTCCATTGTTGCAAATCAAATGGCTGTAGCTACATGAGTTTGTGTCTGAGTCTTTTATTATATTCCATTGGTCTTCATGTCTAATTTTCTGCTGGTATCATGCTGTTTTTAGTACCATGGCTCTGTATGGCTTTGAAGACTGACATTGTGATACCTCCAGCATTGTTCTTTTTTTTCTTTTTTTTTTAATTTTTATTTTATTCATATGTGCATACAATGTTTGGGTCATTTCTCCCCCCTTCCCCCTGCCCCCTCCCTCACCTTCCCTCCGCTCCCTCCCTTACCCCCCCTTACTCCTTGCTACCTGGCAGAAACTATTTTGCCCTTATCTCTCATTTTGTCGAAGAGAGAGTATAAGCAATAATAGGAAGGACCAAGGGTTTTTTCAGTTGAGATAAGGATAGCTATACAGTTGCTCTTTTGGCTCAGCATTGCTTCGGCTATTCTAGGTCTCTTGTGCTTCCATATGAACTTTAGGATTTATTTTTCTGTCTTGGTGAAGAATGTCATTGGAATTTTGGTAGTGATTTCATTGAACATATAGACTGTTTTTGGTAGTATGGCCATTTTTTACATTTGATTCTTCTGATCCACAAGCATAGGAGATCATTCCATCTTCTAATGTCTTCACTGACCTCTCACCTTAATAATTTATAATTTTCATTATATAGACTTTTTACTTCCTGCATTAAATTTATTCCTAGCTATTTTAAGTTTGTTGAAGTTATTGTGAATGATACTGCTTTCTTGATTTCTTTCTCAGACTGACCATTGTTTGTGTATGGAAAAGCCATTGACTTTGTGTATTGATTTTATATCATGATACTTTGCTGAATACTTCACTGAATGTGTTTATGAGATCTAAGAAGGTTTTTTTTGTTGTTGAGTTTTTAGGTTCTTTCAGGTATTATATCATATCATGTGCAAATAGAGACCATTTGATATCTAACTTCCTTATTTGAATCCCCTTGTTTCTTTACCCTGTCTTATTCCTTGGCTATGAATTCCAGCACTCTGTTGAGTAAGAGTGGAGAGCATGGACACTCTTGCCTCATTCCTGATTTTAAAGGAAATGGTTTCAGTTTTTCACCATTTAGTATGATGTTGGCTATAGGTTTGTCATATATAGCCTTTATAATGTTGAGAAATGTTCCCTCTATTTCTAGTTTCTTCCAAGCTTTAACCATGAAAGGATGTTGAATTTTGTCAAAGGCTTTTTCTGTATCTATTGATGATGTGGTTTTGTCCTTGATTCTGTTTATGGGTTGTATTATGTTTATTGATTTGCATGTGTTGCACCATCCTTGTGTCCCTGGGATAAAATCTGCTTGATTGTGGAGTATGATCTTTTTAGTGTGTTGTTGAATTCTGTTAGCAAGAGTCTTACTGAGATTTTTTTGTACTTATGTTCATCAGGGACACTGGGTATTACTGGCTTGGGCAGTATCTCTCCCTTTTGTACTTTATGGAATAGTTTGAGGAGCATTGGTGTTACTTTTTCTTTAAAGATTTGATAGAATTCAACAGTGAAACCATCAGAACCTGCACATTTCTTTGTTAGGGAGTTCATTATAACTGTCTCAATCCCATTGCTTGTTATAGATCTGTTTAAGTTGTTAATATCATCTTGGTTCAAGTATGGTAGGTCAAACTTGTCAAGAAATTTATCTATTTCTTCTTCATTCTCCAGTTTGTTGGAGTATAGGTATTCAAAATATTCTTATATGATCTGAATTTCATTTGTGTGTGTTGTAATTTCCCCCCTTTCATCCCTGATTTTATTAATTTGGGTCTTCTCCTTTCTTCTTTTAGTCAATTTATCTAAAAAATTGTCCATCTTGTTTACATTCAAAGAACCAGCTTTTTGTTTCATTGATTTGTTTTATCATTTTTGGTCTTCAATTCATTGATTATTGCCTTGATTTTTATAATTTCTTTACATCTATTAGATTTTGGAATGGTTTCTTCTTGTTTTTTGAAGATTTTGAGGTACATCATCAGATTACTTATTTAAGGTATCTCTAATTTTCTGATATGGATGGTAATGGCCATAAACTTCCCTCATAAGACTTCCTTTGGTGTGTACCATAGTCTCCAGTATGTTGTACCCTCATTTTCATTTGAATCTAGAAATTTCTTGATTTCTTTCTTAATTTCTTCAATCACCCATTGATTGTTCAAAAGTGTGTTGTTCAATCTCCATGAGTTCGAATGTTTTTGTGGTTTTTCTTGCTATTGACTTCTAATTTTATTTCATGATGGTATGTTAGGATACAGGGGATTATTTCAATTTTTTTTGCATTTGTTGAGGTTTGCTTTATGACCTAAGGTGTGATCAATTTTGGAGAAAGTTCCATGGGCTGCTGAAAAAAATGTGTAATCTATTTCTATAGGATGAAATACTCTATAAATGTCTGTTAAGTTCATTTCATCGCTGCTATTGTTTAGTTCTAGGAAATCTTTATTAATTTTATTGTCTGGAACTTCTGTCTGTTGATGAGAATGGGGTGTTAAGATCTTCCACTATTATCACATGGGGACTTATCTGTGTTTATGATCCCAGCTATGGAAGAGGCATAGGTATGGGATTCATAGTCCAAGGCCATTTGGGGGAAAAAGTGTAAGACTTTATCTGAAAAATAACTAAAGCAAAAAGGGCTGAGAGTATGGCTCAAATGGTAGACCACTTGTCTAGCAAGAGTCCTGAGTTCAAACTCCATAATACCAAAATAAAATATATAAATAAATAAATAAAATCTAGAATGAACATGAATAATAATGATAATAATGTTAATAACTAAAATTTACATAGTATCAAGCAATGTTCCAAGTGTTATGCAAATATTAAGTAAGTTTCACAGAAATTCACTGAGGTAGTGTCAATTATTGCTGCCTTTCTACAGATAAAAAAATATCAGAATCAAAGAGAGGTAAGTAAATTTCCCAAAGTCTACAGTGAGTAGATAGCAGAGGTCAGAGCTTGACTTTTATTCTTATTCTATACCTTGGGAGTTAAATCCACCACCACTATATTGCCTCTCTGTAGTAATATAATCAGAATCTACAATCTTTGGATCCTAACAAGAACTTCAATATGCATTCACTGACTGTACTTCTCCCTTCCTTTTATTTTAATGAGTTGATAATCAAATGATCAATGTTATTCTCCTTTTTCTTTCTCAAAATGTTATTTATTAACTATTCTTTGGATTTCAACTAAAACTTTCACAGCTTTCTTTGCTCATTTCTTTTTTTGCATTTACTATTCATGTTGCTGAACTGCAAGATTAAGAAATTCAAAAGTGACTGTGCATTGTAAGATCTTTCAGTCCAAGTATATCTGAAAGTTTCTTTATTTTTGCCTCTCTGCATTAAAGCTTGTTTGGCTAATAGGATTTTCAGTTCAAAATAATCTTCAGTTTCTCTATTTCATTATGTTCTAACATTCAGTATTATTGATGAGAAGCCTGATATGAATCTGGTTCTTGTATTTTGTGTGTAATCTTTATTAGCAGCTAATATTTTTCTTTATCTTTGTGGTTCTTAAATTCCATAATGAAGTGTGTGTGTGTGTGTGTGTGTGTGTGTGTGTGTGTGTGTCCCTTTCATTCATTCTCTTTGGCACTTGGAAGTTTCTTGCAATCAAAGTGTCATGTCTTTCTTTGACTCTGGGAAATTTTCTTTTATTATTTTTAAATTATTTTCTTCCCCACCCATCAGCTCTTCTTCAAGAAATTTTATTGGAAACAGTTGCATAATTAATTACCCAATAATTATCCCAGAGTCCACACAGGTACTTATATTTTTTGCTTATGAGCTTGAAGAGCACTCATGTGTGTATGTTGCCTCAGTTTCATTCCAATCTATTTTCTATGTTCCTATTAGGACATACCAGATATGGTAAGCAATCCCAGAAGACAGAATTTCTGGTCTCCTGACAACATTTATTACTTTCCTATAAACATACACATACATTTCTTTATTTTCTAATGATGTGGGGAAGAAGAGGTTGGAGATGTATGTTCTTAATCTACTATCTTGAGCCAAGACTCCACATTTATTTTTGTTCTTATAGTAGAGTACATCATTTATTTTGCCTCAAATTTTTGAAGAACTAGGAAGGTTAAAAATAACAAATACATAAACATAAATAAACATCACAGAAGTTATCAAGCCTATTCATTTTTATGAGAGTATTTACCATAAACCCTGAAATTATGAAACATCTGGTAATATGTTATTTTGCAGACACTTTGAGGACTTTTATCTTAAACCATAAGAGCATCAGGGCCAGAAATGTAGTAGTGATCTCTGCATGGTGGAAGAGGTTCATCCCAGATCCCTCAGATCCACCAGTGGGAGAAAGAGGTAGATTGTATGGGCCACCCATGTAGGGATCACTATGATTTGTATCATGGCTCTGTTCCTTGCACCTGAGGTGTATATGTTGGTTAATAAATGAATGAGAATAAAGCACTTATTTCTCAGTGAGAAGGTGTCAATTATGCTCTTATACTTCTGTTTTCCCACTCATATATAGATGCCAGAATATTTTAACCAGGGGCACCCTATGGATACAATCTGAAAGGCAGCCATGTGTGTGAATGTGAATTCGTCCTTCAGCAATGGTTCAGAATTCTTCCTCTATTAGCAAAAACAAATGCTAATATTCACTTAGTGCTTACTCTGTCATTCCTCTAAGTGCTTTACATGTGTAATCTCTTTTTATCTTTACAATATTCTTCTGCAATGGGCGCTAAGATGATCTTCATTTTACAGTCAAGAAAATGAACTTCAGAAGCATTAAGTTACCCATATTCACATACTTAATGGTAATAGAGCCAGAATTTGAACCCAGGCTGTTTAATTCCAAGGTGCACATGCTGACCACTATGATGTACTACCTCCATGATGGGACTTTTTTGATGGTGTTTATCTAGAGTATCTTCTTAAAATGTCCTGAATCCTCTGCCTGAAGCACTGAAGTTTGATTTCAGAGTCTTTTGGGACATACCTTGTAAGTGTTCACCCTGTTTTTTCATTAGCCAATCGCATGAAGTCAAGACACTGGTCAGATCTGGGCCAGTGTTCTCTGGCTCAATACAATGTTTACTACAATAAAGGTGTCTTGCATGAAATATTATATGGATTTGGTTGTAAATTCTCCTCATAAAAATCTGTAATTTATAGAAACAATTTCTGAAGTTAATATCATTAGTAAGGAAATAGTCATTTAACCAATACTGAAGTATCCTTTAGAAATGATATGGCTACCTTTACGTAATGATTTATGGACCACACATTTATGCATAAACTATTTTTTAACTCTGTCACACACCTCATAAAATGAGCAGGACCAATTCACAAATGATGTAACAGTTCAGTTGCCTCCCAGAGGAGCCTTATTCATGCTTAACAGACACAGTGCTTTAAACCCAGCCGCCAAACTCTTTTGCATTCATTTTTGGCTATGGTCACTTTTTCCAAGTTTCAAAGTTTTTTGCTGCGTTTATAAAAAGTGAGGTATTATATTAATCAAAGGATTGATGCAAGGTTTAAAATGAAAACATTACCTTTTTGGCTGCATTTTGCCATGTTTTGACCAACTTTTATTATATATATATATATATATATATATATATATATTTATATATATATATATATATATATATATATATAAAACACAATTGAATTTTCTTTGCTTCATGCTGATTTTTCATTAATTCCCTTTTCCTTTGCCCTTTGTATAGATTCCTCTATCTGGACATTTTTAACTCTTGAGGAGTACCGTACTATATGCTCTAAGGAGCAGTGAATAATCCCACAGACAAGTTGTACAGTCTTATTCAAGGACAAAAATCCATGAAGAGTTAACACATTGTATGTGGGGTGGGAACAGTATAGGAAGACTGAACCCCTGTAAATGAGGGCACCATCTGGTCAATACTGAATAGAGGAATAATCAGCTCTATGCTTTAATAATCTGGAAAGGGCTGTCATTCTGCTGTACATCCCTCATATTCACAGATTGGAAACTGATGAGAAAATGCCCCTTGTCTGGAAAAGGTTAAAATAGATTTGTAGCCAAAAGAATATGTCAGTGAGTTTTTTTTTCCCCCTTTGAGACTTAAATAAACTAAAAAAAACCCCTGCCCTTCACTTAGATGGATTGAGTCCAGGTTTTCCCTTTTAAAAAAGAAATTGGAGACCTTCACCTCAAATAGCAAAGGCCTCTTATGTTGAGCCCTGTGTAGGTGGGATCAGGTTTCTCTACTTGCAAGCAAGATTGAATTGGAAAACAGCCTGAACTGATCTCCCATCCCTACTCCACCTCCCACCCCCAACCTGGAACTGAACCCAAGTGATAATTTCAAGGCCTCAAATCTTAAATGCAACTCTAGTACAATAACCTTCCCCCACCATAGAAAACTGAGGTACTTCTAATACTCTTTAGAAGTAGCGATATCTAAACTGTCTTGGATCTGTATTTGCTAGATCTAAATAGATGGAGAATTGTGTCAGTTTCAACTCAAAGGACGATTTTGCATGTGAGCTCCTTGGGTACATGGTTGTCATCTGTATTGTGCCAATTAAAGACAAATCGTATTTTAAAGCAAGTAAAAAGTCATTTAGTAGGGTAGCGGGAAGACAGACCTACTTGAAATAGGATCTATACATCCTGTGTGTGTGTGTGTGTGTGTGTGTGTGTGTGTGTGTGTGTATTGGGGGAGATGATGTAGACAGGAGAAAAATAGTGTGATTTGTGTCAAATCTCTTATAATAGTGTTCAAGTTGACAAGATAATGTGTCACTTAGCTTTTAATTTCAACAGAAGCTAATTATACAGTGGATTAGGGCCACTCAGTCTTATTGTCTCCTCTATGCAAGCTATGCATTTTAAAAACCTTTCCAACCAACACAAAAACTGCATCTATGCAGCACTCACTGACATGGCAAAAATCACTCTGGTGAGAAATTTCCTGAGGGACATTCTCTGCCCCCCACAGACATCATAGTTACTGCCTCATGTTGTCAGCATCTGGAAGGCGCATGAAAAATTTCCAAGGTGAAACAAGCCTGGGGATTTTGGTGCAATGAGTGAATTACTAAGTGAGCTTCCCTGTTTGATCCAAGTGACTAAGGTATAGACACAATAAATACAGTTGTCTGCCAAACTACACTCTGGTCTCTGATACCCACTGCTCTTTGTGACTTCAGTTTGTCGATGAGTGTTGTTGAGAACAGAAATATATTTTTATTAATCTGTCTTCAAAAGCTTGAATTTCTTTTATAGAAGTTAGAAGTCTGAACAAGAGAAGTACAAAAGACAATGGAACTATAAATTCATGCTTCTGCTGTACAGAACAAAAATATTCATGTTGAAAATGAGTAAAAATTGAATCCAATTTGAAAGCAGAATTTGCAATACTAGGTAGCAGCTGCCTGCAAATGTCTGTGGGGAATTTACTTTTCCAAGTTACAAATTAAAGGAGGTTCTTTGGGTAAGGAAAGTTTTCAGGGAAAACAAACTCAAACTGCTATAAATTGGAGACAAAAATATTCCGAGTGGTAATGAGAGACATTTGGAAGTAATAGCATTGTATGCCTAAGAAAACCTTTTGAACTTTCAGAATTCCATTCACTTGTGTTGATCCAATTTTTCAAGGCTAAAAAGTCCGGCTGGGTGAAATTGACATTCATTTCTAGGCATGTATTATATGTCATAACCAGATTACTGTTTTCCTGATTTCTGTGCAATGTTCTTCCTCACTGATGAGTCACTACATTGCAGCTTGCCACCTCAGGTCACCGGAGAAGGTCTCTATATATCATCATGGCTGGAATCTGTCACTTTGGTCCTTGTTTTGAAGCCAGTGATCTGGTGTTAGGGTAGTGAGCACCCTTTGACCTTTCTGGTGTAACTCCTTTCATAGACTGTTTTGTAGCTTTTAAAGCCTTTAGCTTGATTAGTCAGAGTGATTAAATCTCCCGGATATGTTCACTTTCATTTAATGTTCTTGAACATTAATTTTAATGCTCACTAAATGACTTGGCTTGATAAGGTGTTAAGTGACCTAAATGGATAGAAATCAGCTCAGGGGCCTCAAACAGGATTTTCCCCCAACTGAGGGGGGCTTACTTGTACATTCTCCATCTATTCTCACTATCAGGAGGCCCCTGGCTATTTGGTTTCTGGAAAGGTTGTGAATGAGTGACAATATAATGTGAAAGGGAAAAATGATGACCAAATCTGCAAGCATCATTCAATGTGGGAAAAACATTTCATTTCTTAAAATAAAGCTGGTTTAGCCACTAAAATACAAAAGCAATTCCCCTAAAGCAAAGCAATTCCATAGATGACTATTTTCATAGCCAACCTTAAAGAAAGCAATAGACCACTTTTAATCTCCAAAAATGACATGATTTCTGTGTCTTGTCTTTCAGAATCAAGGATTTCACATTCAGTATATGACTCTGAGTCAGTCGTACCTGAAAATCACATCTCAACATGAAAATGTCAATTGACCTTCAATAATTCACATTTGGGGAAATGGGTTTTTTTTTGTGATACTGGGGTCTGAAGGGAAAATGATTATTTATCTGTGATGATTCTGCTGTCTGTAGTTCTTGTCAGAGTGCCATCAATACATATTAAAATCCATGTTAAAATAAAGACCATCAGGAAATATTTTAATTCCTATTCAATGATAGTTGAATCAGTCACATATGATAGCATAATGAGAGGTAGTATGATCTAACTGATGATATCTTTAATAACTTGAAAAATCTTAAAAAAACCAGATAATTATGATGGACTTACCTTCTCTTGCTAAGTAAAAGTGTTTTCAGAAAAAAATTGAGAAAAATCCTGTTTTCATGTTATAATCTGCTGGATCTTTAAGCACATTTTAAGGTCAGGAGAACAAAATGACAGAGAAGAGAGTTAGTTATAAGAGTGAACACTTTGAACAAAGGTGTGAAGGCATGAAAGCTGATGGTACATGAAGCAAAATTGGGAGTAGTCCATTGTAATCCAACAAAGTGTAACCAACATCAAAGGGGTGCTTAGTGTAAGGCTGGAAAAGTAGTTTGGAGAATAGTTATAGAAAAAACTTGAATGTCCACCTAAAATGAAAGTGGAGTGTAACTTTTATAGCCACTCCCCAAACTACAGTCAAATAGTATAACCTAAAGTTAAGGAGTATGATGGCTCTGGAAGACTAAATCCTGGAATGTCCTTTGAGAAGCTAGAAGAAAAAGGGAACCCAGGCTATCAAGAATTAGGAAGGCTGGCAGAGTACCTCAAATTGAATTTTCTAGTTTTTATTTTACATAAGTAGATACATCACTAAAATATATTTCTTCTTAAGGTTATATGTATGAAAGACAAATTATTATTAGTTCATTATTACTCTATAAGAAAAATATCAACAGCTAGGTACTGATGGTTCATGCCCATCATCCCAGCTACTTGAGAGGCTGAGATCAGGACGTTCACAGCTTGAGGCAACCTGGTCCCAAACGTTTGCAAGGTTCTACCTCAACAGCAAAAAGCTAAGAGTAAAATAGGAGGATCATGGTCCAGGCTGACTTGGACAAAACGAGAGGACTTTTTTCTGAAATAACCAGAGAAAAATGGGCTAGAGGCAGTGCTCAAGAGACAGAGCACTTGCCTGGCAGACACAAAGCTCTAAGTTCAAACCCTAGTACCTCCAAACCAAAAAAAAATTGAGAAAAATAACTGACAACTGAAATTTTTCAGAGTATACAGTCATCACAAATATTCATTTATCACACCTTTATTTGCTAGGCACTGGGATAAAAGCTGAAGATACAGTGAATAATAAAAACCATGTCTTTGTTCTTAGGTAGATCACAGAATCTGAGACCAACGGCCAAGTAATTCATTCCCACATGGAATAGTCAGTGTGGTGGGGCTCCAAATAAATAAAAGCAGCTTGGGTAGGATCAGGAAACCTCTTAAGGGAAGAGAAACATAAATTGGATCTTGCCTCTGTGAAGAGCTATGATTTGCCAGGGATACAAAATTTGTAAAGAAAAGCTCTCAAGTTACCATGGCTAAAAAGTCCAAGGTGAATGTCTAGCCCTGCAAGCCTGTAGGATTCTTGAAGTTGAATGAGCTCAAAGTTCGGATGGAATTGACTGGGGTAGGGGAGTCCAGGCATTGAACAATGGAAGCCCAGAAAGCAAAACAAAACAAAACAAAATTTAAAAAAATGTATCTTCACATTCATCTGAAAGCAAGAAGCATCCTACCGGATATTATCAAACACTTTTCTGAGGGCTTTGAGCAAAGGATCATGGAAGCCATGATTATTGATATCAATTTTAAATGGATTTGAAACAGCCATCACCTCTACCTTAATGCAATGAATATTCCTTGGAAGACCAGAAAAAGCAATTTATTTCTCAGCTCATCATGATGCACATGACAGCAAAGGCTCCTCTTTTTCAGTTTACCCATCAAGCCCTTAGACTCCATTTGTTCTATTTCTTGTGGCCCTTTCCATGGGGAACTGCTGCCAGTCTCTGCTCAGTGTTTGCCTGTACTTCTAACTAATTGCAAGTGGCAGAGCTGAGATTGGGCCTTGATTGCCCAGAAACAAATCAGTTACTTGGTGAAGCAGGATGAAGTAAATGTTGGGCATCTGTGGCCTGGTCAACAGGGATGTTTGTAGGGACAAGCCTTGTATCCGTTGGTGAGAACAGCCAAAAGGTTCCATTTCTTGCAGCAGCTGCTTTTGACCTAGATTAAAGCTGGGGTAGCAATTAAAGTCACTTACATCCCTAGTGAAGAGAACTTTCAGAGGTTGGGACTGAGGCCTGCTTGTATAAAGGGAGGTAATCTCCAAGATGTCAAGCAAACTCAAGAGTGTAGGAAGGGTCACTGCGTTATTTTTTCAGGTGTCACCCTGACAACACAGTCCTTAAATAACAGTGTTTTTCTATGAAATGGAATTAAAACTTTTTCCTTGCTAATTAATAAAGATTAATTGCTTGATAAGTAAAATGTACAAATCAGTTGCTATAGTGTTATAGTGCAGCACCAACTTCTGAATTGAATTAGGCATGCACTGCTCAATCAAAACACTTTACATGGTTTAAATCAATAGTAAAGAAACAAGTTGCTCATATAACATAATCCTTGTAGTAGATGATAAAGTATACATGCCTGGAGTTTTCAACTCCTATTTTTTGAGCACATACTAACTTTACATAGTTATGCATAATTTCATTTAATTATTGCAACAGCCTTTCAAGGTAGGCATTATCTTTTCTATTTTTGCAATAGGGGAAACTGAGAAAGCCAAAGTAAAGCAAACTTCCAAGCAATCACATTTCTAGTATGTCAAGTTCCATTATACTACCTTAGGCTGACATCTTGATTGGGCTCTTGTCACAGTGTGGTCAAAAAAAAGAGACCAACCTAACAGTTACAAACCATGTACTAACTGTTCTGTATCTTGCCTGTAATATTGGTTGCCTTCTAGAACTTTCATGCCCTCTTGACCTGGATTTTTGGTAAATTAATTTTTGCTGAAGGAGAAAGTAGTGAAAGGGTTATAAGGAGGAACTTTGGAATCTAGGTAATGTTTCATTTTTTTAATCCAAGTGGAGTCCCATAGGGGGGTTACTTTGAAAAATCATTGATTTTTATACTTTTTATGTGTGAATGATCTATTTTTTTAAAGATCTTACCCTGTTTGCCCCAATATCTGCCTTTATTATATATTTCCACTTTTAATCAATAATTCAGTTTCCTAGTAACTGACCAGAAGAAAAGGCCTATGGAAAATAGGTTGAAGGCAAGATGAGATGAAAGTGCCAAGCAGTCACATATAGATCAGTCTGGAACCCTTAGTATGTTAAGCACTGTGCTCTAGTCAATTGAGACAAATTAGCTTAGTCACTACAAAGTCAGCCTTTCACAAATTGGCTCTTTGCATCAAATAATGGTTATTTTTTTACCTCCAAACGATTGCTTCACATCCCTGTGTAGAGCACACCCAAGGTCAGGGCTATGAGCAAAGCAGAATCAGAGCTTAAATGCCTTACCATTTTTAGGAAGCTGAATTTATAAAAGAAATCTAGCTCATTAGGATACTTTTGAACACCACAGCTTATTTAGAAAATATCTGAAAACAATAAGTTTTATTTAGGATCAAAGTTGGGTAAAAATTGGTGGCAGGGGTAGGGGTTGCCCAGAGAATACAAGTAAAGAGGTAGTAGTGATTGATACTATGATGTTTGTTGGATATGTCACTTTTGGCTGACAAATGCATGCTCCTCTTAATTCTTGCTAAATAATAGACCCGTTTATGGGAGGTCATTGTTTTGGACTAGCCTGCTGGACTAAGCCCCAGATCAGACCAAACCAAAAGGGAGTCACTCATATTAACCGTCAAACAAACTGAAACTTAAAGGAAGCAGGTATACCTCCAAGCATATCAGTTTTCCTGAAAATAAGATTCACAGAAAACAATCAGAAAGACCCCACTGGGGCCAGGCACAGTGGCTCTCACCTGTAAACCTAGCTACTCAGGAGGTGGAGCTTGGCAGGATTGCGGTTTGGGGCCAGTCTGGGCAAAACTTCATGAAACCCTATCTTAACCAATAAAGCTGGGTATGGTGGTGAGTGCCTGTCATCCTAGGTACATGGGAAGTATAAATAAGGTTGTGGTCCAGGCTAACCCAACCACAAACACAAGACTCTATCTGAAAAATAACCAAAACAAAAAGAGCTGGGGGCATGGTTCAAGTGGTAGTGCACCTAGCAAGCATGAGACCCTGAGTTCAAACCTCAGCACAACAAACAAAAACAGAGAAGGGAAAAAAAAAAGTCCACTCTACTTAAGTCATTGTAATAAAGAAATCCCTTATGCTTTAAACTTAATAAGAAAAGTGACCTGTAGTTATCGCATGTTAACCAATCTGCTTTTTTATTGCTTTCTTTCCTTGTCTTCTCATTACAAAAATTAAACATTCTGCTATATCCATGGAAGCACTAATTTTGTTGAAAAGTATGAGTTATTGCCTATTTCTAGCATTGCAAATAAAAGCCAAATAAATCTTGAAACTAAATTTATTGTAATTTTGTCTTTTGACAGTAAGCATAATTATCTCTATTTTACAGATTAGGGAAATGAAGACTATGACATGGAAATGATTTGCCAAGAATATATTGGTTGAGAGTGTCAAACCATAGTTTATAACTTACTCTTTCGACTATCCTTTAGTGTCTACATACCTAAATCACTTAAAGAAAGGAGATATTTAGGTGAATCACATCAAATATCTATTATCCTACATAAAATCCATTTCCCCCTTTGGGAAAAAGAAACCCTAGCCACATTTTTCATATTGACAAACAGTTATAAAGACTTGAATTTGAAGGAGAAAAGTTGCATTCTATTCCATATTCTGCCACAAAACTGTGGGGTTTTGGATAATTCATTTTCTTCTAAGCCTCAGTTTGTTCATATGTAAAATGAGAATAATAAAGTGTACCAATATAAGAGTTGTTAAGAAGATCATAAAGACCAAATATCTTAGTGTGTTCAAGACACAATAACAAAACATAATAAACTGGGTGGCTTATAACCAGAAATGTACTTCTCACAGTTCAGGAGGCTGGAAGTCCATGATCTGGTGAAGTTATGTTTCCTGGTTTAGGGATTATGCTTCATCTCCATACCCTCACATGGAGGAAGAGATGACTAAGGAGCTTAGGCTTTTTTTCAAAATAAGGACATTAATACTATTCCTTGGAGCTCCACTGTCATGACCTACACACCATCAAAAGGCCCCGTGTCTTAATACATTGTAGATTGGAATTTCAACAGGAATTTTGACGGGTTTTGCAAGCATTTAGATCATAGCACCAATACATATGACAAGTTTTGAAAATAAAAATTGCTACATTTTATAAGGAGAAATTGTTTAAATATAAATTGGATAGTGACAAAATACAAAAGAAGCTGAGAGCAAGCACTTCTGGGGAAGTGAGAAGAGGGGAGGAGAAGGAAAATATTTGTGTGGAAGTTTGGTACTGGTGGGGCTTCTAAACAGTCAAGGAGAAAGACTTCAAATGCTAGCACATGGCAGTAGTGCTCTTATGCAAGCAAATTGAAATCTTTCAAGACTTCATCGTGGGAATTTCGAGCAGAGAGGCATGTGATCAGATTCAATTTTAGGATAGGAAGTTTGTTAGTGCATTGGGTGAAACAGCACAGGTGTGTGTGTTCATTGGGTGGAATGGCACAGGTATGAAGATACATACATCTCAATGAAAGATAATGAGGGGTCTTAGTGGAGGCAGCAACAAAGAGAAAGGACAAGACTTAAAACTCTATAAGAAAGAGGTGATAGGGCAGTTGAAAAACATGGAGAAACAGAAAGGCTACTCAGAGAAAATAGGATACAGCCTATAGCTCCAACCTTGGCTCCCCAGGAATAAGGGAGTGCTGAAGCCACAACTGCAAGGTTAACCAGGTAGTCCTGGTGACAATAGACTGGCAGTCCTAGCCAGAGAATAAGCCCAAAGTTCTCATGAACCTTAAATCAAGTGGGGAGGTTTGGTGCTATAGTGATTCCTCCTGTGGGGCAGAGTAGTATTGGAGAAGAAATCCATTTTGTCATTTGCCATATCTCTGAGTGCTATGTCCAGGTGCCATTTTGGGAGGTTAATCTCTAATTGAGGCTGAGCTATTCTGAGGACCTGAAAACAAGGAATAGTCACAACTCAGGGAGTGTAGGGACACTCTACCAGAGTGTGTAGGTAGAAAACAACCATAAGAGACAGTCTAAGAGAGGGGTAGAATTTGACACAGACACATTAAGAAGTTTAAGGAGCAGGGATCTGGGGTTATGGAGGGTATAGTAATTTGTGGCCCAACCTTCTGTAGCGAGCAGTGAGCCCATCACCTGTAGATTACTGAATATACTGAGAAATCAGAGCCTAGTCCCATGGCAAGCAGATTACTTGGCCTTCAGAGCTGCATCCCTGCCATTTATGGTTTCCTGCCAGGTGCAACTGAGAGCTTTGAGCCCAGGTTAATGCAATCACTCATTTTCCACAACCTACTCCTTCCTGCAGGGTGGTTTACTGCTGGTAAGGATGTGAAAGTACTGAGAAAGACATAAAGAGTGTCAATTCCCTCAGTTCTCCCCCTCCGGTGCAGAGCTCAGTGCTCTGTTTGCTTCACTCACTCTCTGATACACATAGGGGACACCCCAGGCTTGGATGTTTGCTGCCCATAAGTGCACACATTAGGGGTCTTGTGGAGTGAACCTGACAAGCCCACAGGCCACAAAGCTCATTGGGGCCAGCAGTGGCTCCTGGTACCCAAAGAAGGCAAGCTTCAAAAGTGAATGAAGCCCCGAAGCTGATAACTGAACCTTAAATGTCCTGGCCCTCAGCCTGCATAAAACACAAAGCTGAATGGGAGGAACTACTTGAGACTCCAGCTAAGACTCAGTACTTCCACATCTAGCAGACTACAATACTAGAGGACCTAGAAAGAAGCTTCTCCAATTCTTAATCCTTGTTTTTCTTTATCTTTTTATTTTTTGTTTTCCAGTATACTTTTAGTATTGCTTTTACCTTATTTTATTTTAAGAAATCTTTTATATTTTTATATTTTTAACTTTTCTTACATCTATTTAATTTTATTTACATAGCTTTTCTTTATTTTGTAGTATATTTTTTCTCATGCTATTTCTTTTCCTAAGATTCTTCTTTTTTTTTTTTCTTCTTTGTTCAGTGATGTTGCTATTGCAGTGGTTTATTTCCTCTTCTGGGTGTACTGAAGATTGAGCCCTCAAAAAAGGCTGCTCATTAAGAAGACCCAAAAATAAAGGTATAAAAGATATCCATCACAACAAATGTGCAAATCACAACTTAGAAACACAAGAAATATGAAAAACCAAGGCAACATGACTCTCCCAAATGTTCACAACTCTTCAATAACTGAATGCAAAGATGTTGAAATGCCAAAGAATTCAAAAGTCTAGTTTAAAGATGACCAATAACCTCAAAGAGGATTCAAATAAACATATGAATGAAATAAAGAGGTCAATTCAAGATGTGAATGAGAAATTCAACAACTTGGATGAGAATTCTGAAAAAAAAGTATTGAAAATGAAAAGCTTAATAAATCAAATAAAAAACTCTATGGGAAGCATCACTAACAGACTAGACCAGATAGAAGAAAGAATATAAGTGATACAAGATAAAGTTGAGGAATTACTACATTCAGATAGCTATAAGAAAAAATAACAAGCAATTATGACCACAGTATCCAAGGGCTCTGGAATATAATTAAGGGACCAAATTTACAAATCTGTGTTATAGAAAAAGGAACTGAGATACTAAGCTAGGGCATAGAAAACTTATTTAATGAAATTATAGCAGAAAATTTCCCAAATTAAATACAGAAATGGACATCCAAGTACATGAAACATGTAGAAACCCAAATAGACATGACCAGAAAAGAACCTCTACATATCACATTATAGTTAAAATGACAGGAGTAAAGAACAAAGAGAGAATGCTGAAAACTGCAAGAGGAAAGCAGCAAGTTACTTATAAAGACAAACCTTTCAGAATAGCATTAGACCTTTCAGGAGAAGCCCTAACGGACAGGAGAACATGGACAGATGTAGTTAAGGCATGGAAACAAAAAAATACATGCCACCCAAGAATTCTACATTCAGTAAAGTTTTCCATTAAAATCAAAGGAGAAAGAAGTACCTTTCATGAAAAGCATAAGCTAAAACAATTCATGACCACTAATCCATCATTGCAGAAGATACTAAAAGGAATACTATATACAGAAGGAGAAAGGTATAACAAGCATGAGAGCTCTGGAAAGGATAAAGCTCAATACAAGAATTGATAATAAATGAGAAGTAGGAAAGAACAAAACATTTTTAACTCAGGAAGCCAGCAAGTCCAAAAGATGAAGATAATAACCCTAAATATAGTAATCTCAATAATAACCCTAAATATGAATGTTCTTAACTCTACAATTAAAATGTGCAGATGGATGGATTAGAAAACAAGATGCAACTCTTTGCTATCTGAAGAAACTCATGTCGCTTGCTGGCAAAGGCACACAGACTGAAAATGAATGGATATTTGGAAAAAGTATTCTAAGCAGCAGTAGTAGCTAGTAGCTACACTTATATCTGACAAAAGAGATTTCAATACAAAATTAGTTAGAAAGAATAAAGAAGGTCACTACACATTAATAAAGAGAAGATATAACAATTGTAAGTATACATAAACAGAATATTAGTGCACCCAAATTCATTAAAACAACACTACTAGACAAAAGGGACAGGTCCAGATATAATATTAGTAGATGATTTCAATACCTCATTCATCAACAAATAAATCATCCATACAAGAATTAACAGAGAAACTTCAGAGTTAAACTGCGCCATAGACCAGATGGACCTAGTAGACAACCACAAAATATTCCACCCAACACCTTCAGAATAAACATTTTTTTCTGCAACCCATAAGGCAAATCTTGACAAATACAAAAAATTGAAATAATTTCTTGGATCTTATCAGAATATAATGAAAAAACTAGATATCATTGTAAATCAAAACTAAAGAAACTATAAAAACACATAGAAGATTGAACAATATACTTTTGAATGATCAGTAGGTCATTGATAAAATCAGGGAGGAGAATAAAAAGTCCTATAATGAAACAAAAATGCAAACACAACTTACCAGAGAACCTTCGGGATACAGCAAAGGCAGTTTTAAAAGGGAAGGTTATGCTGAGTGCTTGCATTTAAAAATCAGAAAGATCACAAAGAAATAACAACAATGCCCCTCAAGGTCTTAGAAAACAAGAACAGGCAAAACCACGAATTAGTGCATGGAAAGAAATAATAAAGATCAGGGTGCAAATTAATAATATGGAGACTAAAAGAACAAAAGGTCAACAAATCAAAGAGTTGATTCTTGAAGTAATAAACAAGATTGATAAACTCTAAACCAACTAAAACAAAGAAAACCAATTAAAAAAAATTAGAGGGGAAAAAGAGGAATGCTAAAACTAAAGATCCATAGGGAATATTTGGAAAACTTACATTCCAAAAAGTTGGAAAATATAAAGTAAATGGATAAATTTCTAGGTACACATAAACTATCAAAATTGAACCATGAGGATATAATGAGTAATGAGATCATAGCAATAATAGTCTTCCTACAAAGAAAATCCCAGGACAAGATGAATTCATTGCTGAATTCTACAAAACCTTTAAGGAACTAACACTAATGGTCTTCAACCTATACCATGAAATAGAAAAAGAAGGAATGCTTCCAAACTCATTCTATAAAGCCACTATTACCCTGACATCAAAACCAGATAAGGACACATTAACAACAAAAATTATGGACTAGTTTCCTTGATGAGCATGGAGGCAAAAATTTTCAATAAAATACAAACAGAATTAAACAACACACAAAAAGATCATACACTATGATCAAGTTGTCATCTTTCCACAGATGCAAAAATGGTTAAATAAATGCAAATCAATAAATATAATATAACACATAAATAGAATTAGTGATAAAAATGCATAATCATCTCAATAGACGCACATAAATCTGAGACAGTGGTTAATATCCCTTCATTATAAAATCCCTAAAGAAATTAGGAATAGAAGCAACATACCTCAACACAACAAAGATTATATATGACAAACCTATACCTAATGTTATATTGAGTGAGGGGAAATATGAAAGCATCTCCTCTAAAATCAAAAATAGTACAAAATTGCTATTCTCTCTACTCTTATTCAATATCGTGCTTGATTTCTTAGCCATGGTAATAAAGGAAGAAAAAGAATTAAAAGATACAAATAAGAAAGGAAAAAGTTAAATTATTATATGCATACATGGTAATGTCATAACAAACTACCTGTACAACTATTATATACTAATTTAAAATATCAAAAATTATGCCTATTTGCAGAAGATATGATCTTATACATAAAAGACCCCAAAGACTCAGCCAGAAAATTCCTATATCTGATCAAAATTTTCAACAAAGGAGCAGGATATAAATATCAGCATACAAGAGTTATTAAGTTTTCTGTATAACAATATTGAACATGATGAGAAAGCAATCAAGAAGAAAACCTATTGGCAATACCCTCAAAAATACCTAGGAAAAACCCTAACCAAAGAGGTGAAAGACCTCTACAATGAAAAAATACAGAACATTGAAGAAAGAAATTGAAGAAGACACTAATGATAGAAAGACTTCCCATGTTTATGGATTGAAAGAATTAATAATGTAAAAATGGCTATATTACTTACTATGATCTACAGATTCTATGCAATCTCATCAAAATTCCAGTGACATTCTTCCTAAAAACAGAAAAATCAATCTTAAAATTTGTGTGGAAACACGAAAGACTCCAAATATCCAAAGTAATCCTGACCTAAAAGAGTAATGCTAGAGGTATCACAATACCTGATTTCAAATTACACTACTGAGGCAATAGTAAAAAACAAAAAAACCCCCAACAACATGGTATTATCACAAAACAGACACATATGTCAATAGAAGAGGATTGAGGACCTGAAACAAAGTCACATAGTCATAGCCGAATGATTCTTGACAAAGTTGCTGAAAACATACATTGCAGAAAAGAGCCCTTCAACAAATGATGCTGAGAAAACTGGATATGCACATGTGGAAGACTGAAACTAGATCCCTATCTCTCACCCTGCACAAAAATCAATTCAAAATGAGTTTAAAAAAAACCCTCAATGTAAAACAAGAAAGTCTGAAAATACTAGAGAAAGGGATAGTGAAATACATGAGGATATAAGCATAGGCAATGGCATTCTGAAAAGGAATTCAATAGCTTGGGATATAACAAGAATTGACAAATGGAATTGTATGGAATTAAAAGGCTTCCACATAGCAAAGGAAACAATTACAAGAGTGAAGAATCCATCTACAGAATGGGAGAAAACCTTTGCCTACTCTTCCTCTGACAGAGGATTAATATCCAGAATGTATAAAGAACTCAGAATATTAAATACCAAAAGAACAAATAATCCAATGGATAAATGGAAAAATATATTAGACAGTTAAAAAAAGAAGTACAAATTGCCAATAAATACATGAAAAAAACTGTTCGACATCCTTAAAATGCACATCAATACTATTCTGAGATTCCGTGTCACCTCAGTCAGAATGGTAATCATTATGGAAACAAAAAACAACAAATGCTGATGAAGATGCAGGGGTAGAGGACCCTTTTATATGTTGGTGGGTGTATAAATCAACAGCCACTATGGAAATCAGAAGATTCTTCAAAAACTAAAAATAGAATTATCCTATGATCCAGCTATAACATTCCTGGTCATATATCTGAAGGAATATAAGTTGGGATATAGTAGAGAGACCTGCACATTCTTGTTTATTGCAGCACTGTTCACAATTGCCAAGTTATGGAACCAACCTAGGTTGATGGAATGGATAAAGAAAATGTGGTATACACAAATGATGGAGTTATTTTTTCATCCATAAAGAATAATTAAATTATGTCATTTTCAGGGAAATGGGTGGAACTGGAGATCATGCTAAGCAAAATAAGTCAGACTCAGAAACACAAATATCATGTTTTCTCTCATATGCAGACTATTTCTGTTTGAAATGATATTGTGTTTTGATTGTTGCCACAATCTTTGAAGTGCTACTTGGCATTTCCTTTCTTCCATGAAGTTCTCACCATTCAAACATAAGAGATTTGGTAAAGTACTTATTAGGTTTAGTCCTGCTTCCCTCCACTTGGTCATCTTTGTATGAATCCAGTGGCATTTGAAAGAATTTTTTAAATGAAAAGAATACTTATAACTGTGATTTTGATGTCACAAATTCAATCTTTAAAAAGTGGGTTGTTTTTGCATTTCTGGAACTGGAACCCAGGGCCTTCCATATGCTAGGCAAGCACGCTACCACTGAACTGCACCCTCAACCTGAAAGTGCATTTCTTCACAGAGTTATGTCTTTGGGCTCTCTTGCTGGAGAAGTACAACAAAGTCTCAAATAATGTCTTTTTAATTGTACTCTTTAGTATGATAGCTCCCAGACAATATTGTATCATACCTTTTTATGATATGTAGTGACTGTACTTTATAGATGTTCCTGTAGGAGATTTTCTCTCCGGATGATGATTGAGAAGCTAATAAAAAATGGTGCCATGTACCACAACAGTAACAGAAATTTACTGTTTTCTGGGGTTTGGATTTTACCTTTTTTTAGATGGAGTGCACTGAATGTCTCCATAATTTTATTCAGATAACTGTAGAATCTGAAAAACTCTTGCCATTGATGCATAACATACTGCTATTATTGTTTTTAAGTAAATATAAATATGCATATTTATAAATATATGCATAACTATAATTTTTGCAAACTTTAGCTGTGCTGTCAACTTTGGAAAACACTATCCCAATTTACTGTGTTCAGGTGGCATTGTACAGAAAGTAATAGACATGTTGGTCTAGAAAAATGAAACTTAAGGGTTTTTTTCCATTTGTACATTGGGAACACACTGCATCTAGTATGTAGCATTTTATCTACATGGGTTTGACTACAGGAACCAAAAAGTGGTCTCTAAATAATGAAAAACAAATTCTGTAAGACAGAGGAAGATTAAGACATAACAACTGAGGAGAGGCAGAGAACAAGGGAGAAGGGGCCAAATATGGTTTAAAGCCTGGGGCCAGCAGAAATGGCAGGGTGGTGATGGAATGGAACATGTCTGACCTTTCATACATAAGAGACTAGACCCATTGCAAGTGTTTATAGCTTTGACCTTCCCAAGTCTGGATATCTGTATATGTCTGCTTCTAGTATTTCACAGGGACAAATAGGCAAGTGGCTGTTCAAGCTTGTGTTGAATAAAGCCACCAGTGAGGGAAAGGCTTTCAATTTTGTTGTTGCTAATAATATAGGATTAATATATATATATACACACACACACATATATATATGAGAAAGAGAGAGAGAGAGAGAGAGAGAGAGAGAGCTCCAATAACATATTTGCCACTACAGAAACCCCAAGTTGTAACAGCAGTAATAATACTGCAGGTAGCATGCACAACAGTCCACTGTTCTCTGTGGTTTAATATGCTGTGAAAATGTTTCTGCATCTTTAAATGAACATAAAACATTTACTGAGACCTCTGGCCTTGTCTTGGTCATATTGTTAATAGAATAGACCTAGCCAAATGCTATCAGAGCAGTATGATTTATACATGAAAGATACTGTCAGAAACGATTGAAGAAAATGCATGAAGGAAAGGGGCCTTTCATTTGTCTTCATGTAACTCTTTAAAAGCAGTGACAGTAGTGAGATGACTGTATTCTTCAGTAAACCTTTGATAAGTTATTAGGAGGCTGACATGGTATCTCTTGATGAGTCATTACTACCTGCTTTGGATGCCAAGGACTTTCATCCACTGCAGAAGTATATTAATGAGGCAAGAAAGGTGTATCTGAGAAATAAAATCATCATCTAAGCATGCCTGCCTTTTCTTCTTTGTTAATCATCCCTTCTTTCTTTTTTCTCCTTTACATTTCAAAAGTTGGTCTGGGTAGAGTGAAGCCTGCTGGGGTTTGAGGAATAAGAAACATACTCTATTGGCTCCCACTGGGTTTCACTGATTTTTTTTTCTAACACATGCAGGGTGCAGGCATTTTGATGTTTGCTCTTGGGCAGCTTTTCCCAGGTGCTTTCCTCCCTCCAATTTCCCCTTTTTGCTGGGTTTCAAAGGGGTAAATGAGGAGTCAGCAGCCACGTTCACCAGTTGAAATAGAAACAATGACTTTTCAAAAGGGTGCCACAGAGACAGAGGTTTTAGAGGTGCCTCCAGTGGCATTTCTGGGAGCAAGGAGAGTTCAGCAGTGCATGGCAAGTTGCTTGGTTCAACAGAGCTTTGCTAGCATTCGGGAGACTTTCAACTCTAAGCTTCTGTATTTATTTTACTTTAAAGGGGGCAAGAAAAGAAATCAGGAACGTTCTTCAGATGCAAGCCACTAGGAGCCCAGCCTGTCTTCTACATGGAAGCCTGTGTTAATCTGTAAAAAACTGATTTATGTCACTGCCAGTTATGTGCTCATGTGGAGAAAAGAGCAGGCCCCATGGAGATGAAGCACCACTCTTCATGCCATATTTGTATGAGAATTTAGCAACAGAATTGCCCTCGTCTTTTCCTCTGCTCCCCTCTTCTTCTGGGAAAGAAAGACTCTGGGTGTGTTAAAGAATAGTGTTTGCTTAATGATGCACTTAATGAAAGTCCTTGATCAATGATAATTTGTAGACTTTGAGTGGGGGAGGCTTGAAAAGCACAATCATTTAGCTAGTAACTATTTTCTCAGGCAAAAGGGGAGAAAATCAATGTTTCAGGCATGGCAATCTGCAAGAATATGACAGAAAGATATGGATGGCTAAATGCTAAATAGACAAAAGCTGGAGATGAGGCTGGGTGAGGGGGTGGAAAACAAAGTGATAATTGGCGAAGTGGAGATGAGAGGTAGTGAGAGGGAGCAGCAGTATCTAGAGAAATGGGATATTAACTAAAGAAGGGATTGGGTAGCAAGGGCATGATTTCTGGAATCAACAAGTTGGGAGCCTAAAAAGGAAAAGATGCAATATGAAGACCAAAACCAAAATTAAATCGTCCACAAAAGAAGACAGAAAAACAAGGAAAATGATTATTAAGTAATCAGCTGCTTGACATCTAGTAGGCAGTAACTCAATCATTAATTCAATCAGGGAGGGGATCTAATGTAGCAAGGAGAAAATCCTGCTGTAGAAGCCCTCACCCCACAAGATAGAAAGGGACCAGGAGAGAGGAGCAGAGCAGTGATACCCAGCAGGTAACACAGTAGGTGCTCTCTAGGGTAATGGGTGCAGGTTGAGGAGCAGTGATACCTGCCTTCTGAGGGCTGCCTGTCCTACTAGCTAAGCAGAGGCAGAACATCCTCTACTTCTTAATCCCCATGGTCAATAGTGCACTATTCCTGTTGCCCCCATCCCTGTATCATCCACACAATTGCATTCATGTTCTCTGTTCCCCTGATCTAGAAGGCAACCTTCAGTTTGCATTCTGCAGTTTGCAACATAAAAACAGTTTTCTTTCCTCTTTTAAAATACAAGATTAATATTAAAAGTATCTTTTCAAATTCCATGCACTTGGAGATTTTGTCACATCTCCACTTTGAGGAATATAGCCCTCCTCCCAACTAAGAGTCACCAACCTAGTGTGTATTTAAATAGATAGTATAAGGTAATTAATATGAAAACTTACAGGCAGGTTATTTTTAAATATTTTATATACAATTAACATATAATACTTTACTTATTTATGGGACACAGTGTGACGTTTTAATACATGTGCACAGTGTACAACAAACAGATCAGGGTAATTGGCAAGTCCACTACCTCAGACATTCATCATTTCTTTGTGTTGGGAATATTCAAACTCCTCTCTACTAGTTGTTTTCAAGCATGCAATTGCTTGTTGTTAGTCATAGTTACCTCACTGTGCTATAGGACATTAGAAGTTATTCCCTACTATCCAACTGTTTCTTAGAGCTATCAGAACCCTTAGTCTACTCCATCTCTTTAATGATGGAGAAACTGAGGCTCAGGGAGAGAGAAATAGGGTTGCCTAAGATCAAACACAGAGTTAATGAGTCGGGTTTATAACTGATGTCTCTTGAGTTCCAATTTGCTGCTGTTTCTGACTCCCTTTGTTAATTTCTAATGTGACTGGGTCTGGCCTGAAATATGACTGGACTTGATCTGGAAATGAAAAGTCAGCTTAACACATGAGTTTTGTTATCCAAATCTAAAGTACAGTATCATATCTATCTACTTTCAGTGTCTTGGACCTAACACTTAGCACAAGAAGTGGAGCATCCTAAGGTTGAAGTAGCAATTTGTTAAATAAATAAATATGTAATTAAAAAACAATCATTGGAAAGATGCCTTGTTTAGCACATGGTGCATCTTGGATGATCCTCAGTTTCCTAATCTGTCCAAGAAGGGTAATGATGCTCCCTGTCTTAAGCAGCCCTTGTGAGGTTCAAATGTATATCAATGTGATTTTTAAATAGAGAAATGCAAATATTATACAGAAGAGTTGGTTTGATAAGAAGCCTGAAAATGGAGATAAAGACCCCAAGGAAAAAAATGGAATTATATAAATCCTTTCCCCACTATGAGTTTCCCTCAAGCAAAATTCTAGTGCACATAGCTTTATCTCTGCATGCTTTGCCAGAAACAAATCCCCATGTGAGTATATATGAGTCAATCCTTGTAGGGACAATTAGAGAATGAGCAAGCTGAGGTGGACGATAGGAATAAGAGTTGAGTGGGTGTTCAAACATGAGTGAAGATTTTGGAGTAGTGAAAAGGAGCTGGAGTGTAGAAGGAAAGCCACAAAGCAGCTGTTAAAACCACAGCAAACATATCTAAAATGCAATATAATATTTTAGAGGCACTGATTTAAAATCACAATGCCTTCCTTTCCTGATTATACCATACCTAATATATTTGTGTGGAAAATTTAAAACACCAATGTCAGTCCTATTTAAAATAAACAGCAAATTGGAGGAAGAGTCTTTGAGAAATTAGGCAAAAGAAAGAGAGCAAATGAGTATGATTGCCTATAAATAATTTAGAATATGAGTGAATAAATTATTTTTCCTCTTTTAGCTCACAAACATTTAATTATACACACACCTATACTAATACACTATTGTGTGGCACTTAAAGCGGTTCTGTACAAAACAGGTGAAAGACCTGTACATATAAAAAACAAGGAACATTGGTTTGAGGACGAAGGGATAAGGAGTTAATCTGTGCTTTGAAGTAGGTGTCTGGGAGTTTGGGAGAGACCCAGGAAATGGGGGTTAACCACATGACTGTAATGTGGGAATGTTTTTGAACAAAGATGCAGACACAGAAAAATAAAACTTGTCATTTTCTTTTATCCTGGGTAAAAAAGCAAAACAAATATAGAAACTTCTCATTGACAATGAGAAGAAAATGTCAAGAGGGTTAGGTCTTTATTGAGTTATCTGTCATATTTTTGTGAAAGTAGAAGGAATTGGTAAGTGTTTTAAATGGTAGGGCCTGTCAAGTGCTAACTTCAACACACACACACACACACACACGATGATAACCTGTATGCATAAACTTCATTGGGTGAAAGGATGGCCAGAAGGATGGAAAATATTATTTCTAGTGTGTCTGGGAGGGTGTTTCTGAAAGAGATTAGCATTTGAATTGGTAAACTGAGTAAATATGATTGCACTCTTCAATGTGGGTGGGCATCATCCAGTCCATTGGGGTCATGAGGAAAATACAAATGTGAAGGAAGAATTTGTTCTTTTCTTGAGCTGGGTATATAACTTCTCTGGTCCTCAGATAGCAGAGGTCCAAGATCTCAGTCCTTTGTACTCAGACAGGGACTTGTACCATCAACTTCCAAGTTCTTGAACCTTTGAGTTTGGATTATAACTAAACCATCAGTTTTCCTAGGCCTCCAGCTTTTAGATAGATGGTATAGCTATACTTATCTCAACCAGCAAAAACCCTTGTCCCTTCCTGTTATTGCTTATACTCTCTCTACAACAAAATTAGAAATAAGGGCAAAATAGTTTCTGCTGGGTATTGAGGCGGGGGGGAGGGAGGGGGCGGAGTTGGTGGTAAGGGAGGGGGTGGGGGCAGGGGGGAGAAATGAACCAAGCCTCGTATGCACATATGAATAATAAAAGAAAAAAACAAACAAACAAAAAAAAAGAGATACATCTCAGCTACCATGATTGCATTAGCCAGTCCTTCATAATGAATATATATGTATATGTATATATATAGATACATATATATTATATATTCTATTGTTGCTTCTGTGACTTGTCTGGCTAATATGCATCCCATAATAATATATTGATTGATAAAGTAAAGTCCATTTATTGCTTACATAATAAGACACATCAATATATGACAGTCTTAGTAATATCAGGAAAAATGTAGGTGATACATGATATGCATAAAATTTAGGGGAGTGAAATAAAGTAGATAATTCAATGTTGGAGCATCATTAGAATTAAAATAGATGATGATATAATAGTAGTTTAGAATTAGTGGGAAACATGACATATTTGAAGCAAGCTTTGAAGAGTAGGAATCACGTGAAAAGCCCATTGAATTACCTATTATTTTGAAAAGGGGTCCATTACCTTGATGAGGGTTAGTTGAGTGTTCTTTGGTTCAAATATATGAACTTGCGGGAAGACTCTATAATGACAAAAATTATATACAATTTCATTTTCCTGGATAAGGTTTTCTGGAGTAGTCGGATCATGTTCTTAATCCAATTATGCTGTGTTGCTGTAGATGGTTTCAATCCTCAGGTAACAAAATTGAAGCTGAGGGAATCTTATACTTGACATTGTTTCTCCTACTGAATGCAGCTAAAAAATTTAGAGTACACAGGGAACCTATTTGAAGACTTTGAAATGTAAATAGTAACAAATTGAAGAGGAAGATCAGAATAAGAAGTATCACCACATTGTGGCAAATTTTGTCATTTTTCACATATAATCTCCATCCCCGGGTCCAAGGCAGCCCAGAGCACAGCAAAGACTCTAGAAACCTACTTCTGCCTCAAGAAGTAGTAAAGTAGATAACAAGCTCTCACAGAAAGAGGAATCACACATTTTACTTGCTTTTCTCATTTTTTTTCTTCCCAACGTTGTGGGAAGACAATTCGGAAATGGTAGTGGTAGTGAAAAAGTAACACTTGTGGTTAGCTGAGCCACACATACGTGAAACTCTGCAAAAGTGGAACCCACTTTGCTTACAAGAGGGACTGGGGGAATATAAGTCTAACATATGGAAGGAAAAAATATGGTTCACCTAAAATTTGAGGATATTATAGCAGAAAAAAATCCTATGTTCAGCAAAAGACATAAGTCTACAGGTCTGGGAAGCACAGTAAAATCCAAGCAAGTTAAAACCAAAGCAATCCATGTTCAGATACATCATAATGAAACTACTGAAAAATAAAGGTAAAGAAAAAAATCTTGATTATGCCCCTTACTTATAAAGAAAAAATGACGTGAATATCTGTGGATTTCTCACTGCAATAGAACTATGGCATTATGGCCACTTTTCATGTATCTACATAAGTCACACAGACAAGACTAAATGTTAGTTTAGCCTAAGCTTTGGTGAGTCATCCTGGATCTTACTGAAACATGGTAAAATATGCAACCTATGAGAAGCTCTCATAAGTTTGTTTCTCACTTGCCTCCCTATCTTGACAAAGGCAGTGTTTTACCACTAAGATATAGCTCTTTAGCTCCATTTTCATTCAATTCACAATATTTTCTAATTTCCCACAATCCTTCATCTTTAATTCATTAATAATTTTAAAATGTTTTGTTCAATTTCCAAGTGTTTGGATATTTTTCATTCATAACACTTGCCTAGCATATATAAGACCCTAGATAAATCCCCATCACTGCAAACAACAAAAACAACAAAAAAACCACAGACTTACCAAGATTTGCAAAGTCCAAATGTTAAATACTGGAAAAATTTTTAAGCATTATATGATTTTATCAGAAAACTAGAAAGTTCTCACATCAATGACATAAGGCCTCAATTGGTCATGGTACTATATGCTTGTAATCTCAGCTATTTCAGAGATGGAGGCAGGAGTATTGTGAGTTCAAGACCAATCTAGGCAAAGTTAGTGAGACCCAATTTCAAAAACAAAAAACTTGTGCATATGGTTCAAGTGGTAGAGTGTTTGCCTACCAGGTATGAGGCCCTAGGTTCAATCCCCAGCATAAAAAGAAAGCTCCCACCTCATCTCAATAAATTTGGACATTTTTATAGTTTTATAATATTTTTGAACTAGTATGCATTAATAATATGAAGCAGTTACATTCAATTACATTGTGGTAATTCCATACATGTATACTGTGTACTTTGAACAATTTCACCTCTTCCATTGTATTCCTATTTTCTCCTTTACCAAACAGTGTCTGGTGGGTTTCACTTAAGCAAAACAGACCTAAAACAAACACAATGAAAAACAATGGTAAAGACAAAAAACATGCAAACAGCTGGAAACTAAATAACTCATTACTTAATGAAGAATGGATCATCGATGAAACAAAAGAGGAAATTAAAAAGTTCCTGGAAATCAATGAAAATGAAAACACAACCTACCGAAACCTATGGGACACAGCTAAGGCAGTCCTGAGAGGAAAGTTTATAGCCATGAGTGCATATATTAAAAAGACTGAAAGATCCCAAACCAATGACCTAATGATACATCTCAAACTCCTAGAAAAACAAGAACAAGCAAATCCCAAAACAAATAGAAGGAGAGAAATAATAAAAATAAGAGCTGAAATCAACGAAATAGAAACCAAAAAAACCATACAAAGAATTAATGAAACAAAAAGTTGGTTCTTTGAAAAAGTAAACAAGATGGATAAACCCTTGGCAAACCTGACTAAAATGAGGAGAGAAAAAAACCCAAATTAGTAGAATTAGGAATGCAAAAGGGGAGATAACAACAAACACCATGGAAGTCCAGGAAATCATCAGACTACTTTGAGAACCTATATTCAAATAAATTTGAAAATCTTAAAGAAATGGACAGATTTCCAGACACATATGACCATCCAAAACTGAACCAAGAGGAAATTAATCACCTGAATAGACCTATAACACAAAATGAAATTGAAGCAGCAATCAAGAGTCTCCCCAAAAAGAAAAGTCCAGGACCTGATGGATTCTCTGCTGAATTCTACCAGACCTTTAAAGAAGAACTGATACCAACCCTCCTTAAACTGTTCCACAAAATAGAAAGGGAAGGAAAACTGCCAAACACATTTTATGAAGCCAGTATTACACTTATCCCAAAACCAGGCAAAGACACCTCCAAAAAGGAGAACCATAGGCCAATCTCCTTAATGAACATTGATGCAAAAATCCTCAACAAAATAATGGCAAACCGAATTCAGCAACACATCAAAAAGATTATTCACCACGACCAAGTAGGCTTCATCCCAGGGATGCAGGGGTGGTTCAACATACGAAAATCAATAAACGTAATAAACCACATTAACAGAAGCAAAGACAAAAACCACTTGATCATCTCAATAGATGCAAAAAAAGCCTTTGATAAGATCCAACATCATTTCATGATAAAGCTCTAAGAAAACTAGGAATAGAAGGAAAGTTCCTCAACATTATAAAAGCTATATATGACAAACCTACAGCCAGCATTATACTTAACGGAGAAAAACTGAAACCATTCCCTCTAAAATCAGGAACCAGACAAGGATGCCCACTATCTCCACTCCTATTCAACATAGTACTGGAATTCCTAGCCAGAGCAATTAGGCAGAAGAAGGAATAAAAGGAATACAAATAGGTAAAGAAACTGTCAAAATATCCCTATTTGCAGACGACAAGATCCTATACCTTAAAGACCCAAAAAACTCTACTCAGAAGCTTCTAGACATCATCAATAGCTATAGCAAGGTAGCAGGATATAAAATCAACATAGAAAAATCATTAGCATTTCTATACACTAACAATGAGCAAACGGAAAAAGAATGTATGAAAACAATTCCATTTACAATAGCCTCAAAAAAAATCAAATACCTAGGTGTAAACCTAACAAAAGATGTGAAAGACCTCTACAAGGAAAACTATACACTTCTGAAGAAAGAGATTGAGGAAGACTATAGAAAGTGGAGAGATCTCCCATGCTCATGGATTGGTAGAATCAACATAGTAAAAATGTCGATACTCCCCAAAGTAATCTACATGTTTAATGCAATTCCCATCAAAATTCCAATGACATTCATTAAAGAGATTGAAAAATCTACTGTTAAATTTATATGGAAACACAAGAGGCCACGAATAGCCAAGGCAATACTCAGTCAAAAGAACAATGCAGGAGGTATCACAATACCTGACTTCAAACTATATTACAAAGCAATAACAATAAAAACAGCGTGGTACTGGCACAAAAACAGACATGAAGACCAGTGGAACAAAATAGAGGACCCAGATATGAAGCCACACAACTATAACCAACTTATCTTTGACAAAGGAGCTAAAAATATATGATGGAGAAATAGCAGCCTCTTCAACAAAAACTGCTGGGAAAACTGGTTAGCAGACTGCAAAAAACTGAAACTAGACCCATGTATATCACCCTATATCAAGATTAACTCAAAATGGATCAAGGATCTTAATATCAGACCCCAAACTCTTAAGTTGATACAGGAAAGAGTAGGAAATACTCTGGAGTTAGTAGGTATAGGTAAGAACTTTCTCAACGAAACCCCAGCAGCACAGCAACTAAGAGATAGCATAGATAAATGGGACCTCATAAAGCTAAAAAGCTTCTGTTCATCAAAAGAAATGGTCTCTAAACTGAAGAGAACACCCACAGAGTGGGAGAAAATATTTGCCAACTATACATCAGACAAAGGACTGATAACCAGAATATATAGGGAACTTAAAAAACTAAATTCTCCCAAAACTAATGAACCAATAAAGAAATGGGCAAGTGAATTAAACAGAACTTTCTCAAAAGAAGAAATTCAAATGGCCAGAAAACACATGAAAAAATGCTCACCATCTCTAGCAATAAAGGAAATGCAAATTAAAACCACACTAAGATTCCACCTCACCCCTGTTAGAATAGCCATCATCAGCAACACCACCAACAACAGGTGTTGGCGAGGATGCGGGGAAAAAGGAACCCTCTTACACTGTTGGTGGGAATGTAGACTAGTACAACCACTCTGGAAAAAAATTTGGAGGCTACTTAAAAAGCTAGACATCGATCTACCATTTGATCCAGCAATACCACTCCTGGGGATATACCCAAAAGACTGTTACTCCAGAGGCACCTGCACATCCATGTTTATTGCGGCACTATTCACAATAGCCAAGTTATGGAAACAGCCAAGATGCCCCAGCACTGACAAATGGATTAAGAAAATGTGGTATCTATACACAATGGAATTTTATGCAGCCATGAAGAAGAACGAAATGTTATCATTTGCTGGTAAATGGATGGAATTGGAGAACATCATTCTGAGTGAGGTTAGCCTGGCCCAAAAGACCAAAAATCGTATGTTCTCCCTCATATGTGGACATTAGATCAAGGGCAAACACAACAATGGGATTGGACTTTGAGCACATGATAAAAGCGAGAGCACACAAGGGAGGGGTGAGGATAGGTAAGACACCTAGAAAACTAGCTAGCATTTGTTGCCCTCAACGCAGGGAAACTAAAGCAGATACCTTAAAAGCAACTGAGGCCAATAGGAAAAGGGGACCAGGTACTAGAGAAAAGGTTAGTTCAAGAAGAATTAACCTAGAAGGTAACACCCACGCACAGGAAATCAATGTGAGTCAATGCCCTGTATAGCTATCCTTATCTCAACCAGCAAAAAACCTTGTTCCTTCCTATTATTGCTTATACTCTCTCTACAACAAAATTAGAAATAAGGGCAAAATAGTTTCTGCTGGGTATTGGGGGGGGAGAGGGAGGGGGCGGAGTGGGTGGTAAGGGAGGGGGTGGGGGCAGGGGGGGAGAAATGAACCAAGCTTTGTATGCACATATGAATAATAAAAGAAAAAGGGAAAATAAATAAATAAATAAATAAATTATCAGATTTTCATAAAAAAAAAGAAAAACAATGAACATAAGCACAGAAGTCAATGACACTGAAGATAAAAGAGAAAAATCAATGATATACAATGATAATAGTTGATAAACATTTAGCAAAACTACTGGAAAAATACTATTGGAAATGAAGACCCAAAACTGTTTCCTTTTGCAAATGACAGACTTGAGAATAGCTCAAGAAATGTAACTATTCAGCAGAGTTGTAGGATATAAGATCAATAAACAAAACTAATAATATTTTTACATAGTAACAATGGAAAATTGAAAACTGAAATTTACAGAAAAATATGTACTTGGTTTGAATGTTAAGTTTCCCCCAAAGGTCCAAGTGTTAAAGTCTTGGTCCACAGGTGGT
Source organism: Castor canadensis (assembly GCF_047511655.1). Classification (NCBI taxonomy): domain Eukaryota; kingdom Metazoa; phylum Chordata; class Mammalia; order Rodentia; family Castoridae; genus Castor; species Castor canadensis. The sequence goes on from NC_133405.1 coordinate 6,056,656, forward strand.
GCTGTTGGGAAGTGGTAGAAACTTTAAGAGATGGAGCCTCGTGTGAAGTTCTTGGGTCATTGGAGGCATACCCTTGAACTGTCTCTTCTGCTCTCTCTCTTCTTGGCTCAAGATGTTACTGTCTTGATTCTATAAAAGTTTCTGACATGATGTGTTACCATCTATTGCCCTCACCAGAGCCAAGTCAATGCAGTTACCATGTCCCTGAACCTTCCAAACTGTGAGCTAAATAAACCTTTTCTCTTAATATGTTAGTTGCCTCAGGTGTTTTATTATAGTAACATGAAGGTGACCAGTACACAGACACATATAATTTTTACTCCCAAGAAAATAAAATGTTTAGGTATAAATACAATAAAATATTAAGACATTTTACTATAAAATTTGAAGAAAAATGTAAAAAAAGACTTAAGACAAAAGAGAGAGATATTTTCTGCCCATGTATTGGAAGATATAGCATAGAAAGAATGCCAGTTCTTTTCAAATTGACTTATAAATTTAATGCAATTCCAATTAAAATTCAAGAATACTTTTTATTATAAAACCGATTTAGAAAAATTGACTCTAAAATTTGTAAAGAAGACAAAGGGCATAGGATAGCCAAAATGCTTTTCAGAATGAAGAATAAAATTGGAAGACTCACACTAACCAATTTTAAAACTCACTATAAAGAGCAGTTCATGAAGGCAAAGTGATAGACACATGGACCATTGGAATAGGACAGTAAAAATGTACTTCCATACATGTATGGCCAAGTGATTTTTGAAAGCAGTATTTTGAGGCATAATTTATATGCCATCAAATCAACCCATATTAAATGTATTTTTTAGTAAATTTAATGAGTTGTGTGATTTTAGGACACTTCTATTACCTCAATGAAATTTCTCATGCCACTTTACATTTATTCCCCATTTATACCTCTAACCCTAGGCAACCAATTTATTTTTCCTTAGATTTTCCTTTTCTGGACATTTCATATAAATAGGATCACACAATACGTGATCTGGCCTTTTATTCATTATACTTAAAATAACACACTCAATTAATTTTATTGAGTACTCACTTTATGGAAGATACTACAAACTAGGCTCCTGGTAACCCAAAAGATACATAGACATTGTGGTCCGTAGGTGAAAACAGGCAGAAACCATATACAAATAAATATAGAATTTCGACTTAGTTTTCTTATGCTCTGAGAATAGGTCTGGTAGTAGAGGCAAAGCTTCCCTGACAAAGTAACATTTGACTGAGACTAAATAATGTTAATTAACTAAGCCAAAGGCAAAGCATTTTAGTAGATGGAATATGCTGTGTCCACTAGCCAGAGAGAGCATATTTAGTACAAGTGACTGAGAAAATGTTGTTTGTCTGAAATTCAGAAAGGAAAGAAGAATGGTTGGAGATAAGACTGGTACAAAAATAGGCATCATATCACATTGGGTTTTATTAAATCATCTTAAAGTTTTGGGTGTATTTTAAGACCAATGGAAACCCACTGAAGTGTTTTAAATTAGGCTGTGGGAGTAGGTGAGTGACACCATAGATTAGTTTACAAACATTCTCTAGCTATAATGTGAGAATAGATTGAAAAAAACTCAACGTGGACGAAAGGAAATCAGTTAGGAGACTGTTGTGTTAGATGAGTCCCTTAAGTGTGCAAGATACATCTCACATTGTATCAGCTGTCATGCAGGGTGCAATCACAAAGGCAACTAGTATGAATTAAGGTATGGCTTTATTGAGGAAAATAATGTAAAGACCCAGGAGATCCAGAAAATCACAAGCTGTCCTCTTAAAATTTGCTGATGAGAAAGCAGAATGGTACAAAAAAACCAGTCAAACATGCTTACTATATGATTCAGTAATCACATTCTCTTGTAAAAATTAAAACAAAAACCTGCACATGAATGTTTATATCAGGTATACTTTTAATTACCACAGGTCAGAAACAACCTAAATTGCTAAACAAATTGTGATGCTTTTATACAATGGAGTATGCTACACAGTCATTCACTAACTTTGGCTGAATTTGAAAGACATGCTGAGTGAAAGAAGCACATCTCAAAAGGTTACATCCAGCATGATTCCATCAATATATTTTGGAAAGACAATACTGTAGTGATGGAGAACAAGTGGTGATTGCCAGGGGTTAAAGTTCAGAGGGTGTCAGTAAAAAGGGATAGCAGGGGAGAAGTTTCTTTGTACTATTTTTATTAACAAACAATAATAACACAGGGAGTTTCACTGTTATTTCACAGATATCTAATTCCATAGATGCATACAGTGTACTTTAAACAAGTTCCTCCCCTCTACTATGTTCCCTTAGCCTTTCTCTCCTCAGGGGAGAGTTTTATGGGTTGAAGGAGCTTGTAGTGGTTACAAAAATTTATATTTGTGTTAAAATTCACAGAACTGAACATTCTCCAAAGTCAATTTTCGTTTGTTATTATTTTTTTAGGTTTACCCTTTTTTATTATTGTTCTGGGGGGACATTGTGACGTTTATAAAAGTTCTTATAATATATCATAGTTGAATTCACCTCCTCCATCACTCTCATTTATTCCTCCTACCCCCATTCTTGGAATAGTTTCAGCAGGTCTCATTTTTCCATTTTTGTACATGAGTACATAATATTTCCACTGTATTCACCCTCCTACACCCTTTCCTTATATCCTCCCCCTCCCACTGGTCTCAACCCCTAGACAGTACCTGTTTTACCTTCCTGTCCTTCATTTTTTTTGAAGTTTTTTTTTATTGTTTTGCTGAGTGTGGGTACATTGTAACATTTAAAATGCATCCAATACATCATACTTGAATTCCCTCCTCCACTTCTCTCCCTCATACACCCTCCCCCCCAGATTCCTGGAACAGTTTCAACAGGTATCATTTTTGCATTTACATACATGAGTACACATGATTTACACTACATTCATCCTCCTACTCTTGTCCCCACCACCTTCCTGCTCCCAGTGCCAACTGTCTACTGCCTCCTCCCCAGGAAGAACCTGTTATGCCCTCCTGTTCTCTGATTTTGTAGGAGGAAAAACATAATAGATAAAATGACACACATGATGTTTTGCTAGTTTAGCATAAAGATAGCTACACAAGGAGTTTCCTAGTGTTGTTCTGATGCATATGTGTAGGACAGCTACAATTGATTTGCCTCTTCCAGTCCTCTTTGTCTGTTTCCCATGGTGGAAATTGTTTCAGTTTTTCCCTGTCAAGTATGATGTTGGCTATATGTTTGTCACAGATAGCCTTTGTTATACTGAGGTACATTCTTTCTATTCCTAGTTTCATCAAAGTTTTTATCATGAAATGGTTGAATTTTATCAAAGGCTTTCCATCCACCTATTGAGATGATCAGGTGGTTTTTGTCTTTGCTTCTGTTAATATGCTGTATTAAATTTAATGATTTGGGTATGTTGAACTATCCTTGCATCCCTGGGATGAAGCTGACTTGGTCATAGTGAATGATTTTTCTGATATGTTGTTGGATTCGGTTTGCCATTATTTTATTGAGGATTTTTTGCATCAATATTCATTAAAGAGATTGGCCTGTAGTTCTCTTTTTTGGATGTGTCCTTGTCTGATTTTAGGATGAGTATAATACTGGCTTCATAGAATGAGTTAGGCAGTATTCCTTCCCTTTTTATTTCGTGGAAAAGTTTAATGAGTGTTGGTATTAGTTCTTCTTTAAAGGTCTGGTGAAATTCAGAGGAGAATCATCAGGTCCTGAATTTTTCTTTTTTGGGAGCCTCTTTATTGCTGCTTCAATTTCATTGCATATTATAGATCTGTTAAGGTGGTTCATATCCTCTTGGTTCCATTTTGGATGGTCTTTTGTATCTATAAATTTGTCCATTTCTTCTAGATTTTCCAATTTATTTGAATATACTTTCTCAAAGTAGTCCCTGATGATTCCCTGAATTTCCTTGGTGTTTGTTGTTCTCTCTCCTTTTTCATTTCTAATTTTATTAATTTGGGTCTTTTCCCTCTTCTTCTTAGTCAGATTTGCCAGGGCTTTGCAATCTTGCTTATTTTTACAAAGAACCAGCTTTTTGTTTAGTTGATTCTTTGGGTTTTTTTGGGGGGGAGATCTCTATTTTGTTCCTTATTTTTATTATTTCTCTCCTTCAACTTGTTTTGAGTTTAGCTTGTTCTTGTTTTTCTAGGAGTCTGAGATGTAGCATAAGATTGTTTATTTGAGATCTTTCTGTGTTTTAAATATATGCACTCATGGCTATAAATTTTCCTCTTAGGACTGCCTTTGCTGTATCTTATAGGTTCTGATAGGTTGTGTTTTCATTTTCATTAAATTCCAGGAACTTTTTGATTTCCTCCCTTGTTTCTTCTATGACAACATTGAGGAATGTGTTGTTCAGCCTCTAATTATTTATTTTCTACTGCTGCTTTTGTTGTTGAGTTCTAGTTCTATTACATTGTGATCAGATGGTGTGCAAGGGGTTATTTCAACATTCTTTTATTTGTTGAGGCTTGCTTTGTGCCCTAAGATATGATATACTTTGCAGAAATTCCATGGGCTGCTGAGAAGAATGTATATTGTGTTGCTGCAGGTTGGAATAATCTGTAGACATCTGTCAGTTCCATTAGATCTATGGTGTCATTTAGTTCTAGGATTCCTTGTTGATATTTTGTCTGGATTAGCAGAGGGGTATTAAAGTCTCCCACTACCACTGTGTTGGAGTCTAGATGTGGTTTTAAGTCCTTTGGTGTATGTTTAATGAAGTTGGGTGCACTGACATTGGGTGCATATAGGTTGATAATTGTTATTTCATCTTGAGGTATTGCCCCTTTTATTAGTATGAAGTAACCTTCTTTATTTCTTTTGAGTAATTTAAATTTGAAGTTCACTTTATCTGATATAAGTATTGCTACTCCTGCCTATTTTCAGGGGCCATCAGCTTGGTAAACTATCTTCCAGCCTTTCAACCTAAGCCACTGTTTGTTTTTGTCAATAAGATGGATCTCTTCTAAATAACAGATTGTTGGGTCTTCCTTTTTAATCCAGTTTGCCAAATGGTGTCTTTTGATGGGGAAGTTACATCTATTAACAAACATTCAGTGTTAGTATGAAGAGGTATGTGGTGATTCCTGCCATTTAGTTGTTTTTGTTGTTTAAGGACTTGAGTGTATGCAGCTGATTCAATGCTACTCTCTGAGTGCTTGTCTTTTCTTCTTATGAGGTTTAATACTTTCTGTCCTTTCATGGTTATGTTTGTTTTCATCTTCTTGTATAGGATTCCTTTCAGAATCTTCTGTAATGGTGGCTTAGTGGTCATATATTGTTTGTTTCTGCTTATCGTGAAAGACTTTTATTCCTCTATCAATTTTGAATGATAGTTTTGCTGGGTAGAGTATCCTAGGCCTGAGATTGTTTTCTTTTACTGCTCAAAATATCTCACCCCATGCCCTTCTTGCTTTTAAGGTTTCAGTTGAGAAGTTTGCTGTTATTTTGATGGGTTTACCTTTATATATTATTTGTTTTTTCTCTCTTACAGTCTCCAATATTCTTTCTCTGTTCTCTGTGCTTGTTGTTTTAATGATAATATGCCATGGAGAGGTTCTATTTTGGTCAAGCCTGTTTGGTGTCCTGGAGGCTTGCTGTACCTGAATGGGGAAATTTTCTATTCTTTTGTTGAATATATTATGTGTCTTTTTGGCTTGCACTTCTTCTCCTTCTTTGATGCCCATTATTCTCAAGTTTGGTCTTTTGATGGAATCTCTGAGTTCTTGCATATTCCTTTTGCAGATTTTGAGTCTTTTGTTAAGAGTTCTTCTGTTTTTTTCCTCAATATCTATTTTGTCTTCAAGTCCTGGAATTCTGTTTTCCACTTGTTCTATCCTGCTGGAGTGGCTTTTCCCTGTATTTTTTACTTGATTTAAGGAACTTTTTATTTCCAGGATTTCTGTTTGATTCTTTTCTCTGAAATTTCCATATCTTTGCTCAGCTCCTCTTTCTTATCTTATGTTGTCTTCTTTATTTCATATATCATTTTTTATAGTCTCCTTTGTTTCACTTTGGCATTTGTAGAAGTCTTCTCTGAGTTCATTTACTTGTTTCTGTGTATTCTCAAGTTTTTTTATTTGTGGTGTCTTGATATTTCTTGAGTGCATCTTGTACTATCTAGTTAATTGTGTCTTGTAGCTTCTCCATGAGTTTCTCAGTGTTCTCATCAATAATTTCCTCTTTGAGAGACTATTTTGTGGGCATCACTGAACTCATTGCTGATATTTATCATTGCTCTGTTGGGGTTAGGAAGTGGGTATTCATTTTCTTAATTTCCCGCTAAATCTTCTATTGAATTGTTGGTCTTTTGGAGGATAGAATTTCTTGGCCTCCTTCTCCCCATGCTTCTATGATGCGCTGTGATCCTATGTTGTTGACTGACTCATTGGGGATTTTAATCATCTGTTATCTTCCCCTTGACTCAATTGTTGTGCTATGACTGGCTTAGTTATTTGCTAGGTTCATGTGCTATTTCTATTCTCTGATTAGGCAGTATAAATTAGCAATAACAAATTCATTAATTCAACACTGGACCAGTTATTTACAAAATACATAGTGAGCCTCTTGGTGATATTATCTATAAACTGTGGAGATTAGGGGGATAGTGGTTGTTTTGGTAGAGGTGGTATTTACGTATTGAAAGAGCAGGGACTGGAGTAAGGGACTGGAAGGCAGGATGGAGTGAAGTGGAGAGGGGTGTGAGGTGTGGGGGTTCTAGGGTACTACATCCCTGGTGTGTGTTGAGGTGTAGTTTGGTCATTGTGGAAGAAGGTGTTATTGTAAGGGTTGCTGAGGGATAGGAGGGGGTAACATGTAAAGTTGGTGTAATAGACTATTCAGTGGGTGGTGCATTTTGAGGAGGTTGAGATAGTGGAGGGAGAAGGAGGGGGAGGAAAGGAAGGTGAGGAGGGGGAAAAGGGAGGAGAAGATGAAAAGAGACAAGAAAGAAAAAATTGGGGTAGAGAAATGAAGTGGGGCAATAGAGGGCTGAGCGAGTTAGGGTTAGGACAGAATGGAGAAGAGAGTTAGGTAACAGTAAGATGAAAGAAAAAATGAAAATAAAAGTTGGAATTAAAAATTTAAAAATATGCAAAAAAGAAAAAGAAAATGCAATAAAAGTAAACATTATATATACATGTATATATATAATCAGTTCAATGAATGTTCTGGACTCTTTCCTCTGATTTCAGGTTGAGCTGGTGACACTTTAATTTTTTTATAGGGGTTTGGCCAAGACTGTCCCTTTTTAAGTTTGGTATGTTGGGTTGTGTAGCAATAAGTGTTGCTCTTCTCCATCAGACAGCTTTTAGGGGCTTAGTTCTTGGGGAGTGAACCCTGGCTTCATTAGTGGAGTGGGGCCTCTGGAGCAGGTAGGTTCAGAGAAGTAGTCCCATAAGGAGTTGGTAAATGAGCAGTCTCCAGCCCCTTCCACTCACAGGACAAGCTTGTGAGTTAGAGAAAAGGTTTTCTCTTGGTGAGACTGTCAGTTTCAGCTTTCTCCTGTTTCTCCAAGGCAGTGCAGTGCCTGGCTTTCCCCACATGGGCTGCTGAGTAGCTTCAACCTCCTATGGGCTTTTTCAGTTCCTCCCCTGCAGGCAGAGGGGAAGTATTTCCTCTGTGCATTTGACCACCAGTTTTGTCCAGAAAGGGTGCATTCAGCTCCCCAGCTGTGCTAGAATATGTGGATCTCTCCCAAGTAGTGTGTTGCACTCACCTGGCAGGTTAACAGATTTATTTGGTTGAGAATGGATCAGCTACAGGGCTGTACAGGCAGGTAGCAGACAGAGGTTTTGTGTCCACTTGTGTTTGGTGCGTCCAGTTTCTCTGATGCTTGCAGCAACTCTCTTTCTGTGGTTCTCTGCATTGCATTATTGGTGGTGAGGTTACAGACACACAAAAACAGAGATAGATCTACAAAGGCAGGTGGCAGTCAGAGGTTCTGTGTCTGCACCTATAATGGTGGGTCCAGGTACTCCCAGATGCTTGCAGATCTCTGTCATTCTTTGTGTTGTGTTTTAGCTTTACCAACCCAGGTGGGAGGGAATTAAGAGAGAGAGAAAAACAAAAGAGGAAAGAAAGTAGCTGATTGGCTGGGGCTATCTGACCATGCTCCCAGCTTTTCCCAGCTGGTAAACAGACAGGTGGGCCAGCAGCAGCTGCCTGACCCTGGGCTGGGCTGTTATGCACTTTAAAAAGTTAGTGTAAGGGTCGGTCAATGAATACTATGTCCCCTCTGTGATGGTGGTATCTTGGCTGACAGAAAAAGCAGTATTACCCAATCTTTGGTGACACGAAAATCTGGAACAATTGCTTGAAATCATGCAGGTTAAGGTCCCATGGTCCATTGGCTATCTGCCATCTTGATTTCTCCCCTTTATGTTATTTTTAAAAGCCAAAATAAAACACGAAGTTTGTGAATAAGCAGTGATACCTAGACTTCTTATAATTCAATAAACCAAATGATTTAGTGTTTACATGATAATTATTAGCAGAATAATTGATCATGTTAGTTGCTTTTATTTATTAGTGACTTCCAAATTCATACTTTTTAAAATAATCATAATCAAGACCTTTGGAGTACTTGGGGAATGAATTTGAAAAAAAAGAAAAAAGGAACCTAATAGAGACTAATAGGCATTACATGATTTGTCCAGAGTCATATGGTCATGCTAACATCACTTTCAGAACTTGAATGGATTTGTGACTCTGGTACCCAATTTCCTTCTCAGCTTTTTTTCCCTCTTTTTTTAAACTTTATGTTCATTTTTTATGGGGTCTTGTGTTTTTGCCCAGGGCTTGTCTTGAACTTTGAGTCTCTACCTATTCCTCCCAGTAGTTGGGATGATAGGCATGCACTGCTATGCTTTTCTTGTTAGTTGACATGAAGTCTTGCTAACTTTTTTCTAGGGTTGGGCTTGAATTGCAATCCTCTAGATTTCTACCTCTTGAGTAGCTGGGATTTAAAGGAGTGAGTCATTGTGTCCAACTATCATTCCCAGTATCTTTCTAAAGGTATTTACCTCTGTCTCTTGGGGTACTAATTCTCCCGGTAGTCATGAGGTCACACACCATTTTTGAGGGCAGGCGCTCAGCTAATGGGGTCTTGGGATCCAAGCTTTATCACACAGGCAGTATCCTCCTCTCAACCCTGAGAAACTCAGTGCCTTCTTCCTGTTTACAGCCCTGAGAGCCTCCTGCTCAACAGCCCACGCTGAGAAACACACTATTGTGACAGTAACTGCTGCTCAGAGGAGAAAAAAGAATCACTTAGAGCTAATTTCAGAGCACATTAATAATATCAACAATAATAATTAGTAATATGCATCACTATTCTTTTAAGTCAAATTACACGTTGCTATAAACCAGGCCTAAAATATGACATTGTCTCCTAGTGAAAGTCTTAATTAAAATGATGCATTTTAACATACTTTTACTATGTGATATAAATTATTTCTTAACACCTCAATTTTTGTATTCTTCTCTTCAATAATCTTTCCTGTGCAGTGTTAAAGAAGAAAATTTGTGATTAATAAAAGAATGAGCAGGTGGTTACACTGCTTCTAAAAGATCAGTAGTGTAATAATTTCTTAATTATTATTATACTATGTAAGGGTTTTTAAATACATAATGATATATTTCCTTCTACTTTTGGCACCCTATAGCTAGTGGCATTACATTTCATTTTGGATAATAATTAATGAGAAGGGAGGTATCACTATATATTTTATTCCTCCTGTTTTAGTCTCTTAAATAACCATCCTGTCACATTTGTTATGCAAATGATGCAACAGCGCTGTGTGTAATTTCAGCAATACGGGAGACTGCCTCTCAGAATGCCTTGAAGTACTTTTTTGGAATTAACATTTTATTCCTGAAAGCAGAATTTTCCATATGCCTTTGAAAGAAGCAGATGAAAGCTGCATAATTGTTCTGTTTTCATCAAGGTGAGGGAACCAATGAAACATTGAAAGTTATCAGACAATGGTGAGAAAAATAAGCTTGTCTTTCCTCTGGCACACTGGTGTCTGTGAAAGGGTATTAAATGTACAATTAGACACAGAGTACCTGCCATCTCCTTAATAACCACCCACTTTGTGGGATAAGTGCCCTGCCTGTCCAGATAAGGCCTGTGTTTGATTAAGGGAAATCATTCAATGTAAATGCTGGCCTCTGTAGCCAATCAAAGATGGAGTCAGTCTGTCTATTATGGATCTGTCAGTCTTGTGTGTTTGCTTATTAAAGTTTCTTTAGCAAGCCCAGTGGCTTCCCTTTGGTATGCTAAGTAGAACAAAACCTTGCTAAAGTCTTAGAGTGAAGTCAGAGGCCTTTGAATGACTCTGGGAGAGTCTACAAGCCTTCCCCAATTTACCAATGCATTTTGTTCCAAAAGTTTGTTTGTAAGTCAGTTGTTTGGAACTTGAGAAACATTTTTCCCATGGAAACAATGTTATAAATGGTGGGAAGTTTCCCAGACCAGTCCACAAAAGCCTTTTTAACTGAGAATATGGCTGGACTATAGGGCCTATAGCACTAGGGAGCCAGCAGCCATTAAGATTATTGTTTCTATGGGAAAATGTATTCGGAGGCTAATTGTGGATGCCAGTAGCAATTCCCCAGTGCTGTCTAGCCTCTGGCAGCTGGAGCCCGGACACCCCAGGCTCCTCTTTGCTTCAGACTTGTGAGGTAGGAAGGTGGAAAGTCCTGGAGCAATCAAAGAGAGGGGGCATGGGAGGTTTGTGTGTGTATGTGTGTGTGTGTACAGCAGAATTCTGAAAGAATAGGGTAGCCAGATTAGCAAATAAAAATATTGGGTTGCTAGTTTAAACTAATTTTCTGAGAAACAGAATATTTTTATATTTGCCCATAAACATTTGGGATATAGCCTTTAAAACTATTTGCTACTTATCTGAAATTCCAATTTCACTGGCATCCTGAATTGTATTTTGTCTCACCACCCTAAATAGGGATGGCAGGTTTGGTGGGTTGCCATGGTTGCAAGGAGTCTGGAGCATAAAGGCAGGAGTTTCAGAAGATGGGATGGAATCATCATAGGTACAGGAATGCTTCTTCAGGGAGGCAGCAAAATGATGCTGCTCCATACAAAGGATCATTTCAGATAACTGAATTTTATAGCCTTCAGCTCAAGGATGCTTATAATTTGATATCTTTTAATTGGAAATCTTGCTTCCTTTCCATTATTTGCTTCCTTGCCTTCTTTTAAATTTAACTTTATTTTGATCATTTAAGGATGTCATTATGACCTTGAACAAACTAACACTTTTGTGCCACAATTTCCTTGTCTGTAAATGAACATAGTAATATTACCTTCTAGCTTTGTTGTGTGGGTTAAATCTGTCGATATGTAGACAGGACTTAGAATTGTACCTGGCTCATAGTAAGTGTTTTATAGGTGTTGTTTATTGTTAATGATGCCATTTTATAATCTTGTATTTTACCTTCATGCTCGGTATCAATGAGTACTATGGAATTTCTTGCCACAACACTAATGGCATCAGATGACTTTTCTCTTTTCCCTCTCCTTTTGCCCTCTCATATTATAGTTGATTTTCTCTTTGTCTACATATCTCAGTATTTCTAAAATGGTGCCTTATTTTATATAATTGATCATGGCAAAACCTGAATTTGGCTATGGTAGCATCCCACAGAGTGTAGAACACAGATCATATATATACACATATATACTATATTTAATATATAATATAACATAATATTATATGTAATCAATTTCCCCAAACATTTTATAATGAAGATGCTAATTTCATAGCAGACTTCCTATGGAGGCCAGCCTATTACTGTGAGCCCCCCTCCAATGATCCCCACATTCTGATACTGAGGCCTTTGTGCAATTCCCTTACTTCAAGTATGGGCTGGACCTATCACTTGCATCTAATATACAGAATATTGTAGACTTGATCAGAGTGTCACACCAACATTAGCCTACAGAAGACTGTGATTTTGGTCTTAGAGCACTTTCTCTCATCTTGTCACTGGCTCACTCTGGGGGAAGCTAGCTGTCATGTAAGCTTCCCTGTGGAGTGATGTGGGGAGTGGATTAAAGCCTATGAGAACTGGACACAAGCAAGGTGAGATGCAGTTAATTGCTTTTACATATAGGACGAGATAGGCACAGCCCCTGCATGAAACAGAAAAAAGCAGAACAGCTGCGCCTCCTAAGCTTGTGTTCAGAGTGGCAGGAACACAGGTTTCTCCTATTACAATGTCATGCCCCTCCCGGAGAGCCTCTGTGCTGCCCTGTTTGTGGCTGTTTATAAAAGGCCCACTGAAGGAGGGTTGGGGGCTTTTGGTTTTGCCTTTTGGGGCTTTACTTTGGGCTTTTGGACTTTTTGCTTGGCTTTTGGCTTTTTGCTTTGGGGGGCTTTTTGCCTTTGAATATTGGGAAGAAGCTTTTACTTTGGGCCTTTTGTTGTGGGACTCTTTGGGAAGGGAAAAGAATTATTGAAGAGAAAAATTGCTGAAGGGAAAAGAATTGTTGAAGGGAAAGTGCTAAAGAGGGATTGATAGAAAGTCTGCACTGAGAACTTTAATCTAGGCTTCAGAAAGCAAAACTGAGAAAGAACTTCATATGTAGGCCTTAGGAAAGCTAAAGGTAAAGAAAAGCCAAAGAGAGCATGGGACGGTGCACAGTGGAAGTCTAAGGAACAAGATAGAGGAAAAGAAGCAATGAGACTTGTGCATCTGCAGCCGAGCGTACAACACACCTGACCCTAAATGTCTTTCTGTCTGTCTGTCTATCCTATATCTTTTCTAAAATCTCCAGTTGCCCCCAGTTAAGCCCAGTTAGGTCCAGTAATAACCAAGGAGAGAGAAAACCTCGCTCCAGCAAGGGAGGGAGCGTGAGAAACAGCGCCCCCTTCAGAGACTCTTTATGGCAAACAACCAAGGGAGGCCACTGGCCAACAGCCAGAAGTAGTTAAATCCTGTTGAGAACCTTTTGAATGAACTTGGAATGGATCCACCTCCGTCAAACTTTAAAATAACTGCAGCACAGCAACACCTTGATAGCAGCCTCTGACAGACTGAGCCAGAAGACCCAGCTAAACTGGGCCCAGATTCCTGACCAACAGAAACTTTGAGGTGATGAATGTGTGCTATTTGAAGGCAATAACTTTTGGAGTTGTTACATGGTTTTATTTACATATATATGTATACATATAAAAATAACACACCTTAATATACTTACATTATATAATTATCCTTTTACTGTATTTACTTTGTACTTACTTTATCACTACATTTGCTATATCTATTTACCTATTCATTCTATTCATACATCAACCTATTATTTGTTGTTGTTTATGGCTACATTTTTTTTTACTTCTACATTGATGGCTGTTAGAGATTTCTGAGGATGACACAACACTGGCCTTGGGATAATTAATGAAATAGAGTGTTTGATTCTTTCTAAATTATGGTTCAAATACTAATAATCCTATCATCCTAGAATATTGTCCAATAATTTAATCTTGGAAGATGAGACTCTTACCTCTAAGCTATCCTTCTCACTCTGCTATGTGAATCATTTTATAGTGCATTTATCTTTTAAAATATTAAAATGTTACTATCTTTCTGTGCTTCAGCCAAAATTTTCATTTTATCACCCTTTTCCACATACTATTACTGTATAGCAAACTGCCCTGAACTTTGTGTCATAAAACAACAACCATCAAGTATTCTCAAAGATTTGTTGGTCAAGAATTTGTAGAGAGCACAGTGGAGATTGCTCCATGTGTTCAGGGGCTAGAGCTGGAAAGACATATGACCAAGGCAAATAGAGCAGCTAGGGACTGGAATAACCTGCAGGTTCTTAGTTCATATATCTGAAAACTAAAGTGTGATATCTTGTAAGCTGAGCTTATCAGGGACAATTGACCAGAGCACCTACATATGGCCTATCAAATGTGAATTGGGCCTCATAAAATATGACAGGTATTTTCTGAGATGGGTATCCTGAAATGAAGTTTTCAAAGAGAATATTTTAAGAAAGTTAGGCAGAGTCTGCATGTCCTTTTATAATCTAGCCTTAGAAGTCACACAGCGTCAATTTTGCCATACGCAAATTATCAAAGATGTCACAGCCCACCCAGATTCCAAAGGAGGGGGCATGGGCCTCATCTATCAATGGGAAGAATCTCAAAAAATTTGCAGGCATATTTTGCAACAACCACACATCTTAATTTCTCTTAGCTGTTCCTTGTGCCTACTAAAGATGTAGAATATATTGGGAAGATGCTGCTCACATGCCACTATCAGTTTGTTCCATAAAACAATGGTTGAGTCAGTAAATAGTATAATTTCTAGTACTTGAGAAAAATTGACAGAAGTAACTGATGGTTCATTTGCAAAGTGTGGGATAAAAAGTTTGCTGGCATTACAAAGCATGATGACATATCACTATTTAAACTGCAAAGAGAGTCACAACTGAGACACAGAAAACTTTTCTCCTAGTTCATATTTCTATGAGTGTATCAATGGAAGAATGTCACTATGCTCTGCCTGCTTTTCTTTTCATTCATAAATCTGCTCACCCAGTGGGTGGCTTGACCCACATCTACTTATGTAAATAACCTCTTCAAAAACATTAGTTGTATGAATTATTTAATTAATGAGTGGGTAGAAAAAAATCAACCAATCCTTTGTACACCTGAAAAAATTCTGTGAAATAAAATTTCTAGATTTGAGTTAGGGGAATGGAGATTTTTCACCAAAAATGAAAAGAAAATCCTGGATTAAGGAGATGACTGTATTATTAGTTCAGTCACCCATCCATCTGTGTTCAACATATATTTGGACCTTAGATTTAGCAGGGTAGAAAGGCAGTGGATAAGTAAAATATTTGATTTACATAATGAAAATGTATAATAAGGAAATATATAATAAGGAAAGAGCATTTAAGCTGCAACCTGAAGAACTGGAAGGAAGGAGTCAAGTGAAGAGTAGAAGAGAAGTAAGATTGAGGTATTTCATAAGCATGTATGAAATAGAATACTGAAACCCATTCAAATTGTTTTAAAAGGAAGGTAGGGGGTTAAGAGAGTAACAGTGGGGGTGAATTTGATCAAAGTACATTATATGCATGTATGGAAATATCAATAAAACTCCTTTGCACAATTAATATATGCTAAAATAAAGGAGAGAAGAAAACAATGAGAAAAGAGACATATAGAGAAAACAGTATGTGTGAAATCCCAGAAGTAGGAAGGAGCTTGGAGTACAATGGAGAAGGGAGATGTTACTAGAATTTTTTATTCTCCACAATCTGTTAATAATGGCTTACATAAATTAATTTTCTAATGTTAAACTAATTTTGAGTCCTTGAGGCAATGCTGTATTCTTTTATTCATATATTTCTGGGTTTGATATGCTACTACTTATTTAAGATTATTGCATTCATGAATGAGTGAGATTGGCATGTAATTTTTTGTACTATACTTCTCAGGTTTTATATCAGAGTAATAATAGCATGATAAAATAAGTTTGCATGTGCACCTTATTTTTCTTTTAGCTTAGATAGTTCATGAAACATTGGAATATTTTTTCCTTGAAGTTAGAACTCTCCAATGAAGTCATCTGGACCTAGAATTGTGTTTTGGGGATGATTTCTGACTATTCACTTTCATTAATTACTGAAGTTGTTTAGGTTTGCCACTTTTTTCTTATGCCAGTTTGATAATTTTGTTTCTAGAATTTTTTCCCATTTTATTGAATTTTTTCTTGCAGTGCTAGGGATGGAACCTAGGGCCTTGAACATGCTACACCAAGAGCTATCCACTGAGCCAGCCCTTCATTTTATCTGAATTTTATAGAAAATTGACATATTTTGATTATTGCAGCCTCTACAATGATTCTTTCCTTTTCATAACTGAGACTGCTCACTCATGCTTCTTTTCCCTTACCAATCTCACTAAAGATTGATAAATTATATTTCCACAAAACCAATTTGCTCTTTGATAACTGTGTAATGTAATGTATAAGCTCTATTTGATTAATTTCTTCTTATTTCCTTCCTTTTTCCTTGGCTGTTCCTTCCCCCAATTTCTTAATATAAATACTTACATTGATTAATTTCACTCCTTAATTTTGTTAAGGCATGTAAGATACTAAATTTCCATTTAAGTACTGCTTTAGTTTCATCTTCTAGTTTTTTAGATGCAGAATTTTCTAATTTCCATTATTCTTATTTAATCCATAGGCTGTTTTGAAATGTTTCATTTTTATCTTTTAATGGTTATACTTCAGCATCATTTACTTGATATGTAATATTTTCCCTCTTAAAATTTCTTCAAACTTACAAAAAAGTTGTAAGAACAATATAATCAATTTCCATATACCCTATACCTAGATCAATTTGTTAACATTTTCCCAATTTGTATGCATTCTTATACTTGCGCTCCCTTTACTCTTTCTCAGCCCCTCCCTCTGTCATATTTCTTTCTGAACCATTTGAGAGTAAATAGCTGGCACCATACTCCATTTACTTCAAATAAGAACTGAATCATTTAAATTTAAAAACATCTGTATTTTCTAGCTTTTGTTGTTTTCTTATTTAATTGAACTTATTTTATATGATATCAATCCTTTGAAACACATCACAATAATTTGTAGCCCAGAATATAGTCAACTTTTGGAAATGTTCTACATATGCTCGAACAGAATGTGCACACTAAAGTTGCCAGTTACAGTATTCTACCTTGTTATCTTTGAACTAGAAATTTAAATCTTAGTTAATTTGTTTACCTGCTATAATAATTAATGAAAGAAATGTGTTCAAATCTATCAGTTACCTTTGGTGGTTGACAGCTGTTTATATTTCCATCGATTTTTGTTTCATATAATTTTGAGGTTATTTTGTGCATATAAATAGAATTTTATCAATTGTGTGCATACACATATTTATTCATTTGCTTTATAGTTTCCTTTATTTGCTCTTAAGACAGTAAACCAAATTTGGTATTGTTGTCAAATTTTCCTGGCATTGTTCTTTCAACCCTTTTATAGTCTTATGCTTTGTGTGTGTCTTTTGGATAATAAAATCCTCGTTTTGGTTTTCTTCTACTCTGAAACCATTGTTTGTAATGGACTTTTAAGACCATTTACATTTAGTGTAATTTTTGGTATATTTGTATTTAAATATACTCTTATATTGTGTTCCCAAATTATCCTAACTGCTTCTTAATTATATTCCTTACTTCTTTTGGATCGATTGCTTTTTATCATTTTTTCTTTCATTATACATTCAGTTGTTATTGTTTTCATGGTTATTGTACAAATAGCTACATGCATACTTAGTTTATCAAAGTCTAAAACCTAACAAAATCTTTACCATTACTTTGATTAATATAAACATAATATGAACAATCCAATACTCCACTTATATATTAGTTTTTTTTGTTTTAGATCTATTTTAATACCACATGACATTATTATCATTGTTTTGTGTAGTGTTCATTTAAATTTGCCACTTTCTTGTTCTTCAATTTTCCTTGCAAGTCAAACATTTAATTTGAGACAGCTTTCACTTTGCATGAAATATGTGCTTTAGAATTCCCTTCAGTAAAAAAAGAACATTAAGATTGCTTGTTAGTGGGGTAGTGTCCCTGTCTTACTAGGACAATATGGATAATAAATATTACACTCTAGTGCAAGGAGAAAAGTACTGTAGTGCATGCTGAGAAACACTGATCTTGGTGGCAGCAGAGACCACCCAGACAGCTGCTTGATTAGACTGCACCTGCAAATCCCAATCCCAATGATTTCAAGCATTCTTTTATCTTTTTCTTAAGAGTGTACATTCTGGGAGTGGTCTGAGGTTTAGATCACTGAAGTACTCCACACAGGGTCCTCTAACTCTAATCTAGAGGTCATGTTTTACCTAGGTGACTTCTATGGGGAGAGGTGAGAATAGGACTAAGGAAAATGAGTGTGCTAGTGGTCCATTCATAACATTTAAGATCTCTGACCTTTCCAGTCTGATGGAGAACACTATAAAACATTCAAGTTTGTGAACAGCATGACCTCCCTTCACATACTGGACAATTTAATACTGAAAGAACCAAGCCAAATAGTAAAGCAAAGAGGTATGTACACACAGACATAGTAATCTTAGGACTGGTACAGACATAGTAGATCATTACACCAGCTGTGCCCAACACTTATTTGATTGTTATAGAATACCTAAGTGGATAAAAAGAATGGATTAGTGTTAGCCTTCTGTGTATAAACTTCATAAGCAATATTGTATGTTTGTTTGTGGGGAGAGGAGTTGGGGAATGAACCATATCATCACTGATACATGACTGAACTGCCAACACCTCCATATTCATGAATGGGCCACTGAATAATAAAATGGGATAAGTGGGGCTATATGAACCCAAAAGTTACATCTTTCTCTGTGGACACTACAGGATGACACAAAGATGGAATGAATAATGACATGTTGGAAACTAGTAGGTGATGAGATCCTGAACAATTAGGCATGTGGAGTGGTCCTAGTTATCATTTCTGTTGATGGCGAACACCTTGCGCCAGCAGCCTAAAGCTGTAAACCAGGTATACTAGAAACCTGATGGAATAACTGATCTGGGTTTATATCCTTCTCAAGACCTTCAGTATCATACACAGGAGTCAGTGCTCATGAAAAATGATAAGAAACCTATTTCTGATCAAGTCAGATGTTGCTTCTTCCATTGCCATTGCATTAGTACTTCACAGATATCCTTCAACCCCATCATAAAGGTTGTTTTACACAACAGACTTATTCTAAAACTTAAAAAAGTATTTTTCTTTGGTGGTACTGGGAATTGAATTCATGTACTAATGCTTGGTAGGCAAGTGATCTACAACTCGGACAATGCCCTCGTCCTTTTGTGTTCAGTTTGTTTTTCAGATGGGGTCTTGCACTTTTCCCTGGCTGGCCTAGGTCTGTGATCTTCTTACCTCCACCTCCTAAGTAATTGGGATTACAGGT
The DNA here is from genome assembly GCF_047511655.1 of Castor canadensis. Classification (NCBI taxonomy): domain Eukaryota; kingdom Metazoa; phylum Chordata; class Mammalia; order Rodentia; family Castoridae; genus Castor; species Castor canadensis. Next base: position 6,075,693 of record NC_133405.1, read on the forward strand.
GTTCCCCAGCACTCCCAGCTATAGCCGGAATGTTAAAAAATCAAGTCTGATAATCTTACTGGGGTGTTCAGTCTATTTATACTTATTGTAATTGCTGATATTTTGGAGTTCTGATAACCTCATTTTGTGTTTTTGAATTTTTCTTCATTCTTGTACCCCATTTTATTTTTGTTTTCTTTGTGTTGATGAGTATTTTTTTTTCATTTCACCTCTCTCTCTCTCTCCTACTATTTGAAAGTAGTAAACTTTATTTCTGTCCTTTTAGTGGCTAACATATAAATTTTAACATGAACACTGAATCTATCAAAATCTATAGATAAACTCTTCACTCAACATTGCAACAACACAAAGGTCTTAAATTTTACTTGATTTTCTATAAAAAAAACTCTAAATGTATGTTATTCCTCTTTCTGGAAGAAAGTTGGAACATATTGTATATGCTTGCAAACAACTGTATTATAAATATTCCTTTACAGAATTTTGTAACATGTTTTAACCTTTCCATTTGGAGTTCTTAAAGATATCTCAAGCTCCATGTTAGTAAGTTTAATGACCATTATTGTACTGGGCAGAGTTTTCATGCAAGGTCAATTTATAAACAATGGTATATTCTCATGTTTATCCAACAAATCCTGATGTTTCAGGCATGGGAAATGGTGTTGGGCACTAGGAAGCCAATGGATTGGTTGCCTTCATTAAGAAGGATACTAAGGATACACTTGACATTTGGCTTATCCAGCATACATATCCATTAACCTCTAATAACCTTAAGAGGCATATAAACCCAGTATGAAGCTTATACATGATAGAAAATGTTCCCAAAGTTAAATATCTATTTTATGAGGAAGTGGGCACTTTGATTAGTCACTGTTTCTTTTCCAGCACAAGGCACTGAAAGTTGTAACCAGTTTGTGTTTATAATGTAAGGGACACTTTGAGTTTTGCCTTAGAAATTTATTGACTTAAATTTTGCAGATAATGTCTTCAGTAATTAGAGTAGTAATGATGTCAGTGAAATAACTTGGATTGATTTTCAGCAGATAGTGAACCAAAGACAATCCAGGGTTAAGCTGGATTAACCCTGTATTAATCCACAGTATGGAAGACTGTAGGCTGAGATTTTAAAAACAGAGATGAGTTTAGTGATTACAACTTTCCCATCTATGCACAAAGATGAGGCTTGCAGCTGGGCATGGTGGCTCAAGCTTGTAATTCTAGATACTCAGGAATTAAAGATTAGAGAATCATGGTTTGAGGTTATCCCAGGTTAAAAAAATTTCATGAAACTTTATCTGAATCAAGGGCTTGGCAGGCAGTGTCACATGCCAGTCATCCCAGCTACACATGAAAGCATAAACAGGAGGATCATGGTCCAGCCATGATATAAAGTGAGATCCTATCTCAAAAATAACCAAAGCAAAAAAGGGTGTGGTTCAAGTGGTAGAGTGCCTACATAGCAAGCAGAAGGCCCTGAGTTCAATCCCCAGTACTGCCAAAAGAAGGAAGGAAAGAAAGAAAGAAAGAAAGAGGGAAGGAAAGAAGGGAAGAAAGGGAAGGAAGGAAGGAAAGAAGGAAGGAAGAAAGCAGAAAGAAAGAAAGAAAGAAAGAAAGACAGAGGGAGGGATGGAAAGAAGGGAAGAAAGGGAAGGAAGGAAAGAAGAAAGGAAGGAAGGAAGGAAGAAAGAAAGAAAAAAAGAAAGAAAGAAAGAAAGAAAGAAAGGTGTGACTTGCAAGTCTAGAGTTCTAGGAACCTAGGCTTGCAACCAGTCTTCCTATCCATCCTATGAAAGCTTAGTAAATGCAAGCAGTAACAGACTTTTGAAGTTTTGAGAAGAAACATCATGGAGAATTTTAGCCATCATTACCTAGACTTCTATTTCTCCCCAATTTGAGTTTCCTGAATATAGGGTTTTCCATAAACCCATCTCTCTATAAAATCCCACATCACAGAGCTACTCATTTCCAAGTGTATTTGCTAGAAATCCAGAGAAGCTATAGTCTATTTAAAAAGGGTATAACTGAAAGTAATAAAGGGACTATTTACAAAAATTATGGGCAGTGGAACTCTCAAAAGTAGCAAAGCCTACAGAAGTAAGGGGTAAAACATCACTGCTATAGCTCAGTGAGAGTTGGAGCAATGAAACAGTGGCCTACTGGGACATAGATAGAGGAAAACAGGCTCTGACAATCTGTGACACTGAAGATACAGCAAATTTCCCAAACTTTCTCCTCTCTCTGATCACACTTATGTTGCCTCAAATTGGCCAAACTCAACCAGAAGCTAGGGGTAAGGGAGCCCAGGTGGTAAGCACCTTATAGGGTACAAAGAAGAGCATAGAAAGGTGGATGATCGATCTTGATATGGGGAATTGGAAAGCAAGCATTTCACCATGCATCATCTGTTCTCACCCCTTGTATAGATAAAGACTCTCTCATTCCCAACTCAAAGTCCCATCAGCCAATGTATCACTTCAGGTTCATATCAGCTCTGTCATAGTCCCACCTAGAACCTGTTTTATAAAGTGAGAAATGCTAAGGAAACCTGATAATCTTTGAGAAACATACCAGGAACAAGGGGGGATAATTAATACAAAATACATGACTGATACAGTCCCTTTTTGATCATGTAGTCAAGGATGGAAAAATCTACCATTTTTTTCTTTTAAGACCCTTCCCATGTTCTCTCTACTGTCTGATATCCTTAAGGTTTTGGACCTGGTATAATTGCTCCAAAGTTTATTTCCATAGAATCTAAGTCTTTACTGGTCCATTCTTTATTGGGTCACCTCAGTCATTTTTTTATTGTTGTTTTGGGTGGGGGATTGAACCCAGGGCCTTGTACATGCTAGGCAAGCACTCTACCACTTGAGCCATACCCACAACTCTGCTTATATTTTGTTTGTGATACAGGATCTCTCTTACTTTGCCTGCTTTGGCCTTGAACTCATGATCCTCCTGCTTCCACTTCCCAAGTAGCTGGGATTACAAGTGTGCATCACCATGCCTGGCTTGCCTCAGTCTTATGTTTTCTATTGTTACTGATAATGAGAATACTAGGAGAAACTCAATGAATTGCCTGGTTCCATTTCCAGCTCTCCTGGCCACCACTGTTTATCAGTAACCCAATTTCCTCTTGGAAACAAGGATCAATCACCTCATTATAACCCATAACTTTTTCTGTCTATTGATTTAGAGGAACCCAAAATGATCATCAGGAAGTTTCAACTTCTAATTCATTGGCCTCTGTCATAAAACCTGTGTGTGGTTTCCACACACCTGACCATAGGCAATTAGAATGGTTTTAACCTAACCAACCTCATGGGGGAACCTTCCCTCTCCATACCAGAATTGGTGCATAGCAAGGGAGTTGTGGTCCAGACCTCAGGCACCTCTGACAAGTCACACTGTCTGCACATTTGCATTCCTAGCCTAGAAACCTTTATTCCTCAAACTCTTTTATCCAAGGCCTTGGTCAGAGGTCTGTCTTCTCCTGAGAATATTCCTGAGACTTCCTTATGGGGATGGAATTCTTTGAAATTACTTCTTGCCACTCTGACTCAGTATCCAGTATGTTTTCACTCTTAGAATTAGAACTCTGCATTTATCATCACTTCCCTAATCCCAGGGCCCATAAAATTTCTAGGGCCTTTGATTTAAAATCAATGTTGGAATGATCCCTATATCTGTGGTGATCCTCCTGGCCCTTAAGCTGTGTGTTGGCACTTCCTTTGTTTTAGCCTCTTGTTTATACCATCTCCGCAAGTGATAAAAGCTTAACTCATTTGTGAGTTGTTGCTTTAATTTGCTGTAATGATACCTGGCAGCTTAGCTCTCTCTCCTAGATCAGCTGATCTCCTGAAAGTCTGAGCCATGATGGCCGTATTCTTGTGGAAACATTCTTCACCTTGGTACTAGCAGAACCAAACTGACTAAGCTGAAGTTTCAGGGGACAGGAAGTAATATTATTTAATGCATAATAGTGACTAAAATAATTTCTATTTTTTTTTGCTTCCCAGACCTGTGTATTCTGGCTAAATCACCCAAATATTGGTTACTGTTTTAAAGCATATACAACATCGTATAGGTTAGCATCTCAATTTTTTAGAGTGTTATCTTCAAGCTGGCACTAAACTGAGTGTTCAGTAGGCCATCCCATGTTATATGAGGCCAGTTGCTTCTGGGTAATAAGACACATGTTAAAGCTAATGAATTCCATGAGCAAAAGTTCATTGCTCCACTTCCTTTGCTGCAAAATTAATCCCCTAGTCAAAGGAGGCAATGTTGTGTGAGGAATAAGATGGAGTACAGCAATATTGCCTAGATCCATAAATGTTGCAGGTAGAAATGTTATGGATTTGAAAAGCAACTCAGTATCCAGAAGAATATCTGTTCCCAGGAGGACAGATTGCTACTTCAGTCATGGTGGTTTACAACAAAACTAGGTGGTTAGCTAATCACCCCACAGAATGATACCATATTGAAGGCTTAGTATTGGCCTCTGGCCTTTGCTCCTGGCAGACTAGACACCCAGCAGGCAGTGACAGTATACAAGTTATTGGGGTGAGCAGAAAGCCATATTACTGAGCCCATGCATAGTCTGTCCCTGCCACTGTGGGAACTTTGTACATGTGTTAATTTAGCCAGCACTGAGGCAGCTAAAAAGGCACATTGATGTCAATAGAATATCTCATCTTGTCTACCAGATTCTTTGGGACCTCCCTTGGAATGGTAAACCACTTTGGCAAACATTCATGAAGGATGCATATAACTTCACACTCTGTGCTCATTCTCAGATGCTCAACTGCATACTTCTCAACCTTGTCACCAAAATTTCAATATAGTTCTCTCCAATTGCCTGACCAGCCACCCATCCTGTTAGCCATAACCAAACTCCTGGGCCTGAAGTTCACAGAGGTTGGTTTTCTGGGATAACGAATGGCTAATGGATAATGACCAGCATACGGGCTGCTCTGGATTTCCTGCTCTTCAAGGGACTTTAATGCTTTCCTTCACTCTGAAGGACATATTCTAAGTCATAAGTGGTGATTTGGTTCTGCTCATGATGTTGGCAAATATGGAGGAAGAAATTAGTCAATTGTTACGCCAGGCTTCTGCTTCTCTTTTCCCATATGACAAATCCCCAAGGGAGCCTATATGAGCAAGAGAATGACTTCCAGTATAGTATTGTTTGGCTTTTCATTCATTTCTATGCCCATTTACTCTACTAACAAACATTTACTGATAACCTACTATGTACAAAGGAAACAGTAAGATTACGGTCATTGGTGAACAAACCATATTAAGCCCCTGCTCTTGTGACACTCAAGTTTAGGGGAAGAAATAATATACAATTAAAATGCATGATATAAATTCAGATAATTGTAAGTCTAGGGAAACAATTAAAATAGGGTGATATAATAGAGAATCACTATAGGTGTGTATATGTGTGTTTCGGGAATTCTTCATGAAAGGGACTGTGAGACAGATTAAAATATTGAAAGTAACCTCAGTCTATCTCTTTATGCAGCATCAGAACTTTACTAGGAAGTAGTCTTTAGAACAAATGTTGAGTTTTTAAAATTTTTTTGTTTTCTTTGAGGTTCTGGTGATCCAACCCAGGGCCTTGTACATGCTAGGTAAGCACTCTTGTCACTGAGCTACATCCCCACACCACAAGTGTCTAGTTGTGGTTGCTGCACTACACCAGCCATTTGGACACAGCTTTATACTGAGAGACTCTAAGTGATACCTCACAGCTGGGGAGAAAGTCAATGCATCTGTTACAGTTTAGATCTGGAATGTCCCCCAAAGACTCGTGTTAAAAGCTCAGTCCCCATTGTGGTGTGATTGGAATGTTGTGGAAACTTCAGGAGGTGGAACCTGGTAGAAGGTCTTCTGGACATTGGAATGTGTCTTTGAAGGGAATTGTGGGAGTAGCTCAGCTCCTTCTTTTTCTCTTTTTTTACTTCCTGGCCATGAGGTGAGCTGGTTTGTTCCATCATGTGCTTTCCACCAGAATGTTCTCCTTGTCACAGGCCAAAAGCAACATGACCAACTGATCAGGGACTGAAACCTACAAAAATGTGAACCAAAATAAAACTTTCCTCCTTAAAAAAAAAAAAGAAAGTAACCTCAGGACCAATAACTTTGGAATGGTAGAGAAAAGAGAAAGAAAGATGGAAATTTAAGCTGTGATAGTGTTTCAACAAAGGTCTCACTGATTCCAAAGGAATTACTAAATTGGGAGAGCCCTTCATAGCTGTGCTGCTTTGTGGCCAGAAGATGGGACTTTCACATTCACATTTAGCAGTCATTGAATGAGTATGACCCTGGGAGAGGCAGTTCTCTCCAGCTCAATGCAATTTCCAGAAGGAGCTAACAACTGGAAACTATGAGCCTGGTAGCACCTTTAGAAGCTGGGAGAATATATCCTTCAAGTCTTCAAAGCAGATCTAGGCAATGTAGTTTAGCAACCACTTAGATCTACTTGCTCATATCAATTCTCAGAGAAGCAAATCCAGAACTCTGGTGGATCTGTTGTTTGGGGAAATTTTTAATAACTGGAAGGTTAATAGGATAAAGTACAGACTTCACTGCTAAAGCCAGTCTTGATGCCTCAATGGACTCCATGTGTCATTAAGTTAGCCACTTTTCTGGATTCTTCTTGCCCTCAGCTAATGCTACTATTGGTCTTGATCTCTTATCTGGTAGCGTGATTGAGATCACAGACATATTCTTCCCTAGTCCTATTCAACGCATTTCTCTTTTGTCCTGATGCTCAGGATAAAATTACCAATGTCAACCAGTGACTCTGTGACACTTTTTCTTGACTGCTTGTCCCATAGCATAAGAAGCTTGAGCATATAGGCTGCAATTGTACCTTACAATTTAATGGAACTATTCCTGTGTCACTAGTGGAAGTGTTTTACTTATTTATTTAATTTATTTGAAATAGGGTCTCAATATGTATCCCAGGCTGGCCTGGAACTTAATGTGTATCTCAGAATGGCCTGGAATTCACATATTCTTGGCTCTCCCCCTTGAGTGCTGGGATTACAGGACAGTGCCATCACGGCCACTTGTATTTCTCCCTTGAGAACCATGACCCTCTAAACTCATAGAGCCTACAGTAGCAAAGACAAGGAGCACAAATTTTGCCAAACACCACTGTTTTCACAAAACAGAAAAAAAATTCAATAGGGCCTACTCCTCATTTTGCTCTTTGAATCCAGATCCAATTCTAGCTTTAGGTGGCACAACATCATATAAAGATCTTGATTTTTAGTACGTACTGCATCCCAGAGGAAGCTTAAGAAATGGTCCTTGAGCTGTATCTTCTACTGTGCCTTCAACAGGCAGCACTGCAACTCTGTCCAGCCAGCAGCTTTTGGTTAGTACAGATGTGCAATGACCAGTGGACTCTGTGGCCATGCATCTTCTTCAGTGCCTCCTTAGCTGTAAATTGTGTCTATTGGTTTGATACAATGCTATATGTAATCCCATGCCAGTGAATCAAACATTACTATGCTGTCTGAGGTCATTTCTGGAATATATTTATATTCTTATCAAAATGAATCACTGTTGTATAAGAAGTACATCAACCATATTCACCTTGTTAACTTCCTTTTTTTTACTCTCCCCCTCTCATATGTGGCCTCCCTTTAGCATGACCTGTTTTTCATAATACTGCTGCATTTGTATTAGGTGTATATTCCACATATGAGAGAAAACATGCAGCTTTTGGCCACCTGAACGTGGCTAATTTCACATAAGATAATGTTCTCCAGTTCCATCCATTTACCTGCAAACGACAAAATTCTGGTTTTTTTTCTGGCTGAATAAAATTCCATTGAATATAAATAATACATTTTCTTAATCCATTTATCAGTAGTGGGCATCTTGGCTGCCCACTATTCGCTATCTTAGCTATTGTGAATAATGCTAAGAAGAGGACTAAGGTAGAAAGAAGAAAAACAGAGAAGATGAACTAATTTGGGTTATAATACATATATAATGGAAATGTCACAAGAAGATTCCCTGTGTAGCTATCCTAAACAAACAAAAATGTCATTTTTTTCTTTTACAAAATCAGAGAACAGAAGAACAGAACAGGTCCTACCTGGGGAAGGTGGTATTAGTTGGGGGGGAGGAGGTGGGGAAACGGTGTGGAAGGGTGAATATAGTGCACATACTGTGTACATATGTACTTAAATGGAAAAATGATACCTGTTGAAACTATTCCAGGAATTAGGGGAAGGAGGATAAAGGAGAACGGTGAAGGGGGTAAATTCAAGTATGGTGTATTTGATATATTGTAAGAACTTTTGTAAATGCCACAATGCACCCTCACCCAGCACAACAATAAAAAACAAATAGAACAAAGACAGGGAGTAGGTCTGGCAGGGAAACAAGGAGCCAGAGGGGTAAGGGAGGGCTTGGGGGCATGAGATTCTTTAGCCTAATGTGCTTTATTTCCTTTCTGAAACTAAATAGAAGCCTGAGATACCATCAGAGCTACTGATCCAGAACCCCTTGACATCTACAGTTTTCTCCATTGTAAAAACAAATTATTTTGAAACAAAACTTAGTAAGCACCTGGAAATGAGAATAAGGAGGGCTGCTTGGGTGCTTTTCTTTTCAGGAAGAGTACTTTCTTTTCCAAAAGCTACAGACTCAACAACAATGACTATCTGTGGAGTAAACTGAATGAATTAAAAAAATGAATCACTCTTCCTTGGTAGAAGAGTTCTAATGTAGTCAACTTGTTACCAAGTGGCTGCTCACTTCCTCAAAGTATCACATTGAGGACTCTCGGTGTTTCCTGCAAGTTGTACATTCTGCTGCAGCAGTAGCTGCTACATTAGCCTTGGTGAGTGGGAGCCCATCCCAGTGGGTCTATGCATAATCACCATTTCTTCCATATAGCTACTCTTTTCATGCGTCTTTTGTACCAGCACTGGGGTGACACTGACACCAGTTGTAAACATTTTGTCTACCTCATGATTTCAAGCCTCTTCCATAGCACATGTTCTCTGATGGGCTTTAACATGAAATATGCAAAGATCTTCACATTTCCTGCTTACTCCCATGGTTTCACACATATTTCAGATCTCCTAATCACTAGTTTTACAATATTTCTATTTGTAGGCCTCTGTAACCAGTCAATTGAGTTGCAGTTCCCCATCAGTCCTTACATATTTCTAACCTAAGGATACTTCTCTTTACAAATACAGTGAATGACCAATTGCACCATCCAAAGCTCTGACTATTGAGAGGATTTACCTTCAAGGTTCTTTTATAAGGAAATCCCTGATTGGGCTAAATTGCAGCCCTGGCCAATATTTATCTTTCATCCACATATTGAGCTTACTTATTTGTGAAAAGCCTTGCACTTTCCCTCCTCCATCAGCTGTTTTTAGAATGGATTGCTGCTGGAACCACCTGACCTTATGACTTGTTGGTCTACCAATGCCGAGTAGCATGCCAGTGGTTGCTTTATAAAAGTTGCATATTCTCCATTGTAGATGGTATAACCTTGATCATCTTTGTTGTGGTTCTTCTATTTGGGCTTGCCAAAAATTCAAGAGACACAAGTGGCATCCATTTGATATTCTCCACTATGATACCTCTTATATCACAAACCAAGGAATTAATGCAGGTCTTGGGTCAACTGCCAGGCTAAGTTCATTGCATTTATTTATATACTTGGAGACTGGAGGAATAAATTATCATTGGGTGTATCTGTGAATCCTGTGGACACATTGTCAACCAGACCTTGGCCAGTACTACATTTATTACCTAGTCCTCATATGTCCCTATTCTAATGGAGGATCATGATGGTGTTTTAGTCCTTGGTTATGAGTGAAAATTGGATTGTGCTAAATATTTGGATATAGCTCTTTCATAGTACACAGTTATGCAAGTAAATGGATATTTGTCCTTCCTGAGAGAACCTAGAGGAACTATGGGTTCTCATATATAATTGCATAATGCTATAGGATCATTCTTCCTAGGGATCCAGCCTCTCTTCATTCAATGGGTTCTAGGTCTGAAGAATTGGTCTGGTCTTGAAACTATGCAAGGGATCATGGTTTTATCCTCTTGCTCCCTCACCATTGAGTTCTTCTGCTTGTATAGATTACACACTACTCTTACTGGCTGCCCATCTATCTTGTCCCTAAGGATACTGTGCTTTGTTAACTATTTTCAGAGTTTTGTATGGGTCAAGGCCTCCTTGCTGCTCATTGCAGTAACTGCACCCATATAGTTTCTGATGGTACAATGCTATCACCTGACTTTTATTATTATTATCTGTGTTACTGTCAGTGAACTCATCTCTATGATTGCCTCTTCCACCCCTGTCCTGTCCTACCAGGGAGATCCACCACTGACCTTATCAGTGACACTGGTGACCTTCTTGTCAATGTTTCCCTAATGGCCTTTCTGTGGAATATATTCATTCAGTAGGAATTCCAGACTTCCATGGGAAGTTCACCACACTTACTTCCTGGAGTCTTTAATTTCTTTTTATAGCATTAGCCTTAATGATTCTGACATTTCTACCTTGATTAGTGTGGACTATTAGTAGTTTTTCCATATTAAGAATAGTCCTGTGAAGCATTTTTAAATCCTTGCTAGAATGTTAAAGTCTGCTTCTCTAGTAACTGCTCTCATATCAGTGTCTTTTATCCACTTTTATGTTCTGACTCCTTGATCCAGTACCCTCAGAATTCAGATACTACAGGTATACTCTTCTACCTCCTGCTGGTTGGGTCATTTTGACTAGGTCCAGAAGCTTCTTTGAGTTCAAGTCCTTTCCTTCCCTTAGCAGGCCTAACACTTCCCTCATCCAGGTTATATTGGAATGCAATCTCATTATTGGACTATTAACCAGTAAACACAAGCAGATTCTGAAGATGATCATGTCAATTTTAAGAGAGAAGTCTTTGCATTATTCTCAAGAAAGGAGGGAAGCTTTGTAGAGAAAAGTGGGCCATATTTTCATATGCAAAAAGTTTAGGAGAATGCTGAGCTTTCCAGATTTGCAAGCACATGAATCCAGGTGTTCCCATCCTGTGACCTGGTATTCCATTCCTTCCCAGTCATATCCTTGGCTTTGGACTAATAGGCCTGTATTTGAGGGATAAAGCTTCAATGCTACTTGGATGATTCAATTCTAAGCCTGGGCTTTAGCTCTCTTTGCTCTCTGAAAACAAGAAAGGATAATTCTTCTTTCTTCTATGGAAGCCCTTGGGTTTTCAAACTTAGCTTAAATTGCTGATTAAACACTTTCAGCCTTTTGTTGTCTTTATCCAAAGCATCAATCATGCTTAGAAAAAGGGCACCTAGTTCTATTCTTGTTAGTGCATTTCTTTTACATGTATCTTATCCCAGTTCCCACAAGTCAAAGTGCTATCAATGAATTGTTGCCTTATGCTAGAGTGATTCCTCTTCCACCTATCTCTAGTGAAATGGGCCCTAGTGCCAGCTACGTGCAGGTGTTTCAGCTCCAGAATGCCATCTTTGTGTTTGCTTTCTCAGACTACCTGGCACCAAGCTTTGCAGTTTATCTTGGGCTCTGATATGGAAATTAGTGTGTAGGACTATTATTAGGGAATGGTGTTGGGATCAACATCTGTGGAAGAGCAAGAAGCAGGATTGCTGACAGGGAGAATCTGGGCTGTTATTTATTCTCAGCCAAGGCTTTAGCCATCTCCTCGAGGAGCATCATGTCTAAGAAAGTCCTTCAGAGTTGTTCCACATAAGGAATTTGTATATATAAGATTAGCTAGAAGAATCAGGGAAGGCCTCTCAAGGGAGGAACAGATATCACAAGGGGTCATCCTTGTGCATATCTTCAGAAAGACTTCTAATTTTGAGGTTCACGAGCTCTGTGACAGAGGAAGCTCAGCACGTTTGAGGAACAGAAAGAAGGTTAGTGGTTGAAGCATAGTAAGTGAGGGGAGGAAAACATTCAGATGACAGTGGAGAGATGACCAGGGACCAGCCACATAATATAGTGCCTTGTTGGTCAGAGGAAACAGGTTGATTTTGTTTTCAATGCAATGACTTTGGGGGGCTTTAAGCAGGGGAAAGATGCATGATTAGAACTGTAGTTGTAGTGTTGAGAATAGGCCAGTGATCCCCAAATTTTACTGTGCATTAGAATCATCTGGGGAATCATTAAAACATATTGATGCCTGGCTCCCACTCTCAGGCTTTCTGAAGTGTGACATAGACCTGGGTAGTTTTAAAAGCTCACCATTAAAGAGCAAGAGAAAACATTTCTGGGTGGGTCTGAAATTCCAGGATCTGATCTCAAGGAAATTATCATAAGAGCCCATGAGTAACAAAAATCTTTCATCTAAAGCAAGTAATCCCTTTGCACCCTCCCTCAAATCTGTATGTCACAGTGGGGTTGTAAAGTTTCACAGGAGAGCAGCCCAAATAATGCCTCACTCTGACCGTTGTCTTATTATCTCAGTGGGTACCAACCCATAGAAACAAGGACACTTTGATCTCAAAGAAGGGGAATCCTGGTAGTCAAAGAAGCCCTTAGCCCTGTATAGGGGAGGAAGGACCTAAACGGGGGAGCTTGAGCCATGATAGCCATGATAGTGGTTAACAATGTTCCCTGAATATGCATGTAACACTAACCCTAGTATCCATGCACTGTGAGCCTATAATAAGCATTGGTAACTGTTACAATGGCTAAGTCACTTGTCCACCTGTGTGGTTTCTCTAGCTGATGAGCTCCTAGTCTGTGATGTGATGATTACAAGCCCATGCAAATACCATGTTTATCAATTTTGTTCATTATTGCCCCTGTGCCCCCTCACCCAAGGTCTTTTCAAATATTTTCCTTCCCTTTGAAATGTTGTAATTAAATTTAGTTTTAACTGACACATAAAAGCATAAAAATTGTAGATAGTTAAGTGATACCAGGTAATGCTTTGATACATATGTACGTTGTTTAAAGAGAAAATTCTCCAGAAGACTGCCTTTGGACTTCATCGGTACCATCAGCTTTTTCTGGTTCTACAGCATGCTTCCTTTAGGCTCAGACTGAAATACCAACTCCCCTGGGTCACAGCCTGCCAACCCACCCTGAAGGTTTTGGATTTTTACCCTCTGTAATCATGTGAGACAGTTGCTTATAATGAATATCTCTCTGTATAATTATATACACACATCCCATTAGTTCTGTTTCTCTTGAGAACCTTTACTAATATACTATTCATATGGTATGTTTCTGTGCTTTATATAGAATTAGAGTAAGAATTTTTTTCATTCTGACAAGAACAGATTATTGTTCCCTTGGGGGCATTATTGCCTCAGTTGAAAATGCATGCTGTAGAGACAGAGTACCTGGGTTCAAATACCAAACTCACCATCTACTGGTTGTGTGACATGAGATAGGGTGCTTAAGCTCTATGGGCCTCAGTTTCTTCATCCTTACCATCAGTAGAACTGACCTTATAGGGTTGTTGGCTTAATATCTATAAGACAATGCATAGCACATAGTATGTACTATGCAATTGTGAGCTTTGCAGTTAGGCAGTAAACTATAATAGTTGGGGTATGGACTCTGCAATTAACTATGTGGGTTCATATCCTGATTCAGACACTGCTAATCTAGTCCTTGAAACCCTTTGCTAACTGTAAACAGATATTAATTAAAAACATAAATTAGTAAAAATAAAAATTAAATTAAAAGCTCCCCAGATGGCTGTAATGCACAGCAAAATTTGGGGAGCAGAACAATAAGTCAAAGGAGACCAAGAGCAGAAGCTGGGAAACCAACTAAGGAGGCTATTACAGGAATCCAGGAAAAAGATGGTGATGAACGAGTATAAGAGAGTAGTAATAGCAGATGTTAGAACCAGTCATGTCATTGCCACCTTTCTGACCTCTTCTCCTACCCTTTTCATTACTTACAACCCCCATGTGTTCTTATTATGGTTCCTGGACATACCAAATTCATTTATGCCTCAAAGTCTTTGCACTTATTTTGTCATCTACCTGGAATCCTTGCTCCAGAGCTCTGCAAGGCTTGCTTCCCTGCCACAAGCACTCCTCTGTTGAAAAGCCACCTTTTAGAGGCACTTCCCTTGACTACTCTATTACAAGAGCCCCTCCAACCCTAGCTTTGCTAGGTCACTCATGGATCCCTTACCTTGATTCATTTTGTTTCATAGTCCTATCACTGCCTGATATTGTATGTTTACATGTTTGTTATCTGTCTCCCCCACTAGAAGGAAGTGACTTTGTCCAATTGGTTCACTCCTATCTCCTTTGTGCCAGGTTTGGATATGTGTAACCATCCTCTAGGAAGCTCATAGCACATGTCACCCTGATCTCTGAAGTGGTAGGGATTTGTCATCATTACTGCAGTGTTCTTTATGCATATACTCAATGCCATGTAAACCACAGGGATGAGATTACAAATGAGTGTGCTGTGCCTGGGGTTAATTGATGTTCCTGGTCTGCCTCCATCCATCCACATATCCTTCATCCCAGCACTCAGAACCCTGTTCCTCCTCCCTTTGGCCTTGGAGGCCCTTATGTTTATCTTAAAGATATTAACATAATTTAGAGCTCCATTCAGAGTCATATCCATAACTAAATGTTGACATCCACCTGATTAAATTCTGAGCCACTCAGTACTTCTAGGCTACAGTCTCTCTTTCTAACCAGTGCCTATGTGCTGGTCTTTTTCCCACAAAGGGCAACAGCAGCCCCTGGCTAAGGTCTGCTTTATGGGATATAATTTTTGTACTTTCTTGAGCCCTTGATTGAAGAGGGAAGGAGGCATTTCACCTTGTATGACTACCATGAAGCTATATGAGAAGATTAGGTAGGTTATACAGCCATTTCTCAATTGCCATTTCATGACTTAAAAAGAAAATGGTCACTTATTGAGCATCTTCTTTGTGCCAGGCACTGTGCCAGATGATTTTACAATTTTCAAATGGAAGTGGAAGTTAGATGCCCATTCTATAGGTAAAGAAAGTGAGATTTAGGAAGATGACATAATTTGTTGCAGGTTGCACAGCTATGAAGTAGTATCTCACCTTGAATAATTACTTAATAAATGTCTCTATAATGTTTAACAAAGTGGAGATGACATGAGAAGCTGTGCCCAGTCAGTTCCTAATCTCAGACTTTGCCCACATAAGGAAATGGCTGGAGAAGCATCAGAGTTAGGGTGCAATAGCATTAAGGAAGCGTATAATCCTTGTGCGTACAGAAAAATCATAATGCCTTCACTTGACAGCAGCTATACCATTTGGCATCAGTTGACTGAAAAAAATGTAGAATTGAAATAAGCTAGATTGGGTTACATTTTCAAATACACTTATATTTCATCAATTATAATAGCGTTTACAGTCATTTGAAAATTTTTGGCATTTATGTAACAATGGCCAAATATTTATATGCTTCACAAATGCTAAGATTTGAGTAAATATTGTTACTTATTCCAATTATATAGGTGAGGAAACAGGGCCATGGCAAAGTGAGACTATCAAAATGTCAGAATTGGGATTTGAACATCTGCAAATACAACTATATCACAGTACCTCTATGAAGAACCTGTACCATTTATTCAGTCCAGGTTGACATTTGCTTTCCATGCTGAACACTCTGCATAAATTCTAAAGCCCCTAAAAGACCTATGTTTTTTTAGCTTGGGAGGTATTGATCTGGAACCTAGGCCAATGAGATTCTTTCTCTTATGTCTCTCTGGTCACCTTTCTCTAACCATTCCAGCATAGTACTAGACATGCAGAGGTGTGCATATATCTGTGAGATGAATGATGAAGTGCATGAGGGGACAAAAATCATGAATGGCAGATGAATGAGATCAGTCAAGTGTGTCATTCTACTTCTGAAATACTGGCTTTTCCTCAGCAAATATCAACTCTATCTAGAAGCCATCCTGAGAATTGCTGGCCTCATACTCAACTGAATTGATGGCTTGGTAGGCCTACCGGTGAAGCCCAAGGCCCTGTGCTTTGTACTGTGTTTTCCCCTCCTCCCAATTGATATGTGGACATTCTTACCACCAAGGTTATGGTATAAACAGGCATCACCTAATCACCATTGTAGAGTGATTAGGTCAAGATGGTAGAGTCCTTATGCTTAGGCTTAGTGCCCTTATAAATGAGTCTCAAGAGAACTAGCTCATTTTGTATCTGCCATGTGAAGATGAACAAAGAATACAATGTTCTGTGACCCAGAAGAGGACCCTCACCAGAACTTGACCATGTTGGCAACCTGATCTGAGGTTGCCTACTTCTAGAATACTGAGAACTAAGTTTCTGTTGTTTATAAGCCACTCCATCTATGGAATTCTGCCAAAGGTAACTGTTCCTGGTTTTCTGTCTTGCTAGTTCTTTTGCTTATGACTTGTCAGGGTCCATGTTGTGTTTGAGCTGTGTTTGAAGGCACAGATAATTTAAGTGACCTTACAATATGTTGCTAGAGTATTATTTTTCTTATTTAAGGGGAATTACATATCATAATACATAATACAAAATGGGTGAAATTGGAAGGGTAGTAGTTATTGTGCCTAGAGCAGGCTGGTCCACTTTTCCTGCCTCCAACTGTTTTAGTTGGGCAGCATCATCTGGGCCTACCACAAACCCACTGCAATCAGCCACTTGTAGATACTCTTAATGCCCCTGCAAATAAATGGTTACCTTTCTTTTGTGGCCAAAACCACATAATCTGAAATCTACCATCCTAAAAAATATAGTACACTATTGGAAACTATATGCACATTGATGTATGACAATTTTTAGAACTTCTTCTTGAATAGCTGAAACTCTATACTTATTGCCCCTTATTCCAGTCTGTGAAAACCACCATTTGTTTTGTTTCATTGGGTATAACTACTTCAAATATCTCATATATGTGGATTCACTCAGCATTTATTCTTCAGTGACTGACTTATTTCACTTATCTTAATGTCTTCCATGTCCATCCATGTTGTAACATACGACAGGATACCCTTTCTTTTTAAGGTTTAATAATATTCCCTTGTATGTATATAACACATTCTCTTTATCCATTCATTCATCTGTTTATGAACATTTACGTTATTTCTACCTTTTGGTTAATGTGAGTAATGCTACAATGAATGTGAGAGTGCAAAATCTCATCAACATACCAATTCCATATTCTTTGGACAAGTACACAAAAGTAAAATTTTTGGAGCATATTATCATTTTGTTTAATTTGGTGAAAGATTTCATGCTATTTTCCACAATGGCTATGCTAATTTACATTCTCACCAATAGTGTGCAAGGATTCACTTCAGTACACATCTTTACCAATAGTTGCTATTTTCTGTTTTTTTTAAATAATTATCAGTCTACTATCAACCAATTATCTCTTTAATGTTTTTTGCACATTGCATAGGGGCAAGATCCTTAGAGGCAAGGGTGACAGAGCATCAGTAGGGACACTATAAGATTTAGGGGTCTTTATCTGTCTTTAGAAAGAAATTTGCCTTTCTGCTTTCTCACTTTGAAGTATATTTATTTGTTAAGAGGAAATATTTTTATTAGAATCTGTTGCACTCCAGAGATTCATATTCTTTTGCCAGTTAATAACTGCAATGAAATAAAGCTGGGATGAGGACTGGGAATAGCTACTGGTCTAGCCTGCCTCAGAGATCATTGTCTGACCACTAAAATCTAGCAGTCTTTTCAACTTAATAAATCTGCTCCTATTGGTAATTAATGGAAAAATTAGTGTTTCACCAACCAGGCAATGGATAAATTATATCGCCAGGATCTAACAGGTTAAAGCACATCAAAAGTGAGCACTTACATCACTTTCATGTGGCAGATCAGCTGGTACTCTGCTAGCAAAGCATGTTTAAGTCTTTGTCCCCTGTGAATGAGCCTTTCTCACTATATGCCATAGATAAAGTATCAGAAGCTGATTCAGCGAGTGCTCCAAAGAGCACTGACACAGGTCAGAGTCAAAATGCCTGCCACAGTACTTTATCCAACTGCTACCTGGCCCACTTTTCATGATGCTTCAGCTCTAAACACTCAGAGAAGACAAAATCTATTTCCTGCCAAATTTCAGAAGTATTGCTCAACCCATTTTTTACAATGTCAACAGAAATGTCCCTATGGTTTGGAAATGCTGTGCCACAAGTCACTTAGGAAATAGAACTCTCATGTTCATCCATATCCTTGGAAGAAGCTTAGCAGAGGAGGCAGTGCAAATTTCTGGCAGTCGCAGAATGCCCTATCCTGTAGTTAGGTCACTTTCAACTCAGAATGACAATAAAAGGAATAGATGATATGACTTCATTCTACATGGCAGACAAAACTCTGATTTTTTGCTAAAAAGTTACAAAAGGAAGGGATGAAAGGAGAAGCTTATAGTCTCCTGAATGTACGATCCTCCAGAATGTGTGGTCATCTGTGTTTGAAATTGGCTTTCTTACATCTTCATTGCTGTTGGGGTAGGTGGGGGAAAAACAGGGTTCTGTAAAAAACAAAGCACTTTTGTTTGGCTTGAACCACACACAGCAAGACAAGTAAGGTTTCATCTGAAGTCTTCCCCTGCCTCTGCTGCATATTTTGCTCGTCACCTTTTTCTCATGTTAGAATTTGTGAGTGCTTGAAGCAAAATCTCATCCAGATGTTATCGAATCCTTTACAATTATGAAAGGTCAGAGGGGCCTTTTGATGTTCTGACAACCTACAAAGCCTCTGCCAGCTTCTTTCTTCTGACTCAGAGGCAAAGAACAGCACAAGGCTCCAGCGGGTCATGGCCTCATTTCAGAATTTAGAAGTCAAGAGTATTCAAGGATTTCAACTCCAGCAGGCATCCTATATTGCCTACTAGTAAGGCTACCTTGGGTTTTAAGGTATGGGTTCAATTGGCAAGTGAAAGAACGAATTCCATGTGGTTTTTCCAGATTCAGACAAGAGACTCCAATAGCTGATGTCTCGGTTTCACATGTGTGCCAGATTTGGGAATCACAGCAGGCCAGCTTGTCGACCTGCTGCGAGGAGTGTCCTGAGAACCATACACTTGTTTTCCATCTCTTTATGTGTTTCCCTTGTGAAATAGAAGGAGAGAAACACAGAATTGTTTGCAGCTGGGAAGTAGGAGAGCAATGGCATGCAATCCTTTTTACTTAAAGGTCTAGCCCCTACCATAGAAACACTGATTCCAGATGCCTGAATGTGGGGATAAAACAGACTACACAATTTGTGAAACCAGTACAAAGTGAAGATGTGGGTCCTGTTCAAACAATTATTACAAATTTGAGGACTCCTAAAACCACTAAAAGAAGTTTTATGGAGCCCTTCTAGGCATGGGGCCCTCTGTTTTGTATACAGGTTACAGGCTTATGAAATCAGCTCTGACTATCATAGGCTTCTAATCTTAGAGGAGGAAACACCATGATCAAGTCCTGTACATATAGCTCACTAGGGAGAGGTTCTCTCAGTTGTGTTTATGGACTTGGAGGAAAGGCAAGGTGGAATACCCCCTGGGCCTTAAGTTCCTAATAGGAAGTTCAACCAGCTTGTGGTCCTCACCTGAGCATACAACCATTCTGTCTAGTGGGGATTCCCAGGATGTTCCATACAGCATTCACTTTCTGATGTCCACTGGTTACTTACTCAACCAAGATGCATCACATTTCTTAAAATTTCAAAAGGCAGAACAAAACAGTCTATGAGATAAATTTACAAACAACTAGAAAACTGGGAAAAATATAGCTCTGAGGGCAACTGAATATTTGTAGTTTGGAGGGCTAATATTCTCAATTTGTAAGGACTTTATAAAGTTTTTGGACAAAGAACCCAAAACTTGATTAAAAATTGTGAAAACAGGGAGTGGTAGTGCCTGCCTGTCATCCTAGCTATGCAGGAGGCATAAGTAAGAGGACTGTGGTCAGAGGCCAGCCCAAGCAAAGAAAGCGTGAGACCCTACCTGAAAAATAACTAAAGCAAAAATGGCTGGGGGAATGGATCAAGTGGTAGATTACTTACGTAGCAAGCATGAGGCCCTTAGTTCAAACCTCAGTACTACAAAAAAAAGATTGAACCAAGAATATATTAACAACCTAAATAGATCTATAACAAGCAATGAGATTAAAGCAGTAATAAAGAACATTCCTATGAAGAAGAGCCCAGGATCTGAGGGATTCACGGCTGAATTTTACCAAACCTTAAAAGAAGAACTAATACCTATACTCCTCAAACTTTTCCAGGAAATAGGGAAGGAACACTACCAAAGTCATATACTCATCCCAAAACCCAATAAAGATGCAACCAGAAAAGAGAATTATAGACCAATATATTTAATGAATACAGATGCACAGATTCTCAACAAAATACTGGTAAACAGAATTCAACAACACGTCAAAAAGATCATACACTATGACCAAGTTAGTTTCATTCCAGGGATGCAAGGATGGTTCAACATGTATAAATCCATTAATGTATTATAGCGTATAATCAGAAGCAAGGACAAAAACCACATGATCTCCTTAATAGATGCAGAAAAGGCCTTTGACAAAATTCAACACCCTTTCATGATAAAAGGGATAGAGGGAATGTTCCTCAAAATAATAAAGGCTATATATGGAAAAGCTATAGCCAACATTATACTCAATGGAGAACAACTGACACCATTACCACTAAAGTCAGGACTGAGACAGGGATGCCTGCTTTCCCCACTCCTATTCAATATAATTTTGGAATTCCTAGCCAGAGCAATAGGACAAGAGCAAGAAGTAAAAGGGATTCAAACAGGGAAGGAAGAAGTCTATTTGCAAATGACATGATCCTAAACCCAAAAGACCCTAAAAACTATGGAAAACTACTAAAAATCATAAACTTTTTTGACAAAGTATCAAGATACAAAATTAATGTACAGAAATCAGAAGTCTTCCTATATACCAACAATGAACAGACTGAGAAAGAAATCAGGGAAACAATTCCATTTACAATAGACTCAGAAACAATAAAGTACCTTGGACTAAATTTAATGAAGGAAAGAAATTAAACACCTTTTAAATGAAAACTTTAAACCACTGAAGAGAGAAATTGAAGAAGACACCCCAAGATGGAAAAATCTTCCATGCTTGTGGATTGGTAGAATCAACATTGTGAAAATTTCCATACTACCAAGAGCAATCTACATGTTCAGTGCAATCCTTATCAAAATCCCAAAGACATTCTTCATAGAGATAGAAAAATCCATCCTAAAATTCATATGAAACACAAAAGACCTTGAATAGCCAAAGCAATTCTGAACAAAAAGTTATCACAATACTAGACTTCAAGCTATACTACAGAGCCATCACAATAAAAACAGCAATAGTATTGGCACAAAAACAGACAAGAAGACCAATGGATCAGAATAGAAGATCCAGACTTAAACTTACACATCTAAGCCAACTGATCTTCGACAAAAGAGCCCAAAACACATGATAGAGCAAAAACAGCCTCTTCAACAAATGCTGCTGGGAAAACTGGATATCCACATGCAGAAGACTGAAACTAGATCCCTGTCTTTCACCCTTACCAAAATCAACTCAAAGTGGATCAAAGACCTTAATATAAGGCTTGAAACATTGAAACAACTATAGAAAGTAGTAGGAAATACACTGGAACAGATAGGTATAGGGAATGACTTCCTAAGTAGAACTCAAAAGGCTCAGCATCTAAGAGAAAGAAGGAACAAATGGGACTGCATCAAAAAAGAAAGAAGAAAACAAAATTGTGAAAATGATCTGAACAGATAATTGATAAGAAAAATATAGAAATTTTAGCTACATTAAAGCTGCTTATCTTTACTAAGGTAAGGTAAAATAGACTGAATATGTGTGTTTCCCTAAAATTTATAAGTTGGAATTCTAATATCTAAGGTAATGGTATTAGCAGGTGTGGTCTGTGGGAGGTGCTTAGGCTAAGATGGCCTAGCCCTCATAAATGGGATTAGTGCCCTTGCAAAAGAATTCCCAGAGAGAGCTCTTACCCTTTCTAGCATGTGAGGACGCAGTAAAAGACACTGTTAACCATGAGGAGGACTTCATGGGACACCACATATGCCACTGAGTTGATCTTGGACTTCCTAGACTCTAGAACTGTGAGAAAAAATTTTCTGTTGTAGATAAGCCTGCTGGTTTATGACAGTTTTGTTAGAAGAGTTTAAACAGGCCAAGGAAAATTAAATTTTAAATTAATTTAAAATAAAGAAACTATCCTGAGAAATAGAAATTGACCTAAAATAGACAGATTTTAGAATTAGGTAAGGACATTAAAATAATTATTGTGTCTATGTTCTTTTTATGGTGAAAAAGTTTAGTAAGATTATGGAAGACACAAAAAATACCAAACTTGTACTTGTAGAGAGGAAAACCACAGTGTTTGTGATAGGTATATTTGATAGGATTAACAATAAATTATTACCAGAAAGAAAAGTTGATAGTTAAAACATAGCAATAGAAGCCATCTAGAATGAAACACAGAGTCTATCAATATATATACAGTGTAAAGTATACCCGATGAGGTGAGGTTTATCTAAGGAATGCAGAGTTGGTGAATCAATCAATGCAATTCACATTTCTAATAAACTACAAAAGAAAAACAATAGATGCAGAATGAGCTTTTAACAGAATACAATAGCAATCCTTATGGAAAGTCTTAGCAGTCTATGAATACAAGGGAAATTCCTCAGCAAAAATAAAACAAAATAAAAAGAATGGACATTAGAACTCAATTACAAAATTGGCAATATTTTGTAATTAGGCAATAAAATGCCTCCCATCAATAGTAAACATAGTATATTTCATACCAGAAATGAGTATCTGCTAACACTTCATCCTCAGTAGAACAGATTTCCTATAATATCAATAAATAAAATAATAATGATGTTTGGAAAATAAACATATCTCAAAAATTTTTAAATGATCATTTTATAAATAATTATGGCTATAAAATATAACTTATTTTAAGAAAACAGCCATCTGCAAAAAGTACAGTTTTTTTAATTCAAGGCTTCTTGCTTGTGAAGCAAGTGCTCTACCAATTGAACCATGCCACCAGTCCATTTTGCTCTGGTTATTTTGAAGATGGGGTCTCTCAAATTATTTGCCAGGGCTGGCCTTGAGTCTCGATCCTCCCAATCTCAGCCTCCCAAGTAGCTAGAATAACAGGAATGAACCACTGGTGCCCAGCTCAAAAAGTACTTTTAAACAATCACAACTAATGGAATGCTTTATTTTCTTGATTAGTTCTATAGTCTTAAAATAAGCAATTGACAAAAATGAATCAATTACACTTTTTTAATGTGTTGTTCAAGATAAGTAATATATCTTGTGTTCAAATTCAGTAAAATATCAGATGTCTTGAAGAAACCTTTGCCATTCAGAGGTCATATTTTCACTGAGTGAGGCATAGATAAAAATAAATTAATCCAGTGGTAGCTTTCCATGTACTATCATTGTATTGCCATTGCTTAGCATAAGGCCTGCAGATTGGAGATGTGCTAAAGTGAGCCTACAAACCTCCAGCCATGGAGAAGGTATTGAGGAAAGGAACAGTGTTCATCAGGGTGACAGGGCTGGGGTTACTGTTTAATAAGGAGAGCTAATTATCTTTAAAATCATCTAAAAATTATATTATTTATATATGTTATTCATATATGTATATCACAAAAGAACAAAAATTACAAGAAACTCTGAGAACATAGAAAAATAAAAGACTTTTGGGAAAGAGTATTTAATGACTGACATCCTTCATTATTTAAAATGATGGAGTATAAAGGGCATAATAAAAACAGGACCAGCCTTTCCTTGCTTTTATTGTTGTCAGAACACACTAAAGATAGCATTTCTCAGATGCTCACTGCACCCAATGCTCTGGCACTTGGTAAACCACTACTCTACCTCAAGCTACTTAGCAATCAGTCAAAATGACCTGATCAATTTTGGATATGTGGTCTCTAAAACCACCAATATTTGTCCTTTGAATGAAATTTGAGTAGGCTGAGATGCTTGGTTGCTTTGAGAGTCATTAGATTCTTACATCATAGGGTGGGCAGCAACAATCACTGCTATGAGGTAGTTGGTCTGTACATAATCTCATTCTTGGCCTGTTTTGAAGGAGAGTCATTGTCATCACACGCATCACACCTCTCACCATCTGAATCTCTTTCCCACCCTCACCCTCTTCCCCACGAGGCAGAAACACCAAGTCTTTTTCCTCTTCTTTGGTATAAAATATTAGGGGGAAATTTGTTTCCAGTGTTCAGACTTGACCAGGTCCTTTCCGTCCTTCCATGTGTGGATCACTATGGATATGCTTATATGAACCCCAACCTCATACCACTCACTTCCCTTCCTTCTCCAATAACCTGCCTCTTCCTTCTCCTCCTCCCTCTACACACACACCTCCTCATAAGAGGTTAGTTTTGTCATCATCATTGTACACTAGTTGGTATAAAGCTCACTGTCTACACAGCTGATCACCTGCCAGAGGTGAGATCTCCAGAGTCTTCAGAATCAGCTCTCAGCTCTGAAGTCTCTGGCCTCAATCCTTCTCATGTTACTTGCTGACAAGATCGTTGTCACTACAGGTGGTGGAAGTTTCCTCACCCTCTGGTCTTGCTCTGGCTCATCTTAATGGAGCTTCTCATTCAGCTGGTGGTAACAGTTGAATTATGCTGACCCTCTCCCTTTCTTGAGTCTGAACTCTGGAGGAGGCTTTATTCTGTTGTCCTGGGCAGCTGGAAGGACAAGAAGGAGATCACAGGCATTGGTGTGGGTGGAAGAAAGTGGAGAGGTGTATAGGAATAGGGGTTCATGGAAAGATGTGTGGTCTGAGGAGTATTTGTGCCAGACAAGGACAGGGTTGGAGTCTTAGAGAGAGGAGACAAAGGGAACAAGAGAGTGGTGGGTCAGCTTACTTTGCCTTTGTACCTGGGTTGAGAAACAGATCTCCTCTTCTTCCTCCCCTGGGTGCTTGAGGTCAGATGTTTGGTGTCTTTGCTACTTGTTGATAGCTTTCAGGCCATCTTTCCCATGTCAATGTCTGATAGTAGTTTGTCCCCAGGCCTGACTGCCCTGTATGTACCCACCCAAGACACTTTTAGTCATTGTTTGGTCAGTAGTCCTAGGGAGCCTTAGACATTACAAATCTCCATATTGCATTACTTGAGATGTGGTGGGAATAGGAGAAAATTTTTGGCAGGCTAAGTTTCAGCTTAGATGTCACAATGCATCATTCTACCACTTCCAAGCAGAGAAGGGTTTGGGGGCTCCTATACACTGTTTGGAAAAGAGGTCATTTCTTTAGCATCCTTAATGAGCCTTCCCAACAGAACTTCCACCTTCTTTATCTTGCTATATTAAATTCTGGTGGATTACATGGAAGGGAGAAAAAGTCTCTCCCAAGCATTTCCCATGGATATCCAGGCTAGGATTTTAACAGTGTAGAGACATGAGGCAGATATCCTTGTCCTGGAAGTTGTGCTGGAGGAAACTACTACATAACAGTGAGGAAATCATGGTTGGGGGGAGGGGTTCTTCAGCATTGTTTTCCTCTTCTCCTATAGGATAAAATGTTGAGGGAAATTTTTCTTCAGTGCTCATCCCTGACCCAGTCCTTTTCCCGTATGTTTGGTTCACTGTCCCCCTGTAAAAATGACCCACAACCCCACGGGATTCACCTTCTTTCCTTCCCACACACCCACCTCTTCCCTCCCCTCCTCCTTCCCCATCATGAGAGAGCATACAGACAATACAAATCTCATAAGTGGTCAGTTTTATTTTCACCATCATTGTGAGCAGTTGGTATAGAATTCACTGCAGTTGACCACCTGTCAGTGACCAGACCTCTGGAGCCTTCATGGATAACTCTGAAGTCTCTGGCCTTGCTCTCACATTACTCAATGTCTAGGTCATCGCTGGAAGTGGTGAAGTTCTCATCCATCTCCTCTTGTTTTGGCTCCTCTTGATGGAGTTGTTCATTCAGGTGGTGATAATGATTAAATCGAATTGGTTTTTTCTCTCTCTTAGGTTTGGCAGAAACAGTTTGAACTCTGAAGGAGGCTGTTTTCTTCATCCTCCTCTGACGGCATCTATGGATCTTCATTGTATTCCTGGGCAGCTGGAAGGAAAATAGGGAAATCACAGAAATGTTTGGGTTTGGGGGAAGAAGGTGGAGGGGAGACCAGAACAAGGGCTTCATGGGAAGGGGTGAGATCTGAGGGGAAGTTTGTGCCAGATAAGGTCAGGGTAGGAGTCTCGGGGTAAGGAGTCAAAGGGAGTAAGAGGAGGACCTTAGTCATCTCACCTTGCCTTTGGACTTAGGTTGAGAAGTGGCTCTTTTCTTCCTTTGGGTGCTTGAGGTGGGTTGTTCAGTATCTTTCACAGGTGTTGGTTGCTTTCTGCCTGTATTTCCCATTTTAATGTCTGGCAGTGGTCTATCCCCAGGACTCCTGACTGCCTTATATATAAGCCACCCCAGGACAGTGAGTGGCCACACCCTTTGCCATTGTGTGGTCAACAAGACACTCCCCCAGGCAGTCCAACTCTGGCTGGGGGAGGGGCTTAGACATCACAAAGCACTATCTTGACTCCTCTGTGGGGGGAGGGGAATACAAGATGTTCTAATTGGGGAAATGTGACATTTTCTTCAACATTCCCCAAAATCCATTAAAACTTACCTCCTCACCTCCTCCTATCAAATCTGTTCACACAGCAGGGAGAGAGTGTTCCTCCACACGTTTTCCACAAACACTCAATTCAGAAGCTCATTCTGTTCTCTCCCACCCTTCATCATTACCTAGTTTGTGTATGTTTCTCCTACAGTCCACACATGGTACTGTGGCTGTATTTATGTCTGTGCAGATGTGATAATCCTACTCTCCTCCTATAGCTTTCTCTTCATAGCCACCACCAGGGAACTTTTCCATCCCACTCCCTTTGCCCAGTGTCCACAGAGGTAATCTTGGGTTTTGTTTTCCAGTCTGAAATCATTGCCTTCATGCTGTTAAGGCTTCAGTGAATAGACTTACACTACTTGGCCTCCTAGTAAAATTTCCCTGTAGGGGTCAGGCTTATCTCAGTAGATGTCATACCTGATCTCAGTTTTAACAGTATAGGGAGCTATAGCTAGTAAGTTCAACCTACCTGAGATCCTTTCTTGGGCCTATAACCTTTTGCCTTAGTGCACTCACTTCCTGTTTTCCACTGGTTGCTTTTTTACCCAGATGCATCACATTGATTAAAATTTTAAAAGGCAAAATAAAAATAGTGTAAAGAAATTCAAGATACAACTGAAGAAGGGAAAATGTGCAACCTAGACCATTAGTATTACTAATTTGTGTGAAGTCTTAATTTTTTTGAACAAAGGACACAAAACGATAAAAAATGTGAAAAAGACATGAACAGACAGTTCACATGAAAGATATCAAGTAGCCTGTAGTCAAAAGATGGCTGATCTCATTAAGGTAAGAAAAATCAAATTAAAACTACACTGATAAGTCGAATCTGACCCAGAATACATACATATTTTTGAATTAAGGGCTGGCAGAGTGGCTCAAGTGATAAGAGTGCCTGCCTAACAAGCATAGGCCCTGAGTTCAAACTCCAGTACTGCAAAACAAATTAATAGACAATGATATTAAATAGTTGCAACATTTGCACTTCATACATCCAAAAATGAGGCAGAGACATGAAATTTATGAAATAAACACGAATTAATCTTATAGAGTCAAAAATTATAGTGCCTGACATGGCAAAAACAGTGGATAGAATTAATAGTAACTTAGACATAGAAGGAGGACATTAGTGAGCAAGAAAACATAGCAAAAGAAATTACTCAGAATGAAAGTAAATATATGTGTAGATACAGATGTATGTATGTATGAATACACATATATATACATACATATCATAAATAAGTGAGATTTTTTTCCTGGGAATGAAGGATTGGTTAAACAATTAAAAGTCAATGTTGTAATTCTCTTTAATAAACTATAATTGAAAAAGCATATGACCATCTCAATAAATACAGAAGAATAATTTGGCTAAATCTCACATCCATTCTGTTTTTTTTTAAAAAGAAATTCAGTGAACTAGAAATAGAAGCAAAACTTTCTCAGACTGATAAAGACCATCTGCAAAAACTCAATAGCATTGCTTCCATGTACAAATGTGTTACAACCCAAGTTGATTCATCTCTAACTGATCTTTACACTGGTTCCTAATCCCCTCCTCGTGTTGACTTCTGTCACTTTAAGGTTTCTATATTAGTTCCTCTGCAGTGGGGACATCAAACACTTTCATGTTTTGGGTTTACTACCTATCCCCATACCTCCCATATGTGCTCTCCCCTTAGCATGTGACCCAAGTCCAACAACATTGCTTTATTTGCCCTAGATCTAAAGTCCACATATGAAGGAGAACATACAATTTTTGGTCTTCTGAGCCTGGCTAACCTCGCTCAGAATGATGTTTTCCAGTTCCATCCATTTACTTGAGAATGATAAGATTTCATTCTTCTTCATGGCTGAGTAAAACTCCATTGTGTATACTCTGTATAGTTATCCTTATCTCAACTAGCAAAAACGCTTTGTCTTTCTTATTATTGCTTATGTCTTCTCTTTAACAAAATTAGTGGTAAGGGCAGAACAGGTTCTGCCTGGAAACAAGGGGGATGGAGGGAGAGGGAGGGGTGGCGGCAGGGGAGGGAGAAATGGCCCAAACAATGTATGCACATGTGAATAAATGAATAAATAAAAAGCTCAATAGCTTCCATCATACTTATTGACAGAAAACAGTTTTACTTTATGATGAAGATAAAGATATTCTCTCTTATACTGAAACCCTGGCAATGAAATCAGACTTGAAAATGATGCAAAAATCACCCAGGTTGGAAAATAAATAAAACTGTTTTTGTTTTCAAATGGCATGATCATATATATAAAATATTTACAGGAATACATAAAAGAACTACTGTTTATTTTAAGGTAAGCACAGAAAGACAAATACTGCAGGATATCTCTCATAAGTGAACTCTAAAACCATTAATTTCACAGAAGTTTAGAGTGGTGGTTACTAGAGACCAAGGAGAGTTATTGGGCAGACAAAGATTCACAGGTACTAAGTTACAGTTAGCTAAGAGCAAGAAATTCTGGTGTACCATTGTACAGTAGAGTGACTATGGATAACAATCATGTACTATAAATTTTAAAAAGCTAGAAGAATTTTGAATGTATTCATTATAAATGATAAATGTTTGAGAAGATAGATATGTTTATCTTGATAAAAGCATTATGCAATGTACACATGTATCTAAACATTACATGGTATCTCCAAAATATGTAAAATTTATGTATTTATATGTATAAGCTAAAAATTAAAATTTAAAGAAGAAAAAATATGTCAAGAAATGGGATAAATTGGAACCATTCAAAATGTTCATTCACAGAGAGGGAGCAAAATGAACAAAGAAGAAAATGAAAGAAATAAATAGAACATAATCACAAAGATGGTAGATCAATAGCAACTCTAAATGTGAGTTATCTGAATATACCAGTTAATGGCAGAGGTTGTCAGAATAGATTTTTAAGCTAAAGTATATGTTGTTTACAAGAAGACAGCTTAACTATAAAGACTATAAGAATATATGAAGAAAGTTTACATGATGCCAACAAATTTTTCCAAGTAAAAAAAGATTAAATGGAATAAAGAGCAATATTACACAATAAATTAAATTTCCAAAGGCACATAAGAATCCTTTACATTTATGCACCTAGCAACAAAGCATCAAAATACATCAGACAAAATCTGATAGAAGTGAAAGAATAAATGTACAGTTCACGAATATTGTTGGGAACTTCAACACCTCTTTATTATTAAGTGACATATGCAGCAAACAATCAGTAAAAATATAACTGGCCTGAATAGTATTATCAATCAACCAGTAACATTTATAACATCATCAATTCAACAACAGAAATGCACTTTCTTCTGAAGTGAGAAAAAATATTCACCAAGATAGGACACAAGTGTCGGAAATATACCTTAACAAAACTGAAAGATTAGAAAGAATATAAAATATTTCCCTTGATAAAAATGTAATTAAAATAGAAGTCAATAACAGAAAGGCAGCTGAAAAAGTTACATATTTGGAAATTAAACTACACATTTCCAAATACAATATGAGTCAAAGAAGAAGTTTGAAGAGCAAGTTAAAATTATTCACTGAAAATGAAAATACAACTTATCAAACTTTGCATGACACATCTAAAACAGCACTTAAAGGGACATTTATAGAATTATTTGTAAATATTTGAAAAGAAAAATTATCTAAAATTGATAAACCAAACATTTACTTTAGGAAATAGAGAAAACTAAGAAGCTAAAGTAAGCAGAAGAAAGATCACAATTAAGCCAGAAAATAATGAAACAAAAGAGAAAAACAATAGAGAGTTTCAACTAAATGAAAAGGAACTGTTTGAATAGATCAATGTAATTGGCAAATATCTAGCCAGGCTAATGAAGACAGAAAAATACCAGAAACCACAAATTACCAATATTAGGAATGGAAGAAGTTTCATCACTACTAATCCTATGAATATTAAAAAGATAATGCTAGATGAATATGAAGTACATAACTTGATGAGATAAGCCAATTTCTTGGACAGCACAAATCAAAAAAGTATTCTTTTAATGAGAAGCAGATAACCTGAAAATGCTATATCTATTAAAATCAATTCAATTATGTTTAAAAACATTTTAAAAACTTTGTGTAAATTGTTCTCCTGGTCAATTCTACCAAAAAATTAACAAAAAATTAATACAAGTTTGACGTAATTCTTTCCAGAAACTAGAAGAAGGAACACTTGCCAAACAATTTTATGAGGTCAGTATCACCCTAATATCAAAATTAGACAAAAATATTTCTGGAGAAATAAACTACATTTTACTATCTCTCATCAACACAGATGTAAAACTTCTCAACAAAATACTAGTAATCAAATCCAGCAATATATAAAAAGAATATTGAACTATAAACTAGTGAGATTCATTTCAGGAATGCAAGTCTGGTTAACATTAATAAATCAATTGATATAATATGACATTTTAACAGAGTTAGTAGGAAAAGAATTATGATTATATCACTAGATATAATACCGAGGAAAAAATCCCACTGATCAAGGAAACTAAACAACAAAGAGCAGGAATGAAAAACAAGTTATGCTAAGGATAGAGCACACAAGAATGAATACAGAATTTTTAAGCCTGTTGAAATCACCATAAAAAGAGAACAATTGAAATTTGAATATAAAACTTACCAGTTATAATAGCATAAAAATTATATTGATGTAACAAAATATGTATAGTATCTGTATGCAGGAAACTATAAAACAAAGATAAAATAAACCAAAAATATAAAGAAATTGAGAGATAATACTCACCATTGTAAAGATGCAATTTCCTCTATAGATTTAATACCATCTCAATTAAATTCTCTGTTGGGAAGAAAAAACAAAATGCTTTTCCTCTCTATTCTCACACTACAACAATAAACACAGAAGGCTTTTGTGAGCCCCAAAAGTGTAAGGATTTCTCCTCACCAGCAAGCAAGAAATCAGTTCTGCAGTGGATATCAGCTAGGTGTCCTCTAATCCAATTGAGTCATGACATTATCTACCACAGTCCCCAAATGGCATCCTGCCACTTCAAATGCCAATTGCAAGCCTTGGGTTTTTTTACCTGGGTTTCTGATTCAACCATTCATCAGATTTAATTACTTTACTTGAACAACTCAAAAAAAAACTCAAGGAAACACATTCACTGGTTTACTATAGAGAACATTATAAAGGATACAGATGAACAGATGTACAGTGTGAGATATGGGAGAAGGGACAAGGAGGATCCATGCCCTCTCTGGGCATACTACCTTCTAGCAACTTCCATGTGTTCAAGTCTCAGAAAACAGTCTTCTTGGTGTTTTATAGAGACTCTCTTTTCTATGTAATGTAAAAAGCCTGTTTGTTTTAGCATTCTTTTTGGCCTCTCTGTGCACTATTCTTCCCTCTGGGATATGGGGAAGGACATCTGGAGAATGAAGAAGGCCATATTATCAGACAAGGGTGGATCAGAGAATTTCTTTATGGCCAGCTTCAAGACAATAAGGCAGGGGAAGATTAGAGTTTCTATGAGCCACCCTGCAAAAGAGAAACTGTAGTTTTTATGACATGCCTTGGGGAAGGAATTATGAGCTAGGATCCATGGACAAAACCCAAAATGTGCATCAAAATACACAAACTCTTAACAATTCCTTCTTTTAGACATTGGCAAAGCAATTCTAAAATTTACATGTAAAGGAAAGAACCTATAGTAATAAATACAACTCTGATACATTCACACAACAGAATACTATCCTTTGATAAAATAGAATGAGATATCAAGCCACACAAAATCATGGATAAATCTTACATACCACTTTCTAGGTAAAAAAATTAGTCTGTAAAGGATGTTCACTATATGACTCCACTTATATGACATTCCGGAAAAGACACAACAGAATCAGAAAACAGATTAGTAGTTATCAGGTAACTAGGGTGGGAATAAAATTGAAAAGGTAAAGTACAAGGTATTTCTGAGAGTGGTGCAACTATTCTGTATGACACTCTAGCAGTGGATATATAATACTGTTTGTCAAACTCCACAAAATTTTACAGCCTAAAGTATGAACCTTAACATATGGAGATTAAAAAATCATTTGAGATACTGTAAAAATTGGCTTCCTGTGTCAAAAAATCTAATCATGTTTAAAATGTATAGTGTAACTTCACTGAAGGAGGGTGGGGAAAAATGTTGTTGACCTAGGTACCTTTGGAAAATGAGTGGGGAATTAAATTGGATGACCAAAAGAACTACATATAATCATTGTACTCTAGTTTGTGATCCTGTTTCCCATTGTATAGGTTAACAATTCTGAAACCATTATACATGTAGGATAGGATTGAAAAAATAAATGGTGCACGGTGGGAGTCAAATTAACTCACTGTTGGAGTTGACACATGCATACAAGCACGGAAGGCAGGCAAGAATGATCCCTGTGGTCCTTGATTAGAATCAGAGACAATAGTAGAAACATATGTTTAGCTTAATATATATACAGATGGGTACACTTCCCCATGCACTGATAGATGTGGAAACAATTACAGATATAAGTATAATCACAAGTTATTTGTTACACATATTATCTAAGTCTTTCCAGCTAGAAACAATGAATACATAGCAGTGAGCACACTGGTTTCTAATATCATTCTTCATGAAAGAAAGTCAGTATCCTTAGCAAAACGGTGGAATCCAGAGCTGTGTAGGAAAATATGCAAGTTAAGCATGAAGCATCTTTTAGTTTCAGAAAATAAGAAACTGAGCCGTAAACAAAAGGATGGAGGCATGTCAATGGAACACAGGGGCCCTCCTGAAAGAGCTCTCAATGGCCAAAGCTGGAACAAATTGAGCAACAAAATAAGTAAGGTAATATTAGGTAATAACTATAAGCATAAAATAAAACACTCAAGAGTCCATATTGACATAATGAAATTAATGAATTGATAATTAAATATAGGAGAACAGACAGATCTTTTACATAAAGTCAGAATGATTGTTCAGACACTACTTCCTCAAGCAGAGAGAACATGGTTCTCCATTCCTTAACTGTGGGCAGTGTTTAATGACTTCCTTCCAAAGAGTGCAGTATAAGCAAGAGTAACTTCACAATGGAGAAAGGTGACAAACACTACCTCAGTCAGGTGATGGAGGTTAACATCAACAGTGATAAGTCACATTGATAGCATGTTTCCTTGATAGAATATAATGAAAATGGCACTTTACTTCCATGGTTTTCTTCCTCAAAACCTGTAACCCCAGTTGAATCATGAGAAAAATATACAATAAATATCAATTGAGGGTCATTTGACAAAATATTTGACTATTACTCCTCAAAACTGTCAAGATCATCAAAACAATGAAACTCTTAGAAACTCTCAAAAGCAGGAGCAGGCTAAGGAGGCATGATGACTAATCCTGGATGGGATCCTGGATATTAGAAAAAAACTAAGGAAACTTGAATAAAATGTACACTTTGTTGATAATAATATATTGATTCTAGCTCATTTGTTGTGACAAATGTGCCATACTAATATAGAGTGCTGGCCATAGGGGAAAATTGGTATGGAGTACATGAGTATTCTTTTGACTATCTTCATAAATTTTCTAAATCTAAACCTATTTTGAAAACAAAAGTTTATTTATTTATTTATTTGGTACTCCTGGGGTTTGAACTCAGGGTCATAGGCTTGCTACACAGGCTCACTACCATGTGAACCATTTCACCAGCCCTTTTTGTGTTGGGTATTTTTGAGATAGGGTCTTGTGAACTGTTTGCCCAGGCTGGCCTTGAACTGCGATCCTCCACATTTATGCCTTCTGAATAGCTAGGATTACAGACATGAGCCACCAGTGGCTGGCTAAAAGTTTATTTTGAAATACAATAGTAGCTCTTCCTGTAAGTGGACTGAGGTGACCTGTGAAAGTAGTCCTCTACCCTCTTGACAAAAAAAAAAAAAAACTCACAAAATCATGCAAATCAAGAAGTTAAAATCTTTGTGCTCATATTAACATCCATGAAACTGTCCAGTCCACTTAGGGTATACATATCTGAAAAGCCACCAAGTATGTGAAAGATGCTACTTTAAAGAAGAAGCAAAGTGTAAAATTCTTGTGATATAATGGTAGAGTTGATAGGGATGCCCAGGCCAAACAGTGCGACTGGATAGAGGGTCAGTGGCTCAAAAGAGTCCTGAATTTTTGCTGCATATGTCTAAACACACAGAAAGTACTGTGACTTTAAGTATTTAGGTATAGATTCTCTGGTCATTGAACATACCCAGGTGATCACACTCAAGATGTGCCATATATCTAAAGAGTTCATGTTTGGATTAGCACAGACACGACCTTCTCTTGCCACATTGAGATGATACCAAAAAGGAACAACTTGTTCCTGGGGCAGAAGAAGAGGTTGCACAAAAGAAAATGCATGTCCCAGAAGAAACTTAAAGAAATTGAAACTATCATATGGAAATAAATCCAATATGAAATAAATGTAAATAAAAGTTTAAAAAGCCACAAAAAACAGCTGTTAATAAGTCTGTTTCATACTCTCAAAAGTGTGCCTAAGCTACTTATAACTCTCACCCCCATTTTAGAAGTGAGACAACCAATGTTTTGAGTTGTAAAATGAGTAGCTCAATACTATAGAAGATTATACCCGAGGAACCAGGAATTCAAACCACATCTCACCGATTCCATAGTCCACAATTTTTCCTCTTCAATCTGAATTAAAGGAAGCCGGGCAGTAGAGAAGTGCTACTATACTGTAATCCATGCTTTGCATGTTTAGGTTATGAAATTAATGGTTCTGCTTCTGGTTCCACTTATATCCTGGTGTGCATTATTTCTCCAAGAAGAAGGGAAGAAACACAAAAACTCAGAACTCTTAATCATCATGTAGTCTTTCTCCCTTCCAAGCCCCTCAACTCAGTGAACTGGCACAGGGTGAAGAGAGGAGAAAATTGTAAAAAGAGATTCTCTAAGGGAAATGGTTCCTCATTTCCTTCTTCCCTCAGGAAGCTCAGTAGATATCACTTACCATATTCTCAT
The DNA here is from genome assembly GCF_047511655.1 of Castor canadensis. Classification (NCBI taxonomy): domain Eukaryota; kingdom Metazoa; phylum Chordata; class Mammalia; order Rodentia; family Castoridae; genus Castor; species Castor canadensis. Next base: position 6,111,430 of record NC_133405.1, read on the forward strand.
TATCATCCTTGCTTATATTTCCAATAGAGCTTACTGTAGTGCACATTTAGATTGTCCCCACTTACAGATGAACAAACCTGGTATTCAAAAAGGGAGAGGATTGAGAACAGGTCTAGAGGACACTCTAGCAGATGGGCAGAATACAGAAAACTGAGGTGAATTCATGCTACTTGGCCCCAATTTCCTCAGTGAAGTAGGGAGACAGGACAGATTAGGTTTTGTATCTGGGTTTAAGGCTGGGAGTAACTGGGTGGGCAGGACAGCTGCTTAAAATACCAGGCATTTAATAGTGTCTTTGTCAGCAGCATCTTCTATCACAGTTCAGGTGTGTATACAGCAGACATTTCTAGCCCATGAACATTTTCTCCCCAATTCAAAATGGGTAGTGGTAGGGGTAAGAAATTATAAAAATCAGTTATTTGAAAAAACCAACAGTTGATTGCCTGATATCTTTCACTTTTCAGGTGATTTTTTAATTGGCACTTATGTAGATAGCCTGGGGCAACTAAGTCAGTGTTTTCCTTAATTATACAGGAAATGAAAGGGAGAAAGGGATCGTTTATTTTGTCAGACTGAACTATATAGTGGGAACTGCCCAAATTTACAAGACAATGTCAGTCCTGTGGACTTGGGAGCCCCGATTTGTCTGTGTGAGTTGTATTGCATCAACTTCCACACCTGAATGTAGCTGGAAATCACATTGCCTCCCAGACTCCACCAGCCAACTTATATCGTGAAATATTTTATTTCTTAAACACCTTTTGGGGAGGGGGGTATGCATTAGTTTCCTGTGCCGAAAAATGTAATTGAGCTACTCAACATCAGCCACCTGCATCTGTTCTAACTGCCATGGACTCATGAGTCAATGAAAGTCTGGTAATTTGACTTAAAGGGTGATTATGACATCTCAGCTGAGTTTTGCATTCCCTTCACTCTGTACAGTTACACTACTATTTAGTAGGCATTTAAATGGAAAATGGTGTTTATCAAGTGAAGCCAAAAGCATGTTATATGCTAATTCGGCAAAGGAAATGTGGTTATTATGTTAAATGTATACATACTTTGTATATTTGTGAACAACAGACAATTGTAAGAATTCAACTTTATGGGAGTTGAAAATGTTCACCCTTATAGAAACAATTTGTCATTTCAGGAAGGAAAAAAAATATTAAGTATCTTGGTCTATTGTGTCATGAGCTCCAAACACCAAAGGCTTAAGTGTACCAGTCTATCCAAGGTGATTGTATGGCTTCTAAATTTGTGGTAATGTATTAGAGCAGCACTATAAAATCAATAGAAGCTCAGATTAATCAACATATGCCTGATCAGAAAGGTATTTTCTCTATTAGAGGACAATGATGGCATAAAGGAGGAGCCTTTCTAATGTTAAGAATAAATTCTGGAATGAGTTAAATGGAGTTCAGTTTGGGAAACAGGATGTCATGGTTGGAATAATGCAAAGTGCTTCAGTTGGCGCTTTGGCACTTGATCACTAAAACAAACACTACTTCACAAGCTTCACTGTTTCCTTTCTCATGCAGTTTTTGAAGCAGGTGCATTTATGTTAACAAGAAAGGAAAACTCAGAGACCAGGAGAGGTGAGAAAGCGGTAAGAATATGCTGTCAGATGTTTCTGGTGCACTCAGAATATCTGAGTTTGAAATCCCCTTTACGCATTAATTTTAGTTTAATGGCTTAATCTTAAGGAATAGTCTCATTGCATACATCTTTTAGAATGCCTTCTAATGCCTAAGTTTGAAACTGGTGCCCCAAAAGGTTGGTGTATACAAATAACACATGCACATGCTTACATTCCAAATTGGAAAAATGTGATCTCTGGCTTCATTCTGAAAAGAACAGAGCATAAATATAAAAAGTCACCTAGAATATGGGCTTAATGGACTATCACTTTTTTTCAAATTGTTCCCAAATGAGGTTTCTTTTACTAAAAAAAAAGTTAGAATTTCTTTTGTAGGATGTTTATATGTGTAGTTGGACTATTCTCTCTTCATGGAGATGTCCTAATACATAGTAAGAGTCTAAAAGCTTATCAATAATGGAACACAGATCTGTCTATAGAAGTACCTATAACTTCTCAGAGAGGAAGCTGCACAAGACAGTGAGCTCCAAGTGTAGATCCAACTCTATATTTATTTTATGATGATTCAACTCTCTCTGTTGTTCTTTGTATTGTCACTTCCAATTATTTTTGGAACAAAAACACCAGGGAAATGAGTTACTCATTTCAAAAATTGCATTCATATTTGATAAATACCTTACAGATTAAAGAGAAGATGTTTACTGAAATCAGGATTCAAAGCTCTTTCCTGGGGATCAAATTAAACACTAGATTAAGGATGACAAATTTGCATGCCCAGATCATCTGAAACTAATAGTGCAAGGCTGGGCTGAGTTACCTATGAAGGCATTTCCCCCTGGGAAATAGCTAAGACTTTCAGTGCACTTCTGACTAGATACAAGGCTCTGGGAGGCCTGCAGCCATCTCCTAACTTCATGTTCAATAGCACAAGGGGTACAAATAGTGGGCAAGGGTCTATTTTAGCTAGAATGGAAATATTACGGTATAGAAGGTTGATGTTAGCTCTAATCTCTCTCTCTCTCTCTCTCTTTCTCTCTCTTTCCCTCCCTCTAAATTATGCAGTAAAATGGCCCTTATTAGATTCCAGTACCTTGATCTTGACTTCACAATATCCAGAACTATAAGGAAATACATTTCTGTTCTTTATTAACTACCTAGACTCAGGTAGTCTGTTGTAGCAGCACAAAAAAGACTAAGACAGCAATTAGGGAGCTACAGGAGCCTCATTCTAGTCATGGTATATAGAAAGCAGCTGTAGAACATGACCTCTTTGAATATCTATGTTAAAGGTTGGTTGAATTAAATAAATAGATACATGCAAAGTGTTTAGAACTGTCTTCCATGTGATAATAATCTAAAAGTGAAACAAACTATTTAAAATCACTAGAAATAACTAATGTTTGGTTTATACTGGATGCAGCCTGGAGCCTATGGTAGCTGTGAGTGTGCAGTTTGGCAGCATGCTTACGTTCACAGACCTTCAAGCAATTGCCTAACTGGTATAGAGAAACTAACAATTCTTTAAGGAAAGGCTAAGCTCTAGCACATAAGGAAGGCATCCCTTTTTGGTGGTCAGGCAATTTAAGGTGATCAAGAAACATCTGTTCTAGATGCAAGAGGAAGACTTTGGCTTTCAGACATTTCTACTGTTGGCTCTGAGGTAAGCAACTTGCTAAATGCTGTGGTGGCAGTGGGGAGTGCTGAAGGCTTAGCTGACACAGCAGAAATGGGGGCTGTTTACCTGCATCCATGTTTACCAAAGCCTAATAAGTGTAAGCAATATGGCTAGTAGGAAAACCAAAGGACCTATTCAGCCCTTGTCTTGGGCAATACTGTGCTTTAGCCCTTTGAGTTCCCAGGAGCTTCCTGACTAATTGAGCTTTGTCCAAGTGCAGCAATTACTAAAGATACCTTTCTCCCAGGAAAGTCAAGCTAGAGAAAGAGCATTTGATATTACATTTTTGGAGTACCATATTTAAATAACAATCACAATAGCTATAGTGTATTAAGTAGTTGATAAATTCCAGATACCGTGCTTAGTGCTTTACATGTATTTATCCCATAAATCCTCACAAGAACTCTATGAGCCCTATGTTATTCTTCCTATTTTACAGATGAGGAAATGGAAATTCAAAGGAAAACACGTTTCTTAATCACATTACTAGTAAGTAGAAGAGCTAAAGTCTGAATCATGGGTTTGGAATTCTCAGATACTGTCCACTGCTATCTTTCCCAATGGCACTACACACTTTATAAGAACAGGAGCCAGACATGTCCTTTCAGAAGCCCATCCCAGTGAGTTCATGGTTACTGACAGATGAGCCAATGGGAGGGTCGGATAGAGCCTGCTTTTGCCAAGAGACACAGAAACCTCCTGGGCTCCATTAAATGCCAAAGACCCTTGGACCAGTCACTGGTGGGGACCAAGGCTTTCTGTAGCATAGCTCTGGGGAATTCCAGTCTTCACTTTATGTGACCAGTGTATGCCTTTCAGGAGCTTTTGTTGTTTAGCATGAAGATTGTAGGCCCCTCCTTGCAATTTAGATGGGAGTACGATAGCTACTATGTTAATGTCCTCCTACAAGATTTTGATGAACCATACCACTCACTGAATAAATGTCATATTATTATTGAACACATTGATCATTACGCTGTGGCTATGTCTTCTCAATTAGGCAGTTGGTATGTTAGGTTGATAATAATGTGGTAAGATGGAAAAAGGCTTTTAGAAACGAAGAAAGGGCAAAGTGGGATTCATCAGTGTGTTCCAGGTGCATCTTGCTACTATTTTATGTCATGTTTAGAAATCAAACATAACATCAGTGTGAACAAATATCCATTAGGAATCAGCAATGCTGTGGGCATTACCTCAAAGATCATGGCTTTTCATTTGGTCAGGATTATATCACAATAGTAACCATGGTTTGTATTTATGCTTTTTAAAATTGTAGTAAAAACTTATAACATAAAACTCACTTTCTTAACCATTTATAAGTGTATAGTTCAGTAGTGTTGACTCTGTTCATATTATTTGCAACTGATCTCCAGAACTTTCTCATCTTACAAAATTGGACCTCTATACCCATTATGCAACAATTTTCACTTTGTCCCTCTCCATAATTTCTAGTAACCACCATCCTGTTTTCTTTTTCTCTTTGTTTTATGCGCAGTACTGGGCTTGAACTCAAGGCCTCATACTTGTTAGGACAGTGCTCTATCATTTGATCCATTCCACCTGCCCCACCATTCTGCTTTCTCTCTCTATGAATTTGACTGATCTAGAGACTTTGCAGAAGTACAATCTTACTATATTTACCCTTTGTGCCTGGCTTAGTTCACTTAGTCCTCGTTGATCTATGCTGTAGCATGTGACGGACTTTCCTTCTTTTTAAGGGCTGAATAATATTACACTATATGAATAGACCAAATTTGCCTATGCATCAATGGACATTTGGGTTGTTCCCACCTTTTGACTATTGTAAATAATGGTGCTATAAACATGGATATTTGAATATCTCTTTGATCTACTGATTTTCTTTCTTTCAGGTATATACCAGATATCAGATAGGTAGATCATATGGTGGTCCATTCTAGCTTTTTGAGGAGCCTCCATACTGTCTTCCATAGTGGCTGTACCATTTCACATTGTCACTAACAGTGCATAGAGGTTCCAGTTTCTCTACATCCCTTGTAACCCTTGATGTTTTCTATTTCATTGATAGTAGCCATTCTAATGGATGTAAGGAATTGCATTCATATGTAAATGTTTATGTTTCAAAATTCTGTCTTTGCTCTCTAATAATCTATTAGGTACTCTATACATCAAATGTGGCTAACCTTATATAATTTCATGAAAACAATTAGGAGCAACATACTCTGTGTGCTCAGAAGTTGTTTACTGTAGGAGACTCGGCAAGCTTGTCCTGAAAGAAGGACCTAGTCATTGCTTATTTCAAACTTAATACCTAATTCAGAAGTTCCCCACCTTGATGCCTTCTCTAAACCCTCCACAAGAAAGCAGCAGCTATCATTGCAGTGTGCATGACATTATATTATTATTTATCTACATGTCTGCCTCCTGTAGTCTGTGAACAGCTTGAAGCAATTCTTCATGTACTAATTCAGTAGTGGCTATTTTTCCACCACACTAACTCCCAGCCCATTGCCCAATGTTGAGGATTGGTCTCTTCAATTCTTCTCAGGACTTGCTTAGCTCTGGACTGTTTCTGGATGGCGCTCACAGCAGTTTACCAGTTAAACATGTGGGCTCTGAAGTCGGACTGATGGACTTGAGTCTCTACTATGCTGCAGTTTGCTTTGTGACTTTGGGCAAGTTATTTTTCCCCTCTCTGGGATTCAGTTTTTCCCTCTGTTAAATGAAGATAATAGCATAAACTTCATAACTTTGTTGTGAGAAGAAAAATATTTAGCATATCTAAATTACTTGGGATAGTGCATGAAGCATGATAGGCACCCAAACATTTTAACTCTTGATATAGCTATAAAGATTGCCATTATTATGTTACATTCCGATCAAGTTCAACTTGTCTGAGTAGTTCATTGTAATTGTACTCTGTCCTGACTTCCAGGGTCTAACCTGCAACTAGGTAGTTTGTACCCTTGAGGAGGCCAGGAGAGCAGAAAGGGATCTGGTTTTTCTCTAAGCTGACATATTGGTGTCTATTGCTTAGGGAGTTCAGATCTCTGAGATAATATTCTTGGGTGCTTGCCATGATTGCTTTTGCTGAACTTGTATAGAAGCTGGGGATAGATGGGACAGGACCTATGAATTCCCTAGAAAGTAAAACAAAGCTCATAAGAAGGATCTTTTGCTAATTTTCTAGTTGTTATCTCAAGCCTTTAGTGAAGTCTTACTTAAATACTCCAGCTATGTCTCCATTAAGCTATGGAGTAGGAAGGGGCAGAGCTCTATGCTTATACTCTAGGCAGTATTATATGTAACAGGATGGAGTTCCCTCTGCTGCCACACCCTCTCCTACCTATAATTGTGCCAGTATGCGAGGCACATGTGGATTCAGTGAGGCGGTCATATAATGAATGGGACCTTTTGGTTTCAGGCAAGAGTGTAGATACAGTTTACACAGTGGACCATGTCAATTGAAGAGTCTCCTTCTGGTATGGAGATAGACATCGCTGAAGGCTATGAACTATTTTATCTAGGTAGTAATTTTCTTAAGGTAGTCAATATAAATTGGTGCATAAATTTTCATTTAGAACTATTTAATTCTAGAGTGACACAACTGGCCTGTATGGCAAACTGGCCAGCCTACTCCACATTTTCTAGCCTGGGGAATAGAGTCTCAGAGAGAAGCCTTGTTTCCAGGCCCAAAGTTAGAGACTAGCAAAGCTGGGATGAGAACCCAGGACTCTTGTCTGGTTTCTGTACTACATAGGTCCTCCAAAGACACTACAGTGTCTTTGACATCAACTTAGTCATCTATTCCTCTTACAGGGACCAGGACCTCAGTGGTTATAGGTTCCCAGATTTATTATGAGGACTCCATCAGTTCACATGAACACTTATTCTTTATTTCAGACTACATAATAGACATTAGCACTATTTGCTCAAAATCATAATTTTAAGTGTAAAATACCATTTTCACTGCTTCTATTAACCCTCTGCTGTCATTCCATAGTCAGTCTATAACCCCACCTTCAGATTTACTAATTTGAATAGTGATTTTGGCATTGGAAAGGTGTCATGAATCATTTACATTTGCATAAGATACCTAATATAATGCTTGGAATGTAGTAATATCTGGGATTATTACCCAGATATCATTTCTTGCATTTTCCTATGTGTCAAGCATAAGACTTGTTAGGATGAATTAATGTGGATTGACTCATTTGATGTTTACAACAACACTATATAAAAGAAAAGTATTGTTATCACCATTTTGCAAATGAGGAAACTAAGGCACAAAAAACTTAATTAAGTAACCTGCTTTAAGTTCACACAGCTACTGAGTAGCACAGCACCTTAATAATAGGTAGTATTACTATCTAGTTGTTTTAAGTATTACCATCACTACAAATTTTAAAGTAAGATGTTTAAAACTGAAAGCCTCCTTAGAGAGCACATGCAAACTCTTATTTCTCTGACAGAGAATTTGAGACCCAGAAAGCAGAATGATTAGTTGCAACAGACTCTGGGATTGAGGGACAGAGCCAGGGCTTAAATCCAGGGCTTCTGAGCCTCAGGTCATGCAGTGAGCTTTCCAGCACCTGTGACCATTTCACCTCATAGGACAGGATGACACTATTTCCCAGTCACTTTACCTACCTTCTCCTGCATATCAGGGGCATGTTGTTTTAGGACCCACTCTGTGTTAGGAAATACTTCTCAAAATTCCTTTGCAAGGTTGTTGAAATGACTTAGGAAATTCTTGGAAATGAGAGTGGAAGAGACATTTTTGTTCACTCTTCTGCGAGATAAATGAAGACTTTTACAAAGATTTTACTTACCATAAAGATTTAGTAGTGGATTCGTTTGCAAAGGGCCTTTTATTTTTAAAATACTCCTAATTTCAAGATCACTTCTCCTTGTCTCCAGCTGTGGGTTCTAAGATTGAAATGTAATGCACTTGTTAGGCCTGGGATCCTTTGTGAAGAGCTGCCTTTGTGTCTTCCTAATGCTGACCTTGTCAGGGCTCATGGAGAACTGTGAGCCTCTCATGGAAGAGCAGTGGTGCTTCTGGGAGCTGCCAGCAATTGGAAGTGACAGAGATGAAGAAGGCAAAAGCAGATTACCCTTCACAAATATGGATAATTACACAAAACGCAAAGCTGTGGAGAGATTAAGAAAGTTCAGCAGGAGTCTTGGGAGCTTTCCGAACTTTTGAGGATTTATCCAAAATGAACCTTTACCCTTTCGCAGTTCATCCTCAGCTAATAAAAAGAAATCAATTGCATTTATAATCTTGATGAGTTCTCCAAGAAGGAAGCCATCAGAGAGGACAAATCCTGAACGTGTCTGTCCTTGGAAAACTAGATCTAAATACAGGAAAACATTCATGCACTTTAGAATGAGCTGCTTTCCTACAGGCAATGCATGCAAATGCACTCCACTTTCAGGTAGGTGAAATTTCTCTTATTTTAAAGATGAGGAAAAAAACAATGCTGCCATGTTCTTTAAGGGCAGTCTTCATGGCAGGTTCCAAGTTGTGAGTCAGTCACAGAGACCTGTCAGGTGAGCACATACACTCCCCAAGATGGCAAGAGTCTGGTGCTTTCTTCAAACAGCCCATGGAGGCTGAATTCAGTTCAAGTAGAGAAAGCCTGGCTACTCCTCAGACCCATCTCTTTCTGAATATATTATCTAACTTTTAGGTGCACCCAATCTCCTACATATAAAAAGAAAATCCTTTTTCTATAAAGAAGATCATCACTATTTATAAAATTCAAGCATAATGAACATTAACTTAGTGATTATTACGAGTGGGGTAATTTTCTCCTGTGTTATGACATTGCATTTGCCCTGTACTTCCAGAAGAAAAGTGATATTAAGTTGACTCATACAAAGTTTCCAATATTTAACCATTTTATGTAGTTAGATCTAATATGGCAGAGGTGGTAGGAGCTCAGCTGAAGCTCACAGTCTTATTGTCCTAGTTTACAGATGAGAAAACTGAGGCACATAAAGAATAAGTTGCTTTCCATAGATGGGAAACTCTTCAGTAATGGAACTATGAAGAATTATCTACCTCATAAGGTTGTCATAAGGATTTGATGCTCAATATATAATAGCTACTATTAATAATAAGTCTTTACTGTCTTCAGGGTTGCACAACTTTCAAAATCCAGAGCTAAATGAAAAGAGCTCCTTATTTTAAAAAATCGGTAAAATCCTGTTAAACGTAAAAAAAATATAAAACACCTTTTCCTTTCTTTTATCATAATTCTCTGGATACATTCTGGTGATTTTTATGTGCTATTAATGTCACATTCACATGAGCACATATATACTTCAAGGAGAGTACAGATTCTCAAAAGTGCCCAGGGGTCCCATGAGGCCCACTGACTGCCACATTTCTTTTCCACCAGCTCTCAGACATACACACAATACTATAGCTGAGTGCTCAAGGAAGAGGAAGTAAAGTTAGGAATCTATTTCCCACCAGACGGCCACCTTAACCCACAGCATACCCAGTATCCCCAGAGATGTCAACACCCACTCCGGGATATCCCTGATACCTGAATCAGGGTGGATGAAAGGCTCATCTCTGCCTAGTTGCTCAAAAGCTGTGATGCCATGTCCCAATCTGCCACTTCACAGTACTTGACTTGGATGCTCAGGCTCTCATAAGAGACAGGGAACTACTATGGTCTTTAAGAAGTTCCTGAGATACTGGGAACAGGAGAACAGGTAGCTAAGAATCCAACCCAGGGAGGCCCATGGGTGCTTGGAGGTGGTCCCACCATTATTGTTCCATAAGATTTCACTTAAAAAACACAAATCCAAAGATCAAAAATTTCAGGACAGTGACAACAGGGCACTAAGCCAAGCACAATGCCCTTCTGAGGTCTGAGCCTAGAGCCCTGGGCAGCAACCATGAAGCTAGCCCTGACTGAATACCTTCTCTGTATCTGGTTTGGTGCGTGTTAGAAGAGAATTCATACAGGAATGAGAACTACATCTGCCCCATAGGAGCACACAGGCCAGCAATGCAGGCAGCAAAGCTCTGTGTTATGAGGAGTACGGTGTGGGCCTCAGCTACCCAAGAATGGCTCTGCCACAGAAAGGGTATTGATGTGGACACAACAGAAAGAAGAACTGGATATCAGGTCTTGGCCCATTCCAAGACATTAGGCTGTAGTCCAGGTCAACTGCCCCCCTCAATGCCTTCTCCCTACCCTATTGTACCTCACCTGGTTACTGCAAACTTCTCACATTTCCTCAGACCCTTCTCCTCAGGCAGATGCCAAAAAGACATCTACAAATTCTGGTCTGTTGTAAACTCATTTTTCTTATATCATCCCTGTGAAAAATGATAAAATTCAATACCCTGGATTTCCAAATCTCAGAAAAGAAGGGCATTCCTTTTTCAGGCAATATCCCTTTAAAAGCTTCCATCCTAGTTCCACATTCAAAAGGTGGGAGTGACCACCAGCTCAAATTGTTTTTCTTTTTTGTAGGACTGGGGCTTGAACTCAGGACCTTCACCTTGAGTCACTCCACCAGCCCTATTTTTGTGAAGGGTTTTTCAAGATACGGTCTCGAAAATTGTTTGTCTGGGTTGGCTTTGAACCGAAATCCTCCTGATCTCTACCTCCTGAGTAGCTAGGATTACAGGCGTGAGCCACTGGCTCCCTGTTCAAATTGTTTCTATGTATACAAAAACATGGGATGAAGCTGAGGCAGGAGGATCATGAGTTTGAAGCCAGCATATAGAGTTAGATGCTGTCTCAAAAAGTAAAAAAACAAAAACAAAGAAAACCTAGCCAGGCATGGTGGTTTACATCTATAATCCCAGCATTCAGCAGGCTGCAGCAGGAGGATCATGAATTCCATCCTTGCAAGCCACATCCCAACTTTTTTTTTTCTTTGATATGGGGTCTTGCTAGGTTGCCCAGATTTGTCTTGAACTCCTGGGCTCAAGTAATCCTCTTAACCTCAGCCTTCCAAGTAGCTGGGACTATAGACTGCACCTTGTTTCCATTTTAAGTTTTGACAAATATTGCCAAACTCCCCTCTAAAATAATGTCCAAATTATATCTCCACCAACACTGGGTCTTATTAGCACATTGAAAAAATGTGATTTTTACCAATGTGATAGGTTTTCTTTCAGTTCTGAGGAAGAATAAAAGGTAGTATTTAAAAAAAAAAGGTGGGAGTGAGATACCTACAAAGGGAATGTTGTGGAGTTTAGCTAGTTAATATAGTTAAAGTACTAGAAGATAAAATGTGCTACATTAATTCTACATTCCATTATTGCTAATAAAGGCTCAACTTTCACACATTGGAATATCCAGAAAGGGACATTTGATTCATGACAAATCAAGAGTGATTTAAAATGTTGACCCTAGCTCTAAGCATAGCCAGAGTTTTATGTGCATCATATAATGCAATAATTGCTATGGTAACTGCTCATTTGTATTAATTAGAGGAATAAATAGAGTTCTGTAATATATATTCCAGACTAATGCTGAGAGCATAAGTAAGATCTCTCCATTGAAAGGTTTAATTGATGCACTTGCCTTGCAGGAAATTTTGCTTTTTTTCTTCATAGGTATATTTAGCCCATTTAAAGCAATTTTCTTTTATTCTCCCTTTCCCTTTTTCCTTGCACTGCCTCTGGGATTCCAAGGCAATTACCCATTTGTGTGAAGTAAAAGGAGACCTTATTGTGCAGCAGTCCTGAGTTTTTTTTCTCTGTGAGTATCAGAGACAGTTTATGATTAAATAATAGCAACAGATCCTTCTGAAGCCCCAGTTATTGGAGCAAATCTCCTAAGCATGAAGTGCTAAAAGTGAAAGGTGAAGCCATCAGTTGATTTTAAAGTTATCAGTTGGAAGATAGTAGAGGATACCTATTTTGGGTTCATTGGGTTCTCAAATTTGTCATGATGTAAATGAGAAACCCTAGCAATAATATAATGTTGCCTGGACAGTACTCTCCAGAGTATCCTGGGATCAATCACAGATTGGAAATGATCTGGTCAAATGAGAATGACACATGCCTTTCTTATATCTTCCATAATATTTCAAAAACTTGGGTTCCATGCTTTTAGGCAGGCACATACTCACCTAAGTCCCTATCACACCCTGCTAAAGCAGACTCAGCTGAGATATACCACATATTTGTGTCTCACGAAGTACCTAAGGGTTAAAGTCCAGAAACCAACCCACTCACCTTACAGATGGGGAAACAGAGGAACCAAGGAACTTACCTAAGTTTGGACCATACCTCAGGGGCAAAACTGGGACAATAGACTTGGCCTACTGGTTCCTGAGCCAATGTTCTTTCTGTTACTGTATGTAGTCTCTCTTGTCAATACCAGGTAGATCAATGCCATTTTCCAATGGTACTATGTGCACTTGCATGAAGAAGTGTTCACTTAATATATGCTTCTCCCCTCAATGTAGCCTGTTATTGTCACATGCTATGTTCTACGTTTCTTCTATTGTTTTGTTTGTGTTTTTTTTTTTTCTTTTTAAACTTCTGGCTTTATTTATTTATTTTTTTTCATTTTTCTTTTATTATTCATATGTGCATACAAGGCTTGGGTCATTTCTCCCCCCTGCCCCCACCCCCTCCCTTACCACCCACTCCGCCCCCTCCCTCTCCCCCCTACCCCCTCAATACCCAGCAGAAACTATTTTGCCCTTATTTCTAATTTTGTTGTAGAGAGAGTATAAGCAATAATAGGAAGGAACAAGGGTTTTTGCTGGTTGAGATAAGGATAGCTATACAGGGCATTGACTCACATTGATTTCCTGTGCGTGGGTGTTACCTTCTAGGTTAATTCTTTTTGATCTAACCTTTTCTCTAGTTCCTTTAAGATGGGGTCTGGCTGTGTAGTTGAGGATGTACTTGAGCTCACAATCATCCTGCATCAGGCTCCCAAGTACTGAGATTATAGGCATGCACCATTGTACCTGGCATTTGTTAGGGTTTTTTTTTTTTGGCAGTACAAGGATTTGAACTCAGGGCATCATGCTTGATAGTCAGGGGATCCATCACTATTCTATTGCTTTGTTTTTGGCAGTAATAGGGGGTTGAACTCAGAGCCTTGCACTTGCTAGGCAAGTGCTCTATCTCTTGGCCTCCATTCCCATTTATTTTACTATATGCCAGTTTGATGAATTTCATCCAGTGTAGTTCCCAAATACTGGGTCATTTGCATTTCTCTCATGAAATACCTGAGTTTTGGCAACTTTATAAAGAAAAGAAGTTTATTTATCTCGTAGCTCTAGAGAGTTAAAGGCATATCTAGTGATAGCCTTTTTGGCAGAGACCCAGGGTATTGTGGGGCATCACATGACAAGAGACAGGCAATGCCAGGAACCCTCGTGGGACACACTCAGACCACATCCAAACCATAGTATCAAGCTAAGTTGTTCAGGAGGGTGCTGCCCTCAAGTGACAACCAGGTCATGTGAAAGGTTATATCCTAAGTCACTAATTACAGGTAAAGGCTGAGTATTTTTCTCCTTTGTTAGTTTCAAGATAGCTCTTTTCTGAGAAATTCCTAAGAAGAATTGCTAAGGCTGAATCTTGATACATCATCAGATTTTATTCTTGCCAGCTTTCTCTGGTGGCTGCTGTCTGGTGAGTTCTCTCTTGACTGTAAGCAGACCAAGACTATTCCCTCAGAAGCTGTTCAGTGGCAGAGCTATGAGAGGCTTTTGATATGATTCTCCCAGATCTCCAAAGGAAAGTATATCAGTGGAGATAAACTAGTCTCTGCTGTAGTAATAACTCACAAATCTCAGTGGTGTAATATAACAGAGGTCTGTTTTTCACTCATGGTACATGTCCAACATGGGCCAGTCAGTAGAGGGGCTTAACTCATTGCACTCATTTAGAGACTGAGGCTGATGGAGATTCTACCTCAATGTGTGATCTCAGCAAGTGGAAGACTATGCAGCAAAATGCACTCAGAAGTGACAATATTTCATAGGCAAATCAAGTCTCATGGACAAACCAAACTTTAAAGAAGGGTGGGGAAATACAATCTTACTGTGGCCCTAGAAATTAGAGAGCAAGAAAACTGGGTGAGCAGCACTAATGACTCCCATAGTAAGATATATACAATCTGGTCCAATCAGAAAATGATGTTGGGGGAGTGGTGGGATAAGCAGATCACAACAGTTACCTGTCTCATGTTCAAATCCTGCATCCCCAGTATGCTGACAAACTTTCAGGACTCCAGAAAGATAAAAGTGTTTTTTTTCTTAATTTACTTTTCATTCACTTCAAGAAACATCTTTTTACTAATATAAAAAGTATGTATCATTATAGCATAAACTTATGAAAATATAATAAAAAGAAAGAAAATAAAAATCACTAGTAATCATATTTCCCAGATGTGGGCATTGTATCCATTTGGAAGTGTATCTTTACCATCTTGTCTTCTCTTATTTTGACCTTTCTTCTCCTAAGTCTTAAAGTTCTATTTTCTGGTCTTCTTCTTCATTTGAAACCTAGCTTTTCCCTCTCTTCTGATCTCCCCTTAAACCTCTTCTACTCAGAAAAAGTTGTTTGCTTCCTATTTTCCTCATAATGGGGCTAGAGGAGAAGCTTTAAGTGAAATATTTGTTATAAAATATCTGCTTAAGTCATTTTCCCATTCTTCTAAAAATATCTTTTTCTGACTTAATTGCAGGAATTCTTTAAAGATTCTAGATGTAAGTTCTTTATCATTTATATTTGTTACAAGTATATTTTCTATTTTGTTTTGTCCTTTTCCATTTTCTTAATTGTGTCTTTGGATAAAGAGGAGTTCTTAATCTTATTGTAGTCCAAATTTCAAGCTTTCCTTTTATGACTGTTTTTTTTTTCAAGACATCTTTGCCTTCCTGAAGGTTATAAAGATATTTTCTTATGTTATCCACTATTTTATTTCCTAAAGGTTTTATTTTTCTTTTAATAGTTAAAATAAAAATTAATGTGAAATTATTTGGTAATTTCCATGTCCTTCTTAAGTTCAGAAAAATTCTCAGCCATTAACTCTCTAAATATGTCTTTTCCACCATTTCTTTACTTTTGTAATTCTTTTTTTGTTTGTTTGTTTATTTATTTTTGGTACTGGAGTTTGAACTCAGGGCCTCACATTTACTAGGCAGGTGCTCTACCACTCCAGTCACTCCACTAACCCTTTTTTTGTGATGGGTTTTTTTGAGATAGGATCTTTTTTTTTTCAACACAGGCTGGCTTTAACCACAAGCCTCTTATTCTCTGCCTCCCAAGTAGTTAGGATTATGGGCGTGAACCACTAGCACCTAGTATGTTAGTGTTTCTGAGTCCTTTAAGTCTCTTAACTAATTCTTCTTTTTTTTTTAATGTGCCATATTCTGTTTGTCGCTATGTGATAATTTTTAGAAGAGTTTTTCACTATTATCCTCCAATTTACTAATTTGAAAGTCCCTGTGATTTTGCATTTGCTGTTGTTCAGCATAAAGTGCTCCTCCCCTCCCTGATACTAAGAATATCATAGATCTAATGATAGGGGCATCAAGTAGCTTGCCAGAGAGCTAGATGGGTAGTTTGGTCTGCTTTCTCCCATGTGTCTAGAAACAGCACAGCTGAATATAAACTGTAGCCTAGTCAATAGCAGCAGTTTTCAACTTCATTTCACATTGGGGATCCCCATCCTGGCCTCTCATTACAAGCAGCAATCCTTTTTTCTTTTCCCATATGGCATAGCACATTCCTGTGTTCCATTAGTCCTCAGAAATTCCTAGATACTTCTGATTATTTTTAAAACCAGTACCCTGAAAACTCTATAGGACACTTCATCCTATGTGTTACTTTGTTTTCTGTATCATTTTAAGTCCACAGATACTATTTTGCTTTGGACTGAGGCTACATTTTTAAAAATTTTCTCTCTACAATTCATGTATCAGTGATATGTGTCTGAAGAATGGGAAGGGGAGGAAGTGCTAGTTAGATTTTTGTCACTATGACAAATACCTGAGAGAAACAGTTTAAAAGAGGGGAGTTTTATTTTGGCTCACAATTTCAGAGATTTCAGTCTGTGCCTGCTTGGTTCCTTGTTTCTGGGCCTGTGGTAAGGCAGAACATCATGGCGGAGGAAAGCTGTAAACCTTATGGTAGCCAAGAAGTAGAGAGAGACAGATAGGAAGGGGCTAGGGCAAGATATTCTCTTCAAAGACATGATCCCAGTGAACCTATTCTCTTCAACTGGGTCCCTCCTCCTAATTGCCTATTCATGTGTTGATAGCCTTCATGATCCAGTCTCCTCTCAATAGTGCCACCAATGGATACCAATCCTTCAATATGAAAGCCTTTTATGGGGTCACTTCATATATAAACCACAACAGACAGGCAGAGAGAAGGGCGATGTGGCAGAACACAGCTAAAATGTATGGACCAACAATGCCACCTTGATTAGAAGTCTCCACTTTTTTCTTTGTATCATTATTTTGGTATAACAATGAAGCAGTGTAATGTATCTTTTTGTAATCTGCTATATCTTAAAACACTTCCACATGCCATTACATATTATTCTATAACTGCTCACTTCTATCTCTGCTGATCTAATAGGACTGTGGTAATCTGCATGTCTACTCTTGTATGTGTTGAAAGTGAAACTAGAAGTTTTCTCTTTCTGTGTCACCAGGATCTAGCACAGAGTATGCTTCAGGAAATATATATTTAATGAATTAATGAATCAATGAATAAGTGACCTTAGGTTCCTATTAAATGCACATAATTGAGTTAGTCTTACTGTGTGATTATGTAGAAGTATATAGAAAAATGAGTAGCTGACAATGTTTGAACCCTCAAGGGGACTAGTGATATATTCAGAAGCTGACAATCAATCCAGTTGACAATAAAGTTGTTGCTTTTCACACTGTCTCTATTTCTCTTTCCTGCAAATATAACTCCATCACTTAGCTGTGCAGTATTTCTTGGGCTCTGATAGTTGGGTAACCACAAAAGAAGAGATCAAATTGCTGGAAACTCCCAGGGTTGGAATAAAGCCAAGACATTTCCTATTGGGATGGGTTCTTGTATCAAGCAGCTAAAAGTGAACTGTATATTCCATTGTTTTCTAAGACATGATAGCTGTGACTGAAAGTCTAAAAGTTAATACTTGGCAGGGGGTGGGGTTCTACTTAATAGCTACTTTCTGACTGAAACATAAGAATTCTTGAAGATTCCCAGGTTAATTAAGGATTATTAATGATCTTCATTGTCTTTTTCCTCTTATAAGTCTGTATCCTGTAAGTCTGGAAGCTGCTCAGTATGTGTGTTGTCAACCACTAAAAATGTCAATATGTTTCAAATAAGTATTGTTGCATCTCATAAAAATCTGTTACTCATGAAAATCCCCCATTAAATCAGTATCATCCATTATTAGTGGTCTATATGCTATATTTCATAGAACAATAATGACTATGAGGGACCAGGAAATCACGTAGTCAATCAAAGCTCTGCCTGATAAATTCAGGTAAAGCAAATCAACCTTAATACCTTAGTACATCTCTCTCTCTTGCCCTCCCTTCCTCCCTCCCTCCCCTTCTCTCTCCCTTCCTCTTCTTCTTCCTTTCCCTTTCCTTCCTCTCATTTTTTAGCCCTCAAGTTAACAACCACTATTCCAAATCTGCTATTTCTAAAATGACTCCTGGACATTGGGGAACTTTTGCGAAGAGCTCAGACTCAGCTGTCAGAACCTAGAAGAGTCAGTTTTGCAGAGTGCAGCTAGAAATGTGAAAGGCTACAATAACAGACCTAGCCAATTTTCTGTTCCTTCTTTCCTTTACTGTGGCCTCCAGGCATTTGGCATCTTTACCTGCTGGAGTCCCGTTGAATCACAAGCTATGTTAGCCTTAATGATCTTGGTAGTAATCAGATTGCTAGAAAACACATTTGGAGGGTTTTAATATTGTATTATGCCCACTTTTAATGCAAGCTTCAAGTAAACTTAGACTGTACATAACGGAAATTCATACCTTCTGTTTAGCTAGGTTGGTCTGGAAGGTGCATGCATTAGTGTTACTTATTTTCATTGATAAGGATTCATCACAAAATTCTACCCAGACTCAGGAATAGCTTTGAATTATAGTCTCTGGCTGCATTACTGCCCTCAGACCTTAACAAGTGTGTCTTGTGTGTCTTATATCCAAGTCCTCATTCCTCAGGAGGTCCCCTACTTTGGGATACCTTCCCAATTTTTCCAAAATCCTGTCTGGGTGCCTGTGACTAGCCATGCCCAGTAGTGTCATCCAGTCAAGATATTGCTGACTGGCACTGTTTCCTTTGTGGGTCCTGATCACTGGAAAGGCCTTCCTGGGAATTTTCTAAGTCACCTTCCAATGAGAGGAAACAGATAGACTGCCAGTGCCATCTGAGCAGGGTACAATATAGGACCCAGTTCACTTTTCTCCTTTCTGGGTGCTTCCCAACTATGGTGTCTTCCCTCCTGATTGTGGAGTCAAGCAGTGCCCTTGTCCATCTAAGTGCTACCCACAGCCCACCTCCAGTCTACAGCACTCTAGGGGCTGGTAGTGGTAGGAGTTCTGTACGTGGTATGTCCCCCTGCCACAGACATCCAGGGTAACCACCCCCTCTGTGGCTCTATGCCACTTGTCAAGCAGTCATGTGGCATCAATAATTCTTCTGAGAGCTTGTGAGACTGTGTTTCAGTACTCAAATGGGCCTTTCTAATAGATGTCCCATTTTGGTTTTGATTATGTGGTGATATCATGTTCATTCTTTACATGAATATGGCCACTTATGCTGTGCTAATGGGCCCCTCACCCATCCTCCCTTCTGGTGGTTGGGTGTGCAACGCAACATGGAAGAAGAGCCCATGGTAGGAATGCAGTGAGGATGGCATAGGAAGTTCAAGAAACATGATTGAAAGATGTTTTCCTTTTGTTTGTTTGTTTGCTTTGGAGGCAGGGTCTCACTATGTAGCCTAGAATAGCCTGGAACTCTGCATATAGCCCAGAGTGGCCTTGAACTCACAATCCTCCTGCCTCAGCCTCCTGAGTTCTGAAATTACAGATGCTCGCCATCACACCTGGCTAGATGTGTTATTCTACCTGGGATACAATGGCAAACAATGCCCTGGATATGACCAGAAAATGACTTGTCATTTGCATGTTCTCACATTCTCTGGGTAAGGTAGTCACCATCCACAAAGCACAGTGATGCCATCTCAGAGGGTGACTGGAAGCTGACATTCACAGGGAACCTGAGACACAATGGCAGCATCACGACTGATAGTGCAGCCAGCATGCAGTTAATGGCATAGGGTGGGCTGAGGCAAGAAGGTCTAAACTGCTGCAGTACAAGTTGGTGCTCAAGAGTCATGGCTGTGAGAGTGACCACAGTGACCCTCTCAGTGGACAATAAGGAACATGAAGAGAGGCTTCCTGACCTACCAGGAAGCTGTGGAGCCTGGTGCCTCCTGGAGCCTGCACAGGTGCTGATTGTGCCACAAACACCTCTGCACTTCTCTCCACTCATGCTAGATCCTTCACAAATCTCTGCACTCAACGTGGGCCTGGGAATTTTTAATGCGTGTTTCATGAAATTTTTATTTAGACAAGAGCCTATAAAATATTTGCTTGGGGCCTTGAACAATGTACTGGCAATCAATGTAGCCTGTCTAGGCCCTCCACAGAATTATCCTACACTATAGAATGGAAAGGATCAATTGTTTCTGGGCTGTTATCTAGAGTCACCTATTCCATGGAAAGTGGAGTCAGGATAAATCAGTGTTCACCTAGGAAGGGTGGCCTGGCATGAGGAGCCAAAACTGAGCAGGATGAGAAGGAGGTTCACATAGAAGGGTGCTGCAGTCTATAGAAACCAGAACTCAAGCAGGTAAGGGGGATGTGTGTAAAGAGGAGTTACTTGATGTAATAAACTGTGCTCTCTGGGTTATATAGCTCTTGGCATTAATTAATTCATTTCTTTATTCAATAGAGTTCATACTCTTGGTGAGGTACTATGCTAAGCCACAGTAAATGTGATAGAAGGGACCCTTTGGTTACAATCACTGCACACATTCACATGCAGCTCGGAACAAGAGAAAACCTCCCTATGGGTTGGTGTCTCTCTTGCACACAGCTCCTGTTTCTTCTATGAACTCTGTGAGCTATCTATCAAATGCGGAATTTGTTTTCAATTGTGGCCCTCTTATCTAAGGCCTCAGAAGAGCAATTTGCTATCCCTCTTTGTGGTTCACTCCAACCTGCCCTTTAGGCACAGCCTTCTTCCCTGGAGGGACCTCCAGGTGCCATTTCTTCTGTCAATAGACCTCATTAGACTGGCATCATCAGTATCTTAAAATAAAAAATGGAATGGCCTTTTGAAGAAAAGAGTGGAACTTTCATTTTTTCCCACCAAGCTCTCATTTAGTGAGCAATTTGAGGACTTCTGAAAATACTCCCTGCAGAGGGGCTCCGTAAATGTAGCTTTTGCTCGTCTGTGAAAGCACCACTATTCCATGAGAGATACAATCTACTCTTACATATACAGAAACCAGGAAAGTAGAGAACTGGGCTGGAGAGCAAACAGAATGATCACTTCTTGGTGAATCTTGCACAGTGCCCTATGTTACTTTCAAACCATTCATTTATTTAGAAAATATTAAATGAAGTCCTACCATGTACCAGACACTGCCAGGTGACAGGGACATAGCAATGAGAACAACCTCATTCTCAGAAAGTTTTCAGATTGGGGGGGCTGCATCTGTAGAGGCAGAAACAATGACATACATCTCAGAGTATGGGGATCTTAGTCAGATGTTTTAAAGGCAGTGGCAAGATATTGAGGTATAACAGTAATTCTTGAAGTGTGATCCATAGATCTATAGATATCACAAGACCCTTTTGAGAAGGCAGCGAGGTTAAGTATACTTTTGTTATTTTATTTTTTTCTCTGAGTTGATATCTGCACTGGTGATAACAAAAGTCGGGGTGGGTAAACTGCCAGAACCTGAGCACAAATCACAGCAGTGACACCAAACTATACTGGTAGTTTTTGTCTTCTTCACTGCCACATGTTGGCAGTTAAAACAGAGGCAAGTTTCAGCTAGGAATGTCCTTGACAGAGTAGAAGAATAAGCATTCATTTGAATAAATCTCAAACCTTGAGTCCTTGTTTTTTTTAATACTCTGTATGACAAAAATGAGAACTGCGTATAAACACTTGGTGCAGTATATGATGACTGACTTTAAGAAAATCACTGGTGCAATTGAGTTGTGAGATGAGCTGACTTCTTTTTATAGAACTCCCCCACCATTTTCACTTGAAAGAAAAATAGACAAACAATAGTGGTTTAGACTTTAGTATTTATTTTCTCAAAAAGAACAAAGTTTGTTTTGTATCTCAAGGAAAACAAGTGACAGTAATTTGTTTTTGATGATAAAAATTGAGCTCTAGGTGAAAGTTCAAATTTTTGAAAATTTAGATACACCACTGTAAGCTTGACAGGTTCCCAATACTTAAAGACTTTCCCCATCAGATCAGTGGTAGCATTAACAAATGTGACTTTGGGTATTACATGATGAAAAGTGACATCATTTGGAAGATTGAGGCAACCCATGGTATCAAAGTGATCCACATGACCAATGTTAAAAAATCATGACTAATTGAAAGATACATTCAAAGTCCAAGAATGATCAACAAATTTTAATATGGCAGAGTACAAAAAATTCATTGATTTTATTTCAGCTCTTTATTGTTACTATCTTTTAAAAACTTTCTCTTGTCAAGATTTTCATGTTTTATCAAAAGAATATCCACAACAATTGGAAACGTCTGTCAAGATAATCTTTAAATAGACTTGAAGTATCTCAATCCAATATGAGTCTCCAGGTGGAGATAAATGATGACATGGTACCTGAAGACCCAATCCAGTTTCTTCCAATATTCTGTTTATGTAGCTAGATCAGCTGTCAGGGCTTATGTACCACCTTCCCTCAGGTTGATCCAGGTGGCCAGGCTAAGACATGGATACCCTGGGGGAGGACTGCTCCAGGAAAAAGAAACCTCACATGTGTTTTGCTTGGCTCTAAGGCAATGATCTGATTCAATGATTAATAAGCATTATCCCATCTGCTGCTACTATACCAAGCAGGCTCACAAACATAATAAGAAAACATGGGAGTCTGCATGGACTCATGTCTATTAGTAGAAACTACTTATCAGCAGAAAAGTCTTTACACTGAGTCCAGCATGGTTTATCTAATCCTTTCTGGCTTGAATATACATTGCTATGCCTCCTCTGTAGTGGTCATGGTAATGAGCAACAGGTCAAACACAATGGTAAATCTCCTGCATACACAAGTCAAAGAGACCAGTAGTTCCTTCCATGCAGGTACATATAGGCTACTACAATGGAAAAGTCTTTAGTGGTTTTGCCAGGCTGAACCCCTGAAAAATGGAAATTTTCTAACTAGAGAGTCATTCATGTCCAAATAGACCTTAAACTACTAAGACAGAGCCACAATTGCTTCAGTGCAGTTGGAATTTGGGTTTCTGTTTGACGGGGCAGCACTAGAAGACTGCCTGACGCCCACAGGAATTTGATCAATTGAGAAATACGCCCCCAGATTTGTATACCGTAGAGCACGGCCAGATCAGCCCACTTCTGCACATTCTTCCAAATGACTGTTTCCAAATTAGCACAAGTGTGTGATTTTTAATATCCTCCTCGACAAGAACTTCCTGCCTCATAATCTTAATGTCTTCCATATGAGGGAGACTTTCATTTTTCCATCTCTCACCTTGGACTAACTGGGTCCTAACAAACTTCCAGAAATCCTTACAGGGGACCAACTTTCTGCCTCGTCCTTCTATGGTTCATAAACTTCTCTCCTGACATGAACTAGCCTTTTGTTGGCCATTGTCTTATTTTCCTGGGGAGGGTCTTGACTACTTTCACATGCCTTTTGGTAGTAGCTCAGGAATTAGGAGAAAGGAGTAGAACTTCAGATGTACTGGTTTGGCTGGGCCTTCATTCTCAGGATTTATAGTTTAAGACAGAGTGATGCTGAGCTTCTCATGCCCCCAAGGCATCCTCCAAGGGAGATTTGGGTGCTGTGTGACCAGAAGTTTTAAGAAAATCAGTTTTTGTCTTCAAATGGGTCATGATAGTCTATTGACCCAGGAAACCACCTGGGGAGCCTAGTTTTCTCTTTTCAAAAGTTAAGGGCAGTGGTGCAGCTCTGGGATGGATGGGTTAGCTAGGCAAAGGGAAAGGAAGACCAATTCAAGTTATCAATCACTATCAGGACATCAGTTGCAACAAGATCTTGTGTTCAATGCAAAGAGAGATGAGGCTTGCAAAAACAAATCTGATTTTGCTAGGCAAAGAAGGTGGGTATAGGTCTTTCAACTAAAGGGAACAGTATGGGCAGAGGTTTGTTGGGGAAAATGTAAAGTGGTCAGATATTGCTAGAGTGGAGAGATGTATTTGTGTGTGTGTGTGTGGGAGAAGTGGATTGAGGGAGGCTGGCAAGAGTTAAGATATAGTGAGAAACTCAGAAGAAGCAGAGTTTTTGATGTAGACATTTGTCTCTTGTGTAGCATTTCCTGAACAATGTTTCCTAAAACACTGGAACACTTCATTCTAAAATGTGTGTGTCAGTGAGCATTGCCTTCCCTTCTGTCACAAAGGGCGAACAGTTTGTACTTCCATGCAAGGCTAACCTTCCTGCCTTGCATTTGGTCTTCTCCCCAGTTGTACTTTTGATCTGCTTTAGCAGCACTTACTGCTGACTGATGTTCTAGATATATGAATTTATTTTGCATATTGTCCATCTTCTTCATTGGACCATAAGCTCTGTGAGAACAAGCAGTTTGTCTTTTTGTTTCAGTGATGTAGTCGCAACACCTAAATCATTCATAGCACAACCAAAGCACTCTATAAAATAATGATGTTAATAGTTGTTCAGCAAAAGTCATTGTCAAATATATTTGGGAATCTGAGGGTTAACTATATTCACACAGCTTCCTTTTTCCAGGGTGACTTCTCAGAGTCTTTACTACACTAGTGTGCAAATGTGAGAGGAGCATGGCTTGGCCCAGGATGAAGACAGGGGAATTCGAAGGAAGGATATGGCTTATAGATCTGTTTTAAAGGTAGAGTTGACAGGACTTCTTGATGGATTGGGTATAAATGATTATGGAAAGGAGTAAAGCAGACAACTCTGTGGGGGGGGGTGGAAGGTTGCATTGAGCACCTGGGTCAATTGCTGGCCCATTCACTGATACTTTCAGTGGTCGGCACTTGGTTGGAGAAGAGAGAGGACAGCTGGAGAACGAAGCAGGAGCCAGGTCATCCAGGACTTGTCAAATCACATGAAGGCTTCTGCACTTTATCCTGAAAGTGATGGGGAGTTTTTGAAATATTTTAAATGGAGAATGGCATAATAAGTTTTTTTATGTTAAAAAAATGCTTCTGGCTGTTATGTAGACAGACTATATTGAAGGTGGCTAGAGTGGAAACTGAACAGGTAGGAGGCTATTTCTATAGTGCAAGGATGGTATGCCCCACACCATAGAATTCTTTCCTGTGTAGGACTCTAATTATTATTATTTTTTTAAATGCTCTTTTTAATTTTATCATTTTTATATTTTAGGACACTAATTATAATGGACTTTTCATACATTCATATGGGATGAGTGAATGAGAACACACAACAAACCCTGCACCTAGCAACCATTCTTGGCACTGATCCTTAGAAACAGTTTCCATTCTGCCACTGGCTATGCAGGACAGCAGGTCTGCATGGTCAGCTGGACTCACCAATTCATCTTGATTCAAATTCCCATTGCTGCCTCTTTAGTCAAAGTCTAGTTTCATTTTGTTGTGGCTCTGCAAATCACAGCCTTATGAACTTGCCCACTCCATTAGGAGAGACTTTATAGTCCAGAAACAGGGGATAGGGTGAGGCCGGGCCATCAGAGCACGTAGATATTTGGATTCAATAGGTCTATCTAAAGTTACAGGGGAGGATGGTTCACTTTTATTAATGGGGGTGAGACTTTCTAAACGTGCACACATCCTTAAGTCCCAGAGTGTCAGAGCTGGAGAAACATTTAATGAGCATCTATCCTTTCATCTTTAAGCAGAGAAAGTGAAGTATGAAGAGGGGCAATGCATTATCCAGGTCAATCTGCAGTTAGATTCTACGGCAGTGAATAATATGAAAGGGGCAGCAGAGGTGGAAGAAAAGTTGGAATATCTGCCCTGGAAGGCCTGCAGACCTGCTCTTAGTAGCTCTGCTACTCTCTGTACTCAATTACCACATCTGAGCAATGAGATGGGATTCAAATACAACACATGGTTTTGGGCTTCACACTGAGGTTCATCTGAAAAGCCCAAACCTCCCCCCATCCCAGATTAACACCCTCTCCACTATGGACAAGGATGAGGTTACAAGGGCAACAGTTTCAGACCATCTCCTGCATAGTCTTACACTGCACAAAAACTACCAGAGAAAATCAGCCAGATCCCAGCCACTGGAATTTAATAAGGTGAAAAAATCCATACCTGCTCCAAAAGTTTACACCTGAGCAAAAATAAAATTTTATCCAAACAGCAAACCTGCTAAGCAGCAAGTTTAATAAGCTATTAAACAGCACCATCTGAAACCTGCAATCAAAGCAAAAACACTGTAAAATAAATCAAGAGAGATAAGAAAAGATTTCACATTGTTAAAAGTTTATGCTATTTCTGACTTCCCGAAATGTTACCATTAACCTGGGAGTTAATCAGAGTTTTTCATTTACCCATTGTTCAGAGCCATAACGAGCACTTTAACAGGGTAAATAAAAAGATCTAAAGAAGCAATAAACGCGAATGTCACAAGTGGCAATCATCTACCTTGTGAGGCTCATGCAATACAAAGCATCGCACAGCTGGAAACAAATGATTCCATAGAACACTGTAAATAAACACCAAACCCACTCCTAATTAAAGTGAAGCCCCACTTTCTCATGGGCATTGAATATAAGAACCAATTAAGGAAATATCATTTCTTTTCTGAAAGGTCTGTGTTTCTCTCTCTCTCTCTCTCTCTCTCTCTCTCTCTCTCTCTCTCTCTCTCTCTCTCTTTCTCTCTCTCTCATCTCTCTCTCTCTCTACCCTCCAAAGAATTTCCACCAAAGAACTGGTCCCCCAATGTTCCTGAGTTGCAATAATGAGCTATCCCTGCTTTAAGCAAATTTTGCACCTGTAACCTGCAGAAATATAGTCATAGCATTTGAAAAATTACCTCCATGCTGCACAGTGCCACGAAAATTTATCTTTGAGATGATTTTATTGCATGGTTACCCTAGGCAATTAAATCAATAAATCTTAACTGTCAGGAAGGTTGGACCCGTGCCAGAAATAAATGAAATGCACAAAATCAGTAAATAAAAGGTTCCTGACAATTCATTCCAGAAATTATTTAGCAGTTGCAGTTGTGTGGGGTTTTGTGTCTCACTCCTCAGCCTTTATTGACATCCTTTCTTAGAAATGATTATGCTAACAAACACAGTGGCTCTGCTACAAATAAGTCAGAGTTTGCCAAGCCATAAATTACAGGACTTGAAGAATGAGGAAGGAAGTCTAGCCACATGGTCAGAGATGATAGGCCAGGACCAGTTGTATTGGGGACAGGTCTAGGGAGCAGCTACCTGTTGCCTTCTCCCCTTGGTGTCTACATCTTCATCCCTGTGGCCTTTTCTCTGATGGAAGTTGCCTTCTCCTCAGGGTATCCCACTTGCTTGTGCTGTATTACGTCGATAATGGTACTTACTATTTGTCCTGTGCTATATTCTTTAGACAACATCAGCTTTAGGAAATTGTTCTGTTAACCCCCATTGTACAGATTAGAAAATTGAGACTCAGAAAAGTTAATTGGCATGTTTAAGATGACTTGACTAGTAAACAGCTGAGTGGCAGTTGAAGCTTAGGCTTTACCATAACAACTGTGTTTTGTATCGTGTGCATCTCAGGGACTCAGAAAGCAGAGAACTAAAGGCAGTATTTGGAGACATTCATTCTTGCCTTAGCCCTCGCTCCTTTTCTTTCTTATCTGAATTCTCCCTCTGCTGGTGGTGGGTTCCTCCTGTGGCGAGATCATCTGGGCATGCTCTCCTAGAGCTGACAATGGCTAAATGGCACTGATGTGTGGACTGTGAAGATGATTGACTTGTTTGAGGATCATCTGAGTGTCTGAACAGGGGCTTTTGCTCTGAGTATTCCCTAGGCCTGAGCTGCCTTGCCCTCTTTTCTTTGTCAACTTGAGACTTACTGAGCTTTCTGATCTCAGTCCAATTATCACCTCCTTTGTGAAGCCTTAATTGCACACCACGCCCCCAGCCTGAACAGGAGCTTACAGTGCTAGTCTCTGTATTAGTAGTTTCATGTTTGCTTTTGTGGCTTTCTAATGAGTGGCTTTCTCTCCTACTGGATATCCCCATGAATTCTTAGACCCTCGTTCTGTCACACATGACCATTTACTGTCTAATAAATGGCAAGAGATATATTAATTTGTCCGGGATGCCACATGAAAGTACCATAGACATTAGACAATTTTTGTGTCACAGGTCTTGAGCCTGGAAGTCCAAAATCAGTGTTGGTAAGGTTTGTTCCTTCTGAGGGCTGTGAGGAAAGGGTCTGTAGATGGCAATCTTCATGTTCACATGCTGTTCTCCCTATAGGTGAATCTGTTTCCAAATATTCCCTGTTTCTAAGGACACCAGTTGTGTTAGATCAGGACCTATCCTAGTGACCTCATTTTAACTTGATTACTTCTGTAAAGACCTTATTTTCAAACACGATCACATTCTGTGGTACTGGCGATTAGGACCCCAACACATGAATTTCTGAGGAGGCACGATTCAATCTATACCTAAAGCAGCTGACCCCAGGGCCAAAATTACTCAGCAGTGAGAATTGTTTTCACTGTAAAACTGAGGAGAATGGCAGGTCCATCTTCAGCTCTCACAGTCCAATCCTGTCACCCTGTCGCTGAGAGGATCACAGCTGAGTTGCACAGCTCTGTCATGTAACAAAGGATGCCTCAGGGTCTCTTGCAGCTAGTGAGGAGGGTTGGACTAACCCAAAGGTATGGAGCAGCTGGGGCTAGCCCTTTGCCAAGAGAGTGAGCGAGAGGCCCCATACCAGCCTGGGATGAGACTTCAGACTTGGGTGTCCTAGGTCAAGTCCTGCTTTTCTTTCCCTGAGCACCCGCTCAGTCCTCTCTCCTACTGTTAAGCTCATTCTTCACTCATCAGCTCGCCACATGGGCTGGGGCGGCAGAGGGGGAGCTGGAAGGGCCTGGGGAGTACTACTAAGGAGAGTAGACTTAGGGGCACTATCTAGGGCTGGTGAGAGGAAGAGCTTCCAGACGTGAAAGGGATGTCACTGGAACATAGTTCCCCCATGAGCAGCAGAACATAAGGAACTAGTTTTGGAGACTATGCACAGGTGAAGGTGCTGGAAATGGGCAGAGGTTCTAGGGATAAGCTCAAAAGAATGAGGCTTGGCCCCTTGGAGAGTTCAATACTATCTGGAGAAGCAGGGGTCTAGTCTTCTAGGAGGACTTAGGGAGAAAAAAAGTTGCTGTTGGCATGGCCCTGGACAGGAAACACCAAATCATCTTAGAGCAGCTGCAGCTGGAGACTGAAGAAAAGAGCCATTGGTCTGCACCCTGCCGTGAAGGTGCTGGGGCCCTTTGGGGATGTGGGAGCCAGCCCTACAGCTTCCCTCAATCCCTGGAGGATAAGAGAGGCAAATAGTTGGGAAGATGTGCCTTATACTTCCTCATCACTTTTCCTCTTTGGAGTGCCAGCTAATGCATATCTTTTTTTTTTTTTAATAATTCTTGCTGGCAAGTTCCCAGGGCAGATAATTCCCCATCAGTACATCATGAGCACCAAGGTGGTTATTTTCAAATTAATGGTTTGAAGCAAAATACGAGCATTGTTATTGAACTAGAGGCTGATAGATGGCAAAGGCACAGCATCTAATAACTAAGTGCAAACTTTGCAATGACAGCCACAAGATTTCAAAATAATAATAATTTGCATTTGTATAGCACCTTTCATCTGACTAATGAGCTTAACACAATTAATTCATTAATTTATTATGCTCCCCTAAGCAGCACAGAAATAAAGATTGCTTGAATGATTTTATGCTTGGAGATATTAAGGCAGGGAGAAAGCACAGCCACTGTTTCTGAAGCTCTAGCTCCACTGCACCAGGGGGCATGGTGAGAGGGAAGACTGTTCTATGCAGTAAGTGAAGCCTTCCTGTGCCTTGCCTAAGTTGCAGGAGGTAAGCAGAAATTCAAGATGGCTTCCAAGATTCCTGTTTCCTTATTATACATGCCCCACCTAAGCCTCCTTGAGTGTGGGCAGGTTCTGTGAATAAGATGAATGTCATTTGTGTGATTAGGTGACATTACATGGCAAAGTTGAAGGCATTTTGCAGAAGTAGTTAAAGCTCCTAATCCGTTTGAGCTGAGTTCATCAAGATGGAAATTATTCTGGGTGGGCCTGGCCTAATTAGGTGAGTGATTTGACAGAGGATCTAGAAGATGAACTGTATCTCCTGCGGGCCTTGAAGAAGTCAGGTAGCATGAGTTCCACAGCTGCAAGGAAATGAACTGTGTCAATAACCCAAGGTAGCTTGAAAGAGGACTCAAGCTGCAGGTGAAACCACATTCTAGCTAGCACCTTGAATGTAGCATTGGGAAACCCTGAGTGAAGAATGCAGCTAATTGTTGTCCAAACTCCTGACCCATGGAAACTGTGAGATAATAAATGCATGTGATGCTTTAAGCCAATAAGTTTGTGACACCTTCTTATACAATAGAAAACAAATATTTTGTATTACCCATACCTTAAAGATTTTTATGTTTTATGTTCTGAGCTGTCCCCAACTGAAGGTTATAAACTAAGACTGGCTTATCTTAACTCATATGGGGCTATAATTTATACTAAACACTCAGGCTAAAAGATTATAATTATTTTGTGGGTGACTATTTCTAGTGGTAGCAAACTTCCCAGGGATTTTAAGGATATTCAGGGATCCAAGGAAACGTCACAGGGTCTAGATATAGGTACCCAAATGGCTTTTGGATGACCTTTGATGTCTTGGGAAAAGGTAGGCTATTGTCCCACAAATCAAGCCATACACAAGAATTTACTCTACCAATGCCAGACACTGGAGAGGCTGGGGAGAAATGAAGTTCGGGCCCATCTGGAGGAGCTCTGGCTAGAAAATTGATTTTTAATCCTGACTGCAGTTTAAAAATCACTTCTAGGTTTTTTAAAATACCCATTTATAGTCAAGCATGGTGGCTCACACCAGTAATCCCAATACTTGGGAAGAAGAAGGATCACTGCAAGTTGGAGGCCAGCCTGATCTACATAGCAAGTTCTAGGTCAGATTGGGCTATACAACGAGACCCTGCATCGAAAAAACCAAAAACCAAAAAATACCCCACTCAGGATAGTTGAGAATAGTACCCAAGTCAAATAGATGAGAAATTCTTGGGTGGGATCCAGGAATCAAGACTGAGGTGCTCTGTGTCAGAATGTGGAGATGAGCTAAGATCTAAGTGCAGAGAATTTGTAGCAGCCATGTGCCAAGCTGGTGGGAATATGGAAGCAGCTGGTAGGATAGAGACTCATCAGTGTGTGTTAGTGGTGTTTGGGCTACTCCTTAAAGAAGCTAGCTATTTCAAGTAAGTGCTTTGTCTGGGTCAAGTCTTGGCCAATTTACAGGAAATCCAAAGTGCATAGGAATTTCCAAGAGGAGACCCTAAATACAGCCTGGAACTACCCTCCCCTCATCAGTTGATCCCATAATCTTTTGTTGCTGCCTGGTGTACTGAGTTTGAGGGACTTGAGGGTTGATCAAGGAAAATGATATAACCATGAGATGGCAGTAGCATATAATAGGCTTTATTTGGATGACACTTTGACAGGTTTGCATGAGATGGTGGAAACTCCTCACAGGATGAGACTTTGCAGAGGCTAGAGCTGGAGGCCATGACCCAGAAGAAGAGTAGAATAAGGGAATTCTTGAGGGTGAGAGGGGACAAATAGTGGGCTTATAGATCTAGATGATGCCACTCAGCAGCAGGGCAAGAATTCTCTGGGTTAGGCAGCTCTGAAAGACAGCATGGATTTTTAGAGCTAAAAGGTTTGTCTTACCTTTGCCTAGCAGATATTGGGCACAGTTTCATGGGTATGCAAAGGAAGTAGGCCCTAAAGGCTAAAAATCTGCTTATCGGGCCTAGATTTGAAATAAGATGTGCACAAATTTGAGTCAGAATTCCAGAGGGATTTTGAGCTAACTGGTACTAATATCCTGGAAAGAACACCAGAATGGCCAATACTTAGAAGCCATGGGTTATCCAGGAATTTAACACTGGGGATTTACAGGAAACTTTAGCCATCTGCAATATATTCTCCTGCAATATAACCTCCTGCAAATGTTTCAGCCCACAAAGAATGAAGGGAGGAGCTTTCTAAATGAATCTGTGTGACAGAAGCTTTCTTTCTTGCTCCTTGGGTCATTGCTGTGTAGTCAAAGTTGGGAGATCTGGGAGAAATGCAGATCACCACCAGCATCCCCTGCTCAGTTACAACCAGGCCCAAGAGAATGACTCCAGAGAGATGCATTCTTTTTCATGGATTCCGCCCTCACATCTCTGGCATGCTGTAGGGAATCTCTTATTTGGGAAATGCTATGTTCAAGGGAATTGTGAGTTGAGCTAACTAGAAAATTCCTGGAGAGTTACAAAAAGTGTGAAAGGAAATCTCTTCCTTGGAGAAGAATACTTCAAACTTGGATTCCTGTGGGATGTTTTCTCCAGAGTGCTAGAAGCACCATGATGTCCTGCCCCCTCAAAAGCTGAGTGGGATGAATTAGTAACTGGACTGTTTCTCTGACAAGTTTGGAACAATAATTCTTCATTTCTGGTTTCACATGAGAATCAACAAGGGAGCCTTAAAATGACACTAATGTCAGAGACTTCTGACCCAGACCTCTGGAATCAGAATCTCTTGGCTGAGCCTGGCATTTGCATTTTAAAAACCTTCTCCCCCCCTTCTGTATTTCCTCAGGATGAAGAGTCACAGGGATAGACCTATATGGATTGAAACTCATTTTCTGCCCCTCACTTGTCTCCTGAACTCACTATGTTTTGTGACTGTTAAGCCCAATTGACCTCCCATCTGCACAATTGCAAAGAGCCTTGACAACATGTGTCAATTTTAAATGATTATACCTGAAACTTACTGCCAAATTACATAGATCACTTTTATACCTCTGCTGAAGTTTTTATTATTTTATTTCCTTTTCTAAGAATCCACTTAAGCTCAGTGTATGAGGCTCAGTGTACTCTCAGCCCTCTAAGTAACACATTCTGCCACCACCTACACACTTGTGGCATATGCTGTACTATAATTGCAACGTTGGAATTGCCCTCACTACCCTTACACTCGCAGAGGATTAAGACTGTTGGCCTTGATAATGACTGTGTGTCAGAGCAAGAACTTGGGAAAAATGAAATTCTCAGAGCTGCCAAGGAAGAATTTAGGATGAGAAACACATGTCTGTGTGACACCTTGCTCTTTCCTGGGAGTCAGGGATAAGGCTAGTGTCAACTCCATTTTGTGGAAACAGAAAGGTTAAGTGTCTTACTTAAGTCAGGAAGTGAGATCCTGCTCTAAAATCCTGCCTGAAAGCCTCAAATCTTGCTTATCTCTAATGGAGCAAGGGCTAAGCTGGGGCCAGGCCTATCTTCAAAGTGAACTGATATTAAAACTTTATGAATCCACAGCCTAACTGACCATCATCCCAGGCAGGGTGAACAGCCAGTAAGGTGATGCAATCTCTTCTCTTTGCTACTTCCAAGCCTATGAAGCCCCATGTCAGCAAGCTTTCCTGAGTTGCCCAGTCCTTTTGTACCTTGTTTTTAATATTCATGGAAGAAATTTTTTCTGGAAGGTTGGCCCAATGCTTTTCCTTTAGAAATTCTCTGGAAGGACTGAGAGGACATCATTTCCTGAGGAACCAGGGCCTTTTTTTTACTTTCATTTCTAAAATGAAAATGGTATATGCTACAAGTTCAGAGCACTACTAATAATACAATCAGTACAGGGTAGTGGCACCAGTGGGAGGGGGAGGTGTTAGGGAAAGGGAGTAGGAAGGTGAATACGGTGCAATAAAACGTGTACACGTGTAAGTAAATGCAAAAATGATACAGGTTGAAACTACTCCAGGAATTGCGGTGGAGGGTGGGGAGAAGGAGAATGGTTGAGGAGGTGAATTCATGTATGATATATTTGATAAATTGCAAGAACCTGTGTAAATGCCACAATGTACCCTCACCCATCATAACAATAATGGAAAAATCTCAAAAAAACCAAATTCATATGGAAGCATAAAAAGACCCTAAATAGCCAAAGCAATCCTGAGTAGAAAGAGCAATGCTGGAGGTATCACAATATCTGACTTTATATTATCCTGTAGAACCATAGTAATAAAAACAGCATGGTACTGGCACAAAAACATATGTAGAGTGACGGAATAGTATAGAAGATCCAAAAATAAGACTTCACAGCTACAGTCATCTGATTTTCAACCAAGGAGCCAAACACACACATTGAAGAAAGAAAGGCTCTTCAATAAATGTTGGAGAAACTGGATATGCACATGTAGAAGACTGAAACTGGATCCCTTTCTCCTACCCTGTACAAAACACAATTCAAATGGATAAAGGTCTACATGTAAGACCTGAAACTTTGAAACTACTACAGGAAAGCATAGGGAAAACACTTGAAGATGTCAGCA
The DNA here is from genome assembly GCF_047511655.1 of Castor canadensis. Classification (NCBI taxonomy): domain Eukaryota; kingdom Metazoa; phylum Chordata; class Mammalia; order Rodentia; family Castoridae; genus Castor; species Castor canadensis. Next base: position 6,145,565 of record NC_133405.1, read on the forward strand.
TAGGCAACAACTTTCTGACTAGGACTCCAATAGTGCAGGAAATAAGAGCAGGAATTGACAAATGGGATTGTGTCAAATAAGAAACTTCTGCATATCAAAGGAAATAATTACCATAATGAAGCGACAGCCTACAGAATAGGACAAAGTCTTTGCAAGCTATTCATTTGACAAAAGATTTAATATCCAGAATATATAACAAGCTCAAAGAATTAAACAGCAAAAGAACAAATAATGCAGTTAATAAATGGGTAAATTGAAATAGACAATTCCCAAAAAAAGGCAAAAATGACAAATATGTGAAAAACATTCAACATCCTTAACTGTAAAGGAAATGCAAATTAAAACCCCAGTCAAAATGTCTATCATCAAGAAAATCAACAGACACAAATTCTGGCAAGGATGCAGGGAAAAGGGGGCCCTTATATACTGTTGGTGTAAGTGTAAATTAGAGCAGCCACTATGAAAATCAGTGTGGAGGTTCTGCAAAAGTATAAAAATAGAGCTACCTTATGATCCTGCTATGCGTAACTCTTGGGCATACATCCAAAAGACTGTAAATAAACATACAACAGAGATAGCTGCACACTCATGTTTATTGCATCAGTATTCACAATAGCTAAGCAATGGAACCAGCCTAGGTGTTCAACAACCCATGAATGGATGAAGTAAATGTGGTATATATACATATATAGTGGAGTATGATTTAGCAACAAAGAAGAATGAAATTATGTCATCTGCAAGAAATGGGATGGAACTGGGTATTATCAAGTTGAGCAAGATAAGACAAGCTCAGAAAGACAAATATTGCATGTTTGTACTCATATGTAGAATCTTGGAGGGGGGAAACCAGCAGGAGAGGGGAGGGGAAAACAGAGGGTGATGGGGCAAATATGAATTTGTTTAAAGTACATTATATGCAAGTATGGAAATATCACAATGAAATTCCTTTGTACCATTACTTTATGCTAATAAAAATAAAATGAAATTTAAAAAGCACAGAAGGGAAAAAGAAATAAGTCCTTTGGGATCACACTAGGTCCAAATCTTGGCTGTGTGAACTTTGGCATGTGCCACTATGTTGCCATCTATTCACCAGAGATATATTAGTTCCTACCTAATAGGGCCATTTGATGATTACATCCATTAATATGTGCCAGAACAGTGCCCGGCTGTAGTGCAGGTACTTTTGGCCTTACTGCTGCTCTTAAGTGCTGTGGAAACTGGTCAATTCACAATAATCTCAGCACTCTAATTTTTAAAAATGTCATTCTGTATATATCCTCCCAGTTCTCTATATGAGTGCATACTTTCATGGATGCCATCGTGACTTATGGCATCTATTTTTTGCAGAAAAGTAGGAAACAATTTAGTTGCTTGAGAACAAATTTATATAATTCACTTAGTTTTATTTACTCAGATCAAACATTTCTTCCTTTTCTCACAAGAAAAAAAATTAATATTTGTTGATAACATGGTCTTCAAATTTTGGTAAGGAATTGAAATTCTTATTGGTAATGTTATGGTGACTTCTTTTAACTACATTTAGGTACATTTAGGTTCACACTTGGAATATGATTATTATTATACAGTGTCAAAATACCTGGTGAAGCCGAATGTGGTTCATTTGTTCATAGGAAACTTAGCTGATTGCTAATGCGTGTTTACTGACAGGTGTTTTGTGCTCTGTGGTCTTAGCATTGTAATTCCTCAATTCACTATATCCCATATGAAGGAAATTTCTGCTCTAGAAAATGTTTAACACTTTGATGGAAACAGTTTAAAAATATATGACACACATTTCTGCCATAGTAAAAAGAGTATACTTAAAATATCTTTTTCTTGGTGACTTTAAATCCTTATTGTAACATGAAATCACTGCTTCTGCTGTCTTCCCAGGCTAGTGGTTGCATGCCCCTTCACTAAATGGCACTTGCACCTGTGCTTTCAAGTTTTAAGCTACTTTTATCATTTCCTCTGCAACAACTACAGATATGATCTTATACTTCCAAGCTTTTTTGTTCTATGTATTAGGAATTGAAAAAACAAAACATGTCACAATTTTCTCTTAAATAGGCTTTGAGTGATGGTCCAAGAGCCTGTCTCTTTTATAAAATGAACTGACTTTGTGGGGGTCATTTTCTTCATGGGCCTCAGTTTTACAGCAATTGCAGTAAGTAGGGGCATTGGTATGTGTTATAATGCGAAAGAGGTGGTACCAAGGTACTTATTGTTAAGAAAGTCTATAAGAATAATGCACATGTATAAAATGAGGTTTTCATAAAAATTTTATTTTCATTTTCAAATAATTCAGTGCATTAGCAGTATAGTTAATGCCTCTGTGAGAGAAATCAACACACCAGTTCAGCCAATATCACTTTTACAGAGACATCTTGTTGGAAAACAATAAAACCACATTAAAATATTTGTCCACAGAGTTACTATACTGAGCACAAAATGTCAAAAAATGCTTGTTTGCCACACATTTTGAAATGCAAAGTCACACAGGCAGATGCAATTTTATACATATAAAGCACATGAAACTAGTTTTTAAAAACTAGATAATATTTCACTAACTGATTGATTTTAAACAGTTAGCTGAGCCTATACAGACCATCAGAACTGACTGAAATTCTGACAAGACAAGCATGCCTATTAAGAACCATGACAGTCAGTGGGTCTACAATGAGTAGGAATATTGGAAATCTGCACCCATGAAGAAGAGGCTCAAAGGATTAATTTGATCATGTTAAAGCCAATGGGACACTTTCTGAAGGATCAGTTCATTTTAATAGCCATCTGGGATACCACCAATGTGGAAGACACTTCCCCTGAGGCCAGTGCCTCAGGAATTTTCTTCTTAGGAGTCAGGCCAGGCTGTTCCTGATGGTTCTGGTTCTCTAATTACTTGAAGGGATCCTAGGCCAAACATGTGCCTCAGGGATTTGAATGACAAGTCAGGGCAAAACTCCAGCAATGAGGGCCCATCTCAGCTCATGCTGTTGCAACTGAGGTGGTCTCTATCTTCCCTCCCATGCATCCTGACCTATAATTTTCTCTTGGAAACTCAGTTGGATTTCAACAGGACCCATTTCTTCATAAAGGTCAATGGAATCCATTTGATTGAGCCATAATATCATGGCATAAGTTTCCAAGAAGAAGGGAGTCTTCATTTCTAATTGCTGCCTTCATATCCTATGTAGCCATGGCCTCCTAGAACTGTAAAACAGTGCTTTTTAGGAAGGGAAAGCAAAAATCCTGTGAAGTACAGCAAGCCAGCCTTGTGCAACATGCACACAAACACATATGTGCACACACAAATTCACACAGATGATGTGTTCTATCTGTGCATTATGGCTTGCCACAATGGTCCAGCTACATTGTGCTGTGAAACACTCACCACCCACACACACACACACATAAAGCATATATTGACAATTAAATTCCCATTGGTATACTGGTTACTCAATAAATATTTTTCATTACACTTACATATACAAAGTTTCTGTTTAAAATATGCATGATGATATCTGTTTTCCCAACAAGAGAAATGTTATAGAGTCACATCTTCATTTACAATATGTTGGGATTATCTTTCTGGTCCTTATATACAGGCTAATGGGAATGTTAAGAGCTACTTCAAATGACCACAAAAGATGTGAATGTGCCTCTTAGATACAAAGCAAACACACACACTAAAGACCAGACCGAAGACACTCCTGACAACTCTCAGGGGAATTTTGCATGCTTCAAGTTACTTACTGTAATACAGGTGAAGTCATTTGTTAAACTGCATTAGGTCCCAGAGGATATTATTTAAGAGGCCCTCTGTCCTCTTTGCCATTTGTTACTAGGGTAGGTAGAAGGACCCAGTGAACATGGAGTTTTCTTTGGAAACCCATCAATGTTTTCTGAGATTTCACTCCTGGTGGATAGATAGCATGGTCTAATACAGACTTACCAATGACTCTAAATTTCAGTATTTAAAAAGAGAGGGAGGAAGAAAGACAGAGAGATATGACATTGTAATCAAAGTATTTCTTCAGATAGTAAAAACAACACCCACCATAAAGAGGAAAAAGAAGAAGGAAAAAAAAAGATGATGAACCTTAAAATTCTTGACTGAAATATTCCTGGAAATTTCTTGCACGAAGATTTATATTTATTTTTATTTACAATGGTTATAGCAACATCCAAAGATGTTTACTATTACCAGGCTTCCATAATAAGTTCATTGAAAAAATTCTGAATGTTCTCACCTGCCTGTAACACTCCACTTGCTCCAAAATTGAGTAAAAAAAGATAAAAATACTGCTCCACAAAGGTATACAATAGAATAGATGAAATAAACACACTAATATTTATACTGCCATGTAATAATGCAGTTGTTATATTATCATGATTTTGTAATACAGCATGCGTTTCCAGGTGACATCTTTTAAATCAAGACAAATACATTTTTTACATTTATTATGATTAAAAGCATGAACAAGTATAGTTCATAAGATAACATGTACTTAAACTCTTCATTTGTTTAGAAAGAAAGAACACTAACAGGAAAGCAAAAGCCAGAGCAAGTGAGAGAGAGACATACAAGGGAAAACAACCATAGCACAGCCACAAAGACCACCACAAGAAAAGAATAGAAATGATACCAGTTTCTTCATTGGAGGATCCTAAAAATATGTCACTCATCTAATGAAATGTGCAAACGGGGAGAATTTTAGGTATCTTCTGACCCCAAGGGCCATTTCTGAGCATGGTATCTTTATGAGGATCACTTTCAATATATTAATTTTACTAAAGACAACTATATCATACAATTTTCAGAAACACTATGCTAGTGAAAATAGGGATAGAAACAGCAATTTGTAGAACTGAATAAATGTGAGGGATTTCATCTCAGAGATTTCTCTTTCTAAAATATCCAGACAGTAGAACCATCCAAGAAGAAAACAATTGAACAAATTGTCTTGAGACAGAGTCAATCTCATTTGTAATATTCCTGGATGAATATGATTGATTAGCAAGGATAGATTTGCACCAGATGATGTTAAATACATTTCTAGCTCTTTGTAGCCATGAAAACTGGTCCACTGCCTGGGGGTGGGGGGATGCAGAGACTCTATGTAAATATAATGCCAATTAAATTAGATTCAGATGTTACCATTTTACAATAGGGACAAATATTGCAGGAATACCATGAAAGAACAGACCCCCAAACCCTTCCATTGTGCTAGGCACAAAAACCCTGCAGAGGCAAATGACAGAAAGGCTGGGAAGAAAAAGCACGAAATGAATCTCCTTCCGGGTTAACATTTGACATAGACAGGGGCCCAGACAGAACATGGAAATATGTAAAGAAAATTTGGATTTTAGGGCAAGTTCTTCAACTTTTACATATACAAACCTCCATTGTCTGCTAAAGTTGTACAGGCTCAGGAGAAGGGATTCTTTGAGACCTTCTACACAAGCTGATTTATGACAAAAAGTTCTAGTAAACAATGTGCGTGTGTTTATGTGCAGTGAATGCTTTATTCTTTTAGAAAAATATAGTGTAGATTATACCTTCTTGTTAGTTACTTTAGTTTCCTTCATATTTGGTGAAAAAGATAATTGTTTGGTTGGGATGCTTATTTCTGAATGTCAGGAGATAGTCTGGTTTGGGTTCAGAGGCAGAACAAAAAGTTGTAGTTTTAACTAGAAACAAATGTTAACAAAAATTTAGATCCTTAATAACTAAAGTAAAAACCTTATGAACACCAATATCGAGATGGGGGAATTACAGGGTTTCCATAATATAAAAAAACCCACAGTAAATTTTGTATTATACCTCTCCACAGAGGCTTTGTAACTACTTTATTCAAGCTACACTGAGATGGTGGGGGTGATCTAAACAATGTACAATGTGTGCTTATTTGGAATTGTCACAATGAATCCCCTCTGTACTACAAATATATCCTAATTTAAAAAAGTTATAAAGAAACCTTTGAAATCAGAAACATTAAAAATAACAATAATAAACACATATCTTTTAAAAAGACCAATTGTGAGAGTTTTCTGAGTGCTTACCTCACTTCCATTTTACCTATGAGATATGGAGATGAAACCCCCATCACTGATCCATGTGTCCTGCCAGCTCCAGAGGGTTCCGTACTTTTCATCTATCTCCTAGTTAAAACCCATCTTTTCAGAATAGCCCATCCTTCAAGGGTATCATCACAAACTACTTATACTCATAGAAGACTGATTCATATTTCAAAACATGAAACAGTTTTAGTCATTGAAATGAGTATGGGTGGGAGTACATGCACATGAACAGATGTGCAAAATATAAACCTTCCTTGGCTCCATCCAGTAGTATGTTGGAGCTGGTTTTCCCAAGCTCACAAGAGATGATGGTATGCATCTGCTCCCAAGCCAGCGTTCACTGATGTCACAATTAGTAGCTTGACATCAACTACGGTAGGAGTATTTATACCATGGAATTCGCAAATGCTACAAGCAGGAGCTTTGTATTTGCTGGTTGTGAAACATTTTGTCAGCACACCACTCATTGCATGCTAGGCTGACCAAAGTTCTGGACATCAACACAGCCTATTGGAATTTTCCCAATTTTGCTTCCTGTCCAGGGATTCCTTCTCCCCCAATTTTATAAACCCTGCAGAAACACAGAAGTGTCTGAGCATCTGGGGTGCATTTGGTTATTGTCAGCACTTGGCCTCTACTCTCAGAAATACTTTTATTTTGTAGCCACGAAAGTGATACAGGACAAAACCAAATAGGTAAATCATTTAGAGTTCTCTCCAGATAAGGCAGCTGGCTTCTTGCTTTGGAGACTGGAGAACAAGGAGTCCCCCATAGGAACAAGTTATCCCCTGCTGAAAGCATCCACTGGGGCATTCTTCAGGACATTTCCCACAGCTGGTCTGCTTTCTGCTTATACCAGTTACTGCTGGCTGGCAGGCAGGCCTGGATTTGCTGCTGCAGCATCTTACCATGGGCCTACTAGCCTTCTTTGCTTCCCCCTCCATCCTCAAAGTCTGATACAAATCAAAGAGCCAACAAAATTGAGGTCACTGGCAAAAAAGTTTGAAATTTTGAATGATTTTTATTAAACACCATTAGTCTACACTGCACAGTTAATGAAACAGCAAAGCTCCAATCTCAGAAGAATGATTGACCATGGATCTGAAAAGCAGTTCTGTGTCACCTAACCCAATGAGAGCACTATGAATGAATCTTTAACATTTCATGTCAGAAGCAGGAAGGGGCATGAACTGCAATCTGGCCTCTAGAGGCTTCCCCACCCTCCTCCCCCCACCCACATCCCCCCTCTGCCCTCCCCACAATGCAATTTTCTTGTCAGAAGATTACAGAGAAATGTGATGCTCTTGGTAAAGAGGGCTTCTAGATTTGTGAGGAGGAGAATGGAAAGGGAACTTATACTTTCTCTTTTGCTGGAAATATCAGAAGGTAGGATTAATGTTTGAGACCAGCCTATCTGATCAGTCTCCTGCCAGGGTAAATGCTGATTATCAATACACAGATGCCATTTTTGTTGTTGGAGTTTGCTAACACCAAAGAGAAAATGAATCAGTTTAATTATGAGAATAAGGCTGTGCGAGTGGAAATGAGAAACAACAACAGCAACAACGAGAATGACGACGACAAAGAATTTAGTCTGCCAGTTGTTAACACAACACTGACAACTGGCTCAATATTTTCCCCCACAGAATTGAATTTGGGGGCACTGAATCCACCCATTTGCTTGATATTGTGTAGCTATCTTATGTGGCCACACATTTTTTTCTCAATGGGCATAGTGATGCTGCTCTAAGCAAGCAGTTCATTGCTTTACTGAGTAGTCCTACCCAGTGATCCAGTTTGGTTCTCCCACCTGCTAACTCATGCAGGTGAATTTTATCATGTCTGTTGAGAACTATATGAGGGCTTCACCCTCACAACTCAATCGAGTCTGCCTTCAAAAATGCTTTTCAACTTCAAACTCCAACTTCAACCTCCAGGATGCAAAATTGGAACAAAACAAAATCTGATTTAGATAACTTCAGGAAAGATATAATAGAACAAGGATCTTTCCAATGCAGACCAAGTCCAAGATATTTTGAGATATAATGTCCAAATGACAATCCATCCATTTGGAAGCTCAACAAAACACATTTTAGCCAATGGTTTCTAATTTTGCAACTTTTGACTGAAGACTTGGATCTTTACATTTCATTACATGGAAAATGTATGCATCCCAACCTCATGTCTTTTAAAAGTAGCAATAGCTAATCTGCTTTTCCATTTATGTCATCTGAATATAAAACTACTAGTATTTTCCAAATGACATTATTAAGTAATTAACAGTCTATGGGCTGGCTAACAACATGCTTACAGCTAAATTCTACCCCAAGGACCATACTAGTAAACTCTTTTAAAATTAACCCTACCTACCAAACTCAGACAGTAATGTGGCAAAACCACGAAAAAGTCCAAAACTAAATAAAAACACAAAACCAAGCCAACACCATAACACAAACTTGTCAGACTCTCTGTGGTTGGAGCTTGAGTGACAAATGAAGGCATAGTGGTGGCCCTACCTGGATCATGTTGCAGGGCTGACATTAATCCTTATACTTACTCAGATGGAGCTGTCTGTTACTCTGTCCATTACCCTACCTCCACATGTTTATTTAGACGTGTCTCACAAAGCCTCCATCAAGATCTAGAGGCATGATCTCTCAGTGCCATTCACATGTCTCTTATTCCTCCCACAAACTGGTATATTGAAGAGATTCACTTGACAAAACATCTCAATCCCTCAATCTCTCAAATAGCTGCACACCTATGATGCACATCACCATTTATAATGTGATGAATAGAGTGCCTAGAAAACAGCAACAATCCTTAATCATGAAATGGAAGATGTCTCATCTCCAGGGATAGAAAAGTAATTCATCCTCCATGTTTAATTGGTTTCTAAACTGCATTAAAATGGGCCTACTAAATAATCAGGTGGTGATCCAGAGCTCGGCTGTCAGATTTGATAATTGCACTGCTGACTTGGCACACACTTTACACTCAGCCACCAGAGATGGCAGAGAATCCTCTTGCCTCCCTGTTGTATGTAAGTAGATATAACAAGTTGTTGAAACTAGAGCTATAGCTCTTTCATCCATGAGGCAATATATTTATTTCTCTGGGAAATTGCCCCTAGCCTTTTAATTTCTAGTTTCTAGAGATTGAATTTCAAGAAGAATATATTCCTAAATCTATAATGGTTTAGGATCGTAGTCTTGATTTGACTTACAAGTCAAGCCAGTGGGCTTCTTATAAAATAATAGCCAGGTACTCTACCTGGTAGGCCATGGAAAACAGAGCACTTGAGTCACTGCAAAGTCATCTGCTTAATTTTGTATGTGAAACCTGATTTGGGTGTTGAGAGTCTTTCATACTTTCATTTTCCTCATTTAAGAGGCTCAGAAAAGATTCAGGTTTCATTTGTGTGTGTGTGTGTGTGTGTGTGTGTGTGCATGTGTGCATATGTTTCTGTGTGCATAAGCATTGCTGTTGAGACTGTAAACATAAAGCTCAACCACAGAGGGAGCATAAAAAGTGCAGGGTTCAGCTGCTGGGATGCTCCCATCAGGCATATTAACAACATGTCATTAGTAATTGGAGTACAACTTCCACAACCTTATTACACAACAAAGGGTCTTAAACAAAAGATGACTAGAGCAGAGCTCAAGTCTGACTCTTTTGCAACTGGGGATGTATCTAACCTTGACAATGAGAATGAAGAACGATCACCTGCTGTTCCCATCACAGACCTGCATGACTTGCTTTAGAAATCATACAAGCTTGCATTTTTCATGTGCATATCTATTATTTATCTGGTTATATCAGTGAGCAGAATTCAACAACTCAATAGATTAAAGGCTACATGGAATTATATGCCAGCAGGTAGTTACAAGTAACTAATGCATGGATAGTATTTACTACAGTGGGGGAATCTTCTGGTGGGCTGGAACACCAGTGATGATATTTACACGGTAATGTTAAGGGACATAAGATGAATGTAGATCATAAGGAGGGGAGATACTCATAACTGAGAAGGAAATGCTCCAAAGTAGGTGAACTGGTCTCAGTCTTCAGGGCTCTTTCAAAGCAAAGCACTTCAGAATGAAGCATTATCCCAAGACTCATTTTTAAAAAGTTAGCTACCACTTACAGAGTTTAGAGTTTTCTTTGGAGTTTTCATGAAAATGATTCATACTAGCATAAACTTTAATAGAATCAGTGATTGTATTTCATTCAAAAGTCAAAAAAATAAAAGGAAAGGAAAAAGATAAAAGAAAAATGAAAGTAGAAAAAAGTAACCCCATGAAATTCTTAAGAAATATGGATAATAATTGGAGAAGTCCAGCTTTTGAATCCACTAGAAATCAACTTGTATATTATTACTTCCAGGGAGTGTATACCTTGACTTCTGTTTCTATAGATATGAACAAAATACAACTTAGAAGTTCTGCCAGTTATGGATCTGCCTACTGACCGCAAAGGAGGCAGAGGTGTAACTTCCTTATGGGACATTTTCCAGACTTGTCTTATCTTCCAGCTCTAAGACGAGGGTAGCATTTTGGCTACTAAAGAGTGTATCCATCAAACTGCTCCTCAAAAGGACAGCTTTGCACAAAGAGAATCTCAGGTGAGGATTTCAGTTTCAAATCATGAAGCTCAAAAATATTTGTGCCAGCTGATGCCTAACACTGTTGAAGTAAGTGTTGCTCCACCTTGTCATCATTAAAATCATTTTTAAAAATAAGGAATCAGAAATGGGATGCTAACAAAAAGTCTTCTGCTTGTACGGCATAGCATAATTTCAAGAGCAACATTACTATGCCCTTTTCTCCCTTAATCCTCTTGATTTTATGATGTTGCTACAATATTGAACTAGTGGGTTTTGACAATGAAAATTCTCACCTGAAGATTTAGCCAGTGGGAACCACAAAAGTTTAACAATGAATTCGGACATACATTCTTTTCTGAACATAAGATTATAGTTTGGGGGATGGCTGTTGCTAAAAATGTTTGCAGGTCCCTTGCACGTAAATTCTCATATGGACGTAAGACCACTTGTTTAATTTCTCAGGAACCTGTCATCATTACATGTGCTTCCCATTCTTTGTTTTGGTAGTGTGGATTAAAAAAAATATGTAGGGACTATCATTCCATAAAGCACAAAAATATGGTGGGATCTGAGAAATGCATATCAAATACTGAAAAATAATGCAACATAACACTGCTCTCAAGTTGTAGTGTCCACTTAACAATGACTTCAGTTTTTCACAGATATCAAAAGAAGCATAAAAATAAACATAACCAAAGAGAACTTTCCCAAATGAGTGGAGTTCCACCAGTGACTGCCAGTGCACTGGTAGAGGTAGAGTGATGGGCCGTGAAGCTACAGATGGGAGAGTACCCACTACAACAAATGGGCATCGATGCGAAGCCAACACAGTCCCTGGCGAACGTAGCGGACGAGATTGGTCATGCTGCTGTGCTGGGTCAGGGGCCCCATCAATGTGTCCAGATCGCCAAAGAATTCTGAAAATCAGAACAGCTCTGTGTGAGGCCTTTAAATAATATCATGGAAATATACATTGGATTGATTGAGATGACACCATCACATAATATCACAATCATGTGGACACTGGAAAATTTTCCATTTGTTCTTCCATCCAATCATCCATCTATCCATCCATCCATTCATTCATCCATCCAACAAAACATCATAGAATATCTACTAGGAAATCAAAATTGCATATGTATATTAAGTGCTATTATGTTATTCTTTACTGAGCTCCAAATAACTCATCAGCATGAATAATGTTTATGTTATTGTGATTAATAAAATTTATTTCAATCTGCTTAATTCCTCATAAGTGTTTTATACCAATATATATTTTCTCAGACAGCATATTCTAAAATTATACTTCTGTGGAAATTTAATATACACACAATCAGTATACGTTATATATACAAATATATAATCTACTTCTCTACATATATATCAATTTACATATATTTACATACTTAAATATACACATGAATTATACATAAATGTATTTATTTTATACCTTATTATAAATATATGTTTTTATATATTATAAATTAATATTTAGAAAAGGGTCCTTATACACAAAAGGGGTCTATTTGATGTCTGATATCAAACCATTTTACATTCTATGTGCTATTAAATTGAAAATATTTTTTCCATTTATCTAAATGAATTGAGTTTACTGAATTTTCTTGGCATGGTATTGACAAAGCCACTGAATCTGATCAGCAATTAGAGCCATCAGAGATAAATAAATGTCTTGGAGGAATGTCAATTAGTAAGTCTTATCAGTTTCTAGGGATGGAAAATAGTATCTTTTACTTAACAAATTTCCCCATCCCTCTGACAGGAAGAAGGCCTAGCTGATTCCCTCTGGGTGACTTGGAGAAGGAGGGCAACCCTGAGGCTCCACTACTAAGTGGTATGACTGGAGTTTTACAATGTCCTTGTTAGGGAAGGGTGTATGTGGGAAAGAGTATACGATGTTGAAGAACTAACTAGGTGCCCCTTTGTCATGCTTGAATTGACTTGTCTGACACCTGGTTAGGAGAGGGTTCTCTGGAATCCTCTTTGTCAGCTCTCCACAGAGGAAGCAGGCTCAGTCATAAGGGAATCATCTTATGCTGATTGATGGTAAGAAATCTGGATCTGAAGTGGGAGTAGAACTGGAGACTGTCCTAAAATGCTCTCTTGCCTTCTTGGAAAGCAATTTCCATGCATGGGTTACATGTGCTTGATTGCTCAGCAGATGGTATTTCATTAAACAATGCCTTTATTATTCACGTTATATATAACATATGGGCTCCTTCTCTAGGTATCAACTTCATTTGATTATGTGATACTTTTTAACCTGTACTATGCAATAAAAGCAATTTCTGCTGATAAATTAGTAAACCACTTTTTGGCATCTAAAATATTTTCTTAAGTAACACAATACTGAGGAAAATGTTAAAGGACCTAGTTTTTATTGAATGAATGTGAGCCTCATATGAGGCAAGACATCCCCTGGGCATTCTGTGCAAAGCTTCCTGTAGCACTAACTAGATACCCAGGTCATTGTTTTAATGAATACTTCAAGGGAGTAGTGTACTCAGCTGGGGTAAAAAAGGAGCAGGGCTTCTGAGGATAGTCAACAGGGGCCAGAGGACAGCATATACCCTTTTAGCCTATTTTGGCACCAGAACTTTCTGCAATAAGCTATCTGCAGCTACATGGGTGGAAAGGCAGGAGGCAGATGGGACCTTCTACCGAGAGAGCCAATCTAACCCATCTCCATGGTGCAATTGCCTGGAAAAAAGTGCAAGTGCACAGTTGTCTACAGTGGGGCACAGAGTTCCTATCCAAAGAGAAGCTCCTCAGTTCTCTCATTTCTTAAATCTACACTAGCCAGATGGGAGAAGAATCTCCAAATCTAAGCAGACCAGAAATAATATGTGTGGTAAACTCAAGGCTATGAGTAGAAAATTCCAAGCTAGGTCCTTTCCCTAATTTACTGAAAAGCCCAATGACAGTACAACCAGGGCTGTATTCTCTCTCTGCTGGTAGAATGATGAAGTTGTTTTGATTCAATATCAGGTGGAGAATTTAGCACCTCCTTGACAGGCTGTACTAATGACAAGATTAGCACCTTAACATTAGCACAACCATCACATCACTTCCAGAAAGTTCTCCAGTTAATTTAGAAGGAATTGCTTTAACAGATTTTGAAAATGGATGCAAAAAATAAATCCATAAATATCAAATGGCTATCTAGTTACCAATACAAAATATGACACAATGGAGCCAGACAAACTAGACAAATCTTAAAATGCCTATGTCTTTGCAATTCTAGAACCCTTGGATAGATCTGGTTGTCTGGATCAGTTGTCTCTGGGTTTGCAGAAAGCCTGAAAAGCAGAGAAGGTAAAAACTGCTCTTTGTTTAGATAATTGAGTTCAGGATCTCACCAAAGGTCTCTGAGGACCTATTATTAATCTTGCTTTCTAAATGGGCAGTGTAGTCTATTGATTAAGAGTTGAGATTCTGGAATCAGATACTTCCACATTCAATTCCTGCTTTTAGCAAACATTAAGAAGTCTTTTATCAAGGGTAAGTTTTTTAATTTCATAGAAACTCAGTTTCTTCATCTATAAAATGGGGGTAAATTAGATAATAAATAACAAAGTTAACAGTGCAGTACCTGTGATACAGAAATTGGTAACCAATATATGTACATATTCCTAGGAGTCAGTATAAGTATATATCTGGGCTCAGGGTCAGTGTTTCAAATTATGGAATGTGTTTTGATAGCCAAAGAATCTTTCAGTTATACAGACAGATAATATAGATCAAGGAAGGATAACAATTATTTATAGGATTTCTATCATGCACCTAATATTTTATACTAGGTGTTTTACATATTTCATTCATCTCTATTACCCTTTTGGGTAGTTTCACCACCATCATTATTATATTCATTATAAGGATGGAAACAAGGAAGTAATTCACACATTTAAGTAACTTGCAAAGGTTTCCCAGATAGCGCGTGACCTGGCAGAATCCAATCTTAAATTAGTACAAAATCTACATCCTTCCTACTCCACTGGGACTGTTTTCCCACATGCTTAGCAGTATAGTAGCAAGGACAAGGGTCTGAGAAGACTGTGAATCATTCTATAATCGGGCACTGAAGACAACCACCCCATTACTGGCCAAAAATTTCTACTATTCTAGCCAGCTTATGACTTCTTTGCAGTCTGATTCTGAAAGTCCACATTTGTCCCCACCTTGACTGCAGTAGGACAGTCTGTAACTGCTATGCCAGAATCAGTCAAATCAATCAATGGCCGGGGCAAAAGTGCGGTCTTGTTTTTGCTTCCTACCTTTAGCATCTAAATGACAGCTAAGGTCAAAGATGGCAGAGTGAGGCACTGATGATTATTGACCTACTTTCTGGTGAAGCAGGGTCCTCTTTGCATTTGTTCTGCAGCAAACCTCATATGTTCCTATGAACAGGACCATGATCCTTCATTCTAGCTGTCTGCTTCAAGCTTTGCTCCTTGCTTCCAAATGCAAGCTACATCATCATGTATTCAACCAGAGTTGATGATTATAATGAAAGTAGATGACCGCAGCTGCACCTTGGCTCTTAAAACAATAAAGTTAACAGAAGCCAACACGATCTTAAATAATTTGCAAATCATTCTTTTTGCCTTTGCCTCTGCTTCTTGGTGTTGACCCTTGTCACTGAGTGAAATTCCAAAACAGTCAGTTACCAATACATCACAATCTGGATTAGTTAAAAGGCTTTACGGGAGAACAAAATTTCAGGCCTTTTTCAGTCTCTCAGCAAAAATAGGTCACTGTGTCAGCCTTGAGCTAACTTCTTGTCATCTTGAAAGCAGAGAGACTGAAGGATATTAGGCCACTAAGGACAACTCAAATACTTCAAAGCACAGTCAACTCCATCCCAATCTGTGAGCAATGGGTAGAGCAGATGAGCATACCTTTGTTTTCTCTTGTCAGTTTGTCTGCCATATCCCAGTGTTCGTAGCCCCGCAACACATTGCTAGTGATGTTGACATGACTAGCAGCCATGTGGTGAATGCGTTGGGGGATGGTGACTGGGCCGTTGTTACAGTTTCCCATTGCATTGATGGGAGAGACATTGTTGAGGGACACTGGGGATGGAGTGTTCCTAGAAAATGGAAGGAGACAGGCCTTGTTAGAGTAGGAATGAGTGACAGCAGGGCTATAGGCCTCTCTCATCACACTGGAATGTCCTCAGAATACCATTGGCAGAGCAAAATTTAGTGTGGTAAACATATGTGAAGCCTCAGTGGAGTGCAGCTTGTTCCCACATCCCAGTGGCTCTTCTCAGAGTATAACCTATATAACTTTAGGCAACAAAATAGCTTTCTCCAGAGGCTCTGGTGTAGAAAGAGCTTATCACCACTGCAGACTTGCTTCAGCTGACTAACCTACCCCAGGATGCAGTGCTAGGCTGTGGAATGAGCATCCTTTCTCATTTTCTAACCTGAAACACGGAAGTCCTCACTGCCTCTGACGACCAGAGGGCGCACTGCTGTTTTCGTTTTAAAATACCAGAGAGCTGGGTGAATCTGTCTCTGACATTCATTCTACTTACAAATGTAGCCCTTACTTTGAATTTATATGACAACTGTTGCAATGTTTCAGAGAAAGGAGCAGCGCAGAGCTGTGATGATTTCTCTACTTGCTGCCAGAATGGCTACTGGCAGTTACAGAACACTTGATGTGCAATATTGGCCTACCATCAAAGTGTTTTGTGGAAGCTGCAATGACAGTTTGTTCCAAATACAGTTACCACTGTCTTAAAAGCCCCCCAAGGAGCTGTATTAAGAAAGGTGGAAAAAAGTAGAATTATGACTATCTCTTTAGGATTGTTTAAGACATGCTACAGAGATGGCTGTTAATTGGTGACTGTTCACTTGCATGCTGGTTTGTAAAGAGAAGTCTTTGGAGTTCCTACTTTGGGTAGTACCAGAGTTTGGTTTGATTTTCATTCAATTCTTGAATATCACTAACAAGATGTTACCTGCTGGCTGCACACAGCATGGAGGTAATTTTTCTTCCCGGGTCTGGGCTTAGGTTGGTCTGCTGTGAGGTTTTCTGGGACAGCCCTGAATATATGAGTGGATTCCTGTGCACAGGAGGAAGGGCTGTTTGCTCCACGGCTTGCCTATCCTCTTTCAGTCATACTTTAAACAACATTTTAGGCAAAGCCAGTTTATCAGGACAGAACATTTTGTGGGAGTAAAAGAAATGGGGAGCTGGGGGTGGTGATGTGTGCCTGTAATCCCAGCTACTTGGGAGGCTGAGGCAAAAAGATACTAGGAGGTAAGAGTTCGAGGCCAGCCTGGGTAATGCCATGAGACTTTGTCTGTAAAAAAAAAATAAAAAACTAAATTAATAAATAAGCAATAGAAATGAGGGAAAGCTCTGTTTGGGACTCTGAGAGTCTGTATGTTTGAAGGCATCTCCTCTACAACCTAGCATATCATCAAGGAGCCTGGTCTCATCTCCCACCCCAACCCCTTACCAGTTGCTGATGTTGGCAACTCTTTATTTGCAGGGTGGCTGTGTTTCTTAGAGTCTACACCTGCTCACAGAATGGATGAACACTCTGTCAGGCAGCACATGCATTTGATTTGGGGGAATAGAAATCAAACGTGCTGAAATGCTGAAGTGCTACTGACTAGCTCTGGGAGCAGTAGGAGCAATTTTGGCTGAAATTCTCTCCTCCAGACTCACATAGACTGTGCCCATAGCCACATGTGACATTTATAGTATTCCTGCCAATAGGGTATATCTTCTGGTATGTTCTGGTCACATTTGCTCTGTTATTTTGTGGTTTAAGAGCATGTGAGTTTTCCTCATATGCTTATGATTTTTGGGATAGTTTCTTGCTTCTTGACAGAACAATTTATTCTCAAGGCAGGAGTGGGTTGGGAAGATGTCCAAGCTAAAGGTATGTAGCACACAAAGGTTAGCTAATGACAAAAAAGCAGTAGGAGCTGTATTTCTTTGCTGTAATAGGTTGAAAGTGCTATTTTCTAGTACTTTTTCCCTAGTGATGGTCATTAAGTCTTAAATGTCAATTTATGATAAAAAGGAATATGTTCTCATTTGTAATCTCCAGAGAAAATGACAAAGCTGTTAGGTGACACAAATGTTAGAAACGGGACTGTGTGGTGCTGGAACCCCAAGAGACTTGGATTCTAATCCCAAACCCTGCCACAAAATTGCTATGTGTCTGTGTGTATGTCCCTTTCCCTTTTTGAGCCTTGCTTTCCTATATGGAAATAAAAGATTGAATTCAATGCTTTCCAATCATGTCTGTAACAGACAAGGAAAAAACAACCCTGTTTCATTACCTCATACATCTTGAAAAGCCCATTTTTCTCTCAGATATGGAAGCTAAAAAAATTTTCTTTCATAGAAAGTGAGAATAGAATCTTGGCCACTATAGGCTAGGAAAGGGTTAGAGGGAGAGGGATAGATGGAAGTTGGATAGCATACATAAAATGTAAATAGATAGAAAGTACCAATTCTAGTGTTCTATAGCATACACTATAGCACACTTCATAATAACCTATTATTTATTTTATAAAGACTTAGAAGAGTTTGAAGTTTTCCAGCAGAAAGAAGTTATGTATGTTTAAGGAACTGAAATGCTTATTACTGATTTGACCATTACGCATTGTATGCATGTATCGAATTATCACACTGTACCTCACAAATATGTCCAATTAGTACATGCCAATTTACAAAAGTGCTTTTCATTTATTACACTGAAATGTCATTGAGAGGCTTTCTTTTCATTTCAGTCCTTACTTTCTTTCTTTAATTAGTCAATAATGGAGGCAAGAAGAGCAAGGTTAGGGAATCTGTTGTGGCCCGTTACTGTTCTTATACTAAGATCTATGATCTGATGCTCAAATGAGCAAGTCTACATACCACATTGTACTAATGAAATGAAAAAATTAAATGTGCCTAAGAAATCATGACTGTGGGAAAGATAGAGGGTTGATGCAGACCTCATACATCTTTGTGTTCTCTCCAATCCAACCTGGCCCTCACCAGTACTCTTTCTGTGTGTCTATTCACAGGTCTTGTTCTTTGCTCCATACTTCCAATGCATATGCCAATGAGTATGCACACATGATCATATGCTTCCTATAATTTCCACCCCTACCATCTTGGTCCAACCCACCATCCTTCTCAATTCACTTACCTCATAGCCACCCTTGGCCCCTTGTTCTTCCTTGAACTCATGTGGCATATCTCCCACTTCTTTCCGCTTGGAATTCATATCCCCCAGATACTTGCATGGTTTGCTCCACTGTCATACTTCTCTAACAGGCTTATTGAAGGCTCTATCATTGCCTCTTTTCCTCTCCCCAGAAGCCTATCTGTCCTCTTTCTTTTTTTCAATTTCCTCCATGACACTAACCATCATCTAGCATATCATGTATTTTTAATTTCCTTTTCCCCAACAGAACATAACCCCAATGGAGGCAGGAATTTTTGTCTATTCTGTTCTGTGTTGTACTGTAGCAGCTAGAACAGTGACAGGTACATAATATGTACTCAGTGAACAAATGGATGACTTGCCTCTATTCCTTATTTAGTATCCAGTATATATGAAGTGCTCATTAAGGTTGAAGGAGAACAACCTATATAACACGAGGATGAAGATTTGTTTGTAAAGGGCCTGGCAGTGTATCTCATACATAGTAGACACTCTGTAAATATTTGGTGAATGAAAGGATGAATGCCCTCTCAGCTTAAAAGAACACAGTTTAACAGAGGAGCAAAATCCATTTTAGGGTATGTGCAAATAGAGAAGTATACACCAGGAGCTGTAGGAGCTCTGGGCACAAGAAAGCTTATTGCTTTCCAGCTTTAAAAGGTAACCATGTCAACAGTAACTGTGGCAGCAGCTATACCACAACTTGTTGGCCAGCCACTGTGTACCAAGCAAGCTCTCAGGCCTTCATCAACATTATGTCTAAGCCTCCTGATAACTCTGCAAGGAAATCCCTACTGCCACTGTTTCACAGACAACAATATGGCCTCAGAGAAGCAGCTCAGTTCCTTTAAAAAGGCCACACAGAAAATTCCACAAAGAGCCAGAGTTTGACAGAGATCTGTTTCTCTTCAATCCCCTTTTCCTTCCATTCTACCCTGCAACTTTGAAGTCTTCCTAATCACTCAAAGATCTCAACTGACTTGTGTCCAGTCCACTTTCATCCTCATCTTTGTGTCCACATTGGTTTATTTCTAGTTCTCTCCCCAAGTTCAAAGGTATGTCATCTATGTTCATACCAGCACAGTACTCATAAGTTACTTGATCTGGATGGTCCCTCTGATGACCACTAGACTCTTGCATTCATTGGACTGGCCGGTGTCTCAAACAAGTGGAGATATCTCCTCTTCTAACTGCTTCAACAGTGCACCCACATTTACCTGTGTACTGAAACAGCTTTTCTGAAGTCCTCCAATGGCCTCCTTCTCTCAAAATGCAGTTGCCTTCTTAGCCCTATTTATTTTTGTTATCTCTCTATGATACTTGGTATTGCTGTACAGTCCTTTTAAACTGTCCACAACATGGCTTTCAGAACTGTATGACAGATCTACAAATTTGCCCCACTTCTTGTTCTTGTATGGCCTATGAGCTATTGATGGTTGGAAAAGATGAACATGTGCAATAGATTTGATGAGAAAGAGCACTAAATTTGAACTCTAATTAAACCAATTAAAAATATTATTTCAATAAAGAATTCCCTTTACTGTGCATTAGTAAACTTATTTTTCAAAAATAAGTAAAAATACTTATCTATTTTATATTTAGAATTTCATCAGTAAAATATTGTGGAATTTTTGTCTCTCAATTTAAATATATATATATATATATATATATATATATATATATATACATATATATATATATAAATCTTGGTTGTGCCTTTGGGACCACAAAGCACAAATTATGTAGCATGTAGCCATTTATAGAAAGTTTGCTGACCCCTGCCCTATACCAAGATTTTTCTTCTCCTTCTTCCCACTGCTTTTTTTGGACTTTCTTCCCCTAGGCCCAGTGGAAACTAGTTCCTGAGGGTCTATTCTCAACTCTTTGCTTATCTCTCCATATATTCCCCCGTGGAGCCCTCATTCATGAATAAGGTAGTCAGACCCATTTTTGGGTAATTGATATCCCAATCACCAGCCAGTTAAGGAGGGTTTGAAGTCAAGGGATGCTGCCCCTATAAGGTGCTGTTGGAGGTCCTTGTTGGGGCCCATCATCCTATTTCACTGGGAAGCCAGGCCATGGTCTTGCTTAGAGACAACAAGCCCTCTGGCAATACAGGAAGGCCCAAACTTCCTCCAGTGCTTCCAAAGCACTTTTGTTTATATCTGTCATCTTCTTCCACTGAACTGTATTTTTCTATGGTGCATGAACCACATGTAATTCATCTCTGAGTCCCTATCCCCTCATACAGGGCCAGGAGCAGATGTGCCTGAAGCATTTGCTAAATGAACAGGATGTAACCCCTGGGTGACATTTGGAGTTGCCTGATTCAAAAGCTGAACAGCCTACCAAAGGGAGTGTTCTTTCTTCAGACAGAAGCTGCTTGGAAATAATTTTATGGGGCTTTTAATGTAACTTCAGAAGCTTAGGATGTGTTTGAGTTCTTTCGTTTCAGAATTAAAAAAATTTTTCCCAGTGATCCTTTAATAGCTGCTTACCTGACCTTGCCCTTAGTTCATTCTGTGTTCAGACAGAATGAGCCTTTCTCCGGGCTTTTCAATGGTTATATTTATTTTCTGGACTTCCAGAGAGAAGCGTTTTTTCCTTTTGTTCATCAATATAAGAGTAAGACCTAATTCAACAATTTAAACAGTGCTTCCTTTCAATACAGTAATTGAGTTAATGTATAGTTTTTAATGGATCTGTTCCCTCATGCTGAATGTTTTTATGATCTCAAAGTAGAGTTCACTGTCTCACTGCATTTGGAGTATGCTTTGTAGATATTTATAAAGTGGCAGTGGAAACTATTTTACTCTTGAAGAAAGTGTTTTGATCAGAGATGCAAGAATTTTGAGCTGATGAAAATTTGAAAAAGCAGCCTGGAGTCATAAAACAGGCTCTTTGTGAACTTATATTGTCTATAAACATCTAATTTCTCTTCTCACTACTGGTGGGAAATGGGCTTGGAGGTTTTGGTATCAGAGGTGATATGAATGTTCAGGCAAGTTAGCCAAGGCATGGCAAGTTTGTGATGGAGACACTAATGGGATCCAAAATTGCCCTCTGTAGCAACATTTCTTCAGTGGGTCTCAGAAGGCATCTTTATTTTTATTATTTTAGCAAGGGTTTATTTTTGCAAAACAGGATAAAGTAGAGAGAAATGGGGGGGGGTGTGAGAGAGAAGAAGAAACATTTCCTGTTCCCCATGCAGGAAATGGGAGCAAAGACTCAAGCCCCTTCATTTTAGAGGTAGTAAAACAAACCTGGAGAAAAAGAGCCCACTTATCTTATCCTGTGGGCTAAGGGCAACCTCAGGTCCAGATTAATGATTTCCTCCTGGTCCACTGCAGTGTTGTGAAGCCTAGTCAAGGCCCCCAGCAGTCTGTGGGCCTGGGTGAGTTCACGGAGTCTTGGATTGGCATACATGCTTTTATTTTTTAGGTCAGGGTATTTTAGTATTAATATAAAAATCACCATGAAGGCTCAGATAATTGACTGACTAAGTGTATTCAAATTTTCACCTCTATTATGCCTTTGGTTTTATTAAACATCACTTACCATACATATATCAATGAATATTTCATTGGCCTTTCATTACTGAGTGAATCATTGACAAATCACTGCAGTGGAATTAACTTTACCCTGCCTCCCTGAAATGACATGGTGCTTGCCATCTCATTAGCAGATATTTTTATGGCCATAATTTGGTTTAAAGATCAAATAGTGAAAGAATGTGGAGCCACATCTGTTTAAATTTTTCTATCTTGCCATCAGCTGAAACCTGCCTAGAATTCTGTGTGCACAGAAATGACTATAGTTTTGGATTTGATCTTCACTCCCAAATTGTCAATGTAAAATATCTGTGGCCTATTCAATCACTCATTTTTATGAAAAAACAATTTTTATAAAATACTTACTTTCCATTGCCTACCCATGGAGATGGTATCTGAGCGACTTTTGAAGCATTTTGCTAAAAGAAAGAGAGAGAGGGAAATAAGGACATCTATTTTGTGTTTTATTAATTCAGAAACAGATGGAAGTGTGATTTAGAGTACATTAATATTGATTGCGGCATTTTGGGATGTAGAGCTGGGATGTATGTGCACGTCAGCACACCACGACGCACACTCGATGAAAATAGCTGGTTAGGATAATTAGTGGGCTCCAATCAGGACCATGAAAGTCACTTGATGAAAGATCTTATATACTAAAAGGCCCAGTGAAATCAGACTCGGTTCTCCAAGAAGTGGTTTAATTATGCTCATCTGAAATTTATTCTGCAAAACAAGCTCTTCAAAGTACAAGTAAGCTTTTCACCTTTAGCTCCAGTTTGTTGCAAACTTTTCCCCTGGGATACAGGTAAAGCTGTAATTTCTAATATCCCAGGAATTTGTCAGACCAAGGAATGTTTTTTATTTTTTTTTGCCTGTGTGTTTGTTTGTTTTCAGTAATCATCTTGATTTGCTATCTTTACATGCAACTTTCATGGCAAATGATCTTCCCTGTTTAGCAATGCATCTGGTCCAGGGCTGAACCACAATGGAAGATGGAATGCTAAACATCCTTTCATTCCTCTGATGGAACTGGGCTAGTTTAAAGAATTGGCTTCCTGTATTTTCATGGCCACACCCCTGTGAATCATAGAGAAAGCTGACATTCAGCATTACCAGTAAAGGACACGGATCAGGTTCAGCCTTGCCAGGCTGGAGTTCAAGCAGCACAGATGGTCAGGACACCTGTGGCATTGAGCCTGAGTCAGGTTTTTTTGGCAGTTATGGCCCAGCTGATGCTCTTTTACTTCCTTTTGGCCTCCAGTCTGGCCCCCTTTGCGAAAGGGATGTTAGAGGGAGACTCAGCACTTTCATGGGGACCAATAAGAATGCAATGCTTTTCTGGAGTCATGGAAACCCAGACCTAATGTGCATTCTGCAGACTCAATTTTTAACCTTTAAGAAACTCAACACACTCACAGATGAATGAGTTATTTAGCATCCGTGTGGTATTGTCCTGAAAGCTACCCAGTACATGCCACTGGTCACAGATACTCGATGCAAAACAAGCAACTTCAGTATCACATGGGATCTTGTTAGAAACGGACATTCTCAGGCTCTGCCTAGATCACATACTGTGGAGATGGGACACAGCCTTTTGGTTTCACAGGTCTTCTAAGAGATTCTGATGCCCAGTGAAGTGCAAGAAGCATCTTTCTACAGCATAGATTGAGAGGGTAGATATATGAAAGGATTGGGAGTGCTATTGCATGTGACTCCCTTTCATACCATATCAGTACAAGCTTTATGGCATCATGCCCATACCACATAACAGCTGGAGATATTGCTCTTTTTTCCAGCTGGGTCACAGTGTTGTTATACAGTTGTGCATTACTACCATCTGGATATTTGATATAAGGTCATAAGTTGATTCATTTCAAACAACTGTTTTGGCACAACTTAGCCAAGAAGTCTTATGCATTATCTTTTGTGATAAGGCCAACAGAAGGGAACAGTGTAACCTCCCAACTCTAAATTATGGCTAGTGCTGGCATGAAGAAGCAGGATTGGAAAGTAGTGGCCAAGCCTAGCTACAGGCTCCTGCTTGCAATTTTTATCTGGGCTCATTCCCAAATATTGGCATTTCAGATGAGATCAGGGTGGTATGGCTGTGGACAATATTGGCATGTCATTGTGTCTTTTTATTTTTATTTTTGCTTATCAATTAAAAATGCCAGCTTTCTATATGATGGCTTTATTTTTCTGTCTATTTGTTTGTTTTGGCAACTGAGGCAATTGATTGTCTGAAATTATAGCTGCTGAACTCTGAGACTCTCCACAGCCAAAAGACTTTTAGGGATGTAAATGTCTACTTTGAGTCACAGCGGCCACAGTGACTTCTCTCATTGCTGAAGAATTCCTGAGCCACCTCTTATTTAACAAGAGATTAGTCAATACCTACAGCCACAAGTTGCGCCCACCTTATAGGCAGGGAGAAGGAAACACCCCTCTGACTACAGAAGCTGCCAAAGACATACGGTTAGTCCACTAAATGGTCAGGAATTGCACTACTGTACCTTTTCACCTTGGAATCAAGTCAGATGCAAGCTCTCTGCTGAGCCCCAAAGAAGGAATGGAAGGGCCATGGCTAGTAAGGATGAGAGATGTTATGCCTTTGGCAACAACAATGTTATCATGGTCTTTTGACATTTGATAACATGCCTGCCATATTTCATTAGGGACTTTATCATGCTGTACCTATAAATTATACAAAATAATGATTACCTTAAAGTATTCCATCAGTGATCTGGAATACTTCATAGCATGGTCCTTCTTCAGTTTAAACATTCTCAAGTACAGAAGTGATAAACACCGGTAGCTGTGGTGATAAGGAGAGGATTATGTTAACGTAGTACCTAATGAGACCCATAAGCAATAAAAATACTAATTCATATTTTGCAGTTACTTGCCTATGTTTAGATTGAGTAACATAAGTAAATAAAGAAAAATTCTAAAAAGGAAGAGGAAGTATTAAAATACTCATTTTGATTAGGAGAGTAAGTGTTCAGTCAGTGACTGAAAAAAATCCATTAGTTAACCTTTATCAGTTCAATGGAAAACAAGAATAATGATCTGGCATAAGCAGTTTAAATTGATCTGGAGTTTTCACATCCTTCTGTGGGATTTTAGCTGTTTCCTTGTAGCCTCCATGTACTCACCATAATACTGCTAGCTTTTTGTCTCCATCTGAAGCCAAGGGACTTGCAAAGTTCTTCAGCCTCATTGCATACCTTTGAAGAGAAAAGAAAAACTCAAGTGGAATCTGGGTTAACCTTCACGAATTCCCAAGTAGATGCTGTTCTGATGGTGTGAGTGAGTTAGTCCCACTTTTGCTTAAAGCAGGAAGACTGACTGGTGCTTTCGTGAAAACATGTACAAGTGATGATCAACACAGCATAACAGGACTGATGGAACATCTAGAATTGAGCTCTGAAGAAGCCAGCTGAATCATGAGCTCATTTCCTAGAACAATGTGTTGGGGAATTTATGTGAGTGTGTGTGTGAATCTGTGTGTGTGTGCGCAAATGCAGGCAAAATGTAGTTTCTAAGAACACTCTAGCTGAGCAACATTAGTTTTCAATGAGAGGTGGACAAAAATGTCAGCCTTAGTTCATTTTATGATAGATGAGATTTAATAATAATAATAATAATAATAATAATAATAAAATAATACAGCTGGCCTGGCAGTGGGAGACCTCAATCACCAAGTTAGGAGATCTTTTCTAATGGCTCAGGTTTTGAATATATTCTTATAGAAAGTGGTTGTGTTATTTTTTTGTTTGTGTTCTTTGAAGAAAGATTGATTTCACAGCATTTGAAGGTCTAAACATCCTTAATTTATGGTTCTTGTATATTTTGTCTTTCCATTCTCTTTAATTGTTACTGTTCCATACTGGGGTGATAAAAGTTTGAATAGTTCCCATTTTTTTTCCATTCTAGGTGAGTACATTCCATTCTGGGCATTTAGACTCTTGAAAATCAATTCATTGCATAAAATTCTTGTCTGAGCTTTAATGCATCTTCACAGGTACTTGTGATAGAATAAGTAATGGAGTTCATTGTGGCAGAAGACAGTTTGAAGAGCTGAAGAGCATATACAGGCAGCCTGGGCCAGTTCTCATTTACAAGAAAGCAATGGGAGAGTCTGCACTGCTGCTGTGCTTGCCTGCCAAATACCTTTCTTTTTCCTTCCTTCCTTCCCTTCCCTTCCCCTCCCCTCCCCTCTCCTCCCCTCCCTTCCCCTTCCTTCCTTCCTTCCTTCCTTCCTTCCTTCCTTCCTTCCTTCCTTCCTTCCTTCCTTCCTTCCTTCCTTCTCTCTCTCTCTCTCTGTCTTTTGTGGTACTGGAATCTGAACTCAGAGCCTTGCACTTGCTAGGCAAACTCTCAGCCACTTGAGCCTTCTTTGCTTTAGGTTATGCTTTAGACAGGGTTTCACTTTTTCCCTGGGATGGCGTGGGACCGCTGTCCTCCTACCTATGCCTCCCTTGCAGCTGGGATTAAGGAATGAAGCTTATTTGTTGAGATGGGGGTCTCATGAACTTTTTGCCCAGGCTGACCTCAAACTGTGATCCTCCCCATCTCTACCTCCTGAGTAGTTGAGATAACAGGTATGCACCACTGCACCTGGCCTTCAAGGCTTCATTTTCAATAGCTTCCTCAGAGCACAGAGGACATCAGGCTTACCCTCCTACCAGAGACTTGGGGCCTCCTTAGCATTCTATCCACCCTGCTCTCTCAGTTACTGCTCCAGTTTTGTTGAGTGAATGTTTTCCAATGAAGGGATTTGCAGACTTGATGTGGGTGTTTTCTATTGTTGCAATATTAAGCAAAAGGATTTTTATTATATAATCTAACTTTCTTTTCCATTGCATCCCTGAAATGTCAACCTCTTGTGATGTCCCTTGTTTTCACAGATACATTTCTATTACATATTCTCAAGGCTCAGGGCAACTATAATTACTTGAATGAAGAAAATGGTGCTCACCCTCTGTAGCTGGCATACTGTCAGAGAGGGGGAAATAAAAATCTCTTTAACATAACATTGCACTACTAACACTATGTTCATATAATACTTACCCTCTAACTGCAACCACATTTGAAGTGGCTTGATGGTAGTGTTTCAATTGTTTAAATGGACCAGAAGAACTGATTTGCTTTAATTCATTTTATTCCCAACTGAAATTACTCTCATTGAAAAATCACACAAACATGCAGTTTACAGAAAATATAAAATATAAAAATACACAGAAGACACACAAACAAATACACGTAAAGCTGTTAACATTTGGAAAAAAAACTGGTGACATCTGAATGAAGTCCATGGATTATGTCAATGTCAATGTCTTGGCTGTGTTACTACACCATAGTTATGCAGGATGTTATCATTGTGGGAAATTGGGTGAAGGTGGTACACAGGAACTTTCTGTATTAGTGCCTACAACTGCACATGAATCTACAATTACTTCAAAATAAAGTTTAAAAATATCAACTTTAAAGTGAATGGCAACAAATTATCTATTGACTTTTATCAGGATCTATTGAACTATATGTCCGTGAGGAGTAAAATACCATATAATGAAAAACAAATCATGCTTATAATAAAAGAACTATTTTGTAAATAATTAAGGAAAAGAAATATTTTCTACGGAAATAAATATTACTTAATAATTCACTTTACACTTTCACTACAAAATGAAAATTGGTATTTTGCTCTTATTTTTTAAGATGACATGTGCTTTCCTTAGTAAATTTAATTAAGAGACTGGGGGCATGGCTCAAGTGGTAGAGCACCTGCCTAGCAAGCCTGAGGCCCTGAGTTCAAATGCCAGTACTCTCCAAAAAATCAAGAAAAAACTTAATAAGAAAAAATATACACAGAGAGGGAAAACACCCATAATCTTCCCCCATTACAGCTGTGATCTCAGTTTCTTTCCAATTTGATCCAGATGCATATACTTTAACATACTCATAACTGTAGTGTGCATATAATTCTGCAACTTGATTTTACTTTTTATTTTACAGTGCTTGGATCAAGCCCAGGGTCTCCCACATGCTAGACAAGTGTCTACCACTGAGCTATACCCTATGCCTTGATTTTACTTTAACATCATCTTATAAACATTTTAATGTAGCTGGTTTAGTCTTCATCATTATTGTATTTCAGTTGCAAAGTATTGTCGAGTATTCTATGATGTGATTGATTCATCTATCATTGGTTATTTGGTTTGCTTCTAATTGTGTGCCATTCTATGCAATGCCAAACTGAACACTATGCAGATAACTAATGCTTTACTATTGCAATTCTTTTCTTCAATAGAGGAAATTCAAACATGCAGAAGTTGAAGTACTAGGTCCCACATAACTAGCTTGTTATGTGGCTTTTATTACACAATGCCAAATTGCCCTCAATTTCCAATGATCAATTTCTATTCCTGTCAGCAGTGTAGGAGGAGCCTAGTTTACTACCATTTTTCTTTTTGCTAATGTGACATATTAACATCGTTACATTTTCTTGTTAATGTAACATATGCCTTATTTATTTTGCATTTTTAATGAGTGGAGAAAATGAATTTTTTCCATATTTGTTCACTGTTTCCCCTCAATTTTTAATCACTATAATTTTTGTCAGCATGCTCATCTTATGCAATTTTGAAAATTGCATTTATCCTTGAGTAGACACTAGGAAATCAACTTCCCCTTGAAAGCTACAAAATGGTGGTAGTGGTGGCAGCTTCCACCTTGCAGCAAGTAAGCGGAAAAGAAATACTTTCCACTATTCTCTATGTCTCCAAGCAGCATCAAGAAAGATGACTGGCTCAAACAATGTATACACATGTGAATAAATGAATAAAAAATTTTAAAAAATAAAGTGAACAAAAATTTTTAAAAAGAGAGAGAAGATAACCACCTGACCAGGCAGGCAAGGATGAGGCTCTAATTAAACTTCAGATTTTTGAAATGGTTCTCTTCCTTATATTTTTGGAGTACTTTCTTGGGAAAATGTGCATGGTTAATCTTCCTAAAGTCTGTCTGAAGTCTTAGGTACAAATACACTCAGATTTCTAACAGTTTATGCAGATACAGACATGGTAATAAAAAACAAACCTGGCATTATTAATTAATTGAGATAGATGGGACAGGACATAGGGCCTATTGAGTAAAGAACTCACTTAATCAAAAGTGGTTGTTTAGGGTTTGGAGATATATCTGAGTGGTAGAGCACTTGGTTGGCAAGCACAAGGCCCTGGGTTTGATTCCTAGTGCCAAAATAAGTGATTATTTAGTCCATCCAGTGAACGATGGTGTTTCTCGCTATTCCAGGATGGATTAAATTCTTTTATTAATATTTTCAAATCACTGAAAAACATCAGAGTGGAGATTTCTTCTTCTCCTACTCCATCTTTCTCTTCTTTTAGGATTTTTTTTTAATTTCCCACAAATTCTACTACACAAAGACCAATAGACTAGAAAAATTCATTTAAAACATAAATAAAACCAGTAACATGTACAGTTAATATACCCTCTTCTATTCTCATTCTCTCTCCTTTACCCCACTCCCCACCACCACCCTGTTAATTTTCTTATTCCAGATACATGGAAATTCTACTACATACCTGCAGCCTTAAACGACAACTTTAAGCTGGAATGATGTCCCTTCCCTTCCTAATAACTAAGATAGAAATTCTTAGGAAACATGGCTTGTAATAGAACTACTGAGAGCACCACTTTGTTTTGAATAATAAAACTACCTTTGAAAATACAAGTTAATATCAAATAGCAAAATAATTATATTTTACTTAACCTGCTACATTTCCATTTTAATTTTATGAATATTGCAAATTATAAGACTTACATTATAACCTCTGAAGGGATAATTTATAAAACAGTGTCCATGAATTGTAAATTTTCCAAGGCATTAATAAAATGGCAAGAACTAATTATGATGACTTCTAAGAAGATGTCTCAGACACAACATTAATATGAGGAAATGACATTTAAAAAAACATAGCAGCTTTTAATTCTGGCTGCAGTGAGCTTAGAGAGATGACTGTAGAAGGACCATTCACCTGAGGAGCTCCACAGTCTCGGAATACATGGTGTACGGGGACTTTGCTTCCAGGGGGTCACGTTCCATGGCATTGCCACATTCGGTGAAGGAGAGGGCAGCATCGGCATAATTCACAGCTTTGCCAAATTTCTCAAACTGAAACAGGAAGATGACTTGTCAGCATGATGCTCTCTTTTCTCCTTTATATGAATGCATGGCTCAAAACTGAGGGTAATTTGGTCCCTACCCCAGGGAATATTTGTCAAAATGTCTGGAGATACTTTAGATTGTCACCACTGGGGAGAGGGGGCACCCACTAGGAAGAGGCCAGAGAAACTGGTAAGAATTCTGCAATGCACAGAACAGCCCTTGCCATAGAGAATTAGTTGGTCCAGATGCCAAAGGTGCCCTGGCTAAGAAGCCCTGATATGGAGAGAGGACCATTCATGCATTGGTACCAATGATAAAGGAGCTGATTTAAGATTCTATTGTCATGACACAGAGGCTGACCAGAAGAGGAAAATGCAGCAGAGGAACCACATTTGAGTTTTTAGCATTGCTGTTGCTATTATCACCCTCTTCTTGGTAATCCAGATTCCAAATCAGAGCCTTGACTAGTTTCTAATCACTTAATTTACTAAACTGACAAGTCATTGAAATGTTCTTCCCACAGTGCTTGCAACTAAGCTCTTTTTTTGATAAGGCTCGTGAACAACAAATATACCCAGTCCTTCCTTTAGAACTCTTCATGAGCACACAAACCCTATCCCCAGGTGGAGAGTAACAGATGGATGCTAGTGTCATGAAAAATGTGAAGCTGGAGTATGACTATTGACAATAACCACATCACTTTCATGTAAATGATGGGTTGAAATAGTGTGTCAAAAAGCCAAAAAATATAGCACTACTAAATATTTTACTTTAGTAAAATTTTATTGCAAAAGGTTTTAGCCTTGATAATGGTCATGATTAAACTGACTTAGACATACTGATTTCTTTTTTATGTGTAATGAATATTATATATGACACTTTTATAGTGAGTATTTTACAACAGGATTTAACATTTTCAGTTTTTGATAGCTGGATGTAAGAATTCCACTAATGGTATTTTATGTGAAAAACCAATATAAAGTAGATTTAGCTATTTTAATTGTCTTGTATACCTTTTATAAAAATATTTTGTATGCATTTGTTAAATTTTCAATTCTTAAAATGGCAGAATAACTGTCTTTAGAAAAGGATTAAGTACAACTATAAAATGATTAGTTACAGTTTCCACAAAATCTCTTATTTTAAATGGCTCTCTTTCCAATAAGTGTTCTTCAGCTTTTATATACTGAAGGAATTCTGTAGTTTCCTTCTGGTAAGCTATTGTGGAGAAATATTGTTCTCAACCAAATTCATCATGATTTTATGAATATCTATGTATGTGGATGCAAACTAGTTCCTTTCTCTCTTGTCTTGCAAGATAATTTCCTTAGCTCTCCAGGCTCCAACTGGCTCTCAGCTTTGGAAAAAGTAAGTTTTCATTCACTCTTGGTTTTTGCCTGACCTCTTAGCTAGAGGGTTCCTTAGGAATCATCTAATCTCAACCTCTCTTTATCCAAAAGGAGGAGAATCAGAATTCCACAGGGAAAATTCATAGCCATAGTGCCAATAAATGGCTAAATCACACCGTGTTTCTGGACCTTAGCTTTCCCATCCAAAAATTAAAGTGTTTGAACTATAAAGATGCTTCAAACATGAATATAGGTATAAGCTGAGGAAAAAATATTCCTCTTACTATCTTTTTTCCTATTATCATCAGCCCCAAAATAGATTTTAAGGGTATTTTTCATATAGTCCCAATGAAATTTAATACCAAAAATATGCTGATAATTTCTCTCTCTCCATCTCTTTCCCTTCCTCCCTCTCTCTTTCAGTACTAGGGTTGGAACTCATGGCTTCACTTGCTAGGCAGGGACTCTACAGCTTGAGGCATGCCTCCAGCCCCTTTTTTCTCTGTCTGTTTTGTATATAAAGCCTCACTTTTTGCCCAAGTCAGCCTGGACCATCATCCTCCTATTTGAGGCTCCCCGTTAGAGTTGGGATGACAGGTGCGTGCCACCATGCTCAGAATTTTCCCTTGAAATAGGGTCTCACTTTTTTTCAGCCAGGGTGGTCTGGAACCATGATCTTCATGGTTTCAGCCTCCCAAGTAGCTAGGATTACAGTCATGAGCCACTATCACCTGGCTCTCTGATTATCTCTTTATGTACTGTGACTCTTTGAAGGGACACAGATCATTGTAATATTTGGGATTTTTCCATCCTATCCCAAGAACCAATTTTTCCCCCATGTGGATAGTATCTTCACAATTGAGAGTGATATTAATTCTTAATCATATCCATGCATCTTTGTGGCTCTGACTTTTCTCAGTTCTTCAAACGTTTCACCTACATGGTCTCATATACACATCATTGACTTCATCTGCTCATATAACAGCTCCTGTGCCCCACTTTTTTCACCGAGAGTGCTCCATAGCACTTCTGAAGTACTAGGGAACTCAGAACATTTGGAGAAATTTGGCATTTCAGTCAGCAACTTCCACCTAGTGCCTTTCAATTCTCTTGAAACCCACTCAGTGGTCACAGGCACCATATGCTTGGTGTCACCAGTGGAGCTGGACCCCAGCCTGCCTTGTCATTTTTGTCTGTAGGAGCAACAGAAAATTGTTTCCAGAGGACATAAAAGCTAGCTACAGACAATAGCTAAGCAATTTGGACCACAGGGGGAAATGACAGAAAGTAGAGAAGTGGAAGATATGGGAAGTTGATTTTGGCCACATTCTAGCTATAGTGTAAAGCCTGTAATGGTATTCTATCACAGCCTTCCCAGTGCCAAACACAGATAAGACCTGGTTATACACAATGCAGTGATGGAGGATTCTATTTTTCTCCCATGGGGTTAAATGGATACCTCTAATTGTTATGGGATGTAGTCAGTTGTGAGGAGCTTGACCATAGGGACTTCTGGACAGTGGTTTTCAAATGGCCATATTTGGGGGTCACTTGAAGACCTTTGGTAACCATGTCAATGTCTTAGTTCCAGAAATTCTGATATCATTGGTCTGGACTATAGCTTGAACTTAAGGGATCATAGCACGTGGTTGGGACCCACTGTTAGGATGACCAATTAGGTCAAATAACTTAATATGTTGAGTTCATCATTGATCTAGGTGGCCAAAACCTTTGGAGGCAGCTGGGGAAAATGTCTTAGGAAATTAAGATGACAGTATTTCCTTTCTCTGCTCAGGATCCAAGCTTGTCTGTGTGTCTCACTCTGGGAACATGTAATTAAATGTAGCAAGAGCCTGAGTTTTTCTATAGATCCAAGTTTCCTAAGAACAATTAGGCAGCTCTCAACACCTTCTACCTATCCATACCAGTTTTGAATTACTGGACCCAATGGGAGCTCCTAATCCTCTCCAGGGTCATCTCAAACTCACTTAAAAGATAATGACAATGGTATATGTGACTGAGCTTTTGAAGCCGGGGCAGGGGTAGAAATAGTGGGAAATGAGTAATGACAGAAGAGCCCAGCTCAAAGTATTTTGGGAATTTTATTACTAAGGAATTAACTTGCTCTAATAGACCTATGGCAGAGCAGCAATACATTTCAAAGAAGGTTTGACTGCAGAACTGAAAGTTTGATTCATTTGTAAAGTGCCTTGTTTGTGTTCTTTCAAAGCATTATACCTTAGTGGGAGCAAAGTAATGAGAGGAAGGAAACCTACCAGTGCATCAGCTTTGTGCTTCAACTTCTTAGCTTCTTGCATGTAATAATCAGCATTGTGAACCCTAAACAAACAAAACAAGCTCTTTCACAAACCAGTGGTTCATCTTTCCATTAACAGACTGAATAGTTGCAAACATTTGACTATAAATGCATTCCTATACAATGCTTTGAAAAAGCAGACTAGTGCTGTCATTTATATCATAACCTACCTTGAAATAATATTATAAATGCAATTTCAAGTGCATAATAGTACATTAGAATAAATAATCACACCCTCCAACTCCAGTCATTACAGTTGTACAAACAGATCACACAAAACTTAGCTATAAATATCTGAGGATATTGATAAGATGACAAAAAATAACTGAGGAGGTATCATCTGCCTTGGGAAACTAAGAAAAGCACCATGGTTAAAATGGACCCAAGATATTTTTTGCTGAAAACAGAGATGAGTGTGTGTGTGGGGGGGAGGGTGACATACTTTTAAGGTTATAGGAGCTGATGTTAAGGTCTTATGTGGGGTGACACATGCATGGCACTAGAAAAGCCATACTGCCCCCACCCCCAATCACCACTTCCAGTCTGTGTCCATAATAATCTGGGGACAACATACGAGTCATCAAAAGTGAGCTTGGGTCTCCGGACATTAGTGCTGCTGCTGGACAGAAGGGGCAGGGCCGCCCAGGACGTCATCTCCAGGTGACTGCTATCCATAAGGCCAGTAGTGATAGTAGAGGTGATGGTGGAAATAGTAGTAGTGGTGGTTGTGGTAGTGGACGTGGCAGTGGTGGTGGCAGTAGCTGTGACAGTGGCAGTGACAATGGCAGTAGCAGTGACAGTGGCAGTGGCAATAGCAGTGTTGGTGACAGTAACGGTGGCAGAGGCAGCCTTTTTTGGAGTGTCTCCCTCCTGGGAAAAAGGAGGACAAATAGCTTCCATTAGGTCCAGCTGTTTAGATCATTTCTTCAGAAATGCTTTGAATGTCAAGCACAGTAGGAAACAAGGCAAGAAAAAAGAAAACAATACACACAGCTTGAGGATAAATAGGTAACCCAGGTATATTTCATGAATGCTGTGAATTACCAGCTTTTGTTCTGTGATAACACCAAACACCAAGCTAGTCAGGTGTTATGATTAGAGATCCATCATTGTATAAAGTCAGGCAGGGCAAAGGTCTAAATCTAGATGGAAATGTGAGGTGGGAAGGGAAGGAATATTACAGACAGGAGGACAGAGGGAGAAAGGACAGGAATAGACAAAGACATGAGACAGAAGAGGAGAAAGGAAAGGAGAGAAAAAAGGAGAGGAAGAGAGAGGAAGGAAGGAGGGGAGGGGAGAGGGAGGGAAAGAGAGAGAGAGAGAGAGAGAGAGAGAGAGAGAGTTTGACTGTGACTCTAATGTAGACATTTTTGATAAGGGGATCAGTCTAGAAAATGTCTTTAGGATAAGTAAAGTCCCCAAGTCACTTTATAAAATACCAGATATAAGGCATCAAAATACTAGAATATTAGGAATTGTACTGCAATGATCAGTGTGCTCTGGCTGAAGCAGCTCTTTTACTCATGTGAGGCCCTTGACTTATTTCTGACTAAGTGTATGCCATGCAATTGTGCTTCATTTTGAAGTCTTGGGATGGTGAAATCTCATTTCCACTTACTGAAATATCAAAAGGTAAGAGACTTATGAGGGTTACACTTTGAATTGCCATGGCTGTAGAGAGAGTGGGATCCAGAAGAAAGCAGATGATAGAATTTGTAATTACGAGGCAGTATTATGTTAAAGACCACATGCCAGGTTCACATGACAGACCATGCCCTCCTCATATGGCAACTGTGGGACAATCCTGATTGTTCTACCTCTGACAATACTCCCTATGGTGCCTCTTCCTCCTTCAGCTCTTCTAAGTTGGTATCTCCTTAAAATTGGTACACCCTAAAGTTCATTCCTTTAGATATCTTCTTTCCTGATCAGATTTGTCAATTTCAGACGTGTTGGCACAAATTCAAGAATAAACAGATAATTCCCAAATGGCATCTTCAATCTTACCTTCTCTCTGAAGCTCCAAACCTGCAGTGATCCTTCTCGAAGGTTCAACCAAGATGCCCACATTTTTCTCTAACCAAATTAATAGAAAACCAGTTCCCTCTTTCTGTTAATAGTAGGATGGTCTTCCCCGCCATCAAGGCTGGATTTCTCCATGTCACTGAGTTTCCAATTGAGTTTGGCATGGTACCACAGGGAACTGTGGTATTCCCTGGGCTAGAGGCATTATATAGACAGTGTAGGGTCTCTCCAGCTTGTCTTCCATCTGAGCTGTTCTATTTTAATGAGTTTTATATACCTAGGTTCTGTAATTTCATTTTTATTTTTTTCTTATTTATTTTTAATTTTTTTATTATCATGTTATTGTTGTGCTGGGGATACATTGTGACATTTACAAAAGTGCTTACAATATATCTTAGTTAGATGCACCCCTTCTATCATTCTCCTTTATCCCCCTTCTCTCCCCATCATTTTAAAAACTGATAATGCTCCTGAAACTCCTTTTGAAAACCCCAGCTACATTTCATCATTTTTTGTTTTCCATTAAACTTATCCAATGAAGTATAAATTCTATTTACTGCACCTTCTAGTGTCTCTCAAATCTGTCCTTTCTTCCTTCAAAGCCTTAAGTGCAGTCTCTTACAGCTTCATACTGGGGCTGACAGTCTCCCCAGGTTGGGTCTACCAGCCGGAGCTTCTTAAAAAAAGCTCCAAGCATGTCACTCCCCCTGAACCCAAGTGCAGACTCCAGGAGGAACTCCTGCACAGGCATTCAAGCCCCCTCCACTGCCCCGATAGAACTTTAGCTTGCTGCCCAGTCTCTAACTTTTTCCTTCCATGACCTTGGCTTCAACCAAACTGACCCTACTTTCTTGATCTGGTTCATGTGGAGTCTGAGATTTAAAAGCACCTTGACTTTATTTCTTCCTTTTTCATTACCATTTTGTGATAATGTACTCCATTATTCTTATTTTATATTTAATTTTTAATATTGTGGTAAACAAGCATATCATGAACTTTATCAACAGCTAATTTTAAGCACATTGTTCAGTAGTTTTAATTACATTCACATTGCTGTGCAATCAATTCCCAGAAATCTTTTACATTTTATAAAACTGAAATTCTTTATGCCTTAAACAACTACTTTCCATTCCCCCTTATCTTAGCTCTTGGCAACCACCATTCTACTTTCTCTCTCTATGAATATGAATAAAGCTGTATAGTATTTTATTGTATGGATATACCACATTTTCTCTCATCTCATCTATTCTTCTCATCTATTAAGGTTCAGCTCAACAAACCCCTCCTCCACTAAGAAAACTTCATTTGCTTATATAGCCAAAAGTACTTTAATCTTTTTTGTACCATTAATAGGAGTGACTCTATACTTTTTCTAAGACACCAGTCATCTAATCAGTCATTTTATACTCTAGTCCTTTGAACACAACTCTCATTGATCACATCAGATTGGAACCATCTGTGGTTTATGACACTGCCCCTCTAACCCATAGCCTAGCACCGTCAGTATTTGTCAAATGCATTAAAGCATATATGCAGGCATGCATGTCTTAGTCAATGATTTCATTTTAAAAGATAAAAACCCAGTGTAATACTTCTTTTTTTTGTGGTGGTGGTGGTATTGGGGATTGAACTCAGGGTCTTAAGTTTACTTAGGCAAGTGTTCTATAACTTGAATCATGCCCCAGCCCTTTTACTTATAGTTTGTTTTTCAGATTTAGGTCTGGCCCTAAATCTGCCAGACTGGCCTTGAACTGTGATCCTCCTACCTTTGCCTCCCAAGTACCTGAGATTACAGTGTGTACCACCATCACAGTGATCTCATAATATATATATAATATATATTATATATATTAAGATATATATATTTATCTTGTACATCTATAAAATATATATATCTTATATACGTTACATATATAAGATATATTTCTTATATCCATGCAAATTCATCCTTTCCACTTTATCGTAGACCTTCTGATGATCAAATAATTTCTGCTACCTATAACACACTTAAATAAATGTACAGAGAAGGTATATATCTTCAAATTGTTATGGATATGAACAAAATAGTTTAAAGGTCACCATAGATTTTATTTAGCCCAAACAGGCAGAGTAATGAGAGCCATAAGAAACTCCTATGCCAGCTCCATAGGACTACTGTCAGAGACAGAATGGCCCATATCAAACAGTGGGGTCAGGCCAAAACAGTGCCATCCATCTTATGGCCAAGATATATGGCAAGAACTAAGGAACATCACAATCTCCACACACGTGGTATTGAGGTTGGCTCTGAGACATCTGACTGGAAATGGCTAGATATAGTCATGGTTGTACAAATCGTAAAAGCCTATCATCTGTCTACATGCACTTATTTACTGAGTTAGTAAACAGGATTGAAATCTGAAAGAAGCCTTACAGATTATAAAGTCAAATCCACTCATTATATGAACTCAAATATGTTTCAGGAGCCTCAGGAAGGATGATATATTTCTAGGAGTAAATATAATCATACTTATCACATTTTCTTAGTAATGTTTAACTGTGCAGATTTTTGTCAGCATTATTGTTGTCATAACAACCTATATTATTTAAAACATTTAATTATTTGTGGCAAAATTAAACCCTATTTGTTCACTATTTTACAAAAAATTCACATTTGTAAATATGACTGTTAGAAAAATGCAACTTGAAGTCCCGGCCCTAGTTCAGTGACCTTCAGCTATCCCACTCCATCTCCTTGCTCTTTCATTCAGTAAATGATCAGTCCCTGCCACATGTCAGATGCTGTGGTCAGTATTATGGAAGTGTTCTCTCCACCCCCAAGTTCAAGTTATGAAGCTATTGGACCAAAAGATGTCCAAGGCCTTGAGTCTGCATGTGCAATCTGTTTGGGAAGCAATATGGAGAATTAATCTGGAATGAAAAAATTCATTCAGGTTTGGAATAATTAAGATTTTAAATATGTGGTTTTGTACACACACACACACACACACATACATACATACTCACACAAACATTTTTTTTTCTGTATGCCTCTTCCTTGCAACATTCCCTTTGGTCAACTCAATTTAGGTAAGTTACCTTATTTCTAACTGACAGTTTTAATATTTGTTCCCAGACACTTA
The DNA here is from genome assembly GCF_047511655.1 of Castor canadensis. Classification (NCBI taxonomy): domain Eukaryota; kingdom Metazoa; phylum Chordata; class Mammalia; order Rodentia; family Castoridae; genus Castor; species Castor canadensis. Next base: position 6,185,022 of record NC_133405.1, read on the forward strand.
CATTTACAGATATCCCTTTGAAAGTAGCACAGAATTTGCCTTCACTTCTCTTAAGTTTGGTAGTGGTGATTTGTCCAGTCATAGAGATGTTTTTGTCTTGATTGAAGGGACCATTATTGCCACTGACGTTTCTGCGACGTGGAGGATCCTCTGGCAGTGGTGAAAGCGGAGGAGGGAACAACTTTTCTTCTTTTCTTCTATTTGCTCTCCTGGATGAATTTCTGTGGAAACAAAAAGTATAGGGTGCCATGAAGCCTTATCTTGGTTTATTCTGATTTTCTCCATGATGCTGTTACTTTCAGCTGAAGTGAAATGTTAATTGGTGACCCTTTACCATTGATGATATGGTGAGGAGTATGTATAAAATGCATGTAGATATGTGTATGTGCATATATATATATATATATAGAGAGAGAGAGAAAGAGACAGAGACAGAAAGACAGAGAGACAGAACACAAAGAGAGATAGAGAGATGCATATGTACATATCTAAGAATAAACCCATGCCTTTGAAGCTGAACTCCATGAAAAAATGTGGACAGCTAATGGACTAGTATTTATTAGATTTTCATAGAAAATACAATTTAGACTTTAATCCCATCGTTTTAAGGGTAGTTTCTACTTTTTTTGCCCTGGGACTTAACTGAATAATCATGCAATAAATGGTACAATAAATAATAAGTGGGAGGACATTTTCTTTAGACATTTCTTATACATTACTTAAAATAAATTACACACTAGATCCTATTGTGACACCTTGAAAATTGTTTGTACAAATGGTTCTAGCACAATGCTAAGGCATAATGAGCCCATGATCTTAAATTGTTACTTTGAAATACTAATGTACTCCACTTCACAAAATTCCCCTTAAAATATTTTTCGGTCATATTGACACAAGACATCTGCAATCCTAAAAATAATACCATGTTTTCAAATTGATTTATCTGCCCATTAGGTGGGCACCATCAAGCAGACTAAGACTTCAAATAAAACAGAGCAACTAAAATCTTATGCTAATTGCTTAACATGGTAATTGGGTCATGGATTTTCATTTTAGTTACTGTCTTAGACGAACCAATGAAGATTACTTGAATTTTACTCTTTTCTTCGACAACTAATATTGTACTGTGCATTTACTTTACATGATTATTGACTATAATTTTCAATATCAAATTAAGTAAACAAGAATTTATGTTTTCTTATTGGTCAATTTCATTCAGTGTCTAGATATATAGATTTACCATATCTCAAAGCAACAAATCAAAGATGAATAAGCATTCAAGTGGTCTGATTTCCTGAAACAGAAATCTCCTTGTTTCACTTCTATTGTGTTGCAAAAATTTGCCAATTGTAACAATATGTGTCATCTTCTCCATCTTTTGTTTCACAGATATGGCCATATGTCATTTTATTGCCGTACAGTGAATTGTCTTAAAAAAACAAGCATTTCTGTCATTACTTATTTGATTAAAATTAATATAAATATTTTCCAATTGATTTTTAAAATTCTTTGAAATAAAGAACAACTTTAAGATAGTTGAGATGCCGGATAAAAATGATACTGAATATATGGATCAAGATTGTATTCCTGTATAAAAATGGAAAATTGAGAACTGTTGAAACTATTCCAGGAATGAGGGGAGGGAGGGATAAAGAAGAATGAATTCAACTATGATATAATGTAATAACTTTTGTAAATGTCACAGTGTATCCCCAGTGCAACAATAATATAATAAAAATAAAAAATAAAAAATGATTCTTATCCATGAGGAAGCTCCATTAACACTAGACCATATTAAGTATAAAAATTACAGAGGCACCTAGGATTTATACACACATATGTCAAGCATTTCTGTGGCATCTACAGGAGGTAGATAACCACAAAAATTTGTTATGACCACTCCTCCACTACTAGAGCTGGCTAAGGTAGTGGGGCTTACAAGGGGAAATGCTGCTTCCAGGAGGCAACTGATTTGCCATTGGCTACTATAGACAAAGCCTTCCCATATGACAATGAACATTCTGTGTAGTAGGTATCAATGTCTTATTTCCCTTTCTGTCTGCTTGGTAGTGACCTGGAACTATGAGGCTTTTCATCACTTCCTTGGCAAACAACACCCAGGGAGCAATTGCTAGCAAAACTTCTCTGACTGTTATAGCTTCCAACTACAAGTACAGTTTTTGCATGTGTGTGCTCATCTTTAGATAGGCTAGAGAAGGACAGCAGAAAAGTATATCACCACTTGTTAATTAAGCTATCAGAGATTCTACTGATTGGTCAACCCACAAAGAAGGGGAGGGGCTCAACAGGCCCCTTTTGTTGGACTTTGGGGATCTCAAGGTGTAGCAACTTTGCTAGGTTTAGGTTTTCATTTAGAAAAGTGAATGCTGAGAGCACTCAGCTCCTACTCTCTATGTCAGGGGTGCTTGCTCTTTCCTCTCTTACTTCTCTGCTTTACTCTTCTTATGCTCTGCTTTACTAATAAATTTTTGTTGTCTCTTTAAAAAAAGAAAGGTGAATGTTGGCTCATAGAAATTTTAAGAATTTAGTGTGTAGGTCAAAGGCACAAAGGAGTAGAAAAAGATTAAGGACAGTGTTCCCAAGAGAAGACCCCCTAAGAGACCAGTGTGCTTCATTCTTCAATTCCAGAGATTTTTTCCAGAGACTTAATGTCTTTGATGACGATAAGGATCTGATATAGGGCCTTCCTGAATGACAAATTCTCCTCAGGAAACGCTGCATTTTTACTTACTAGAAAAGCAGAAAACTTGATAAGACTGCAATGAAATCACCATTTATTGAAAACAAATTCAAATGACTAGATTGTTATTTAATACTTGATTGTCTGTCTTCCATAAGTTGGAGGAAGTACCAAGTCACTAGTATACATTGTAAGGAAACTAGCAGTGGGAAATGATGGTAGTGTAAACACCCCTATTTCTCTGGCCTCTTTATTTTTTCCTGTGGGTACTTTGAACTGATCAGAGTGTGGAGATTGAGGAGGTATTGCCACCAGAGCTATTCCATTTTTGTCTTTCCTCTTTGGAAAGAAGAGCCCTGGAATGACTCTGTTTGACCACCAAGATCCATGCTTCTTGGTCCACCCTGAATTGACAGGGTCAGCTTGCTCCACTGGGTTTCCAGTTCTGAGACCTGAAACTATGTGAATGGTTGTTTCAGAGCTAGTTTATACCAGAGATCCTTGGGGGGATATGGTGTCCCAGGGTTCAAATCTTCTTATCTTTATATCTTCACTTTAGCCAATCTAGTGGTAATTTTTCAGGTGCAATCTTTCATCTCAAAACAAGGACCTAGACCAAGGTAAGCTGATGCATTATTTTTGACATCTGATCTGTGGCAGATTGATGCCTAATCACCGATGTTAAAAAGTAATCTGTGAAATCAATTGTTAGCAGCAGTTAGCCAGATTGCCTTTCTGCTCTAAGCTGCTAATAGACTCCAAAACTAGGCTTTGATGGAAGCAATACCTAATGTTGAATGAATTTATAGCAATAATTACCCAGACAGAATGGTTCAAGTAACTGACATGATTGTTAGTTAAATGATATTTATAAGATAGAACAAACTTGATTGCAATGCTTGGTAGAAACAGAGGGCAGGACTTTTTTGGGTGCAGCTCATGCAATCTAAGTGGAGAGAGGTTCATGAGGCCTCCTGCCTGACTTTGGAACCTTCCACACAGAGAAAGAAGGGAGAGGAGGTGTCAACAGGTTGGAGTTAACATATCCATCCCTAGTAGACATTCCCTGACACAGAACTGCCCTGGGGTGGGGAGAGGGCACAACTTCCCACCAGCTCATTCCCTTAAATGCATCATTTTGCTGGTCTCTGTGGAGTTCAGAAAGTAGGTGCTTGTCCTCAAGCTTTGTATTAACAGTAGGTAATGCATTCAAAAAGCAACAGTGGAAGAATCAAGATGGTGAATAGCCAATAGACCCTGGAACCCTGACCTCTCATAACTCCAGAAGAATACTTCAGATTCATGGTAGCAAGGATAAGGTAACTTGACTTTTTGCCAACTAAGATACCACCAACATAATGTGCACATAATGTACAATGACCAACCCAACTGACACTTAAATTAGCTTTTTGTAGCACATAACAGCTCTGGAAGCCCAGGCACTATGGACCAACAGCTGCCGGCCCACTCACTGGAAAGCCATTCCCCGCCTCTTTTTTGGCTTCTTTTCTTCTCTTTTGGAGAAGCAAAAATGCAAGGCAAAGAACTGCAGAAAGATTTCTGCAAGCATCTGAGATATCCTGAACCTACCATAATTCATGGACACAGAACCTCATCAATTGTCACACAGCCCAACCTACCAACCTTAAGAAGGGGCAGAGACACAAAGAAAGCCCCTGTCAAAAGTTTCAGCAACTGGATTCGAAATCAGAAGAAAGAGCCCAGAACACCCATTGAACTGAGAAGGAATGCATTTCTCTTCATAATAAGGAAGAAATTTGGACAATAAAAATATATATTTTTTTCTTAAGTATTTTTATTTATTTATTTATTTTTAATTTGTTGCTACCTATGTCCCTCTTCCATTCTATCTAAATATCAATTTGCTTAGCATTCTCTTGTTCTACTTTCCTTTCTCTCCTCCATTTTTTTCTTCTCTTTTCTTTCTCCTTTCTTCTTCTTATCTTCCTCTCTGCCCCTCCCTTTCTGCACACTGTCCCTACCTCCTCCATACTCACAACTCACTGAGTAGTGTAGTATACCAACTTTACATGTTGCCCCAATCCTTCCTATCCATCTGCAATCCCTGACAATAGCACCTCCCCCACAATGACTAAACTATATCTTTACGTACATTAGAGATTATTACCCTATAGCTTCCATACCTCATATCTCTTCTCCCAATCACCCCATCATGCCTTCCTGCTCCATCTTCTAGCACCATCTTTTTAATTACCTAAGTATCTATCTCTAGGCAAACAACTGTTATCTACCCAATACTGCTGTTTATAGATAATATCACCAAAGTTTTTAAAAAATATATTATGTAAACAAGTGGTTTGGCATTGAATCTGTGAATATGTTATTGTAGGTTATACCTCCAGGTCAGGGAACAGAAATATTACAACAACATAGCTAGCAAACAACTAAGATAGCAAAGCATAGAAATTAAGTCAAGGAAAAGATAACAGGTGATTAAAACCCTCAACTAACTAATCAACAACACACAAGCAAAGCAAAATAAAAACATGGGGAGAATAAAAAGGCAGGGGAATACGACTTCTCAAAAGACTAACAATAACATAATAGAGGATTTTGGTAGAAAGTGAAGGGAATGAATCCCCAGTTGCTGATGTCAGCTGAATGATGATAAGAATGTTCAATGAGCTTAAAGAAGACATACAAAAACTACACAATGAATCACAAGAGAACACAAATTAAAAAATCAAGAAGACACAGAAACAACAAAATGAACTCAAAAAGGACTTCAACAAACACAAAAATGAAACTAAGGAGATTATTAAAAAAGAGATAAATAAAATAAAGAAGACAGCACAAGATATGAAAGAGGACTTTAACAAAGATCTGTGAAGTCTCAAAAAAAATCAAACAAAAATCCTAGAAATAAAAAGCTCCTTAAATCAGATTAAAAAATAAAGTTGAAAGCAAATTCAGCAGACTGGAACAAGTGGAAGACAGAATTTCAGGGATCAAAAACAAAATAGATATTAAAGAAAGAAACAGAAGAACCCATAGACAAAAGATTCAAGAGCTGTGAAGGGAATATGCAAGAACTCTAAATCCTGCAAAAGACCAAACCTGAAAATCAGGGATATTGAAGAAGGAGAAGAAGTGCAAGCCAAATGTATAAGTAATATAGTCAACAAAATAATAGCAGAAAATTTCCCAAATCTTAAGAAAGAGATGTCCATCTAGGTACAGAAAGCCTCCAGTACAACAAACACACATGAAGAAAACAGAACCCCTTCATGCATATTATAGTTAAAATAATTAGCACAAAGAACAAGGAAAGAATATTGAAGGATGTAAGAGAGAAAAATCAATAACAAATAAAGGTAAACCCATCAAGATAACAGCAGATTTCTCAGCAGAAACCTTAAAGGCAAAAAAGGGCATGGAGTAAGGTATTTCAAGCACTAAAAGAAAACAATTTGAGTTCTAGGATATGCTACCCAGGGAAGTTCACATTCAAAAATTAAAGAGGAATAAACAGAAACAGAAACAATACATGACCACTAAACCACCAGTACAGAAGATTCTGAAACGAATCCTACGCACAGAAGATGAAAACAAACATAGCCATGAAAGCAAGGAAATTATTAAACCTCAAGAGAACAACAGACAAGCAATCAGATAGTAGAATAGAACTAACTGCACACACACACACACACACACAGACACACACACACAAATCCTTACACAACAAAAACAACCTAATGGCGGGAATCACCACACACCTCTGAATATTAACACTGAATGATAATGGCCTCAACTTCCCCATAAAAGACACCAACTGGCAAACTGTATTAAAAAGGAAGACCCAACAGTCTGGTAATTACAAGAAACCCACCTTACAGACAGAAGCAAACATTGCCTCAGGATGAAAGAGTGGAATACTATTTACCATACCAAAGGCCTCTGAAAATAGGCAGGAGTAGCAATACTTATATCAGATAAAGTAGATTTGAAACCTGAATTAGTCAGAAGAGACAAAGAAGGTTACTTCATAATAATGAAAGAAGCAATACATCAAGAGGAAATAACAATTGTTAACTTATATGTGCCAAATGTTGGTGCACCCAATGTCATTAACCATGCAACATGCACTACTGGACTTAAAAACACAGATAGTCCCCAACACACTGGTGGTGGGAGACTTCAATACTCCTCTATCCCCAATAGATAGGTCATCCAGACAAAAAAATTAACAAAGAAATTCTAGAATTCAAATGGACCTTACAGAGGTCTATGGAGTATACCATTCTGTGACAGCACAATATACTTTCTTCTCAGCAGCCCATGGGACTTTCTCCAAAATAGGCCATATCTTAGGTCACAAAGCAAGCTTTAGCAAATATAAGAAAATTAAAATAACCTCTATATACTGTGTGACCACAATACAATAAAAGTAGAACTCAACAATAAAAGAAACAACAGAAAATAGTCAAACATATAGAGACTGAACAATACATTACCCCATGATCAAGGGGTCATTGAAGAAATAAGGGAAGAAATCAAAAAGTTCCTGGAATTTAATGAGAATGAAAGCACAACCCATCAGAACGTATGGTACACAGCAAAGGCAGTCCTAAGGGGAAAGTTTATAGCCATGAATGTATATATTAAAAACAGAGAACTCTCAAATAAATGACCTAATGCTTCATATCAAACTGCTAGAAAAACAAGAACAAATGAAACCCCAAACCAGCAGAAGGAGAGATATATAAAAATACAGGCCAAAAATAATGAAGTAGAGACCAAAAAGCCCACACACAAAAAAACAATGAAACAAAAAGCTGGTTCTTTGAAAAGATAAATAAGATTGACAAACCCCTGGTAAATTTGACTAAAATGAGGTACGAAAAAACCCAAATTAATAAAATTAGAAATGAAAAAGGGGAGATAACATCAAACACCAAAGAAATCCAAGGAATCAGTAGGAACTACTTTGAAAATCTATATTTAAATGAATTGGAAAATCTAGAAGAAATGCACAAATTTCTAGACACATATGACCATCCAAAATTGAACCAAGAGGATATTAACCACTTAAACAAATTTATAACATGCAATGAAATTGAAGTAGCAATAAAGTCTTCCACAAAAGAAAACTCTAGGACCTGACAGATTCACTGCTGAATTCTACCAGACTTTTAAAGAAAAACTAACACTAACACTCCTCAAACACTTTTCCATGAAACTGAAAGGGAAGGAACACTTCCAAACTCATTCTGTGATGCCAGTATTACACTCATCCCCAAACTGGACAAGGTACAACAAAAAAAGAGAATTACAGGCCAATCTCTTTAATGAACATAGATAGAAAAATCTTCAGTAAAATATTGGCAAACTGAATTCAATAGTATATAAAAAAATCATGTATCATGATCAGGTTGGTTTCATCCCAGGGATGCAGGGATGGCTCAACATATGCAAATCATTAAATGTAATACAGCATATTAATGGAAGCAAAGACAAAAACCACATGATCATCTCAATAGATGAACAAAAAGCCTTTGACAAAATTCAATATTCCCTTCATGATAAAAGCTTTGATGAAACTAGGAATAGAAGGAATGTATCTCAACCTAATAAAGTTTATATATGACAAGTCTATAGCCAACATCATACTAAATGGGGAAAAAGTGAAAACATTTCCTACATAGTCAGGAATGAGACAAGGGTGGCTACTCTCTCCACTGTTATTCAACATAGCAATAAGACAGGAAGAAGAAGTAAAAGGAATATAAATTGGAAAGAATGAAGTCAAACTATCCCAGATGACATGATCTTATGCCTAAAAGATCTGAGAAACTTCACCAAAAAATTCTTAGACACCATGAACAGCTTCAGCAAAGTAGCAGGATACAAAAGTCGGTTTACAAAAATCAGTAGGCTTTTTTATACACCAACAATGAATAGATTGAGAAAAAATATAGTAAAATGATGACATTTATAATAATTTAACAAAAATCAAATACCTAGGAATAAACTTAACAAAGGATGAAAATGACCTCTACAAGGAGAGTTACAAACCATTGAAGAAAAAGATCGAAGAAGACTACAGAAAGTGGAAATGTCTCCCATGTTCATGGATTGGCAGAATCAATGTAGTAAAAATGGCTATACTACTAAAAGCAATCTACATGTTCAACACAATTCCCATCAGAATCCCAATGACATTCATCACAGAGATTAAAAAATCAACCCTAAAGTTCATTTGGAAGCAAAAACGACCACCAATAGCCAAAGCAACACTGAGCAAAAAGAACAATTCTGGAGGCATCACAATACCCAACTTCAAACTATACTATTGAGCCATAGCAATAAAAACAGTATAGTACTGGCACAAAAACAGATATGAAGTCCAGGGGAACACAATAGAAGACCCAGATATGAATTCATGCAGCTAGATCACCTGATTTTTACAAAGGCAACAAAAACATATTTGGAGAAAAGACAGCCTTTTCAACAAACTTTGGTGGGAAAGTGATATCTGCAAACAGCAAACAAACTAGATCCATGTCTGTCATCCTGTACAAGTATTAACTCAAAGTGGATTAAGGACTTTAATATAAGACCTGAAACTGAATCTAGAGCATGAAAGAGGAGGGAATACACTGGAAGCAATAAGCATAGGCAAGGACTTCCTCAGTAGAACTCAGGTGGCTCAGAAACTAAGAAAGGATTGACAAATGAGACTACATGAAATTTAAAAGCTTCTGAAAAACACAAGAAATAGTCACCAAATTGAAGAGGCTGCCCATAGAATGGGAGAAAATCTTTGCCAGTATACATTTGACAAGGGATTAATAACCAGAATTTACAGGGAGCTCAAAAAATTAAATTTCCCCCAAATCATTGATCCAATGAAGAAATGGGCAAATGAACTGAACAGAGCTTTTTAAAAGGAAGAAGTCCAAATGTCTAAAAAGCACATGAAGAAATGCTTGACATACCTGGCCATAAAGGAAATGCAAATCAAAACCATGTTAATATTCCACCTCACTTTAGAATGGCTACCATCAAGAACACAAATAACAACAAATGTTGATGAGGATGCAGGGAAAAAGGAACCCTCATATACTGGTGTTGGGAATGGAAATGAATACAACCACTATGGAAAAGAGTATGGTGGCTCCTTAAAAAAACTAGATATAGAACTGCCATATGATCAACACCACTCCTAAGGATATACCCTAAGGAATGTGAATCAGTTTATAACAAAGACACCTGCACACCCAAGTTTATTGCAGGATTATTCACAATAGCTAAGCTATGGAAACAGTCCAGATGTCCCACTAATGATGAGTGGATTAAGAAAATGTGGCATTTACAATGGAATTTTGTGCAGCCATGAAGAACGAAATGTTATCATTCGCTGGTAAATGGATGGAATTGGAGAACATCATTCTGAGTGAGGTTAGCCTGGCCCAAAAGACCAAAAATCGTGTGTTCTCCCTCATATGCGGACATTAGATCAAGGGCAAACACAAGGGGATTGAACTTTGACCACAAGAAAAAAGTGAGAGCACACAAGGGAGATATGAGGATAGGTAAGACACCTAAAAAAATTTGCTAGCATCTGTTGCCCTCAATGCAGAGAAACTAAAGTAGATACCTTAAAAGCAACTGAGGCCAATAGGCAAGGGGACCAGGAACTAGAGAAAAGTTTAGATCAAAAAGAATTAACCTAGAAGGTAACACACATGCACAGGAAATTAATGTGAGTCAACTTCCTGTACAGCTATCCTTATCCTAACTAGCAAAAGCCTTTGTTCCTTCCTATTATTGCTTATACTCTCTCTTCAACAAAATTAGAGATAAGGGCAAAATAGTTTCTGCCGGGTATCAAGGGGGTGGAGGGGAGAGGGAGGGGGTGGAGGGGAGAGGGAGGGGGCGGAGTGGGTGGTAAGGGAGGGGGTGGGGGCGGGGGGAGAAATGACCCAAGCCTTGTATGCACATATGAATAATAAAAAAAAAGAAAATGTGGTATTTATATACAGTGGGATTTTATTCAGCCACAAAGAAGACTGAAATTTTGTCATTTGCAGGTAAATGGATAGAACATCATCTTAAGTGAAGTTAGCCAGGTTCAGAAGGCCAAACACTGCATGTTTTCCCTCATATGTGGAATATAAACCTAATTCAAATACAGCAATAGTATGAAACACTGTTAAGAAGATGAATATAGTTGTTGTGCTCTCTAAACAAGAGAGTTATATCACCACTGTTATAACACCACTAGGAGACTAAGATAGAAAGAAGAAAAATAGAGGAGATGAACCAATTTGGGTTACAATACATACACACATAGATAGACAGATAGATAGATATGTATATATATATGTATATATATATATATATACATATATCTAAACAAACAAAACTGTCATTTTGTCATTTTCAAATTTGGAGAACAGGAGGGCAGAACAGGTCTTTTGTGGGGAGTTGGTACCAGTGCATGGGGGGAGGAGGTGGGAAAGGGTGGGCGGTGGGTGAATATAGCGCAAATACTCCAGGAATCAAGGGTGGGGGATAAAGAAAAATGAAGGAGGGGGTGAATTAAACTATAATATATTTGATATATTGTAAGAACTTTTGTAAATGCCACAATGTACCCCCACCCAGTGCAACAATAAAAACAAAAACATAAAGCAACAGCTTTGTCATCATGTCATGATCAAGCAAAACTGTTTAATCACCATCAGAAATGAACGTTGGTCAAAAGCAGATTATAGTTAAGGTGATATGTGTCTCTTCACATTTCCCCTTTTAAATGTACTGTTTTACCCTTTACTAAGTGGAAAGAATTATTTTGGGCTGATTATGGTGATCACTCTCAGTTTTAGTAAACCTCATGGTCAGGTAAAACCTGGTACCCTGTATTCTATCCTTTACCCTTGTTAGGTCAGTGGCTATGGACAGCTTTCAGACATGGACTGAGTGACTCCTGTTTCTTAGTTAACATCTTTTTGGAATAGGATGCTCCAAATGGGCTAAAATGGTGTTTCTTAAAAATAAGAACAATCGTACAGGGCTATCATACAGAGACAGGGAAAACTCACTCTCTAGCGTTGGGAGGCTTGTGGGGTGGGGCTGGTGAGATGCAAGGGGGAAGCAGGCAGATAGTGGTAGCCTCCTCCAGGCGTTGCTTCTTCTCAGGGATTTTCTCTGCAACTTCTGCTGGCTTTGACAGGAAAAAATACACAGAACTTGAAATACATGGCATATTCAGACAAGAATATTTCGTACATTAAAATGAGCAAGACGGATAGTTTGCTTCTATTTTAACTTCTAGATTAGGTAGGGCAGTTAAATATGCACCTTTGATCAGACAGAAAAGCAATCAGCCTTGCCTAGTCTAGTCCTTCCAAGAAGTTGGCATTTGAGAGAGCTGACCTCTGTTGTGAACCTCTGATTGAAGACAGGGTGGCACAAGAATCTCATAATAAAAGTAAAGAGAATTTATAATTTTCAGACACTTCTCTCATCAATACCACCCTTACAAATGAGTAGTTCAGAAACTAACATAACTCTAACATGGCATAATTCCTGTCTAAACAGCATGGGGCATGTGGGTAACATATAATGGCTTCTTTATAAAATCAACAACATTCAGGGAAAAGAATCATGTATAAGGCATGCCTTTGGATCTTTGCATATGTTGACTCTGAAGCACATTTTTATCTCTGGTTGTATTGTTGTCAATAATAAGAGAGAAGAACCAGTGGCAGCACAAGGATCCCAGGCCTCTTGATCCTTATTTTGGAACCTTCTCATGGGATACTTTAGTGCGTGACTCAGAGATAATACCAGCGCTCCTATTTCTTAGTGCTCCCTTTTCTTCCAGGGCTCGTGTCTCACAGCACCCCCTTTCTTAACACTCCCCTGTCTTACAGCAATCCCTAGTCTCCTCTGTTTTTCAACCCCTAAATTAAAGGCAACCCATTAATAAAATTAAAGTGTCCCACTTAATAGGCCTATTTAATACTGGCTTTGGGTGAGCTGATCCTCATAAAAGAATCTGAGCCATTTATGGCCATACTCAAGTCTCTCCTGGAAAGAGACAGGAGAAACGAGGAAAGGACTAGCAATACCCTCTCTAGCCACTACAGCAACTGTTAGAAATAAGATTACCTGAATGTCACTTTGAGACAATATTATTCTAAAAATCCACCTTGAGATCTGGAGACAAATCAGAATGAGCATTTTTTACCACAACCTCATCTCTCTAGACATATTTTAAATGGAATGAGCCATTCTGTATTTCCCCTTCTGCTGATACCTTGTAGCTCTGAAACTTAGTCCAAACCACCTGTGGGTGAGATTTTCATAAGGCAGACCTACAACATAGGTCAGTGGTTTTAGCAGGCTAGGCAGAGCATGTGCCTGGTAGAAGCCAGGATGGGTTGTGAATGTGTTAATATTTGTCCAGACAAATAAACAAGCCCAAAGGATGCACTGGGACATTATGGGCACATGGGCTCCCTGCGGATGCTAGCTAGGATGGGTGACTGAAGAACAATGATATACGATGCTCTGATAGCAGGAGCAGCTTAAGGGGACTCTTCATATTCTTCTTTCCTTACATCATAATCTGTCATGTGCCATATTGAACACTTTTGCCTCTGGCTGCCAAACCCTTATCATTCCTAGCAGTTTGAATCTGGTCACATGTCAAATACTTCACTTCCTATGAAAAACATCATTGCCTTTACCAAAGTCTACAGTCCACTGCTACCGGCCTCCTTGAAAATGAGACTCAAGGTCAAGTTAGACAACAGTCACTGCTATCTCATGATCACTTGACAGGCCACATGGGACATCTCACCTTGTGCTTACGCTTGCCCTTAGGGGCTGGTTTTTCCACAGCTATGGCAGCAGTTTGACGCTTGGGTTTTGAGGCAATTTCCTTGAGGTCTGGCTTGGCAGGTGCTGCTGGGATTGAGTTGTGGCCAGGCACTCTAGAAAGTAAATCAAGGTCAATCTTCACCCATAGGTTTTTCAGATTCTCATGGTCTCGTAAAGGAGACATCACAGGAATGGGTGAGAAAGCCGGCTCCTCACTGATGGATAGGTTGTTGTTGTTGTTGCTGCTGACCAAGGTGCTGAGGGTCAGGCTGGTAGCAGAGGTATCCTTGGATTTGGCAGTATTACCTCCAGGAACAATGCAAGGAGGCAGGACTTTGATCTGTAGGGTCTCTTCTTGGTCTGTGTTGGAGTCAGATGTAGATGAATCCGTTTCAATGAATTCCCGGGACTTTGGCACGATCTTGCCAGGCCCTCTATATTTCTTTTTCTCGGTAGCCAAGGGGATGTTAGGCCTTGGTTCTTTCCTAGGGACTGGTTTGTGGGCAGTGGCTTTGTTGCGACTTCTTGGTGGTTCAGAAAGCTCCACACTTTCTTTTTCTTTGGGAGTGCTGCTGGTAATATTTGGTTTGGGCCAGGTAAACTCCTCAATGCTGGTGTTTTTCTCAACCTTTTTGGGCTGTTTCTTCCCAATTGTCCTTTGAGAAGCTGTATCAATAGTTGTTGACAACTTATGCTTCAAAGCCTTTGTTTCTGGAGTTTTCTGAGTGGACCGTGGGCGGGCTTTCTCTCTAATGAGACTCAGGAGAGGCCTTTCTTTGGGTTCAGCCAGGACTTGGCTGGGGTTAGATTTCACTTTGAGCTGGACTTCCATTGGTTGGATTATTGGGGGAGGCAGAGAAATAGTCTCCATAGGTGTTTCATTTTGTCCACAAATGAATGACTTGTTCTGGGATGTCACTTTGTTAAGCCATTTATCCAGTTGCCACTTGTTGGTTGAGGGTGGCTCAGGCTGCAGATTGAGAAACAGCAGCAAGAATGAATTTCACATTTTAAGAGAATTTAGCAGTACTCTCAATAAAGTGACTATTTGGTAAAAAAGATCTAAATATTAAGTGACCATTTACATGTATACAAACACACACACACACACACACACACACACATAATCAAATTATTCATTTGATCTCCCCTTACACCAGCCAGATAAAAATGAGCGCAGTCTACTTATTTAAACTAATTTCCATTCTTCCTCTGAAAATATTCTTCACTCTGTCCAGGAAGGAAAGAATTATTCACAGGGAGGTGTTTCGGAGGGCAGGCAGGGATGTCTGGGAAGGAACCTTATTCCCCAAATCCTTTGTTGGGAATCATCACTCAACCTCTCACCAGAAGGCAGGGGTAATAGTCTCTGATCCTAAAAAGAAATCTAAGTATGCCTCAAGAGTAATTCAAAAGGAAAGCCTTTCCATTCACCAAAGTGCCAATGCCTCCTATATGATGCTATAATCACTGAAAACAGGACAAGCCCTTTGTGCTTTTGCTGAATGAAAATATTTGACTCCCAAAAGAAAATCCACTGTACTTTAATCTGTGTATGTCAATAACCAATTTATGAGGACATTTATGCAGACATCAGCAGCTATTGTGAAGTCATTGAAATAATGTGTACAATTCAGGTTCTTCATTTCCAACTCTAGATTCTGCCAGTTGAAGTAAAAGAACCATTGGTTTTATTAGAAAAGCTCTTCTTTTGAAAACTATAGCTGAGGCTTATGGCACAAGTCAATATAGGGTGACAGAATTCAAAACACTTGAGTAGCTGTGATTCCAACCTGCACAGGACAATGGCAGGTTAAGAGTTGGGGAAACTGTATTGCCTACCGTTACAGGCAGGATAGCTCCAGGGTTAAGAACACCAGCTGTGGCAACACACTGATCTGAGTTTCAGTCCTGGCTCTACTACTGTGTATCTGTGAGATCTTGGGAAAATTCTTGTTTAGCCTCTCAGAAGCTTATACTCTCTTCTGTAATGGAGATCACAATAGCATGTCCCCTACAGAGTTGTTAATTAAGATGAGAGGAGAAAAAGCAAGTCATAAGTCTAGCACAGTGCCTGGCACATGGCTCATGTTTAGTAAGTGTTATTACTAATAGCAGAACTATTAATTACTGCCTCCTTTCTGATTATTGAAAAATGAGTATATGAAGAGCCATGGTGGATGGGGTAGAATTGCTTGCTGTCCCAGATGCAATCTCAGGGGACCAGAGAAACTATCTTAAACTCAAAGAGTATAGAAAGGGAAAAAATAATTATTTTATTTCAAAATTATTATTTTGTATTTTGGGGTTGGGTCAAATGCTTTCATGAATGATTAGCAGATTCACCTGATGCAAATTGAAGTAAAGAACATGTGACCTCTCAAGTATCATTTTACCTTTATGGAAAGGCATACTTATTGAGTCTTTCTTGCCTAGTGTCAATTCATTATTTTAATAACTTTGATCTAGCATAGTTGTTGGCATACCTTGGGCCAGAAGTGGGTCTTGACTGGTTTCATTGTTTCCCTTCAAAGGGCCCAAATAATGTATACACATGTAAGTAAATGTAAAAATGATACAAAAAAAATAAAAAGGGAAGCTGTTAGCCCAGTCATTGCTGTTACAGTTTTACATGAGAGGAGGCTTCAGGCACAACAAATCAGTCACACAACAAGAAATGTATATATGTTAGGGCCTATGCAAATAATATTTTAGAGAAAAAATGTTATCAAATACCTAAATGTTTTTCTGAAGAAGTTATTATTCTAAAGTAATGACCATGTGGAAAGTGTTATGTGTATCTTGAGTGCTGCCTGAGGTATAGGCAGATGGAGTTGGGGCCCTGGCAACTTCACTCACCTCTGGAGTGGCCACACGAGGAGCCTCATTGCATTCGCTGTCAGTAGTACTGCTTTCAGTATCTGAGTCCGATTCTGAGCTGCTCTCTGACTCACTGGAGCTGCCAGAACCCCCACTTGCTGGCACTACAGATGGGGGCTGCAGTGTGGCCAAGGGTGGGCTGAAAAAAAAAATGGCACCATTTATTACCTCCTTCAGCCTAAAACTAGATGGACATAGCCCAGCTCAGCATAAGGGCTACAGGCAGAGTGGAATATACTATCCCCATTTTACAGGTAGGAAATGTGAGACTCCAGAGGCCTGATGACTGGCACAATGTCAAATGTTTGATCATAATCAGGTCTGTGTGTATCCAAGTTTCTTGGCTTCCCAGTACAGTGCCTGCCCTCCCAGGAAGGCAAGGCTCACTCCACATGAAGACATCAAGCCAGGGTTGCCTGCCTTCTGGATACAGAATAGAATCAGAGCCTTAGATGCTTAATTGTCCCATTTATTTATTTCAGTTAAGATAATTTTTCATTTTCTGTTGCAATCTTTCTCAAAGTCCCCAGGTCTTTCAAGGGGCAATGATCTCAGCTAAACCCAGTATAGTCCTATTACTAAGAAAGGGTAAGTTCAACCTTCATTTTAATTGGGGGAAAGAGAGGCCCCTGGAGGAGGCACTTGCCTCTGCCTCACAAGTAGTTGGCGCACCTATGCTAACACCTGGCAACATGGTGTTCCAGCCCCCTCAAAGGGCAGTGGCTTTGCTGAGCATTTCTGTGTCAAGAGTCCAGCACTGAGCACCAAGATGACAAGGAGGACCTCAATTGCTGTCTTTTGGGTACAAGAATAAAGAAATTCGAGAATGCAATCCTTTGTCTCTTTCACCATAATTTTTGTAAACTGTAAAACTCTTGCCAAGGAGGTATGATCCTAAGGGACCAATTATCTCTAATTATTGATTTAGAATTTGTAATGCTGACCAAGCAAAGCATTTGGAAAGTGACACCATTTGCTACTCTGCCTTTATTGGGAATCAATATTCCTCCTTACTGATCGTTTGCACTCTGTGCCCTATAACAAATCAACCACAGCTGCCTTATAGCATGTTGGGGTATTACACTACCTTTCTGTCCTTTTGCTCATTGCCATTTTGGACTAAGTTCTGCTGTGCTTTCTCTCAGAAATGGGGCTTAAAACTTCAGGGAGGGTTCTAGTATCCCCCATGTCTCTCCAGCCCAGTGCAACTTTGAGGATCAGTTGAACTCATGGTAAAGGAGAGGCTAAGGGCTAGTGCATTTTCTCTGTCATGCCAAGTCCAACCTACATTTCTGCCTGGTCATCCATCTGGCCTTCCCTGCTTCTCACACACTACAGCGACTTGCTTGGCTCTCCCTACTCACATTCCCTAAATCTGAGGCAGCAATTTAGATAGGAGCACAATCTTGGCCTTGAATGTCACTTGGTCCTGTGGTCCCAGCTTCAACTCTGACACAGAGGGATGCCAAGGATCTCCCTGCCCAAGACTATGGAAACATTCATTTTTATTCTTTGCCCAAACTCACACTAGTTCATGTCCCCAGTCCTATTCCCTCACCAGAGCCACTTCTGCAACATTACAGCTCTCAGCAGGTAGACTGAAGTTGTACTCAGGAGCTACTTTTAAAGGAATAAGATACCTCTGAGGTCAGCATGAGCTCCTCATCAGTCACCATTCAGTAGAGAGAGTCTTTGCATTACTTGTGTCTTCCATTCCTAAAGACTGGCCCTTTAATCTCCCAGGTAAGCATTTTCTTTCATAGAGTGACAGTTCAGTTAAAAATGTTGTCTGCTAAGTAATGCTATCTGTAAGTATATTCCTCTGCTAAATACACTAAGAAATTAGAGGAAAGTACAAGAAATAGAGGACTATTTCTTGTGGGAACCTGTGTATATATTTCTTCAACAACAGAGGCAGGAGTGGAGACCTATAACTCAATGCTCTTATTTCTCTGCATTACATTGCAGATATCTCCTTAAATGTCAGTAATGGCTCCATATTTATGCAAAGTGCCCTTTAAATCAAATCAATTGTTTTTAATCTTAGTTACTCGATAAAGATTGAGAGAACATATCTAAGTGATACTAATCCAGAGATTAGGCTAACTGACCTCAATTCCCCCCAAGCAAAGTTTCAATTATAACATGGAGCATCTCCAATACTGAGAATACCAGGTGGTGGATTGAGGGATAAGATCTAATTTAGATACAAATTTATGATATTCAAATAAAAGCCTGTTTCCTAGTACTTGTTCACATCTATGCATTAGTTTCTGGCTTCCTGTAAGAAGCTGGTGATCCTGATATTACCAAATTAAAATAGACTCTGGATATACTTGGGGATATTTCTGGATAGAATTTCCACTTACTAGATTCTTTCTGAGCAATTTCTGTAAGAAACAAAATCAATGAGATTACTCAAAAAACCAAATGCACTGAGGAAATGAACATAAAGCACAGATATTTTATTTATCAGAATCAACTATTCCTAAGCTAAATCAAAATAAAGCTCCACAGATTTAGTCAGAAACTCTATGTTTGTGAGTGTGTGTGCATGTACACACATCCAAGGGAGTGTTTATATGTGTTTTTTATCCAAAGCCCTTAAAAGGACAAATGTATTTTGGTATTCAGATTTTTTATTCTTCAAAATTAATATGATGAAGTTATGTATCTACATATACATAAATATATATAATGCTCCCAGTGGAATCTGGGGATATACTCTTAAAAAACTTAATGCTGCACGGTAACCTTCACAGTGACCAGAATAAATACTTAAATAAATATACTTAGCTTAGATCAGGTTTGTTACCTAATGAATTTGCCCCAACTTAGAAAAAAGAACAGCTCTCAGGCCTTAAATTCTTAATTTCCAAATTTTAATGAGGAGATTATAGGCATGGATAAAAACCAGTGCACCTACTCTGCTGGGAAATGGAAGCTACACATGTGAATCTAGGTCTTACTTCCTTTGGAGTCACCTTGCACCCAGCTGGAACTGTACCCAGGAAAAAAAATGAGCACAAAATTGAAAGATCATTTTCACAAGCAGACAAATATCAGTATTAGAATAATTGGCCCAGGGCCATATTCTTGTCTAGAATCTACTGTGAAACTTTCAAGTTGGCAAAGCATCACAATATTTCACTTTCAGCTCTTCACTGAAAACTGTTAGCTGTTCAGCTAGTTAAATTCTCACTTCTGCTACATTTATTTTCATATGTTGCCAATTTATTTTCCAAATGTATATTAAAGTGGCTCTGAGTGAAGCTAGCCCATGCAATACTTGATTCTGTTTAGGAGATGAAGGCCTAATGTTTAATTTACACATTCTTCATTCACCAAGACTGTATTAAAATTATTTCCTACACATCATTTACTCTCATATTTTAATAAACTGCTCTTTAAAGAATGCCAGTGCTTACAATAAAAATAATGTGTGATATTAAAATCATTAACATTTAATAAATTAAGCCATCTGCTTCATAATCACTAAATATTAAAACTATACTCTATGACTTTATCTTTAGTGTAATAAAACTTCTCAAAGGACCCACATTTGTAATGACTTCAAAGTCAACTGTTCAACCTTTTCAAAGATCAGCTTTGCTACTGTATTCATAAGAGTGACCATCTTTACTGAGTGTAATAAAACCTCATTTTAAGTCAAACCCCACTCATTAGGTCTTCATGATTATGGGCCAGAATGAGGGCAAAGAAGTTGCCTAAACAAGTCAATGACCCTAGGAAGAGAATTCAAGGCTGCGGAAAGAGATCAAATAGCAAGTCACTAGGAGAGACATTTAAGAAGCCTTCTCCCAACAAAGTTGGCCTTGGTATAGGGGTTTGGGAGTCCCAGGGGTGAATGACAGGCTTTAAGAGGTAGTCTAGAACATCCTAGTCTCTAGACATGACAGTATATATACCAATGACCATTGACAAAGCCTGTTCAGAAATAATAAGATCAATCTGTGTGACATTATAATTGAGTAGATATAAGAAAGACAAAAAGCCTGGAAATCATGTTGAAGAAATTAGGCTCTTTTGACAGAAGATGTTTGGAGAGGGGTTAGGTAGATCATATAATGGTAATCTTCAAATAATATGAAGATCTATCCTGTGAGAAAGGGAGTGGGCTTGTTCTTAACACCTTCCAAGGTAATATGGGTTCAGTGAGTTAGAGATCTATTCAGGAAGATTTTACCTCAACACTGAGATAAACTTTAAAATGTCTACAGCTAACCACAGAGAAAGTGTAATACCCTGTAGGGTCAATAAGCCTTACTCCCTTAGATGACCAGATAGCAAAGTGGCCATAACAAGTGTGACAGAGGGATTCTTATTGTAGATCTGAAGTGGGGTTGGATGATCTTTAAGGTCTTTTCCAACTCAAAGATTCCAATTCTTATGAAACTAACATGTATAGGAGGTTTTAAGGAAGGAAGTCTGTTTATTGATTTTTAAGAGAAAATACCTGAGAAGACATTTATGCAATTCAATTTGCCCCTCAAGGCAGGTCTGAGTTGACCTGCTGTTGGAAACACTTTCCCAGTCACAGAACTATTGTAATAGATTAAAAACCTATTTCTGTAGGGCTATTTTATGTTCCACTTTTCACTAATTCAGCTTAACAGCCTCCAGAATGTCAAACATCTGCAAATTCTTTCACAAGAGTTAAATGGGAAAATGAATTGGTTTGCTCAATCCAGTTGTGTGAACATCAAAAATAAAATTCTAGAATGGGTAAAGACATTGTAATGTGAAATGTACATTGGAAGATTTGACAAGCAAGTCTATGGGTTATTGATCTTGGCAACGCATTTCAAAAGGCCCAGAACTTTTCAAGGATATGTAGCACAAGATATTTCATGGGAGACTCCTGCATTAAGCACTTGTCTTTAGTTGAGACATATACAAATTTCAACATGACCCTTTCCCAGTTTTATAGGGATCACATGTCTGTCGACCAGATAATTTGAAACAGTTTTATATTTGACTTCATAATTAATGATGGCCTGAGGGCAAAGGAATCAACATCTACAGCTAATCTTACTTCTCTTCTCTTCCTCCTTCATTTTCGTTTCTGAACTCTGGGTTCCAGAACGAGAACAATATATCTGCCTCACCATGCTTTGCCACTAAAGCCAAGCATTCTCAACTGAGGACCTATTCCAGACAGGGGTGGAGGTGGTGGGGATGAATCTGTTTCCTGTTTGTATCAGCAGATTTCAAAACATATAGCATCTCTTTTACACCCCAAAATGCTCTTAGCCCATTTGTTCATTGAAAAGTATATCAAGAAATAGAAAGCAATAGAAAGTGTAAGCAGAAGTACAATACATAAAACAGAGCAAAGGAGAGTTGCTTTGGTAGAAACAAGGGGTGGCAGGAGAGGAGGGATCCAGTGTCTCCAGAAGTTTGCTCTCCTCCATGGGATAGCCCTGAGCAGTCAGAAAGCAAAATATCCCAGTAGTATCACAAGCAACTCAAAGTATGTTCTTTGGAAATGTTCTGATACTATTAATGAGCAGTCAGTTATTGTCTGCTTGTGATGTGGGCCATGTTCTGACACAGGTTCTTTTTCCAACATATTACCTAATCCTGGTGTTTGAAATGGAGTTTGTTCAAGTTAGTTGCAAGTAAAACGAGAAGATCCATGCCTATCAACTCATATTCATCTTTTGGACAAATTACTATACATTATATGATTTAAAGCCCTGTATGATTGAAGAGATCTATGGTTGGCAGAATAATGACTTACTCAAAGATGTCCACAAACTAATTCCTGAAACTGTTACTATATAACCTTGCACAGCAAAAGAGATTTTGCATATGTAAATAAATTAAAGTTTTTTTCATTCATTTCCATTAGAGCTATTAGTGTAAAAATTAATGGTTTTCATTATGACATTTTTCATACAGGTATAAAATGTACTTTGATCATATTCATCCCACACTGCCCTCTCTCTCTGTCTCTCTCTCTTTTTTATGGTACCAGGGCTTGAACTCAGGGCCTACACCTTGAGCCACTCCACAGGACCTCCTGATTTCTGCTCCCTGAGTCGGATTACATGCATGTGCCACTGGCACCTGGCCACACACTGCCCTCTCTTCCCCCCCACCCACACTGGTCCTATTCCACTTCCCAAATAGTCTTAAATTAAGGATATTGAGATGGGAAGAGCATACTGGATTATCCAGGTGGGCCTGCTATAATCCAAGGATCCTTATAAGTGAAGCAGAAGGGAAAGAGTAGATGAAAATTATGCAATGTGAAAAGGGTTTGATCTAAAGCACTAGCTTTGAAGATGGAGGAGGAGGGCCAAAAGCCAAGAAATGTGGCATACTCTAGAAGCTGAAAATAACCTTCAGTGTATGGCCAGCAAGAAAACGAGACAGTTGAGTTCTATAGCCACAAGAAGTTTAATTCTGCCAATAATTCAAGTGAGCAAGAAACTGTTTTTCTTTTAGGGCCTTCAGAAATGAATGCAGTTCTCACCTTGACTTTAGAGACCCATGAGACCCATGCCTGACTTTTGGCTTGCAGAATACTAAGATAACAAATTTATGTTGCTTTAAACTGCAGAGTTTGAGGTGATTTGTTATAGTTGAAACCACTAAGTTTGAAGTAATTTGTTATAGCAGCAATAGAAAGCTAAACAAGATCCAAATAGTTAATTTTGAGAACAACAGATTCTACCTGAACACATTTTCCCGTTGTTTATAAAATTTAGTTTTCTTCAAAGGAGTTTCAAAAATACAAGGCTGCTCTAGAAAGGGAAGCTTGTTGGCCAACTGAATTGCTGAGAATCAGAACTCAGAGTAGGGAACATGCTATTAGATTACTGTCACCATAGAAGAGGTTATAAATCTGCCAGAGCAGCTGCAAACAACCTTTTAGAACTTTCATGACAATTAGAAATGACTGACTTCTCACATTTTTTCATCCCCAGCTGGTAGTGCCTATTTCTCTTCACTTACCTGATGCCTACTTCCTTTCTGAGGTGATAATTATGAATGATTCTGATACTGGCCTTTCATAATTACATTTGACCCACAATCAGTCAGGGCTGAGTTGCTATTTTTGTGGATTGTCCAGATCCCAGCCCTTGGCCATTTTTTCCCTGCCTACACCAATTTTAAGTCACTTTCACAAATCTAGAAAACTATATTTCCCCTATTAAGCTGACTGTATTAATACAGTGAGAAGAGCAGGGTATTGGAAATTAGAAAGATCTGATCTGCTTTTGAGTGTCATCTTGAATACTTTGCCATTATAAACTAGGCACTCGGCATATGGGTCTTAGTTTCCTTATGTGTAAAAAGGGAATAATATATTACATAGTGTTTTTGTAAGAGGAGAGGCTGAGGTCATTCAGCAGAGAGAACTCTGTTAACCAGTGCTCCTCAAATTTTACTATGGAATGTTCATAATCAAGGGTAACAACAACAACAAATGCTGGCGAGGATGTGGCAAAACAGGAATGCACACACTGCTGGCGGGAATGCAAATTAGTACAACCACTATGGAAAGCAGTATGGAGATTTCTCAAAAAATTAGAGATAGAACTGACATATGATCCAGTGATACCAGTCCTAGGCGTCTACCCAAAGGAACGTAAGTCAGGATACAGTAGAGACACTTGAGTATTACTCAGCTATAAGGAATAATGACATGTGGTTTGAAGGTAAATGGATGCAACTGGAGGACATCATGTTAAGCGAAGTAAGCTAGGATCAGAAACACAAAAGATGCATGTTTTCTCTCATATGTGGAAGATAGATCCAAAGATAAACATACACACAAAAACAAGCATAATCATGTACAAACTCAGATATAGAACATGTTGGTGGAACTACTCTATGGAACTCAGGGAAAGAGGGAAAGGAAAAGAGAATGATAGAGCATCAGTAATAACCTAAGATGTGAAGGTAGAGGATATAGGATGTGTATTGAAAGCTGTTAAAGATGGGGGTAGGAGGTATAGGGATAAGGGAGAGTAATGGAAGGGGTTGAACAGACCAAAGTAAAGTATACTCACAGTGGGCATACATTGAGACACCCCTTTGAACATCAACTTAAGTATTAATAATGAAAAACAGGAGTGTAAAATAGGTACAGTGTGGGGGGGGTACAAGTAGTATGGGGGAGGGTCAAGAAAGGAGATTAAGGTGATGATATATGGTAGATGGACTTCATATACCTGTATGAAATAGAACAGAAACCCTCTTTTAACTACTTTAAGTGGGGAAGAGAGGGGATGGAGGGGGAGAGACCATGGGGGCAATGTAAATAATCTACAGTGTAAGTCTAATCAGAATTGTCCCTATGAATGCCCCTGTATAATGAATATATCCTAAAAAAATTATTTTAACAAATTTTGCTATGTGTAGGAATCACTTGGAGATCTTATTACTGTGCCAATTCTAATTAAGTAGTCTTAGAGTAGGGTCTAAGTGATACATTTCTAATACAATCCCAATGATATAGATACTCCTGGGGACCACAGCTTATTCAAACATAAGCTATTGGGAGAAAAAGAAATTGGTGGACTATGAATTTGAAACCAAAGACTAAAATTTAATTTCTATATCCAACCATGGATTTTTTCTATAATTATTCTGCCATCCTTTAGTGACACAGAAAAATGACTGACTTTGTCATTTTTAATACAATCTAATAAAACTTTAGACTTTCTTTAGGCAATTGTTCCTAAAGAGCTCTTATTAGATATTTTCTGATAAGCAGGGAGTTCAGTTTAAAACTCTCCTGGTGCAACTTGTCTGTTCTAGTAAATCATCAATACACGTTTCTTTGCTGCTCAATGTATTCTATGGATCACTAATGAGATTCAAAGATAGGCTTCCACTGTCCCAGCCAAGGATCAGGGTGGTGTCAGACTACCTGTGACCCAGAGAAAAATTTACAATAGAAGTATTAGTCAGAGCTACTACTTATTGAATAGTCATTATGTGCACAGGAACTGGGCTACTGAGCACTTTTCCTCTTTTAATCTGCATGACAGCCCCGTCAGTAACTCTAATTCCTTCCATTGTACAGCTGAGAATACTGAGACTTAGCAACCAATAACAGCAAGTTGAAAAATACTTTAAAAGATATTGCGGGACAAATTTTACTATGCAGTTTCAAAGAAACAGGTAAAAGGGGCATCTGGATTCTACCTTTACCAGCGTGCTTGATGAGATGGCACTTTGCAGGATGCCAAAAAGGCTATTAGTGCTGGATAATGGGGCAACACATCTTGAAACCATTGTAAGTTTCATATGAGAAAATAAGGCAGTATTTTAAGTTCTCTAGATGATTTTAATTTTAAAACCACACTGATTGTTTTTCTACCATCAGACAAGTATGATACAATCAAACAGTCAAATAGGTGAGAAAAATCATATGCAGTCAAGTGCTTGGGTACCTTTTTCCTTTAAAGTCCATTTCTAACAATGCAAGCAAAGGAAGCAAGTGGATACGAACACTGAACCCGTGGGCCCTGGCCTCTGCCAAAGCAGAAAATTGATTGATTGGCAGCTTGCACTCATAAGGGAGTCAAGAGGACCAGCTGCCAAGAGTATATAACAAGGTCAAAACCTTCCAATAAAGAATTATATCAGTCACAAATCCTAGGTAGAGCAAGTTGTATACTTCAACTGGGTGACTTAAATGCAGGAATCTCCCAACTGGTCTGGGTATGGGGCCCAGGTGCTTATCAGGAGAGCCAATGTAGTCACTGGGCTGAATTCCCTAGGGAAGCATAAAGCAAGTTGAGGCAGGCACAAGCATTCCTGGTGATAGGCCCAGAGTAGCTCAGCCCAAGCCACTGCCCTGCTTGATGTCTTCTTTGCAGTCACACATCATAATCATGCTTAGACTTCCCAGTGAATTTGGGAAATGGGCATCCCTCTTCTAATCTCTCCCTCATCTACATTTTCTCCAGGACATTTCTCAATGTAAATCTTCTTATCCATATTGTGTGCTCCCTTTCATGTCTGATCTGTTATCTAATATATCACAGATACTTGATTTAGAAGGTAAGCTTCTAAGGCCAGAGGCTGTATCAACCACATGCTCTGTAAAATGCTTGGTGTGCTTAAGACAACTCAGAGTAAAGCCATAAAGAAGTCTATATATCTCAGGGAGAACTGTCCCCAGAAGCAACTTTTGCCTGTGGGTAGGCTTTTAACCTCTCTATTGCCCTCTGTCCCTTTGATCTCAACAGTACCAAAATACTTTTTATTAAGTCCAGGACACTTGATACTTTTCTGGCAATTTCGCTCTAATAAATTTGCCATTTGTTACATGGGATTTGATAGTCACAAGAACACTGGGAAGTAGAAGGAGCAAGTACTCACCTGCTTTACCAATGAAAATTCAGGGCCTCTTAGTCAAGATCATGTGGGTAGGATCTGTATGTGTGTGTGTAGGGGGAGTGGTTTCATTAGGCTACTGTAGTCTTTTACTACACACCAAATCTAGTTGGAGAAAATAAAGAAACCCGTAAAAACATCATCCTTTTAATCATATCAAGAGGGAATGGGGACTGAGAGTTAATCCCAAATGTTTTCTTCAAGTGACCTAATGAGATAGGTTGAAAAAGTTGGTACTGAAAATATGGAAGGCCACCAACCCCTGCAGAGGAAAATCTTGTTGCAGTTGGTATATTCAAAGTCACACACACACACACACACATACACATACACACACTTAATAAAACTCATACATTTTACTTACTGAATCTGTCTTAGTCTGAAATACGTTGTAAACATGAGTGTTAAAATTTTAAGTGACTGGCAAAAGTTGAAACTTACAAAATTGCTGTGTCTACCCTTCACAAAAGGAAGATGCAGTAAAAAATGCATTGCCTTGAGAAGTAGATGCTGCACAGACAGGTCTTCTGGATAGGTACTCAGAGCAGGCCAAAAACTCCTAATCAAGAAAATGTTGCTGACTGTACTCTTCTAAGAAATTGCTTAAAGCTGTGATCAACACTTGCTGGTTCCACTTCCTCACCACTAGAAACTTCTTCAGGACCAGTAATCAGACTTTGGAACTGGTTGGTCTATTAAAACTGCTGCATAATGGCACCAAAAGCCCCTCCCCTGCCCACTCCCCATTTCAAATAGGATGTTCTTTCTTTACTTTCCTTGACCACACTCCATGTTGGACTAAAAGTTTTGGCTTCTTTTCTCCTTGATCTCTGAGACAATATGATGTGTCATGAAATTTATTGTTTTTGGAATTCACAATGGCTTCCTGGCAACTAGATTCACTCTCCTCTTGAGATTTTCAGAAGACTATCTCCATCAACACATTACCTGAGTGCCACTCTAATTTCCCTCCATTACCAGCATATCTGCCACTTTTGTCTCTTTCCTGCTCCCACAGCATCTATAACTGTTTCTCTTGTTGGCTTTGCTTCTACTTGATAAATCTTTATTTTTTCAAGCTCAAATCCAAATAAGATGAGGTCTTCCCCCAATTACTTTAATTCTCATAGATATCTACCTGTTCTGATATTTTTTTATTAACAGCATCATTGTCAATTACTTAGCTATTCTCGAACTATTTTATTTCCTTTTGCTAATCAATACAACTAAATTGTACATTCCTTAATCTAGGAACCTGCTTATAAAGTCATTTTGTGTGTCCAAGGGTGACTGGCATAATAAATTGTTTATACTTTTTTGTTATAAAAACACTCCAAGTGGCCCTATAATGAATGGAAATGCAACACAAAATCATCTGGAAAAGCACAACAATATTTCACTATGAAACGTCTAAGCATTGTTGATTATCAATAAGTCAATAATTCAGCCAACTTACTGAACACCAAAACATTCTGAAACATACACTAATTTATGAAAATAATTAAGCAAATAGGTTGGCTGATAATGGATTTGTAATCTTTCTATAGGCTGTATGGATGCTGGCTCACCACAGTGCTCAACTCTTTCAGATTCAGTTCCACTGACAACATGTAGCTTATATGGCTGGATATTTTTAATGTAATTGGTATTTAGAGCAATAGCTATTGATGGGATGTGGAGTGTTCATACATGTATGAATATGAGCAGTCAATGGCAGGCCCTTACTCAAATGAGTGCTATATACAAACAGAGCTTTATATTTTCAATTAAAACAATGATTTCATTATTCCAATTTGTGTGAGATGTGAGCTACTCTCATATTTTGATACATTACCTAGCTCAGTCTACACTGTGCCTGATATTAACTCCATCTACAGTTGATGGTTTTTCCAGTGGAATAATTAATTTACTCATGTAAAAAAAATTCAGTCAATTTGGAATTAAATATGAAGTAGAAGGACTTTCACAGAAGACATAACTAAATCTCCTAGCCCACTTGCATTGCTAATTATGACACATTCACATTGAGAACAAGAAGGTGTTCTCTTCCCATGATAAATGAGCCTGAAATCCTCCCCAGCATTTACTATGAATCACAAAGAACATTAATAAACAGGCAGGAAAATCCTGACAGTTTCTACAAGAATTCAATCCTTTCCTTTGCACAAGACTATTAATGTCATATTTGAAGTTGTAATTTTAAATTTGCTAAACTAAAGACCTTTAAGTAAACAATAACAATAACAGCAAGAAAAAACCTGGTTATTTTGAACAGGATTTCCTATATCTGTTATTTTGAATGACAGTAAAAGTAATAGTAGATCTTTAGTCCTTTAACACTGTCTGAAAATGTTACATCCCAGCTATAAGTCTTTCTTCCCATCAATGCTAAATTGAAAGGAGTCAAGTACAAATGTAAGAAGAGAGACCACACTTTGCCCAGGATTGGGAGCTTGTTTGATCTTGCATCCAACTTGCTATTGACATCAAGAGCAAAAATCTGTTCAAGGCAATCAGCAAAAAGACAGTTAAGTACAGGCTGCCTGCTTCAACAATAACTCCTATATGTGGGATAGCAGAGCTAATGAGTAACTCTAGATCAATAGCAACATGAATGGCAAGTCTGTGTGACAAATGAACCCAGAACCAATTAAAAACTGACTTA
This sequence comes from Castor canadensis, assembly GCF_047511655.1. NCBI lineage: Eukaryota > Metazoa > Chordata > Mammalia > Rodentia > Castoridae > Castor > Castor canadensis. The sequence continues at coordinate 6,214,526 of NC_133405.1, forward strand.
GGAAAAAATGGAAATAAACTTATGCATTTCACCAAGAACTAGTAGGACCTGTGATAATGACAAACAGGCTAATAGTAATAAGGTCAGGGTGTTTGGTTTTGTTATTAAGAGGGATTTGTTGTACAGAGAAATTTGAAAACTTAGTAAATCCAAAGAAAGGCAGAATTTAGAATTAAAAAAGATTAATTAAATATACACTTAATCAAAAAAATTAAGGGCAGGAGGAAAAAATAAATCTTTTTCAGGGGAGGGTACCAGTGGAAGGGCAGTGGGCACAAGGAAAGGGGGAATGAGGGTGACTATGGTGGATATATTTTGTATCATTATATGAAAATAGAGAAATGAAACCTGTTGGAAATGTTCTAAGAAAGGGGTAGAGGGGAAGATGAAGAATGACAGAGGGGGGTAAATCCAACTAAGATATATTTTTAAAACATATGTAAATACCACAATGAATCCCCCTGTACAACCATTATATGCTAATAAAATCTTGAAATAAAGCAAGGGAAAAAAGATTGAAATATGTCATTAAGAGAGCTGGCATTGTGCCTCGAAGCATGAGACCCTGAGTTTAAACTCCAGTATTGCAAAAATAAAATAATAGGTGATTAAGAACACCTTTTTGGTTTAAGCAAATCATTTGCATTTGACCTCATCAGCAGAAAAACTTGGGAACTTGCTCATTCTGAGGGTGTATCAGATACCCTTTTAGTATGTTAACAACAAATTACAATGAAAAAGGGTTCTCACCAGCTAAGTCCAAACAAATGCACACTTGAGGAATTATAGTGTAGACAAGGTTTTCACAACTTGAGAGTTGGATATACAATCCTAAACAAGAAAAATGTGCTCATTTTCAAACCATGTGAAATATACTTTTAGTGAGATATGAGTACCTTTGTAAGCTTGACAATCAGTATGATTATCAAGAATTCCAGTGCACTTTTCATGAGTTCTACACTGCTGCAGTTTCGTAATGACAAAACCTGGGTACATTACTCTGTCAGTTGGATACTTAGGCAAAAAACTGACAGAGAAATTTTGTCCAGAAAAGTTATATGCTAAAATGTTCCTCTTGATGACAATTATATTCCAATATATATTCCAGACAATTCTTCTTAAATTCAAGCTGTTTGAATGAATAAGAATGCATATGTGGGCGTGGGGAGTATGTGCACCTATGCTTGTAAATGCATGTGAGTTTGTGAATGTGTATGTGTGTGTATGCATATGTGCATGTCTACATTTGAGTGAATATATATGTGGGTATGTACACAGCTACTGACTAAAATTTAAGAGACTAATGCCCAAAATAAAGTGATTTCATCATTATTTTTGTTTGTTTTTCAGTGCTGGGGATCAAATCCAGGGCCTCACACATGCTAGGCAAACACTCTGCCACTGAGCTATACACCCAACCCCTAATTTTAGCACTTAGAAGATGACTGGCTAACAAGTATAAACAATATTGAAGAAGGCCTTCAAATGAGGTGCATAATATTGATTTTTAAAATAATATTACTATTCATTGGCTAAGACTAGAGATGATGACTTCTGTAACAAACATTAGCCAATTAGTAATTTAATAAAGATGATATTGTCCACCAATGTTTACATTAACCCCAGTTTGTGTTTTAGGCCTATCTTGCTAGCATGTACATATGTACATTCATATATATGAGTCAAATGAGTTATGTTTTCATCTTATACATAAAGGCTAGTGTTAAAATAATATAGAAAGGCAAAATGTCTGAAAGAACTGGAACGGTTGCTTTTTAATCTGTTGTTGACTCGGTAAGTATCTAAAAGTAAGCTGTCACTCTTTCACTTAGCCATAGAACTCAGGAAAACTGACAGGCTTCCTTTGGGTAGGTAGAACAGAGAACTATGTTTATGTAGAACTGATCTACTCTTCTAGCAGTATAGATAATGTAGCATACCTCTAATATAGATGAGATCTTCAATCTTTTCAATAATGTTTTTATCTTGTTGGGAAAACCCACGAAGCACAGAAATACCTTCCTTTCTTTTCATCCTTCTCTTCCTCCTCTTTACATTTCTCCTTTTCCATTCCTCTTTCTGTTGTCTTACTTGTAAAAGTCAATATAATATACTCTGTTTTCTAATGGATCTTTATTTCTAAGTTCCATTACAAAATGACTTCAGAAAGTCTTTTTAGAGTTGTTTCCTTTTTTTAACTATTGGAGTCATTACAAAAGGGGAAGATTTTTTTCTTCAAATTTCTTCTAAATCTCTTGCATGCATAAAACAGGATAATGCTTAAAAAATAATACCAGAAATCAAATATTTAAGAGCTTTTAATATCTATATTTGAAATAGCTCTTAGTTAATTCCATTCTAGAATGAACAGGGAGAAAGAACCTCCTATTCTTTTTTTTTTATTCATAATATCACATGTGCATACACTGTTTGGGTCATTTATCTCCCCTGCACCCACCCTCTCTCCTCACCCTCCTCGTTTCCAGGCAGAACCTATTCTGCCCTTATCTCTAATTTAGTTGAAGAGAAGACATAAGCATAATAAGAAAGACAAAGCGTTTTTGCTAGTTGAGGTAAGGATAGCTATACAGAGCATTTCCTAGCATTGCTTCCATGTACAAATGTAGAACCTCCTATTCTTTGCATGTTATTAATATTGTTATAGAAGGGCAAGAAAGAGCATGGCCATCAACCAAAACATACAAATTTTAACCACTGCTTCTCTTGCTGTGCTCTTCCATTAGAGACTGCATCTTTGGAAGCCCATCCAGTGTTAATTTTATTTCCAAATTGTACATGGATCTGCAAGAGGAGACCAAAGTAACTTTAGCTCTGTGATTTTACTTCCTTTTAATATGATGGCTTATATACTGTGGTTTATTCATTTATTGGTCTGATGGGTTTTATGAGTTGTGATTCAACATAGATTCTTTTCTAGTATAGTGTTTTATAAAGATATGGGGATGTAATATAAGTCTGATACATTTATGGTTGCATGCCATGCAAAATAATACTGTAAATATAAGTAGAGTCGAAAAGCTGCTTAGCAAAATGATCTTAATATACACGGCAGTGTGAAAATGTAAGAGGAATCTATAATGACAACGAAGATTAGCCATTTGCTCTCTAACCTTATTTACAGAAGCAATCAGAGGTATTCAGGTCGAGTTAATGACCCTGTCTCCAATTAATTCAATTGTCTACAAACAACACTGGTGCAGTGGCTGTCTCAAAGTCTGCCTCACAGTCTCAGAGGGAATACATAAGACTCCATTAAAAGTGACAATAATAATGCATTTATTACTGAAACACTATTGTATTATAAATAAATTCCTCATGTTAAATTATGCTCCACGCTTTAACAGAAATTCAATTACTGAAATAATAAAAAGACAGTGTATTTGCCAAGTGCTTGGACTATAATTTGGCTGCTTAGTTACCAACGGTTGGCTGTTTTGCAATTTTTTCTTCATAGACTATTTCTTTTGAATAAATGCCAGACTTTTTCATACAAATTTTATGAACAAGTTGCAAAATGAAATTTTGAGCTTTTGAATCCAATTATGAAAGACATAACTAAATCTATTATTGAAAAAAATTTTAGTAAGCCCTTTCTGCCGTTGTTCAGAACTGTCTGGTAATTGAGGTAAGCACAGGTGCTGCTCATTATGGACCATTGTGCACCATCTGAATTCTGGGAACTGTGGAATTCAGATGGTTTAAACTCTGTTTGTGTGAATAACAAACAGGCCTGATTCTGCACTTGTTTGTACAAGCTTGTACACAGCTCATTTGGGACTTTGAAGACACCTGCTTACCCTTTTGAAGCCAAAACAGTATCATTTATGTTCTGGCTATCCTTTCAATGACAATTTTGCAAAAGCAATATATTTTATACTCTCTCTTCATGCACGCCATATCTTCCATCAGGCAGGAACTCCAACACATCCTTGTCTTCAGTGATAGGAAAATTAGTTGAGTAAAGCTACTTCAATTATCCAATGACAAGAGAACCCACAAAGTTGTAAGACATAGGTGGGGGAAAAATGAACCTACTCTTCCCATAGAAAGATGTCTGTGACCAACCAATGATTTAAAGTGTGCTGAAGTTATACAGTTTTTATGCTTAGGATTAGATTTTCTTTCTTTTCCTTTTTTCAGGTTTCTCACATTCGTCTTTGTAATGTCTAATTTCATTCTCTTTAGATGGGTCATTTGAATGCAAAGAACCTTATAGTCACACAGACCTGTTTCCTGCTTTCAGAATGCAAAGGGAAAACTACCCATAATCATGGACCCTTCTCCCATCTCACAGGGCTACAGGCCAGGCTAGCAGCCATCAATTGAGCTGGCTTACCAGAGGAAACTGGAACCTCCTGCAGTCTTGAGCTTCTCAGTAATGTCACATATTAACCTGGATATCCCAACCCTGCACTAGCTTCTCTGTGTTCTCACCAAGTTTAATTATTCAACAACTTCACATTTTCTCTGAGTTTACTGAGGTTTTACCTACTATTAAGGCAACACCTAGAAAATATGTAGTAATGAAGAGTAGTTCTGTTGCAGAGCAAGATACTATATTACTCCTATCCCCAACTGCAACTCTGGGTTTTCCCAATTGCAGCCCCCTCCCTCCAGCAACTAACCGTAAATGGTGATATTTTAAAATCTTGCCTTTGTGAATCTTTATGGCAGGAGTTTGTTTTCATGTGAATTCAGGAAAGAATGTGTAGGTGTAGAGAGTGATCAAAGCAACAGAAGAAACTACAGATGCAGCTTTGTAGCTTTAAAAGGTCTACTAAGAGATGTGACAATTACCCTAATACTTCCAATTCAGTAGATGCCTGTACTTAAAGGTCCTACAGAAGTCTCACAGTGAGGCAGAGTAGGCAAACCAGGTCCATCTGCAAGGGCATAATGGAATATTACTCACGCACTGTTAACTTGGCACTTGGTTACACTTCTGTTTATCTTGTCCGCCAGGTGAAGTTATGGTCTTGACAATGCCTAATAAAATTAACTGAAGTGGAGATCAGCCAAAGTAAGTTCCTGGATGTCAGATATTAAATATGACTAATATGGCTTGATAGTGCTCCACAGAAGGCATATTGGAATCTTACTTTTCCCCTTATTATTATCACAGAAAGTGCAAGGTAAAGCTCTGCAGGAATATAAATAATTTGGAAGTCCTCATAGACAATATTCTACCATGTGTCTCATTTGCACTTAAAAAAAAAAGCTGGCCTACAGACCCTATGTACTTTTAAGATTTATCTGAAAGATACATGAAGAAGACTTCTAGCCAAAAATGCACATATTTAATGGAATCAGATCTCTAGGCAAGAAATGTCAAAAGAAAAGGCAAAATATTAAAGTGAATGTGAAGAGCTCCTTCCCACAGCTTTCTTGCTTTGATAAATATCTTCTGGGATATCATTTACTAGAAAATCATGATTTTACAAAATGAAAAAAAAACCTGGAGCACAAAATATACTCTCCTTATGGCTGAAGTAAGTTGCTATTTTCACATATCTCTCTGAATTCTGCTTTTGTCAGCCAGAGACCTTGATATTTGCCTTTAGATCTATCTTTTTATTATTCTTATTGAAAATATGACAATTATTGTGAAATACTCAAATTACAGGGAGGGCAGAACTTGGGAGCTGGATATACTGTAAGTCCTCATCTGCCTTAGGTCTCTAGAAGGAATCAATTTCACATGAAACCAAAGACCATGGAATTGGAGGGCTTTTGAGAATGCAGAAAGATCTGCAGTGTCAAAATAAGGACTTGTCCATGAGTGAAGCAAGTATTAACAATATTATCTCTGAAAATGAGCTACTGAATTAGAGGAAGTAGGTAGGAATATGAGATTTGGGCTTGGAAGTGTGCAAGAATGTCCAGATTTGTATATGTGTGTATGAGTATGTGTATATATATATATAATGTGTAATATATATAATAAATATTTAAGATAGATAGGTACATATATGTATATATACAAATGACAAAATAATTAAGTTTATTGTTAGCTTATCAACAATCTCCAACTTATAAAGTCTTACGTAAATCTAATTTTAAAATAAATTATTTTTCTATCTTCTCTGAGTTTGATATCTGAATCCTGAGAACTAACCACTCAGAAGGACATTAAACATATCAATTTTATTTCATCCAAGATTGTTCTCTCACTACCTTTATCTTTCACATTATATATAATATTAATACTAATAAGAATTCATTTTATTGAGTCCTTAATATGTTCCATGAGTGCACAAGATCTCACAGTCAGTAAGTGGTTAGGAATAAACAATCCCACTTTAATTGTTTTGTTTGTTTTGCCTAAATACACTTTGAAAAGTTCTGCTCTATTTCAGCCAATTGCCCATCCATATGTGTATTTTCAGACAGATCTATTGGAGTACAAGTGCTAAAATTTTTAAGCATATGTTTTCATGAAATTATTTGCAGACTTTTCAATGCCTTTCAATGACAATTGAAAATGCCTAATGTTTACTAATTATTCTTCTGTTAATAGCAATGATAATAATGATGAAGAGAGCGCTGATAGCATTGCCTATTAGATTCCAACTGTGTGCCAGGTATTATAACCACTTTTCATGAAATCTCACTTCACCCACACACTAGGTCTATGGTTCACAGACTGTCATTACACTCATTTCACAAATGAGGAAATAGAGGCAAGCAATTTGCCTAAAGATTCAAATGAGGGTCTTTCTGATAAGAAAGGTTGTAAATGTTTACTACTATGCTACACTTAATTGATTTGGATAAATTTGATATGCAACTTAAAGAAAATATTAATCATTACAATTTAGGTTTCTGATTTTGTAAATACCCAGTTTTAAGGGGCAAATGGTCTTTCCATAATGATTTTGAAGTAACATAGCAGAACCATAGTATCACAGAATCATATGGCTATAGAGGACCTTAGGGATTTATTAATATTGCCAGAAGGGGGACTGAGGTCAATCAGCAGTATTCTCAGAGAACTAAAGGCCTCCATCTTGCTTTGGTAGTTAACAGGGACTGATGCGTACAGATAACCTGGAGGGGAAAAATAGTTGGTTTAAAACAGTCAGCTGTTCTGATTTGAAATCTGGTTAATGATCAGCCAAAAACCAGGCATTTGACTGATTCAGTGGTCTAAAATCATAACAGTGACAACTGGGTATACGTGGTTATGTATGTGCATTTATGCCTCATGCAGAAGGTCTTATTCCAAAGGTCTGGTATGATGGTCTCATATGTAGATTTCTTAACAACAATCATAGGTGATTTTGATATATGTCTAAGTTTGAGAGCCACTGGTTAGGGGCATGAAAATGCAGCCTGGACTTATAGAAGCATGTCAAAGGAATGACCAGGAGGGAAGGGAAGGGGAAGCACTGGTCAGTGTAAGGAGAAATGTCTTTATATACTTTAGACTTTTCCCTCATTATAATAGAAGATAACAAGCACCTCACACTCTTCTGATCTATATATTGGGAAAATATTCAAATATTTTCATATGATCTCATGGTTAGTATGCTAATAACAATTAAAATAAATTGTTTAGTTAACAGCAAATAGCATCTTTCTAAGTGATCAGTGAAAGAATCATGGACTTGGTCTTAACTTCTGTGTTGTTTTCAAACCTCCATTCCATCAACTTATCAGCAATTTGGCCTATTCTGTCTTCAAAATATATCCCTACTTAATCCACTCTTCCCCACCCTCACCACCACTACTACCTTGCTAAAGGCTACCACTTTCTCACTTGGATTATGCAATGGCCTCCTTACTGTTCTCCCTCCTTCCATCCTTTCTTCCTTCCCACAGTCCCTTCTCTCTCTCTCTCTCTCTCTCTCTCTCTCTCTCTCTCTCTCTCTCTCTTTCTTTCAGTGGGACTGGCATTTGAATTCAGGTTTTTGTGCTGGCAAAGCAGGCTCTGTACTGTTTGAGCCATACCTCCAGTCCATTTTGCTCTGGCTATTTAGAAGATGGGATCTCCCAAAGTATTTACTTGGATTGGCCTCAAATCATGATCCTTCCAATCTTAGTCTCCCAAGTAGGTATTGTTAATATGTGAGCCACCAAGGCCTGGCTCCACAGCCCTCTTTGATAGGCATAGTGTGATCCTATTATGACATAAGGCGGATCATGTCTCCTCTGCTCAAAGTTCTTCAATGGCTCCCAACTCAATCTGATTTTCAGAAAATATTTTGATCTCCTCTCCAAACTTTCTTACTGGGGTGCGTACCCCAGGTAAACACATGCATCAAGGGCTTTTTGCATATGTTATTCCTCTTCCAGGAACACTCTTCTCCCAAATCACTGCAGGACTCACTCCCTCATTTTCTCTAAGTCTCTGCTCAGAAAGCAGTTCTCAGAGAGGCTTTCCCTGCCCATTCCACTTCCAACTGAAACTCACCCCAGTCTTCTCTAGTACTCTGTTGATTCATTCATCTCCATAACACTTAGCATTTTCCAATACAGTTTCTCATTATACATCTGAGGTTTTTTTTTTTAATCTGTCTCCACCAAAATGAATGCAAGCTCCACTAGGGCAGAACTCCAGACAATTTGGTTTCTTGCAGATGCTAGAACAGTGCATGATACCATGTAGGAATTTATAAATATTTAATATTTAAATGAATGAATGTGAATTAATATAAAAGTGTGTGTTTTTAAAATTATTATACAGTCGATGTTTTCAATGACTGACAAAGTAGACCACTAACAACAGATAATAACAGTGCCCGTTTATTGAGCAAATATTGGGGGCTGAGTACTTGACACAAATTACCTCAATCCTCACATCACTTGTTGGAAGTCAGTTAAATACAATTGGAGAGAGAATGTATGTGAGTTTAATCTTGGGAGGCAGCAAAGAAGGCTCTTCAGTTTAAATTTAGATCAAGGTTTCTAGGCACTAAAGTTCAGGTAGCATAAGCAGGTTTGCCTCACATCACACAATAATAATAATAATAATAATAATAATAAGTCTTTCTGACTCCAATATTCTTTGTATTATGCAGGAGGGAACAATGAAGAGAGTAGTAGATGCACATGTACCTCATTCTTTCCAAACCGAAAGAGGACCAGTGATCTCTCAACAAGACTGTCATTTATTATAAAGTCCCCAGAGATTAAGAAACAGCTTCTCTTGTTGCTAATCTGAAAATTTCTTCGGAGATTAAGTTACCCTAAGCAATGCCTAATCTCAAACTAAGCGGAACCTTCAGTCTCATATGATTCACTTTCATAAGCAATTCCAAACATAAAATTCTACACAAAAACTTTTAGGGCTAGATTTAGAGACTATGCTATACATTCATTGCTCCACTTGACAGAAGAATACACTGGGATCTAGACTTGACGATGACATATTGAGTTGGAGGCAGATTTAGTGGGAAAGTGCTATCCTCTTGGTTATTAATGGAGGCTACTATATATTTGCCGAATTGAAGATGGTGTTGGCCTAAGTTATGCTTCCTCATTTCAACAGTTGCCCCAACAGAGGAAAAGGACATACAAATAAAGCCTCAGGTAAATGGAAGTAGCAAATGCACACTGCAAATGTTAGGGTTTATGGATAATATACTGTGACTGCCACTCCTTCCTTACTGCAGTGGATATTTCCTATAATGGTCTTCTGGGGTTGTCCTCCAGTGCTTCAGTCAGTCAAACTACAGGAATTCTTAATGTGCTTTCAGAAAGAGAACCCCATTCCCACTCCAAATGTAATACAAATGTAAATCTAGAGTAGGATAAAAAATGCATTTCAAATTTCCATGGAATTCAGGGGAGGAAGGAAAGGAAAAGAGAATGATAGACAATATCAAAATACATTACATCTGTGCAGGTAGAGGATGTAATAATATGTATTGAAAGCTATTGAATAATAGAGGGTGGGAGTGTAACAGAAGGGGTTGAACTGACCAAAGTAAAGTATACTCACAGTGGGGATACATGGAACAACCACTTTGAATGTTGACTTTGGAATTAATGATGAAAGGAAAGACTGCAAAATTGTGTGGAGGAGTACATTTGGGATTGAGTATGGTGAATGGAGGAGATGAAGGTGAGGGCATATGGTTGATGGGCTTCATATACTTATATGAAATAGAACAATGAAACCTTTTGCAATTGCTTTAATTGGGGTGAGTAGGGGTTTGGGAGTGGAGGAGTGGGAGCAATCTAACCAATGTACTTTGTAAGGCTTTGTGGAAAGCTCACAATGAATCCCCCCTGTATGACAAATATATACTAATAAAAATGGAAAAAATGCATCTCAGACTTTACCTTACTAATCACAAGGGAAAACAATATGTTTGTCTGCCTGAGTCATGTTAATAAATTTATTTCACCAACATAAGCCATTATAGATGAAAAATGGTTTAAAGCATGCAAATTTGAAGATGCTAGTTGGTATGATTTGTGTTTATGTAATGACTAAGGCTACCAATTAATTGGAGAAGTGCTATTTATAACTGTACCATTCTGATAAATGGGTTATAATGGCTACTATAACCTTTACTTTTTTTGCTCTAAGAAGCAGAAATATTATTTAAAACATCAATGTACTGCAATGGGCAGATTCTGTGAAATAACTCTGTCGAGAATGCAAATCACAAACAAGGCTTGCATATGAATTCTTAAATGCCCATCTTAGCATAGCCACATGTATATTGTATGTGGTCTTTGATGAAATGAATGAAGCCCATCACTCAGAGGCATTTACAGCTTGCAAAAAACCATATCACTCACCCCATGACTCCCAGTCTGAAATCAGCTAGCAACAGCTGCTAAAATAGCACTGCCTGAGTGGGCATGGGACCAACAGCACTGTGTTATTTAAGCTCCCATCATCTGCAGGTCAGTGATTAGTGAAGTGGTAAGACACTTCTCTAGGTCTAGTAGCCAGAGGACTCAAAGAGTCCTTGCTTTATTTGCTAAGTATATAAGTGGCTTGGGACCAATACAATTGAAATTCTAAGGTTAGAATGCCAGTGATGAATGGGAGTGGAGGACAGCCTTTGGAGACATGGTGGCTTGCAGGCAAGGCACTGCTGCTAACTGGCCCTGGCTATTTGAGGTGCACACTGGTTTCTAGCATGCAGAGGGAGTGCCAGGAGAGTGGATGCCACACAGTTCACAATGGTCCCAGCTGGCTTGGGGACACAGAGGACTCCTGGCAAGTGCCCTGCACTCCACTAGGTCCCCCACTAGGTCCTCCACTTCTCTTTTCGCTGATATGCTTTTGGTGAAAGGTTGTCCAAATTCATAGGATACTCTGTAATGCCTACCACAGGAGAGGGTATGTTGATACCTGATGGTTTATCTACACCTTTGATTAATATATGGTGAGAAAAATCTCATGACAGTTTGCAGATTCTTCCAATTTATATATCATTTGGGCAAAGAACGTTCACTCTTTGCTCCTTGACTTTGTGAAGGAATTGTGTAGATTATTACTCCTACTTATCAATCCCCATTTGCCAGTGAAAAAACTGATGGTCCTATAGGAAACTCAACTGGTACAGGGCCAAAGAGCTATAAATCAACAGCATTATAATGGCTCAGGTCGGACACCTGGCTTCTCATGTCATAGCTCTGCTTGAGGCTATGACACTGCATGACACACAAAGCCAATGTGTGTTTCAAGGTGAGGATGCTCACCCACGTCTTGCTGGGGTATAACTCAATTTATAGAGTCTTCCAGAAGCTGGCTGAATGCCCTGGAGACTTCCAGAACTCTTCTGGGCGACTTATGATTTTAGGCTTTATTTCATCTTTGGTTATGTAGGCCAGGAAAGGGGATAACACCTGCTGGGCCTCAATTTCTGGGGTGGCCTCCAGCTACACTAAGACTAGTGAGCCATCTGCAGAGAGTACCCTTCAGCTATGGATTTGTGGGATGAGGTCAGATTCTGCAAAATACAGAAACAGACATTTCTTTCTGGTCTCAGAAAAGCTACTTACACAAAAACACCTGGTGCAATCTGTTTTGTCATTTGAAAATGTACTTCAGTAAATCACAACCATTGCAAAAATACTACAATTCTTGTCACAGCTACACTACAACCTAAAACCAACTAAGAGATGTCAGGTTTTCTAATGATATTAAAAGAGGCAGCATTACTTTTCATTTGTTTGAAGAAATCAGATTGAGTATTGCAGCAACGGAAGTTCATTTCATATATCTTCATTAATGGAATGCTGCTCTTTAAAGGGAAATCATAACTGAAGGGAAACTAGAAACTACTTTTATTGCTCAGCTAGAAATAAAGACCTGGGTAGACTGGTTGTGCATTAGCTTGCAATCAACAGTGAATAATAAAGATTCTTGTTAAAAGACATGCAATTGTAATCTAATTAGTTTTCTTACTGTTTGGTGAGATTAATTCAGAGCTAAAACAAGAAATACAGAATCACATATAGTCAGGAGATATGTCAGCTCCTGTCTCCAATCTGGGAGATGAGAAGACTAAATCTCAATTTGGTAATGCCAAGTGTGACCCACATAAAAAATTTGTGAAGTATTTGGCTCTGCCATCAACTGACTCATCAAGTGGAAGAAGAGCCTGGTGATATTCCAGGTTGGGGAAAGAAGCAACCTTGGGTTTTATTCTCAATTACTATTAATTAACATTTCTGATCCTCTGTTTCCTCATCTGCAAAATGAGCATAAGGACTTTGAGAGCTGCTGAACTGATTAGAGATGATGCACACAGAATTCGTGGTACCCAGGAGGATCTCAGTATAGACAACAATTATTATTATAACTGTTCTCTAAAGGCTGACCAGGTCAAAATGATGGATGTGCATTGTCTGATAGCATGAAATACCAAGCAAATCTGCTCCTGTGTGCCATTTTGGAGTGTGTATGGGTTCCTAAAAGCAGGGCCAGTCTTTCCTCTACTAGATTTCACAATCATCCATCAGTCGCTTGCAAAACTACTTTGAAGGAGATAAATGGAGCATCCTGGAAGATTCCCAAATTTGTTACTGACAAATGGTCTTGAGTGGAACCTTCCCATCGTGTGGCTAAATGAACTCAAGAAGCACTAATTGCATTGAAGTTAATAAAGACTTTATTGGCTTCAAATAATTGGTGTTTGTTTGGCTTCTACCATTATAGTTATCACAGTTTCCTACATAATGTAAGCTGGCAGAAGTTTCTTCCTTTTACAAGTTTTAAATCCCAATAGAATTGACAGAAATAGCTATAACCACAAATTGGTTTGCAATTTTCCTCTTTCTTCCCAGCCAGTCCTGTATAGTTATATTATGAACCTTACTTCACACAAACTGTTTGTGACTTTTATGGCCCTTTTGTGATCTAAATGGCTATCTCATAAGATATTCCGTTGCAGCTTCTTTTTCAATTGCTTTTACTGCAAAATGCCCTTGTGGAGATTTCTGAGGACCATTTCACACTCTTACAGTATTGATTTGCTAAACCTGTGATAGGTTTATATTTAAGATACAGTATTGTATATGAACAGAGTGAGAAGCTTATGAAAAACAGAGCCAAAGCTTTCATTGAAGAGATGTTGGCTAGCATTCATAAGTTCAGAAATACAGTAAGAATCCCTAATTATCTTTGTATTCATTTCAGAAATTCAGCACATTGAATGACACTGAAAATGACATTTTAGTCTACTTAATAATTCCCTCCCCATTATTTCATTCAAATGAAGTGCAATGCAATAGTGAATATGTAAAATCAATATAACATCTTTTATTCAGTCTCCAAAAGCAGGGAGTTTGGTAGTGCTTTTTTTTTTAACAAACACATTTATGATCCTCCATGAGACGTCAACATCTGACTGAACTGTGGAACGCCAGATACCTCTTTGCTTGTGACTGAACTGCTGTTTAGTGTTCAAAATAAAATCCAAGTGTGAGAGACAAGTTGGAGGCCTCTTACCTCTTGTCTAGCTATTTGTGCTTTCATTCTATAGACTATAACAGAATGAGAACAAAGCTGAGCATGAGGCTTCATGAATATGAGGCTTCATAAGTATGTCGTGAGAATGTAACACAGAAAAAGAAAAGGAAAGAGAAGAGAGAACTGTGAGAAGACAGGAAAGAGAAGAGGCAGGAATATGCAAAAAGAAAGAGAAGACAAGGTAAAAGAGAAGGGGAAAAAGAAAATAGAACAGGAAGAATGATCTGCTATAAAAGTTTTATTGGTTTAAGTAGGGAAAGCATGAAGCTTGTCACTCTGGCTGCTGTAAGATTTCTGCCAAGAAATATTCCATGTCTTGAACCTGCAGCAGCCACATTACCTCTCTCTAAGGAATTCACTAGTCATAGCACTAGTAGTTATTAATAAATGTTCATGTCAAAGGTCACAATTTCTCTTCTTTATAGAATATGTTAGTTTTCTGGATATATTGAAAAGTATAAGTCTCAGACATAAGACAAAAATGTTGACATTACTCAAAGTGACACTGTAAAGTAAACCAATGATTTAAATTCATAAAATGCTCCAACACAATCACTACAGAAAGTGATGTGTTTGGTCTCAGGATTATACAATCTTAAAATATCTAGGAAAAAACAGGGCTCTGAGGAGAGCAACAGCTGAATGCTTTGTGTACTTTATGATTAGAGCATCAGGGAAGAATCATAAGCTGTACTTTCCATGTGACATTGAGGCTTTTATTTTAACAGGTCACCCAATTAGATCCACCAATAAGCTTCCATTTGAGTGACAAAAATCAATGGATATGGATTGAAGTGGCATGCAAGGTTCAATCACCAGGAAAATGGAGAAGAGGTCATTGCAATTTGGCAACACTATGATGATGTGGGAAGGAGTGGATTGCTGTGAACACCCACCAAGATGGACTTTACTGTATATAGTTATGAGCTATAAATTCCACTCTGTGATCTCCATATGCTTTATCTCCATTTAGAAATCATAGCATTTGTTGCTACTTCCATCTCAGCTGTGCGATGAAATTGATTTCTCATAGATCCTCAATAATGACTTCCCCTCTGCTTTTCAGAGAAAAGGTGACATAACTGGGGGTGGTGAGGGTCTCCCTCTCAAATTGTACTATCAAGTAGCCATTGTCATCAGTGAGGAGTTCATGTGTGATGAATTTCCATTGAAACTTTTCATCTCAGAATAGAACATGTAAATAGAACTGTCAGTCTTTGATGGGGCAAGTTCACATTTGGTAAAAGACGTCAACCCATGATTATTTTCTTTTAGGGCATAGCAAGCTTAGAAATAAAATAGTTTCCATTTCAGCATTGGTGCTTTACCAACCATGGACTTACTTACTCTCTACCTAATGCACAGAACGTGGACAGCAGTAGAACTGCAAGACCAGACATGGGAAATACTAGGAATATAAGACCAGCCAAAGTGTGGCTAGGTTTTGTGGGCATTGCTCTAAGGACTTGCATCCAGCAGATTCAACAGATGTTTATTCAGAATTTAGTATATGCTAGGGATGTTTTTATGACAGAGAATGCCATTTAGTTCTCTTTTGTTGTCCTCACAGCAATTATAGGAAGCATTATCCTTTTTGAGAAATAGGAAAACTAAGGTTGAGAGTTGAGAAGAGTTTTTTAAAGTTTCCAAGGCCACAAAGCTACCCAGATTTCAAATCCAGGTCTTCTTATACCAGGTCTGGAGTGCTTTCCATTTAGCCAGCTATAGGCAATCCAGTGCAGGGATTAACGTCACAGAAAACACTCATATAGCTACACTTGCTTCAAGTGTCTTATACTTATCAACACATCTAATCTCCATCACAATCCTATGGGGCATGTTCTACCATTATTCCTATGCTACAGTTGAGAAAAGGGAGGCAAAGAGAGGTTAAGGAATTTGGTCAAAGCTACCCAGTGATAAAGTGGTAGAGATGGTGAACGCAGACACTAGTGCCTGTGCTCCCTCTTCTACACCAAACTATGTCTTTTTGATCTGGGTTCTTTGAAAGCCTTCCCAAAAACCTGGACTCCTGGCACCTGGGCATTATGCTGCAGGTAACTGCTTGAAACCACCTATTGACCTCTTAACATCTTCTGGAACAAGTGTGCATTACAGAAATGCTGTCCTAGGGGCTGAGGTTATCTTGACTATTTCTTGCATTCATTCATTTAAAACAAATATTAAATGCTTACTGTATACTAAGCACCGATTTTTTGTTTTTTCCATTTTTCTTTTTTATTATCACACATTTAATTGCACATAGCAAGGGGTTTCATTATGACATTTACATACATGCATATAATGTACTTTAATAATATTCACCTCATTATTACTCTTTTTTATCCCCTTCTCCTTCCACCCATTTTCCCTTCCTCTTCTACCTCTCTAGTAGTCCTTCTTTTACTTTCATGACCTTGTTTGTTTTTGGTTGGTTTGATTTTTCCCCTAGATTACAAAAATGAGAGAAAACATGCAATACTTATCTTTGTGGGATTGGCTTACTTTACTTAACATAAATAGGCACTGATTCTTGATATGCTAATTAAAAGGTTTAAATTATATTTTCTAATTTTTAAAATTTTCTCCAAATATAGAGGCATTTAAATGTCTCCTTTAATATTTGGGATAAAACAATTGAATATTCTCAAGTTTCTCTTTCTGGCTCTTCACTGAAAGGAAGCAGAACATCAGTAGATTTAGATTCACAGATTAAACAGGGTTAGAGCCACAAGGAGCTTTAGGATTCAGATTCAGAAAGGGATGGTGGAAAACCAGATAGCTGCTTTTCAAACCAAATTATTAAAATAATTTGATATAATATCATGCAGATCTACTTTTTGTCACTGATGGGATTGGTTAGATTTGGATGTGTGTAGAAATGTCTTGTTATATGCATGTACTTATTGAGTAGATCTGGCTGAGTTATTTTCTGATATTCAGCCTACAAAGAACCTTCTGCAAAATCTAAAATAGATGAAAAGCACAGACAATAGAATGTAACAGAAGCAAAAAAAGCCCACATCACCAAAGGTTGGAACAAGCAGGATTTGTGTGGGGTGTTGGCCTGATTTTAACATTTTAAAAATTATTGTGTGTCACATTTGGGTTGGCATCTATCTGGAAGTAAAAGAATTTGTGTATCTGAATGCCTTCCCCCTCCAACTCATGTAAATTCTAAAGCCCCTGTAGGTGGGTGTTGGCAACCTGTTTTGGCATCCCCGACAGTGTCTAGCAGAGCAGAGGTTCAACATATTTCCATTCGAGTGCATCAAATCATGCAGAATGTTCTTCCTTAGAATACATATTGATTGTCCAAGCTGCCTCCATTTTCATAACCCTGTAAAATTAAGCACTGTTCATCTAATGTAAGGCATGGAAAATAGGTAAAAATCCTAAAACTAAATGGATTTTCCTTCAGTGACAGAAAATTGATGTTTGCTAAAAGTGTATACACATGTACACACTCACACACACACACAGAAAGGGAAGAGAGAGAAAGAATGGATTTTCCACAAATTTCACTACCTCACTATTTTCTTTTTGTTACTTGGTAGATTTAATCACTATGTTTGGAACACAAATCAAAGTGCATATAGCAAACGAGTTTCATATTTTGACTTTCCACTGCCCTTCTATTCTTAGAGGAGTTGAGGTTCATTCAAACTATACAAAGATGAGATCAAATTCACTTTTTTATTTTAAAAATAAAAATTGGTAGTTGGGTTAGCCAGTTTTATGTTATGACTAAACACCTGAGAAAAATAACTTAAATGGGAAAGATTTATTTCGGCTCATGGTTTCAGTCCATGGTCAGCTGGCTTTATTACTGTGGGCATTTGACAATGCTGAAACAAGCAAGATGACTTACTTTCTCTAACCTGGCCCCACCCCTAGTTTTGACCACTTCCCAATAATACCATCAAATTAGGGTTCCATCAATGAATTAACTCATTGATTAGGTCAGAGGCCACATGATCCAAATGCCTCTCAGTGATTGGATCCCCCAAGTGGGGATCAAGCCTTAAACACATGAGCATTTTGGGGAACACTTCATGTACATATCATTCTTATTGTAGTTATCTATATCAATAGAGGTGAAGTCTGAAATATAATTAGGTCTTTTTCATCTGTTGTCAATTTCCAAAGTCTAAGCTGTGACTCCATTTCAACATATTTCACTTTTCCCTAAAAGATAAACAACCATAGAAATAACCACATACCTTCCATTTTTTGTAATAATCATACTCAGCCTTCTTCCTACTAGAGTCTAGATACTCACGAGCCTTATGCAATCATATAAGCTTTTGATTGGATTTAGAAAGTGATTTGTGATTCTGTGAGAGGGAGTAGTTGGTATACTGTGCATTCCCTCACAGAATAAATCCTTCCAAGGCAAAGATTCTCTCTATACTACACGGCAAACATCTATGTGTTTTCTTAGAAGTTCAGTTTTTTTTATTTTCTATGCTGTATCTGTGGGGCCCTTTTGAACTGTGCTAATACACATTGTGGGTTTTTTTAAATATATGCTTGCATTTTATCTATCATACATGTTTTGTTGTTACTTACTAGTGAGCTAGATATGATTTGGTCTGTTTCTGTTTTTGAATTTCTGCAAAGAGTAGTCAGGCTTAATATTCATATACTTAGGCATCACATCATAAAACAGACTTCAAAGACAATATTGTGTGATGACTTTATTGAAGAAAGCATCTTTTACCAATTTCCAAAAAGAAAACCTTTATGCCAGGCATGTGAGGTACAAAGTAAACCGTTTTAACTCTGAAATGTACAAAGTCTAATAAAAGCAATCTAACTGTCAAAAGAATAATTTAGTCTACTGAATATGGACCATCTTAGTATAGATTCTGCCCATCTTCAATTTGGATTGGAGGCATAGTTTGGGGTACATGAATGATATGATTATCTTAGAAATGTCTATATATTGTATGAGAGGTACCTGTGTAACAATGAGGACAGCACTGGCCAAAGGACATCAATGCCTTAATAGTACCAGCCAATTGCTTGCTCCAGCTTCAAAATCTGTCAGTGAAATCTGGCAAAGTCATGTGCTTCCCATAATAAACATGTTTCTTTGCCCATAGCTTTTGAACCTCTGCAAGTCAAACTCAGCTGTTCTGAGTTTGAAGCAAGAAACTATACCTTGGCAAAGAGGAAGCATTGAAATGAACCATGAATGGATCTCCCCTTTGCTGACAGGGAGGAAGCTGGATGGAAGGGATTTTTCACAGGTGACTGACTTGAAGTATCAGACAGAAGGTTGGAGAAAAGTGATAGTAAGTGGAAAATAGAATTAAATGTTATTTTGCTAAGATTCTCCCAATAAATGACAAGAGAACAGGAATGCATAAGTGCCCATAGTAAACAGCACCAAGCAAAAATCCCCTGGCAAAATCATCCTAATATCTGAAAATAAAAAAAGATGCATAAAATGAGTTCCTTAGATATGAACTGCTTTCCATATTTTCTTCTTTTAACAGAGGATATGAGAGCAAGATGAAAGATTCATTGAATTTCCAAAAACCAAAACCACACTCCATGAGGACCAAATGGTGCTGCATTTGAATTATTTTAAGCCACAAATTAACACCTCTTAAGAGTTTCATGTTTTTGAGCCACTGACTTTTGATAAATCTTGATTGGCAAATGTGAGAACAGATGTAGTTGTGCCAGATGGTTTTTCCAGACATACTTAGGTCTAACTGCCAAACTTTGGGCCAGCTAAAGCTGAGAAAATAAAGAAATAATTTATTATTTTTCTCCTGACTCTGGGGAAGGTGCTCTCTGTGCCCAATAGTTCATGTACTGTGTTCGATGCCATCTACTTGAAGGAGAATCACTTACTCATCTTCTATGCCAAAAGAAATATACCAAAGGAGGGAAAACAGAAAGTAGTTTCAAAAAATTAAAATATGCTGGGAAACAAGGAAAATGTCCATTATCAGTTATCCAAGATTTCATGAGAAAATGCTTGAATCCCTTGAGTCAGCAGTGTCTACAGTTGTAGCAATGAAAATTCTAATTTTGTGCTCTAATGAACACAAAATAATCCATATTCCACCTTGGCAAAACTTGTAATGGCTGTGCAATTGAAATGACGTTCCCATATTAAAATATTTTGTAAAAATAAAGGAGACTGCCAAGATGTAAGAACATAGTTTAGAAGTCTTAGATATGTAATACAATAGCCACACCAGCTCCCTGAATTTCTTTTTGTTGTTGTTCTTGTTTTTGTTTTGTTTTGTTTTTCACCTCTCTGTTTTGCAAGTAGGATAAGCAGTCAATAGGACTGAAGAACATCATTTATACTTAAAACCAACTTACTAAAAACTAATCCCTAAGATGTTAGGTGCTTTTGAGAAAGATTCACATGATAAAGTTATTTTATTTTAAGTATTAGGATGTATCAAGTTTTTAATTAATTTTTGTTTCAATATTTTCCAATATACTTAAAATGTTATGTAGGAAAGGGAAGACTTTTCTCCTAGTGATTTCCCTAGCTAAAATCAGCTAGTGGTTCTCGCTCAAGTTAAATGTGGGTGAATCTTGAGAATATGCTAAGTAAAAGAAGGCAGACACAAAAGGCCATATAGCATATGATTCTACTTACATGAAATATCCAGAACAGGCAAATCCATAGAGATAAAAAGTAGATTAGTAGTGATTGCTGGAGGGAGAAATGGGCAGTGACTGTTTAATGGGTAAGTGTTTCCCTTTGGGGGCGATGGAAATGTTAAAATTAATTATGGTGATTGTTGCAACAATCTGTGAATATACTACAAGCCAATGAATTGTAAACTTTAAATCAGTGAATTGTATGGCATATGAATTTTGTCTTAATTAAGCTGTTGAAAAATTGTGCAATCGTCTCAAGAACCCTAGTTTATATGTCAGCAATAGATAAAGTTTTAAGAGAGGGATTCTGAATATTCAAAATGGATATTCACATTCACCTAATTTACTGAACCATTACTCTCCAATTTTCTTGTTCACTTTACCTGTGTACAATGAGATTATGGTTACGACTCTCTGATCAGGATCACTGTCAGTTTAGTGGCCCACTTGGTAGGTTGGTGAATCTTCTGGGATTTGACCCAGGAGCGCCAAATCCCAGAAGCAGATTAGTGAAAGAAAGGTTTGTTTCTGTCTTACTGGGGTATCCTCACATGAAAATTCCTTTACCTACTCTATTGATGAGTCAAAATCACCACAATCGTGCTTTATTTATCCCAGTTATGTCACAAAGTACATTCATATATTCCATATATATAAAGCTTCTATAATCAAATGGCTTGGGAAACACTACAATAAACTATGTCCCCCTCTTAGATATATACGATGTATATTAGAATATTAAGGGCTCCAAATTCAATTTAAAAGAAAACTTATTAAATTGAGCATTTTCCATGTTCAACTGTGTACTCCACCAAACACAAACACACACACATACACATCTTCTCAACAGCAACCTCTTAACTATTAACATCCTTCAAACCATTACTCATGGACCACACTTTGAGAAATACTGACTTATCCCATAAAGTTGGTCAAAGAAAGAACCTTGACTTTAAAGGTTTTGATGTCTGAGTACTTTACCTTGCTTACCAAAATTTTAATATTAACAAAATGAACATGGATGCACAATAGACAAATCCCTAGGAAAGTATTCCCTAACCTCTGAAGAGCTTAGCCTACCTGGAATACATAGTATGCCAGGATAACCAAGTAAGATATTTTGTGTTCAAGAGGCTTCAGGGCTCCTAGGCCCTATCACCCAAAGGGTTACCAGTATTTGTAAACTGGTTTTTCTGTAATGTGTACCACTAAAAGGCTTTGGGGAAATACTTATCTCAATGATCAGTTTTGAAACCATTGTGATTCAACTACGTTTTATGCGTGGGAACTAGCAAGGGAGTAATTTAACAACAAATTTACGAGTCCAGGAACAGAGCTGGAAACTCCTGGGAATGAAACTGAGCATGATTGTATGTACATGTCTAGAACTGCTGAACAACCAGGATTTTTGTACAAGTAGCTTGATGAGAACTATTCACACTGATAGTCTTATGTGGTCTTCCTGATCTTCAAAGAGGGATTAGATTATATATCACATTGTTTCTTCTTAAGGGTATTCATTATCTTATAATTCCTTAAAATGTATTCTCTCTACATGTGGTAGCTCCATTAATCAAATTATTTTGATTAACTAGAGCACTTCTTTCTCTACACCTGTCAAATATCAAAGACAGAACTATAGCTTTTTTCTTCCAATACACCAATTTTCTTTTTATTATTCATTTACTATAATATTATTGTTTTGAAGAAATATAGATACATATATACATATATATGACTTTCTAGCAGAAAAAATATTTTAAGTATCAAATTTCAGAAAGTTTCACATTATGCTTTCACTTGGAAGACAAATCCAATTCTACCTGAAGTTTCATTATGAAGAAACTGTTACATGTGGTGACACTGCTTATTGAAAATTGCAATGAAGTGAGAGGAAGCTAACACCAATACATGTGAGAGTCTTCTTTCTTTGAATGACACAAAGAACTCAATATATCTAATCATCTCTGTTATGCCCACTGGGAACTGAGCTGCAGTGATATTGTACAAGGTTGCTTCTTGATTGCTGGAAATGCAAGTAAGCTGTATGCCACTTATATCAGTAGTTAAAAAGGAAGTGCTAGACCCTGGGAATTGTTTTACTTTCCCTCCCTTTGTTAAAGTAACAGTAATAATCTGGGCACAAAATTCGTAAAGAAAGGGTACCAACCAGTTAGTATAGACTAGTTGACTTTAACATCAACATCTGAATTATTATGCACATAGAAGTAGGCATTAAGCAAGCATTCATGCTTAATGCCTACTTCTATGTGCATAATAATTCTCTGAACATGTTTCTTTTGTGTGCCCTGACAAATGTCCTAAACAAAGAGACTTTTAAAAGAAACAAAACAGGGAATGTTTCTTTCCTTCTTGATGCAAATTTTGCCTAGGAAGCTTGAAGTCTGTATGCAATATGTGTTTCCATGTACTCTGCTGTTTCTCTTTCTTGTTCGTAAAACTATCCTTTCTGTACCCCCTAACATGTAACTCTCACATCTTTGTAAATCAAATTAGTTTTTAGTAGCTGTCCTCAGTCTTCTAAAGTTAATGTTACCCTAAAGTTAACAAAGACCCCTGATTCTTGTCTTCTCTTTATTATCATATGCTAATTGTGCAAAGTGAGAAGTTACATTGAGATATTTCTATACATGCACATATTGTATTTTGATCATATTCACCTCCCTATATTACTTCTTTATCAGTTTCCTCCAACCTTTCTTTCCTCATTCCCAGTCTCAATGGATTCTTTTATTATATTCTCTGGAGTTTAGGAGATGGGGTACATTTCTGATTTGGGGTCTTCTGGTTAGTTGTGCTGCCCTGTGCTGTCAAGATAACTCTGGATTCCCATTATAATTAAAATAATCCAACAAGCAGGAAAAAGGTATATAAAGGTAGGCTGAAGGCTTTTCAGTATGACCATCTCTCCTCTCATTCTTTCCTCCATAATTCTGCCCTGTTGTTCAAGATCTTTGAGAATACTAGGTTATTATGCAAAGTAGTTTTATGTTAAGCATTTGGAGTAAAAATTATACTGAGGCTCCCCACTACTAGTAAAATATTTAACATTTGATTATTAAGCTGTTAGCCAATAAGTTCACAAAATAATTCAAAAGTAAATTTCCCTAATATGTCTAGCTATTTCCCTCTTCCTGAAGGGTTGCTAATGAATGAGGTGCCTGAATGAACAAAATGATTGGGAACAGTGCTGGCCTGGATAACATGTAACAGGAACCAGAAATTAGTTCATCCCCATGCAAAGTTTCCTCTGGAGTATGTTGCTCATCCAGACCTGATTTTCCAATAAAACCAGCCTCAGTTATTGCAAGCATAAGGGCAATCTTTGAGGGAGGAGATCAGGCAATTCAATTCTATAAAATGCTGTATGAAGCAAAATTAACCATGTAGCAGTGTTATTTCCTGGAAAATGGTGGTTTTTTGTTACTGTTGTTGTTTCCTTTGTAGACATCAGTACTAAATGACAGATTTTTTTTACCCCTCTCCCTGAGATGTGACCCAAGGTTTTAAACACTTACATATTCATGAAAAATGAAATGAAAGAAAGCTTATTAGTTGTAAAATTCTGCAGAGTTATTGCCTGGACCCATGTAGCTAAAGATGTCTATGACTTTATGTGTCAAGCTTTGCTTAACATTTCCCTTTGTACTAGCCACTTTGGAGCCATCCAACCTCTGTGACTATCAGCCAATGGTAACAGCTATAAAATTATTCTTAATACTGTAATAGTAAACTGTTTCAGGAAGGAGGTAGAAAGAAGGCAAGTGTGTGTGTGTGTGTGTGTGTGTGTGTGTGTGTGTGTGTGTGTTGGCCATGACTGCTCTATCTCCAATCCTGTTAATTTCTGAGCATCAATATAGCTTTTCAGAAATAAGAAATAATGCATGTTGTCAGGTGTAACTTTAGAACATTTTTGCTTCCTTGTCCCACATGTCAAAGGGGACGTGTGTCCCCTGTGTCATTCTTTTAAATATATTTTGATTGTTTCTGTAAAAACTAAGGAAAAGGTCTAATACTACTTAGCTTTAAGTGTTTCAGTCATGGTTGAAATGTATTTTCTGTAACAGAAATATAGTTATAATATTTTTCTTTTTCCCTTATAAATTGTAACCCCTGGAATACTGTTGCTTTCAAGTCTCACAGTCAGATTATGTAATCTAACAATTGAATATCATAAATACACTTATATTCTCAATAAAAGGATATTTTTCTGTTAACAAAAACAAAAACTGAAAATGCTTAATGACAAAAAATGACTGCCCATGCATAACTGCCATCCACAGGCCGGCTGACATCTTTATTCCTGTGCCTCTCCTTCCAAATCAATAGTGGGACTACATATAGAATAAGAAGGTAGGAATCGAGCAAAAGAATCGCCTACCTAAAGGGTAAAATTCTAGCTCTCATTATAAAAGTTAACAAAACTAACTTTTATAATTCCTGAGATTAAAAACAATATGGAAAAGAGTAGTCTTTTTTTTTTAAAAAAAGGCTTGATTCTTTTTTAAGAAAAGTTAATAACTCAGATGATGGATGGTACTTCATTTAGCAATTGATTTTCCAAATGGGGTGCAAAAGTCAGGCTTACTCCTACTAAGCTGGCATGGCTGAACTTCAAAATCATATCCTTAGATGCCTACACCATTTATTCCAGATATTGAGCTCCTGGTATATAGCAGCTACTGTTTGTGATGTTAGGGTTACAGCAGTGACTAAAACTTCTCACTTATATGGACCTTGCATTCAAAAAATAGATAGATAGATAGATAGATAGATAGATAGAATATGGTCATATTTTCTACTGAGGAAAAATGAAGTTGAGTAAAAGGAATAGGAGTAAATTATGTTGGATAGGTTGTTATTTTGTCTAGGGTGATGGTGCTATTGCCCTTGCTCAAACCCCTTACAAAGTTCCTCTTCAGGGCATTCACTCTCCACAAAAGAAAATCACTGTTATTTTGAAAAAATGACTATATTACCCACTTTGATCACTTTTTGAAACATCTGTGACTTTGAGTCAACATTTTGTACTAGTTTTCAAAAGTTAAAACCACATTGTAAGAACTACCACCTATCACTAAGGACCAGCAGAAGAGTCTCAGACATGGCTTGATTGTACTCTCCATTGCATTCTCCCATCAGGCTGTGTACCATAGTAACAGGATGGTGGGAGGGCACAGCTACACTCTACTCTGTCATTGTAGGGTAACTGCTATTTGGTTGGTAATTGGAAAAAAACTTAGAATTTTCTAGTTATATCATATATGTAAGCAGATGTTTCTGTAGTGCTTGGAAATAGTAGGTTCTCCTACTTCTTTATACATTGTCCTCTACAATCTTGTTCCAATCATGTCAAATTCCTTTTTGGAAAGAAGACAGAGCTTAAATTATGTAAGAGTATGATTGTGTGTGTCTGTGTGTATGTGTGTGCACATGTAAAGTATATATACATATATATATACATAGAGAGAGAGAGAGTCTGTTAATATTAACATGTCCAATTTTCTTTTTAACCTCTTACTTCATGGTTTTATTTAAATTAAACTTTGACCTAACCAGATGGGAGAGAGATGAATAAGATATGTTTCTACAAAGATTCTGTTATTAACAGATTCCCAACAAACCTCCCTGCAGCAGTGCTGGATAATGCAAAGATGAATGAGTATGAAGGAGCTACTTGGTCACCCTCAGTAGGCTTTAGCTGTAAGACTTCCACAGAGGAATTTAATTATATACTCCATGAAGCTGCTCAAAAATAAGCAAAAAGTCACAAAAATTTCTGAAATGTTCTCCTTATATATGTAGGACCCACTTTGAATTCTGCAAAGAGATGGAAGGTAGAAAGTAGGGGGTGAGAACTGTGAGAAAGATTTGAGAACTTCTTTCAGTTATGGCTGCTTCTGTCTGCCCCGTAACCAGCAACAATTCTTAGATTTAAGTTGTCATGGAGCCTGATGGTACATTGATGTGTGCATAAATAAATGCACATTTAAACACTGTTTTGTAACAACATGTAATCTATCATCATGCTATAAATTCTACAAATGGAAACATTCTCCTGTGAAGGATGACTTACTTTTTCTAAATGTAGTTTTTTTAGATAAATGTAGTTGGTTTAGACCAGAGCTTTAAGAAAGCAGAAAGTATTTGTTTCCCATTTTAGTTTCTAGCCAAAATGAGTCATGTCTATAGCTTTCAGTTTCCCAAAGTAGCAGTCAATTAAATAAGTTATTACCTCAGGCCTTTGACTTTAAACATGTTCTGTGGTAGATGGAGATCTGATTTACTGTCTGGAGCACTGAGTATATAGCCACCATGAGGACACACATTATTTCCAGAGGAATTAAAATTACCCTGTTGTGCTTAAAAATGCACTCAGAAAAAAATGTATGACCATGTAATATATCCAGAAAACAAAGCTAAAACAATAGTGTTATGTATCATGCCTAAAATACTATATCTTGGTATAGCCTAGATGTATGAGTGATAGGAAAGAACTGTATGAAAGAGAATAATTAAATATCAGAAAAAAATCAAGAGTCCATGAAGCCAGAAGGGAATAGCCGGGTGCTTAGTGGAACTCTTTTTGAGCTAAGATTTACATAAAAGTCTGCGGAGAAGGATTAGCCAGATATAATCAGAAAGGATTTGATATGTGTATTTCCTTGCAAGGAGTTTAAAAAAGGTATTTTATAATCCTTCCCCAACTCGAACATATAACCTCATACAATAAAATAATGTTTTTCAATATTTTCTTAGTTGCATCCACATGTCACTGTTGTCCTCTTTTTTTGTTTGTTTGTTTTTTTTTAGGTCCATCATCGCAGTTCATCTTCTTTTTTTTTAAATTTTATTATTCATATGTGCATACAAGGCTTGGGTCATTTCTCCCCCCTGCCCCCACCCCCTCCCTTACCACCCACTCCGCCCCCTCCCTCTCCCCCCACCCCCTCAATACCCAGCAGAAACTATTTTGCCCTTATCTCTAATTTTGTTGTAGAGAGAGTATAAGCAATAATAGGAAGGAACAAGGGTTTTTGCTGGTTGAGATAAGGATAGCTATACAGGGAGTTGACTCACACTGATTTCCGGTGCGTGTGTGTTACCTTCTAGGTTAATTCTTTTTGATCTAACCTTTTCTCTAGTTCCTGGTCCCCTTTTCCTATTGGCCTCAGTTGCTTTTAAGGTATCTGCTTTAGTTTCTCTGCATTAAGGGCAACAAATGCTAGCTAGTTTTTTAGGTGTCTTACCTATCCTCACCCCTCCCTTGTGTGCTCTTGCTTTTATCATGTGCTCAAAGTCCAATCCCATTGTTGTGTTTGCCCTTGATCTAATGTCCACATATGAGGGAGAACATACGATTTTTGGTCTTTTGGGCCAGGCTAACCTCACTCAGAATGATGTTCTCCAAATCCATCCATTTACCAGCGAATGATAACATTTCGTTCTTCTTCATGGCTGCATAAAATTCCATTGTGTATAGATACCACATTTTCTTAATCCATTCATCAGTGGTGGGGCATCTTGATTGTTTCCATAACTTGGCTATTGTGAATTGTGCTGCAATAAACATGGATGTGCAGGTGCCTCTGGAGTAACAGTCTTTTGGGTATATCCCCAAGAGTGGTATTGCTGGATCAAATGGTAGATCAATGTCTAGCTTTTTAAGTAGCCTCTGAACTGAAGAGAACACCCACAGAGTGGGAGAAAATATTTGCCAACTATACATCAGACAAAGGACTGATAACCAGAATATATAGGGAACTTAAAAAACTGTTGTCCTCTTAAGTACCCAAAGAAATGCCCAAGTCTTTGGCAGTGTGATTCTTTAAGAATCCTGGCACATGCAACTACTTTTCCCTTTTTTATTCTCTCTTTATTTCTTTCTTTCCTTCTTTCTTTCTCTCTCTCTCTCCCTCTCTCTCTCTCCTCTCTCTCTCCCTCCTCCCTCCCTCCCTCCCTTTCCTTCCTTCTTTCCTCTCTCTCTGTCTCTCTTTTCCTTTGTTTCTTCAAACTCACAAACAGTATTTGCTGCCCCTTTCCTAGGCTGCCTCTAAGTACCAGACACTGCTCACAATACAGCATCTGCTTTCTTCTCTTAGTGTCTTTTGAAAGTGTTGTTCTGCTCTCTTGAATGGCCTCACTCCCACTGTTTACCAGGTAACTCCTGCTGAGACAGGGAGAATCAGCTCCAAGCAGTTGCTCAGTCCTTCATCTGTGCCCCACAGGACACTACATGAACTTCTGTCATAGAACCAACCTGTCTGTGCTGTAGTGGAATGACCTCTCAGTTTCCCTACCAGAGTGTGACGACTTTCCAGGCTGCAATTTTATCTAGCAACTGAGCCTGGCACATAACAGGTACACAATGTTTATTAAATGAACAAATATATGCAGCTTGCTTGAATTTCTAGCAGATTAGCTATGTCATTCCATGTTTATGACAGTTTTCTGGAAGATCACTAAAAGACAATGTTAAAATGCAATTCTCGGTATAGCTCTTAGATACCAAAACCTGAGCTGACTTTTGTGAGTAGACTAAACAGAGTTGTCTATTTCTGTCTGAGCAGAAAACCCTAAGAAGCACAGACACAGAAACTAGCATGTGGATCAGGAAGCATTGCAACTTAAGGACAATAAGCCCTCTAGCTTCACTTGCTTGTAGTTGACTAAAAAATCACTAATTCTGGAGGTCACACAGCTGAGCAACACATTAGTCCTTCGTGGCTTTGCAATAGACAGCACCTCAGAAGTGTGACTCAAAATGATAATGTTGTCTCAGTTTCTTTTCAGGGATTTCAAAGTCAGTCCTGCTGAAAAGCATTGATCCTCCACTTGGACCTGAGGAAATGTCCAAGTGATTATAAAAGCAGGGTGAAAAGGCTTGGCATCTTTGCCTTCATACCGTATCTGTCTCCTTTGTTACCTTAACCTTTGGTCAGATTGTTCCTTAACAATCTGCTTAACTTGGTATATATACATATTACTTATTTAGGGACTGTTTGTCTGGAACTGGTAGTACAAGGTTAATTTGTTCAAAATTTTCCTAATATCTTTCTTCCCCCTTTGAGGCTGAAGATGCCAGGACGAGAGTAAGAGCAGGGGCATCATGATAAATGGATTACCAACCACTAGGCTTCACAACACCCCATTGCAGAACACTAAATAGATGCCTAGAAGTTACCAGTCATCAGTCCTTTCCTAACCTAAGCCACCATCCTTTTCCCCTTGCCTAAGAATAAAAGGAGATTGAAACTTGTACTGAGTTAAAATGGTCTCGCAAGTTAACTAAAGCTCTATTTCCTCCCCACAATGCCACCCCTCTTCCCAGTTTTACTTTTATGTGAACAGAAAATTAACATTTATGTTGTAGTAAAAACAGGATTGCCATTTGGGGCATTAGTCTACCATCTTCTCATTTTGCTGGTATCCTGAATAAACCTTTTTTCTTACCCTAACAACTTGTCCTAGATCCACTAGGCCTTTTCAGGTAGCAAATAAAATGCAGTTGGGGTTCTATAACAGAATCTTATGATTGTTGTTGTCACTAAAAGTGGCCTAATTTTCTTTGAAATGGTTGGATCCCACTTTTGCTGACTTACTTTACTTCTCTCTGATTTGGCAATGAATGGGTGCTTTCTGTTTCCCTTTCATACTCATGGTTATTTGGATATTAATTTACCACCAAAAAAGAAAAACTTCTCGCAAGATTTTGGAAAGGTGAGTGGTGGTAATGAGGCAATGAATGTGCTCCCAGCTTTGAAGAAACTTCTTTATAGATAGAAACTTAATATAATTGAAGTTACCATAATTGTTAAAGTGCCTGTAAATTCCATCATTCATTAGCTTTTGATGCATTTGGTGCTATGTTCTAAGAAGATAAAACAGAAAGATAAGCAATATGACTAAAAGCCACCAACAAGTTGCTAGGCATTGAAAATGGGTATGTGTCTCCTGAAAGGTGCAAAGTAGAACTTATCTTGTATTGTGGGTTTTGGATAGTCTGTTC
Organism: Castor canadensis; assembly: GCF_047511655.1. Lineage (NCBI taxonomy): Eukaryota > Metazoa > Chordata > Mammalia > Rodentia > Castoridae > Castor > Castor canadensis. The sequence continues at coordinate 6,245,155 of NC_133405.1, forward strand.
TCTGGGTCTCAGATTGCCTAGCTGATGCAACTCCAATTACCAAGGAAAAGTATGGTGTCTGGAAATGTGCACAAGTTTCATTAGCAGTGAGAATAAGAATTGAAATCTTCTGCATCCAATTATAGCTATCCATATAATAAAAAGGCCTAATTTATTTTATGCAGTTGTTTAGAGAGAGGCTTCCTTGTTATCTTTCCACTAATTACCCTTGAACTGGCCAGAGCTAATTAGATATCTACTAGAGATTTAAGTAGCACATTGGTGAGGGTGCTTCACTGTCATGAAATGAGTGGCCCAAGTGTCTAGCTTTCCTCTCTGGTGAGGCATACTAGTTATTAAAGGTATTATAGGGATTCATGCATCAAATTTAAAGGAACCCATCCCTAAATGTTCCTTATCTTCATTGAGGACTGCACCTGAGTACATTTGCAACCCATTAAAATAATTTAGAATTATGATACTGTAAGTGAAATACTGGAGATTTTTTACGATGTAACATAACACTTGGGGAATCTCTTTTCTTTCCATGGTGACTTCTTAAATAATGCGCTTACCTCAAATATTCTCATTAGCAACTGGGTTACAAGATTATTAGTTATTAGGGCACTGAGTTTCCCAAACCAACTATAGAGTATATGGTCTGTATATGGTCATTTTATCTCACATGGACGCAACCATCCAGTTCTATGCTCTGTAAAACATTCCTCTGGAGAAACCAGTTTAGGAAACCCTTGGTAAGATAAAATACAATAGAAGTGTCTCTCTGTAGGACTTCTCTGAGATTATATCACATGAATGTGCACAGTGATGCCCCAGGAAAGTGATGTGATGGTATATGCTAAACCTGCATGGTGGTGGAATCTTCTTGTTCTAAAGGAGACAATCTTACAAAACTAGTATTTGGCAGAACACAGTTCAGAATCCACTACTTTATCACTGGGAATTGATGTGGTGACTCCACTATCATTCTGAATGTCTATAATGTACATGTGTCCAAGAATAATCAAAGAGATTTAGCCTCTGACTGCAAAATGATATGAGGTCATTTCAAAAGCTCTACCCAACATACTTGGAGCCATACTTATCTTCTAACATATTTCTTTACAGCTTTAATATGTGGATTCTTATTCTTCATTTCACAAACATACAAGACAAAAAAGATGAGGAAAGGTATTATGTGTATGCATGTGTGCATGTGCATATGGAGAAAAACTAAAATGTATTATATATACAGCACTTATAATGAATGTACATGTATGAGTCCACATGGAACTGGATTAAATATATTCTAAAATGAACATAAATATAAGACAGGTTTTTTAACTTTTTGTTTTTTTAAGACTTAGAAGGACCATATAAATAATCTAGCTGAGGTCTGTAGCAAGGAAGGGATATATCCAATTTCATACTACAAGCTAATGTCAGATTCAAGACTCAAACCCAAGTCTATCAACATTTTGTTTGTATTTAATAATTATGAGACTAAATTGGTAATTCAATTTCATTAACAATTTAAGAACTCTTCAATGCTATTTGATTCTACTAAGCTAATTTCTTTCATATGGTAAGCCCTGAGGGCCCAGAGCCACCATTTCTTCTCAGACTCAGTTTTCAATTAGCCTTTCACTGCCTGCTCACCATCAGGTAGCCTGGGCTCCTTGCATCCCCCTGCCACACCTCAAACCAGTGTCTCAACTAGCAGTCCTAAAAATCTTGATGAAAATGACCCTCTTCCCCCTTTTTAACCCTGTCTCCAATAGTGCTATGCTTTCCCTCCTTAGAGCTTCTTTCCTTCTTTATCTGTTCCTCATTTAACCAACATCTCTGTTTACCTTCTATTTAGGTTTATCAGATGATTTTTTTTCTCTCCTACTGAACACTAAATTCCTCAAAGGTAAGACTTGTGGCAGATTTATTTTTGGTCCCCTCAGCATCTATCACAGTTCCCAGAATGCTTTACATCTTAAATAAATATTCATTGAATTAATAAATGAATAATGTTCAAACATCACTGTCAGGAAAATCTTTTTGGCTATTTGTCATTTTCAATAATAAAAACACCACATCTATAAGATAGACTGGTTCCTAAATAAAACTGTAATTTCCTAAGCTGAGTGGATTATGACTGTGATTTGTGAAAGACAACCAACCACCACATTGTGCAATGTTAAAGGAAGAATTTTATGCTTGACAACTGTTCTCTCTCTCTCTCTCTCTCTGTAACAGATGTCAACTTTGGTTAGATTCAACTCAACTTATTAGTGCATGGCTTTTAGCCAAAAGCAATTCACATTTTCAGAAGTGTACTATCACATATGTCTTAATAACAGAAATGTGTTTTTTTTAAAAAATGTATGTGATAAGTCACATATGGTAGGAGAAATCTGTACATCTCTCAGGACTTGCTGTCACAATGAAATCTCAGAAATGATTGCTACACAAGTTTAATATACAAGTGAAAATCTTTCCCTCCAACACATCACAGAACTGTGGTTTTAACATAATAATCAAGCCTTGCTACCAGTATAGTTCCAACATATTGAGAAGTAAACCAAGCATTCCTTGTCCTGATCATTGATTTTTAAGAGCATTTGCTTTTGAGTCTTGCTTTCAGAAGCAGTATTTAATGTTCAAGTAAGGCTATTATTGTATTCAGGTACATTGTGTGTTTATATTTTAGAGGCATATATTTAGTTTCTCCTTTATATTGAGTGTAATTAATGTGAGCTATAGTCTCCCTATAGGATAAAAGAAGCTTACAACCAAGAATGTATTAAAAATAAATTGAACAAGTGGTTGAGAAGTAGGGAGGGAGAGGGAAGCTTTTAAAGAGGATAATACACAAATTAAATGGATATTACAAATTGTTTACTCTCACCCAAATGAAAGAAAGCTACTTTCTCTTAGATAGATCTGGAAGTAACAGAATTTTAGAAAATGCATATGCCCTTTGCAGTCTAACCATTAACACACAACTTGGAAGATTAACACTGGTTTCTGAGGCAGCATCGCCCTGTCAATGGATCTTGTATCCATTGGGTGTTCAAAGTGAGTAATGAATAAATGTTTTTGCTCAGAATGAGAATTAGGTGATATATTAGCCCATGAATGTCCTGAACACACAATAAGGGCTCAGTAAACATCTACTCATTGTCTGAAAGGACAAAACGTAAAAGGGTTAATAGTTTAAGAAAAAGCTTAGTGCCGCTTTCTACTTGACCCACTAGAACAGAAGCCAGCGAATTTTTTCTATAAGGGGACAGATGGTAAATGTGTTTTGCTCTGTGTGCTACAAACAGTCTCTGTTGCAACTATTCAACTTTGCCATTGGAACATAAAAAGTAGCCACAGATAATATGGAAATACATAAGTGTGGTTGTATTACAATAAAATTTTATGCAGTGACATTGGAATTTCACATAATTTTCACGTCATGAAATATTCTTCCTATTCTGATTTTTTCCAACTATTTGTCAAACTCTACACCAAGGTACTATATCAAATACCATCAATGATTATCTTCACCAATATGTATTCATACTTTAATTGTTACCAAATTGTAAATCCAAATGCCATCAGATCTTGTCATTCTAGCATGTTCCAAAAGGCAATCAAATGTTAATTCTTGCATTAGAGATAAAACAATGAACTGCTCAGAGGCAAAGCAGCTGGAAGGACCAGAGCTATGTGGGAGTATTTTAATATTCTTATAATTATATTTAAAAAATATAAAGATATGCAACAATATTTTTTATATTTTTATATGTGGCATAAATCAAGAAAACCAGACTGGATGAGTAGGGAAGTTACAACACAGAAGCCCTTATGACTTCGTGGCAATACCCTACTAGAGTAGAACTATCAGCCTTATTTTGCCTCCAGGTCAGTTTCCTGGAAAAACTATTTTCAGACATGTGCCCTTACTTGTTTATTCATTCAGAAAACATGGATTGAAACTTTACTTTATTTGGAGTCCCAGTTATTATGTGTAACGCAAATTCTATGGCAGGTATCAGAAATGGCAAGAGGACCATTAAATATAAAACTTTAAAAACTCTTTCTCTGTTCTTCAGTCTGGCGGTGTAACTGAACAATGCTGTAGAGTTTCTGTCCCTGACGCTGCGGAAGCCTTTCTCCTTAAAGTGCCCAATTAACTATGGCTAGGCAAATGGGCTTGGTATCATGAGACCAAACGCAGCAAGATACCAAAACTAATGCTTAGAACACTATCTTATTTATTTAGAAAACAATTTTAAATACTTACCAATTGTTCATAACTTAGTTTTGTCACTAAATAGACTTTCAACTATATTTAAAAGTAGAAAGCTCCGTAACTCTTTTGACTCTTCCAGTTTTCCTGTCTTGTCTTTAAAACAGCCCTTAAAAGGCTAGATATTAGATAGAAGCTACACTGTGGAATTAACGAGAACTCGTAAAAAGTATAGTTATCCATAAGGTCAAATTCTCACAAGGAGCAAACAGAAAACTGGTCCCACTTCCAAGCCATTAAAGTATAATGTAGTCCCACACAGTGACAACGGGCTTTTCCATGTATGCAAAGATGGAGCTTGAGTTTTACTTCCTATTGGAGAACATTTTCCCCATCAAGGGCCTAGATTTATGCTTCTCCAGACTGCCCTACCCCTTTGTGACCTGAGGCACTTATAGGCATGCAGGCAGACAGGAGGGCGAGTACAGTTGGACTGTGGAAAAGAAGATCATTAATGGCCCACCCAGGGACTGAAGCCCTGGTCCTGGTCTCATTAGCATCTTTTCCAGCCACAGGCCCATAGTAGAGGAGCCTTTAGGGCATACGCGCAAAAAAGAAATCAAGCTACAGAGAAGATTTCAACCCCAACCCCAACCAAATAATTATATAAAATCTCACTACTAAAAGTACTTCCCTATGAGCACTAAAATGTAATACACCTCCAGACTGAAGATGCACCTTCAAAGTTTATGGTGTCTTATCAGAGAATATTATGTGGTGTAAGAAAAATGAAATTTAAAAGCCAAGTGCACAATACCTTTTGGAAAAGTGTTTTAGGATTTGGATTTAATGGTATGTTAAACACTACCCTCATGACCTAGAAAAGTTAATTCTTTTATAGAACATAAGCAGCCTTTCTGTCTTTGGCATTAGCTGATCCACTCTCTCAGAAACTATTAAAAATCAATGCACTCCCCATTTCTGTATTCAATATCAGTTGTAATGAAAGTTGGTTGACATAAATTAACACATACTTCCTAGACATATGATATTACCAGACCTAATATAGCCCAGCAAATAGAGCAAGTTGTCCCTTGGCCACATGGCTGACAGGACTGGTACACATCATAACAGTGCAATCAGATGTCACTGATCCAAATAACAAGACAGCCATCTTTCTTAATTTGAAAGTCTCCCTTCTGGAAGAAACAGGATGTCTAAGATGTACTATATTTTTAAAAAAGTACAGGGTGGCTTGTTTATAATTTAAGTGTCCCATAAAATGCCTTATAAATAGCTCTTTGTTAGTTTTAAATGAACTTTAGCTAAATGTATTTTATGAACTTTTCATTAACAGAATATTGAGGCATTGATGCCAAGGTGCCAAACCTCCCCACGTGGCTAGAGATCACTTGGTGTACTTTCAGCCATTTATGTCTCTGTCATAGGTCCAAGGTTTGCAATTAAAAATGTAATCTTTTTAGCATGTGCAAAACCCAAAGGTTTGAGATAGTATGCATTGAACATGATTATAATAGTATTTGGCAGTTATTCACACAGTGCACATATTAATTTATGTAAAGTGGGTACAACTTGGGGCATTTCTCATCAGGGACACAGGGAAAAGTATAAGCTGCTCTTTGCTCACTGGAGAGTGGATTTTTTTGCTTGTTTTGTTTTTGTCTTTAAGTTGTAATGAATTGAGATTTACTCAAAATCCAAGTCTCTCGTGACCTTATTTTTTACATGCATGGGGTTCATTAAGGCTAACATTTTCAACTAATAAAAATAATAACTTACTTTACAGGATTATTCTTAGGTTTTGCCTTTTCAACAGCCTGTGAAGAGAAGAAAAACACAATTAGACAACATTAGTGGCATAATCTTTGCAACTAGTAACCAAAACAATAAGTAGCGTGAAATACTTTTTTAAGAACCATAAGGAGCTAACTGAAGGTCCTTATAAGTCTCCTTATAAGGAGACTGGGGACATAGAACAAGCAATATTCTTCTCCCAGGGAACATGGATGCCTTTCAAAGTGCAGTCTTCAAACACAGATGGGCATTGCCAGGGCTGTTGACCAAGTTCATCAGGGGCCATTCGAGTGGGCTCTTGGGTGCATAACTACATCTTCTATTGCCCACTTTTCACTCTAATCTCACTCCATGTGAGTATGATTGGGTTGTAATGACAATGTGAGGAAGGGGGTACATAGGAATGATTGTGGGCATATCCAGGACTTTAGAGTTGTGGTAGGGAACCATTAATCCTAGCATTACTATTGACACCTGGCCACACCTGCATTGTGATAAAAGGCCAAAACGCCCATTTCCAAAGTCACTTTTATTAGCAGACACTAAGAAAGGGCAAGAAATGACCAAATACTGAGATCAATTTCCTCCCATAGAACCTTTAAGAAAATACACACCAAATCGTGAAATGAGGAAATCTCTGGGCCTCTTGGCCTGAGTCACCTTAGACATGGAGCCTGGTTCCAGTTTATTGCTGAACCCATTGATCTGTGTACAGTCCATTTATCATTCATGAAAAGAGCTAGTGATCTTCACAGTATATTAGAAGAAACAACTCAGATCATCTGTCAACAGCCCTCTTATTTCTGTTTCCCTCTCCACAGGGATTTCATCTCCTTCGATTCTTTTGGAATTAAAATGTTGCTAAGCAACACAGCTGGGGGCGCTGATGGCAGAATGGCTACAGTCTATCAAACTGTTTAAGCACCTGGAGGGTTTTAGTGATGATTTTTTTAATATTTCTGTAGCATAATTATGTAATCAGAACCAAACTTGTACTCCTGTAGACTTTTTCAGGCTATAGAAATAACATTTAATATGGAGAGCATTGAAGCAGCAGTTTGACAACCTCAGGGCTGTTCAGACCCTTTCAAAAATCTTTCATTAAGGGACATTTATATTATGAATCCTGGAGGTGAGTAAGAGCTAAGGAGAAGGATAGAACATTGGTGTAAATTAGAATGCAGAACCAACCCATTTTCTTTAACAATGACAATATATAATTTAACACAGGACTTGATATTACAGGTAATCAGTGAGATTCAACATACTGAACTCCCCATGCATAGCAACTCAATGAAGCTACCAGCAATAAAAAAAGAAACATTTCCCAAATTTAGATGTTAGTGTTAGAAATCTAAGTCCTTCTAATTTATTAACTCTCAGGTTCTGTTTCTAGATAAATACTGATTAATATTTGGGCATTTTCTTTAGCTTGGTAGACAGAAATCACTTTTTCACCATCTGTGCTTGAGTTTGAATTTTGGAAAGTGTTAAAATAGGAAGAAAGCTAGGGAATGAGGTAACGGGTGAAAATGAGAAAGCAAGAAATATATGTCTCGCTGGCTCAAATCACCTCTCACACACATCTAGGACTGCCCGTCCCTGTGCAGTCCATGTACAGGATGCTAACTAACACTGCTCACGATATGGATTCTGCTGGGTCAGATGAACAAAGAGGCAGAGGCCATCGAGAAGTAGAAAGCTAGCCATCAACCTCCCCTATAGTAGTGGTACACAGTCTGCACAGGTGCACACACTCACATCTACCTTTTATTACCATATTTTATCCCCCAAGTGTGAGCTGGTTTAGAATAAAATACTATAGTGGGATAAAGGCATGTCACTGGGGAAATCACATGAATTTACTTTTTTCTATCTCCTAAAATCTAAACAAGTATCTAGAACACTTAGGTTATCATAAAATAATACTGTGTTCAAGTAATTTCCCTTTAAAGTATACTGGATGCAATAGGATGAACAAAAGATGGGAAAGGAGAAATCAAAGTGATATTGCTTAACTTAGCTTTGATTCGGAGGCATGCTTTTTGAAAATATCCTCGTCTCCATATTTCGGACCTGTCAATTAGACTGTTATTTTTCTCTGATCTGAATTATGTTTGAAGCCAGTTTCTTGGAAACATATGTCTTTTTATACAGCCATCATAGGAAAATAACTTCATTCAAATTAATTTTTTCTGGGTTGCTTGGCTATTGATTGAAAACGTCTATGCTGAGAGTTTCTCATTTCTTTGGAAATTAACTCACGATCACTTTGATGTCCCCACGGCTGTAGTCAGATGTAGTCATGTCATCCTCTTGTGTGCTCATCGCTGTGAATTTCCAAACTAAATGGTAGCAGGGAGCCTCTGCCAGATGAGACACAGCTCGCAATTTATATTCTTCACTTTCACCATAATTTGACTTTGTTTTAGGCGCGTTATAAGGGATTATTACATTGGAAAATTTTGAAGAAAAAATATTTAAGTGATTTTTGGGTGTAAATGATATATGCCTTTAAGGCATAAAAGAATGATTCTATAAAATACATAAGGAGAAAAATTCTTCCTGTGGAATGTGGAGACATGAAAAGATAATTTCATATTCCAGATATATTTGGCACAATGTAAAGCATGATGCAAAATGAGGCAAATTAAAAGGAAAACGACACACAGAAATTTGTGAGGCATTAAGAAAGTTACATATTCAGACTGCAGCTAAATTTGAGTTGAAAAACATACATTACAGTAATTTAAACTGATTGAAAAATGGAGCCTATATAGTTAACAGTTATGCTGCTTTAATTTATAATCTCTATACTTTTAAAATCCATATTCTCCTTATTTTGTGCCATGTTTCCCTAACATGATTCTTATCTCATTATTGAGGAAGTTCTCATGCAAGGAAGGATGATTGAGAAATTAGTTGGAAGCATGGTTCAAGCAATATAGTGCCTCTCTCACAAAGCATGAAGCCCAAGTTCAAACCCCAGTACCGCCAACTAAAAAGAAGAAATTAAAATGTTAAGGAATATACGCTAATGTGGTGTGATCAGTGTCATCACCAGGCTATAGTAGAAGAAAGCTATGCTAGAAATTTTAAAAACCTGGATTCTAGTCTCAGTTTTACCATTTATAGTACTTGCAAGGTGCTAACACCTCTGAGCCTAATGGAGGAATCAGTATGATCAAAGCACATCGAATGCATGTATGGAAATCTCATCATGAAACTCCTTACTATCTACAATTAACACACACCAATAATAAAGATAAAAAACAAAAAATAATAAAATAAAATAAATAAAAATGAAGATAATTATGTCTGTCATTTCTATATCAAGGACAATTGTTAGTATTCCATACTGATGACCATACTCTGGAAACTGCAGTGTACTATGCAAATGCAGAGCACCTGAATTGTGATTGCTTCCCTCAAAGGTGTTGGTATGTAGATTTTTATGGACAGATCTCTTACGGACTTACTGAGTAGTGACAATGTACCAAACCTATACAGTTATTGCAGTGAGGATTACAGTATCAATATGCTCTTCTTCCCATATCAGGAGTAGTTCTGTGTAGAAAGCAATACTCCTGGAGGACTTTAATGTGTTGAAGTCCTACTGACATGCTTATAGCCCAGCAGAAAAAGAAAGGGTCCTATACCTTCGAACAAGGCTTCATCTATGCATCATCTTGGGCGTTGATGGTAAAAGGGTCAGGACACCTGGGGTAGGGTGTGGGTCACAGGAAATGCTCATACACTCATCTCTCTCTCTCTCTCTCTCTCTTTCTCTCTCTCTCCTCACCCCTTCCCTCTCCTTTTCCAAGGAAGCCTAGGTTAATTAATACCTAGTTTCAGGTGTTCTCTTCTTTAGCAGCTCCTCCTTCCACACCTCACCCATCAGGGGTGCTTTTTGCATTTTCACTAACATTTGACCCTGAGGATGAGGAAGCCCTGAGGATCCTACTCTGGATAAGCCCTTTCCATGATGTGGCATCTTTAGAAACTGTATGTCAGGAAGAAGGCACTTCTCTGATTCCATGGAGTGTTTCTGAGCTGACTCATCTCTCAATACCAGCGTGGTACTGTTGGAGGTATCCTGCTAAGCAGCAAATTTATTTCCTCAGGAGAGATGACAAAGCTAAGGACAGACTCATAGTTTTTCACTCACTAAATGTATCTTACTAAAAGTAAGAACTTTGTCTTTCTTTTATATAGAGAGTTCTTGTGTGGCACTGAAGATAAAAAGGCTCAGGGACTATACTGCACTATATGAAGTAGATAATGTAAACCTATAAGGAAAAAATATAGGAAAGAAGGAAATTAAGTGGCTATCTATTGAGCCCTAGCCACCACAATATACATCTTTAAGGGAGAAAATGCCACATATGGCACTTAGAAAACTTGCTAGGTATTTTCTCTGTAATGATCAAACTTCTTCAAAATTCATTGGCAAGGTAATTCTGAGTGATTATATGTCATTAATTATTGTTCACCAGGCTCATATGCTATATTTATAGAAAATTTAGAGAATCTTTCTGGGGTTTTCACAAGAAAACCCTGAGTAGTTATATCCAGACTAAGGCATTACCCACCTCCTGAGATTTACAGAAAACAAACTCAGTGCAATAAGTTTCCTATATGTTGAGCCTGTCAAAGTGAGAACTCAGATGGCCTAGAGATATTGTACCAGTGGACTCATTTTACAAGGCTATGTATGCCTTTTTTCATAATCAATAATAATGCTGTCAGTCAAACCAAAAATGTGATTTTATTACTATTGCTTTATATGTCTTTTACATTGCCTGCTTATATATGATTTAACTTGACATTCTACTAGCAAGTATATATCTGAGTCTCTATAATATGTTTCTTGATGAAAAGGGAAATAGATCAATTTCTCAGATAATTTAAAATAGCTAGATATTAGGCAATATGGATCAAAAACAGAAGAAATAGTTGCATGGTTTTGTGTTTATTTTGTTTTGGCTTTTTTATAAAAACCTTTTCACATGGTTGTGCTGTGAGACATGGTTATAATCTAACCCAGTGTCATGTATTGGTAAATTTCATTGATTACTTAAGTTGAGAAAAGAAATTCCTCTATTCACAAATGAACTAATCATTAGGGTATTCAGATGGTCTAAAATCAATACATGCAGAATTATTTAAATCAATTGAAGAGCCATATTGAGAGCACGTGCCCAAATATAAAAATGAATTGCTTAATTACACTATTTAAATAGATTTCATTGGGATGAATAAAAGAAGTGACATTGTATTCTATAGGCTAGGGTTTCAGCTGGCAGCAAGCATACACAGACAGTATGGCAGATTAAGAGGGGAAAATGTCACTCAATATTTTGTAACACCTAGATGCCTGTCTGCATTTCTAACTTGACATACAGGAACTGCAAGCTTTAGAAAACACCACTCACTACTATATTTTTAACTCCCAATGCCTGGAAAAATACATGAAAATAGGTCTATGCTATATTATAATGAGGACAGCAATAGAATTTTGATAGCAGAGAATTTTGATACCTGCTCCAGGTAGAGGGAACTGTATTGTACTTAATAATCACTTAATAAATATTTGCTAGATAAATGACTAGTCATGATGACTGGGCAGTCTGAGAGGCCTGAACACTGTAGATATGACACAGTGCTCTGGAGGACCCCATGCTCCATACAGATGGAAATAGAGGCCTTCTGTGGAAGAGCTGAGGTCTAGGCACACATGCCTTTGGATTCATCCTGTCACTGAACATGGGGCTTTGTTCACACTGCAAATGTGAGGGAGTCTAGGATAGTATTTTCAAGGTGAATTTCCCTTCCTATTTTCTGGCAAAAGCTATCCTTCCTTATTTTTCCTACAGCTATTCTCTAGCTTGGTCCTTATTACCTTTCACCTAGATTATGGCCCCAGGCCTCCTCACTGCTCCACTCTCTACTTAATCTTTTCCAATTTTATGCTGTTTTGTAAGATGAGTCCTTCTGATGCTCTAATTTTATCATATCACTTTCTTTTTCAGAATCTGGACCTGGGGGTATAGCTCAGTGCTTGCCTAGCATGAGCAAGACACTTAATTTGAGTTCCAGTGCCCTCTCCTAAAAGAATCCTTCCTAGCTTCTCATTGCTAATTAATTTATTTATCAACCCCACCCACCCTGTCATTCAAGACCCTACTATGGCCATGGCCAGGTGAATAGCCACTGCATAGTAGGTCCTACTTGTCCCTATATGTATATTTCATGACCTCAGTAACCAGTTTCCAGTATCTGGCTCAAGATAATGTGACAACAGGATTCAGAAGTGTATGTCATCCAAAAAGGCTTGCTCCTTCCGTGTTGGCTACTGTGCTGTATAGAAAATCATTTACAAAGATCCATTTGTCACTGGTGATTTCCTTTGTAACTGAAGTTTGGGGTTTTTATAACTAAGTGGAAATGCACTGTCTTTGGTGAAGAAACATGTTCTACCCAGAAAGTAACCTGTCAACATCCTCTAAGTGGAGTAAATATAAAGATTGTAAGAAGAGCATATCAGTATGGGCTGGATGTGTTTATTTTCCCCATTAGCGGGGCAAATGTAAGTGACACTTGGTCACTGTTCCCCTGTGGTTTGTGGTTTTAAAGATTCAATTTTCTTTCCCCCAACTAATCTGAATCCTCTTGTTCCTGATGCTAGGAGGACACATATCACAAAATGACATGTGTCTTTTGGTGGGACACAATCAATACTTAATAGGGGCTCTCTCCCTAGCATGTGTAACAACAAAAAATGAGGAGAGTATTCACAGTACATAGTAGGTACTCAGTGATGTAAATATTCCAAAACCTACACAGAAGTACATGCTGATGACATAATTTTACCATTAACATATTATTGTGTCCAGGCTTCCTGTGTCTTTAGAGTACTTTATACTCTGAGTGAATAGGCTAATTCCAAATTTATCCACATACTAAATACGAACTGACATCTTGCATCTCAGTTTCCTTATTGGCAAAATTAAGAAAATGGAGTAAAGACTTTTCATGGTCATTCTGAAGTCTTGTATTATATACTTTAATATACAAAACAGAATATTTCACATATATACATGTATGGTTCAGGACTAAATAAGAACTCTGTATAACTCAATTAGCAAAAAAAAAAAAACTTTTGCAAATTTACAAATTTTGGGCCAAATGTTCCAAAGACTTCTATGATAAATGTATTGCATGAAATATGAATTATGTGGGTCCAATGTTTTGGAAAGTTTGGCTCTTATTTATCTGCTCATCCACTTGTATCCTGAATGGTTAATCTTAGAGTGGCAGCTAATCTCAAATTTGCACAGCTTTTCTGTTTACTTACAGCGTTCATTCTCTGCTCTTGATATATAAATAGAAAAGTAAATATAGCTGCTTTAAAATAAGATGAATTCTGTTTTCCATTCAAAATAGATCCATGGTGTTTAAAAGCCTGTGCGGTGGCTTTTCTGGCAGGCAGTAGATACTTTGGGTTTAGAGCATGCTTGACACCTAAATCAAAGCCTTAGTGAATTTTTCAAAGCCAGCATATCAATTTCAAAATCTTACATTTTAATTTGGAAAAGTGTTTTATTATACAGCATTTACTGGAGATGTACATATTTCTGTAAATATATTCTAGAACTCTGATTAAACTCAAAGCTTGGAAACTTCCAATAAACTTAGGCACACATGGTACATTTCTCAGAACTTGCTCACTAATGACTCCAAGATGCAACCTCCAGGCTCCAACCAGGCATTAAAACCAAAATTGAGGAGATGAAGGGATCTGAGAAAAAGAACACGATTGGATCTAACAGGGAGTGGAGTGAGAAAAGAGAAAGGATCAATGCTCGCTGGTCACTTGCTCCAGCTCAGTCATTGATAAGGGCAAAAATGGGTATTCCTCTTCCTTCTGGTACTTCAATTTAAATATATGCGCAGTGATTTCCCACTTCCCAGAGGTGGCTATTACTTCTGTTGCCATCATCTTTTCAGAAGGAGATAGGTACTATGATCTCTTTGTGTATGAATAGGCTATGGTCATCCTTATCATATGTGAGAGTTATCTATGAGACATAATGGACCATACCTATTTTTGTTTCTGTTTAGACATCCTCACTGGTATCTGATAAAGTCATTGTGAGAAAAGCGCTAAGCTAAGCAGAAGAGCCATTGGCTTTGCAAACAAAATGCTCACAGGTGTATAATGCATAAAATACAGTGGACAGTAGCCAGTATTTGGCCATTACTGACCATGTGACAATATGTAAAAAAAACTGTGCTTCTATGCATCTCTGTATGTTCAAGGCATTATATTATGTAGAGATTACAAGTCAAAATATTTGGTACTAAAAGTAGAAGACCTAATTACAATGAAAAAATTCAGCATGTGGGTTTCTGAACAGTCACAGACTTGATATTAAAAATCACATCATACAAGCCCTAAGCAGTTTCTTATTAATCTAGTCTCTATGCTAATATAGTCAAATGGGAAACACAATCTTGGGAATATGAAGGCCAATGTTATTCTATTAACCTGATATGCTATCCTATTTACTTTCCTGTCTTTAATGAATAAATTAAAATATCCTCTCATCCTCTAATTGCTGAATAGTTTGAATATGATAATGTACAGTCATTATTCAGTCACATTCTGCAATCTTAACAGCCCAAACACTATCATTTTGTGGGGGGTTTCAATGAAAGGCAATGACAGATAAACCGTTTACATTAAAAGACTCTATCAAAGTTATTTTGCACCCAGTTTCATCCTAATCCATCTGCTGTTTCTCTAGCTCTGACAGGCTGATCTCTCTTGCTGTGTGTGCCATATTGATGTCATTACTGAAGAGCCCTTCATGGCCTTTCTGCTGATAACAAAGTAAATGGAAATGTGTAGAAACCTTGGGGAAGTAACAACTTGTTCAGCATCATGAGGGAGAACTGTGGTTACAAAATAGAAATGATTACAGCAGGGAAGAGTATTTGTTGTCACAACTAATATATTCACAACAGCATATGAACTCCAAAAGAGCCAGCCGATAGCAGAAATAAAATTTATTGCATCTTTTTCATTAGCAAACTTTCAACATAAAAAGCAGATTTTCAATTTAACTTAGCTTATATGTGTGAAAGTTTAATGTGCAACACAGTTATAAGGAACATACCCCAAACCTGTCAGAATGTTCAGGTTTTCAGTTGTTATGTAATTCATATTATTTGCAATTATTGAAGAGCAACCTAGCCCAAAGCTGGCCAATGACAACAACCAAATGAAGAAACAAACAAAACAATCAGTTCAAATATTAAACCAAAATCAAGAATCTAGATTAAAAGTAAGCATTTTGTTTGTGAGGCAGTTAAAGATAACAGACAAAAAATGAAATAAAATTGAAGTGAGGAGTAGGAACTAAGAAGACAATTTTTTCTCTAAATGGGATATGCTTGAGTTATAGCTCTGTCACTAGCATCTAGTTGAAAAGTCCACACGGTCTCCAGTAACATGCTTTGAATTAAGTGCACATTCCAAAGGGTACCAGGGGTAATCCTTAAGCAGTCCAATACATTTGGGTAAAATGGAGTTACTTACCATAATGTACCCAGACACAACACATTAGAATGCATTTATGCTCAAAGAAAATTTGAATTTTTCAGCTTTGGTTTTAAAGCATCAACATACTACTTCAAGCTTTATCTGAAGTCCTTTGCCTGAGTTTTGTCACTAGTTGAACATTTTCAGTCATATTAAAGATTTTCCCAACTTCTAACCAGGCTAAATGAAGTCAATTTATGCTTTCAATCTAATTCATATTAATAAGAAGATGTTAATATTAAAATGTCCTAAAGGCAGTTTCTAGCAATACCTGCTTCTTTTGTGACCTTTCTTTTCCTAAAATTTATTGCTCATAATGCCAATCTGAGGTGACTAGGGCATAATAGGGTCATTCCCATATCTGACTGAACTTTAGAAGCTGAGCATTGCAAACCATCCTTGTACCGATGGATAACAGACCACATGCTTGGAATTATGTAAATATAATATGATGATAGCATTCCATGAAATGTTAGGCAGATATTTACCTGGTTCTATGAATATGTGCAAGAGAGAGCTCTGAATTTGGCTACTATACATTTCAGAAGCTTTTGGAACAGGTCAAATTTCAGATATCTTAAAACTTTGAAGACAGCAATTTTAATAAAACTGTCAATACAATTTCTTTGTTAAAAAAACATTTGAGACTGATTAGGCTGCTTATATTGAAAGAAAAGCCCAAGGTCTATATCTTTAGATCTTTTATTGAACTGCAAGTACAGCATCAATAACTGCTTCTCAGCTGTAAATGAAAATTGATTCCAGGTTTAGCTCCACATTTTCAGGGGTTCCTTTAATCCCAAGAAAGAGAAGAAGAAAATTTTGACAAAAATGAAAGCAGAAGGTTCAGTGATATGAGATAGAGGCATGCAAAGAATACAACATACCCCCCCTCCCAAGAAACTTGTCCTTCTGCATCTGGGTACTCACTAGCCAAACCCCAGTGGACTCATCATAGCATCACTGCCAGTCCTGGATGACTGGCTAAAAAAATGGCAATTCAATAAGTGTTGCATGGGGAAGACCAGGGTAGGATTTATATCTATGATGGCAACAACAGCTTATGAGAAGTAAAAATTCAGTCATTTGGGTAATGGACAGGATGTGATCCCCGAGTCCCACCCATGCCATTGATACATTCCTTTAAAAAAAAAGAACATATTACAACCTGTATGTTTATGCAGACCCTAAGTACAAAGCATTGTGTTTTATTCTAACACTGCTCTGGAATTTTTTAATGTTCAATGTCAACTTCAACTTATTATTTTTGTCCCAATCAGGACTAGCACCTGAGGGAGAAGCAAAGGAAGTACAGCATCACAGAAGAGCCTTTAAGCCTTTCTCCTGGGCAAAAATATAAGGAAAGAACTGCAGTCAAAGTATGCGACTCAACTACACACCTACAACAATTTTTTTACATCAATCCTTTGAATACAAACTTAGCTTTTCTTCCCAGTACCTCTGATTTCAAAATCATCAGGACTCAGAGGGGAGTTAAGGGCATTCACATCTGATGGACGCCTTTGGGGGTCAGTTAGGACATTCAATCCAGTTTCTAGCAGATCCCTATGGACACCTAGGCCAAACTGAAGGGTAATGTTTATTTCCTTATAAATCCAAAAGAGTGGATTTCCAGTAAACATTTAAAAGGGCTAAAAAGAGAATAACCACTTATTTATAGTGCTTGTGGTTTTCCAAGCACTTTCTCATACATGATCTTTATACTATTCCTACGAGTTAGTTAAGATTGTTTTATCCTAGTTTATAGGTGAGGATCTGACACATGAGAGATACTAGGCAATTTGCCCAATGTGATGCAACTGGTATATGAAAGCTTGGACTTAAACCAGGGTTCTTTATTCCAAAAACTACATGTTCTTTCTGACTATACTTTTAATTCCTCATGGCCAAGAACATAGCTAATAAATGTTAGGAGAAGACAGACACTTTTTTATTCAAGTTTGCCACATACAGGCTGTTTTTTCAGGTAGATTATTCAGCAGCTCTCTTTAACATCCCATTCCTTACAAGAAAAGGGAGAGTAGGTATGTGTAGCATCTCAAAGAATACAAGACTTCTCAGGTAGTTATTATTAGTAGGGACTATGATGATTGTCATGTAAAGTAGTGAATACTTACTATGTAGTAAACTTAGTGTCCATAGTATTTTATTTATATTGATTGACCTATTCATTTAAATCCCATTATGACACAAAAAAGTAAGTTGTATTATTACCTCTATTTTATATACACTTAAATCTTTTACCCAGGTCACCCAGTTTGAAAGTGGCAGAGCTAGGAGTTAAACCCATAACTGTCTGACTATACAGCTCTACCCTAATTTGCTGTCCTACACTGTCCCAGCATTGACAAACCATCTTGTGTGCTTCTTAAATGGGCCCAATCAGGAAATCAAAATGATATGGGAATGGTGGAGAAAACACACAGCATTTATTAAATATAATCAGGATATAACCCCAATTGCTTCTTCATTGAAACCACGTATGTACATGATTAGGCATTTTTGACTTTAAGGAGTCATTTAACAGTAACATCTTCTCTTAAACACATTTTCTCATGACCCTGAGTCTCTCTCATTGACCATTTGGCATACTGAGTTTGTATATTATCATTCTCTGATTCTGGCCTCAGGTTCCCTATTCCTATTTGAGGGAATAATCCTTGGCTTTTGAACATATCCTATTTGTTCTGTTGGTGGCTGTGCACAGGGTCTTTCAGCGTGCACAGAATGGCTAATGCTGCTATGGAAGGTGACAGTGGTAGGGTAGGAAAGTGAGAAGTTGTTCTGATTATAAGATACTTGGTACCAAATATCAAATTAGAAAGTGATATGCCTTGATCTTGTGTTTCATCCTCAAAAATGCATTTGAAATGCATCCTCTTTATGCTCCTTTTAACATAAAGTGCCAAGAACTTTTTGACAAAAAGATTGGTGCATAGTCCCTAAACTCAGACACTTTGAGTGTCCTCACATGGGTCAGAGTGCAAAGATTATGAATGAGATGATTTGGGAATGTCTCCAAAATGTGAATGGATTGTTATCAGACTATGTTGGCATGAACACAACTGGTGGCTTCTAGGGAATTTTCTAACTATAATGTTGGCTCAAATGAATAGTGTAGTCTGGCACCTTGGGCACATCATTTAGTGGACAGATGCATTTGTCTGTATATTTTCCCCCAGATAATTCTGTCACAAATATAAATGATTCTGAAATTATGTGAAACTAAGTTATCTGGGTGAAAATTATTTTGGAGGTTTCTTAATAGGGTATATAAAGAATTAGCACAAGACTCAGAAATTCCACTTTAAAAAACATATCCAAAACAGCCAAATATACATATCCATGCAAATACTTGTACACAATGTTTACAGCAGCATTAGTAGTAATACTCAAAAAGGCAGAACAATTAAAATATCCACCAACTCATGAATGAACAAACAAATGTGCTTTATCCATGACATAAAAAAGAATGAAGTACTCATATTTACTACAATATAGAAGAACTAGAAAACATTATGGTCAGTGGAAAAAGCCAGATATAAAAAGTTGCATATTGTAGGAGTCCATTTTTATGAAATAGGCAAATACATAGCGACAAAAAATAGATTAGTAGTTGTCAGAGGCTAAAGGAAAGGAGGAATGAAGAGTAACTGCTTACTGGGTATGGGGTTTCCATTTGGATGATTAAAATATTCTGAAATTAGTAACGAATACACAACTTTGTTGGTGTACTGAATGCCAGTGATCTGTGCAGTTTCAGCTTTTTCTTTTTTTTCCGGCAGCACGGGTTTTGAACTCAAGGCCTCATGCTTGCTAGGCAGGTGCTCTATCACTTAAGCCACTCTGCCAACCCTGAGTTGTGCACTTTCAAATGTTGGATTTTGTATTATGTGAATTCTACCACAATAAAAATAAAATGATTTTAAACCACAATTCTTTGGAAAAGAATGCTAGGTCTCATAAAGCCAGAACTCACCAAATGCTGCTGTCATTATTGCTGCCACTATTGCACAAGCATTCTCTTTTGGTTCACAGACTTCCAGGATTTTAACTAGTCCTCAAATTCTATAATGAGGGTACATTTGCAAGTATGTAAAACTTTGTGCCCACTTCCTGCTTTCTGGATCCAGTTAGGGGGAAGAAATTGAAATTTTCCCTTACCTTAGGTCCACCATTTCAACCTTCCTATCAAATTGTGAGAACCAGAGCCTTGTTAAGGAAGCCACAACCAGTTTAAGGGCAGCAGGTCATGGAAAGGTTCTAGCTCATCAAACCTGATCATCTGAGGGGCTTATAACTTTATATAATGTCAGCATAGGTGTCTTAACAACCCAGATGATTCAGGCGTATAGGCCTCACGCCACTTCTTTTTTTTTTTATTTTTGGCGGTAATGGGGTTTGAATTCAGGGCTTCATGCTTTTTAGGCAGGCGCTCTACCACTTGAGCAATTCTGCCAGTCCTGTTTCTTTTTTTGTGTGTGTTGGGTATTTTCAAGGTAGAGTCTCAGAAACTATTTGTCCTGATTGGCTTCCACCAGTGATCCTCCTGATCTCTGCCTCCTGAGTAGCTAGGATTACAGTTGGGAGCTATCGGTGTCCAGCCTGATGCCACTTCTTTAGGTAAATACAGAAAATAATTCTATAAGCTAAAAAGCAGATTGCATTTATATAATCACATAGAAAGGAAGTCATTGCACAAAATCTACTTTCACTTATTGTTACACTCTGATTTAAACATTAACATTAAAAAGTAAGGTTGCCCATCAACTACATTTTCCTTGCTACTTCCTGGGTTTGGGATAAGGATAGGAGCCTCAAATAAAGACCTCCATCTACTGGTGATCCTTAGATAGGCTTCTGTGAGAAGGCCCTTGACTGCTGGCTTTCCCCGCCCCCAAAGCCCCTTTCTAGTTCGAAGCAGCCAAAGAGTGGACAGTGTCCCTTTTTCTTAATTGCAGTTAGGATTACTTCTTCAGATGGGGGATTGAGACAGGAGGAAGGACCCCTGGAAACCTCCATTATGACTTCCTGGTGATCTTAAAGGGTGGATAGAAGGAAAGGCAGGACAGAGGGTGTGAAGATCAGAACTGACCAATCAGAACATTGCATGCACAGCCAACCAAAATGCTACTTTCTGCTTACCTAATTAGCATAGAGACTGAGCAATACCCTGGAGCAATCACATCATTTTTCAGGCTCTTTCTCTTGGGAACCCCCAACTCTGGGGGCTCTACTTTCTCACTTTTACACTTTTGTACCTCAGTAAACTCTTCTGCTTTACACTTTT
Source organism: Castor canadensis (assembly GCF_047511655.1). Taxonomy (NCBI): domain Eukaryota; kingdom Metazoa; phylum Chordata; class Mammalia; order Rodentia; family Castoridae; genus Castor; species Castor canadensis. The sequence continues at coordinate 6,266,098 of NC_133405.1, forward strand.
TTTTTATTTTCATTTTTCTTTTATTATTCATATGTGCATACAAGGCTTGGTTCATTTCTCCCCCCTGCCCCCACCCTCTCCCTTACCACCCACTCCACCCCCTCCCTCTCCCCTCCCCCAATACCCAGCAGAAACTATTTTGCCCTTATTTCTAATTTTGTTGTAGAGAGAGTATAAGCAATAATAGGAAGGAACAAGGGTTTTTGCTGGTTGAGATAAGGATAGCTATACAGGGCATTGACTCACATTGATTTCCTGTGCGTGGGTGTTACCTTCTAGGTTAATTCTTTTTGATCTAAACTTTTCTCTAGTACCTGTTCCCCTTTTCCTATTGGCCTCAGTTGCTTTAAGGTATCTGCTTTAGTTTCTCTGCGTTAAGGGCAACAAATGCTAGCTAGTTTGCTTTACACTTTAAAAGAAAATAAAGTTGGATCTGTCAAAAATCAATAATGTAGAAATCTTGGTTTTGTTTTATTTACAGGTATGCTATTGTCATTGGTATTAAATACAGAAAACAGAAATAACAGAGATTAGAAATGTGTGCTTTATATTTTGTACGAAGTCCACTATTCAAGTAAAAGGGGGAACTGCTTGCATTCAGTAAATGTACAGCAAGTCTCTAGGAAACAATTGCGAAACTGGCTTAGGTTAGCCCAGTGTGATCTGCACTCAACCTGTACTTGTTCTTGATAAAGAACCAAACTTGCAAGGTTTTAAATATTATCAAAAATGCAAGCAATCCTTCTCTATTCCTTATTTGAAGGTCTAAGTACACCCAGAAGGACACTACATTCCAGACTAATCTCTCTCACAGAGAAAATATACAGGCATTATTGACACTGCACAACATTGTTCTTCTCATGAGTTATAAATGCTTCTTGGCATTAACTCATTCAATGAGTCCAGTATCATTGAAAATGATTAAAACACACATACCTCCTCTCTCATTTGGTGGGAAAGTACTGGAAAAACTTACAATGCAGAACAGAAGAAGACAAAGGCAGCAGAAAGTATTTGCCCTAATGCTTCCTGCCTGAAGGTTCATGTAAGATAAAAGAAGTAGAGTGTTAATTCTCAGCTGCATTGTGAAGTGGTGCATCTGGGAAAAGAGAATGGAGCAGCCACATTTATAGCTAAATTAATGAACATGGGCTCTAAACCTCATACTGGAGTCAGCAAATGAACATGATATCTCACCCAAAGGTAGTAAGTAGTAAAAGAGAGGGGAAGACAATCTCCATTTGCCTTGTTGTGTATGGAAAACAGAGAGAGACAGAAGGTGGTGAAAGCAGTTTTAAGGAGCTCTGCATCTCCTTACTTTGGGTTAATGAAACTGAGATCTGATTTGGCCTTTCCCAGAATACTTTGGTTATTTTCCTTTCTCCAAAGCCCAGAAATGAAGCAAGGAGACAGCTTGTGCTTGCTAAAGCCATTCCAGTTTCTTGTGCTCCCTCCCTTCAGACCCAAAGCCAAGGTCTAAGCTCCTCCTACCTGGTAGAGCTCAGTGGCTGTGCACTGAGTGGTCAAGGTCTTCACAGGCTCAAGGTCATCTTCATCACTGCTCAGCTTCAGGTCATCCTCAAGCATCCTGAAGAGAAATCAGAGTGTGCTGTTCACATTAAAAAGCATTTTTATAAATCATCCTCAGATTCATCTTGCAAGGAGCATAAAATATTGGAACTACAATCTGACAGCTGCAATTCTGTCAAAGGTGCAGAGGGAACCAAGATTCTTTCAGCTAATTAGATATTTGAGCTCTTATATTTATGTCATACTCTGCACACATCTTCTTTCTCTACCTTCCCCTAAATCAAGGTGGGGAGGAGACTATTTCAGCATCTCCAGAGATGACTGGAGTCTATATATTTTGGATATTAAAAATGCAATAAATGTACTTATCAATCAATGTGTAAATGGGCTGTGGCATTGGATTTCCACAGAACGGGATACTTTGAGTCTCCCAGGCATGAATTGGGACATAAAAACAGCCCCTATCTCTAGAAGCTGTTGGTGTAGCCTGCTGTGGCTTTCTGGATGACAGATGCAAAAGGACCAGTGAACTCCCCTTACTTGTCAATGCCCTTTGCTGCTGGGTAGCTCAGTGGCCACAAAAGTGCAGAGTGAGAAATAGCTAGACATTAATGTTTTGATATATGACACATCTCTTTCTGTATAATTCGATCCAAGAGATGTAAGCCAACAATGTGGATAAGAAATCTTTCTTTCCTATGGCAAGGTACCTGAAAAATATGAGTGGTCTGCATTTTTGTGATGAACTAACACTTTCAAAATTCATTCTAGTACCATCCATTTCCACTCTTTCCAAGTTTGAAGTAGAGCAGAAAGAGTAGGTTATTATGTTAAAATGCAAGGTACATAGGCTTCAAAGATCCATTGGTGTTCATATTTTATTTTGCTAAATCAACATTAGACATCATCATCAGGCTTCAAGTGAGGGTAGTCTCAGCCTCTCTGGACCAATTTCCAATTCCGAAGCATGCTCTGCTCTTTTTTCTTCTAGGTTTAGCATCAGGCTCAGCTCTAGGGCTAGAATTCCAATTTTCAATTCTGGAAATTCAATTTTTCTCACCCACCTCTCAGTCAGATCCAGTTCTTCCACAAAAGTTTTCTAGAAAGAACTCTTATCTCAGAATAAATACATTTTTCCTCTGACAGTTCCTCAGCTGGCTGGATCACAGCATTGCTTTCTACTTCATCTTTCTCCCCAACCAGTCCCTAATTCCCATGTGTGTGATGGGTTCAACATACCTCTGTCTTCTTTATAGCATCTTTCCAGAAAGAAAATGAGTCCACAGGCCTCATTTTATAGACAAGGAAGGAAAAATTTACTTTGCTTAAGGTCACACAGTTAGTGCTATTGCCAGTCCTAAAATCCCATTTTTAGTTTCTCATCTGTGTATTTTGGTCAGAAGAGGGAAGCCAGAAGGGAAAATGCAGCTTCTAATTTGATTTAGGGGGAGGCATCATTTTAGAGGCTATGTTCAAATGTTGGAAAGGATTCAGGTCAGAGTGGGTATACAGTAATTCTGTATACTTTCATGCTCTCCTACTTTCATGCTCAGCCACATAAGACCAGGATATATTTACTGAGATCTGAAAACCAAAGACTGATACAAGGATTGGTAGGAAGGACAACTGTTAGATTTGGTTCCAGTTAAACTAAATTTGTAAGATTTATGACTGTCTAGATGACTGTCTAGACTAATAGATGTTTTGAAAATCTTAAAGAAGGAAAAAAATGTATCTTGGTACTTCTTTTGAACGTGCAGGCTTATGACTCTGAACAAATAACATTTTACAACACTTTATGGGAAATGAAGGCTATATCAGTCTTATAAGCCATAGAACTGTAGAATTCACATTTAAAAAACAACAACCTGTTGTCATTATAAAATGATTTACTTCTCATGTGTGTGTATGTTTCAATACATACAAGGAATGTCTACATGCTAATTGATATTTACATGGTCAGAAAAACAGATGGTAAATGATTCCTTCACTTAAGTGGGTAGATTTTCTATATCAGAGAAAGTGCTAAGCATTTGATCAGTAGAAAAGAATTGAATTCTGACAATGACCATATAAAGGAGGTCTGTTACTAGCCCCAATTCCCAAGGGGATACTCTGGGGCTTAAGTGCTTACAGACCTGCTCATGACCACCCAGCTAGAAATCATGGAAGCAAACATAGAATCCAGAACATCTCCAGCTAGAATTTGAGAGTACACATGTTTTCCTAGAAGTTACAAATTATAAAGGACAGTGTATCAAATAAAATCAATAGCAACAAAAACCTCACAAACAATATTAACACAAAGTAACAACAGAATTCTCTTGAAGTCTGATATTTTGGGAAAGTCATTCATGAGTTCTGAACCTCATCTGGATCCCTTATCTGTTCAATGGAACAAAACTTTGGTTATTTCACAAGAGGGAAATAGTGAACAGAACAGGACCAATACATGTGAAAGTACTTTATGAAAGCACAAAGTTAATGCAGGCTGTGTTTAGTTTTGAAAGACACCATCTTTGTTGGAAAAACAGTGGACATTGCTAATACTATCATATAATCACAAGCAGAAATCTCTATGCACCTTTGCTCCTCTTATTTTAATTTGCTGAGAAACCTGAAGGTAAGTCATGATGGCTTGAGACACGTTTAACAACATCTTGAGACTGGATCTAGAAATGGGCTTATTGTCTTTAGGTTATTCTCCTTCAGGTAGAATGAGTATCCAGCGCCAGAACATGGAGATTCAAACTCAGCAGTTAGTCTACTCCTCAATCAACTCTATACTTTGTAAAATGGAAATGAAATTCACTGCAATGTGTGATTCTGGAAATAAGCAGCCAATGTACGTACTGATGGACATTCTCCTTCTCCCCCCATGCAACAAGCTTAGAATGGATTTGATCCTTAATAAAGGACAATTTGATGCATATAACCAGGTCTTAGTATACACAAGTCAAGGAAACATGTAGGAAGGCAAAAACTATCTAGTTATCTCTGGAGATATTAGATATTCATTTCATTCATTCTACTTCTTCTTTGATCCATTAAGATTTATTATTGAATATATGTGTGCTCGTTTGCATTTTCTTGCCTGGCTAATGCTGAATATTTCTCCAGTGAAAGTGGAGGATTTTTAAAAGATTTTAGATTTAATTACTATAGAAGCACCATTCACTTCCATTTCAGTTACGGTCATTTCTACAGAAAACGATAGTCTCTTTGCATGAGACCATAATTCCATAGACAAATTCATCCCATATTAGATGAAAATGTGAAACAAGCATGGTCATATAAATGGTTATATAATCTTAAAAACAACAATAACAATTGTCCTTCAACTTTTCAATTAGATGAAAAAGAACTAATTGTGCCTCCTTAGTGATTTCAGATGTTTGTTCAGGGTCTAAGTGGTTTATAATGCCTGTCTATGTCAAAGAACTTTATTTTTATTACTAATGTGACTTTAATTTCTATAGTGTAAAGTAGAATTGTCCACCAAACTCTATCTAAAAATCCAAGTCCTTGTCCTGAGAAAATGATCCTATGAAAGCTCCAATAATGAAATTTGGGACAGATGAGAAGCAAAAGGATGGAGGAAGCATTGAAGAAAGAAAAAAAATTGTGCCGGGATCTATATCCTCAGTCTCTGTGCCTTAATGTGAACCTGATGGTCTCCAAGGGCTTTTTGGTCTGGAACTTTCTAGAAGACTATGGTCATGACAGGTCCCATGTAAGATGTAACCATCAAATCGTAAAACTACTCTCCATAAACTATTTCAACTTACATAGTAGAATACTTAGGTAATTTTGATGTGGAAAAATAGAGAGTTTAAAATGTTATTATAAAGGGTTCTGTGTAAATGAAGCCCTTGGTTAAGGCAACATGAAATTAAGAGCAAATGATATTTGTTTCTTTGTGTCACCAAGTCACCCAGTGGAGATATTGAAAGCATCCTCAACATATGGCTCTGCAGACTTTGTCTGATGGATAGTTATAATGCTCTTCTATTATTTAGGATCTTTAATTGCTAAAATGTTTCTCCAGTTTGCAGTTGCCCTATTGTGTTTTTTACCTGGTAGCCTGAGTCATGGAGACTAGAATTGCAATGCTGTTGGAGCTGAAACCAGAGCTCCTTTGTACAGAATGGGAAGCATGGGCAGCACTGCTTCACTCAGGTTTTAGACTCTCAGGAAAAGTGAAGAACCATAGCCTCTGGCCCAACTCTTTCGGAGTCTTCTGGTTATGAACTTAGGTTATTGTTGTCATCCTGAGTACCCAGAGCTGATTGCAATCAGAGTAAGATTCTTATGGCTTCAAATGCATCCTACAACAGGGTTTGTGGAGAATAACTCAGTCTGGGGATACCTGGTGACTTTTGCCTTCTGCTCACAGTTTTATTGTGGGCTATACTCTACAATAGCAACTTGGATCTCTTGACTCCTTAAGGGCTGTTCTTCTTAAAAAAGAAAGCTGGAAGGAATGAAACATGATTGATTTAGAATTACTCAGGGAAATAAATATTTTTCTCTATAATGTTCTACACTCTCTGCAGCATTAAATCATTTGTTGTTATAAAGGTAGGTAGGTGATAAGGAAGTGGTGGTGATATTTTTCAGAGCATCCACTCTGTTTCCCTGAAGTAAAGGTCCTCATGCTTTTTTTTTATTCTCTCTGCAAATTCTGGGAATCTTAGTTCAAGAACTGCAGCACTGACAGTTGGTTTGAAAATCTATATTATATTCTAAATGGAGGAATCTCCAATATCCATCAGGTAGAGTCTTATAGCCCAATATCACCCATTGTACCCACAGTGTAGGTCTAGTCAAGATTGTGTACCCTGCCATAAGCATGCAGACCTGGAAAGGGGGCTTTTTTTGTAGCTGATGGCCTGCTAGAGTTTTCAGGAAATAGGGAGATTCAGAAGATTACTTTGGTAGCTTAGCATGAGAAGCAAGAGTTCTCTTAGGGACCATCTAGTCCAGGGGTAGGCAAACTGCAGTGCTTCCACTGTTTTCACATTGCCCATAAGCTAAGAGCACTCTGAGGGCTAATTACCTGAAAAGCGGTAGTAGAGAAAACAGTAACCATCTTTATTCTTGGCATAGATGTGGAACATGTGGATTGATATCTATATTGTATACAGAAATCAAAGCTGGTGATGTGAACCCTGATGTATATGAGTGCTGACTTGTATCAATCTGCCACCTCAACAATTTTAGACTTCATTAATTCAGCGAAATTAAATTTTATGCTCTATGGTCTTAATTTTGAATTTCATTTTCATTTTCTTAGTATCTTTCTTTAGGTTGTAAAATTTTCTCCCAAATGTTAGAAGTCAAGTTATCATATAGACAACAAACTTCCAAATAGAATTCAGGTGACTTTCTAGAATACGTTAAACACACCAAAACACTTCTGTATGGCTTTTCAGGAGTGTATGAGAGAGAAAACATTCAAAAGAGGCTATAGTCTTTGCCAGGGAAGACTGTACCCCAGCGCATCAATCTAGATCTGAAAAAAACTCTGTGATAATCCCAGAAAGAAAAAGAGACTCTTTTGACTTAAAAATCCCAAGCATGGAAACTGACAGCTGATATTCCCTTCTTCAGAAGGATATATATAAATTCACCCACATGGCCTACTAGGGATCCATCCGTTCATTTAATGGATCTGGTATTTATGAGTGAGTTTGTTGGAAACAAAGAATATAGAATGACTGGAAGATGACAATAAGGAAACCAGTTATACCACCATTGTAGCAGTCCAGGTAAGAGAGGATGGTGTCCTAGATGAGGGCACAGTGAAGATGGGAAAAGAAGAGAGTGATTCTAGAAACATTTCGCATTTAGAATCAACTGAATCTAGACACTGATAATCCTAAAGTCAAAGATTATCTTGGCCACTGTGAAGGTTCTAAATTTACATCAAGAATTCAGCCAAATGCCAAAGCATTCCATCACACTAATACATTTAATGTTTCCTCATTTTTGTGGGGCTCATATACGTGCTCTAGGATTTTTGATTCCAGGTAAAGGACTGTTTCTAGTACCCAAATGTTCTCTTCAGAGACAGACCTGGCTAGCTCTAATCTCAAATGATGAGAAAGACAATTTTCATGCCAATAAGCCTTTATTTGGGTGTTGTCCTTCTCAATCTTCCTTCAGTTTCTTAGAGTAACCACAGCTGATTAGAGAGAAGAACCTTCTGTGGTTACCGCTGTAGGACCTCACAATCACAGAGGGTACTTCATTACTTATCTCTCAATATCAGCTCCAAATTGTTAAAGAATTAAGCAAAGAACTCCTTTAGGAGATGGTCCATTAATATCCAACTAAGAAACTCCTCAAAACAACTGAAATATTAACTTGCTGTTAAGGACACAACTCATGCCTGCTGAAAGCCACTGTGTCTTATATTAAACTCAATGGAGGTTAGGACCATTTCTTATTTATAGCTAAGGCACTGCAAACTCTCAGCTGCTGATAACAGAGCATTTTAACTTGGAGTGCCTCAAATTATTTCTCAAAGCCATTTCTAGAGAAAGGTTGTCAAGAATGGCTGTTAATCTGCATTGACATAGCAGATAGGATATTCTTTATGTTGATGTACAAAGAATTCATAATTTTACTTCAGATTGTTTAAGCAAAATATTCAAACTTGGCAACTTAGGCCCAACTAAAGTATTGACAACAATGTTGCTCAGTTGTTAAGGAAATTTCCACCTGATTTGTATGCTGAGCTCTTTCTACTATATCAAAGTAACTTTCCACACTAGGGAAGAAAGATTGCTTTATAACCCATATTGATAATGTTACAGCTCTATAAAAACCTAGACCTGGCACATGTAGCTCACAATTCCAAGAGCTTCCAGCAGTGAGGATGGTTACTACCAGACATGCAGACACATACAGGAAAGGGCAAGATCAAGACCTGGTTGATTCAACTGGTAAAGATACAAACATCTACTTTTGGATCTAAAGGTTTAATATTTACTTATTGAAAGATATGAAGAATTGATAAATGTGCCAGTTGCTTTCTGATTTTTGGTCAACACACCAAAAAGGAGAATACTAAAATTAAAGGGGGCTGACCACAGAGTGATTTATATAGTACTCCGTGGCTGAGGATCCTGTTCTGGACTTTAACCTAGCAGTTTTATATGCTGCAGTTCTGTTCTGTGAGGGGTGGGACAGGAAGCTTTATACCTCCTCATAACCTGGCAGACAATGGGAAACTGTCTCATGATAGTCTCCCACAGGAAACAGGAAGGCAAATAGGAGCTGGCCTTGAAATACATATCATGATCTTTCTGTACTCTCACACGCAGGGAGGATGACTAGGTGTTCCACTAAAACCCCAATTAGCTGTAGTTTAAGTCTCTGGCTATGCAGCCTATTTGAATACCTGCAGGGTCTCTATGGTGCATGGTATACATATTCCTGTAGACCACCAGACATCCTCAGCTGTGGATAACTACTTCTTACAGGGCCTACTTTTCAAATTTCAGTACCTTGATGAATATATTCATTTACTAATATCTTGTGAAAAATGCACTGCCCACATTTAAATTCTAACAAAGTCTGGGAATGTCATTATCATAAGCAGAATAATAGCTAATGGACTTGTTTCTCTGGTAGGAGTGGTGCATGTGAGCTCAGCTGGCCATAGTTTATCATGCAATACCCCTTCAAGTCCTCTATAAGTTCAGAAAGAACTAGCCAATATTCGGTGTCCTTGAACACTAGTAATTTTTCTCTTTGCAAAATTAATTGACATGATGGCTACTGAACACAGTGAAGGGTTCAGTATATGGACTGAGCCTGGTCTTCAGTGAGATAGGCCCCAATTCAAATCCTTATTAATGCCATTGTACCTTGGATCAAATCCATTGAACTCTCCTAATAGTACCATAATACAGGGTTGCTGTAACTATTAAATGAGATAGCACATGTCAAACCCCTACTACATAGTAATCACCCAAACCTTGTCATCTGTTATGATTATTGGCTCACAATAGTTCAGTATAAATTACCCTGAATACATCAAATACAACTTTATTTAGAAATAGAAAATCAGAAAAAATGTGTTCTTGTGTTAAAGCAAAAATTAAAAGAAGGAAAACAACTGTACTTTTGTAACAAATACTTGCTGCACGTCAGACATAAGAGTATACTTTTTTTTTGTATAAACAGAATCTTTATATTATTATATTGACTTTTTCAAATCTGGAAATTTCAACTTTACTGAAATGCAACTGAATTGTATATCATAAAGTACCAGATTCCAGCAGTAGACAAGTTTGATAACAACAAGTCTATTCATATATGTCACATGATCAACAAATAAAATGGTGAAAACTATATGATAATATCAATAGATGCCAAAAATATACTTTATAAAATTTTATACCCATTCCCAATCTCAATTTTATAAAAAAAATGAGGTAGAGAAGGATATTTCCTTTCTGGATATGGAATACGTAACGGCAAGCCATCAATCTAAAAGTAGATTTTAGTAAATATGAGTGGGTAGATCAATGTTTGAGTGTATACTTTCAAACAAAAATGGAATCACAGATGACTGTTTCGAGTGTTTTTAAAAATCTGTATTAATGTTGATTCATTGGATAGACAGAAGGAATACAAACAGACTAATATCATCCAATGACAACATTTGTTCTGATAATTACTCCAATTTAAACAGTTTTGAGGCATCCCATATGGCTTCCACAAGGAACTCTTTCCATGAAGGTAAAGACAAAATTAGAAAATGACATGAAAAGCCTCAGTTTCCATTTCCATATCTCATAAATTATTAACTATTTAAAAACATATCACCATTTTATTGATGTTCATGCCTGTCCTTATAAATATAGAGATGCTGGGTATCCTGACTGCAAATTTGATCCTATTGTTTTAACAAACTGAAAATTGTTTTAGAAGGGGCTCCACAATGTCTGGGCATATATTTTCCCTAAGTAACACTATAAGGCATGCATTTCCCTTGAGATACAACATTTATGTTGATGCATTTGGCTATAGAGCCAATCCTGTACTGGCTCTAATATAGAGGAATTTTCTGAACATTTTGAGTAATGGGACTGAAATAATTTAACAGCTCCTTCTGTGCATGTTAAATGAGTTGCATGATATATTTAGCTTTTGCAGAAAACTTATTTACACTACAAATTGTAGCACATGGCACAATCACATTGATGTGGAAAAACAGCCATGTTGAGTCATTCTGGCCATCCTTCTCCAAATTTCAACTCAGTGTACATGACTTTTCTGTGGCTCACTAACACACCACAGGTTTTTCTTAAACCATTGACTCTACTGAGTACATGTAAGGTTATCATCTTAGCACTGCCATTGACTCTTGAAGAATGGCTGGGTTAAATGATGTCTAAGAGAAGGTGTCTGTCAATAAATGATATATAGATGCAAAATGTTGTGTACTCTCATTTGTTAGTGGATTATAAGGGATTGGCTTTCTAATTCTGAAACACAGAAGTGATTCAGGAACCAAATGATTGATGACTTTGGTCAATCTACTTTCTGAAGGGGTGACAATACATGAAGGAAAGGGCAGAATTGGTAGCTAGGTAAGGTAGGGGTCTAGTTCAGGCCTTTGCACTTACTAGCTGTACAAATCTAGGCAAACTAATTGACCTACCTGAGCCTCTATTTTTTGTTTCTAAAATGAGGGTGCTCAACAATGAACATGTTGAGAAAGAATATAGGAAAACAATTCCATTTACAATAGCCTCAAAAAATCAAATACCTAGGAATAAACTTAACAAAGGATGTAAATGACAAGGAGAACTACAAATCACTGAAGAAAGAGATTGAACAAGACTACAGAAAGTGGAAAGATCTCCCATGTTCATGGATTGGCGAATCAGCATAGTAAAAATGGCTATACTACTAAAAGCAATCTACATGTTTAATGCAATTCTCATCAAAATCCCAATGACATTCATCACAGAGATTGAAAAATCTACCCTAAAATTCATTTGGAAACAAAAAAGACCACAAATATCCAAGGCAATACTGAGCAAAAAGAGCAATGCTGGAGGTATCATGATACCCGACTTCAAATTGTACTACAGAGCCATAGCAATAAAAGCAACAGAGTACTGGCACAAAAACAGATATGAAGACCAGTGGAACAGAATAGAGAACCCAAACATGAATTCATGCAGCTATGCCCACCTAATTTTTGACAAAGGTGCTGAAAACATGTGATGGCGAAAAGACAGCTTCTTCAACAAATGGTACTGGGAAAACTGGATATCTGCCTGCAGAAAACTGAAACTAGATCCATGTTTGTCATCCTGTACAACAAAGTGGATTAAAGACTTTAATATCAAACCTGAAATCTTGAAGCTAGTACAAAAAAGACCAGGAAATACACTGGAAGCAATAGGCATAGGCAAGGACTTCCTTAGTAGAACTCAGGTGGCTCAGCAACTAAGAGAACAGATAGACAAATGGGACAACATGAAATTAAAAAGCTTCTGAACAACAAAACAGATTATCTCTAAACTGAAGAGGTCACCCACAGAATGGGAGAAAATCTTTGCTAACTATACATCACACAAGGGACTGATAGCCAGAATATAAAGGGAGGTCAAAAAACTAAACTCCCCAAAAATCAATGACCCAATAAAGAAATGGGCAACTGAACTGAAGAAAACTTTTTCAAAGGACAAAGTCCAAATGGCTAAAAAACACATGAGAGAAATGCTCACCATCTTTGGCCATAAAGAAAATGAAAATCAAACCACACAAACATTCCATCTCACTCCTGTTAGAATAGCTACTATCAAGAACATCAACAACAAATGTTGGCAAGGATGCGGGGGAAAAGGAACCCTCATAACTGCTAGTGGGAATGTAAGCTAGTACAACCACTTTGGAAAACAATATGGAGGCTCCTTAAAAAACTAAAAGTAGATCTGACATACAATCCAGCAATACTATTCCTAGGTATCTTCCCGAAGGAATGTGAGTCAGGTTACTGCCAAGGCACCTGCACACCCATGTTTATTGCAGCAATATTCACAATAGCTAAGCTATGGAAACTGCCAAGATGTCCCGCTACTGACAAATGGATTAAAAAATGTGGTATTTACACACAATGGAATTTTACTCAGGCACAAAGAAGAATGAAATTTTGTCATTCGCAAGTAAATGGATGGAACTGGAGAACATCATCTTAAGTGAAGTTAGTCAGGCTCAAAAGACCAAAGTCTCATTTTCTTCCTCATATGAGGATTATCAACCTAAAACAAATGCTGCAATATTATGGGACACAGGTCACACTAAAGGGAGGCCACAAACTGGAGCAATAGGACAAGGGAAGGAAACCAAAACATGAATGTGGTTGATATGCTCATGGTACAGGAATGAATATAGAAATCTTAAACTGGCCAGGGCTGCCATGGGAAGGGGACTAGTAAGGAGTGAAGAGGATTAGTAGAGATGAACCAGTTGGAGTTGTAATATACATATGCATGGAAACAACACAAGGAAACTCCCTGTGTAGCTATCTTTATCTCAAACTAGCAAACCCCTCTTGTTTCTCTATTTATCATTTATGTTTTTTCTTTTATAAAATAGGAGAACAGGAGGGCCCAACAGGCTCTGCTAGGGGGTTGGGGGTGGGCAGCTTGGCACCTGTGGGATGGAGGAGGTGACAGGAAAAGGGGTAGGAGGATGAATACAGTACAAATACTGTATATACATGTATGTAAATGCAAAAATGATACCTGTTGAAACTGTTCCAGGAATCGGGTAGAGGAATGAAAGAGAGCAGTGGAGAGGGTGAATTAAAGCATGATATATCTGATACATTGTAAGAACCTTTGTACATGTTACAATGTACTGCCTCCCAGAACAACAATAATAAAATAAAATAAAATGAGGGTGCTGATATCTGTACACTTTGTAGGGTTGCTGCAATGAGTAACTGAAATATTATATGAAAAAAGTCTACTGTATTTGACTAATACTACTACTTCTGCTATTACTGATATAGGAAAAATTTGAACCTAGTATCACTGATGAGGAAACCATCAGATCTTGAGTTGAAGAAAGCAGTTTAAGCAACAACAGAGAGTAAGTTTTACATGCAAAAGGCAAACATCTAATGAAATTGGAGATCTATTGTTTCCTGGTTTAGGTTCAGGTTAGAAGGTGTCAATTGTGAGTATGGTCCCAGCACTAGGCTATCACTAGGCTATTTCTGCAGTTATTCATAGATTAACATTCTTGATAAATGGCTAACTAGCTATCCAGATAGAAAAATATAGGGGGAAGTATAGATATAGATATATGAAGAGTGACAGATCCCAATACTGGCTAATATTCATATCCAGAAATATAATTTTTTTTCAGAATAAAGATATAATCACTCCAAATAAAATTGCTCTAGGAATAAGATGTTAACAAAATCAAAGCTCCTTGAACTTTTTGCATAATACCTGTCAAATATATAATTATGATTTAAGGACTTCATCTTGCCTCTGTGTCACAATAAATCTAAATCAACCAACATTAGCTAATACAGAGAAGACTTACAGAGATAAGCTTAAAAGGCATCAGACATCCACTTTTCTAAGTGCTCTGATGGACCACCTCATCAACTTTTCTTAAGAAAGCTGGGAAGTTTTACTTGCATTTTCTGTTTTTAAGGGAGGAAGTTTAAGCTGAAAAATTTAAGACAACTCATGAATAGAAGAAAATGTCTGCAAACCCATATATCTGAATAGGGTCTGGTAAATAAAATATATAAATAACCCTGGAAACATAACAATAAAATGATAGAGACTTCAATTAAAGAATGGGCAAAAAATGTATGAATAGATATTTATTTACTGAAGATATCAATCATGTCCCCCTTAAATCCATGTGTTAAGTCCTAATTCCCAATGTGGTAGTATTTGAAGATGGGGCCTTTAATGGGTGATTAAATCATGAAGGCTCCTTCATTAGATTAGTGCCTTTTTAAGCAGAGACACAGGACAGCTCATTCCCTCTTGCTCTCTTTCTTTGCCATGTGAAGAAAACAGTAAGATGGCAATCAGCAGAACACAACCATATTGGCACTCTTATTTTAGACTTCCCAGCCTCTAGAACTGTGAGAAATAGATGTTGTTTTTTAAGCCACACAGTCTATGATATTGTTTTTTAGCAGCCTAAACTAAGACAGAAAGACAAATAGCCAAAAAACAGATGAAAAGATATTCCCCATCATGTGCCATTGGGGAATAAAGTAGAAAACAACACAAATGTCCAGGACTCATGAATGGGTAAAGAATATGCAATCTATCCATGCAATGAAATGTTATTCACCAATAAAAGGGAATGAATCATTGATACATGCTATAGCATGAATGAACTTCCAAAACATTTTTTAAAAGAAGCCAGTATTAAAGGCCACATATTGAATGATTCTATATATAAAATGTCTAAAATAGGCAAATATGCAGATATAGAATGTATAAAGACAGAAAGAGACTGGTTGCCAGTTAAGAAGAGGAGAAATGGAGAGTGACTGCTAATGTTAGGAGGATTCTTTGGGGGTGATAGAAATGTTCAGGAATTAGACAGTGATAATGGTTGCACAACTATGTAAATATTCTAAAAACCCTGAATTACACACTTCAGAATGGTGAGTTTTATGGTACTTACATCTTAATAAAGCTAATAGTAAAAAGTACACTCACAGCTGGCCAGGAGTGGGAAGGAGAGCGAGGATGGCAACCCACACCTTCCTGATACCAAAGTCCATATCCCTAATCACTCTGCTTACTGTCCTGCCCGACAGAGATTGGCAGATGGTCTCAGATGCATTCTTACTCACATTTACAGAGACTCCTTCTCTCACTTCCTTTTTTTTTTGTACATTTAAACTGCAATTGAAACAGCTAGCAGAAGCCCTGCCAAGGGAAAATGACTCTGTCTTTTGTAGGAGAGACAAAGCATTACATTAAAGAGACAACTGTCTGGATGGGGTAGGGACAGAGCCAAAATCCCATCCACAAAGATTCTTCTATCCTCTCTGACTTCAGAATTGCCAGACCTGAGGCTGGTAACTGAAGGGATCTGTCTGAGCAGTGGCCCCCTCTCAACAGTACACATTTCCTGCCCCTGCCTCCAATAAGCCTCCCCAGGCGGCACATGTTTAATATGTGCTGACAATGTAGATGCGTTACTCCAATATGATGAAAGCACTGATGGAAAGAGGCTTGAATTTTAGCAGTTAAAAGAGAAGTAGGGTTGAAGATGCAGATTTGGTACTCAACTAATGGTCTTATACAGGAATTTGCTAACAGATAAAATGTCTCTAATGCTATCTCAAGAGCGAAAAGGTGTTAGCTTTTGCTGGTCTGATGTGCAGCCACCTGGGTTGCAGAGTTTTCTCCTCTGCTGAATCTGCGTCAGGCCTGGTCCTCCACTGGTTAATCAATTTTCCGGACTGTGACACATGGGATTAGGGAGTTGGACCCTATCAGGGACCAGCACTACTGTGTAGCTTCTACATTAATGCAAATGTTAGATCACAAATCCAATTTAAACTGGGGGTCCCCTGAGCTGAGAGATAATTTCCCTTTAATCCTCCTCTGATTGTCTATCATCTAACCTTCACAATCTTAGATATGACACTGTAAAAATACCCTCACTGTTCTTTTTCATGCAGAAGGCATCTGCCCCCAACTCGAAACACACACACACACACACTCCCATCACCAGTAACTATTCTTTTCCCAGTCATTATCAGAGCATTATGAATTCCTTGGCTGCCTGGTAACTCAATACAGATCTTGTTGCTTGCTGCCATCTCCTCCACCGTGGCATTGCATTCCCAGACCTCGCCAAGGAAAATATTCCAGGGTTACTAACAGGGAGGATACTGTGTCCGTGGGCCTGCTCTGAGGGAGAAAGTGAAGGTCACACTGACTTCAGGCTAGAGCCAAGAGAGGAATATCCAGTTGCCCTCTTGGTTTTCATACCATGAAGGAATAGTGGTGTTCCCATCTTATCATTCATGCCTTTGGTTTTTAATCACCCACCTACCAGGGCCAAATTGCCTTGTAACTGTCTGCAGAGCTTGAATGTGACTGAGATAGCTGCTATTTTTAATAGGAGTCTTCACTTCAGCCCATTTAACTTGCCTCAGTTTGACAGCTTCACAATAACCACCTTCCCTTGGAAAAAAAGAAAACTGTGATTTAGTGGAGAGAGAATGTAGAGTAACAGCCTGATCTGCTTCTTGATCTCCAGTGGATTCTCTTGTCATTATATCCTACCCCAAAGCCAGAGAATGAATTACCATAGGCAAACAAGATGGTCAGAAGCCAGGCTTAATTAAGAACTCTGGGAAAATCTACAGAACATTGCTGCTTATAATGAATGTGGAGGCTGCTTTCTACAAACATGTTGTCTCTACAGGAAAAAGTAAAATTTAAAAACTATTTCATCAATTGCCCAAATTATGATTAATCAGGATTTTCTTAACTTAGTAATTGTAGTCACTATGTTATGTGAAAATTACTGCTTCTACTTGCCTCCTGAGTAAGCTCCCTAAGTCCTGTCATTCTGAGAGTGGAGAAGAAGTAAGCTCAAGAATGATTTTTTTTGGGGGGGAAAGATCACCCTAAATTGCCATCTAATAGGATAGAACAAAGCTAAGTACCTGGTCACTACTACAATCTAAGGATCATCAGAATTGTTGCCACTTAGAAAGGCAAATTCAATTTCAGGAAGTGGGTTTGTTAAGGTATGAGTTGTGCCCTCCCCCAATTCACACATTGAAGTACTAACTCTCAATGCTCACATGTAGCCTTATTTGGAGATAAAGTTTGAGGGCATTAAGGTGGGCCTTCAGCCAACAGGACAAAGAAACAGGCACACATAGGCAGAAGATGTGAAGAGGACCAGAGAGAAGATAGCCATCTGTACAAGCCAAAGAGAAAGGCCCGGAGCACATCCTTCTATCACACTCCTCAAAAGGAACCAACCCTGACAATGCCTTGCTCTTTTGAGAAATTTCAGTTGTCTTGAGACCACCAGCTTGTAGTGCTTTGTTATAACACCCTGAGGAAACTACTACAGGCCTTTACTCCAGTTCCTAGTTCCCAGGACCCAAAAGTAGTGGGTTGGAGCAATATATTCATACCATTAATAGCTATCTTTCATGTATTTGTCTCACCATATAATTATTTAGAAAAAAGACACATGCAGGAGTATGACAAAAGTATGTTTTTTAAGAGCAGACAGCCATTAAGGTGATACAATGATAGTGGGGATTTAGCCAGAGACCAATTTTCTAAGTTAGAAGATAGCTGGAACTTCAGATACCTGAGCCTCTGGAGTTGAAATAACATCACCAAACCCCAAACTCACTGAAGACCTGTGTCACTCTTCAAGACTGTCTTATTTTTAAGAGCGATTATTCATAATTATTTTGTTTTGGTAAGCCTTACTGATTTCACCTTTATCCTTAATTCTTACTAAAGATGAATTTTGGTTTTAGTTCCTTCTGCCAATACTATCTGAGGGCAAATTCACACTCTTTCAAATATATTTTAGAACTTAAGCATTCTCATATCATGAATTTTTGTTCCCTAGAGAGCTTAAAGAGTCACTGAGGGACCAGATGTCAGAAAGGATGGCATAATGAAAAAGTCCAGGATATAAGATAATTACTGGTATTGGAGGCATGCATAGTAACTGGGATTTTTGTCTCCCAACCAAGGGTGAGTGAGAAAGGGAAGGTCAGATACTGTAGTGAACTGCACTCCTTTGACTATTCCATGTAAACCCTCTTTCCTGTTTTCTCCTCCTCTACCCACACCCTCTACAGTGCTTTTTCTCTTGATGCAAATGCTTCTTCACTCTCTCTGAGTGTTATTGTCCACTTTCCTACAGTTACATCTTTGGTCTAGAACAGTTTTCTGTGTTCCAGGCTTCTAAATTCAGTTCTACAACAATGTCCCACAAATGCCACAAACCCAAGACAGGCAAAACTGAACTCATTTTCTCTCCCATGCTCCACTTTTTCACTTACTTTATTTATGTGTGTATGTATTCATTTACTCATTCATTTATGCTTTATTTTTATCTATCTAATTATTGTAGCAAACATATTCACAATTTTAAAGAGGGCTATTCAATGCTTTTTAGTATATTCACAGCATTGTGTGATTATCACCATCATTTAGTTCCAGAATCTTTTCATCCCCTCAGAAAGACACCCTGTAACCTTTAGCTATTTAACCACTCACTCTCACTGCTCTAATACCTTTATTTCTTCCACACTCTATTCCTAGACAACCTCTAAGCTACTTTCCTTTTTTATAATTTAGCTTATTTTACACATTTCATATGAATGGAATCATATAGTATGTGACCATTTGTACCTGGCTTCTTTTACTTAGCATAATGTTTTCATGTTTTACCCATGTTGTAGTAGGATGACTTCATGAATGTGAGTTATTTTTGTACCTTTTTGCTACAATTTGTATGTTTGTGTCTCCTCCAAGATCTTGTTGAAACTTAATCCTCAGTGCACAGGCACTATGAGGTGGAGACTTTAGGAGGTGACTAGGACATGGATGGGATTATAGATGTTCCCTGATTTATGATTCCTGATAAATCTAAGTTGAAAATATTGTAAGTCAAGACAGCATTTAATGCATTAGAAACGGTAGATACAGATTAGCACTTTGTAGACATGGTGAGATTAAAAAACACAATATCCAATGAATACTGACAACATAGTACCATGTTGCTTTCCCTTGATCTAGCGACTGACTGGGAGTTGTAGCTCACTGCCACTGACCATTATTAGGAGAGAGGATAGTACTACATAATGCTAGCCAAAGAAAAAATGAACATTCAAAATTTAAAGTATATTGAATGTGTAATGCTTTCACTCCACCATAAGGCTGAAAATCATAAACAGAGCCATCATAAGTCCAGGACCACCTACAATACTCTATACAAGTCTAGCTGGTTTTGTTCTTCCAGTCTTTCTGCCATGTGAGGACACAGTGTTTGTCCCTGATGGAGGATGCAGAATGAAGGTGCCATTTTGGAAGCAGAGAACAGCCCTCAGCAGACACCAAACCTGCTGGCTCCTTGATCTTGGACTTCCCAGCCTGTAGAACTGTGACAAAATAAATTTCTCCTTATAAATTACACAATTTCAGGTACTTTGTTATAGCATCTTGAATAGGCTAAGACATATAGTGCCAGCATCTACCCAAATTACCAAGAAAGCTTGGAGTCATTTAAAATTTTCTACCCTCTCCCTCACTTCTCATATCTTTTCAGTTACTTAGTTCCATCGATAGTACTACAGACATTCTCCAACTGTCCTCCCTTCTCTAGCTCAACCTTATTTCAAACTTTCAATATCTCTCACATAAGTTAGAGTGGTCTTTCTAAAACATGACTCTAGTCAGGTGATTCTCCTGATTAAGATCCTTAAAGGTCAATAGGGGACACAGCTACTGAAAATCATTGTTGCTGGGATATCTGGGATCTGGATATTAATGTGGCCTTGAGGAGAGGCATCTGCAGGAGATTGTTTTAAGAAATTGGAAAGGGGCTGATTGGGTGTGGGCTGACATTGTAATATAACAAGGCAGAGTATGGAACCTGGATGGGATCTGGTATTAGCTTCAGGGTGTGCTGATGAGAAAGGGCTGACAGGTGTTTATGGCAAGGACGTGGGAAGAACCTGGTAGGACTTGTTGAATCCTGACCACACCTACTTTTCTACTAGTGTAGGTGCTTGATGACAAGGGAAATGGCTGGAGGAGTTCAGGGTATGGGTGGGCTAGGATCTGGCTCTAGAGTATGGGCAGGGTCTCAGAGAGGCTAGAAAAGATGGCATTTCATAAGGGCAGGAAAACCTCCTAGCCTTTAGAAATTGGGGTATTTATATAGTTTCTGGGTTGACTTCTTCCTGAGATGAGCAAGTGTTCCAGTATGCCTTCACTTAGGAATCCTCACATGACTAGAAGACAGGGACTCCAAAGTACTACAGACAGAAGGCATGGCTCATGATGTACAAAAGTATGGACAGGTATGAATGAGAATTGCTGCATTGCAGAACTGGTCATTCCTAACTTTCTATAGTATATAAACACAGAAGAACCCACATTAGCATCCATGAGTCTTCTTTTACTTAAAGCAGGACTGGTCACATTAAAGAAAATACTGTTTAGCTCATCTATGTACATACTATTGCTAATTGTTCAAAGATTTTTAAGGGCTGGAGGTATGGCTTAAGTTCTAGAGCACCTGCCTAGCAAGCATGAGGCCCTGAGTTCAAACCCAACTACCACAAAAAATAGAATAAAATAAGAATTTAAAAAGATATTCAAGGATGGACTTGTGATTTCTCACAATTGTGGGGTTTGATGGGTATTTTGTGGGTTTGGTCAGTTTTAAATCTAATCTCTTGGCCTTCTTGGGAGAAAAAAAAGGGAGGAGCTTAATCTAGATTTAAGACCCTCTATAGCTCTTTAGAAATGAACACCATCAGGCTACAACATAAGAAAATCTGTCATGTTACTAAAAACAACTTTAATCCATTCTTTGAATTCCTTATTATCGCTAAATTGAATTAATTCAAAATACCCATTTTTGCATAATTACCAAGCTTGCAAGGATAGAAAGAGGAGAATTTTCAAAAATTTAAAACACTTTTACACATAACTTTGCCTAATATTTATTAGAATGCAGCCACAGGCTCCTTCACCACTATTCATTTTAGAGCTACCTTGTAGTGAGTCAGAAGACACCATTCCCCTCAGTACATCCAGGTTCTTTGTAGACTATAGCTTCCTCATTAGGCTGGTGATATTTTCCTATTTTATAGATGGAGATGATTATAAACAGAGCACTGAAAAGATGCACTGTGCAGCAGATTGCAAGGATTTGTGCCAGTATAAAACATCCTCTATGTTCTCTGCTAGTGTTAACATCTAGAAAGTACGGAGATTGATTTTTCTCATCCTTAATATAGCTTTTTTTTTGCTTTTGCTTCTTTAAGCAGGGACAAACAAACAAACATAAAAGTGCCTGTCCTTCTACCATATTGATTGTTTCCTTCTAATTACACATTATTTAATTAAAAATAAAGGCCAATGTATATCCTAGGCAAAGACTCTTACTAAGTTGGCAGCTTAGAAATGTGAAGACTCTCTTTGTTTGGGGGCACAAATAATCCTTGAAGGCTAAGAGCATAAGTTTACCTACATTGCTCTCCCCTTGTCCTGGAAAGAACAGCTCTGGGAGTCAGCAGGGGCAGTGCCATAGAAATAACCTTGTCAATCCCTTCCTGCCTACAAGGGTGCTAATTAGTGCCAATTAAGAGTCTTAGGGTTTTTTTGTCTGCAGAACATCTGTCCATAGGCATTGAACTCAAACCTGCAACTCATTTTTTCAAGGCCAAAAATATCATACAGCAATTCATTTTGCTCTCTGCTAATGGAGCTTGATTTTAAGCTTGTAAAAAAGTTCTGAGTCTTGCTCTTCTTAGTCTGGCTCAGCAACAATAGTCCTGCCTACACTAGTCGTCATTCATAATTATCCTATTTTGGCAAAGATATGGTTTCATGGAGTCTATGGTGCACTGTCTGAGAAAAGAAGTGGCAAAGATAAAACTATGGAGACATAGGCTTCTTGCTTACCCTATATTCTTCACTGTGCCACATTTTTTAAAAGTAATGTATTGTTACTCAGATAAACGGTCTTTGTTTTGTCTTTAAAAAAATCCTGGTGGGGGAAAGGCCAGTGTAAAATGGCTTCTGTTTAATTGAACCTATTCTGTGTACACAGTATGTCCATAAAAGGGCCTGCATCATTAGCGTTTGGTGATGCAAATGAAGGTGGCCCTGCTGTTTCTTTCTCCCTTTATAAAGTGCCCTTTCAATCCTTGTTTGGGACAGACAAGACCCTGGGGACTCCCAGCTTGTTTTATTCTGTGTGGCCACTAGAGAGGACTTTCATTCATTCCAGGGCAGCTTTATAATGGTATGTTATCACAGATAGTACCTATGCTATTTTGTGGAATGCAAAGTAATTTGGGAGATTTTCTGAATTCACCACAGAATAGAAAAGCCATTTTATCTGGTAAAGATTCCTTTAATTTGGGTATTTTTCTGAATTCCATTATGAAGTCTTTGTCTTTTTTCGCTTCAAAGTAAACAAACACACTTACTGATCTTTAGAGGGCTATAAAATTTTACTGTAAAACACATTATTGCTATATCATTTTCTTCAGTTCTCTAATAAAGTTATTTCACATTATTCAATTTGTGACCTGCCTTGTGCAATGAAATGTCATGAGTCTTTTCAGAGTGAGTTAGAGTCTCACAAGAAGTAGAAAAATAAATTCATTTTAAACATGATGGAGTCCTGACTGCTAACATTATAAATTGCTCTATTTTAAATGTCTGAACTGGACACACTTAAAATACAAGGGCATATTTCATTAACGTTCATGCAGTTTTTCAGTCAACTTTTTCTAGTTTCACTGATCATAAGATGAGAGATAGCTTGTCAGGAAAAATTACAGCTAATGATAGTTAATGATGGCTAAATTCAATGGACTTGCTTATGTTTTGTTTTACTCTTGCTGGAAATAATGAAAGTATTACATGAACAGCCCTTATGTTGTTTGCAAAAATGTGTCCAGTTTCAATGGTAGGTAACATAAAGCTTTATCTCATTTATAAAACAATTTATATGAACCTATTTTTATGTTTTATTTGATTCTAGCCATTAGCCTGAGCTAAGAATTCTAAAATATATCTCACAGCAGCAATTTTCTGTACTATGCCAAATTAATCTGCATAAATCTATAACTGTTTCTAGGACACTGGGATGGATATTCACAAACAGAAATTTATTCAAGCTGTTGTGCTGGTAGGGTTTGGGAGAAAGTCAAGCCACTGGGCTTCACCCCAAATGGCAATGCTCACCTTCCCAGAGAAAATAGCATCATCTATATTAACAATACAATCACCAATACTCCTAGTTTTCAACTGTGAAACCAAAATAACAGATGCAGAGAAGCCTTTCCATCATTCTAATGATCTGAAGTCACTGAGCTGGATCTCCGACTAGTTGGAGTTAGACATTCTTTTGAAAAACCACATCAGTTACCTATTTGAAGCCAATCCACTCTCAACTTTCAAGTAGGCCAACTGGTGGAGTCAAATTCAATGATTCCTCCACTTGCTTCCCTTTGAGTTAAATATCCCTCACCACACAGCACATGATGAAGATTTGCCTCCAGTGCAGTGGGCCTTAGCAAAGGACTCACAGTTTAACCACAGCACATCTTTGAGCCCTCATTTGCTACTGATGCTGGTCAATTTATTTTTCTCTGGCTTTCCTCAAAACTCAGTTACAGTGAAGGGAAAGCAAAGCTAGGACCTTCCACTCCAAAACCATGTCCACCTGGGGCTGATTTGCCAGCAAAACCTTATCTTACAGGAAACATGAGAATTTCTCACTTCTAAGAACCTGATTTCTACTTCTCTTTGTAGATGAAAACTACATTCTTTCTCTCATCACCACCTGTGTTTCCAACTTCATTCCTGTCCTACCTCTTTCTTCTGTGGACAAATAAAAATAGAATGACGGCAAGAGAAGACTCAACTCACAATGAGAAGCATCCCTATAATGTTATAAGTTGAACTGTTTAAGCAAAGCTTGGTATCTGTATTTACTCTTGGGTATTTCCTCAAAGAATAACTATTAATTTAGACTTGGAATACTGTAAATTTACTGACTTTCCTTTAAATGCCCTTGAAAAAGTAACTTTTGTAACTGCCTGGATAATGTTTCAACCTAAGTTTCCCAAGCCTCAGTGAAAACACAATAAATCCACCATATTTTGCAATCACCAAATACATTTGGATGACCACTCCTCATTTGAGTAGCCAAGGTAATGTAAAGAAGGGCTTGGTGTGAGGACAGTAAGTTCAGCTAGGTTAGGTGTGTGGCTGTGATCACTTTTCCTCAGCAATTTCCAACCTTGAGGAGGGAGAGTACAGTCTTACAAACTATACTTTCATACAAGCCTCCTAGCATTTTGTATTACAATCTTTGTTATTTTTTCTATGGACTATTCTTCTACTGCCAAGTCTTTCTGTCTTTTTCTTTTCTTTTCTTTTTTGGTGGTACTGGGGTGTGGACTCAGGGTTTTGTGCTTACTAGGCAAATGCACTACCACTTGAGCCATGCCCCCAGCACATTTTTGCCTTAGTTATTTTTCAGAAAGGGTCTCAGATTTTGCCTGTGATGGCCTCAAACTGTGATCCTTCTACGTATGCCTACTATGCAGCTTGTATTGCAAGCATGAGCCACCATGCCTACCTGGCTTGTTGCTGAGATAGGTTCTCACTAACTTTTTTGCCCCAGATGGCCTTGAACTATGATCCTCCTATCTCTGCCTCCCAAGTGACTGGAATTATGAGTGTGAGTCACCATTCATGGTCTATTGCCAAGTTTCTTAATTTAAAGCTACCAGATCGCAAAGAAAAAAATGATAATTGCAAAAATGTCTCTAACATGCATGCATAAAATTAGTAGTGAAAATAATTAATGAAAAAAATCTAAAGTAAAAAGTTAATCCAAGAAATAAAAATTTTGATACTGGTGTTCTTCCATGTTATAAAGCAGTTGCTCTAATGCAGTCCAAATATAATCACTAAACCATTTCTTTCTCTTTATAAATTCCCCAAATGCATATTACTAATCTTGAATATGCATCAGAAATAAATACAAAGACTAATATGTAATTGATGAAGGAAGAAAAAATTAACAGAACTCATCTGTTCTACCCATCAGTATTTTAGGTGTTTCCATATCTAATCAATTAGCTACTATCAAGCTTCAGGTAATGTGAATGATGTAAGACA
Source organism: Castor canadensis (assembly GCF_047511655.1). Classification (NCBI taxonomy): domain Eukaryota; kingdom Metazoa; phylum Chordata; class Mammalia; order Rodentia; family Castoridae; genus Castor; species Castor canadensis. The sequence goes on from NC_133405.1 coordinate 6,291,585, forward strand.
TAATGAAAACTATGAATTGCTTGTACACTATATTCATTGAACACATATTATTATGTGTTTAATACTTAAGTCAATATGGTAATTAAAAATGATAATTAATGGAGTACTGTGAACACAGAAATAGCTTTGCTCTAAGTTTTCAGATCAGACTATCATAAATGTCGATTCTTGCCAGCTTAACTACTTCCTACAGGCTCTTTACAATAAGAGATAAGTTATCAAAGAGTGTTTAAAGAAAGGACACAGGTTTTCAAAGGCTTGCTGAAAGTATGATTTGGGTGTTCAGAAGGGATGACATTAGCTCTCTGCTGACAGAGGTAAGCACACACAGAAAACCCAAGCAAAATAAGAAATTCTTTGCTTAAGGGTCTGGATTGTGTGTGATGTAATAACCTGTCCCAACGTTTAAAAAATTATCTTGTGTTTTTCTTCTCATTCTAATGTTGTGAGAGTTTGCATTCCAATAGCATTCCCACAGAGGATAGGAGAGGGCAGCACTGAACTGGGCTGAGTGACTGCAGCAAGCCAGCTGGGGAAGAAACAGTCTGAAGTGGACAATCCACATGCTTAGATTTGAGAGTTGACTTCATTATTGCATTTTCAATAATACCAGCATTCAGAATGGTCTCGAAAGTCACTAGGATAATAGGACTATTAACTCTCTCAGCAATATCTAATAAAAAGCTCCTAAGCACATCCAGTTCCTGGTTTTATAAAACATGGCAGGAAATTATCTACCAAGAATGTTCAATAAGTATGCAGTGTTTCTTTCTCGGTTCAGCCAGACTTTTTCCCCCACAGTGAAGGAAGAAGATCAGAGCCAGCCACCCAGGAGACAACATATAGTCACAGGTGGCCTGGAAAAGAAGAAAAACAGACAAAAAGCACCCCACAAAAGAAATCTTCTGGGTGAAAATTGGTGAGATTTCAGAACACCCTCCATATTATCAACAGAAAAATAAATCCTCAGTGACTTTTGAATATGAATTGTCTGTGATTTCACTGGGATCTCTAAAAGGGACATTTCATTTCAAAAGGACTTTCTGATCCAGTGGAGAAACTAGAGGAAAGGTGGAATGAAGGTGCAAAGATTAAAACTAATGAGCATCTACACACCAGGTAGATATTGAGGCTGAGTCTATATATGCACAGAGAACTCTGTAATGATACAGTTATCTAGATTGGAGTGGCCTAAATTACTCCACATGATGTTAGTAGGTATTCTGGGAAAAATGTCTGTGGCCAAGTCAATTTGGAAAACACTTCATATTCTACACCCCTCTTGTAGAAACACAGTGAACATTAGCATATTAAAGGCTCAAAGAATTCCTACAATGAAAAGACTTGTTAGTTTTTTTAAGCCACTGTTTCCCAGATATATTTTGTCATAAAATTCCTCTTTTCTGGAGGTGGGTGGTTGAATATTGAATTAATATTTCAAGGCAACTATTTCATGGTGAAACATTTATCAAAAATGAATCTAGATATTTCATATCTAAAGTAATTTTTCTCTACACATCTGTAACATTGACTGAAAAGTGAGGTAATTTTCTTTCCTTCTGATTTTGTTTGCCTCAAATGTTTACATCATTGACATGACACAAATGAAATCATACAGCCCAAATCTTTCAAAAAAAATTGTTTGATATAAACAAGAAAAGCTTCCAAAATCACAGCAAAATCCTAATTTTCAATTAGGAGATAGAGTCAGTGTATTCAAATTCCCTAAATAACCACCAAGTAACACATAAAACTCCCACTGACCTGCAGGGTAGCCATAGATAGATGAACGAAGGAATGAGTCTTTTCTTTTTAAAGTTAAAAAGCTCAATTTACTCTTGAATATTATGTGAGACAACTGCATTTTAAGTTTGAAATTAGTGCTCTACAAATAAAACACCCAGGATTAACCCTGTATAATCAGTTTAGAAATACTTCTTGAAAGTTTTAAAGTTGAGTTCCATTTGGAAGTTTAAAAATGTGTTTAGCCAAGTTATTAGGATGAGGGCCTTAAATGCTTGGATTTATTTTAGGGCTGTTTATTTTCATGCAGAAAGAGATGTTTCCCAAAGAAAGCTTCTTAAAAGACTAGAGAATGTGGTGGTATTAAGTGTTCTTGTGTGGTTTAACCATCCCTTCAACAAAGACTGAATGCATTTGTCTTAAAAAGCAATGTGAGCCCTCACTTTATTTAAAATATTACTGGGAAAGAAGGGAGGTGAGTCTTCTGCACTCAAGAAGTACTTTGAGTCCCTTGGTGCACAGATCTCAAATGATGCTTCTCAGCTCAGCTCTGGTGCTTTTCCACTGGCAAAACAGTGATTCTGGGTATCTTTCCACATTAGCCTCCAGGACTGTTTAGAAATTTTGTGATTCCAGTGTTGTGAGTGGTGATCTGTTCATTTAACATTGGCTGTGGTATTCTGCACACAAAAATTAAATTTCACCTCAACTGGCAGTCCTGAAAACTGCTCTAATTTTCTTACTAATTTATTGTTCAATTTTCAGCTCATGGAATGTGTCCATGAACCAAGCAAACTTAAGGCAAAGGGACTGAAGGATTAGGTTCCCATGAGAACAAGAACAAGGCTGTGTTTGATTGACTGCTGCTGAAATACAGCATTTTGGTAATTATGAATGAGCAACATGGAACTACCTCTGAGGCAGCCTGTGGCATCTCCATCTCTACTTGTGTTAACAAAAGCTGCTGGACTATAAAGAATTAATATTAATGATAAGCAAACTCTGTAAACCATGGACCCAATTTAGAAAAATACTTTTGCTTTTTTATTCTACACAAGTAAGCATGACTTTGCACAATAGATCTGTTACTGGAAAGTGCATGAAAATTGATGCTTTGAAAATCAAACCATATTGTAAATACATGAGATGAGCTTACTATTTAGAAAAAACCTGTGGTGAATCATTTTCAATGAAATATTCTTTTTGAGATTGAAAAATTATCTTTTTATCTATTTAGAAATATATGCTAGAATTTTTGTGTCAGGTTTGCATCAAGTGGGAAAACATCTATATTTGTCTTTTCTTTTTCTCTCCTACGTAAAATTGTGCATTAAAATCATTCAATGATAACCATCATGTAGCCAAATGACACTGTAATAGGGTAAGCAAATGAATGCAACTTTTCTCAGTTTTTTAAAATAGAGATTGTCACGATTCATCTACTTTATTGCTTGCCTTCTTTATAAAAGTAGAAACACTGAAATTCTATTTATAGAAATGATTGCTTTGAAACTTTTCCATTTATGCACCATTTGTATTGCTGGAGTTAAACTAAGAAAAATGTTTTATAGTATAGTTTGAAATTTGGGGAATTATTTAATGGCTTTAAATCAGAAATATTTTTAAATGTTCTGATATACATAATAAATTGTCTCATCTATTATTTCTCTCCTCTTTTTTATAATATCTCAGCAAACTTTCATGTATTTACAATTAAAAGATGACAAATCTAAACTGAATTATTGGAAAAGTTAAGTTACTTTTGTTCAGATCTAAAAATTTTAGAAAACGCAATAGAGAGGTACATGCATTATTCTATAATTTTTGGCAGAGCTCGTAGGATTTTAACATAAAACCTGTCCAGAATATGGAAAATCATTTACTGACATTGTTATACATATTTTGTGTAGGAATTTGGGCTCTTAAAATAAAAGTGGCAGTAGCTAACCCAATGGGCGTGAAATGCAATGTTGTATGATTGGAAAGATTTAATTGAACCTCTTTTGATTCTATTTTATAAAGTTAATTTATATCACAATCAAAATCCAATTGCTAAAATATTTCTTTATTTACATTGTTATTTTCTAAAACTATTCCAGATCCATACTTAATATATCACTTAGCTAAATTCCTTACAGTATAGTTTTTCTTGCAAGGGAAGAAAAACATAGTCTATTGGGCCTGAAGAAAATAAACTAAAAAACAAACACAAATATTTTTAAACAGTGCATATCTATTTTATGGCGATAGTCTCTTAACTCAGTGCTTAGGAGTAAGGGAAATAGCACCTTGGTGGATTATTTTTCATAGTTCACTCGGCAATGTGTTTACCAAGTCACTGTTACAACTATGTTCTTATATATTTTGATATACAGTGCCTTCTACAATAGTGTGTCTTCTGAGATTCCATTCTTATTTTTAAAACCTATTTAAATGTTATTTTAACTTCCCTTCCAGCGAAAACAAGCTTATTTCTCAAGGGGTTCATAGTCAATCCTGGTAATAATTAAAGGCAGAGTATGAAATGTCTTTTTAGACCAAGGCAATAGAAGTAGATATGTAGCATCTGGAATGATACGCTCAGGCAAGGGAATAGAGTATTTCACAGAATGGCAAGGGCTAGTCCATGAAATTTTACTCACATGTTTTCTTATTCAGACAATTTCCTTTATGCATTCTAAGAACTGGGGATTTTGTTCTGCCTCATTAGAAACCTGGCAACATGCTTATCCTGATGTTTCAAAAGTAGTCACTCACATATATATGAACCAAGCAATCACTCAGGAAATTATTCCAGTGGTGATTTTACAAATGGGGAGAAGCTATTCTGGGAATCAGGAGTAGAGAATGTCTTAGGTCAAGTTCTTGTCCTCCATCATTCTTTCTCTCTTGTCCTCCCTCTGTGACTTCTGAGAATGTATTGCTACTTCCTAAGACAATTGAGTCCAGGTACATACTGGGATAGGAGATTCTGTGGACAGGCCAGAATGCTAAGTTAAAGGGTCTATTTCTGGAGTCAACCAGACATAAGTTCAAGTCATGGATTGGAGAAAAATGTATGTAGTACCAAAAGTATATATGTCTAAGATATTCTAGCCATTCTTCATTTTCATCCTTGGGCACTAGGGTGTGTAGGTGAGCAGAGGAAATGTTTAGTGTAGTCCAGACTTTTTCCTTCTGGAGAGGTTTTGCTCTACTTGGGGGCCTCTGTGACAAGTCAGGCAATAGAGTGAAAGCTCCCCAGGTGGCTGAAGATTGGAATATAGTACAAAAAGCACTCACTCAGAAGATTCAGTAAGAGTGCTAATATTAATCATGAGCATAACTAATAACAATAGTTAATGTTTATTGAGAAATTCATAAGTATGAGGTACCATGGCATGCTGTTCAATCGTTTAATCCTATGATGTAAGTGCTATTACTATTCCCATTTTACAGATAAGGAAACTAAATAATAGAGAAGTTAAGTAATCTGCTAAGGGTCACATGGTTAAATGACAGTGCAACTTGGATTTGAGAACAGTCTATCCACTTCAATTTCTACATTTAATTCTTTCCAACCATATATAACCATATATAATGCATACATGTATATTTTGTCTTATGGTACTAGCTTTTAGCTGCTAAAGAATTTATCAAAATTTTAATATTACTATAGAATAATTGATACTTTCTAGATTATTCTTTTACTACCTACCATACACTAAATAATGTTTTCTGATTACTGTGTAGCAGGTCTTATACCAGTTGCTGAGGTAATAAGTGAATAGATACCATCTCTTCCATTCAGCAGCTCCCAAATTTCTGAACCTGTTGTATCAGGAGAATCAAAGATACTGCTACCTTTGGTTCTACTACCCTCATAGGCAGGAGACTGGTGATATGTGTTTGTTGGACATTCATGGGCACTGCTAGGGTTTGGCAGAATATCACAATTCAGTCATCACTATCACAGCTTCCTTGGCACATAGACTGACCAAACCAGAAAGAAAAGACTCTCAGGTGTGGTGAGAGACAACTCTACCCTATGTTTTCAGACAGAACTACCCTTCTCAAGGTACTCTCACATCATTAGGGGATAAGAGTCCACATGGCTCCAATCCCTCAGTCCCAACTCCTTGATATTGTCCAAACAGGCCTAATATTTGACATTTGTTATGTTAAAAAGAATATGACAATTTTTTCAGAGTAACATTATCATTTCAGAGAGTTATATATGTGGTATTAGTAATACAGCCTGAAATCTTGTCATGAACATGTCAGAAGAGAAGGAAAGGAGAAGAGGGGAGAGGAAGGAAGGGGAAGGAAAGAGCAGGGAGAAGAGGAGAAGGGAGGGGAAGAACCAGAAAGGGGAAAAAGAAGAGAACAGAAGAGGAAAGGAGAGGAGAGCACAGTGGGGGAGAGGACAGGAGAGGAGAAGAGGGAAGAGGGGAGAGGTGAGGAGAGGAGAGGAGGAAAAGAACATAAAGGCCTAACCACACACAAAACATCTTGTCATGGAAGCATAGATAAAGCCACCACAACTACTTATAAAGCCAAACCCACCATAATGTGCTTGCCTTGAGAGAGAAATGTACAAAGAAATTCCTACAATTATCAATCTTAATCCTTCATCTTTCAGAATAGAGAGCTACTCTATGCTTGTTTCATTTCCCTGTCTTTGGGAGCATCCACGCCATTTCACTTTTTTATGTCACTAGGCAAATCAGTGGCTGCTTTTCCTCTTGATTGTGAAGTCTGTCATGCTGCTGCACTATACTCTCCAAGTGCCCAAAGGCTTAGGCAGAGAAATCTGTGGTTTGAAGGTAGCTGCCATTTGGATCTTGGGGCCAGTGGGGTTTGTCTGGGATAGACCCCAACAGTATCTTCTCTGAGTGTCTTTACATCTTTACTGTGCATCTTGGCTTCTTGCCACCATGAATACTGAATATCATAGTTCTTTCTAAATAGCATAAATTGAGCTAAAGTTGATTGAAATTTCATGCAGCAAACAGCTTTGCTTCAAACCACAGCCATATTTTACATTAAAAAAATCTATTGGGATATAATCTCTTTGTCTCCCCTCCCCAAGACACACAAACTCTTTCTAGCAGATGGACAGGCAGATTATTTCAATTAAGAAGCTGTCTCTGACAATTGTAAGCAGCCTTTCTTCAATGTTCATGGCAGCAGTGCACTTCTAAATTTCTTAGTGACTCTGTCAGGATGTAATTTTCAAGGTACGGTTACCATAGTAGCAACCTGGAATTTTAATCCAGTCATAAAGGGCAAAACAGGTCACCAGTTTTAGGTCCTCTTCAATCTCGGAAGAATAAAGCACTACAAAAAAGCATGAAGATAAAAGGGGGATCCTAACCCCAAATTCCATTGTGAAAGGCAGTAGATTGTTAAAAAGTGTGCAATTTTTCCAAAGTTTATAATTCTACTGTAAGTGCTCAAAGTATCACTAAATTAATGTATCTTTTGGTATAACTGAGTGGGAAAATGCACTCATTCTTCATAACGTGAAACATCAAGAAGCATGCTGGAACTATCTAACTAGGAGGGGAATGGCACAGGTAATTACTGATTTAAGTCTATGACCATCTGACAGCATTGGCAGCTAAGCATTTGATTCAAAGCACACTAACACACTTTTCAGAAATGTTGTTAAATATTATAAAAAGAACACTCAACCAGGAGTCAAGAAGCTTGGGACTGAGCAATGGCAATACTATAGGTTGTATGAGGATGGACACCTCACTTATGCCCAGTCTGCATGACTTTCTCCCTGTTAAACATGGAAAGAGAGCCATGTCAATAGCTGATGGCAAAGTCTTCATGAGCTCATCTGATGACAACACAATTCACTAAGGAATAATGAGTAATACATCATCTCTGTTTTACTATATAAAGAAACAAAGGCTCAGAAAAACAATGGGTGAAGTCATCAAGGTATATGACAGAGGAGTGAGAGAGTTGGGGTTTGAGCCACTTGTCAGAAGAGGAGGCCACAGATGTAAACTCTCTAGGGCATGTCACCTGTCCCAGAGAATTAAGTGGAGATAAAATGTAAAAAAATTATAACATATGTAGAAAATATAGAGTAGCATTAATTAGAAAATATTATCAGTGCTATTTTCATATTCATATATATTTTATAATTGATAGGAGTTCAACTGAAAGCTTTTATGGGTGATGTAGATATGGTATACAACAAAATGTTTGAACTCAGAATTAAGAATCCTAGAGTAAAATTCCAGCTCCCTCAACAACTAGCTCTACGATCTTGAGCAGGTCATTTAATTTTTCTGAGATGAAATTTTCTTTATAAAATTGGCTTAATCATATCTACCCTTCAGATGTTATGAGGATGCAACATGATTATATGTGATCTTGAAATGGACCACTACAAAGAGCACTAGGTAGGCCTGACTTGCAGTGTTAGCAGTGGTACTGACTGTGTGGTCACAGGTATTTTTGTTTGGTACCATCTCACAGCCCTTGAGAACAATCATGAGAGTGATAATGGTAATGCTGATTGAAAACAATATCCGTCTCATAGGGATGTCGTGAGGTAAAATAGCCAATGTTTATAAAATGTTTGCTATAGTTCCTAGTAGAAGTGGTAGTGGGTATAATTACTCAAACACATTGTTCACATACAGTTTCTTTTCTTAATTTTTTTAACCATATGATCTATGAAAATTATTTTAGAAAAACTTGGAATGACCCTTTCAGTGTCTAGAGAGAGAGATAGATAGGTATTATGGACATTCAGTACCTAAATATATTTTCTCTTAAAATCTAGAAATATTCCATGTGGTCGCAATACTGATATATCATTCTGGGATATTTTAAAAATTACTTGCAAAAACAAGTAAGTTCCAGAAATTAGTCACTGGGGTTGGCAAAGTTATAATCAATACCTTATGCACCTCCCTGGGCGTCTTTTTCTCTATCACCACTTTCTTAGGTACTCTGAAACCTTACACAAGGACAAAGAATTGTTTTAAAGGGCTATACTGACTGATCTTGAGTGTCAGTTTTCTATAGGGTAGCAAATAAAATAAATTTTGTTTGTTTGGTTTTTCAGAAGGCCTACCCCAATCCTACCCTACTCCTTCCCAAGCTTTGCAGCATATTTGGAGATGCCAATCAGATAACTTTGAGACTGTTTCCTTTTTTGGTCCTCATTGTTAAAATGTACATGGATGAATCACAAAGAAAGGCATTTGTCAGATATTTCAACTGATTTTGTAGCTGTAATTGTGCATGCATCTGTGGTACTCTACCAACACTGCTCCCAACTCATCAGTAAAGTGGAAGGGCTTTTATCAGCTCTGAAAGGTGTTAAGAGCAGCCATTTAAACATAACATTCCCAATAACATAATTGTGACAAAGGATCTGGGTGTTTGTGAGATGCTTGGTGAGATGAAAAAACAAAATGAATAGTTAAGAAACAGGGTAGATATTTCTTGTCATCTAATCTCAGTTGGATTTTGTTTGTTTCTTTCTTTTTAATTTCTCAGAATGATTCAGGGAGTGTGCCTACACTGTTGCTGTATTTTCTTTATCTGGATCTTGAAGTCGTATCAGGGTTCTGAATGATAAGCTCTGTCCCTGTAACTGCCCAGGGAATCTGAGGACAAGGCAGCATTTTCAAATGGGCATGTGATATACTCAACTCTAGTTCCAGCTCTGACACTCCCTAAGTGGGGGACTTTGGACAAATATCTTCCCCTTCCTATGTGTGGTTTCTTATCACTTGGCTCTCTAGCAGAATTGCTCTGATGCTCACATGAGGCTAATGTATTGCATGAAAGTGTTCTCAAATTTTCAATCCCTATGCACATGAAAGTGTGTGTGTGTGTGTGCATGCATGCAAGTGCATGTGCATATCTTTATATCAGACAGCATTGGAGGGACCTAATATTCTGGCATACAGAGTATGTATGAGCATGTGTGCATGAATGTGTGTGCATGTTTGCTATAACATTACAAATTCAATTATGCAACTGAAATTATTTTAAATTTGCTCTCTTGCTTATTAATTCAGTATATTCCTTGAGTATTTTTTGCTTCATTCTCAGTTACAGTTCAAAACATTGAGGGAAACTCAGAAATATGCCACTATGTTTGATAACAGATGGGAATATTTAAAAAAATATTCCACAATGAGGATATAAAACCCCTTTGCAATCATCAAATGAGTTGCTAAGCATGAAAGGCAATGGATGAACATCTCATAAAAACTGCCCCAAATATCATTTTTCTCTTCACTTTTACATGGCAAAATGGAGATTTCTGGAGAGAAGCGTTGTCTTTATCACGTGTCACCACAATCAATCTTACATGGACTTTTCATTATGGTATAAGTCCTTGGAGGAATGTATACTTCAGCCTCAGTGTAGCTAGAACATCATATGTTCTTGGTGACACAATCTGGCTGCAGGCTCTGAGTTCAGGATGACTGAACCAAGAGTATCTACATCAGCATGTGTAGTATATCCAATATATGCAATACTGAACTCAGTAATAATACTTAAGTCCCTGGTTTAAAACAAAATAACACGCACCATTTGGGTCTGAATTGAGGTTAGTCCACTTTGACCTAATGCTTGAGGAAGATCACACCTGACTTCAAATTAATACAGCTATCTCCAAAATACTCCAGTAGAGGTCATTAATGTAAGAAGAGCAGATGCTCTGGAGTCAGTACTAACTCCATCCTTTACTACTGTGTCACTGTGAGCAACTTAATGACTCTGAGGTTTTGTTTCTGCTTTTATAATTATGATGAACTCCACGGGCCTGTTATGAGGAGAAAGAGTGCACAGGCGTACCTGAAATATACCAGGTGCTCAATAAGTGTGAGTTGAGTTGCTGGTGTTGTCAGTGCATGTCTAATTTTCACCAGACTGCAACCTCCTTGGGAGAAGGATGTGCAGGATCTTCTCTGAATTACCAGTGTCTGCCCCAGAGTTTTACATACAGTAGCAGCCCAATGCATATTTGTTGAAAGGAATGAAAGCTTGAATGAACAAATGAATGTAGATTCAGATGCAAATCATGTAGAAGAAATACTCAACTTTTCCCTGAGAGAAAAAGAGAGAAAGGTAACTTTTTTCAATTAAAAAGGTGATTCTGAATCCATCTGAAACATACAAATCCTACCATAAGCTTGGGTCCATGAACACCACTACAAAAATCAGATCTAGTCTTTTCACCATAAACATTTTTATTCAGCTAGCATAGCTTGCATAAAAGAAGTGGAAATCTACAGCTACCTTTGCAAAAGCCCTAGTTTTCAGTCTTGGCACCCATCAAACCACAGCAGCTTCAGTGTTCCTTGATGTGAACATTCCAAATGCCAATATTGCTTGTTGTCACATTAGCCAATATGCAATCCTCAATAGAAAATCCTCTTGATGTCTGATTACTCTTCTTAAGGACCTCATGCTGATTCATTTCAAACTGTGAATTACCTTTAATTCACAGCTTGAACAGGCTGCCAAATTTTGTTTTCTCCACTCCCAGGTGCCTGTCCCTGATGCAGTGGAGAACTTCCAAAAATATATTAAGTCCCTAGGAAAAGTTGGCAAGATCTGAGACATGGGGCATACAAGACAGGTTAAAGAAGAGTTGGCATACTTTTCAGTTTTAAAACCAGAACAGCTGCAACTAATGCAAGTCACATAGATTACCAGTTTATCAAGAGAGTTACTCTGGCTTTTGTAAACCTCAAACTGCTTACCAGTATTTCTAAATTCCAAGTACCAAATCATGTATTTAGATTAAGAATTAATCTGATTGAGAAAATGGCAGTCATTTTTTTCTGCCACATTACACAGTTACTTTCCTATCGAAATTGCATCTAAGTAGTGGACCAAACATCTACTTAGGGAAGAATATATGGAATTGCTAGAGAGTGGGTTATTGCTCTGCAATAAAGCACTGTAATTCTTAAATCTCAAATCAGATTCTCAAAGGAAACATTTTCATTGATGAAAGTTTTGGCAGAAGGATAGTCAGGGCTGTAATGAATGTGAGGATGTGAGGGATTTTTTAAGTAAAAAAATGGAAATTCATCTAAGAAATAATGCAATGCTTGTATCAGTTATGGCAACCTGCAAAAACATCCTCATAGTCTTTCTCTTGTACATGGTAATGAAGTGTTCATAACATTTGGAGAAAAATTTAGAAATAATGACACTTTATTTAAACAAGGAAATTTTGATCTAGTTTTCTGTCTTCCAAACCAGAGAGGTATAATTTCTTGTGGAATTCATTTCTACTAACCAGCTCTATAAGTCTCCTAAAAGTTGGATCTAAGTACAAAAGACCAAATTTGGTGTACCAAGCCCATCAGATCACACATGAAAGGGAAGCCCAGTTGGAAGACAAGGGGCTTTGAATACACAGAGCCCTCAGCCTGCATTCAAACTTTCCCACCAAGGAGCAGTCTTATTTAGATGGCTCTTCTGTATATTTGTAGTCAGGATGCCCATTTGAGATAAATGTACACAGTTAGTTTGTCTTATCATTGGGGTGCACACACTATAGGGAGGGACTGTATTCTAGATTCACTTTTCTCATCTGCACAATTGGAATGATGTGGAGCACTTCTAGGATGGATGGTTAGCAGCACAATGGTTATTGTTTGAGATTTCTGTCATTCCTGTGATAACATAATTTCCTTTCCCCTTACTTAGAACTACACTGAGGCATTTGTTCATGCAGCATGCTTATCAGTAACCCACAGGTAGACTGAGGCTGTACACAACCAGTCTGGTTCCACATGGCCTTTCATCAAATCTCTAGATCCATGGATGGATGTTTTCAAACATGTAGTAGTTAATACTCTAAGTGGAGGAACTATTTTTATGGCAAGGAAAAATAGAAGTATGGTTACATCTGCCATTAAATTGGGGCTTTTATGGAGACTATATAGGTACTCTTGATGGCTTAAAACATTAAGAACTGCTTGGTTAAAAGGAGGTATGGATGGTTTCCAATTGGACAAGGCCGAAATGTTTAACAAAGGAAGTTTCTATTTGGAGTTGCCATTTTCTCAATAGTATTCACAAAATTAACTGAAGTCAAAAGCTAACTGGATAGACATCCATGTATTCATGGAAGCTGTCTAAAAATTCTATTCAAGGTAACTGAATATATCTTATGTGTCCCTATCTATGATGGCTCATAAAACCCTAAACGTCATGCATTCATGTAATGATACTGTATAGGCAAGTAACTGCCAAGGTGTTATAATCAATTAAATGAAGCAATCCAACTCAACAAAGAAAATCAAATTTCTTTGGTTTGTTTTATGTTTTCTCCCCCATTGTTCTTTAATGGCTTCATTAAGAAACTACAAAGTAGGCCAGGGTCAGTGGCTCACACCTATAATCCTAGCTACTTGGAAGGCAGAGATCAGGAGGATCACAGTTGGAGGCCAATCCAGGCAAAAAGTTAGGGGGGTTCCATCTCAACCAATAAAAGCTGGGTGTGGTGGCATGCACCTGCCATCCCAGCTATGCTGGAAGTGCATATATAGGAAGGTCATTATCCAGCTAGCCCAGGCATAAAGGCAAGACCCTGCTCAAAAACTAACTAAGCCAAAAGGGTTGGGGTTCATGGTCCAAAAGGCAGAGCACCTGCCTCACCAGTATAAGGTCCTGAATACAAACCATATATTGCAAAAAATGAAAGAATAAAAGAAAAAAGAGCTTTAAAGTAACACAATGTCTGGTGTGCTTGCTGAGAATCTGAATCTGGTAATCAAAACAAGAACATTGTTTAGAGACAGAATAGACATGACAATACTATATAAATATATAATTCTATAATCATGAGAAATACAAATTGACCTTCTTCAGTTCGTGTCTTATCCTCCTTTTTTTGGGACACAGACCATTTTGGAGGAGGTTAGTAACTTCATTGGTCTTAGAATATTTGGGTGAGTTCTTTCCAAGGCTATAACACAGCTCAGACTCATTGAGATAGAGACTGGAGGCATGTGGTATGCTAAGAGGGACTGACTGTTGGGTCTTCTATCAACTAAAAATTATTAAGTATTAAAGTTAACTGTACTTTTATGTTAAGAGTAATTACTAAAGAGTATGCTCATATTTGGATTCTGACAAGTGTTTGTGTGTGTACCCATACGTGTTTACACATATGGTCATCAATTTGTTTAATTTGCCTTAAAGGACTCTGTATACATTAAAAATAAATTTTCCTGTGATTTAAGCTCACATCTTCTGCATCCTTGATCAGTGTTTTTTTCCAATACCATAATTGTTATGGAGCAGAAGCTAAAACCCAGGTCACTAAACTCCTTAAGTCCAGTGCTCTTGCCTCAAGGGCATTCAGGGTTCCAATTAAGGTAGATAGGATGTTGATAAATACCCCATAAAAATCTCTGTATGTCAATGAAGTAGACTGAGTGAGTAAGAAAATATCCAGTTTTTCAAAAAGCCAATCATGTGCTAGGGTTAGGCCCAGAGAGAGTAGCAACTGTCAAGAACAAAGAGTAAGCCTGGATAGTTGCAAGCCTGTACTCAGATACACTGGGACAAGTGTTTTCAGACCTGGTGCCCATGCACACATTCCTTATAAACAATCAACACTCCAGTGGAAGATCTGCATTTTGTCAAACAAGCCAAAACAAGGAAATGAATATATGTCCCAGCAATTAAGGGATTCAGGTTTACAAGACTGTAATCTCTGTCTACTACACCAAGTAGCAGGGAGCATGCCCCACACGTTTGCTGACTTTGGGTGGGCATTTTTCTTGTGGCCTGGCTGCCTTGGGGACTGCTTCTTACCAGGCTCCAGGAACAACAATCTTTCTACACTCAGAATGTCCTTAATTGCTTGGAGAATTGCCCCGCCAAACGGAAACTTCTAGAAGTTGGCTGCAAAGCATACTGTGTAAAATATGGAAGAGCATTAAAGGCTGAACTGACAATAATTTGGAAGCTAAAAATAAAAAGAACTTTATTATAACTCTGATCTGTCCTGTGTGAAACTCATACCATACCATAAGAAGGGAACTTATTTCAGGTAAAATTTGATGGACAGTGCTTAGACTTCACTTCAAGTAGCCAAAAAGAGAGAAACTCATTCATAAAAGACTCAGTGTCTTCTGGTCTTGCTGACACCTCCTATAGAGAATTTTAGTCTTATTGACTGCACTATACCATAATGCTGGTCTCTGAAATGCAGCTGTAAATCACCATTGACAAATTTATTTCTGTTAGAAATTACTGAGATATTGCATTCTATGGTATATATGGAAACAAGTATTTTCACAGTGGGAGCCTGATACTCGTGCTTTAGGAGTGAAATAATTTTACATTGGAAAATACAATTTCTATTTTTTTATGTTTACAAACTTGCATTGGTTTTCTGAGCATTTATGTGTGTGTATATGTGTGTTTTATTGAGTCTACAATAGGAATAAAAGCATGGAGATAAGAGCTACTGTTTATTATAATAATAAGTAGGACAGTTCATTTATGTGATTAATAGGAAAGCCAAAATGAACAATATCAAAGGTGATTTTGATTTCTGTGTTTCCATATAGCTTGGTCTTTAAATTGGGGTTATGGTTTTATTTATCTCTCTCTCTTGTTTTTTCTTGATTTTTTTTAAATTGAGGATTCTTGACTGTTGAAATTGAGGCTTGAATTAGAAAGCACAGATCAAGTCATAAAACCAAATAAGAGGACTGGTGGTAGAATCAGGGCTTTGGGGCTTTGCTACTACACTCCAACAAGAACGTATAGTAGAAACACCATTGACTTTCTCAGCCCCAGTCTATTTGGGAGACATTCCCAGTTGTTTTGTGCAATTATTTGTGATCTTCCAGGTGAGCAATTTGCTTCAAGTGTGCCATTAGGCCACTTGAGTGTCATGAATTATTTCAATTTGAAAATTTTCAAATATGTACTATTATTCACACAGAAAAGTCAACTTCCGTTTTTCTATTATCAGGAATGAAAGAGGTCATAGAAAAATATTCCTTTGACACACTCTTGGGCAAATGGATATTAAAAAATCTACAATAGTTAAACTAAGGAAATTGGTTTCTAAAACTCCTCCTTCAGTCAATGTTAATAAAAAATGAAGATATTGCTAAGTGAATTGCAGGGCCTTGATTTCTGAACTTCAACCTAGAACCATGTAATCTCTTATTACATTTCTTTGCAGCTGCCCTTATTTGTCCCTATATTTTTATATGGAAAGATTAATGAATTTGCATATCATCCTTGCATAGGGGCCATGCTAATCTTCTCTGTACTGTTCCAATTTTTTATACGTGCTGCCGAAGCAAGCACATATACATTTTTGTTTTTAATATATAGATGTCAGATGACCTAAATAGTGGGATCTTGGGCTGGCTAGTCACAGGAAGCCACATGTGTCCTTTGCCCATCCTTGTTAGAGGTAGATGACTATTGCATATAATGATATTTATAGCTGAAGTTACATGATGCTCAACCACCAGTCAAAAGGTGGGAAATAAGCCATCAAGATATACTTTCCCTGAAATTTGGTTGTTTTCCTGTCTCAGGTGTTGAACCCGTCTCTGTCTACATATTAGAGAGCCTAATTGTGACCATATTCATTTTTACTGTTACTTACTGATCATGGTGTTGTAGTCTGAAGCTATCTCCCTAAATTGCATATGTTGAAATACTCACCCCAAGGTGGTAGTATTAGGAAGTAGGCATTTGGGGAGGTAAATAGATTATAATGGTGGTGAACAAATGAATGGGATTAATGCCTTTATTAAAGAGGCCCTTGAAAGACCTCTCATCACTTCTACCATGCAATATTTGAGTGAGAATTTGGCTGTCCATGATGAAATGGACGTTTACCAGATACCATTTCTATGGTACGTTGGTCTCTGACTTTCCATTCTCTAGAACTGTGAAAAATATATTTCTGTGATTTATAAACTGTCTATCTTGCACTATTTTGTTATAGCAGCCAAAAGAGTCTAAGAGAATGGGGAAATCTGATTCTCACTGCTAACCAAAGCACATACTACTATGAGTCAAGGTTCATAGTCTCACTGAGCTGGAAAGAACAACAGAGAACGAGTTCAGCATTGAGGCACTGTTTCCTTGCCAAGTACCCCTGAAAATGCCTAGTCTGGGAACTCAAGTATTCACTACTTGAATGACACTCACTTTGTAGAAGCTCTGCTGGTTGGGTCACTCCACTCTGAAAAGAAAGGACACAATTACTGTTCATGTTACTACTGTCAAATTATTATTCAGAATTAAATTAGTCTCCAAACATACAGTTCTTTAAGTTACTTAGCTTCCTGCCATGAACAACATTTAAAAAGTAACTAGTTGAATATATCACAATATAACATTTTGACATTGTTTTTCTTTCATGTTCTAATGATATTAATTAGGAAATAGGGAAAAGTAATGGAGAAAAGGATATGGATGCCTGGACTATGAAGAAATTTTCAAAAAACACTTACTTTGTAAGGTGAATCCTGGGGTCAGATGTTGAGATTCCTATAGGAAAGGACATATACAATACAAACATTAGTTAAATGATACAAGGGGGACAAAAATGTATAGCTGTTATTGCTGAATGCAATTTGACTAATGTTTATAAAATAGGAAATAACAATTACATTAATTAGACTTCTCTAGCTCTACTTGAACAATACATGGTAGCTGAACCTGCTGCAACATGACCATAATTGCTATTTTGTTAGAATTATAAGTAAGACTGGTGTCTATTTGGAAGTGTGTGCCCCAGGGATCAAATGACCAACATGTGTGAAATTCAAGGGTATAACTCTTATGTAGCTAGGCAGTGATAGCTCTAATGAAGTAAAGAGACATGGTTCAAAAAAACAAATGGTCATGGCTTTTGTAAATTTGTAAATAAGACTGTAATTAGTAGATATGATGTTTTCCCTTTTATAGAAACCACTCCAACTTTCTGCCAACACTATGACTCATATGCAATAAATATACCTCAATCTGTACAACAGTGGTGTTCTTAAAACTTTGTTACAAGCCTTTTGAAGTATAGGAAGTAATTTGAAATATTTTGGTGTATATTAGTTAAAAGGATTTGAATTTCACTTGAAAGTCACCTTTTACACAATTCATTTAGTTTTTAGAAATCCAGATTTGCACTCATGGGGTTTGCTGTGTGTGTGGCAAATCTGTGTAGCATAAGCATGATAAAGAGAAGCAATACAGTAATGTTCAGATCACACATGGCACCCAGTGGATGGAACAGAGAATTAGTATAGGCTGCAGAGCAAGCATTGCAAAACTAGAGACAATTAATTCATGTAATAGACTGGGGATGCAGTTTGGTGATGGGGCATTTTCCTAGCCTGCACAAGGTTCTGGGTTTGATGGCCAGCACTAAAAAAAAGTAAATATAAAACTTTAACGTGACAGAGGTCAATATGAGAAGGGGATTAGGAACTAGAGAAAAGGTCAGTTAGAGATGAATCAACTTGGGTTGTAACACACTTGTACATAGAAGCAATGCTAGGAATCTCTCTGTATAGCTATCCTTATCTCAACTAGCAAAAATGCTTTGTCTTTCTTATTATTGTTTATACTCTCTCCTCAACAAAATTAGAGATAAGGGCAGAATAGATTCTGCCTGCAAGCAAGGAGGGGCGGGGGGGGGGAGAGGGAGGGGTAGGGAGAAGAGGGTAGAAATGGCCCAACAATGTATGCACATGTGAATAAACAAGAAAAAAATAATAAAATAAAAAAGAGCATAAGCAAAAAAAAAAAAGAATTAGCTATATCAATCTCTGCTCTAATTAATCTATTCATTAAGCCTAATCTTGCTACTCTACAGAATAAAAATAGGACCACTGTGTAATTTGTCTTTAAAAGAATTAATCCAAGAAGTATATGACTGTGCTTTAATTGAAACTCAACTTTTCAATCTATTTAGCATGACTCTGTTTCCCAAGAGATTTGTCTTCTGGGACCATCACCACTCCATCAACTCAGCGAGAAGTAGCAAAGTTCTCTTAGCTAAAGAGCTGTCATTAAGCACATTCAGTTTGTTGCTCAAAGGCTTCTGAGCCTTCACTGATAGAGAACTGATTTTTTTTAAATTTTTATTTTATTCATATGTGCAAGAACTGATTTTTGACAAAAGACTCTAAAAAGCTTGATCATCTTATCCTAACACCTTAGAAAACTGAAAATGGCAAGGAAGGGGAAATATTTCTAGAGGCCTAGCCATTCAGAAGGAACACAGAATTGTGAAATGGAAAGCATAGCAATCCATAGAAAATGACATAGCAGAGTTAGAACTTAAAAAGTATAAGAGTCTATGGCCATTTACCATTAAGGCAAACATTATTACCTATCTTCTTAGCTCCAAAATGGCACAATTACAGCATAGTGTAATATTACAGCATGGTACAATAATTGATGTGCATAATAAAATCTAAGTTGTCAAGAGAAACTAAAGCATGTTCAGTGTAATCTTTAAAAGAAGTCAGTAAAATATTAATTATACTTCAAAATAATTTCTATTACATGGTTGCTATGAGTGGATGACATTCAGTTATACAAGAATTTCAATTATCCAGAACACTTCATTTCCCAGAGTGAAAATAAATGAATTGTTAATCATTTGTCTTTACTTAACTATAAACCAGTACTTCTATCTGCTATTTTTCCAAGGGACTTCATTACAAAGATACAGGGCATGTTTGAACTTATATACCTTTAGGAAGTCAAACATAATTCCAAAGTAAATCAAACCAAATGTCTGGTCAAAGGGCAAAACACACAGTCTTTGTAGTGGTCCTTTAACCAGATTTTAAAAATCTTTAAGTATTTTGGGCTTTAGACCCAAACAATCAATTGCGTCAAGGGACCTAGGCAGTGATGCCTGAAACAAACAGGAAGATTATGTTATTCATTGAATTTAAGCAATTGATGCTATGTGTTCTTAATATAATTTATAATGTTAAACTGAAAAAGACATTTTAAAACCAGAAATCCAAACAAATGAAACACATTTCTGTATTACCAAAGTGACTTTACATAAATACCCAACTCCAACTGGAAATAGCCTGGTTATGAAAAAAAATGTGAATTTTTCATAAAGTAATTGTTAATGCACACAGTACAATTTTTTTAAAAAAATACCTGACTTTGACATGTGTGTCTTTTTTACCAGACATGTCATATATACTAGAACAGAATAATGCCAAATTGTTTTCATAAACTTATGAGAAGCTCCTTTAAATTACTGCCTTGGTGATAGTCCTACAGTCAGATGCTCCTAAAGGACCTAAATTCTAGAGCAGGGGTCAGCTACCTTTTCCCACAAAGGACTAAGTAGTAAATATCTTAGACTCTAGGAGACATGTGTCTCTGTCATAACTTCTCACCTCTGCCATTATAGTGTGAATAGGTGTGGCTGGGTTCTAAGACCACTTGATTTATAGACACGGAAATTTGAATTCCACATTCATGCTCATATTATTCACAACAAAACATTATTTTTTTCTGGAAAAACTTAAGCATTTAAAAATGAAAAAAATCTATGGGCTACTGTTTGCCAACCTCTGTTTTACAGTCTATTTTTCTTTACCAAACTTCTCTTGAGTACAGTATTTTTCCTTTAATTCTGCTCAGCACTAACTGCCTTCACAGTGAGGGTTTTCATGTTCTATGACAAAACATGGGATTTCGAATTTAGGATTGGTAAGAAAACTTCAGAATTTTTAACTACTATTTGTTTATATAAATTTATAGAATCATAGACTGTTTAACCTGAAAATTTCACTGGGATTTTATAGTTCTCCCATACACCCACACCCCACCCCAGTATGGATGAGGAAAATGAGGCTCAGAGGAACTTCAAAAGGACCACGCAGCCTGCAAATGGCATCCAGGAGTGTGGTTCTTTCTACTAGATAAGTTCTATCATGGCTAAAAGAGAAAAAATGATGGTTTACAAGAGATTAGTATCACCCAATTCTGGTGTAAGTCCAGAGGAAAGCACAATCACTCCTGTTACATGTATGTAGTGGAGGTAGCCACGTTTTGAGATGGGTTGTCTGCAAATATGTGTGTGAAAATGCACTTTAAGGGACAGTATGGCCCCTGGTGTCAGAACACCTGGATCTTAATATGGTTTCCTCATTTATTAAGAGGAGAAATCTTTTTTCCATTTTTTATTAGGATATATTCATTGTACAGGGAGGATTCATTGTGACAATTTCCAATAGCCTTACATTATACATTGGTTAGATTGCCCCAACTCTCTTCCCTGCAACCTTCTCCCCACCCCACTTAAAGAAATTGCAAGAGGTTTCATTTCATCATTATATTTCAAATATGTATATGAAGCCTATCAACCATATTCCCTGACCTTCATCTCCTCCATTCACCCTCCGCCTCCCACAAGTAGCCTCCACACTGTACCTATTTTACAGTCCTGGCTTTCATTTTTAATTCCAAAGTCAATGTACAAAGGGGTTTCTCAACGTATCCCAGCTGTGAATATACTTTGCTTTGGTCAGCTCAACAGCCTCTATTACTCTCCCTTACCCTTTCCTTCCTACTCCCTATTATTCAACAGCTTTCAGTACATATTGTTATGTCCTCTCCATGTACTGATGTAATGTATTCCGATACTGTGGATTCTCTATCATTTTCCTTTCCTTTCCTTCCTCTCCTGAGTTCCACAGAGTACTTCCATTATTACAAACATGTTGTACATATAAATGTGTCTATGATCATGTTTGGTTTTGTGTATATGTTTATCTTTTCGATCTATCTTCCACATATGATAGAAAACATGCGACCTTCGTCTTTCTGAATTTGGCTTACTTCATTTAACATGATGTCCTCCAATTCCATCCATTTACCTGCAAATGACATAATTTCATTCTGCCTATGGCTGAAGAAAACTCCATTGTGTATATATACCAATTTTTTTAATCTATCAATTGTAAAGTGTCTGGGTTGTTTCCATAGTATGGCTATTGTGAACAGTGCTGTAATAAACATCAGTGTGCAAGTGTCTCTATTATATCCTGACTTATATTCCTTCAGGTACATGATCAGAAGTAGTATCACTGGATGGTATGGCAGTTCTATTGTTAGTTTTTTAAGGAACCTCCATAGTGCTTTCCATAGGGTTGTACTAATGTACAACCATACTAATGTACTAATGTACTAATGTACATTCCTACCAACAGTATATGAGGGTTCTTGTTTTGTCGCATCCTTACCAGCATTTGTTGGTTTTGCTCTTGAAGATGGCCATTCTAACTGGGGTGGGATGAAATCTTAGTGTAGTTTTAATTTGCATTTCTTTTATGACTAGGGCGGTTGAGCACTTTTTCATGTATTTATTGGCCATTTGTACCTCTTCCTTTTAAAATTCCCTGTTCAATTAGTTGGGTCATTTCTTCATTGGGTTGTTGATCCTTTGGGGGTTAAGTTTTCTGAGCTCCCTGTAGATTCTGATTATTAATACCTTATCAGATGAATAGCTGGCAAAGATATTCTCCTATTCTTAGGTGGTCTCTGAAGTCTAGTGACTGTTTCTTTTGCTGTGCAGAAGATTTTTAGTTTAATTCAGTCCCATTTGTTCATCTGTTCTCTTAATTACTGAGCCATTAACTGGAGGCATCCTGAGTACATTAATTGCTATGTGCCTCAGTTTCCTCCTCTGCAAATCAGAGATAGTCAAATTACCAATCTCTTGGGGTTGTAGTAAAGACTGAATTATTTACTATTTATGAAGTACTTAGAATGAGGTGAGATATATGGTATCATTATATGTGTCATTTAAAATATCCTTGTCTTTCAAATCAACATTTTGACAGGAATCAAATGACAAGAAAGGGTGGGTATGTGGCCATCCTGTGCTGACCATTTTATTCCACTTGCTTCTGTCTTTTTTGATGGTAGCACAGCTACCTGACAGAAAGTGGAAATCATGTCTGATTTCACATTGTACACATCCACAAAAGCCCATTTGAGCAACCAGTTCTATTTTGTATGTATGTACAAATGTCGAAATCACAACTTGCAGAAATTATCTCCAAAATTGGAAAATGCAGCTGAAAACACTGGCATTTCTGTATAAGTGTTGGTTTTAATGCCTGAAAATGGATGGATTTTCTCTGTTTGCTGGAGATGCTAAGCAGAAGGCTACCAAACCAAACCAAGTACATCTTGAGGAAGGAGAGTGGGGACACAAACCCCAACTGGGACAGTAAGGGATTCCTTTCAAAGGAGAGAGGACATAATTAAGCATAGTTCAGACCAGAGTTATTGTCAAAATCATGACCCTAAGAACTAATGAATCTGATTGGGTATTTCTCCTTTTATTTATTTTTTATTTTATTTTTATTTCTTTGTGGTACAATTCAAGGCCTTGTACTTGCTAGGCAGGTGCTCTACCATTTGAGCTACCTCACCAGCCCTTTTTGTTTTGGTTATTTTGGAGATAAGGTGTCACTTTATCCCTGGGGCAGCCAAGACTGGGATCGTCTTGTTTGTGCTTCCCCATGAAGCTGAGGATGACAGTTGCACACTACCACACTTAGCCATTGGTTGAGATGGAATATCTATAATGTTTTCCCCCACACTGACCTCAAACCATGATCCTTCTGATCTCTATCTCCTAAGTAGCTAGGATTACAGGCTTGAGCCATCATAATGGCTACAGTATTTCTCCTTTTATAAATAAAGTTCGAACTTTTTGGGTGGCATCTCAATGTCTTTTAGAGCAATATACTCACATGTCCAGAGTTAATCTTTCTACTGGCTCATCACAAAACATATAATCTAGCCACTTGGACTGGATCTCATATTCACATTAATCACATAATGATCCTTTATCTATCTGTTCCTTTGCTCATGCTAGTCTTCTGAATGAAGTGTTCTTCTCTTGGGTCCTTCTTCACCTGTCAGTGTCCTAATCAACTTCTAAATGTAGCCACCTCCATGCTTCACGGTGAACATATCTTCAGCTCTCCACGGGAGTATCACATATTTCTTGGGGCCTTGTATTCTCTATGAAGACACTTACCGCTTTGTACTTTACCTCATAATTTGTAAAGGGATTTTCTTCATCCTTAACTTTAAGTGCATTTTGTGCCCTCAGCAAATGGTTTCTGAATATATAGGAAGAAGGAAGACATTATTTTTTAAAAATTATGTTATAGCTGCATCTCTTTAGGCAGTTTTAAAACTGATGGTGTTTATAAAGCATTACTAGGAGCTAGTGAAGAAAAATCTATATTCAAGATTTGACAAAAGAAATGTCGAAGAAAAGTTCTGTCCATGTGGTATCTTGGTTTGTAACAATCGTCAGCTTGTATGCAAGGACTGGAAAGTGATGTCCAAAACTGAAAGTCTATCCATCATAGTGAAGAGCATAAATTTTCTCAATGTGGGTTTGTTTGGTCTTCTGTAAGGGATGGGCTTATCTCATCAGCTCTGGCACAGCTACTTGAGCAGTGGAAGTATACAGATCAGAAAATAAGCATGCTAGCACCTATATGTAGGTTGTATTAAAGATTCCCAATAAAAATCATATTTATAGTATCATCCTGAGGGCAAGAGAGAATCTAGATTCTAAGGATCTAGAAGACCAAGGCCTTTTTTTCTCATTATGAATCTAATCATAAGTTTGACATAATGGAATCAAAGGAGAATGGAGCTGTCCTGGGATGGAAAATGTATTCTACTCAGAGTTTCTAGGAATATGCATGGCAGTGAAAGGAACAGTCCAGGAATGGGTCATCAGATGAGGAAAAAGAGAGCACTTGGAAAATCAACCCCTTCTTGGCATGAAATGTAGCAGGTTCTTTATAGATACTAAAGAGTACTCAATTGGCTTAACCAGGGACCTTAGTCACTCAGTCCAATTCCCTGTGCCATACTAGTCCTTGAAGCTTATCTATAACACAAAGAGATATCCAGCATCTGCTTGCACAGCCAGGGACAGGATGCTCATTATGCTGAAAGCAGCCTATCACACGGAGATTGTGGGATCTGACTATTCTTCTTGGTTGTGAAGCTAACACCTGTCTGCCAGGAGTGTTTCCCTAGGGATTGTACTTTGGAACTATACAGAATGCATCTCCTCATTCTTTGTCCTGACAAGTTTTTAGTTTTGGAAGATAGCAGTTCTGTCCCCTGGCAGTGTCTCTTCTCCAAGCTGAGACATTTTCAGCTTGTTCATTCATTTATTGGGAACTTTCACTTTTCTTTCCAATGCTCTAGTCCTGCATTCTGTCACTATCTTAGGCTTTGCTAGAGAAGGACTCCTTATTGCCTGGGGCTCCTCTAACACATGGTGTCCTGCTCCAGGTATGATCTGCCAGTTCCAGGGAGGCAGCATTATCATCACCTTCAGATTGGACACATTGATACTCATCTTCTCTTGATGCAGCCTAACAGTTGGGAGAAGATTATGCACAAGCTGTTGATTTTTCCATGCAGAGATGAGGCAGCTGAGCAGAATTCTTTCTTATTCACAGCAGAGGTTACTATGTGATTGGTAGCTTGGTTCTACCAGGCTATACACACACAGTGTACTTGCGAGTTCATGTCTTCAAATAGGAAAAGCTCCTCAGGCTCCCATCCTGTTATCAGCAGGAGCACCTTCTCTGCTCTTTCAAACACTCAGCTTGAAAAAAGGTGCTATTCAAATCTTGTGCAAGTTGTAGGGCATGTGGCCAACATGCTTTACTCTAAGAGTAAGGATAATTAAGTCACATGCTTAAAATCCTGCAACAGAGAGATGACAAATTTTGTGAAGCAGGAGGAGTCAGCATGTGTTGAAGTCATCAAGCATTTCTGTATATAAACATTAAAACTAAGAATCAATGTAATGACGGAAATAAAGGATAGCTTTGGGGAGGGTTGGAAAGGAACAAAGTTTATGAAAATCCTTTTTAATGAGTGAGTTACATAATACTTTTTTCCAATCTTTACAGGTAACATACTTAGGTATTTCAAAGATAATATTAATAAGAAGGTTCAGGTAGCACTGAAACATGTTTTCTTTTTCCTTCTATAATTACCTAGTTCAAAAAGAGTCTTTGATGTAATGCAAGGAGATACTTCATAGCTTCATTCACACTGGCACTGCTGAAGCAGAATTTGTAAGTATTATTCAGACAAGCTCTGACATGGATTGAATTTTATCCAGCACTATTTAAAAAGGAGGTGGTAAGCACATTAAAAATGCACACAAGATTTAGAGGGTATGCTTAACCTATTTAAGAGACAGACTATTTCCAAGTGTTTTCAAATTGTGCATTTGTATCCAGTTGATAACATTCATGACAAATGCTCCTTGTATGTTCATCAAAGCTCTCCCTAAAGTAACTCTATGTGACGACAATTGAAAAGAGAGTTCTGGTCTCCAAAATGTCTCTGATCATTTAAAATATGTAATGAGTTCATCAGGAATGGGGAGATGTTAGTCAAATGGCACTAGATTTGACTTAGGAGGACTTAGTTCTGGAGGCCTGTTATAGAGCATGGTGACAACAGTTAATAATAATGCACTGTGTACTTGAAAATTGTGAAGGTGGTATATTTTAAATCTTCTCATCATAAAAAATAAGTATGTAAGATGATGGACATGTTAATTGACTTGTTTTAATCATTCCACAATGTAAATACATAGCACATAGCACAGCATCACATTTTACTCCACATACATATATATATAAATATATATAATTTTATTTGTCAATTTAAATAAATAAAATATAGTTCATATTTCCCAGTCAGCCTTATGCTGGGAAAGGAGCATTATCTCTTTTCAGCACTTTATGACTGTGCCTCAAATAGTCAGAGGCCTGGTTTCCTAGGCATGCTTCCCAGACACTGGGAAGAATAGAATCACTTCTCAAAGGCATACTTTTTCCCCTAGGTCTTCTGTATTTACTTCATGGTAGACATGATTATCCTGAATTAGCAGCAGAGTATGCCACCCTGCTGGACAATCCACATGGAATTGCATCCAATTTAGCATTTTCAATCACAACTGATTCTCTGTTTTTAAAAATGTGAGATTTCATGAAACAGCTCACTGAGTCCATGTTACTGACAGACACATTAAATGCACTTGAAAGGAATAAAATTTCCTGAAAGGATCTTCAGCAAGGAACTTTGGAGTAAGTTCTTTTACTTCTCAAAATGAGTTAGACCTATAAAGTGTGGCAAGATCCCAGCAGATTTTCCATTGTTATTCTTTTCATTAACACTGGAAAGATATGAATCTATTTTTATGTTCTTGCTATTCCCAAGATAAGAACACCTCTGCATCCTTATCCAACTGTGATAATCTTTCACCCATTCATCAGGTAAGGATGAGCACCTGCTCCAAAAGTGTTGCCAAGACTTTTACAACTCTCCCCAATGCTGAGCACCTGTACTCAACAGCAAGCATCACTTCTCCTTTAACAAAAAAATAATATACACACATTCAAGATTGCTCTGAATCTCCAAAAAAAGTCCTTCTTCATTTCTGGACTCCATTAAACTTCTTGGAGAGAGCAACAAACAATGTAACAGAAGTTCTGAGAAGTAAAGTTGCCTATACACAATCTCATATTTAGTTATAAGTGAATACTCGTAACTAGTTCCAAAGTTCACATTTTCCACTATACCAGCATGTCTTCCATTTGTAAGGTAGACTAGCATGGTTAATGAAGAATGGACTAAGCAATGTTTTGTTTTTCAGTATTTGACAAAAATGTATTCCACAAATTGACCTAGCATCGTACATAACTTCTGACAATGGACAGACTCTTATATTAATGTGATGCTAAGAGTCCAAATTCAAATGCAAGAAAATTACAAAAGGCTCAATTTCCACAACATTTTAAATATCATGGCTCATGGCGAGGAATCTAACAAACCTAGAACAACTTGACAGTAGCCCTGCAGAAAGGTCTGCTATTCCAGGCTCTGCTAACCTCAAATGCAGGCTGTACTCACCTGAATAGGTCCTATCTCAAAAAAAAAAAAAAAAAGGGAATTCCAAGATGGCGGCTAGAGGTAGAAAGCAGAAAGCGACCCTCCTATAGTGAAATCTTGGAGAGAGGCTGGAGACACACTTTGCAGGCATAATCACCGAGAAAAGGCATAACTTTGACCCCTCCACATCTCCAGCCGGTGCAGAGAATCTCCACTTCACGTTAAACAGAGAAACAAGGAGGGCCCCCGGGGCCGCCAGTGGCCAGCACCCATACGGCTTGGGAAGATGCGGACCAGGTGAGCTTCACGGTACCACGGTAGCCCCACAGACAAGCCTGGGCCAGAGCAGCATACTCCCCTGGACAGACTGACCTCCACCCGGAAAAAAAAGAGAAACTGAGTAATAAGCAATAAGAACAGTTAAGACATGCTGGAAAGAGGGTGGGGCGCCCTGAGCGCTGAAGATTGGGGGAAGGGAATCCTTCCCGGGACTGTAAATAAATAAGCCGGCCTGGCCGGAGAGGCTCTGGCGGGAGCGGGACACGCGCCCAGCAACCAGGAGCGGGGAAGTTTGTGAGAGGAGGGAAGACCCACTTCCCACGTGAACTGTAAACAAACATGGCGGCCAGCAGGAGCAGCAGCACTGCCCAGTAAGCAGGAGCAGGAAAGCTTCTGAAAGTGGCAGTGGGAGGAAAACTTCAGAGGAGAGAGGGGAAGACCCACCTCCCACATGAACTGTAAATAAACACGCAGGCCTGACAACGCGGGGGCAGTGTCACCTTTCCCAGTGCTTGGAAAGGGGAAAGCCTGTAGCAGAGGCTCCGGCACAGGAGAACTCTGAACAAACAAAGCCTGTGGGACCAGGTGAGTGCTAGCTCACCCCAGAGATCTGCATAAATAACGCCAGCTACAGGCTGAGAGCAGCAGGCAGGCAAGCCACAGCTGCAGATACCACTCTCAGAACTGTCTCCAGACGCTTTTTTTTCTTTTTCTCCTTACCTTTGATGAGAGAACAACTGAATTACACCTGCAAGCCGAAAAACTTACTGAAACTGTATTGCATTTGAACTGGGGACACTTGGTGGGGCTTTTTGTGTGTGTGTGTGTGTGTGTGTGTGTGTGTGTGTGTGTGTGTGTGTGTGAGTGTGTAGTTTTGTTCTACTTTATGCATCCCCTTTGATGAGACAACTACAGAACAACATCTGAGGCACCAACTCCAGGACTGGAGATTGAGACAGACACCCAAATTATTAAGACTGAAACTGCATTGCATATAAACTTGGAAGATTTTTGGTTTTTTTTTTTTTAATTTTCTATTTTCCATTTTATTTTAATTCATTTTTATATATAGATATTACTTTCATTTACTTATTTTTATTTATTTTTTTTATCTTTGATTTTCAATCCTCTCTCTGTCTCTCTAATGTCTGTTCAGCTTACTGTCGATTAGTACACTAACTCTCCCTGTTTATACCTTTGAAACTCTCTTGTCTGATACCTTGTTCTGCTTTCTCCCTCTTGTCTGTATATTTGTTTTCCCCTTTTCTTTAACTTCTTGCTTTCCATCTCAGCTCACTCTTCCATTCTAAATATTACCATTGTTATTATTACAAGCTAGAAAATACTTAATTACACACAGTACAGGGACAGTAACAACACCAAGGACAATGATGAGAAGACAGAAAAAACAGGGAAACCAGTTTCCCCACAGCAAAAAATTAGTACAGGAACCAGAGGGGAATGAAGAGAACAGAAACTCAGATCCAGACTCCAACAAAATGAAGATAAACTATGCCAAAGGACCCAATGAAGCCCACAAGAATAATTTAAAAGAAGACATACTACAAGTACTCAATGAGAATTTTATAGAGATGATACTGGATAGGGTCAACCAAAATGTACAGGAGACACTCAAGAAATTCCAAGACAATAAAAATAGAGAATTTGAAAAAGCAAAAGAAGAAATAAAGGAAACCATAGAAGCACTGTATAAACACCAAAGTGAAAGAGAGAACAAAATGAATAAATGGATAAATGAACTCAGGACAAAAATAGACAACAATAAAGAAGAAAACTGCCAGGATATGGAAAACCTCAGAAAAAAGAACGAAACAGAACTGAAAACAAAACGGAAGGCCAATCCAGCAGAATAGAACAAACAGAAGACAGAATCTCAGAACTAGAAGATGAAATGGTAATTAAAGGAAAAACCGAAGAGCTATTAATTAAACAACTCAAGACCCATGGAAAAGAAAATGCAAGAACTCACTGACTCCATCAAAAGACCAAACTTGAGAATCATGGGCATCGAAGAAGGAGAAGAGGTGCAAGCGAAGGGAATGCGTAATATATTCAACAAAATAATAACGGAAAATTTCCCAAATCTAGAGAAAGATATTCCCATACAAATGCAAGAGGCCTCCAGGACACCAAACAGACCAGATCAAAATAGAACTACTCCACGACATATCATCATTAAAACAACAAGTTCAGAAACTAAGGAAAGAATATCGAAGGCTGTAAGAGAGAAAAAACAAGTAACATACAAAGGTAAACCCATCAAAATCTCAGCAGACTTCTCAACAGAAACATTAAAGGCAAGAAGACCGTGGGGTGAGATCTTCCGGGCACTGAATGAAAATAACTTCAACCCCAGGATACTCTACCCAGCAAAGCTATCATTCAAAATAGAAGGAGCAATAAAAGTCTTCCATGATAAGCAGAAACTAAAACAATATGTGACCACAAAGCCACCATTACAAAAGATTCTGCAAGGGATCCTGCACACAGAAAGTGACACCCAACTTAACCATGAAAAGACAGGCAGCACCAAACCACAGGATAAGAAAAAGCAAGACAGTAGAAAGTAACATCAAGTTAGGTACACACAATCAAACCTTCAAACAACTAAGAAAACTAAATGGCAGGAATCACCACATACCTATCAATACTAACGCTTAATGTTAATGGACTTAATTCACCCATCAAAAGACACCATTTGACAAAATGGATTAAAAAAGAAGATCCAACAATTTGTTGCTTACAGGAGACTCATCTCACCGACAGAAATAAGCATATGCTTAGGATGAAAGGCTGGAAGAAGATTTACCAATCCAATGGCCCCTGAAAACAAGCAGGAGTAGCAATACTTATCTCTGACAAAGTAGACTTCAAACCTACATTGATCAAACGAGATAAAGAAGGACATTCCATACTAATAAAAGGGGAAATAGACCAAAAGGAATTAATAATCATCAATCTGTACGCACCCAATGTTAACGCACCCAATTTCATCAAACATACCCTGAAAGACTTAAAAGCATATATAAACGCCAACACAGTGGTTGTGGGAGACTTTAACACTCCATTATCATCAATAGATAGGTCATCCAAACAAAAACTCAATAAAGAAATCCAAGATCTGAAATATGCAATAGATCAAGTGGACCTAGTAGATGTCTACAGAACATTTCATCCAACCTCTACACAATATACATTCTTCTCAGCAGCCCATGGAACCTTCTCCAAAATAGATCATATCCTAGGGCACAAAGCAAGCCTCAGCAAATATAAGAAAATAGAAATAATACCATGCATACTATCTGACCACAATGCAGTAAAAGTAGAACTCAACAACAAAAGTAAAGACAAAAAACATGCAAACAGCTGGAAACTAAATAACTCATTACTTAATGAAGAATGGATCATCGATGCAATAAAAGAGGAAATTAAAAAGTTCCTGGAAGTCAATGAAAATGAAAACACAACCTACTGGAACCTATGAGACACAGCTAAGGCAGTCTTGAGAGGAAAGTTTATAGCCATGAGTGCATATAATAAAAAGATTGAAAGATCCCAAACCAATGACCTAATGATACATCTCAAACTCCTAGAAAAACAAGAACAAGCAAATCCCAAAACAAATAGAAGGAAAGAAATAATAAAAATAAGAGCTGAAATCAATGAAATAGAAACCAAAAAAACCATACAAAGAATTAATGAAACAAAAAGTTGGTTTTTTGAAAAAATAAACAAGATCGATAGACCCCTGGCAAACCTGACTAAAATGAGGAGAGAAAAAACCCAAATTAGTAGAATTAGGAATGCAAACGGGGAGATAACAACAAACACCATGGAAGTCCAGGAAATCATCAGAGACTACTTTGAGAACCTGTATTCAAATAAATTTGAAAATCTTAAAGAAATGGACAGATTTCTAGATACATATGATCATCCAAAACTGAACCAAGAGGAAATTAATCACCTGAATAGACCTATAACACAAAATGAAATTGAAGCAGCAATCAAGAGTCTCCCCAAAAAGAAAAGTCCAGGACCTGATGGATTCTCTGCTGAATTCTATCAGACCTTTAAAGAAGAACTGACACCAACTCTCCTTAAACTGTTCCACGAAATAGAAAGGGAAGGAAACCTGCCAAACACATTTTATGAAGCCAGTATTACACTTATCCCAAAACCAGGCAAAGATACCTCCAAAAAGGAGAACTATAGACCAATCTCCTTAATGAACATTAATGCAAAAATCCTCAACAAAATAATGGCAAACCGAATTCAACAACACATCAAAAAGATTATTCATCACAACCAAGTAGGCTTCATCCCAGGAATGCAGGGTGGTTCAACATATGAAAATTAATGAACGTAATAAACCATATTAACAGAAGCAAAGATAAAAACCACTTGATCATCTCAATAGATGCAGAAAAAGCCTTTGAGAAGATCCAACACCATTTCATGATAAAAGCTCTAAGAAAACTAGGACCTCAACATTTTAGAAGCTATATATGACAAACCTATAGCCAGCATTATACTTAATGGAGAAAAACTGAAACCATTCCCTCTAAAATCAGGAACCAGACAAGGATGCCCACTATCCCCATTCCTGTTCAACATAGTACTAGAATTCCTAGCCAGAGCAGTTAGGCAAGAAGAAGGAATAAAAGGAATACAAATAGGTAAAGAAACTGTCAAAATATCCCTATTTGCAGACGACATGATCCTATACCTTAAAGACCCAAAAAACTCTACTCAGAAGCTTCTAGACATCATCAATAGCTATAGCAAGGTAGCAGGATATAAAATCAACATAGAAAAATCATTAGCATTTCTATACACTAACAATGAGCAAACGGAAAAAGAATGTATGAAAACAATTCCATTTACAATAGCCTCAAACAAAATCAAATACCTAGGTGTAAACCTAACAAAAGATGTGAATGACCTCTGCAAGGAAAACTATACACTCCTGAAGAAAGAGATTGAGGAAGACTATAGAAAGTGGAGAGATCTCCCATGCTCATGGATTGGTAGAATCAACATAGTAAAAATGTCGATACTCCCCAAAGTAATCTACATGTTTAATGCAATTCCCATCAAAATTCCAATGACATTCATTAAAGAGATTGAAAAATCTACTGTTATATTTATATGGAAACAGAAGAGGCCACGAATAGCCAAGGCAATACTCAGTCAAAAGAACAATGCTGGAGGTATCACAATAACTGACTTCAAACTATATTACAAAGCAATAACAATAAAAACAGCATGGTACTGGCACAAAAACAGACATGAAGACCAGTGGAACAGAATAGAGGATCCAGATATGAAGCCACACAACTATAAGCAACTTATCTTTGACAAAGGAGCTAAAAATATATGATGGAGAAATAGCAGCCTCTTCAATAAAAACTGCTGGGAAAACTGGTTAGCAGTCTGCAAAAAACTGAAACTAGATCCATGTATATCACCCTATACCAAGATTAACTCAAAATGGATCAAGGATCTTAATATCAGCCCCCAAACTCTTAAGTTGATACAAGAAAGAGTAGGAAATACTCTGGAGTTAGTAGGTATAGGTAAGAACTTTCTCAATGAAACCCCAGCAGCACAGCAACTAAGAGATAGCATAGATAAATGGGACCTCATAAAACTAAAATGCTTCTGTTCATCAAAAGAAATGGTTTCTAAACTGAAGAGAACACCCACAGAGTGGGAGAAAATATTTGCCAACTATACATCAGACAAAGGACTGATAACCAGAATATACAGGGAACTTAAAAAACTAAATTCTCCCAAAACTAATGAACCAATAAAGGAATGGGCATGTGAACTAAACAGAACTTTCTCAAAAGAAGAAATTCAAATGGCCAGAAAACACATGAAAAAATGCTCACCATCTCTAGCAATAAAGGAAATGCAAATTAAAACCACACTAAGATTCCACCTCACCCCTGTTAGAATAGCCATCATCAGCAACACCACCAACAACAGGTGTTGGCGAGGATGCGGGGAAAAAGGAACCCTCTTACACTGTTGGTGGGAATGTAGACTAGTACAACCACTCTGGAAAAAAATTTGGAGGCTACTTAAAAAGCTGGACATCGATCTACCATTTGATCCAGCAATACCACTCTTGGGGATATACCCAAAAGACTGTTACTCCAGAGGCACCTGCACATCCATGTTTATCGCGGCACTATTCACAATAGCCAAGTTATGGAAACAGCCAAGATGCCCCAGCACTGACGAATGGATTAAGAAAATGTGGTATCTATACACAATGGAATTTTATGCAGCCATGAAGAAGAACGAAATGTTATCATTCGCTGGTAAATGGATGGAATTGGAGAACATCATTCTGAGTGAGGTTAGCCTGGCTTAAAAAACCAAAAATCGTATGTTCTCCCTCATATGTGGACATTAGATCAAGGGCAAACACAACATGGGGATTGGACTATGAGCACATGATAAAAGCGAGAGCACACAAGGAAGGGGTGAGGATAGGTAAGACACCTAAAAAACTAGCTAGCATTTGTTGCCCTTAACGCAGAGAAACTAAAGCAGATACCTTAAAGCAACTGAGGCCAATAGGAAAAGGGGACCAGGAACTAGAGAAAAGGTTAGATCAAAAAGAATTAACCTAGCAGGTAACACCCCTGCACAGGAAATCAATGTGAGTCAATGTCCTGTATAGCTATCCTTATCTCAACCAGCAAAAACCCTTGTTCCTTCCTATTATTGCTTATACTCTCTCTACAACAAAATTAGAAATAAGGGCAAAATAGTTTCTGCTGGGTATTGGGGGGGGGAGAGGGAGGGGGCGGAGTGGGTGGTAAGGGAGGGGGTGGGGGCAGGGGGGAGAAATGAACCAAGCCTTGTATGCACATATGAATAATAAAAGAAAAATGAAAAAAAAAACTAGTATGTTGTAAGTCTAGCCTTCTTCAACTTTAAATCTGCAGGGCCTACTAAGCACTGATTAGTTGGTCCTTTTGTACCACAAACTAAAGAGTCAAGGATTAGCATCATAACCCATTTAACAGAGGAGGAATCAGAAACACAAAAAGGTGAAGTGTCTTGTTCAAGGCCACACAGGAAATGGAAGCATCTCTTTTGTGGACTCCTGCCTTTGTTCTATTTTTACTTAGTAGCCATCATGTCTGTCAGTGAGCTGTAGAAATGATAGAGTCAAGTTCCTTCCCTTGAAGAGCTTGTACTTCTTGACATGCTCAGCATGTTGAAAGGGAAATGTGCAAAGATGCAGGGAACACAATGGCTGGAGGAAGTCATTTTATGTAACATTTGGAAAAGCTTCAGAGTGGAGGTGAGAGGAACAGTGTGTTGTGCGTTGTTTTTAGAGGCTTACATTATACCTAGTACATAGTAGCTGTTCAAACAATGTGTTTATGTTAAACACAAATATTAAAGTCCTTACCTTCAAAGACTTTAAACTTAAGAGACATTCATAGGAGTTTTTCAAATGACTATGTTAATGAAAGGAAATGATGGTGGTATCTCCTATATTTTATTCTTGTTGCTGTTGTTATGGTAGGAAGAGCCCCCAAAGGTTTCTGGGTTAAGAATGAGATAAGTCTGAGCTCTGCCAAAAGTTTCCTGAGTGATTCTGATCAAGTTGCTTGCCAACTCTGAGACTCAAGTTTTCTTACCTGTAATATGTGGGCTTTGGCTTGGATGGTCTCTAGGGCTTCTCCCACTTATCAAGGTTGTTAATCTCCGACTCTGTCTGCTCTGCCTACATCACAAGCCTGCTCAAGGGGAAGCAAGCTAATGCATATATGAGGGTGTTGGAAATCATGCAGTGCTGTAAATATTCAAGATTCATGGCTACTAGACCCACAATGATGCTACAGCATTGCCAATAGAAGCTGGAGTGCCTCCACTTAGCACACAGGCAACAAAGGCTCTACCCAGTGCTCAAGAGGATAGGGGATGGATACTTCTTCCTCTTTTCTGTCTACTGAGATACCAAGAATGTAATCAATGCAATTTTGGAAATCTTTACAAATTCCTGTGATTACGTATAGCAAGTGTAGCTAACTACCATGGTTGACATCTGTAATCCCAGCTACTTTGGAAGGAAGATATTGGGATGATAGTGGCTCCAGGCCAGCCCAGGTTAAAAGTTAGCAAGACTCCATCTCAATCAATAAGCTAGGTGTGTTGGAATGTTCCTATATTCCCAGCTATGTGGGGAGGATAGGAAAGAAGACTGAGGTCTAAGGACAGTCCCAGGCAAAAACATGACATCCTATCTGAAAAACAACTAAAGCAAAAAAAAAAGAAAAAAGAAAAAACAAAAAAACAACTGGGGTCAGCTTAAATTAGAAAGTTTCTTCCTAGTAGGTGCGAAGTCCTGAGTTCAAATCCCAATACTGGCAAAAACAAATAGTAAGGGTAAATATAGAAGGAAAATAAAGCACAAAATCAAGTTGGAAATTCTTTTCATGGAGACTTAGAATGAAATGACTCTCATGGCTTCCCACTTCCTTTGGAGGGTCTATAGATACTTTGTTTTTCTTTACAAGGAGTGTACTCATGGAAAGTGCTTATGATAAGACAGCAAAGACATATACTTGGTAATTGTATAAGCCATCTCAGTCTAAGTATGCATCAGCATCCTCCTTTCTCCAAAACGAATTTAAGTTTAAGAACATTGGATCTATATGTCCCATCTATGTGAATGGGGTCTTTGTATTAGATAGTCAGATCTGCTTTTTTAACCAAAGACACTCCCTATGTTTGGGAGAAAAACACATGTGTATTGGGGGGAGGTGTTAACTTACCAGAAAACCTAATTTATGTGAATAAATGACTTCAGATTTTAAGAACCATGGACCTTGACAGTTCTTTGATGAACCAGAATGGGGACTGGGAGAGTTAGGCATTAGAACTGCTAGGGAATAAGGGCCAAGAGCCCTTGGGTACCCAGGAGGGGCTGCCCAGGGACTCAGTTTTGAAAGGGCAGTAGCCAAATCATGGCTCAGCCCTCAATCTGCTATCAATTGCTAACTGGTTTGTTGGAATCTGTTCCTTCCTGATAGGAGAGAGAAGCAAGGCAAGAGTATTAGCACATATCTGTAATCTCAGTGGGGCTGTTCACAGGAAATGGTCAAAAGGATCTGGAGCAGTCTTGTGAGGGGTCCACAAAGGGAAGGAGCCAAGTGGTCATTTGGGAGAGGATTCATGTGCTGGCTGTGGTCTGCACAGGCTGTCACTCCCAGTGTGGTGTCCCAAAATGCAGCCACTGCAAAAACACAAACATGAATCTGCCTGCTTTTCCCAGTAGATTTTCATCTCACAGATCACTCAAGGACAAGGACTATAGGATGGAAACATTTGACCACAGCCAGGGAATGTGGCTGTTACATATGAAATTTCTCTTGGAGGGGAGCAGGGTGTGTAGGAGGAGTTACTCATCTCATTTGTCCCTGATTCCTCTCAGGATAAACATTGTGTTTCCCAGGATGAGTAAGTTTTTTTTTTCCTAAAGATATTCATGCAACATATGCTTTCTAGATGGAGCACAAGGACCTTTTTGACCCTGGTCAGACCTAGAACACTGATACCGCTCAGGAAATGAGATCCTACTTGATAGACTGGGAAAATACCATGGACATATTATATCATGATATATGTTGGTTATAGCAAAGCATCTGTCAAACCTCACATAGAACTTTTGAAGCTCTGGATGGAGATTTGGAAGGTACATTAGTATGCTCATTTGTTAGAATTACCATACACAAATTTCTCACCAAACAAGGTCAGCTTAGAAAACAAGTCTGTACAGATAGGCATTAGGATGTGTCATTGGTCATCCCTCCCTGTTAACCAGTTTTAATAATAACAATATTAATTATAATTTCTTACTTTTAAAGGGGTTGCAAAAATGCTATTAAAAGAACTATCTCAATAATTTAAAAGAACACATTACCACACAAAAAGTGTAATTCTCTTAAAAGTTAATATTAACTTATGATTTCACTGACATAATATAAAAACCCTGGCAATGTTTCTTCAAAAAATAATCAACTGTTTTATTCAAACTCCTCAGTGCTGGCAATTGTTTAAGGAAATCTGGAAATTTTCCCAATTAGCCCCAGGTTTGTAAAAAAGTTCAACTCATACTGGCAGCTCCTAAGCCAAGGTTTCACTGAAAAAGAGTCTGATTCTAATTTAAAACCAGAAAACATGATGATCAGTACTCTGAAGCATCATTGTGTACTCAATCAATCAAGCCACTTTCTTACCATTGCCAGATGCAACCAATCCCATTTCACCTACTGAATGTAACAGGGACATGTATGGTTAAGGGTAGAGCCTATCCATGCAATTTCTTTTGGCCTGTTATTTCTTGGGCATTCTACCCTCAGACACTTCAAGGAAATATCCCCAAATGAACAAGAGTGA
Source organism: Castor canadensis (assembly GCF_047511655.1). NCBI lineage: Eukaryota > Metazoa > Chordata > Mammalia > Rodentia > Castoridae > Castor > Castor canadensis. The sequence continues at coordinate 6,330,039 of NC_133405.1, forward strand.
CATAGAACATCATAGTGATACATTAAACAGAACTTAGCCATTCTCATTCAGTTCTGACCAAGGTTTCAGCAGCAGCAACCTGAGGCCACAGCCCAGTTAAACAAGGGATTTGACTCTCCCAAGAGATGATGGCCTTGTAAATTTCAATACTTATTAAGACATTTCTATAAATTAGGTTGAACCAATCAGAAAAGAAGACTGGCCACCCACACTAAGAAATGTTGCTAGATCGAACAACATTAGATTGTTTAGCTTCTGTTGTAAAGGCAAAATTAGCAAAAGTTCAAGGGTGAGAAATGTAAGAACTGCCCATGAGAAACTATTTTTACAAAAAACAAAACCTAGTTCAAGAGTTTCTGCTCAGTGGTCCAGTTCTGGCGGCTGAGGATTCTGAGGTTTCTTGATGGCTAGTTCTCATATGTTTAACCCTTGAACTTGTCTCCACTGTCTTCGTTCTTAAGCTGATTTTGAAATCACAATACTGCTACTCTTTTGAAAAGTGATTTTTAACTTTGCTGTTTTGTTTCCATCTCTTCTGTTTCAAATTATTTTGTTATCAACTACTTCCAGTGGCCATCACTAAAACTATATGAAGTTAAGACACTTCCTCAGGTTTTCACAATGTTACAGCCATGTTTTTTACAGAGTCATTCTGCTGGATGAAATGACATGCTATATTCTTAAAGTATGAGCTGTTTCTTTATGGTAACTTTCCAGTTTGCCTTTTAGCTCCAGCTTAGTCCAAACCAACTGAGGAAAACACACAGTTTCCCTGGCTTCACTTCATGCACCATATTTAATAATCTACATTCAATTTCATTCATACAAAATCATGTACTGAGTGTATTATCTCTGTAAGGCATCCAAGAGCCAGGAGGCTGTATTAGATCTAGGCACAGGGTCTTGCTATGCTATGGGGTGCTAGTATATTTATAATCAGAATGTGTGTAAGATAATGAAAATTACTAGTTGTCATTCTATGGTGAACTAAAATAAACCTGTCAGACTTTTTTTTTGATAAAGGGCAACATGCAATTTGTTACCATGTTCTAAAAATTACCAAAAAGGATTTTTTGCTCCTCCATTGCTAAAGAGAGAGACATAGTGTAGAGGCAGCAGCAAAATCCTCCTTCAGAAAGCCTGCTTACACTATAAGTGAAAGGCACTAGAGAATGACAACTGAAGGCCAAGGGGAGCAGAAGGATACATTTCACACAATCCCCAGTCTAAGCCTTTACACAAGGCGTTAGTATTTCATTTCTAAGGGTTGCTGTAGCTTTTCAAACATGATAGCTTTCTTGTAGTTTACACTTATCACATTAAGAAAAATGGTAATGAGGAGTTCATGACAACTGCTTTTAGAAGGAACAAAGGCTCAATTGCTGTAAAAAAAGAGAAGCAATATCTATTTTCATGGAAAGAGGCCTCCAGTGAACAATTTGGCTGTAGCTTTGATCTCTCATTATTTCTGAGCTCAGTAAAAATAAGGCACCAGGCCACTAATACAGCTGAAACTCCATCCAATATGATTTGCATGCAATTGTCTTTCTTCTGAAATAGCTATTTCAGTCTTAGAATCACAGAGTCACAGTGCCAAGGGGATGAAAGAGAACTGGTTTGTCCCATTCACATGAAATTAGCTAACAAATGTATCACATGACGCCGGTCTACTGAACACCCAGCTCACAGACACCCTCCAATAAAAATAAAATAAACCAACAGAGGCAGCAAACGCTTCACAATAGCCCAAATTTAACACCACCACTCCTAAGCCCCAGTGAAATTGATTCAGAAAGCCCCCTTTGAGTACTTTAAGCCCCTTATGGGCTGAGAATTCCTGGATGTCAGACAATCACTCCTCTTCCCAGATTCACTTTATTCTGCAATTATTCCAAATCATAGGAAGCAAATAGCATCTGTATTCTACATTAAGGGTGTAAAAGAAGCAGCATGAGAGTTATATCGTTTTCTAAAACGATGTTTGACTGATGGAGAAAGAGAACAGTCTAAACTCAATATGAACACTCTAGGGGCCACCAGTGTGGTTGGAAAACTTGGCCCCATAGGCATATTATGAAGTGCCAATCCTGTGTTTAAATCAGGAAAGTAGGTCCCCCTCTGCCTTAGTGAAAACAGCCACTTGCCAAAGGGTGTTAGGTAGGAGTAGCTGATTAGAATGTTGCTTTTGGAAATCATAATTGTGAAGACACTATATGCTAAGGATTTGCTAAACATAAACCCAATTCGATTATTGAATTTCATCGTGGAGTCAGTTTTTCCTTCTTTTTTTCCTCTGATGCTTAAAATTGAGCCCAGGGCTTCACAAATGCTAGGCAAGTATACCACTGAGCTACAACTCTAGCCCTCTGAGTTATTTTTTAACTGAAAAGATAATGATTGCAGATAGATTCTGTTATCAAAGTTCTTTTTATTATTAGTTTATCATTGACGTCTTTGATGACACCCACATCTTCATGGCAAAGCATCAAACCTTGACAAAGGAATGCGTTCCAACCGACTTCTCTCAAGTCCACAGAAGCTTCCCTAATGACCCCATGAGAATCCATGGCCCATGGATGACTCTAAATCCTCTTTAAACCTCTATCTGTTTTCAGCTTATACTATCTCTAGGGTAACCAGATCAATACTTTTACTCCCAACTATAAATTTAATAAAACACCAAATAGAAAATTCTAAAGGAACAATGTCAAACTCTCTGCTGGGAAGGTTCTAGGGGGCAAAAAATGGACTTGAGGTAAATAAATTGTTCATGGAGTCCTCTCCCAGTCCCTACATAAAATCCTGCCTGCCTCTCTCAGGTTTGGGATGCAGACTGGTGTTTGTAATCACTTTGTAACTCTTGTCCAAAACCCAATTGTCAACCAGTGGTTTAGTACTGGCCTGTAGCCACATCTTTCCTCTCATGCCATAGTACATTTTCCCTCCACCCTCACTACTGGCTTCTGTTCATCCAGCCTCTCTTTCTTTTGCTTTGAAGAAGGAAAGAAATTGCAAACTCATTAGAAAAGTCCTGGTCAGGGATGTGCAACGTCACCTACAGAGACCATTATACAGCTGATAAAAATCAACATGGTGGGGTATCCAGGCTAATTAAACAAATGTGACAATATGAAAAGCTGCAAAGTACTTTACAAATCATGTAGTGGCCAAAAATTGAAAATGCAAAAATGTATGTACTGTATTAAAGACATGAAAGGGGCCTACATAGTTAATAATTAAGAAAATCATAGAAAAATCACAAGGGCAATTTAAACTCTTTCACTAAACCAAATTGAAAATCCATGAGTAACTGAAATATGAAATTCAAAGTCACACTGAAAATATTTGGAGTTGCTGAACAATAATAAGAAAAGTCAGAGTAACAATCTAATAGGAGCATGCATGTATGTAGGGGTTAGAATTCACTGAATGTTTCCTTTTTGTTAGTTTTTACTCCACTCAAGGATGCAAAGGACTAGTTTTCTTTTTCCTATTTTATAGATCAAATAACTAAGTCTTGGAGACAAAGTCATGTTGCTCAAAAACCTACACTTAGGTGTCTGACTTTGAGTTTTCTTTTGGGCACCATTACCATGGTGCTATAAAAGGATGGGCTCTCTCAATGAAAATACTGCAGAAAATGAAGCAGGGCCCTGTCTCTTGTCTTTCTAGATGCCAATCATATTTTGATGGTTTTAAGACCTACTTCATAATTGATTTGAAATTACCGGCCTTAATCTTGCCATTTGTTCAATTCACTGTCATGCATATGGGTCACTCAATCCCAGAAGAATAGATTCCCCTCTAAGGTAAGGCTTAAGTTTATTAAATGTGCCTTTTCATCTGAATACATCCCAATGAATGGCTTTTTATTCTCCATGTTTTCTGAAGTATACTTGATGAAAATGTTTGTGCAGTTGTGGTATACACTGTGATGTTTTCATATATGTACAAGTGAATTCCTAATCCATTACTTCACATAGTTAATATTTTTGTTGTTGGGAGAACATTTAAGATCCATTCTCTTAGCAGATTTCAAGTAGACAGTACAGTACTATTAACTACTGTCACTATGCTACACATTAGACCCCCAGAACTTATTCTTAATGTGTAAATGAATTTTATAAACTGACTGGCTTTTCTCAGGACTCAATCTGCTTTAAGGCTATTAATCCAGATCTAGTTTGCCTCTAACATATCAAGGTAAGCATTTTCCCTGTATGGGGCATTAGGTGTCCTAAAGTCAATGCAACTGTCTAAGTGATGCACCTTAAGCGAATGTCTCAAGAGAAGGAAATGGAAGGAGTAGGAAAGAGACAGTGACAAAGAAAGAGAGGAAGTGAAGAGGAATCAAAATATGAGTTTTTATAAGACCATTTCTTGGCTAAGAGGCCTTTCAAGGTTCACATGTACCTGCTCATTCCTAGAGCTTGGGGGTGAAGCCATTGTTCATCTGAACAGAGAGGAAGGGTGTTGCCTAAGGCCTGGATGGGGTCAGATGATTCTCTGCACTGTCCCCCAAGTCAGATGCATGTCTGAGATTTCTATCCTCTTTTTGTGGGAAGCTGCAGTTTTTCTCTTTCTACCTACCAAGCCTCATTTTTGGTTCTTTCTTATCTATTAGGGCCACTGTTCAGAGGCAGAATAGCATTTGACTCATGTTCTACATAAACCTTGGGTGGAAATAAATTATCCAGACATAATCTAAGCATAATCAAGGATACATAGTCTTTCAAAAGGTAAATGAGGATTGGTTTTATTTAATGATAAAACGCAAAATGAAGATCTAGAGTAGACTCAAGGGATAATATAAGAGCACATCTTTCTACAATAATGGAACTATTGGATTTTATGCTGTCTAATATGGTAGCCACTGGCCACATATAGCTACCAAGCAACTGAAATGTGCCAACAGATTAAAGAATTGGACTATTATATTATGTAAATTAGTTTAAATTTAAATGGCCAGCTATAGGTGGCTGGTGTTGTTGCATTAGGGCAAAATAGTCAACTTTAGAGATGGAGAACGTTAAGCACATACTGGTGAACAGACAAGCCAAGGGTCACAGATTAAGGCAATGGCAGAGTCAGGACTTGCTCTTAGCTCTCTTGAGGCCACTGGCATATTTCTTTCTTTTGAATCCCACTTATTCACAGGCTGATGTTGGAAAGTCTTTGTTCTGTAACACAGGACAGCAGCAGCACAGGCTCTCACAACATCAGGGCAGATGCTCCAGAGCTCAGACCTGATATCTACTTTTGGAGCAAAAGCAATGAGACATGGCTGGGGTTACCTGGGTTAAAGAACAGACAAGAGGCTGCAAAGTTGGAGAGTGGACAAGCTTTCAGGTTTTATCTAAATTCAGCAGTCCTAAGAAGTAGGAAGGGAGTTGAAAAGAAAACTGTCAAAGGCCTAGAGAGTGAGGGTGCTTTCATTTAACCTTATATCTAGATTGGCTTTAGTACCTTGCAATTAGTTCTTATTTCTATGCAAATTCCAATTAACATTTTGCCAGAAGAGAGCTGACTGAGTCTGTTCATGTGAGTATGTTTATCCCAAAAGCAGAAGACTTTGAGTTGAGGTATAGGGAATTTAATGGAAGTTAATATAGCATATCTCATGGAAGCTCCTTTCTTAAAACCACAATGATAACAAATGCAGTGAACAATACCAAAGCATTATTTGAGAAAGTTGTCTCTCTCCCATTGTAGTAGCATATGGGCCCTGCCTGTAGCTAGAACTTGTTTAAAAGTATAATGCCAGCAATATTGTGTTTTCAGAAGCAATACTAAAAATGGACTATAGCAATGACATCAAGTAATAATTTTCAGTGGAGGATATGAGAGCAATCTGGCTATAAAATCTGTCACCTCATTGATGATCAGGTTTGATTCAGCAGATTTTGCCGGCTAGGCAGGTGCCCCTTTCCTCCCTCATTGCTCCATGTGTGTCCCATCCAAAGCTGTGCATTTACATTTGGTCAAAAAGGATGACATTCTCCAAAAGAGAAAGACAGTTGTTTGGACAAGAATATAGGAGTAGCTGTGCTTTCCTGCTATAGTGTCCAAACCAGTTCTCAAGGCCAATTTGTATGCCTGGGCATGGTAGCTCAAATCTGTAATCCCAACTCTGAAGAAGGTGAAGTTAGGAGAATCAAGGTTCAAGGCTAGCCTGGGCAAAAAGTTAGCAAGACACCCAACTCAACAAACAAACCAGGCATGGTGACTTATGCCTGTAGTTCCAGCTCCACAGGAGGCAGAGGTAGGAGGATCATGGTGCAAGGCCAGCATAATACAAAATTGTAAGATCTTATCTGAAAAATAAGTATAGCACAAAATGTCTGGAGGCATGGCTTAAGTAGTAATGTACTTACCTAGACAGCTCAAGGCCCTGAGTTCAAACCTTAGCACTACCAAAATTATAAAGGCTCACTTAAGTTTCTAAGAATCCAGACCTGTCCAAATGAGGAACGGCTTGTGGCAGCCTGCCTTTCATTTTTAAAAAATGGAAATTGAAAACCTCTGTGCAAAAAGTAGTGCTAAATATGTAATTTAGAGAAATAAGAAATGGGGCCATTATAATAACAAATATTTGTATAACTATTCCCCTCTCGAAACAAGATTTTCTGCTTATTAACTAATACTTTCATAGAAAATCAAGTCATTATTGTACCTTGGTGGAAATAATACCATGGGTTCATTTTCTCTAACCACTCCTCTACAAATTTAAGTCATCCTGTAAACAGGTTGCTCCTACTCTATGCACATTTTATTCAGCTATATTTGTCACATTTGTGTACATGAATGTATGGTGGGATCTTCTGGGCAGGGCCAAAAAGGCAGAGGATTGAGTTCAACACAGACCAAGGCCGAATGGATCTCTCATTCTTTCACAAGAGGCAGCCCTTCCTATACACAAAGGCAAAAAGAGTAAGCACAAAATCTTCCAGGGGGGCCTAGAAAAAATTTAGATAAATTAATTCACTAATTTCAGTGATGGGCTCTTACATGATGCAAACAGGAAGTCACCGGAAAAAGACAGGAGTAGATGGGGTTCCAGGAAGTGAGAGTGGCCAACACACACAGGCAGGGGAGGAGATAGAGCATTGGAAAAGGGACTGAAGTCTGTGGGAGATGAATCAAAGCACACACAGCTGGGACAGATTCACTATTTAGAACAGGGGAGAAAGGAAGGATCTAATATTGACTAAGTGTTCCAAACATTATTTTAAGGGCTTCATATGCATCATCTCATTTAATTGTTGAAAAAACAGGCAATGTAATGAACATTTTGTATACAAGATAGAGAAAAGTTGTGTTACCCAGGAAAATTCTTTTTTTAAAAAATTTATTTATTTATTTATTTTTTATTATTCATATGTGCATGCAATGCTTGGGTCATTTCTCCCCCCTGACCCCACCCCCTCCCTTACCACCCACTCCACCCCCTCCCTCTCCCCCCCAACCCCTCAATACCCAGCAGAAACTATTTTGCCCTTATTTCTAATTTTGTTGAAGAGAGAGTATAAGCAATAATAGGAAGAAACAAGGGTTTTTGCTCTTCAGGGGTTGTTGTGAGGCCTCCTAGTCCAAATCTAGCCTCTGATGATGTAAATTGTACAAACTGAGAAAATACAGAAAATTAAAAACCTTATCCATTATTCTGTCTTTTTAACAGAATAAGAAGTAGTAATATTTCAATCTTTTCCTGTGGTATTTTTATTAACATATATTAGTTGTACAGAACATCTCATTGTGACATTTACATAAGTGCTCACAATGTAACATAATTAGATTCATCCCCTCCTCACTCTCCCGCATCCCCCTCCTCCTTCTTAGAACAGGTTTCATTGTTCTGCTTTCATAGACATTGACCATATTCACGTTCCTTCACCCTCTCGGTTTACTCTTTCCCCTCCCACTAATACCCACTTCCAGACAGGACCTGTTTCACATTCCTGTCCTTCATTTTTTAAAATGTATAGTGGGTGTTCAATAACGAATATAAGAAATGTTATTCTGGTTATTTCACTTAGTGTTACATCAACCTCAAAGACATCTTTTCAATGATTACTGTTCTATGTATAAATCTGAGTTTACTTAAGTAGCATCTTTTGCTATTAGAAATGATGTTGCAATAGATAACTTTGTTCACCCAGTTTTCTAGGAATTTGGATTTTCCACATGGCACAGATTCCTCAAAGTAGAATTTATAGATTATCCAGATGCCTCTAAAAATGTGGTGACCAACCTAAATAGATGCAGAGGCAATTGCATCCATGAATTGAAAGACTCAACAATGTAAATGTGTTAATTCTACAACTCCAACCAACGTTCTAGCAGAATTCCTGGCAAATACAAACAACACAATTCTGGAAGCGATATGGAAAAGAAAATGAACTAGAATAGATAAATCATTTTAGAAAAGGAACAAAGTTGGATTTACATTAATTTATTTTGAGACTTATTATAAAGCTACAGAAATCAAGACATCACAGTACTGGTAAGAGGTCTAAGACATAGACCAAGAGGATAGAATAGAAAGGCCAGAAATAGACCTACATCCATATGATCAATCAAGTTTTTGCAAGAATAGAGTAACAATTCAATGGATAAAAATAAGTGGTGTTATGCAAGCATAAACCTCTGAGTTCAAACTCTAGTCCCACCAAAACAGAATGGTGATGAACACATGAACAAAACAAATGTCAATTTACACCTCAATCCATATACCAAAATTAATCCAAAATGGATCAATGACTTAAATAAAAATCTTTAAACACAACATGGGAGATGAATTTTGTGACCTTGGGTTAACTAACAAATTATTAGGCTTTATAGCAAAAAATCACAGCACGCAGAAAAGATAAATTGAATTTAATCAAAATTAAGTAATTATGTTCTTAAAGTACACCATCAAGACACTCAAAAGCGACAGTTTGGTTGAAAATATTTGTGAATTATATATCAGACAAACGGTATTCAGAATATAACAACTCAAGATTCAACTGTAAGGTAAAACACAACCTTACAACCCAATTTATAAAAAGGGCTGACTTAAACAGACACTCCATAAAAAAGATACACATATGGAAAATAAGCTCACGAAATGACACTTAACTTCCTAAATCCTTTAAGAAGTGCAATTTATGGCCACAATGCTAAACCACTACACACCTACTAGAAAAGCTTAAATAAAAGTAGAAATAGGATAGTGTTTGGTAAGTATGCTCAGCAGTTGGGTCTTTCTTGTATTACTGGTATGAATGTAAAATGGTAAAGTCACTCTGGGAAACAATTTAGTACGTTTTTAAATAAAGTTAAATATATATTAACTATATGATCTAGCAATCCCACTTGTAGGTATATGCCAAAGAAAAAAACATGCATATTTTCATGGAAAAATCTATACAAGATTTTTAATACCAACATTATTCATAATCACCAAAAGCCAGAAGTAAGTCAAATGTCCTTCAGTGCATGAATGGATAAACAAATTGTACTACATCTGTACAATTGTTACTTGAAAACAGAATGGAAAGCCTGTGCTTAGGTCCCTAATCCTAGCTACTCAAGAGAACATAATGAAATTATTGACATAAGCAATAACGTATGTGAATTTCGAAGTCGTTATGCTGTGTGAAAGAATCCATTTTAGAAATGTTGCATAAAGTGTCATTTCACATATATATGTAGATATACATATCTACATATATGTATACATACATCTTGGAAAAGGTAAAACTAGAGTGACAGAGAATAAATCAGTGGTTTTCCAGGGATTAGGGTAGGAAGTAGGAAGTAGGGTCTGACTATAAAAGTATAATATGAAAGAATTCTTTGAGATTGTTGGAATTCATTTGTAACCTGTTCCAGGTAGTGATTACAGGAATCTACACATATATTAGAACTCATAAGACTGTAACTAAAAAAAAAAGGAAAAATTTTACTGATTTAAATTTTTTAATGAACTGGCTGGAAATCAATAATACCTGGCAAGCATGCTCTGAGCAGAACAAAGCAGAGATTTCTTTGCTTCTTAGTTTTAGATGTTCTATGTTAGAGGTCAACCTATTACCTCACAGGTGCCAAATATGGCCTGCTGCCTGTCTTTGTCATAGAGTTTTAATGGAACATAATCACTCACATACCTTTACATACTGTCTATGGATGCTTATAAGCTACAGCAGCAGAATTGATAGTTGAGACAAAGAATGCATGTCTTAAAAAGTCAAACACTTTTACTATCTGGACCTTTACTAGAAAAGTCTACCAACTCCTACTCTAGTAGGTGTCTTCTATTAGCACAATTGGGGCAGTGTATACCTTACTGCTTTTAGCTTTTTCTTATCTATTTTAAATATCATTGGACTCAAGCGCATTATCATATAGTTAACACTCCTATGAAACTGAATTTTATTAGATTTGGTCCACTTGGTAAGCTGTTTCCCTGATTCTGATACATGAATTATTAGCAGTCTTTCCTATCATCACTGTAATCCACTGGGTCAGGGGCTGAACTCTGAAATACTTAAAACCTGCTCTTTGAGACCCATACCCTCAGGATGAAGGGTAAAATGTATAATGACTAAAAGCATGGACTTAGGAACCAGACCGCCTAGGCTGAGATCTTGGCTCTCTCTGTTACTGGTTAGCTAATGGATATGGAAAGTCATTTGAACTCAAAGTACTTCAATTTCATTATCTGTAACAGGGGAATGATAATAGTACTTGCATCCTGGCACTGGTATGGTAATTGTAAGAGTTACTAAATGTGAAATCCTTACAACAGTGCCAGGCACAAAAAACTGCTAAGTTAGTGTTTGGCATTATTGTTAGTGTATACTTTGGATTTCAGCCAACCGTAGTTCCAATTCTGTGTCAGCTGCTTAGTAACAGTATGATTATGTGATTTGGGGCAATTTATTCAACCTCTTTGAGGCCTCCAGGCTGTCGTTGACCCATTAGTCAATGGCCTCTGGGTAATGAGCTAAGCACTGCTGCTTAAGAAAATAACACAGCATTTAAATTGGAAACTGCAAAAATGTCTTCAGTATCACCTGGAGCCTTGACATAGCTTCATAATCTTTGGGCATTTTCTTAGGTAGCCCTATCTCTCTTTCAATGACTCTTTCGAACCTTTAATCTCCTCCAACCTATGCATTTTTTCCAACCTTCCTTCTATGCCTGCTGGCTTAGTCTCAGGCTTGGCTTGAATTTTTTTTTGAATAAATTCCCCCATATTTACTTCTAATATTTTATTATTTTTAATGCACCTAGAAATAATGTATGGTGTGAGGTAAAGATTCAAGCTTAACTTAATGTTTGTGACATTGTCTTCCTACCCAAGAACAGTATGCCTTTCCATTTGTTCAAGTATTCTTTGGTGTCTGTCATAATACCTTAGTTTGTTCATATAGCCATGATACATTTCTTGTTAAGGTATAAATGAAGTGTTTTGGCCATTATATCTTATAGTTGGTTGCTTCATGTATAAAGCGTATTTCTACATATTTGTTTTGCACAGAGAAGCTTTTCTGAATTCTTGTTATACATAATACTGTTTTTGGTAAATCCTCTTGAAGTTTCTAGGAAAACTATATATAGCTATCCATATATATATATAACTATATATGTAGGTACATATGGATATATACACATGGTCTACAAATAACCATTTTACACATTCTCTCCCATTTTAATGCCTTTTCTTTCTTTATTTTGTTTAATTGTCTAACCTCCACAACAATAGTATATGATAGTGGTATAAAAACATCTAGTCTTTTCCTGACAATAATTAGAATGCATCTAGAGTTTATCCATAACATGTGATGCTACCTTTTAGGTTCAGACTGATATATATTTTATTACTTTAAGGATGTTTCCATTAATTTTACTTTGTCAAGAATGGTTGTTGAATTTTTCAGGTGTCTTTAGTATCTATGAAGATGATCAGATCATGTTGGGGACCAAGCATGAGCCTGGACTGGGAACAATGGAGTTTGCACAGCCTCTCCATGTAGAAGTTTGCACAGCCTCTTCTACCATAATTTCCCCAGTACCTGGTGTCTTGACCTTTGTTCTCACATCTCCTTGAAGAATACAACCTGCTGTGTCGGCATACCAGCCCCAGATGCAAAACTAGATAAAGGACCAGAACTGTTAGGAAATTCCCTGATGCCAGATTAATCAATACTGTTGATAAGGTGTCCTGCGTGCCTTGATGATTCCAGAACTGATGTGTTGTAATTAAGCTTCTATTGCCTTAGGAAAATTAGCCCACCATACCTCATGCCTTTCACCTTGCACCAAGAATTGTTAAAGCTTGATTTTTACCTGAGTCTTTTCCTTTACTGACCTAATAAAATAAACACTCTGGCTCAGGTAGGTGCTCATGTTTCCCATCAGGAACTTGCAGCCCTCCAGTCCCCAGCTTTTCTGTTGTATGTCTCTATGTTTCTGTGTGTTTTATTTCTCGTTCCCCCGTTGTTGCTCTTAGTCAGGCTCACACAGCATACCCACGCAGGATCACATATTTTTTCCTTTTGTATTCTAGCCATAAAAGACACTTGCTAATGGATTTCTTAATATTTGGCAAGCTTTACATTCCTAGAATAAAACCCACTTGGTCGCTGGGCATGTCCTTTACAGTGTTGTCAATTTCTCCATGTCAGTATTTCATTAAAGAACTTTGCATCAGTATTAATAAGTGATGTTATTCTCTGACATTGTTTTTGTCTACTACTCCAGAGTTTAGTAGCAATATTATAGGCTAGGTTGTCTTTTCTAAACATACTTGACAGGTTATTCTTCTTATTCTTTGTTATGGAACAGTTAAGTGGTGCTATTCATTGACAGTTTGATTGAATTTCCCCCAAAAATTCCTTCTGGGACTGATTCTTTTGTTAAGAGTTGAAGTATCTTCATTTTATGGATATTGATAAGTCTGTTTAGATTTTCTGTCTCTTCTGGAGTCAATGTCAGTCAAGTATATTTCTTTAGAAAAATCATTCATTTCATCTACATGCTTACATTTATTCAGAGTTGAGCAAATTGCTATTTGTGATTTTCACTTTTCTCTATACCTGGTGTTGTTTTTCTTTATTATCCTTTGTGTTTATGGGTTCCCCCCCCACACTTTTCTCATTGAGAGTAATTTTTATCTAGGAAAAATCTTAAATTTATTCTTATAATGATTTTTTTCTTCATAATTCATTAACTAACATGTCTCAGTTTGTCTACTTTTTCAAAAGCATCTTTAAAATCTTGTGTCATTGGATTTGATGTTTGTTTAAGATAAGATTGCTTCATGTGTTAACAAATTTGTGCCACTATGTAAGTCATCGATACAATTTGTTCCTTAGCACATTTTTCTGGCACATGTTTTCACAGGCTGCATATGTGTATGTGTGTTTTATATACATTTTATGGTGATTCTATTTATTATTATTTTCACTATTATTATTGTAGTAACAAAGTTTCTTCCAGGACAAGTGAGTGCTCTTGCTGAATTCCAGAAGACCAGCAGGACATGAGTGTACAACTGAGTGAGGGCCTTTGGCCTTATTTCAGTCTTATCAACCAAAATTGGCCCTGCAATCTATCTGCAAAATAGTATCTCACTCTTCCACCTTTCGTCACCAGCAAATGCTTTACAGAAATAGGGCTTATTTATGGAATTTCTCATTCAATCCTGACATCGTTACTTCTCAACATATTTGTCAGATGTGGTGCACGAAAGGTCACATTTCCAACTTTCCCATTATTCCAATATTGTTTTTGCTTTTTACCCTAAAAATTAGTGTGTCTATGTCCCAGATCCATGACCATAGGAATCTCCTTTTGGTTTCTTCCCTGTTTGGCCTTCACAAAATCATATGGCCCAGTCTATTTGATGTCTTCTGGTAGGCTCAACTAATGAGTTTAAACCTATATTTCTCATTCTCCTTAATGCTTTTAGTGATATACAGGAGAAAGAACAAGCCTTGCTTTATTACTTCATTCTTTCATTTCAAAGCTGGAAGATACCTACCAAATTGATTCTGAGATGCTCCTTTCTTCATGCATTTTCCAATCACTGGTTGTGCTTTTACTCATATGCAAACGGAATGGTTCACTTCCTTGTATTATCTCTTTCTCTCTCAGCTCAATCCTACTAGCACAACCAGGACAAAAAGGCTAGCTCTCAAACAACAGTTGGAAGCTATTACTTCTTATAGATAAGACCCCAGTGCTTTTTGGCAAACCAGTACGTTGTTTCATTATCCTTTCTGTATACTCCAGATAGAGAAAGCAGGTGTAAATTCTACACATGGCTTAAATTCTCACCTGCTTTCATTCAATTCAATAGAAAATAATAAATCACCATATTCATAAAAAGAAACAGGGTGACAGAAAACAGACTTATTTTTATAGCACACCTAAGATATATAGGGACCCATATATCTACCCAGCTATTTTAAAGCAACTACTCTTGCTCCCTCCTGGACCTCTAAATGCTGGTTGCTAAGTTACTCATATTTGGCATCATCTCTTCCCTGACATCTCTCCACATTTGACAGGTTCCCATGATTCACTGGGCCAGCCACCTCGTTGCTCATATTAGTCACTTTCCCAATGACGTCTGTAAAATTATTTAAAATTCACCTCATGTAGTGACTGCAAATCCCCAGATTCCACATGAAAATATTTAAACTGCTTGACAGGCTCTAAGTGCATTTGGAAGCACACTGGATGGCTTACCTATGTTGTTCACATAATAGTTGTTAAAATTAAATTTAGCATCTCTCTTCTGGGTTGGTTTGTACTTGAGAAAAGAGGCAATGATTACTGGGAAGCAAATAATGGGTAATATCTCTTATGGGCTAATTTGGATGCATGAATAGCTCACCTCACATATGCATGGTATGTATTAAGTCCATTAGTGCTTTGAATTAGCTTCAGAAAAGGTAATACTCCACATAATTTACCCAGTCAAGGGCATTTTCACCTGCTGACAAATTTACATATTTTTCCAGTGTCATTAAGCAGGAACTAGTCATCAGATTAGTACAGGGTACAATCATAAGTTAGTTCATTTATTTGACTCCATCAATGTTAACATTAATTATAGTTTAAATTGCATTTAGCAACTGTCATCTTTTTTGGATGGAACACTATATTAGTATTTTAAGAAACTATAATTTTAAAAGTCTATACAACAATAGGGTAGGCACTTTTAGAAACATTCCAGAAAGATTAGTATTTAAGACAGTTATACAGAAAATTGTTTGCTTGATTCCATTTCAACATTATTTATAAATTAATTTGACAAGATATAAAATCAGTTGCCTAATTATTTGTTAAATTTATAAAAGAAATTCTACTGAAATGTGCTTGATTATGCTGCATAGTTATGATAATATAATCAAATTCCCTTTCAAACATAATTGTCTGACCAATTTTGTTCCTGATCCATTTTTTCTCACTCATAACATGAGCTTTTTCCTTTGTTTCCCTCTTAAAAATATAAAATTGCAAGTACTGTATATAGTTGTCCTGTAATTATTTGGTAAGTTCTTTCTACACTAAAATTGTACTGTAAACTAAAACACAAATCTAATAAGTAGAATTGCCACAATTTAGGATGATATAAACACAGATCATTCTGTAATCAAAAAGAGGTACCACGTAGGTGTTTACCAACCTGATCCACATGGCAAGGGGAATTGTAAGAAGATAAAATTTATCAAATCAAGTTCCTAAATCCTA
Source organism: Castor canadensis (assembly GCF_047511655.1). Lineage (NCBI taxonomy): Eukaryota > Metazoa > Chordata > Mammalia > Rodentia > Castoridae > Castor > Castor canadensis. The sequence continues at coordinate 6,345,789 of NC_133405.1, forward strand.
GCTAGCAAATCAGCATCCCTCATAAACAGTAAATTACCCTTATAGATGTTTGCTTATGAAATTATCAACTACAGAAGGTACTTTGCTAGGAAACACAATCTGTTCAATATCAAATATAAGAGAAGCATGTTATCTGCATTTTTGACTTTAGAAAGGATTTAACTGAGTTGACATTTTAAGTAAATTCTTGGGAGGAACAAATAAATCATACTATTGCAGAACAAATAACCATTGAACATCCATCCTTAGCTAGCAGCATTTAGAGCATGCTATACTTCCTGGCTTAACTCTTGCAGAAATGATGACTCTAGGACACATGAAACCCCATAAAGCTCAGAAAAGAAGCTGCTGCTGGTGCCCATATTATTACCTATGAGCAGCTTAGGAATCCCTCTTATGATAGATGACTTGTAACCTAAAAACACCATCACTGGGACTAGAGCTGTATTAGTTTTCATTTCTGTTTGCACTCAAGAGGCTTGACTCTAAAGAGTAAATGGCATGCTGACAGAAGCAAGCTCACAAGCTGGACCGTGCCACACTGATTGCTGCTTTAAGTTTCTGATTTGCAAAATTTATAATAAGCAATATTATGCTTGACAAGTAGCAAAGACATCTGAGTTTATACAGCTTGTTTTGTGAGAGGTCAATTTGGTGGAAAGGTCTTATAGACTAGTGAATTCTGGTTTGTTTGAAAGGCTACTTGAGGTTATTTTGGTATGATTAAATTTGTACAAATTAAGGAACCAACTATAGCTAAAGTGAATTATTTGTTGATGCAGTTATAATGTTACTCATAAAGTAGACTGGAGCCTGTTAAATAAGGACAGATCAAGTAAACCAATAGGACCATAAGCAATGGATTGAATGATAGTTGTCAGAGACCTAAGAAAGTGTGACCTGGGGAAAATTGCTTCATCTCTCTGAGTTTCATTCTTTACTGTTCTGCAAAGTATGACTAACAATACAACTTGAGAGTTGCTGGAAAGATTCAAAGACATATATGGTTAAGGATTACACATGGCATATAGGACATGGCACATTACTATTATTATTTTTTTCATTGTTATTAGTGAATTTACTATTGTTGTCTTTATTATTATTTTAAGTGAGATAGGAAAATATTAAAGAATAACAAAAAGGGAAAATTAATTGCTTAGATCTGTTCAAATTATGTTGGTCTGCCAGTATTCTTAAAATTGCCAGTAATGTCAACCATTGTCTGAAGGAAATTTTTTAAAATCAAGAGACTTTCTATGTAGAGTTGGAGTAGGGTGACTGGCCACTGTAGGTATAGTGCAAAGATCACTAGATTTAAAAAGCAAAAACCATGTTCTATCCTACTGCCATATGCTACTCCTGTAGCATACTCCTGTCCTTGGGTGCAGCTCATTTAACCTTTTTGGTCCCTGATTTTCTGAACTAATAAGAAACTATCTTATTGCCTATAATCAAAATTATACAATGCAGTTGAAGAGCTTAGTATAGTAGTCAACTGCCCTGGGAAAATAAAGTGGCCTATCAGGTCAAGTTAGCATGCTGTAATGTGATTGTGCCTGCAAGGGCATGAGGACAAGAAGCAAAGTATTAGAAGATCAGACAAAGTGGGCTCTTGCATATTATAAGAACCAGATGCAGGAGAGAGAAGTGGAAACACTAGTTTGAAAGGGAGCTGAGCCCCTTGTCATAGAAATTGTGAGAGGGGCTTTCAATGAAAGTCAACTGGTTTGAATTTGAACAGTATTTTGAGAAACGGGGTCCAAATAAAATTCAGGAGGGAAAAGCATTTCCATTGCCCGGGGAACTGAGAGCAGAGACTGGGGGTAGGTTGTATTGTACTTGGTTAATAAAAGAAGTCTATCCAGTGTGGTGAAGTAGGTTTTCATGTGTTTGCTTGTCAGGTTGTAGAGGGGAAAAGAGGGGATCAGGGAGGTGGGAAAGTTGGGAAAGCAAATAAGATGTGCAGTTTAAAGATTCCTTCACTGAAGAACGAAATGTTATCATTCGCTGGTAAATGGATGGAATTGGAGAACATCATTCTGAGTGAGGTTAGCCTGGCCCAAAAGACCAAAAATCGTATGTTCTCCCTCATATGTGGACATTAGATCAAGGGCAAACACAACAAGGGGATTGGACTATGAGCACATGATAAAAGCGAGAGCACACAAGGGAGGGGTGAGCATAGGTAAGACACCTGAAAAACTAGCTAGCATTTGTTGCCCTTAATGCAGAGAAACTAAAGCAGATACCTTAAAGCAACTGAGGCCAATAAGAAAAGGGGACCAGGAACTAGAGGAAAGGTTAGATCAAAAAGAATTAACCTAGAAGGTAACACACACGCACAGGAAATCAATGTGAGTCAATGCCCTGTATAGCTATCCTTATCTCAACCAGCAAAAACCCTTGTTCCTTCCTATTATTGCTTATACTCTCTCTACAACAAAATTAGAAATAAGGGCAAAATAGTTTCTGCTGGGTATTGAGGGGGTGGGGGGGAGAGGGAGGGGGTGGAGTGGGTGGTAAGGGAGGGGGTGGAGGCAGGGGGGAGAAATGACCCAAGCCTTGTATGCACATATGAATAATAAAAGGAAAAAAAAAGATTCCTTCACTGGAGGGGGTGGGAAGGGAGTAATTAGGCACTGGTTTTTAAGGAAGAGATGGAATAACCACATAGCTAGTAAGTAAGGGAATCTTAGGAGCAACTGGAAGCCAGTTCTTCTTCCTTTTGGGAAAGTGCTCCTTCCTCTGCATAGTTCCACTTGAGTGAAGGGAGATGACTGCTCTTGAATCCACGTCATTTGAAAAGCACTGAGTCAGGAGAGGGGGACAAAAAGAGAATAGGTACTTTCCCCTAAGAAGGAGGCAGATGGGAAGCGAAGAGACAAACAGACTTAATGTGGAAACATCCCCAGCTCTCCAAGGCCCTCAGACCAACAAGAATGTAAACATGTGATTAAAAGAAAAAAAAAGGCCAGCAAACAGACTCTGTTGTGACATGCAATGTGGTCTATAAAAGAATTAGTAATAAATTTGGGACACAAACTTCAGAAAACTTATTTTATTTAAATATGGGGAATGAAACATTCCATTCTTCAATAAAGGAAATCCCATTCATTAATGGTGTTGGTGAAAAAGAAAGAATTCTATACAATCTATAGCACTTCAGAAAAATGACATTTCCCTGGGCTCTTCCTCTTTCAAGAACAACAGAAGAATTTTTGTTACTTTCTCAAAGGGTAATATCTTTTATGAACTTATTAAGGTAACCTGCTTTTCTTTCCATAGTTAAGGGAAATTCTGTTGTTTCTGTAAGTGGCCAGTCTCTGGCAGGTGTTCCCCCACCCTTCCTCACTGAGTTGGTGTTTGAACCATCAAGGAACTGGGGCTGGTCACTCCTAAGTAGAGAATTCAATTGTGACAAGGTTGGTGGTGATTTTGAGATGGGTCTAGCATTCGTTTGGGAGTTAAGAAAAAGACCTGAGTGACTGACTTCATTTATGCTTGTGACCCAGGGAGGAAAAAAGAAAAACAATTTATTGTCTAAACTACAGTAAGACATTTCTTTCATTGTTGCCTTTCTTTAAGGAAGGTAGCTGACAGCAAGCAAGAATTGAGTGTATTTTCCTTGTGTCCATTCAACAGGAGGAAGAAACTGGCTGAGTTCGTAGGGTGCATCATGTTTGTGGATTTTTCAACAGCTCCCTTATCTCCATTCAAGACCCAGGGCTCCAGGAACAGATAACTGAAGGATTGCTGGGCTGTTATCTTATCTTACAAAAGTGGCCAGCGTATGCTTAATCCATACAGTCTCATCGCTGATCCAGATTGTATGATTCTTCTCTATAATGGCTAGTAGTAATGTCATTGGGCTGACATAGTTGCAGGGATGACCACAAGAGGGGAAATCAGTGGCAGGATAACTTGAAAGTAAACAGATTTCTCCTCTTTACTACTCCTTTGCCTGCATTTTCATGACTTGCTTCAAACACTGGGCTGTTGAGAGGGCTCTTACCTAGGGGAAGGGACTCAGGAGGGAGCTGGGGGTTTTGGTTAGTGAGGAAAGGGGTTGCTGAATTTTTATTGGCACACAGATTTTTTTTCTTTTCCAGACCAAAAAAAACAAAACTATAATGTTTTCAATGGGTTACACTGGTCATCATTTATCTACCTAGCATTTATACACCACTTGGCAGCTTATAAAAGAATTAGGGAAAAGTATTATAATCCTCTTTTACAGACAAGGAAGTTATTTGTCCAAAGTCACAGAAGTGACTAATAGCAAAGCCAGGACAAGAAGTTACTCCCATGAGTCTTCTTCTTGAGATATCATCTTGCCTTATGATATCAATTGCCAGACATAGTAGATGGATACATTTTTCTCACTTGCTTTTGCCTTCACATTCAGGAAACAAAAAGGGTTAGTAGACACCTATTTTAACTTTGTTCTTCATCCATTGAATTCTCACATATAAGTCCACTCTTATAAGTAGCACTGACTATAACATGCCATGATTGGCCAGTCTCTCCTTTACATTCTTCTCCACCTCCCACATCTCATACCCTCATTAGAAGCCATAATCTCCATCACAATATTCTATCAAAAGTATATGGAGAAGCAGCAGTAATGTTCCACTGAGAGTCCAGAAAATTAAAGATTTAGGGTATGGTGCTTGAATGGGGGAAAGTTTCTGAAAGAAGGTCATGAGTCTCTGTTCAGGACTGAAAAGGAAGGCCTACAAGATGCAGAAGTTTAGTGGCATTAGAGGAGGGAGAGAGGACAGGTAAAAGATGACACAGTTGGTAGAAGCAGAGTGAAAGGATTCCTCATCATGATACTCCTTGAAACAGAACAGTAATTCTTTCAACAATGTAAGCAGATGGATTGCTTCATTATTAAAAGACATGGAAATAAAAGTTTAAACTCACCCGCAAGATTTCCTCAACACAGCTTGGATCACTGGGAAGGCTTACCTAAAATAAACACATAAAATAAATACAATTTAGCTATTCTTAGAGAAGCTTATTGCATAATAGTTTACTCTGTAGGACAAACTGTAAATAAAGAAAAACTATCTGTCCAAGTTTTTCCTTATTAAAGACAGAGCAGCAAGATCTTCAAATGTTCAATTTTGTTTTACTTTAATGAAGGAGTAAAATCACAGTACAAGGTGCAAAGAGAAAGTGATTCATTGTTCTGTCACTAATTTGCTGTGGGACACTGAGCCATTCTGTCTCTCTCTCTGGCTTCTTTTTAATCATCTCCAAAGACAGAGATTAACCTCAGGATCCTTAAGGCATATTTAAACCTCAGACATATTTTAGTATATTGTTGATTTTAAACATGAGGCCTATATAAAATATTTCTATGATTAAATTGAGTCCTTGATGTTGGGAGTCCAACAAGATGCCTAATTTTTACCAAAACACAAAGACTGCACTCTTGTGTACATTGCAGCCCTGCAGTGGAACTTCAAGAGAATCTCAGACATATACCAAATGAATACTGTGAACCATCTTTCCTTGTGTGACACCATCCTAATCAATCCAAATTCAAGTCAATAGCAGACTTACTCCACGTCAAGCACATGGTCCTTTCCTCCAGGAGCTCTGTAATCAGTGAAAGCAAGGAGCCAAGTACCAACATAAGACCCCAGCTACACAGAAGTGTATGATGAGGGACTTGGAGAAATGCCTGCTGATCACACTGCTACTTCTCCAGGTTATGAGCATCCCCCAGACTTTCCTAAGTGACCCTTTCACACCTTCACACTCTCCAGGATTGCCATTTGATCACTTCTGATTCTCTTCTGTTCTGAAAGGGAGAACAATGGGTCTCTTTCATTCACTGCCTTGAGCATCTATATGACCCAGGCCTCTTGTAACAGCAGTTTGTTACTCTAACATATCAATCTGAGTTCAACAATATTTGAGGAAATGGAAAATAGACTATAACACCAGATTTCCTCAATGTGAAAAAGACACATTAAAATGGAGCAAATCTTCAATTGACATTAAAATTATTACTGTACATACATTATTTTCAACTAGCATTTATTGAACATCTTCTACATGTAAGGGTCTCTGCTCCAGAGAGCATAAAATCCCAAGTAGGGGATGCAGACTGAGACTTAGCCATCAATAACAAGTGGCTATCTATCTTGAATTACCTGGTACAGTTCCAGAATAAACTTGTTACACTGTGTAATTATTGGTAGTATACATTTTCATCCTCAAAAATGTCCCTGTTTGGATGACAAATTATAGAGTCACTCTTCTAGTTACAATAGTACTCTTAATACTGGGTAAAAGAAACAATACAAGAAAAGGCTCAAAATGGCTACAAATACAATGCAAAGAACCTTAAATTACAGGTTTCAGATAGGAAACCACTGGTGGTTTAGCCTAGTACAGTTCATTCATTCATTCATTCACTCAACAAATACTTTTTGAAAGTCCAGTACTATGCACCAGGCTGGTGCTAGGAAGGGATACAATGGGAAGCAAAAGGAGACCCAGTTTCATCCTCACAGTTTTCAGACAGACAGGAAGGCAGATATGATGAATTGCATAGTGAATACAAAAATGTAACAGTGGTAAGTGCTACAAAGATATTCTCGTGTACGCTAGCTATACAAAATAAAATGTTCTATGTCCAAATAAGTGTGGAAAATGCTGCAATTCACATCTCCGTCTTGGAGACCCATAAGTCAAATCAAAGGCTATGAGACACCTGCTTAATCATTTTAAGTCCAAACATTTCCAACTTGCTTGACTCTTGAATTTTGGGGTTTTTAGCTTTATGTTTTTTTTTCAATGAGCTATTGTTGTTCATACAATGTGCATTTTCAGAACATTAATTAGGAGATGCTGGTCTAACATAATACAGGATTATAAAATTCAATTTATAATTCTTAACAACAAATAAAATCTCATTCCATTGCTCAATGCTCCAGTAAATCTTTTTTTCCAAGATAATTCTTGAACTTCTAACAAATACCTTCCCCAAACGCAAAAGTAAAAAGGATTATAACAAAGTCTTAAATCTTCAATATCATTGTTCCATTTTATCAGTATAGGCTGCCTAGGTTAAACGTGTATGTAAGTCCTCATGTAAAGGTCTTTGTTCTCCTTTTCCCCAGAAACAAATCAATGTTAATTTTAAAATTTAAAGAAGAAAAATATCAGGAACATACACATACAGCAAAAGCATTTGCTTATGAGTCAAGAGTTGGATGGGAGTCTTGGTTTTACCACTTGGGAATAGGACTTAGCATCCTTCAGCGTTCCAGTTTTCCTGACTATAAAATAAAACATAAAATAAAATAATAATCACAATATGTGTCCATTTTTATGGGGCTTCTATGAGAATCAAATGAAAGAAGAGATGTGAGTGTGCTCTGCGTTCTATAAAACTCCACATGTTGAGTGAAATTAGTGCCCTTATCCTGTTATTCTTCTTATTTCTATTATCAAAAGTCCAGTCTTCCTGTCTTTTCAAGGTAAGAGCTGACTTACTCTTCCCATCTGCAAATATCACCCCCAGTCTTGGAATTACAGATATCCATTTCTTTATTGGAGGAAATACTGTCAAAGGAGAAGAAGCTGTGGACTCTGGGGTTTTTCAGCAAATCTAATAAGGACGATCAGAATCAGCAATGATCAGGATTGAGAATTCTACTGACAAGAGCAGTCAAATCAATGTGCACCCACACCCGTGTTTGAATATTTCCTAAAAAAGAAAATACTGGAATCCAACATTCTCATGAAGTCACTAGTTCCACAAATTCATCTAGCCCAGCTCTACAGCTGGTTTCTCTGCACTAACTCAATTGGAGCTGCTAGTGCTTCTTAATTAACCGGCAAACATTTCCTACATGCCTAGAACAGTGCTGCACATGGTGGTTGGTAACACAAATAACTATGAGACTTGGCTTCTTTCTCTCCGAGTTAAACGTCTAGATGGGACAAGAAAACAAACAATTAGAGACCCACTGGGACATACATTGTAAGGTAGCCTTGACAAGGGTAATAGGATCGTATTCATTCACAGTCTGCCTATTCATCAGATCTCCCATTTACTTCATTAGACAACAAATCCTGATTGAGCTCACACTGTGCTCAGGATGGTGCCAAAGGGGAGGATTTAAAGACTGAAGACAACATCACTTCTGCCACGAACACTCCACGCAAATGGGAGAGACAACATTCACAGGGGAAACAGACAATACAGAACAGGGGGACTCTTTTAAGTGCCAGGGGAAGGGTACTTACCGGATTCACGGACAGAGGCATGTCGGACAGAAGTTCCCAGCTGCAGATGTCTTCATTGTAGTCCTCACTCCATATGGGAATGAGAGGCCAAGGATTTGACATGGCTGAGAAGTGGTGGGGCCACCTGAGGCCACTTCAGTGTCTCAGCCCCTGTAGCAGTGGGGCCACTTGAGGCCACTTCATTCTCTGAGCCCCTGTGGCACTGCACCAGGGTTACTCTGCACACTAGAGGAAAGCTGAACTAAAGCCAGGGCTGGATTTTGTCCTCTGGCACTCTCTAGGTCTCTCTCAGGCACACCCTTACCATCTCTCTCGGTAATTCTGGAGGACTCACTCACACAGGTGTGAAAGAAAGAGACTGAGGAAGAAAACTAGTGGAAGTACTGGGATTAGAACTGTTGCCCCGTTGTGTTGCGACACTGCCACCTTCTCCTCTTTTTAAATCCACTCTTGAGTATTCAGATAGTCCACAAAGCATAAGTTAGCCACTAAAAGCCATAGCGTCTTTTCATATTCCCCCTCTCCGCCCCCTCCTCCTAGAGCAGAAAGCAAGTTGCACAAGGATGAAACACAGGGGAGGCTGTGCTCTCACTCCTGGCCTCAGAAGACTCTCCTGTGCTGGGCAGGGATGTGATCCTCTGAGGGCCAAGGAAGGGAGGCTTACATGGTCAGGCAACTGTTGAGTTGACTGAGAGTGCTCACAAGTGCCTACCCTCTGTACATCTGACAGTGCAAGCAGTAGAGAGACCACGCACAGATCATCTGCCTGGTGATAAACACGTATCTTAAGGAAATGATAAGGGTGCCTTTAAATCATCAAATATTCAATTAACTGCAGCAACAATACATGAATTGCATAGGATGTTTTAATCATTCTGGAATTAATCAGTTTGGAGCATACTTCTTGGTGATTACAGAAATATAAGATATCAAAAATACCCTGTTTGTGGCATTGAGAGACATAAGCAGAAGCTAGAGCTAATAGAAAACATGGAGATTAATGTAAAACATTAAAAAGAATGATATCACATGGTTAACCCAGAGGACCTCAATGCATGCCTCTGAGTACATTATTGCTGAGGTCATTTTTTTCCCTAAAATCATCCCGAGGTTGTCCCACAATACCTGACAATTAAAGCTCACTATTCTAGGCATATTTCACTTTAACAAAGACTTCTCAAAGTAAAAATTAAAACTTGAAAACTTAGTTGCAATTTAAATAACTGGCCCAATTAAATAATATTTACAACTGACACTGATGCCTTTTCCACCACATTTATCCCCAGGATTGATTTATGGGATACAGGGCTCCCTGGCATGGTATTACTAATAAAATGGAAACTCAGGTTGGTATTGTAATACCAAATGAGTTTTCAGCCTTTTTTAATATTTTTAATTCCCATCATTGGTCATTTGTAAAAATGTTGAGCAGCAGCCTCTATGTTATTATTTGCATGTGTTTTGAGATCCCTTTAACTCCCTATCCATGAAGTCCCAAGCTTCCAAAATGAATTTGGAAAACTACAAACTTAATTCACATTAGGATCTGTCTGTCCCTTGCTTTCTGGCTCATCTTAACCTGTCCCTAGTCTAGTTTGTATTCATGAGTCTATGATTAAATGGGAACAGTTAATATTACATAAGCTGTACACAGAAGTCCTCAGGTAATATAACTTTAATCAAAACAAAAAATGTTTCACAACAGTTACACAGTTCTGCCAAACCAGCTCATCTTCCAATTTCATTTTAATGCCGCAAAAAGTCCTGGGCGTCCAAAGAGTTAGTGTTTACTTTAAAATACTGCTTCTGGCCAATTTTTAAGAAAGCCTCATGTTCAAAATACCTCATGTAAAGCAATCTAATATTTACCATTCCCTGTAAGAAAGGAAAGAACAAAAAGGAGAGCATGATGCTCAAAAGAATTCAACATATGCCATTTTAAGACAAATACAGAAAATGACCTTTTGTAACAAAACTAAAAAGGAAGAGGGAGAAATAAGCTTTTATTTATTTGAGCAAATAAATGAGATAATTTACTATACTGTATTTTCTGGAGCCACCAAGGGGTCTTTGTAGTTCAACAGACTGGGATTCAAATCTTAGCTCTGAAACTTAACTGACTTTGTGACCTTGGGCAAACCACTTGAACTTCTTTGGGTCTCTGTTTACCTATCTATCCAAGACAATAAAAAAATCTACTAAGATTTTTGTGAGGTTGAAATGAAGTGAGGTATATCAGAGTACTTTAGCCCATAGTAGGTGTGTGTTAAGTCTCCATCAATACCTTCTATTCTAAGTCCCCTCAAAGGCCCTTGCAAAGGCATCAGCATCATAAGCTTAGGGACCACTGAGGAGGTACTTTGGTCATCTTATAAACTGGCCCCTGTGACATCTTATGAATTGATATCTTGCTAACGTGACATCTTGCTAATTGATAAAACCTCTTCAAGGACCCAGTTTATAGAGATTCAGGCTGCTGCTCCATCTGCTTGTTCTCACTGAAGGTGACAAAGAAGGCTGGAGATTGGACTTGAGGGGATATAATAATGGAGAACAGTGGCAGTAGGGGACAGGCAGGGTGGGCTACATGCTTCATTGTGAGGACATCTCTTCACTGATTATATTAGGTATGGACAAGGGAAGAATGGATATGCAGAAAGGCCCATCATGTGCTGAGAGTACCTACTGGCAGATGGAATTTCAAGTGAAGAGTACTTAATTCTGTGGGTTCTGAATAGCCATTAACTCACTGTTCATTTATTTGGCCTAGTAACTAGTTTCTATAGAACAGTGAGTTATACTCAGGCGGGGGTGTATGTGTATGTGTGTGTGTGCGTGTGTTTTACAGACTTAAAGGAATACAAGGTATATATCTAGAAATATTACTCTAACAAACGAAGAACCCATGTGGAAGTGCCTGATTGCTTAATTCACATTCTTCCAAGGAGGCCCTGCCTCTGGTCACTTGGTCTAGTCAGTGGGGTTATTGTGGCTAGTCCTTCATTCTTGGCTCATCGTCTGTCTTCTCCTTCTGTTTGCCAGCCTCCCAGACTCTGCCCTGACTTGTTTGCCCTTTATTCCTATGCTCTTCTTGACTTTTTTTCCTACTCTTTAGGGTCTTTCCCCAAACACAAAAGCATTCTGGCCATGATCTCATCCTCTTAAAATACCCAGGTATTCTTCTGACTCCTTAGGGTCTGTGGTATTCCCACTTCAGTCCTGTGCAAGTCCTAGCACTGCAGCCCAGGCCATTTAAGATTAGTTCTTCTGGCAAAAGAAAAGAATATAAACATATAGATGAACAAACTAAACAATTGTAAAGCAGTGATCTCATTTTTAGATAAACTATCTTATAAAGTAGTGAAAAGAACAATATATGGACAGTCAGAAAATGGCAGCTCCATTTCCAAGCTCTTCCACTAATTAGCTGTGTGATTTGAGACAATGTACTTCCTCATTCTCCAGCTTATCCAGTTAAAGGCATGGGGATATATTATAAGTTCACACTGTTTTGTATCTCACATACCAGTACAAAAATAATAAGGGATACATGTAGAATATTACCAAGTTTATTTAGTCAATAAAGGACACGATGAAACAAAAACAACTACTATCACTGCTATTTTGTAAAAGAAAGGCCATAATAACATCCAAAAGTTCTGAAGGTCATAATCTCAAAAGAAAGGAGCATTTCTTCCAAATATAAGCCAGGTAGCAAACTTATGATGTTATGATGTTGATCAAACACACATATATATGCACATGCATACATGCACATATGCATACACACACACACACCATTGTTCTTATATTTCCTATTTTGCCAAAGAATAACAATAACTTCACCTTGGGCTGGTGGCCAGGTAAGATAATCTTTCATTATGCAAACCTTATTTAGTGTTGAGGAAAAAGTAAGAGGGAAGGAATGGAGAAGTGAGTAAACAATTCCTCCTGTGAAAGAGGGTAGAGAAATAGGAAGTGGTGATATGGGGTCAAGATTTCGTCTTGTTCTTAAGAAGGCTCACAGTAAGGTGAATTTATATGCCAATATGTATAATTTAGTGGTTAGGGGAAACGTGTTACGGAAGAGAAACTGAATGATTATAAAGCCAAAGTCTTTGAGAAACAAAATGCAGATCAGGACACAACAAGGGTTGGGGGGAGGGACCTGATTGAGGAGCATGGACTCTTCTATTGTTTCAAGAAGGAAGGCAGAGTACCTAGGTACATAATCAAGGGGTTGGTGAAAATAAACATGAGAAAATGTGGTGGTACATATCTGATTATATCTGTTTATATCTATGAAAGTATGTGGCAAAGTCATCAGCTGAAAACATGGTATAGTTATGGGAAATGTGAAAAGAAAGGAAAAATGGAAATAGTTGTCTTGGAGAACAAGAAAATGGAGCATGGATTTGCTTAAAGAGTATAAGACAACTATCTGGCAGTGTTAAAAAGAAATAAATAGCTATTATGTGAACTCCAGAAGGAGAAATACTATATACCTGGGGTAAGGAGAGAAAGGAAGAAGCGGGCAGGAGAAGTAAGGGTGTTAGAGGTCAAGGAACTGTGATGATTACATAAAGTTGACCCTTTCCTCCCTATTAGCTTCTTTGCTTTCTACCACCTATTGGTTAATGAGCCACAGTTCATAATTTTCCAACTATTCTCATCTATAAAAGACTTCGCTCTGAATGGAAAAAGCAGAGAGCCCAGGGGTAGGATTAATGATTTGTTGGGGTCCATAGTGGTAACTCATGTAGCATTACCAGAAGGGCAGATGAAGTTAAGCCCAGGGCTAAATATAGTCCCAAGGCTTGAAGATGTCCTCTGGGGCAAAATGAATTCAACTTTGTCTCTAGAAAAGTGCAGAGAACTCCGTTAACTCATATCCTCCTAGGAGAGAGAACTCCCATACAACATTAGGAGTTACTGAATTTTTCAAGAATAACTCCTTTTTGAAATCTAGATGTTTCATATGTAATCAATAATTTTATACATTTAATATGTGATTATTAGCATGAAATACTTTAAAATATGATTATCTTTTATGTTTGGATTGAGAAGGTCTTTAAAGCATTTATGGTGCTAAAGATACAAGGACTTCTTCATTTAAAAAAAGTGAAGCAAGAGTTCAGGTCTTTCTGGGAGTTTCTGGAGACATTGCTGCAGACACTTTATGAGGTCTTAAATTAAGTGCTACAACCCCACTTACAAAAGAAGTTTTAAAATATGTATTATTAGCCTTTATTTTTGGAAAATCTTTTAGATAAGAAAGGTTTTTCCTTGACATTCATGATGCCTCACCCTAAAGAAATTCCTACTGTCCTCTTCTAAATACAGAGCTAATGATTTGAATGTCTATTTTAAAATGAGGAACCCAGATTTCTGTTTGATTTCCTTTCAGTTAAATTTTTCCTTGACGCAATGTAAGTGGAATAGACTTTAGAAATTGTACCCACACATGCCCTCAATAAAAATGTGACAATAGAACACACTTGATAGAAAGTGGCTCCACTTTCAGAGTAACCTCTAACGAACTTGGCGCCTTATTGACTCTCTAAACCCTGGCACTTAGGATTGTCTTAATTGCCAGTGGATGACACCATGATCCTACAGAAGCAGAGTTACAATTGCTCTTCTTTGACAGTGATGATCCTAAAGAACAAGCCATGTGCATGGGAACTGAAACCCTGCCAGCTCCCCTATTATTTATAACTCTAATTAAAACACTTTTATCTATTAATGCCAAGTGACACTGCTAAATATATTCAGGGAAGTTCACATTTTTTCTCTACTTCTGAAATCTCTTTGATCTGTGCCCACTTACACATGGTTTAACTGCTCACTAAAATGAAACGATAGCTAAGAATAACTCACTTCCATTAGATTTATAAATCTCATTAATTAATTCCACATCTCCAGTGGTGTAAAGACCAAACTCAAATGCAAGATCTAATTAAAGAGAAGTTAAAAAAAATGCTAAGAAACAACATTGAGATTGAAACACAGAAATAACTGTTTAGCCTCAAATTAATGAGGCGCTATGCTAAGCAAGCATGTCCATTAATCCCTAATGAGGATTTTAAACACATTAAAACTTCCTAATACAAAATGTTTGCCTTCCTTTTATCCAATAACAAATAAGCCAATAATTTTCTGGTTCTAAATGACACTATTAACTGTCACAGCATGTTTTATTTGACAAACCCTCCATTCAAATACTGTAAAACCAATTAATTTGCCTGCTGTGAAATGTGTTTCTTGATAGCTTTTATGTGATTTTTTTTCTCCTCAAAGAAATGTAAATAGGAGGTCAATGAAGGTGCCTGATTTTGTTTAAAAAATATGCCACAGTAGCTATAGGTTGTCAACTCTGTTTGCATTTCAAATGAGTTGAAAGACAACCTCCATTTTCAGGTCATCAATCACAGATTGGTCTCCTGATAAGTAAACTATGTCAGGGTAATAGTTCGATTATCAGGAAGATGGTCCCATATTTGAGAAGGGAGAGTTGGGAAAGCTACTACTTTGCTCAATTATAAATAATTATTTGCTATCCTGGTCCTCGTCCTTCCTCCACAGTTTAGTGAACTGGAGCTTTGTCACCTATCTCCTGCTTTATCCAGCCTCCCTAAAATGTACCTATGTGGGTCAGGGAAATTGCTTTGAAATATTGTAGTTTATTCCTGATGCTTTGATTTCAAAATACCACAAATTTTTACACATTTTTTCTGGCAGAAAAATCAATAGAACAAACACAAGAAGTTCTTGTTTATTAATCTTCTCAAGAGCCTTACTTATTATCTTCTGCTAGCTTGAGAGGTGGCCCCAAGACCTCCTCTGCATAGCATTTATAGGACACTTAAACTCTTGGCTCACTGGAAAGGCATGACACTTTTCTTGAAAATCACTTTGTATAGTGTAGCCCTTTGGCACTGTGTGTGTGTCATAAAGGAAGGGTCTATAATAATGAGGCCTGTAATGAGGTCTGTAACAGTGTAGAGGCCTGCATTGTGGAACATCTCAAGCCCATTGCATTATACACTGAAGACCAAGGGAGTGATGCATGGTATAGGATAGCTTATGGAGTCTAATTTTTATGTCAATAACTACAACACATGCATGGCATCCACAATCCTAGCTTGTTTTACCTCTACATGGAAATAAATGGAAACTAGGTATTGCTTATTTCTGACCTGTGGATGTATGCAGGACAAAGAGACACCTGGCAGGTATTACTAATCACCCAGTGCAAGCACAACATCACTGACACAAATAAAACAAACTTTTTTTTTTTTGGTTTGAACTCAAAGCTTCGCACTTGCTAAGCAGGAGGCCTACCACTTAAGCCAATCCTCCAGCCCTTTTTTTCTCTGGTTATCTTGAAGACAGCGGTTCACTTTTTGCTCAGGCTACCTGGACCACAATCTTCTTATTTTATGTTTCCTGTAGTAGCTAGGATGACAGGCCTACAGTGCCCAGCTGTTGGCTGAGGTGGGGTCTTGTGAACTTTTTGCCTGGGCTGGCCTCATGAACCACTGGCATCCAGCTAAGGCAAACTCTTAATGAAATAATCAAAGTCACTCCTGACCAGAATCAATATGTCAAGTACTTACAAATGTGTTCATGTATAGGAAATTATCCCACATGAAAAATATGCATGGTATCCCCATTATGCTCAATGTACTCATTATGGGACAGTCAGTAGATGCTAAACAAAGCTTGTCCGTAAAAAGTGCTACAAATTGAGTGTATGTTCACTCAAAATTTCATGTTGAGGACTTGCCTTTGTTCTGTCCCTGGGGGTTCAGTAGTAGAGCACTTGCAGGAGGCTCTGGGTTCTATCCACAACAACACACACACACACGCACAAATCACCTCATGTTGAAATTTAATTGCAATTTTAACAGTATTAAAAGGTAGGACCATTAAGAGTTAACTCTGCACTAGTGAAGTGATTAATGTTATAACTGGAGTGGATTTATTATTATTGGAGTGAGTTCCTCATAAAAGGATGATTTCAATCCCCTTTGCCTCTCTCTCTGTCCTTCCACAATGTGGTACCTTTCATCATGTTGATGCAACAAGAAAGCCCTCAAAAGATATTAGCACTTTGCTGTTGGACTTTTCCAGCCTCCAAAACTATGAGTCAATAATTTACATTCATTGCAAACAACCTGAACTCAGGTACTCTATTATAGAGGTACAAAGCAGAGGAATACAGAAGCAGAAGCATATACTCTGGATGAGTAGATAAGACCCACATACCTAAAATGAGTAATGACAATGCAAGTGAGAACATATTTTAGGCACATCAGCAGACAGATTGTTCTTTGAATGTGTACCAGGAACCATTTATATGACATGGATTAAATGGTTAAATATGGGAATTCCCAGGATACTTAGGCTTAATTGAAATCAGAACTACCTTAGAAATCACAGAATATGTGGTGATCCTAATTTAAAAAGTCAAATGTGTGACTGACAATAACTGTAAGAGGAAGTGGCAGAAAAAATAAAATTGTCAGTTTGGGCATGGTGGTGCACCTGCAATCCTAGCTCCTCAAAAGGCAGAAGAAGGAGGGAAACAGTTCAAGGACAGCCTGGGCAAAGTTAGCATGAGACCCTATCTGAAATGCAAACTAAAAAGCAAAAGAGCTGGCAGCATGGCTTAATTGGCTCCAAGTTTAATCTCTAGTACTAAGGGGGAGGGACATGCCATGGGTCTGGACTTGACATTAACCTTGAATAAGAGAAACAATTCAGATTAGCAGTGACTATGGTATTTTGAGAAGATGGACTTATGGTCCCTAAAAGTGCCTTAGTTCTGGTATGGTCAAATGTTTTGGGTAGGAATAAAAAATGTTAGATTAATCAGACTGAATAGTTTATCTAAGCATGCTGGGCAACAGTTTAAAACACTCTGCTCTTGCTTTCAAGATTCCTTTAGAATTTTATGAGCTCTTAGTCAACTTTCTTTAGGCAACTGTCTTGAAGAATCTCTGTCAGTCCACTGACAAAGTGTACAATCTTGGCTCAAGTCACAGTTTCTCAAGATGTAAAACAAAGGGGCTGGCCTAGACTCCTGTCTTTAAGGTGACTCCTGTCTGTTAAAGGAAGTCAATCAATTTGTGGTCCAAAGCAGATTAATTTCAAAGCCTCCACCTGTCTTATCTGATCTTTAGTTAGTAGAAGTCTCCAATCTAAAACTAAAAGCTGTACATTTCACAAGTACAGAGCCTTCATGATCTATGGAAGTAAACAGATCAAGCAAGTAAGAACACACATAATGTGCTTTAGAACTTCAGTGGAGGCATTAAAACATAACAGCCAAATTTTTGATAGCAGAGAGACCACAATGATAATCAGATATCACTTTGAAAAATACTATGTGCAACCCAGAGCCTAAGTGCTTTAATCATGTGAGAGCTTCTTCTCATTGAATTATGGATTATTACTAAAAAGCTAGAAAAACCGTATCTGCATTTGGTTAAGCCAATAAACTTGAAGGCAAATGTGTAAAAATGTCTCTGTTTGAAAAGATTATTTTGAAGAAAACCTATAATTACTTTTAAATCTTCCATTTTAATCAAGATTTGGGAATATACTGAGACTACCAGGCATCAAATGTGCTTGTGACCTTTTCAACTGTCAGACCAGACAGATTTTTATCTTATGTGAATCAACCCAAAACCTCAAAGGTGCAATGCCAGTGCATGAATCCATTTCACTAGACAGTCATTGAAATTATAATTCAAAGTTCAACTTACTTTCGCATTTTCTACTGCAATATTTTTGGCAGTCTAGGGCAGAAAGTCAAAACCTGGTTTCTAATGGAGATCACTTCTTGTGGTTTCTAAATGTTGGCAGCAAAAATTCCTCCTTCTCGAAGTGATCACCAGATGCTGGATTTCACTAATTTACCTCTGTTGATTGCTGCTCACTTTTAGGAAGACTTTCTTTTTAGTAAGGATGTTGACCTCCTGTTGGACCCCATCATAAAGAGACAGAAGAAACTGAAATATTAAGAGACTTGGAAATTCCCTCCAGTGGCCTTCAAAGACTTCACAACTTCCATTTATTCTCACTGATGCTACAAGCAGCAAAACCAAGATTTGTGGTGAAGACACATAACTGGAATCTTTAAAATCTCCCAACTCAAGATAAGTAAATCCACTAATAAATACTATACTATAAAGCATTATTTGAAGATCCTTGGAATCACTTTTAAAGTCTTTCTTCATGCAAATGGAATATCATGAAGAGGAATTTTAAATTTTTTAAATAATCTAGCAACTTAAGAGGTGTAACTAATAATACTTGCTGTGCATTTAGTTAGGTATCTGAAAGGCAATGTGTTAAGGGCATGCTATAAATAAAAATTTACTATGCAATCACACTAACATTGAATTTATGTGGACTGGCATATTGTTATACTTATAAAATGTGTTTCATTGATTTCTAAATGTTTTGCCTTTGTATCACAATATTTGCTCAAAAGGAAAGTTCGACATCCTTTCAAGATGCTGCAAAGTTTTAGAGCAGCATTTATCATCTAATATGTAATAATAAGCTTTCCAAAGAACATTTTCAAGATTTTCAGTTTCCCTTCTCTACAAATAATAACCTTTCCACAAGAGCCATCTCCTAAATATTTGATGTTAATACATTAACCCATCAATTCAAAACTTTTATGAACAGTGCCCTGTGGCATACAAAAACAAAAGGAAATGAAGGCATACAGTCCAGTGATACTAAGAATATCTATTTCTGTTGTTACTATGACCAGTGCTAATACAAACAATTTCTTGGAAGTATAGAGTCATTACCAGACGACTAAGACCTTTCACAACCTCTCCATTCCCAATCCCTATCCTAGTATCATTTTTTGCTGACAACAATGGTCTGAAGTACACAAAGATAATAAAATGAGTTTCATTTTTAAGATGAAAAATCCTGAGGCTTCCAAAGGTTACATGATTTGTCTAAGGTTTTATGACTAGTCAGTGATAAAGACTAGACTTTGAGTTTTGAGCTTCTCAACCCAATATTTCTTTGATGACCTAGTACTGCACGTCTTTAAAAATGGATCTACCTAAGGAATTCCAGTAGAGCTGTAGCAATTTGGAAGCCAAGTTGATAACCTGCAATGAAGCCCCCAGCCTCTCTAAGATGAGAAATATAACCAATCACTGCTATAGGGTAAATAATAGCATAGCACTACTGATACCATTTTTATAATATAAAAGGCAAAATGCTGATGATTTAAAAATATACCTATAAAATGGCACATTGGATAACTGAGAGTTGAACCAGAGCATGAAGGAGCATTGCCTCTATAAAAATGACTCATAGACTGTACCTTAATGATCACTTGCTATTATCACTAACCAATCATTCTTTTCTTCCAACCAGGCCTCTAAAGTCTCTAAGCACTTAGAAGTCAGGATGTGCATTGAATTTTGCACATCCACAATGATTTTAAGAGTCACAAATTAATGGTGAAATGAGTTTACTGGTACCATGACAGGGCCACTACAGAAGGAATGGGGAGACAGTCAAAGAGAGCTGGCTGGGGCAAAATTACGTTAAGACACACACTGAAAACAGAACTGTCCCTGGTAACCAGTCATTATAGGTGCACCAGAGGCCTTTGTTCCACAGCATTAAAGTTCTGACTGAGATCTACTTAATCTGATGGAATGCAAGGAAGGGAAGGAGTAGGTAATCAATGAAATAACTCTCTAATGATTAATGCATCATCCTTCACATGAAAAAATGCTACTGGTTCATTTTTATGAAATATTTTTGAATTGCTTATCCAGTAATGAGTGGATAAGTTCATCTCATAGCTATGTAGGCTCTTGTTAGAGATAGAGCCCTGGGAGTTATACATTCCAACCTTCTATGTTCTGACCCATTTTAAACCTGAGGACAAATGTAGTGCAGAGATGTGAAATGATTTGCCCAAGGTCACACAGCTGTGTGAATGGAAGATGTGGGACTAATTTCAATCTATCTGACTGAAAAAGCCAAAATATTGTCTTCATGTCATACAAGCATTGTTTACATGACTCTAGTGACAGGGCACTCATTACTTCATGATTCTATTTGATTCAATTCAATATATTTAAATTTAATTAACCAACTCAAGAAGCTCTAACTGGGCTTCTTCTACTAGATGATCTTCCTACACAGTCCTTTCTGTACTCTGTTAAGAAGGGGCTGTGTTACTTCAGGGAAGAGAAGTTATACCCCACATAAAAACAATATTGAAGTGTAGTATGTCTCCCAAAATATTTAACTGGTATAGTGATGATGTGATTGTTAAGGTTGTGATGAAAAGATGTCTGCAAAAGCAATGTGAAAGCATGAACAGAAGTTACATAAAAGAAAGAAGACTATTTGATGTCTCACTCTCCACTCATTCAGCAGTGTAGGTCCTACCCTCTTCCATCCACATTACTAAATGCTGGACCATCAGAAAATCAGATTCCAGTTTGGTTTAAGCTAGGTATGTTAGCCAAATGACTGGAGCTCCTCCTTAGAGACTTTGCTGTAGAGCACAGTGAGGTAAGCTGGTGTATAAGTAAGTCATGGTCCTTGCTTTGGTTTCCATAGCATCATACTTAGTTTAAACACTCAAGTAAAAAAAAAGAAGGTCATATAATGACAGTGAGTTGGATGTATTGAAAAGGGAAGGGTACATGAATAAATCCATTTTGTAAACTGTGATATAAGTGCAGAAAAAATAGTACTTATTAATTTCTAAGACAATATGCACTTGAGCATCTGTTAATCCCCACTCATGTAAAGATTCTATCTATGCTTATTTTCAACTGGTGTCTATGAATTAAATTTATGAAAGTTTAGGCAATTTCCTGCCTTCTTTCTTTTCCTTGCCTTTCCAATTCCACGAACGTAGCCCTAACATCCAGTTTTTAAATGGGAAAGCCACACTCAAGGAAAAATGATCCTTTTCAACAAAGCTTCCCACATAGGCACTGTGGTATATCCCAACAGCCAAATCATGGCCTAATTGTGACCTGTAGGTCTAGTCCACTTTGAATAGTGAGCACTTGTAGTAGCTATCATCAAGGCACACGTAATTCTACATGCCAAGCATCAGAGCATTGGTATTTTTTATAATTCTTTTCACAATTGAATGTTTAACAGTATGCTGAGGTAAATGTAAAATACAAACATGAAATCTACTTATGTGACAAAGGCCCTTGTTATAATAGTTTTTGAATTAAATCTCTCAGGTAAATAGTTATTATACATTAATGCTTACTGAGCATGAATTATGTACCTGGCCTGTTCCTTATCTTACTTATTGTGGGTGACAACTCTATAATATAGGGATTATTATGCCCATTACACAAGTGATGAAAATGAGGTTCCTAGAGTTTCTGTAATTTTCTCAAGGTCATGCATTTCCTAGGTGATAAAACCAAGGAAAGAAATCATGTTTATGACTTTAAGTCCACAAAATCTAGTAGCCACTATTAAAAATACAAGTTTTGATGTGTTATTATTTTAATTTTTCAATCTCCTTTATTGTGCCAGTATACCATAATGTAATCAGCATGACAACACAAGATGTAGGTCAATAAAGAAAATTTGCCCATTGTTCTTATGAGCATAACATGATATATACCCAGCTACATAGAGTAAACAAGATATCATGATTATTTCCTTGCATTAGTAATCACCATAGCCAAATACAATATCTTCAAATAAAACCATACAAATGTACAATGTGAAGCTAAATGGGCAATTTCATAAAATCTCAGTGAGATTGAACCAAGGGCCTCACTGAGCTATACCTCTAGTCCCTCAGGTTGTTCATCTATGAAATGAAGAGACTGAAAGAAGTATCCCATATTCTGTAGACTTCCTCAAAACATAATAGTGTGACTGATGATCAAATGAATTGATTATACTGGTAATCAAGGCTGAATACTCTGCAGTTGATTCCTCTTGTCCTAGGGATGTATTACCCATACATTCAGAACACCCAGTAAGAAGTGGACTGTTAGATGTTCTTCATTTTATGAAGACATCTTTATTGTGTTTGTGTTTTTGAGTCAGGATCTTGCTATGTAACCCAGACTGGCTTCAAACTCACAATCCTCCTGCTTTAGCCTACAGAGTGCTGAGATTACATTCATGCCCTTCCATGCTGGACTATGAAAGTATCTTTTAATGTCCTCAAGATAAATCATTAGAGTCATCCCTCTCTGTTTACTTTGGAGTTCATTTTTCATCAACTTTCATTTAACTATTAGTGTGTCATTGGTAATATATCTCTGCTCTCTGGGCTAAAGTCTCCTCACTGTGAAATGAATGGGACTGTCAATGATCTATGGATATATTGTTGCTCCAATGTTGTATGTACATACAACTATGTTTCTTAAGGACTCAAGGAGTTTTCTGGTGAAATAATCACCTTTGGCAATAACCAGTATTTCTGTCCATTCTAGAGATAGAGATTCTATTGGAATATAGGTATGATCAGCTAGCGGAAAAACAAATGGAGCTATAGAATTATGCTGTCCCACCAACGCTTGACTGCATCAAGTTCCCATTAATTTCCTGGGGTTTAGATAAGACCTGCAAGACAAGTGTCTTAATTGGCTAAGATAAAGCTTGGAGCACATATTTTATAAAATTGACAGACTGCATCTCTGTAGAGGCAACATGTCCTTATGATACAATTTAAAGCAATTTGAAACCAAATAGCAATCATTTTAAAGATAGAAAATAATATTCTTCAGCAGTTCTGGTGGGAAATACACCATCACAAGGTACTGAATTCATAAAGAAATTAATGCCTTCCAGGAGTGTCATCTCTCTCTTCCGAACACATTCAAGTGGGTGTCACTAACTTAGTTCAGCCTCTTTTGTATATATACTGTAAGTTGTACAAATGTGCACAGTGATCTAGGCAAACATACCTATATCACACAAGCATCTGATGATCATAAATTGTTTTCATGCATTAAAAAAGAAGAGTAAACATAACAACTTAAAATCTGAAACTGATATACATTAGCTTTTAAAAGCCCAACTTAGTAACAGGCGAGGTGTTTTCTCTGAGAGGCCCTCCAAGTACTACCAAAAAGGCAGTAGCTCTCAGAATGCAGGAACTGATGGAAGTTACTGAAAGCAGTGCAGCAGCTGAAACAAAGAAGGCCTCATTACCATGCGAAGCACTGTATCCTTCAGATGTGATGAGAAACGTGACTGCATGACAAACTGGTCCTGGGGAAATTTCAAAATATGACCACCCAAGCATAAAGGAGAGGGTAGTGAGAACAGGGGCAGGACAGTGAGAAGGTGGGTTGACTCTGCACATAACCCCACATATAAAGAGCAACCGGCCTCTGACCTGCAATCATGCCAGCTTTACATTAGTGGGGATTCACACAGACACAGTTCTTGATATGTGGCTCTCTGGAACTGTGGAAAATTGAAAACTTAATGGAAGTACAATGTTCATGTTTCATTTTTATTGCATTGAGCCATTTAGTATGCAGCTTTACTCACAATTCTATGCTGTTTTAGAGTATAAAACCAACTGCAGCTGGCAGATAATTCTGAGAAAAGATACACACTCTCTAAAGTTCCTTCTTCCCCCAAATTGATTTGTCCATGATGTCTAAACCAGTTACAGAATACTGCCAAATGCACTGGAGCTATAGCTAGTAAATCAAATTTCAGATAACATGAATGACAATTTAGTTATCCACTGAGAAAGCTCATATTAGGAGCTGAAAATGAACGAAGTACTCTTAACTGAAATATGGACTTCTTCTTCCACCAAATGCACTACTATATCTTTTACAGTTCTGGAGAGACAAGATAACTGAGAAAGAGTGTTTGCAAATTTCTATGCTCAGATCAATACAACTCCCTATCTCCAGACTCTTTTATTGATGACAATCTCTTTCATTGTAATGATTAGAGACTCAACATCGTTTAAGCACCTTCAACATGACAACTACATGTATCTGTATCTCTGTGATTTACAGCAATTGACACAGCATGAAAAATCAGTGATTATGAGGATTTTTTTGTTGTTACTGATTTTCTAATATTTTTTCAACCAAATAGCAAATAATGCACATTAAGCCACTGTTGCAATGGTAAGACAAGCAGACAAAAGGAAATCTGAATTTGATTTTAGCACTCCAATGCTAATGAACTGAAATGCTAATGAAGAACAATGTCAAGGTGAATTTTGAATTTTTCTTGTCTCTGGACAATTATCTGTTTTCTGAACTACTGGATATTGTGTTCTATCTATGATAGTCTATTGTCATTGGAAGCTTTTTTGTTCTTACAAAATGATATACATGTCTAAAATTTCAGTTTGGAGTAATAAATTTGCTTTTTCTATCCACAAATTAAGTGTCACCCTCAAGGAGGCAACCTGTACTATTCAAACACACACACACACACACACACACATATGCACACACACAGCCACAACTTGATATTAAAAAATAAATACAAAAAGTTGGCTAGCTTCTTACACCATGCCAAACCAGTATATTAATTTCTTTTACATGGACTAAATATTAAACCACAAAATGAAATGTAAAAGACGCCAACTTAATGAAGTTAAAACCTTACATCTTGTTAACAGTTGTGACTAGATACTTAAGTTTTAATCATCTATTCATGCATTTTTCATCCATTTATTCAGCAAAAGTTTTGAGTAATAACTACCCTTTACTGAGCATCCATATGTGCAAATATACTTTGCATATATATGCCATAGTGATCGTAACACCCATGAACATAGTAGTCAGTAATTTTACATTTAGATGGAGAAATAGGTTTTGATTAGCAAAATGATCCATGAGAGAAGAGAAATGAGAGTACAGCCCAGGCCTGTTGGCCTCCACCTCAGGCCCTGATAGTCCAGGGACTGATCTACACAATGCTGTAAAAGATTAAAAGACAAATAAAACACAAACTATATTGTTTATAGTCATTGTTGAGGGTTGATATGGGTCCTCTACAAATTCATATGCTGAAGCCCTAAGTGCCCTTCCCCTGTAAATCAGAATGTGAATTATTTGATGATAGGGTCTTTACAAAGGTAGTCAGGTTAAGATGATGTCACTAATTTAGGATGTAATTCAATATGATTGACATCCTTATAAAAGGAAAATGTGGACAAATATATGTTCAGAAAGAAGAGGATGTGAATACACAGGAGTTTAAGACAACCATCTACATGCCCGCGAGAGGTTTAGACTGGATCCTTCTCTCATAGTCCTAAGAAGGAACCAACCCTGCTAACCATGTAATTAAGGACTCCAGACTGTGATGCAGTAAAGTTCTATTGCTTAAGCCACCCAGTTTGTGGTACTTGGTAGAATGACTGCAATAGAAATAATAACAACAATGATGACCATGATAATAATGAAAGCCAGGGATGGTAGTGCACACCTAGCACTCGGCAGGCAGAAGCAGGATGATCACAAGTTTGAGTCCAGCCTGGGTTTCATAGCAAGACACTGTTTCAATAAATCAAACAACAAAAATAGATAGCAATGATTTACATTATAGTCACATTTACTAATACTTAATATGGGCTAGGCACTGTGCTAAATGGCCCACAAGGCCTATCTCATTTAATCCTCACAGCAATTCTGTGATATGAGTTCTATCACTAACCCTATGTTCCACTGAGCACTTTACTGGGCTATAGACATGAGTATGCAGTGGCTCCATTCTGCTTCCCATGCTGCTGTGAGGTAGGGTGCATTGCTTCTACTAGACCAACGCCAATCTGAGTGGGCTCACTTATCCCTAATCTCAGTGGTCTCTCAATCATTTCTCATACAAACTTATGTGTGTCTGTACATTTGGGGGGTGATGGTCCATTTCCTTTTGGCATTGGGCTTATAAGCAAGTGCTAATTAATTCTTTACAACTGACCTGTCTTCCTTATAGCAGGGAGGATATGTGAAGACTGTTATGAGAGAGGCAGTTGCTTAGGGCTGGGTTTATAGAGCACAAAGTCAAAACACTAAATGTATGTTGTTGTCTAGTACGGTACAAGGAGCAATGTGCACATGCAGCCTGGGAGTTCTAAGTCCTGAATACCAGAGGGTCTGTGGTTACACAAGTGCATACATGTTTACCTTATACCACCCCTCAACTCTCTCTTTCTCTTTCCCACACACCCTGCTTTCCCTCTTGAGTGCACATGCTCCAGATCATCAAATGCATGCTCGACTGCAAATATTCATTTTTTGAATTTACCAAAAGTGTTACAAAACTGACAGATGGTCATGACAATAATAAAAACCTATATTGTGTTGACCATATCTTTCCAACCTGAAAAGTAAAATTTACCATCCCACAGTTGTGTGTGTGTGACTTGAGTACATTTACACTGTAATTTTTACCAATCTCATTCAATTATAAATGGGAGTTCTTGCCAGGTGCCAGTGGCTCACATCTATAATCCTAGCTACTCAGGAGGCAGAGATCAAGAGAATCACAGTTGTAAGTCAGCCCGAGCAAATAGTTCGTAAGACCCTACCTCAAAAAAACTCGTCACAAAAAAAGGGCTGGTGGAGTGGCTCAAGGTGAATGCCTTGAGTTAAAACCCTAGTACTGCAAAAATAAATAAACAAATAAATAAATAAATAAGTAAATGGGAGTTCCTTCATATAATACTGTATTGCATACACTTGAACCACTTCAAAGGGTTAGGTGATGAAATAGTAAATGTTTGTGGAAGGGGTTCAAAATCTGAGATCCATGAATGAACTTCAGGGGTCTCAAATTATATGCAAAATTTCATATGTGTGCTTATGCATTTTCTAGCAAGAAGAGATTCCATCATTTTGATCAAAATTTCAAATGCCATGGGATCCATCAAAAGTTAAAAACTTCAAGTTTATAGGGACAACTAGGCAGAATATTTGAATTTAGGCTAGTCTTGAAAAACTGAGGGTGCACATTGAGATGTGCAATTGGCTCCTGATCTGTAGAGACAAAAGATTTCAGCATTTATTACACTTCTTGCCAGGAAGTCTGTACCCATACCCTGCATCAAACCACAATGTGAAGTGAGGCTGAAAATGGTGAAGAGATAAGGGAAAAGGCAAAGAATAAGTGGGGCTGCAGGCCCTATTCTGGTCCCATGAACATAAACCATAAGAATGTTCCAGAAGTCACCTGAATTTCATTTCTCAGCTGCATCTTATCTTAGAAATAGAAAAAACATCCTGAACTAAGTGCAGATAAATGAGATTCCCGAAACCATATGAGTGACAGGGAAAGACAGTAATAAAATCCCTAACTAAAAGTTAATCTCTCCAGGCAAGAGAGCCACCAGTGAAAAGATGTTTCTGAGTGATTCTGTATGTGACTGTGTGTGCATGTGTGTGTATGTGCACACACACATGCAAGGGCTGTGCCCCATGCCTCTCCCTGTCTGGAAGGGATGAGAGGGCACAAGAAATGTAAAAGCAAAAACAGCTGAATTTGGTCAAAGACCTGATTGATTCCGAAATGTATATGCAGCTCCTAAGTGAAAGCCTCTGCCAGATGGACATCCCCCCACTGATGGCCTGTGGCTTTGTGTGTGTCACCCACTTATGTCTGTCTGTGAGAGGGGCCGCCCTTGCATGGAGACAGTGGGCCATTTGGGAGCTGCTTCTGTATGTGTAATTAGTCACGGTGCACCTGTACCTAACTGCGTTAACAATTAACACAATTACACACACAAATGTGGAATTGCCCCCACTATTTGAATAATTAGTGAGCTAACAACATGATTTGCAGGTGCAATTGTGCAATTATGTACAGTTCCAAAGTGGAATATGCATATTTAGAGGCTTGGATGAGGCCCATTGCTAGATCTTGTTCCAAATGGTCAAATTAATTTTATTATTAGAAGGAATGGTACTCAGCAAGAACTATCTAATCCTTAAACTTTCTAGCATTAGGTACTAGGGAATGGTTCATCTCATCAAAGTATTCAGCTCCAAGGTTGAGCCAACACAGGCAGCCCTGTTAAAATGCTGCTGGCTTGCAGATCTGCACATTCTTCTTTGCCCTCCTGCATCTGGAGTGTTCTTCCCAACTTGCTCTTGCCTCTCTTTCTCAATGCTGCAGAAGATACTCCCTCCTTGGCTCCCTGCAGTTCTTCCTACCTAATCCCTTTTTCTCTTGCATCCTGCATTCAGCAACTCATGATATGAGCATTAGAGGCTGAATAAAGACATCACCTCAGCTGCCTTTTAAAAGGAGGAGGCCCAGAAATGTAATGGCAGTGACAAGGTGCTGTCCACAGTCGAGCCCCATATGTAGGGCAAAGTCAAGAGTGACAGCACTGTTGAGTGTTGACAGCAATGTCTGGCATACCTTCATAGTTCTCTGGCACTAGAGAAGTTTCTTCAATGTACTCTGCATTCTTGTCACCCTCTGGCTGTCACTGTCTCCTCTGCCACTGAAAAGGACACTTGCTGAAGGTTCATGTTTCAGATGTGCACAGTAGAAAAAACAACAGAGCTGTGGGACACCTGCTCCCTTGACTGTAGAAACCTCAGGAGGAGAGGCAGAGATTTAATTGTGCTAGAGTTTTGGGGAAAGCCAGGAATGTTGCTGCCACTGTGTGGTGCCCACTCAGTTCAAAAGGATCTAAGACAGCATCCACTTACGGTGCACCTATGATCTCACAGTCCCCTGGAAGAAAGGCATTCAGTCTCTGTCGGATCCGTTTACAGTTCCACAAATACATTCCCATTTTTAGCTATCTGAAAGAAAGCTGAGGAAAAATCACCTGTGGTTTTAATTAGAATAACTGTAGCTTTCCCCAAATACCAAGTCAAAATTATTCCTTCAAGAGACAACCAAAAAATATCATATCTTGGGATGGTTACTATTTTCTGGAATGAACTCCAGTCATGTTATGTCATCATTTACTCACCTGTAGGAGATTGTGATATACACAATAAGTGGCAGAGTTCAGAGAAATGAGAGGTTACTGAAGAAGTGCAGAAGGGTCACGTCCAATGTGCAGCCAGAGCCTGCCCTTCAAAGTCCAATTTAACCACCAGGTACCACTGAGAGGGTTTGGGCAAGGTTTCATTGTTGTGGATGTGTTCCCTGAATGGCAATTGTTTTTTCTTTTTACCACTGAGGGGAAATGGCAATAACTTCATTTTTCCATCATTTTATCAACAAAATCCAAAGAGGAAGACAAAAAGATCAAAGACAGAAAACAACTTTTATTTTTCAATGCTATTTACTCCCTAATACAGCAAGTTAGAAACGAAGGTTGAAACAAGAGCTGTTTATCAAGATTCTATTATGCTTATAAGCATCAATCCTTTTGTCTTAATTTGTACTTTGGCTAATTTTCTACAAACTCTGAAAATGAGTGGAGATGAAAGGTAAATTCTATTTGCCTTTCTAACAAGATTCCAGAAAACTATTTTGGAATATTACAATTTTTAGCCACCTCAGTGCCATTTTTTACTATTCAGCTGCATGAAAAACTACCTTACTTGTTGAAATAGATTTCTTGACCCACGTATAGCTACATTAAATAGTGTAATTTAATGCAATCTAACTAAATTAGCACCAATTAGGCTAAATTAAAGGGCATGTCACTAATAAATTTTATGCTAAACACATTACTGATAATAAGCTCAATAAATACATAATGAAATAAAATATTCTTTTTTAGCCTAGTTGAGTTCAAATAATGCCTGAAAGTGTTTAAAATGAAATATACAAAGCAAAACACTTGTTTTTTAATAGAGAAATGGTAAAAATAACACTCTGCTCTATTAACAGTAGATTCTTATTTGCTTTTATGATTTATTAACGAAAGTTCCAAAATATTTCCTTTCTTGGAAACTTAGTTTCTAACCTCTAAAAAGGTAGGGGTAACACTGAATGATCACATTTATTCTAGAGCTGAGGTAAAGTATATTACTTTGTATGGTAAAAGATGTGATTAAGTTGAGGGTCTTCAGAGGAGGACTTATACTGGATTATTTAAGTTGACCCTAAAAATAATCTTACAAGACAGAGGCAGAGGGAATTTTGGGGCACACACATACAGAAGAGTA
The DNA here is from genome assembly GCF_047511655.1 of Castor canadensis. Taxonomy (NCBI): domain Eukaryota; kingdom Metazoa; phylum Chordata; class Mammalia; order Rodentia; family Castoridae; genus Castor; species Castor canadensis. The sequence continues at coordinate 6,376,178 of NC_133405.1, forward strand.
CACAGGAAGAAGACACTTTTGTGTGAAGATGAAAGCAGAAATTGGAATGATATCACCTTAAATCAAGGAATATGAGAACATGCACATTACATAGAATTTATATGCATAACTTGCAAGAAGTTATGAACCAAAAAACCTTCATGACACCTAATCAATTTATAACAAATGTATCCCCTGATATCCAACATATTTGAATGAACAAAGAGGTGTACACAATGCTATAGGACTTTTTACTAAAGATGTATCTGCATTAATAATCATTCAAAATAAGTATGTGTTGATTAGGTATATTATAATGAATCAAGTAAAAGAGCTGAAGTACACAATCTCAAGCTAGCAAAAATACCATGCGTTTCTTATTATTTTTTATGTTTTTTCTTCAACAAAATCAGAGAACAAGAGGGCAGAACGGGTTTGCCCAGAGTGGGAGGGGGAGGTGGCCTAAATAATGTATACATATGTAAGTAAATGTACAAATGGTAAAATAAAATTTTAAAAAGATTACTCTATAGGTTCCAGTTCAATAAAGACTTCCTCAGTCCTTTTGGTCACTCTAAAAGACCCAAAAGTTCATTACATGATCTTTATTTTGTCTGCTATTTCGCTGAAGAACAAGCATAGTATTGGTCAACTGTTCTAAAGAGAGCTGTTAGTTACTAACTGTAGTCATTATGTACTTGTGAGAGCCCAAGGAAACAAAATTTCCCCGAAGCAAAACCAACATGTTTACAAAAATATGAGGGAGAAGGATGAGAGGATTCTGGAAGTATTGTACATGTTACTCTTAGGTTATTTTTTTAAAGCAGTGACCATCGGTATTATAATAGAAGTAGCCAAGTTACTTATTTCTTGGGGAAAACATGGACAGAGACTGATGATAAGGGTGAAATGTAGCATACAGTCAGCAAAAGGGGAAGGAAGAGATAGGATTGATAAAATGCTTCTCCTTAAGCATGGGAAAACTGTATGGGTCAATGGGGGGTTAAACACAAATCTTTCCAGACTCTATTTTTCTTCTGTGTCAGTCTTTGCTTATGCAAGGAGGATATGGAATCTATCTCATGGTAAAAATATAATCACCAGAGCTTAAAATTGAGAGCTCAATTGTGAATGTTGACTGTAAACAAGTTTTCTATTATGTCTCTCCGTTTTTTTAAAATAATTTCATGGTTTGCATTATTATTTCAATTTTCCCTGTTAATACACTATTCACTTTCATTTTTTTTCACTGGTTTGACTTATTTTGAGGAAAAGATGTGGCATAAACCAATAATGAGAAATGAGTTAAAAAATGCCAGGACACAGGCAGTTGTCCCAATGTGCCATTTATGACCAGGATGTGCTGTTAGTTTTCCTTGCAATAACTCAAGATGAGCACAAATTTTTATTTCAGAAGAAACTTTCAGAAATGGTGATGCTCTCTCAAAAGCTCAAGAATGGCTGTGCGAAATAACTTGCCAGAGCATGAGGGTCACACATCTCCCAGATTCTAACACTTCATGAAATCTTGCCCTGATTTCCTGTGAAAGGACCAGTTTACTGTACATGCAAGGATTCTTCTTCACACTTTTCTATATATTTATAATCCTGAGTGACTACAAAGCAGAGCAAATGTATGTCTTATACATCCAGCTAAAAAAGGGGAACTACCTTCTGTTCTATGTTCTACCCTATGATCTCACTGTTTTAAGGGCTCCTGAAATGAAAGCTAATTTCACCAAATCTTTCACAATATTTTTCTTTTTTTGAACAGCAGATATACCCCTCTATATCATACTCATCATTTACATTTCCCATTCTGATTCTTTCCCAAATTTTTCATATTTCCAAGATGAATCTCATTTACTACTCAGGAGGCTCTCCTTTTCACAAATGTTCTCCGTGGTCCTTGATTTGGTTATAAGAGGCCTCTTAATGAGATTTGGAAACAGTTTTCACTGGAGTATTATTTCCTCATTATAAAGATTCTGGGGAAAATGTAACCACGATCAAATGCACAGTCACTACCACTTTCACAGCTCACAAATTAATTATTACATTTTAAAAGATGTATAATTTTCTATTTTCCTATAATAAAACAGAGTATGATATTCATTCAAAATGTAGGAAATGCAGATAAAAAGAAGAAAGAAGAATCTGTAGGTTCCCTACCTATAAATTAGTTTGATTTAATATTGTGGTATATGGTCTTCTAGTATTTTTTATATACACATACATTGTTTAACAAAACAGATTATACTATAATCCAGCCAGTTGCTTCTTGATCAATTGATGGTGATAATTATACTCTGTCTTCCCATTTCTTGTTGGTTTAGAGTCCACAGGGCTCTAACTCCATGAAACATAAAATATATGAAAAGGCATCTGTTTTCTCAGTCATATTTCTAACTAAACTTTTTATTTCTTTTCTTCCTTCAGCTATTTGGAAATTCCTAATAAAGAAAGCATAATATGTCTTTCATTCAGAGGGAAAAAGATTACCTCTCAAGTAGACTTTAGAATATTTTTAATTGAAAATATAAAGTATATTTGAAAATTGTGGGGGACTTGGGTTAAAAAAACTTGAAAATGTAAGCCACACATCTAATAATAATCACATGGAGTTTTATACAGCTAATGCTAAACTCATCAAAAACATCATTTTGCCATTCTTTCCTGTTGGATTCTAAGTTTCAAATAACCAAGCTTCTTTCAGATGCTCCTATTATTCTTTCTTCACAGCTACACACTGTGATGCATAAAGGATGAGAAATCAAAGTTGTCAGCCATCTGAGAATTTTAGTGTATCAAGAATCATTTCTAAATATATTTCTATTTCATTTCAAAAACAAAACATGAGTGATTTCATATAAAAAAGTCAGTCTGGTTCATTAACCTATAACTGTACAAAAGCAAGAGTCAATTACATTGCCACATCAGATGTGTGTTGAGATAATTACCCTGAAAAGAAGATGTAAGAATGCCCATAAAGGCAGTGAAATGTGACCTATTAAATCAGACTGTAACCTATTATGGGTCAAAAAACACATTGGTAGGGCTAACAGTCTTCTGCCTACATCCAGTCTTACATGAATTCTGCAGGTGTTTTTTGCAAGTAAACTTTCAATCTATTCTTTGATTTCAAATTGGAGTACTATCTACCTACCTTCACTACAACTGGTTATCTGGAATGCATATATGCACTTCAGAGAACTAATTTCCCACTTAAAACTAGACATAACCTTCAAAGGATGTAAACTGGACATAATATTCCAAGGATGTAAACTGGACATAACAGCCATGATCAGGCTGTATTAAATCAGCAGAAAGTCTTTTGGTTCCACTTTCCTATTATTTCTCCTCTTGTTAATACTCTTGTAACATTGATTTTTCCATCTCCAAATGCAACATCTGTTACAGTGAGAAAGTGAAAGAGCCAATGATCAGATTGACTGAATATCACCTGGTGTGAGAGAAAAAATTATTTAACACTGTCTTTACTTAGAGTATAGTCAATTTTGATACAGGCAAGATGGAAAAGGTGGCCTCTTGTCTGGAAATGAAGTGGGTTGGGGGATGAGCATCACTAGACAGCTCAATATAGAAATAGTGAAACATCTTGCACTTACAGATAGAAAACAGAAGACAGCATGCTTATAAGGAGGAAATGAAGGTCTTGTTTCTGGTTGTAAATATCAGAAGGCCTTGCTACAATTTGATATCTTGCATTGAAGACTGTCATATGCTTCTCTCAGATGTCACAAAGAAGATAGTACAGTTAATCCTGTTTGGTAGGATCCAAAAAACCATCCAAAAGTTTGGAGAGCCACTAAACTCATAGACTCAAAATACAGTTGACGTGTGGCTAAGGTTTATGACGCCAAAGAGATAAAGTAGCAGAATCGTTATAGAAAAAGATAGTGTCTCCATGTTGTTTTGACAAATAGCATAGATGTAATAAGGTACCTTTTCAGTAAAGGAATGTTTTCAAATCAAGTTCCCAGAGAATAGCTAAGGGTCAACCTTGCAAGCAGGCTCTTCAAAAGACTACAATTTCAGTACTGCAATGCTAACTTTTTTTGCATAATTACACATGCAGTGAAATGCATTTATACTTTATTAAACTACAAATAACTTCAGTGTGCAAGTGAAAAGTCATTATAAGCAGGTCAAAGAAGAGCAAGAAACTTTCTCCATTAAGGGACTTCAAGTGTTCCTTCAAGACTTCTTCTTTGAGACCTTTCCACACTATAGCAGCTACAGAGATCCCTTCCATTTCTCAGTAGATCCAAGACTACCTTGCAGCATTACTTGTGATCTGATTTAAATGTGCATGAGTTTCCACCCATTTGTCCATGTGTTTATTATATCCCCTCTCTTTGTAGTGCCTCCTGCTCTTGAAACGTCACCTCCAAATTCACAATTACAAATTCCATTGATCTTTCAAAATTCAGATAAAAAATCATCTCCTGCTTCTGAAGCCTTCTCCATTAACCCTGGCTGGAGTTAATCTGTAGCTCTCAGACAAGTTTCTACCTTCAACTCTGATTATTTGTGTGGTTATCATGCCACATGCATGATTTTAACTCCTAATCTTAAAGCCACATGAAGGCAGGCCTTGTCCGATAATGAAATATTTTGTACCTTCTCTGTCTCCTCCATCATGATTATAACCAATGTCTAGCACAGTACTTGCCCATAGTAGGCAGTGGGAAAATGCGTGTCAGATGGACAGATGACTGAATAATCTTTAAAGGCACTGAGATGACTCCTGTGAATTGTGCCGAAAACTGGACATATAAAGAAGGCATACATTCCCAGGGAAAACTCTGTCTGCAGAGCAGGGATCACAATGTGATAGGGTCATTTTACTTCTTTGCAAAATGTGCTTCTTTGTACATAACTTCCCATTTAAACAGTTGGCAATATGGGAATTTTTTCCTGAGAGACAGCCCAAAATTTAATTTCAAGTCAGTGAGATGGGGCCTGGGTTTGGAATCTGTTCAATTAGTTGCTAGTCCTGTTATGGTTTGAATATGAAATGCCCCCCACAGGTTCATGTACTGGAGACTTGGTTGCAGCCTGTGGGGTCTGAGGAAGTGACTGGATCTTGAAGACTCTGCCTTCATCCATGGTTTAATTCCTTAATCCCTGGATGGATTCAAGTTATGATGGTATTATTGGGAGGAGGTGGAAAGTTTTGAAGGTGGGGCCTAATTAGAGGGAGTAGATCACTGTGGACATGTTCATGGAAGTTATACTTTGTCCCTGACCCCTTTCTTTTATTCCTCTCTGCTTCCTATCTTACAGGAGGAGAGTTTCTTTGCTCTACCACATGCTCCCTGCCATGATGGTCAACCTTACCATGGACCCAGAAACAAGGGAGCAAGCAGACCATAAATTAATACCTCTAAAACTATGAGCCAAAATAAATCTTTACTTCTTTTAAATGGTTTCTCTCAGGTTTTTGTTGCAGTGATGAAAAGTCTGACTAGCACAAGTCCTGAGTCTAAAGAGCAACATTTTTTACATTACCCCAACAATTCTGGCTCTCTCCCAAAATGTTCAAAATGTCTGTTCTGGATTGATCCTGAAGTTAAAGCTATTGAAATAGGAGCCAAGTCCAGGTTAGAGGGGCAGGACCAAGGATTTAGTCCCTATGGACTAAGAAATGGCCCAATATTTCTAACTGAGCTACCCAGTGACATAAAGCATTGAGCATAAAGCATAGTGCATTTTAAACTGTCCAACAGTTTATCAATAGGGAACTAAAATACATCACTGTCACCTATGCCTGTTACCTGTCACCTTAGTTTCTTCTGTCACAGGTTTGAATTCTTGCCATTTGTGAAAACTACTCATACTTCATGCTTGCTGGCAGCCGTCATGCTGCTATAGCTGCCTTTTATCCAATGTATTCAAAATAGCCTCCTCACAGGGAAGGCACACCTTGCTTTTCACAAAGCAAGTCCAATTGTAAAGAATTCTATAAGATACCTTTTACAATAAAAAATTCAAATGTATCTATTTTTTCAAACGATTTTTCATCTATCAAGCTTCACTCTAGCAGATCCCCCCTCCACTCTGTTGGGAGAGATGAGAGGCCACACAGTTTCTATGAAAGACATCCTGTGGGCTTGTTCCCATAGTTATATACACACTATCCGTATAAACGTTGAGCTCTGGCCTCTTGGAATTTCAATTTTTTTTCACTTGTAAATGGGAGAGAATATTATCTACTTCAAAGAGAGGGGAATTAAAAGAGAAATTTTGAAATAAAAAATAAGTTACATGGTGACACGACCTGATTCTTGATCTTGATTTTGATCTTCTGTTAACTTGATCTTGAATCATCATGGACTTGCCACCATCCAAGGAAGAGATGAGATTGTTGGCTGGGAGGAACCACATGCTACTTAATGGCCAGTTGCACAGCAGACGAAAATCAAAAATATGTCTCCATAACTTTCTGCTACAGAGAAGACATCTTAGTCAGTGAATACAAAATAATGGTTCCCCCATAACCTCTTCCCTTGAATGTCATTATTCCTTGGAATTCATTCTTGATGTAATGTCAATGGAAAAGTTTACTCTGTAGCCTAAGGTAATTATTTCTTTTAAACTGAATGGCCCTGCAGAACATGTTGCCTTACAAACTTGTGTGTGTGTGTGTGTGTGTCCATGCACACAGTTTTTGAAAGAAATCCCCAGACGATCCTCTATAATATTGTCAGCCAGAGAGCAAGAGTGGTAAACAGCAGGCTTGCACATTTGAAGACCTGAAATGTAGTTAAGGAGGTGCAAACTCCATTTTATTATGGCCCCTTAATCTTAGCTTCCAGTTCTGGAGCAGAGGAGAGGGTTTCAGGTAATTTGGAAGCATGTTCCAAGTGTAGGGTCCTCAGGACTTCACTAGTCTGGTTTTGGAAACACATTTGACCAGGTCACTGTGGTACAGAGTGAGAGATGCTCTAACAGTTATAGGAACAGAGGGAGTTGGGATTGAGGCTGGGAAAGGACTGAAAGGGGGGCTAGAGCAACCCCCAGATGAGGCACCCATTTGTGCAGGCTCTTATGGAATGAAAAAAACTGGGGACAGTCAAGTATTACATGCAGAAAGAATACCAGGGAGGAAGCATGTAACCTGAGATAGGGTCCCAGGAAGTCATGGCCATTAGTATCACATGATTCTGTCAAGTCTTGTCTCACTGGAGCCACATGCTACAATTCTTTCTATACAATAGGCATGGCTTTCCTGACCTACTTCACAGAAGCCTTAGAAGAAAGAAGACGAGGAATAAAATTGCTAACACCTGCCCAAGAATTGCTGTTTTCTGGCAGTAACATTTAAACAAAGGTACAGACAGCAAGTGGGTCTCTTCAAACTTTGGGGATTGTGGTTGTGCTCCTTAAAGTGAATTTGGAGGTCCAACACCCCTGCGTCCAGGGCCTGTTGGAGCAGGAAGCCAGAAGCCACAGTTGAGGACAACTGCCAAGTCTTGATGGTGACCCGCTTCTTTCCGCAGATTTTCCAGGGGTGGCACTTGCCTTACACCCATTCCATCCAGGAGATCATGAGGCTGGAGGAGATTGCAAATTCCGTTGGCCAGCAGTCAAGCCATTTCACAACTCCAACATCAATTTCCCATTGCCATACCATGTCCTGCAGGGCCCACACAAGCCCTGCTTCACCGCTAAGAGGCCTAACCCCTAGGCTCAGGGCTCCAGACTCTCATGGGGCTGCCCACAGTAAAATACAAAAACAAATAAATAAAACTGATTTTAATGTTATCGGCAAATGTAAATTGCTATATTACTGTGTAATATTGCTCATTAAAAAAGCATTAAATATCCTTTACCTACATTATAAGTCAAGTTGTGAAAATAAAGTTGTCTTGTTTAAGGATAACCAACTGAGTTGACAATGCCAATAATCACCCCTTTATCACGATGGCTGTAATTTGTTTGTCAGCCTTCTTAAATTCTTAGCAAATTAGTTTTTTCAGTATGTGGTTGCAAGGATATTATGAAATCACCAGCTTTAGAATGTTCTTCTCTCTTTAAGATTAGCTTTAGTTTGCTGGAGGCTTCAGGGGCAAACACCCCAAGAAACCCCACACTCAGGTGGAAACAAGTCAACTGCATGAAGAAATCTCTCAATTGAAAAGTTTCTTTTGAGTTCATCATTGGAAATTAGAGTTGACTTCTTAAAAACAGAAAATTTCCAATTATACCACAGTCACACTTTCTTCCATGATCACATTTTCTCAAATTTGATCATTTTTGATTGATTTTCTCAAATGTGATCATTTCTTTACCTTTTACTTAATAACTTACTAATGTTTAGCTTTTGCAACTGTCTTAATTAAGTGCAATCACTTAACGTACATCATGTAACCATGTTAATACTAAAAACTGGAGCTTCTGTTAAATTTATATGTTTGTGTGGGCATTGAGTAGCCTCTTTCTCTTCAAATTGCCCTTTCACATGATACAATAGAAGAATCCCTATTTCTATAATTCATGCTGGCAACACTTGCATCAGTTGTACAATACAGCCACCTAAGAAGTTGGCATTGTAAGGATATTACTATGGTCCTTAACATCTAATGGTAGTAACTTTCTCCTTTGTTCTCTCCCCTTAGACCCAAACCAAACAAATTCATAACTCAAGACAAAATGTGAAGGCCAAAGAAAGATACTGCTATCCACTTTTAAAAGGGAATCCATACTTGAGTACTTGTTTGGCATTTCTGAACACCTGGAAATTCTGTGAAGACCAAGCCAAGAGGAAAGCTGAGAATGGTTCCCTGATCATAGAATTAGAGACACTTCAGGCAGCATCATCTTAAATGGTCCTTGAAATGTCAGAAGCTTCCTTGTTTATAAAGACATTCATAGGAAGAAAATCTACAACTTCCCTTGCAACATTTTAATGGGCCCTAGGTGGGAAGGTGTTCAATGCTACCCTAAACAGAAATCCTGTATGCTATGTGACTTAAGATAAACTTTGCTTACGTAGAGAAAAACTTACTCACAATCCTCTACTCAAAGTGAAGAAGTAAGGAGCCCAGATGTGACTTTCATTGGTTGGTCTGGGTCCACCTCTCCTGACAGAAATCCATACATTTCTAACAAAGGTGGAATTAGGATTCATAATCCACAATGTGTATTACTGTAAAATGCAATGAATTTAATGGAAGAAAGTGAAAGTGTCCCCTAGTGTCCCTAGAGATTTTGTTAAACAGCTAGGGCCAATGCTGCTACTGAAGAGACCAGAAGCCTCACCTTCAAAGAAACAAAGAATATAGCGGTGAAGCACCTAGTATAAAGTAATGAATCCTGAGGCTCCTTTCAATGTCCCAGAATGCTGGCTAACACCTTACCCTGCATCTCTAAACTACCAAGATCACTGGAAATGTCACACAATCGAGGACACTGATTCTAGTAAGGAATTCAGGAAAAAATATTTCAAAAGGATCAATCTATGGAAAACAAAATTTCTTTTTGAGTACAATCATTCAGAAATAGCAAATTTGATCTCTAACGTCAAACTAGAGGAGTATATCACAAGATCTTTTGACATATGAATTTCTGAAATTGTCACAAACATACTTTTTGTATATGCCAAGTGAACAATGGGATTCTGTGTTTTTACAAGATACATGTGTATGCAAGTGCACATGCAAAAACAGATTTTTACAGAGGAAATAAAGGGCAGATTTTAAGAATAAAATCAGATCCACAAAAATAAAAACAAAGCAAAGGCAACAGGATTACAATAAGCCATTGACAAATTAATATGATTCATACTGTTGATACTATGAAAGTTGTACTGTGTTCCTAAGCTTGTTTACTGTTCTGATCTTGAACAAACAGGGAAACAAAATTGCATGTCCATAGTTTCATTATTTAAACAATTTATTTTGTGGCCAAATGGAAAATTCATCCAAAGTGGCATGTTTTAATGCTAATCCTAATTGTAACAAGTATTGCATTTTGTATGCTTTCCAATTATGTATAAGAAAAGTCAGCATAAGTGTCCTCTCCTATCATAATTATCAGTTTCTAATTTCAATTTTGGCTATGACTTTGCATTCAGTGATGTAAAGTAACTGTTCCTGTCAGATGAAGATTAATTTGATTTAAGCCCTCTTTGTTGTAATTATATATTCTATTTCTGCTTGTTATGCAAGTTTCTTTCTAAGTCACATCTGCATTATATCACAACAATAGAAAACTTCTTTGGTATTTAAAAGACAACCATAAGATTTTTTTGGGCACCATTAGTACAATTTTCATTAAGCTTATGCCAAAGGATTTACTATTTCAGCTGACTATTCTATAGATTAATGTAATTATTATTTGAATATTAAAGCATAAACTTTTAAAAATTAAGTCTCTAAAAGTTATTGCTCTAATTACTCCCTCTGCTCCAGGAAAACATTGTCACTGTTAGTTTATTCCCCAAGCAAATTCTTTTATTGGGTGACACCTTGAATGCTCCACTTCCAACTGTCACCACTCTATAGGCAGTGGTAAAAATAAAAATTAATCAGCCAGGGATTGAACTTATGTTTCTGGAAGGACAGAAGTTGCATATCCTTGCAGTGATGTTCAATTTTTCTTCCTAATTTCCTATCTTGCTGTTTCATTAAAAATGAGCAGGTGAACAAAAGTGGAAAACAGAAAATTAACCCTATGTAATTTCTTCTCATCCATTCAAAGTTAAAAGTATTTTGTTAATGACATCCCAAATAAATACGGGTTACAGGACCCAGTGTGGCAAGTCAACCTGAGGTTTGTTTGATTAACAGGTTCAAAACATATCTAGGAAACTCAGATTTTTAGTTGTATTTTTTACCCCCTGGAAAAGTCCAGGAGATAAAATATGGCACATAATTCAATGTGGCAAACATTTTCTAGTTAAGGAATGGAAAAGCTTTTAGTAGAAGAGTATGCTCAAGTCTAGACGTGTTTAGCCTATAAAATGCATTGAGAATATCAATTTTGAAAAAAACCATTTCTTAAATCCCTATTTGTTGTTTTGAGAATGGCCAGGGTACATTTATTTTTAAATATAAAGCAATTCAACATAACAGGCGTGGAGTTTAAGAAATTAGTTGCCAGAGGAAAACTTTATCAGCCTGGGCTGTGAAGGTCCATGATCTTCTGCCACATATACTTTTATTTTACCTGCTCAATCCCAACAGAACAGGATGCTTGTAGAGGGAGTGCTTTCTCAAAAAGCCTAAAGGCTTAGTTCAGGTGTGTCACATAGAGCACACTTAGTTTCTTTACATCCAGGGCAAAGAGGGGCTCTTGAGAGATTACAAGATACAGATGTTGTATGGAATGAGAATGGAACAACTAGGTGCTAAGTGAGAGTCCTTTTCCTCAGTCAGAGATCAGAGGGAACTAGGTCTTCCTGATTTTCATGATAGGATGCTGCATGACAGGATGGATTATATCTAAGTAGTGCCACTATAGCATAAGATATAATATAGTGAGGTCCATAATGGCAAAGAACGGCACTTGGAGCTAATGCTGTGTAGACTTGCAGAGAACTGTTATTTTGCTCACTTTTTCAGTAATACACTAATTCACTCAGTCATTCATCATCACCACAAGTCTCATGAAGATGTGTGTGCCACTGATGCTATACTAGGCATGGACAACCACAATAGAAGAGACATGCACTCTGCTCACATTCCATGAGGGCGGGGGCAGTACCTGCTTTGTACACTACTGTGTGACCAGCATTCAGTATCATGCCTGATATATAGAGTCAGGAATCTATAAATGCTTACTGAATAAATAAATGAATGACACTGTAATCTAAAGAGTAAGCTTGTCATAGGAAGTTGATGCAATGTCAGAACTGGAACTGAATAGCAAATAGAGGCGAACTGGATTTTAGTGCTTTTATTTGAGGAAATAATACAACAGAGTTTGATTTTTTGGAATTTTGAAAGACAGTTGAGTGGCATACTCTCAAAATTATCCACTTTTTAAAATAACTTTTTTGTGGTATTTCAGTGTGAACTTAGGGATTCACACTTACTAGGCAAGTGCTCTACTACTTCAAGCACACCCCCAGTCTTTAAAAATATTAGTTATTTTTCAGATAAGGTTTCACACTCTTTGCTCGGGATAAGCTTCAGACTGCAATCCTTCAATTTATGCCTCCCACATAGCTGGGATTACATGCATGTGCCCAGTTACTGTGTTTTTATATGACTTCTACCATGCATACACACAGGACTCAGCTATAAGTACAAAGACTTTTTTCCTCAAAATATTGCTTGTAAAATAGCAAATAATAATTCAAAATTTTTTTATTATTTTGTTATAAACACTTTAGAAGTTTTTACTTAGCTAAATATTTTAACTGTCAAAACAGGTTCAACTACCCACACTTTTATTCAGTCAACACAATATTTTCTTGATATTTACAATGAATCCATGAAGTAGTAGGGAGGTATGAGTTCATTGTATATATAAGGAACGTGAGGCATGAACAATGTTCTTAAATGTAAGACTCTGCTTGCTTTACAAATTCCTTGTAAGGTCACATAGGCAAGGTAACATGGAAAGAGCTGAGTGCAGAAGAGGTTCACTTAAATCTCTTATTGGGAAATAGAAGTGTTTATGTTCCTCAGTTGTATACTTGGCACTGAATGTCAGGTTAATATGGGGAGATTTTTAAATCCTACCTGTTTATACATTCTGAGGAAATGGCTTCATATTTCAATAAAAGCTGCATATACTATTTACAATACTGACAAAGTATTCAACAATTCCTCGCTAAAGGCACTCTACAAATGCTGTAAGTGTTTGAGCAGATGAAGGATACAGACTGTAGGCATGCACTTCTCTGTTTCTGAGTACTTCACTCTTTCACACATAGAAAATTTCCAATTTAATTTTAAGGACTTTGCTTCTTCTCTATAAAGCTAACTCCTTGTATTTTTATTGTCTCATAATGCATTGAGTCAGCCCAGTTGTGAGCATGCACTTGGCACTGCAATTTTTTAAAAGTCTTTTTCCCTGCAGATATTTGACAATGCCTGAAGGCCATCTTTTCTCCCAAGGAGCCACTAACTGCTGGAAGCTTGAGAAAATTTTTGTGAATTCTTTCAGAAAAGAAAGAAAAAAGGTGACATCTCTTATTCATCTCTTACACTGCTTTCTGTAATCAGGGAATATAGACAGGAATCACAGCTTTTTGAAAGAAGGTCCACAGAAAATTGCACTCTGGCTTTTAAGGCAGCTCCATTCAATGCTCCCTCACAGACTTCAAGAAGTGTGTCACTGTTTCCATTCTAAACCCTACTTGGGATGGGTTTGCAGCTTGGTTATTAGACCTGGCATATTAGTTCTTAGCTTGGGAGTGAATACTTTTTCTAACCTTATGAAATCCCTAACTATGGTACATTGGAATAAAGAAAATAACAAATGGCTTAGACTTGATGTTTGTTTTTAACTTTAAAACATTATTTATTATTATGAAATGGGTAAGAATAGCTGTGGGGAAGATATGTTTCTTAGAAAATGAATGAGCTCTTTCAGGTGAATTTTCCACTCTCTCTCTCTCTAACCGTGGCTCAAAGCAACAGTGCCAGGAAAACCTATTTAATAAATATTAGGAGCACTGCGACTGCCATTAGCAATCACATCAAAGTTTCTTTCACAATGTGCCTAAGAACTTGATAAAATTACTGAATTCACTTGGTGGGACAATGATTTCTCATCCCAAGCCGAGTGTAGCTTGAGTTTCTCAGACACAATTCAGGCATTCTGATAATCACAGTATGTTGGTGAAGTGAAGTGAGACCGCAGGATCAATGTCCCTGAAGCTATTTGAATCTACTTATGATGGCTATACAGGGAATCAGAAGCATTTCCATTAACAAAACTATCCCTAGGATAACATAATGATCCATCTACCCTCAAAATATAATGAAAGATGTCTCCTCCCCCTATTTTTCCTACTGTGATTTGGAATCAACACTGTCTTTTCACAGTGCATTTTGTGGTTACAATAATGTGAGATGAGAGAACTATGTCAGAAAATGTCCCTTTGTGAAGCACTTTGCTTCTCTGAATACATTGGGCCCTCATTGTCATGCTGCATTCATACCTTCTTATCTCAGTGATAATCCTAGAACTCACTTCACAGAATTTCTTGGGGAGCAAAACACTCATTCTTTCTGGATTGGTTTTAAATGTGTTTATTTAATAGTTCAAAAGAAATGAAATATTCCCCAGAACCCATAAAGTCATGCAAATAATTAAATCCAGTACAAAAACTTTCTCAAAGCCACAAAAGTAGAAATGGTTTATAATTTTGCAATTATTTTCAAGGATAATGTGAAACAAAGGGATATATTTTTCAAAGAAATGTAGGTTTCTGTAAAGACTCCCTCAAATTTCTAACCCTATGCCTGACAGTTCCAGTATTCAAATCCCATGTCCAGGTGACACAAATCAAAACAGAACAATCAACTGTCTCATTTCCTAGGACTTCCAGTATGACAGTGAAAATGTGAGTCTGTGGGTATCCCCAACTAGACCATATTCTTTCCTTGCAGAAGTGACTGAGATTCCATTGCCTGGGTCTAGGTTTTGGGAAGCAAGAATGGAATGTAAAACTGTTGTCTTCTTTCAAGAGACATTATCCCACAAATGCTTCCAGAAGGGCAGAAAATCAAACTTATGTTTCATAACATCTCTAGGTGTTTCAACAATAACAAGTAGGAAGGTAAGGGAAATATTTTGTAAAAAACATTTCAAAATGACACATTTAAACTTTAAAAAAAGCAAAACTTTAAAAGTGATGCTACCCAGCGCTGTCAAGGAAGAGGGTGGTATATCAGCACTCTCTCTGCCTGTTAGAATTTTGTCACAATGGCACTGTGTTTCAGGAGGATAGTTGGGAAACATGCATCGACAGCCTTAAAAATCTTCATATCTTCTGATACAATAATTCTACCTCTAGGATTTTATCCTAAAGGGAAAATGTCAGACATATATGAAATGGTTCATGTAAAATGATGTTTATTGCAGTTCTATTTACAAAATGGAAACAGTCCAAATATTTAACAAAGGAGAAATAGCTAAATTAAGAATGATATAATCATGTTTCATAACATTATATTATGAAGCCTTAAAATAAAGTTTTAAAAATTAATGATAAGTGAGAATGCTCAAAAAAGCATAATAGAAAACTGTGTTCACAGCATGACTTTGTTTCAGTGAGATAAAGATATCACTGAGATATCTATAGTGGTTAATGCTGGTTGGTGAGATTATGGGTAACAGTCTTTCTAGTCTTTATGCTTTTCTGCAGTTTCCCAATTTTCTACAATCAACCAACTTCTATCACTTTTTAAAATACAAGTTATTGGAAATGTCTGCTAAAGGGTCAACCTAAAACCAAACAAGCAAAATCACAAAAACAGCTGTCAAATACCTGAGGAGCATTTTAAGAATCATACTGTTTCCAAGAACCTAACATTTACATTGAGTGAAATTATTCTCTGAAAATATTCAGGCTAACACTTGACCTTAGAAAGTCTTGTCATATATATTACTCTCAAGAGTCGCATACTCTGCTTCCTTGCATTGTATGGCTGTGAATCAAGTGTGTCTAATATAATACACTGAGGTCAACCAGATGGCTTAACATTAGGTTTTGCCTTCCATTCATTATATTAAAATGAAAATGTGTGCTTTTAAATAATAGCAGCCCAAATCTAAAATGGATTACCCAGATAGTTATCAGTGCATCTGACCTCAACTAAATATATGAATCTACATAGAATGAGCTCTGAGGGAACATTTAGGACACTGCATGCTTTGAACAAATCTAGCTATTGTAAGAATGAACTCTTGGTTTTCAATATTGTTGGTTCCCTTCTAGCTTACAAAGTACAGAGATGAATGAGAATTTGAATTTTAAAATAATTTTAAATAATTAGAAGGAATGAAAGAATGAGAGAGAAAAGTATTTTTCAAGATTTTTAAAGTGTTAAGGCAATAGTTATGTTCACTTTGAGTGAAAGGTAAAGGCTGGAGTCAGTTTTCATTTTCCCAAAAATGGACAAGTCTTCTACTCCTCAGTTACTTTATAAAATCATCCTTGCTGATAATAAATTAATAAGTCTCAGAGTTTTATCATGGACTATTTTTAATATTAATAACTCTCATGATTTTGGTCACCTACTAAGAGTCAACTACAATGCTAGGATCATGGGATAGTACTGTCTACTAATTTTTAATTAATATGTAGGTATGATGCACTAACATTCATATACGTAGTACATGCGTGTATGTATGTGAGAGAGATACATAAGTTATTTTCTTGTTCTTCTAGAATGGGTGTCATTAAAAATTTCCTGCAAGGACCAGATAGTATGCATTTTTAGCTTTGTCAGCCACATGGTCTGTCACAACTACTCAACTCTACTTTTGTAGTATGAAAGCAATCATACAAAATATGTAAATGAATAGGCATGGTTGTGTACTGTTAAAACTTTATTTACAAAAATAGGCACTGTACATCAAGTGAAAATGGCCACAACCAGAAAGTTGTACCTTGAGGCAGGAGTGTTACAGAACTGAAAAATTTCTAAGTATATATTTGAAATTAAATTGACTTTGCTATTAAAATCCAACCTCTTCATATTATTTTCCTCTTTTGAGGACAAAAATTCAGATCTTCTAACCCTTTTATTGGATCCCATATGCTCATGTGGTTGTTGCCTGACCATTTCTGAATTCTCATCTTGACTAGAGATAAATATGTCAGATGTAATGATTTGAGATATCTAGAGTTATTCACTTATCATTCAGTCATTGCATTTATATGTCTCAGTTTCATACACGCTAGCTGCCAGCTGAAGCATAGCTACCAAGCATGCATATTGTGCTTGCCCTACTGCGTGAGCCCTCAAAATACTCAGTCTGTATTGTTTAAATGTAATCACCCTTAGAATGAGGAAGCTTTCATGGCAAAGCATCTATTTTAGTTTTTATAATTCAAAATTTACTTTGGTTGTCATGCTTGAGCAGGTTTCTATGTTATTCAGACATGGCAAATAAAATTCATATTTGCTAATATTGAGCTTTCAGAGAGAAATAAGTCAACTCTTGAATTGCTTTCTTTTTATTCCATATAAATAAGTTGATTATTTTCAGATTTCAAATGACACCAATAACCACTATGAAATGAAATGCTCATATTTCAAATGCATAAAATTCAGAATTCTCATACTTTGCCAGAAAAGAGGATAGGACAATTAACTCTTCCAACATAAGATCTTTCCAATTGAGGGTGCACCACACAACCAGGCGAGAAGCTCACTGTTTTAATTTGATAATTGTTATTACCATCTGCCAATTTAGCCAGCTCTGTTCTTCTACCAAGATAGTTCTGTTTAAATGTTAGCTTATGTACAGCACAGCTAACCTTTTGTCTTAAGCACATTGTTTATTTCATGAGATCATGTGGACTAACTCTTCATGGGAGGCATTATTATGGTCCTTATTTTGTAGAAAATGAAAAGATGGCTTGGGGCAGTTAAATATGTTTCACAACTGGAATGTGATAGCTAACAGATGTAAATATAGACTATTATTTTCTAATAATTTATTCTACATTGTTTCTCTGTCTCTCTTTCTTTCTCTCTCTCTCTTTCCAGGTCAAGTCTAGCCTATCACGCTTATAAATGATAACTAATCACAAACATTACAACTAGTCAATGTTCCCACTTTAGCTGTTTTGGCTCTTTGATTTTCCACAAAAGAGCGTAGGGATCAGATGGCCAAAAGCATGTTTATTTCAGGTAAGTATTTGGGTGTCCCCAAACCCCCCAAAAAGCCTATCTGATGGCTTGGTAGACTCAACAAGATATAGATAGACAGATAGATAGACAGACAGACAGATAGATGCAGAAAGTCATTAAATATTATACATGATAATTACAACAATGTGTGGATAGTTGGAGTTTTGTTATTATACAGTTCTATATATCTCCCTTGCCTGATGTGTGAGATGTTGTCATGGTAGTGCTGCAATCTCATTTCAGAGTATCTGAACATATGCAATGACCCAATGACCTCTTCTCTTTTTTTTTCCCCAAGTAAGAATTTGGTCCATACAGACAAACAACTAACAACATGCAATTCCACCTAACTTCAGAACCTGTCACCCTTTGTAACTTTGTGATTTAGCATAATCTGAACAGGGACCACTCTGCTATTTTGTTGAGAAACGATTACAGCATTAACCATAACGAAGAGGTCAGACCCAAGGCTCTGATTAAGGATGAACGGAGAAAACGGAAACATTTTTATGTAACTGAATATTATAATTAAGCACACACAAAAAGCAATGAACTGTTGTTTCAGTGCTATAATGATTTGAAAACAAAAGTAGCAACAGCATTTCCAATCCTGATCAAGATAGCCTATTATTGCTTATACTCTCTCTACAACAAAATTAGAAATAAGGGCAAAATAGTTTCTGCTGGGTATTGAGGGGGTGGGGGGGAGAGGGAGGGGGCGGAGTGGGTGGTAAGGAAGGGGGTGGGGGCAGGGGGGAGAAATGACCCAAGCCTTGTATGCACATATGAATAATAAAAGAAAAAAAAAGAATTAACCTAGAAGGTAACACACACACACACAAAAAGATAGGACTGAATGTGTAATATGGAAAGAACTGATTGGTCATGGGAGTTGCTGGTGAGGGTGCAAGTAAATAATATCAAGATAACAAGCAAGCAAGATGGAAGTTTCCAATAGTAATCCACCTCTAACTCTGAAATTCACTATGACAATTAGAAAATGTAATCACTGCTGCAAGCAATATGACAAGTTCCATCGAGGAGAGCATGAACCCAATTAGGCATGTTCATGCCTTTATCCAAAATACTCAGATTACATAAAGATGCTATCAGGAGGAGTCCTGCTATTTATTTCACTGTGATTCTTTGCATATTTCCCTTAGCCTTCCTAATTGATTTTGAGCTTCTGGCGGGCTGGCATTATGTGTATTATTCATGTTATATACATTAACAGTACATTTGAATTGAATAATTACTCAACAGGAAAAATAAGGGCCCCTAATCACAAGAAGTTGCCATTTCTTGGCACTTTATACATCCACTTTCAACATAGCTAATAGTTCCTTCAACAACATACAATTAACATCCAACAGTGAATGGATTCTATATCAGGGCTGTATCCTCCTAGTATGGGGAGAGGCAAGAGAACACACTGAATGAAAAGGTAAAAAGTGACTAATTTCATTACTTGGCAATATGAAAGGTCAGATGTTTGGATCCAGAGAATAAGTCCATCAAAAGCCCTACAACACTCAAGTAAAAGAAATAAATCTATTTTTTCCATTTTCATACCATTTTCCATCACCACAATAATTTGGCATTTTGTGATATCTAGTCTCTTTTAAAGATAGTCCCAATTCTGACTTTTGAAGAAGTTTTGTTTTTGTTGTTGTAGTTGTCATTGTTGATTTTTTGGGAGAGGTACAAAAATGTATAAAATAAAGACAAGAGCCTCTGAACTTATGTTTTAAAGTTCTGTGAGCTTTCCAAGTGCATAAATTCTGCAGTGGCTATTTCTGGAGAATGGGTACACAAATCATTGCATTTCTAAGGCCAAAGGCAGAATCCTCAAAGTCATTGCTACACAAACATTTGCTAACAGAAAAAGAGTTATCAATACACATTTCCCAGAAAAATACTTTTAAGATATGTAGAAATATAAATCAATTCCCAAAAGTTCCTTACGATTCTAAGAAGCCAAATATAAACATCAGAAACTAATTGTTGAATTAATGTTTATTGGTGCTAGCTTATTAGGTTAATGGAAATAAAAACTGTTATATGGTACTGTTACTTGTGTGTGTTACATAGTATATGTGGCACAGTGTGGTCTATAATGTACTCAATGTGTGTAATATGTTAGTCTTTTATGTTTTGGGGGGAGATTGAGCTCCGGGGCTTCACGCTTTCTAGGCAAGCACTCTACCACTTGAGCCATGCCCTCAGACCTTTGGCTTTTACTTTGTTTTCAGACAGGGTTTTATGCTAACTTTACCTGGGCTGGTCTCCAACTGTGATCCTCGTATCTCTGCCTACTGAGTATCTGGGACCACAGATTTGTACTACCCCACCTAACTTGTTTATGAGAGAGGATGATGTTAACTGTTGCCTGGGCTGGCCTCAAACCATGATCTTCCTGTCTGCCTCCTGAGTAGCAACACCATGCCTGGCTTAGTGCTCTTTCAATAGAATTTTGAATACAGTTTTACTAAGTTCAGTCATTTTGGAACCTTACAAGGTATCTTCTGTTTTCCTGGATTACTTTGGATCATATTCATGATTTATTCTATGGGAAGATCTTGATCAGAAACAAAACTCTCACTTATCACATTGTTCCTTTATATGCAAAAGAAGACTGCTTAAATATGAGGGGATTCTGGAGTCTGTATTATGCTCATCTTAGCTAGACTCATGGTAATATTGAGAGGCCATGAATTAGCCAGAGGAGTGGGAGAGATGTTTGGTAGGCTAAGCAACAAACTAAGTGGCAGTGACTTCCATAGAACATAGAGAAGGGAGAAGAGAGATCCCATGCCCTGTCCTCTGTCGGGATCTATGGTAAACTTTTCAGGAAAGGACATTGGCTAGAATCTCATTGCAACTTGTTCTCTCACAATCAATGATGACAAGTTGCCCTCTGCCATTTAGTAAAATGTAGCATACACATCAGACCTACAGGAGACCAAATGAAAGACTTGTACAAGTATTATCTTCACTTGAAAGATGCAATATTTATATTCTTCTGGACAAAGAAATTAGAAAACCTTTTACATGAAACATGTGTCAGAATAAGTTTAATGAGATAAATGAAGATGCACCAAAATATGTAAGACCAGATGCAGATGTTATGGAATCAGAGGAAGCCCCTTAAGTTCATTTACGCTACTGCCTCAAATACTTCCTCCAGTGATATATAATTGTACTTAAAATTTGTTTCACATTGTATAGTTTTCTCAACAAAAAACACAAACAAAAATAGCTGCAGAACTATCAAAGCAGTTACTATTCATGGATTCTTTTGAAGAATTTGAACTAGTATTATCAACACCTAGAGGCAGCTACTTTTCTAAAACAAGAAATAAAGAACATCATTTATGGCTTCCGGGAAAAAAAGGAGATTATACATACTATAAAAATATGGAGTTGAATGATTCTGGTATGGTATCATTTCATTTAATCCCCCCACAGACAAACAGCTACATCATCACAATACCCCCAAGGTGTTAGAGTTTTAAAAAAAGGTGACCTTACAAATGGCTGCTTTCCCTACCTTGGCCTACACATTCATGCACAGGGTGATGATATGTCCTGGGAAAAGGGGAGGGTAAGCTGAAACATGACTCTGAGAGGACAGAGTAGATTTTAATGTTCTTAAAATGTAGTGTTAAGAAATGTACTGATGTCTAAAATTCCTCTGCTCAGTGAAGAAATCATTGAGAAGTTCCTGGAAGAATGTCAAATACAGCATTTAAAGAAAAAGACAATTAAACCAGTATAATGCAAAAGCTATAATTAGAAATATATCTGTGCAAGTACCATACTAGTTTTCTTCCCTGCACTTAAAAGAAAACATGAATTTCTGCCAACGTTCATTAGGGTCTTCACCAGATAATATCACTTTATTGAGGGGATGGTATTAGCTGCCATAGAGGTTAAATTAAAAAATAGTTAATGCCCCAAAAGGGATATGCTCTTATATCACTACTTAGATTTTCACATAGCATAATTAAATCAGGGATGTGCTATATGGTTTGTTCCATACTAATGTGACCATGACATTTTCTCACTTGAAATCCATTTTTTTTCAATTGGGATGCTATTTAGGAATAAAACCGGATTGCAAACTCTATAGCTAGATTAATGATGAGGTGTTTGGTTCCCAAGAGATTTGGCTAACTTGTGCATTTCTCTCTCCCTTCTTCTTTTAAAAATTAACAGAGCTCATTGTAGGTTCAAGACATTCGGCTGTGTACTGGACATATAGAAGTGCATGGGAAGTGTAGCAGTGGATAAAGATAAGGACTAGGGAAATTCATATAATAACTTATTTGCTCTGTTTTCAGAGACAGAGATGGCTATTGATTTGCAGAGAAACGGGATAGTATTCCTTGCAGCAGGAATAGTACAGGAGCTCTGGTGTAAGTTTGTTTTCCCCCCATTCATATTTTGAAATCCTCATGCCAAAGTTAATGGTCTTAGCAGGTGGGAACTGTGAGAGGTAATTAGGTCATGTGAACAGAGACACCATTGGTAGAATTTTTGTCCTTATAAAAGTGACCTCAGAGAGCTGTCTTGCTCCTTTTCCCATGTGAGGACATAGTGAGAAGGCTCTATCTTTGAATAAGGAAGCTGGCTATCCCCAGATACCAAATCACCTAGCACTTTAATCTTGGACTTTCCAGCCTCCAGAACGATAAGAAATAAGTGGGATTTTTTTATTATTTATAAACCACCTCTAGGGTATTTTGTTACAGCAACTGTACAGACTAACCTACATGGATAATCAACAAACAGGCTATGTCAGCAAAATAGCTAGCCAGATTCATCAGGCAGAAAATAAGAGGCCTAGTTAAGAAATATTTGGGATGTCAACACAGCAATTTTTAGCACCTGCTATTGAGTCATTCAAGACAAGATGGGCTCTGTAGTCAGAAAGTCCCTATATCTACTGACTCTCAGACATGACACCCAGGGAAGATTTCCCAAGAGCACAAGCTCTGCCTACCAGGGACTACTAAGCACATTCTTATGCTCTAATATGCTTTCTCCCCTAGGAATGCCAGCATAGACACATGTTCTACACCATGATTAGCAGGACATCATAAAATTGCATGCAATTATTTTCCAAAATCTTGAAATCCCAGGATGCTTTGGAACTACCATACCCTCTTATGACTATGCAACTCCCTCATTTGGAAAACACCACCATAGCACAGAAAGAATTATGTATCTCTCACACATGTCATAATGAAGCTATTTATCTTTGGATGGATAACTTTTTCTCTGTCCACAGCAGTCCACATCCAACACTATGAACTAGTTACAAATGGGGACAAACCAAGTCAGTTATCTCACCAAAGTTGGTTAGTCAGGCAATTCTCTAAAGAAACTGATGTTTTCCTTGCAATGTTAGATAATAATTATTACTCTGTGTTGTAAACATCACATCTTTTTGTAGTTTTAACTGTACTTAGTATATGCTGGAGAATTTGGAAATAAGCATAATCCTTTGGTTTCATGTCATAGAATGAAAACAAGCTACTTGAAGTGTTTGCCATCAAATGAAGGTCAAGGGTATGCCTTTTTCTTTTTTACTCAGGCAGATTGTACCTCTGGCTGCAAGTTTACCCATGGTCTTTCAGGGACATATACCTGTATGAAAATATAATTGAAACCTGTCAAAAATTTTCTAAAACAACAGGAGAGGGAATAAGAAAAAGGGGAGTTGACTTGATTAAAGCATGTTATATGCATGTATGGAAATATCAAAGCTCAAACTCGTGATCCTCCAGCCTTAACCTTCCTAGTGCTTGGATTACAAGCATGTCTTACCACATCCAGCTTGAACAGAGATTTCACAATGAAAGTCCCTGTATAACCATCATAAACAAAACATGTCTTTTTTCTTAAAAAATGGACAAGAACATTAAACAAGTCCTGTCCAAAGGTTGGTACCAGTGAAAAGGGGGAGGACACAAGGAAAGGGTGAAGGAAGGTGAATATGGTGGAACTACTATGTATTCAGTGAAAAATGGAACAATGAGACCTACTGAAACTGTTCTAAGAAAAGAGGAAGAGGGATAAAGGAGAAAATGGAGGGGGTGAATCTAACAGATATACTGTAAGTACTTTTGTAAATGGTGACAATGTACTCTTGGTACAACTGTAATATTATAATAAATACAAATTAAATTAAATTTAAAAAGAAAACAAACATTATACATTTTTAAAAATGGACATACAAATGACCAACAAGGGCAGAGCAGTGAAAGGAAGGGGAGAGCTTGCATCAGGAAGCAGAAAGAAACCTGGTAACCAGGTTAGTTTGTTGACTTCAATAACTTAACATTCATATCAGCATTCTTGTAAGCCATTCTCTGCCTGGTAGGCAGAGGGCACTTCTGTTGGGTTCCTCTTTTGAAAATTATCAAACTGTTCTCATCCTGCATAGCTCAGCCTAGTTGACACTATGTAGACTTTCTCTAAATTCATTTAAATCACACATACTACACCTCTGCTCTTAATACCTTCTCCTTCTTTTTTCTTATAACGATTGTGCAGTCATCCCTTGGGATCCATGGAGTGGTTCCAGGACCCCTACAGATACTCCAAACCATGGATGCACCAGTTCTTTATATAAAATGGCATATTTGTATATAACATACATACATCTCCTCTATATATCATATCTAGATGACTTATAACACCTAATGTATTGGGAATGCTATGGAAATATTGATAAACTGTATTATTTAAGGAATAATGACAAGACAAAAGTCTGTTCATGTTCAGTACATGTGCATTTTTAAAGAATATTTTTGACATGTAGTTAGTTGAATCCACATACATGGAACCTGTGGATAAAGAGAATTGACTGTCATGACATGTCTATTGATGTTTAGTAAATATGAGTGAGACCCATGAAGAAAACAACCCATTTCTTTGGTTTCTCTAAAGAGAGTTTCTGGTGCCATGATTACTTATCTATATGTTGCTTATGTATATATGGAGATAGCATTACCAAAGCCACCAAATATTGTTGTTAAAAGATTAAAGCAGGAACAAAGAGAATGATAATGCTTGTGACATGTGACCTAAATGGTGAGTGCTAATAATATAATAATAAGAACACCTATTATTGCTCATTGCTTATGATTTGCTCAGTCTTCTACCATCTCATTTTAAATCCTTGCATGCAGTAACCTGCGAGGAGCTATAATTATTCCCAGTTTACAAATGAGACTTGGAAATGTTCATTGACTTTCCTGAGTTTACCCAGAAAGTACTTTCTGGAATTCAGATGTAAATATAAATCTGGCACAAAAATAAGACAGAAGTGCAAGAGCAGATTCTGGAAGAGATAACACAGAAATTTCTGGTTAAGAGATTGAAGTTTTAGCAATGAATAAATCTGCGGACTGACAGGGCCCAAGGTTAAAACATTGAAATTATCCCCATGCTATGGGTTGCAAGGGAAAGACAACAAGTAAAAGGCAATGTGAGAACCAATAGAATACAATGTCATGGAAAGAGCCTTCAAAAGGATTGGGAATGGAGTCAAATGCTACTCTTCCCACAAATAAAACCAAGGAAGATCAGGTTTGACATACCACTACTTAAGACCTAGGTGCTGAAACAATGTTAAGAGTGTAGGCATTCAGGATCATGATGGAGAAAGTGCCTGCAATATGAGGAGGGGAGGCAGCAGTGGATGAAGGAAGGAAACAGAAAGATGTGGGCACAAGACCTCTTGATTGCTATGTTATTAATTACTTAACATTCCTGAGCCTCAGTTTCCTCATCTGTAATCCAGTTACCTTGAAAGCACTATGAAGATTTGACAGAAAGAAACAAATATGTTACATTGTCATGCAGCTCATAGTGTCCGGGGTCAGTCCAAATAGAATTGCAGTCCTCACTTGGCCACTTCCAGCTATGTGGCCTTGGGCCATTCCGCAGGAACTCCAGCCCAAACTGCATGCTATTGTTATCATCACTATAAAGTAATTAAGTAGGTGTAAATTGTGACTCAATATATAGCAGATGCAAGTATTATGATGAATGAATTTTAGAATTTGTCCGCTTAAAGTCTACTCTAAAAAAGGTCAAGAAAATATGCAATAAAAACGGCAACATAAAATTCACTAATTTGAATTATTCTCAATCAACAAAATGACTATATTGTATGTAATTTCAAGCATGGAAAGCCAATACAGAAGCAATTCTATTTAAGGTAACAGAGAAACTAAGATGTATTTGTATCTGAGCTATGTACCAGGGTTTCCCTTTTTAAAACTTTATGAAACACAGCTTTTATAGTTCCTCCAACAATTAGAACAAAAGTGGGAGAAAATTTTCCCAAGCCTAAAGGATATTATTCTTGGCAATAAAGCGTCATGAAATTAATGAGCTGTCTACTAGAGATCTACCATTAAAAATGTATATGAGAAACTGGTCTATGCAAACTCCATTCCTTCAATCAGTAAAGGCTATCCTGGGAATTAACTCAGCACTTACAAAAGTTTCATTAACTCTTGCAAACCCCCTTCCTCTCAGTCAGCTGAGAAAGATGAATTTGTTGCATTCCTTTCTCCACTATGGTCTGAAAAAAGGTAAGCACTTTTCCAGGAATGCACATATTTGTTTCCAAACAGGCACTCTTATGCTCTTATTTGCTCACAGGGGTGCTCTCTGCACCCCTAAATCATGGTAGCTCCTCCCTCCAGGAAGACATAGCACCCATCCTCTGCAAAAAACAGATAAGGGCCCATGATTAGTGTCACACTAACTGCTTATATTGGAAAATGAGGAAATGCTAATGAAATTGCTTTTATGGGCTGCCATTCATGGATGGCAGAAAGGGACATTAGAGAACAAGCCTGGTATTTGCTCTTCGGGAGTATTTAGGTTCCCAGCGAAAGCTCAGTGGCAAAATGCACTCATGCCCTCACACAATCTGTAAAGGTCACCGAGCACTTGTTAACCTTGAAGGGGAAAGAAAAACCTCAGTATTTTTCCCCAACAACACTCCAAGCCTCTTGTAAATCATATTCATATTCATATACTTAAGCATTAATTTACATAGTTAATTTCTGACAGGCTGACAACCACAGCCCTTCTACCCTCTCAATGTAAAGTGAGGAGTCACTTGTTATTCAGTGTATCCGTTACAGTGGTAGTGCTGCTAACTGTATTTTATATAATGTGCTATCTGCAGAAAGGCAGATAAGAATTTGATTTAACATCCAATTAAAAGCCGTCATTGAAAAATTACTTCAAATAAGCCTTTTATTTTCTTTAATCAGTCTTCAATTCAAGCCTTCCTTGGACCTACTGAACCAAGCATCAGGACTCATGAATTTTGATTAAAAAATTTGAGCCCATTTCTAACTTAAGCAGATTTTTTTTGTTGCACTGTTTGATAGAAATTTAATAAATCTATGAATCCTAGCCAGCATCATTTATCATCTTTTTTTCCGCAAGACTGGCCTATTATACCTAGGCAGTAAATTATGAGGGAACCAGCAAACCAAAACTTTTCAGCCCGTTACTGAAGAAGAGATATAATCACTTGCATTGAACCATATAATTATAGTAGAATATGAAGCTCTGAAACATTAGGTCCTGTTTTGAATATGTAATGTCCATGCTTTGAGAGCCTAAAAGATTTCTAGTTGATCTAATATACCTCAGTGTAGCCTCGTTTTTAAAGTATTTGCTAATAATGAAAATAGCAGAAAGAAAAAAATTAAGAAACTTGTAAACAGCAAACTAGTCCTAGGCAGAATCATCATTTGGGAAGTGACACTGCCTTTTGAAAGGCAGATGAAGAACCAAGAACTTTCAACTTGGTGTTTAACAGTTAAATGCCTTATGACAAAAGTTCATTTTGTGTTACTTCCATTTAGTCCTTAAACTAAAAGAATTTGTTTTTGCAAATGTGCTCAGGATTGTACCTCTGTACTTTATAGTGGTTTAGTGGCCATGAGGCATATCCTTTTGTCCAATCAAAATTGTTTATCAAACTCCTAGGGGTTGGGTACTACGTTGGGACTTGAGATACAGCTGCGAATAAGACATAAGGGCCAACCTTCTGCAGGATACAGGTAATATACAAAGTAATGCAGAAAATGTCCGAGCACTGCTCTGTGAGGGGACATGTAGTCAGAGGGCAAGGAAAGCTTTCTTGCAACAGTACCATTTAAACTAGGCATTGAAGGTGATTATGAGTTTATGAGGAGTAGTCAACATTCTGCCAATAATAACTTTTATTGATACCTGTGTCTCTCTTGTGTGAATCAGGAAAGCTTCACGTTGAAGTCACATGGTCACAGTGAAAGACATAATTGAAGATTTGTATTTTTCTCACAAAAAAATATCTAATGCTTCTCTTGTGTCTAGGAATTCTGTGCTCATCCCTACTTCATTGCCACCATGTCAACAACAGGTGGGACTTCTTTGTTTCCAAAGTAGGCTAGTCCATTTCTCATTTCTATTTTTTGGTGAAATCTGTGCCTACTCCCTGGGATACCAGTCCCAACCAGTCTCTACCAATGAATTGGCCCTCGGTCTTAAATAAAGGAATCTACTCAGATAAGCCTTGCCTGTTGACACTTAGTCTCCCTTTGCTCAAGTTCCCATAAAATCCTGGTCTCTCTATTAGCATATTATTGCCATTGTACACTTACTTGTCTCTTTCCTGCACAATCCAAGAAGAAGCAGATAATTCTGAATGTATGAATGAATGAACAAAACACTCTTACTATGCTGTCTTATATGGTTGTGGTAATTCCTTTCTAGAAGAGAAAATTCTGGGTTAAATCCTTTAGGCCAGAATGTACTCCATTTAGTTTAATGTACTCCAACAGATAAACAACATTGAACCCTTTGGAAAATCCAACACTCTGATTGATACAATAGGCATAAGAGGAAGGATTCTGTCTGACTTTACAATGTGTTTTCCCTTATTTGTAGTCTTCCAAAAGTCTCTGGGTATAAGGGAAGGCAAATGATGCTATGAAATATTCATTTTTAAAAAGCTTGAGAGAGAAAAGCTTAGGCTGTAGCTAGGAAGAACTTAAGTAGCATCTTACAAAGAAAGTCTGATATCCAAAGGAGGAAAAAAGTATGTTGAATGAAAAGCCTGTGAGGGGTTCAAGATTAAGAAAATGCGTTAGTAGAGGGCTATTGCTCCTTACCTACCTATAGCATTGTCAAATACTACAAATAAAATAATGAGTTCTACTGATATTTCTTCTTTTAATTTAGCTACTATTTTTTTAATTGGCAAGCTACACTGTGCTTGCTTATGTACGTGTCTTTCCCTTTCAGTAATGCAGTATGATTGTCAGTTTATACCTACTGGTTCTTTAGTGCACTCGTAATTGTAGTAGGCACTGCAGCCCTCAGGATTTAACGAGATGGAACAATAATCATCACATTCATATGAAGGCACGTGCACAGGAAGTCTGGGTTAAGTTTTAAGATATTTTAAAAACATTTACCAAGGTGTTTTATTTTTAAACCAATGGATATTTCAAGTAAAATAGAGTCCGTATGTTGCTGATCCATTTAAAATGAACTCATCAAAATATATTTTGCAAGCAGGCAAGAAGCACTTGGCTTCTAAAAGAAATCTTGAGGTGAGTGCGGTAGATGAAGGAAGGGGCTCATAGAAAATAGAAAATGTCTTTCACTTTCGTTTCACTGCCTATACAGCTACATTAGAGGTTTATGTCTGATCATCCATTCACTGAATAGAATTTGATAACTATGTAACATTTTTAGACCTTGTAGGAATGAGGAGATCAGCTAGTCCAACCTCTTCATTTTAGAGATGAAACCACAGTGAGGAAATGACTGGCTCAGAATCATACAGCAATAAGAATCAAAGTAACATGGAAGCCTAGAAGAATTGACCACCAGTTAATTTACCAGAGGATATATAGAAGCGGGCATTTACAACAGCCATAACCCACCAACAAGTTCACCTAAAGAAAGGAGAAAGCCGGGTACAAAGGTCACCATCTCCTGCACCACTGTAAAAACTGCTTGGGAAATTCAAGCTTGTCGTTTACATCCTCACCAAAAGTCCTACATGTTAGGGGATCGTGAATTGTACT
Organism: Castor canadensis; assembly: GCF_047511655.1. Taxonomy (NCBI): domain Eukaryota; kingdom Metazoa; phylum Chordata; class Mammalia; order Rodentia; family Castoridae; genus Castor; species Castor canadensis. The sequence continues at coordinate 6,406,128 of NC_133405.1, forward strand.
TGAATCTTCCCCTCACAAGGGACACTCCAACTTTATAGAGATGAAATCACAAGGACAAGATCAGGACAAGTCTAGGATTTAAAACAGAAGCAGGGTCAGCTTTAAACTTGAGAGCTTCAGAAGGCTCTGTCTCAATGCTTTCCTTCTTTAGACCTGATACAAAACAAACAAAGAAAACTCTACTGTGACACCTCCATATGACATTATAATTGCATTAGAAGGCTCTTAGAAGGATGGCATGTGTCATCTTTCTATTTTGGACTGTTACTAATGATGGATGAGCTGCTTGAAAAGGGTTGGCATGAGCCAGGAGAAAGGCACTGAGAGTTTAAAATTATAATTCTGAAGGCAATCTAATGACATGAGAAAAGTCCATGTGTTTAAAGGAAAAAAACAAGATGTACAACAATATTGTATTGATAATCTCAACCTTTATCTTCTACCTAGACCTTCATGCATCTGGAAGCAAGTAGACTAAAAAGGTTAGTAGTAGATATTTCTGCATGATGATATGCCTTAACTTCACTTTCTTTCTCATATGTTTACAAACATGCAAGATTCTTAATTGAGTTATCATTATAGAATAATAAAATAATAAAAATATGGTCACTTGGTTATCTGTTAATATCTGGACCCCAGGCCCACCACTTACTGTCTGTGTAATCCAAGGCGGATTGTTGCTTAACCTTGCTGAGACTCAGGATGAGGCTCTTTAGAGGGGCCTTTCTCTCACAGGGTCTTCGCAGGCAGCAAATGAGTTGAGGTAGAAGGGAGGTAATTGAAACAAAGAAAACTGAATCTAATTTTCTTAGGTTCTTAACACCATTACTTATCCCTTTCTTTGGGCACATAATATGCAAAAAACTATGGATAAGATTTCTTAGGCTGTTTCTACACAATAATCATGCCATAGTGAAAAATAAAAACATGTACACAGGTATACATTTTGGTCTCCAAATTTCATATATACATATTTATTTATGTTTCTATTACTTCTTTAAAAGCCTTTCAAATAAACTCAGTCTGTAATTGTCAGTTATCACCATTCATTTCCAGTAAACCATACTCCCTAATCAATTAAAAATCTACTTGTGATAGACGCTCCTAAGGACTGCATTTTAAATCAAATAACTAGTATACCCTACTCTAATCCCCGAACGGCGTCCTTCACATAGACCTCATTTGAGCTCTCACCTTTTTTATTCATGTGCTTCCCCTGTCATTGTTCCTCATTGATTGGTGAGTAGACATGTTTGAGGAAAAAAGAAAAGGTTCAGGGCCTTCCAGTAAAATGCCAAGAATCAGAAATAGGAATAGATGTGGAAATTCATCATGTGTACCCATCCCCCATCACGGTACACATACTCACAAACACACACACCTTTCGCACAGAATGAAGACAGTAATTATTGAATGTTGGATTTATTGTTTAACAAGAGAAAAAACAAAACATCTGTACGTACTAAAGAAAATTATTTGTGTGTGTGTGTGTGTGTGTATGTGTAGCTCCAGGTGTTACTTTTCTATATTAAAATCCTTGCAACCACTGTTATTCACAGTATTTACTTAAGAAAACATAAAAATTTGACCTTTAAAATCTTCACTTTCACTTGTTGTTACAATGGAAGGACATCAATTGATGCTGTTACTCCTTGAAAAAACACCTCATTCTTGCAACAGTTGATTGCACTGGAGCATTATAATATAATACCATTTGTTTAATGCCAGGTCCGTAAAGCAGTAGCATAACAAAAGTTTTTTTTTTTTTGGGGGGGGGGGAAACTCAACCATAAGACAAGAAGAAAACTCCAGTTTTAAGGTCACTTTTAGAAAGGGCAAGTGAATCTGATGCTTGGGCAAGAAAAGCTGGATAAAAATAGAGCTGTATACCTCTGCCAAGAAACACAAAATAGTAGAAAATCATAAAAAGAAATGAAAAGTAATATTAGAAGAAGAAATAAATTTTAGATAAATGAAGAAAAGTATGGGTGAAAACAGACTCCAAGTAAAATTTCTGAAAGCAAGAGAAGAAATCTGAAGAGCCCATAACAGACCACCTGAATAAGTTCAGGAGGATGGAGTGATGGAAGTTCGTGAAGGAAATGGTGAGTCTAGGAATAGAGAGCATGACCCACTGGAATTTGGCAACTGGTCATCCTACTCCTGTGAGGAAACAACTCTCAACTCAAAAATTTAATAGTAAATATAGTTCTTAATTTCCCTACCTGAACAGCAGATACAAGTTCTCCAATGGCAGTGATGTTAGAAATGTGAAGTCTTGTAAGGGCAATTTATGCCCATTTTTGTGTTGTAGACAAAAAATAGCAGTCTAGTGAATTCCAACTTGGATGCAGCAATTATTCAACTATAAATGTAATATACCTCAGCAAACAGAAAATTAAATGCTTAACATTAATTTTAGAACTTTAATCTTTTTGAAATTTAAACAGGTGACTTCTAATAGCTCCTGCAAACTCATGCAAAATTGAATAATTGAACCTCAAAATCTTACTTTCTCCTTTGCCTTTTTAACATTAGAAAGTGCAAGTTTTTGGAGGACATGACCAATCAAATTAATTTTCATCCAGAAACTAGTAACAGATTCGTTACAGAAAGTTTTCTAGTAAACATTGTTTAACATTCATTTCTATCTTAATCTACAAAAGGTTGATAACAGAGATTTTGACTTTAATGGATTAAAAGATGTGGTCTCATACACACTGATACTTTTACTGCTTACTAATTTTTACAATAAAAGTATCAAATGAATATTATTCATTTTCTGGTAGGGAAAAGCAGAGATAGTGAAAAAGAAGTTAGAATATTCTCATATGTATCAATCCTTTGACCTATTCAAAATTATAAAGTATGTAATAAAGCCACTTTGTTCCACCTCCAACAGAGTCTTAATGTGCTTTAATGAAAATAAAAACAAAATGAAATAAAAACATATACTACGTTGGTTCAATGCAGGCTTAATTGAGAGAATAACTAAAAAAGCGGGATATGTACATAAACATACACAGACCTCAATCAGAATTATGCATAAGAGACTATGAGATAATGTTTGTGTACTTGTGTTTAGATGCATAAATATTTTCCTAGGTCTTCCATTTCTTGCTTTAATGCCTATACTGTATGTAATTTCTATGCAAGCCTCCCCAAAACTCAGGAGTCTTTTCTTATCTGAACTGCTGCCTAATAATTTTGGGTAATCCAATTTACAGTTGTAGGCACACAACAACATGTTCTTCAGGGTCAGGTTCCAGTGCTTTCCTTTGCTTGCTAATATGGCTTTGGAGAAAGTAACAGTCTCCTCTGGACTAAATTTAATTGTCTGTCAAACATGCTAGATGATCTTGCAGGGTTCTAAAATGCTCTCACCTGTTTCTCTGTACACATTCAAATCAGATGAAGATCTACAAAAATACAGATGTACAAAGCTCACAAAAAATGGGGTTGTTGTGGAGTTTTTGGCAGATGTTGAATTTCACCACCCCTATAATTTGGTGAATGTGATTGGGAAGCAGCCTTCATGCTGGTTATTCCTGAGCTACACATTTGAAAAACTTATTAATTCCTAAAATGTTTTGAGTAAACTTTGTCTTCAAAATTATGACAATGGTCAGCTTAAGCTGACCAAGAGAATGGCTCTTCTTCAATATCTCTCATGTATGTCATGGAGTAGTTATTAGTGTGGTGTAACCAGTACAAGGCTATGAAATCTACATGGACTTTGGTGTGGAATCCTGGATACATGCTTTACTACATGGTTTTAGGAAAGTGGATTTTCACTCTGTGTCCCAGTGGGGATGAAACGCTACATCCTTCTTTATAGCATTGTTGGGAAGTTCAAATGATACGAGGTGCACAAAGGCCTAACAAAGTACCAAACAGTATATGCCTAGTAAGTTTATTTCTTATTTCTTCCATTGTCAATGGCTAGTCTCAAACTAATGTTCTTAAGGTTCTCTCTCCAAACTGGGACCAAACTCCTAAGCTGAAGTCATATAAGAGCTCAAGTGCAAAAGCCAGGGAAGTGCTTACTAATGGACAACACTGGGGACAAAGAAAGTACAAAGCAATCACTTTACCAGCCTAAAAGGCTACAATATGTTCTGCCTTAGGCTCTGATCTGACACCGTACCTTGCAAGGCTATTTAATAGCCTTGCCAAGAATGAGCCATTGTTGGAACTGAGGCCACCACATGGAAATAGTTGGGTAGATTTTGGTCTCCTTCCATCAGATTATAGGCCAGAGGCTTTGTAACTGGCTAGTTTTGTCTCCCAAAACAAATTAGCATTTGGTTAGGCTCACTATTAAATTAACTGTGCTTGGTGAGTCTTTCTAAAAGCCACAATTTCCATGTACTAATTATATCTGCTGGTGAGTTGTGATAGGTTAACCTTGTGGCACTACAAAACAGAAGAAATAAAGCCTACAAGGAAAAAAACACCAATCATGGAATTTTAAGAAGTGTGTTTTTTTTTACTTTTATGAAATATGTAGTTTTTTGGTCATCAGTAGTGTACAATAATTTTTTTCTTTTTCACTAAAGTCACATATCAGGGATCATACACAAGCCTACTGAGCCCCAACTTATAGACCATTGAACTGTTCCTTAGATACAAAATGGGTTCATCCAATACTTACTAAAGGTGTTTAATGGATGAATTAATGAGTGGATGAGTGCACAAAAAAGAAGAGTATACTAAGATTAAACTGACATAATGTTTTTGGGCACAAATATCCCACAGCATTTAGTTTCTAAGATGACAGTGCTAGAGACATGGGTGTTTGGGTGTTGTGTCACAAACATTTTAATGAATAAATGAATGATAATTCATCCATAACCTAATGCCTTTAACAGATAACATAAAGTATGCAGGCAATATGCTGCATGAGTAGTCAAACTTAACTAATTTTTGATTACTTTATTCACAGCAGTTCATTAAAAGGAAAAAATAGTGAACCCCGCCTTCAGATAAAACCTTGCAGGTAAAATGCTAATGATTATAATTGTTTCAGGTTGACCAAAGTCAGTGATAGAAAGTTAATTGCATCTCTAAATCAGGGTCAAAAACAACCTCTTGATGAAAGGTCAAGTCATTTCAAGGATGGTGCTATTTATTTACAAGGAAAAGGAAGTCACAAACATGTCACTGAGTATTGTTTGAATATAAGAGTGGACTGCTGGGTTATTGAATTCTTCCTGCCTATAGTGACAAGTAATTAACCTGAACAACCATGGACTCTTTGCCCATAATACATTCCTCATCCCAAACACAGAGTTCCAAATAAGCAACCCTTAATAGCTTTCAAAGAATGAGTACATGGAGCACCTCTTTTGGCCCTCTAAGCAATGCTAACAGGTTACTGGAGCAAGTACCAGGAAATCCCATTCTATATGAGAAGAGACAGAAGATCAGAAGGGTCAAATGACTTATCCAAAAATCAGTCATTTTTTTAAATATCAGAATTTCCCCTTGGACCAAAGGCATTTGGAATCCATATTCAATGCTTTAAAAACACTTCTTTTATAAAATGATAGATTTCTGTCTTTTTCACAAGTAAGTGTTTTGCAAAGAAATGGTAAATGTTCAGGAGATGGAAATGCTGCTTTCCATGATTTGACAATTGCACATTGTATATATGTATCAAGATTTCATACTGTACTCCATAAATATGTACAAGAACCTTGTGCCAATCAGGAAGAAAAAGAAAAATCTCTAGATAATATTATTTTTCAGTTTATATACATGGTAACATATGAATATAATCTTATATCAGTGTTCTTTTGCTCCACATTGTATTTATGAGATTTTTTATGTTGATTCACATAACTCTAGTTAAGTCATTTTACTTCATCAGTTGTATGTATTCATTTCCCTGTTAATAATGGCATTTGTGTTGTTTGCAATTGTTCATCACAACATCGTTTACATTACTTTAGAAGTTTCTACATGTCTCTTTGTACCTAACTATGAAACATTCTCTAGATAAATTCCAAGGACCACAATTGCTGAGTCAAAGGAAAATGTGTCTTCAACATTACTACCAAGGCAATGTAGCAAGACTTTGTAAACCAAAAGATAAGTATTATCATTTTGAATTCCAGTGATATAATTTTAAACTCTTTTAAAAAAATAAGAATTTTATCCCAAATATTTTCTTTTTTCTTTTACTTCTAAAAAAAAGTTAGAGGTTGCTGCTTGGAAGGAGGTTGAGGACAGGACATAAAAGGGAAACCTGGAGTAAGATATCGAGTTGAGAGGGCAGCTCAACAATCTCACAGACTCAATCTGCACATTACTATAAAATATAACCCATTCAGATGCATTCAAACACTGCCATCTTAGTTTAGGTCTTCGGGATTGGTCCTTCACAGAGACCAGCTGGGAAACAATGAATACAGTTTGGCTCAGTACTGCCAATGCCTGGTATATGCCTAGATACGGTGAGGTTCTTTCTGTAAACTGATCTAAACCACCCCCTAAAGTACAGACACAACTTCTTTGGATTTTTTTCTGGGGGGGCAGGTTGGATCGGCATTGTTGATATAGACCACTCAAGGAACTGGATGCTATACATTGAGGTGGTCTCACCTAAATGATTTGTAAGAAAAAGCTAATCTGAGACAGATGCCTCTAATGTTGTCTTGCCTGGATATGTGTGTTGAATCTTCGGGGCTGCTAACCTTATTGTTCTGGAATAAGGTGCTTAAACATGTGGCCTGTTAATAGACTAATTGGAGCTTCTCTCTTCTTCAGTTTGGCTTCCTGAAATCATACAACATTTTTTTCAATGGGGAATTTCCAAATGAACTTAATTGCCTGAATTTCCTAGAGAACTGCTTTTAAGCTCCAGGAATGGTTTCGTTTGCCAGTGGCAGAGCCAACATGCCTTGTTGGCTTTGGGGGTTTTGTTTTGTTTTTAAGTACTCTAATAATCGCCAACTAACCCCAGATGTTTTTCAAACAATAAATCTGATCACATCAACACATCACAACACATATATATCTCATGAATGTGTACTTTTGCCTCTTTGGTGAGGGGAGTGGAGGAATGGGCTGGCTTTCTCAAAGAAAATTTCTATGCAATCTACTGAGGTGGGTCAGCAAAGGGATTTGTTTCTTTAGTTTCCATCATCATTCAGGAAAACAACTAAGTATTTTACTGTCAATGGGTCCTTGGTACATGGGAAAGGACTATGCCTAATTCAAGCATTGCTAGACACCAATTTTCACCCCCAGCTGGATAGGTAAACTCATCATCTAGGAAGCCTTTGGGGTTTGAACAGCCATGGACCTGGTGGAATTTAGCTTCATATCTGTTAGAAAAGCCTAGAAAGGTTCTTAAGACATATTTGGAGATTTCATTTGTTTTGTAAAATGAAATTTTGTGAATTAAATGAAAATAGATCAGAGAGGATTTGCAAATGAAAGTGAGGCCATCAGGGATTATTGCTTAACCAAATGACATCACCCCTTTATTACTGTGACTGTTTCCTTGGATTTAAAATATTTAGCATTTGGGAGGGTTGTCTTTTTAGAAGATCTCTAAGCACATTAGAAGAAGTACTACAAACATTATTAATGATTATTTCATGCCAAGAATATGCTGGCACTTACACAAATGTGTAAAACATTTCTATGAGGCAATTACCATTGGTGGCAAGAATTATTATCCCTTTTTTACAGCTGGGGGAAATGAAACCTAGAGACACCAAGCAATTTGTCCAAACTTTACAATGTCTGTAAATGCCCTTTTCAGGCCCAAGTCATCCTTCATCTAACTATTGCAATAGCTCCTAGCCCATCTGTCTCCCTGTTGTCCCCAAATTCATTCTCTCCTTTCTACTAGAATTACAACAAGGCCTGAATATGCTATTCTCTTTCTCACAAGCCCATATTCAACAGACAATGAGTACATCTCCTTTCTCATGAACTTAAGCAGAAAATATCCTCTAAAGTGTGACATTTATACCTTACATCATCCTCTCCAACTAGCCTCAACTTTTTTTGACATTCCTCCTATAGGCCATGCTTTTTCTTTCTTTGGTATCTTTGCTACTGTTCTTTCAATGAATAAGAAATTTTCTTTCTCCATATCCCACTAATGAATGCCATGCTTCCCTTTAAGGCCTAGCTCAAATGGTACCACTTCTATCATGCTTTCTTTGATCTCTTCGTATAGAAGAGACAGTAGGCTTTACACTAACCCAAGCTATCACTTAAGGCTCTATTTTATACATAGTAATTCCATCTTGTTTAGATTCTTTTCTTGCCCCTCTTCTCATGCACTCCATGAGGCTCTAAATTTCTGGCAGGCAAAAAAAGTATTTAATTCATCTTTGTATTTCATACATACCCAGTAGGTAGTGTGCAGCCTAGAAAACAAGAAGCACACAACTACCGTGTACATAGACACAGCCAAAGAGAAAGATACATAAATCCAAGTATACTTAGAATGGCCAGACTTCTACAGTCATTAGATCCTACTTCCTTCTGGAATCTCAACACTGCAAAGTGAATACAATATGCATTTATATTATCTGTTTTAGTTCCTAAATCTCAAGTTGTATAGTGAATTTTACAATATCTGCCCATTCCCAAATAACTGATTTATTCACCTAATGGATTTTTCCCCATTTATCAGATTTCTAAACCTGCACAGAACTAGGCTTACAAGCACTTTGGAATAAGGTGCTTATAAGTGTTTGTCAAAAAGCATTTCACAATTGGATCTGCATTTGTAAGCACACTATTAAAATAAGCTTTAATATAACTAGAGCATTTTCAAACAGCTGGCATATTCATCTGAAAAAATAATTAGTTTTCAATAAAAGTTGCTTTTATTACTCAGGAAAAGTTCTCCCATGACTTTTAAGGATCTGCCAAGTGAAATTTAAAAAGGAAAATAGAATATCCATGCTGGCCAGGAGCCAAGTGAAATGAAAAACAAACAGGCTAATTTGTGCCAAGTCCTAGACATGCTGCGCAGAGGCAAAGTAGAAGTACCCGCATGGGTTTAAAGTTACATAAACCAGCCCAGTATCTTCTCTAGCCCTGAACCAAACTGTCCACTTGGGGCCTATGGCCTATGGATTGCACCAGTTCTACCCCCCACCCCCTCTTCTTGCTGGCAGGAAATGAAAATGAGTTCAGGAGACCACAGAGATTCCTTTAACAAGAAGCCAGGCCCAGGGAAGGCTAAAGCCAAGAGAATTGTTGTTAAATAGCCTAAGAAAAAGGAAACTGGACAGTAAACCTGATGAGGTTGTGACAGCAGTTGAATCTGGAATGAGAATTGCTTGGTACTTCCACCCTTAGCTAGTTTGTGACTACCAAGTGATTAACTACTTACTCTCTGAAAATAGTGGTTGCTATTTCAAGGTTTATGGCTTATAAACTCTTCACTGTTCCAATGGCTCTTCTAAAGTGCAAACCAATCAAAAATAGCAACACCATCAATTTCCAAAACATACAAAATGCAACCCCTTTTAAGAAGACTATTTATCCTTGAATCAGAAAAGTGAGGAACATCTGCAACAGAAACCTCACCCTTGAGACACTATGTGCCTGTAGAAGGTACTAGCAAATAGCCAGATAGGTTTTCTCCAATGTTGAGAGCCTTTCTCATCCTGAAACAAGATGAGAGACTGAGGCTTCAAAAACCAGCTTTATAATAAGAGTGAAAAAAGTAGAGTGGAGAGTCAGCATATCTTTGTTTGAGTCCATACTTTGCTCTTTATTTACTGAGAGTGATTTTCAGCATTTATTTATTCATTCATTAATTCATTTACTATTTATTTATTTATTCATTTTTTATTTTTGCCCAGTAAAATAAGAACGAGAATGGCAATCCTAGAGAATACATATGAGCGTCATTGGGACAATGTTTTATAAACCGTAAGGTCTTGCATTATTTTGACCCATTTCTACCAGTGCTCAATTATATGCATTTCCAAAAGTTTTAATATAAATTCCAACTTTCCATTTGAGATGCTACAACTTAGCCTTCGCAGTCTTTTAGATCAGAAATGAAAATTCTCCAAAGTGATACGGTGAAAACACCATGTGTTCATCTTTGGACCTGTTCCTTATATGGTTATAGGGTCATTTTTACAGGGCCATTTGTCTAAGGTTATATTCCTATTGTAAAATGAATTCTAAAATTTGCTAAATATTTGTGTTTGAAGTTGAGGGCAAGATAATTCGATTCCTATAAGATGGAATTTAATAAAATGAGAAAAAATTATTATTTCTTGATCCCACTTTGTAAGCAGTTAGGTAATTCCAGTCAGACAATTCCAAGGAGGAAGAAGCAGATTTCCATTTTATGATACTTAAATAGGATCAATTATTGTATGTCATTATTAATTCTAAATAAATAAATAAAGCAAACCTCTCAATCTGGCTATAAAGTATTACTGTTGCCTTTTAGTATTTGGCTTGCCATGCTCTTTTTCAGCGGGACGCCAGACTGGGGCTCAACCAGTACTGCTTGAAGTGCCCTAAAAATTAGAAACTCTGCTAGCATTTGTTGCCCTTAATGCAGAGAAACTAAAGCAGATACCTTAAAGCAACTGAGGCCAATAGGAAAAGGGGACCAGGAACTAGAGAAAAGGTTAGATCAAAAAGAATTAACCTAGAAGGTAACACCCACGCACAGAAAATCAATGTGAGTCAATGCCCTGTATAGCTATCCTTATCTCAACCAGCAAAACCCCTTGTTCCTTCCTATTATTGCTTATACTCTCTCTACAACAAAATTAGAGATAAGGGCAAAATAGTTTCTGCTGGGTATTGAGGGGGGGAGCGGGAGGGGGTGGAGTGGGTGGTAAGGGAGGGGGTGGGGGCAGGGGGGAGAAATGAACCAAGCCTTGTATGCACATATGAATAATAAAAGAAAAATGAAAAAAAAATTAGAAACTCTGGATTTCCTAGGTGACTACATGTGCCCTCAAGGGAGCAGGGAGTGTGATTCTTACGTTAGCCATTGTTAGCACAATACTGCCTCAGCCCTGAAAAGTTTTCAAATCAGCCACTAACACGTGGCCAGAGCTGTGCTATACCTAAATCAATGCCCTGAGCCAGGTTTCTTTAAAATGTGAACAGAAACTTAAGGAAATCATCGCAATTTTTAAGGTAGATCATTCTGATTTTTTTTTTTGAGATACTGGGGATTGAACTCAGAGCCTCAACCACTTGAGCCATGTCCCCAGTTCTTTTAAGTTTGTTTCACAGATAGTTTAACTCCACCTCTACAGTAGCTAGGATTACAGGTATGCACCACTGTGCCTGGTTCTTTATGATTGTTTTTATTGATGCATATTAATTACAAAATAATATAATTCTTTTGTAATTAATAAATAATAATTAATAAATAATCAGAGAAATGATGGGTGCAATGTAAATAATATATAATAAGTCTAATCGGAATTGTCACTATGAATCCCCCCCATAATGAATATATCCTAATTAAGTATAAAAAAAGAATAATAGGCTGGGCATGGTAGTTCAAGGCTCTAATTCTAGCTACTTGGGAGGCAGAGATAGAGAGGATTGTAGTTTGAGGCCAGCCTGGGAAAATAGTTCACAAGACCCCATCTGAACCCATGACTAAGCACAGTGGCATGCACATGCCATCCCAACATTTGTGTGAAGAAGCAGAAATAAGAGGACTGTGGTTTAGACCATCCCAGGCATAAAGCAAGACCTTATCTCAAAAATAATCAAGGTCAAAAGGGTTGGCAGCTGATTCAAGTGGTAAAGCACCTTTCTAGTAAGTCAGAGGCCCTGAGTTCAATCCGCAGTGCTGCCAAGAAAAGAATAATGGATTTCATTGTGATATTTTCATACCTGCCTATACTTTGATCATGTCAGTTTTCCCATTATCCTTTCTAGCCTTCCTCTACCACTCCCTTTGATCTGTTTCCTCTTTTCTAGTAGTCTCCTTTCTACTTTCATCTTACCTTCCTTTTCTGCTAAATTTCATATAAGAGAAAGCATGTTTTTTGCAACAATTGAGATGATCATGTGATTTTTGTCCTTGATTCTGTTTATGTGCTGTATTACATTTTTTGATTTACATATGTTGAACCATCTTTGCATCCCTGGAATAAATCAGCTTGATTATGGTGTGTGATGTTTTCAATGTTTTGTTGAATTCAGTTTGTAAGTAGTTTTTAAACAAAAAGGAAGCATGTTTATTGATACAGTACATGGTTATAATTAATTAAATGAAAAAATCCAGTTTACAGATATTAGTTGTTTCACTTTTTAAAAATTTACTCATTTTTTATAAGTTAAATAAAATTTTACTTATAATTATTTTAATTTTATATTATTTAATTATTATAATTTTATTATAATTATTTTTTATAAATAAATTCTTTATTTAGAATTTTTATGTCTACGTTCAATAACAATATTGATCTTTAATACACTTTTTCTGTTCTGTCCTTGTCTGTTTTTGGAATGAGTGTATTACTGGCTTTGTAGATTGAATTTGGTAGTGTGTTCCTTCCCTTTCTATTTCCTTCAAAAGATTTAGGAGTATTGGTATTAGTTCTTCTTTAAAGACGTGGTAGGATTTGATAGTGAATTCATCAGGTCCTGGGCTTTTCTTTTTTGGGAAACTCTTTATTACTGCTTGATCTCATTGCTTGCTATAGTTATATTTTATAACATCTTGGTTCGATTTTGGTAGGTAAAATGTTTCTAGAGATTTGTTCCTTTCTTCCATATTTTCCATTCTGTTTAAGTTTGGGTTTTCTAAGTATTCCCTCATGATCCAATGGATTTCATTGGTATTTGTTGTAATATTCCTTTTCACCTCTAATTTTATTAATTTGGATTTTTTCCCTCCTCTTTTTAGTCAGACTGGCTGAGGGTTTAGCAATCTTATCTTTTCAAAGAACTAACTTTTTGTTTCATTGATTCTTTGTATAATTTTTGGTCTCTATTTCATTAATTTCTGACCTAATCTTTATCATTTCTTTCCATCTGCTAATTTGGGGTTTGGCTTGTTCTTGTTTTCCTAGGAGCTTGAAGTGAATCATGAGGCATTATTTGAGATTTCTATTTTTTGATGTAGGCATTCATAGCTATAAACTTCCCCTTTAGGACTGTCTTTGTTGTATCCCAAAGATTCTAGTAGGTTGTGTATTCATTTTCATTAGATTCTAAGAACTTTTGTATTTCCTCATTTCTTCAATGATTCATTGACAATATATATAGTTCAAGTACCTGCCCTAATACTTTGTCCATCAAAAGCTATCAACAGAATCAATGGATAACAGAAATATGATATACACACACATAAAGAAAAAAATCATGCCGTTTTCAGAAAAAATGGAGGGAATTGAAGCATCATGTCAAGTGAAAGAAGCCAGACTCAGAAAGACAAGTATCCAGTTTTTTTCTCTCATATGTGGAATATAGATTAAAAACAAGACATAAAAATAGAAGGGGGACTATATAGGAAGAAGAAGGAGACTAGGGGGTAGTGGAAGAAGGATAAAAGAGGGAAGTATAAATATAGTCAGTGTATATTATATGCATGTATGAAAATGTCACAAAGAAATCCATTATTTTGTTCAGTTAATATAAAATTGCCATAATTTTTAAAGCTGTGGCTACAGATATTATTGATGTAAGTTTTTACATTTATAATGAGAATACAGTTTGTACCACTGTATCATTCTGGGATGCTTCCGAAATATAAATGCAATCTACTCTCTCAGAGGAACTAAAATAAAGGACTTTTAGCTATTAGATTCCAAATATGCACCCTGGCCAGGTTCATCTATTTCCATGGCCTAACTATGGGAAGACCCCAGTTTTGAAATCTGTTACATGCCATAAAGACTGTGATCCTTCTAGCAGAAGCTCCTTCCAGCAAAAGGTATACTACATGACAGTGTTTCTATAAAATCCCATGGAAATCATGAGCACTTGGGATATTTCCATTGGCCCACATCCATATTCTAAGATGATTTACAGTTAGTCTTTTGTTTGCTAGAAATGGGATGTGAAGAAATGGCCAACCTTGGTAGTGACTTGCTCTACCTTCTCAGGCACATGTTTGGCAATTATCATGGCTATATAATTAACATGAGTAACACTGTCCCTTTTCCATGCTCAATGCCCCAACCACTGTCATGAAAAACAAAAGGTTTCCACACCTGAATACAATTTTGGTTACAAAACAATAAAAGACAGGTGACAGTCCCAGCTGGATGGCTTCTTTTTCATTTTCCTGTGGTCACAAATCAGACATCTTGGACTCACAGCAGGACAGGCTCCACTGGCAGTAATTGGCACCATCTGTAGCTGTCAGAGCACTGGCTGGCATTCCAGTATTTCATCTTTCCAGTCAAGGCATTCATCACTAGTCCAAAACTCAGCCAGCTGACAGTGAAAGATTAACTTGCATTGATTTGCTTGGCTAAACTCACCCAAGCTTCGGTTGGTACTGAACATTCCTGTTTAATAGCCATCCCCATCACAGATGTTTGCGAGGTGATTGTCCACTGATTTTTTTCAATTTCCATCTTCTACCAAATGTACTCTCAATTAGACTTTGGGAAATCATAAATTAAAACAGAGAGAAATGAACATTCCATATGATCTCTGCCAGATCCCTGCCAAATGCCATTCCTATGGCCCATATAATTAGAAACTTTCTCACTTTTTCTCAGTTGCATTAAATTTCTCTGTTGCCACGGTGTTTGTAAGTGGTAGAAGTAGTGATCCTACTGTATTTTTGTTAAAGGACATTAGGGGGTCAATCATCTCAGCATAATTCCCAAGGCAGGTGGTTGGCCCACTAGCTGGTTTTCTACTGTCCAAATAAGGACAATTTCTTAGCTTCTGGCCCTGAGCTAGGCCCAGAACTCTGCAGGGAGGTTACATAGAGATGAACCATGGTTTTTCTCAAGCACTCACTATGTGGTGGAATGGAAAACAGAATTAATCAGCAATTATGATTCACTGTGATACACGGCAGTGTTGAAAATTCATCACAACTCTATATTCATGAAGCATGGAAAACAAGGGCACCTATCTCAGTCCAGAAAGCAGTCAGGGAAGGCTTCTTGGAGGAGGTGGTACTTGACTGTGTGGTAAAGGTTGAGAAGGTGCTAACAAGATAGTAGAAGGAAATTAAGTAAGGGAACCTTGCTCTGCCCTATACCAAGTGAGATGAATTGTGTATACATAGGTTTTAAGCCAAAATATCAAGAAGCAATTGGACAGAAATGTTTCAAGCCCTGGTGGGTTGGAATTAACTCAGCTTCCTAAAGTAAGCACAGTATCCCAGGGTGCAGAGGGAAGTGAAATATTTTAGGGATTTATAAATAGACAATTATATCAATATCTGGGGTTTTTTGCTGAACATCCTTGAAAACATACATTTGAAAAGGATGGGCTAGAGGCTTGGCTCAAGTGTTAAGAGTGCTTGCCTCTCAAGTGAAAGACCCTGAGTTCAAGTTCCCAGTACTGCAAAAAAGTGAAAAGAATGATTCTAGATCCAGTTTTCAAAAAAATAAAACTCCTAGGACTTTCCTTAGAAAGCAGAGCAAGTGATAAATTGCAAGCCACCCTCTTCCTTGACAATGTAAATAAAATGCTCTTGTGTAAATGAAGATGTAGGAATCAGAATAACATGACAAATATCTGTTTATAGAGTTATCATCAAAGAATTACTAACAAATATGCTTTTACTGAGAGTAATTGATGAAAACAAAGTTTAATTCTGTACATGAGATAAAAAGCACCAAGGGAGAGCACATGTGTTGCTCTTTCTGCTACAGTTATCATTGCTACTCATAATAAACATATATGGTGAATCAACCACAAATATTTATAAGCCCAAAGGGCAAAAAAGAAATTACTGACAAGATTTAATATCAAAAGATTAAATATATGTATACATGGATAGATAATTGATGAAAGAGTAACAGAGAAAAGAAATAAAATGAGAAAGGAAGGAAGGAAGAAAGGAAGGAAGGAAGGAAGGAAGAAAGTAATTATCTCTTTAAAAGTTTCCAGGAAACTGGAGCTACACTTCCATAAGTTGTCTAGCAACCACATCCGACCACCCTAAATAAGTAAATGAAGTTAGTTGAAAATGTTCCAGGAATGGGGGAGGGGGGATGGAGGAGAATGATGGAGGGGGTGAATTCAAGTATGATTTATTTGATATATTGTAAGAACTTTTGTAAATACCACAATTTAACCCCAGCATAATTACTAAAAAACAAAAACAATTATCTAAAAATAGGAGAACTCAGCAGCCACTTATGCTAGGAAGATTATTATGGTTGAAGTGTATTGTTTCCACAAATCTTCCTGGGGAACAAAGGAAAAGATAGGGAAGGACAAAAAGGAAATTATTGCAGAAATCAATTAGTGAAAGATTTTAGGAGAACACTCAAGATATAGGGAGTACGGTGAGGTCAAGAAAAGAAGCAGGGAGTATAAATGAGGCCATAGTGCAACTTATGGAATGGGTTAAATGAGTAGTTATTTATAGCAACTTACATACTCTTAGACAAGCATCCCTTATGTGACTGCTCCATTTTTCTCACCTTTCAATGAGCATCTACTACGTGCAAGGAACTCTGCTAGGCCCTTCCATATTCTGTTTGGTTGTATACATGGTATCCCAAATTAGCTCATTTCCTCCATTTTTCTCCTTTCTTAGTCCTCTTCTTGTGGTGATTTCAACAGACTTAAAAATTCTATATTCAATCTTGTATAGAAAGTACATCAACTATATTCACCTTAACTTCTTTTACCCTCCCCCTCCCATTAGTGCCTTCCCCTTAGTGTGACCTGTTTGTCATTCTTGTTCTTTATTGTTTAGGTGTCTGTTCATTGTTTAGTGGGATTTTTGCCTTGGTATTACACTTATGCATGCATTATACTTAAATCAATGTAATCCTCCCCTCATCCACTGCATTTTCTCTTCCTTTTCCCCCTATTCTGTATTGGGACACATTAGCTTTCTTCATTGGTGCTAAAAAATGTTAAGTGAACTTCCCATTACATAATAGAAAAAGATGGGGGGGGTGAATACTCCTCACACCGTAAGCACTCTTGTCAATGTCACAATGTACCCCCAGTACAACTATAATATGCTAATACATAAATAAAAATACACATAATGCACAATATGTTAAAAGATCTAAAGGATGAAACCTGTTCCAACTATTATAAGAATGGGGGGAGGGGAGATAAAGAAGAATAATGGAGAGGTGAATCTATCTAAGATACATTGTAAGAACTTTTGTAAATGTCAAAATGTACCCCTAGTACAACAATAATATGATAATAAAAATTAAAAAAAAAATCTAAAAGGATGTACCATTTAAAAGGATCCTCTAATCAAAGCACAGAATATGCTATGATTCAGTTATTGAGTTTGGGGAAGTACATGAAGTGACTTTATACCACTGCTGGTGTCCTTACCACTGCCAATCTTGGGCAGGTCAGTCATTGGATCAATTGCAGTGGCTAATCTCTAAACAGCATGGCCCCTCCTTCACTTATTTCCAGGTACACTTTCTCTTTCATGTCCTTTGAACATGCCAGGAATATCCCATCTTTACTAGTCTTTGAATGGACATACCCATTAACTAGAATGGCCACAACTACCAGAAGGCACCTTCTCAGTGATGCCCTTCTTGAGAATTGCCCTGAGATCCTACACTCAAGATTTCCCTTGCCTGCTGTACTTTGTCTAATCTATGTTTTGTAAAGTTACAAAACCTAAAACTAAATATGAGCCATTTTAAACTGTATAATTCAGTGACATTAAGCACATTCACAATGCTGTGTGACTTCCAGAACGTTTTCATCATACCAAAAGGAGATGCAGACCCATTAAGTACTCATACCCTATTTCCCCTCCACCAGTCCCTGGCAACTACCAATCTCAATTTTGTATCTTTAGTCTTGCCTATTTCAGGATATTTCATATCAGTGGAATCATAAAAAATGTGATCTTTCGTTTCTGGTCCTTTCACTTAGCTTGTTATTATCAGGATTTTTCCATGTTTTAGTATGTATTGGTCCTTCATTCCTTTTTTTTAGCTAAATAATTCCACTGTATGGGTAGACCATATTTCATGTATCCATTCATTCATGGACATTTGAGGTGTTTACACTTTTTAAGTATTACAAATAATGCTTTTATGTGCCTCTATATACAAGTTTCTGTGTGGACATCTATTTTCAATATTCTTGGATGTATACCGGGGGTGAAATTGTTGGGTCATATATCTTTATGTTTTACTTTTTGCAGAACTTCCAAAGTTTCCCTCTTTCAACATATTATATACTTTTCTTGTTATGTCTATTGTTTATTATCTGTCTGCTCCCTCTAAAATATAACCTCCACACAGGCAAGAACTTATTTTTTATTTTTCTTATATGGATCCCAAGGGACTAAACAATGTCTGGAACTTGGGAATGACAAAAGAACATTTATTTCTGAATAAGAGAAGAAAGAAGAGACAAGTAATGAGTGTCTGTTTTCATGTAGGAGTATTTGAGACAGGTGTGCCCTGCACACCGAAATTCTCCATGACATGCAATCCCAATATTACAAAGGATTGTAGCAGAGCCATTCACAGTTGTCCCAGAGAGGAAGTGGTCTGATAAAATGCACACTATGGCAAAATACATCAATCAGTAATAGCTAATCAAGAGAAACCCCTCCGCCAAAAGACCAGTTGTATAACCGGCAATAAGAAATTAAGGAAGTAAGGAATTTACACTGCTTGTGACTCTTTCTATAGAAAGAATTTTGATTAAAAATAAGTTCTGAGGTCAGATACTGCCCTTTATGGAGCACTAGGAGTGGTGTTGAAATGCCTTCACTGAAGCACCATTTCCAAGAGCCAATAACTGGAAACAACTTCAGTGTCAATGTGGGGATGACCCAATAAATAGGGCATTAGAATAGCAAGGGATTCTGTGTAGCTGCTCAAAGGACTTAGAGCTAACAGATCACCACAACATGCAGTTAACTGTAAAAAGTGACTTCCTGCTGGAGGAATGGCTGAAGTGATAGAGTGCCTGCCTATCAAGCACAAGGCCTGAGTTCAAATCCCAGTGCTGCAAAAAAAGTGACTTCTTGGATGTGTGCGTGTGTGTGTGTGTGTGTAAAAATTACCATTATGTAAAAATGTACCTAGTCAAAATAAGAAATAATATTATAAGGTTTTATTATGGATACGCATGCACATATACAGCAGGAGAGAGGAACAAGCAAAGCAGGATAGAAAAATGATATCTGGAAGGCATAAAATGCATAGTTGTTTTTAACCTACAAAAACCGAAAGGACAAGAATTTCAGGCAGAAATAAAAGGGCACCCAAGGCTTATCTATGCTATTTAGGAGTAATGCTTTTCTGTATTCCTTCTGTAATCAAAATACCTTTAAATGTATGGAGTCATCATTTCTTGTAGGAAAATCAGAAAAGATGATTGCAGTCAAACTTTTGGACCCCTAAAAATATAGACTGAAAAGTAGTTGTACTTGAACGTGACATCATGCTTGCTAGAATTGTTCATCATCTCATCCTGGGCACCTGATATTGCTCTTAGCTGCTAAGGGGTCTTAGTATTTAGAAAGGCTTCTGTCTGGGAAGAATAGGAATCTGTCGCTAAGACATTTTGCTGAGATTCTCATGATTGTAGTAGCATTAAAAATAAGCAAGGAAACAAACAACATGGTGGAGGTCACTTTTTTACTTATCTCAGTGAATTTCCTTCTCTCTGAGCCTAGTTGCCACAGCTATAAAATAGGAAGAGTGAGATTCTATGTCATGGGCTCTGCTGGCAAGATTAGTGACACAATGATACTTTGAAAGGCAACAAGGCATTTCATCTATTAATCAAAGGATGAGTTTGGCAAAAAAAATTAACATTCCAGACAATGCTCTAAAATACATGTGGGATGTCTAAAATGAAAGCCAGCCAAGGCAAATTTACTGGTAAAACCCGGGCAGCATGGTGTATGTGCGCAGAGGGAAGCTCTACTAGATGAGCCTCTGAAGTGGTGATGCAGTCACATTTTGTATCTTGGTTCCTAGGGAACTACTTAAGTGATTTCACACCTAGTCTATTGACCAGTGAATTCATTAATACATGTAGTATGCTACTGACCACAATTAAAACATCATAGGTTCTCTTTGAGGTCCTTCTGGGATCACATGAACTGATTGCTTGTTTTCCTAACCCTGTATTGCAGCCATAGTTTGTTTTGAAAATATTGTATGACTTCCATACACACAGTGTTACACAGAGTAGGCACTACAGTCACTGAATATGACAGAATGGGACTGAGCTAGCATTATTTTTAAATTAAACTCAAATGTATTGGGAAGCAACAAAAATAAGCATGAAAACCATACTCCAGTTCAGCCTTGAGTTTCAGAGTTTTGTATCTTAAAATATAAGTATCATAAACTAAGTCCACAAACTAGAAATGCAAGTATTAGTCTGAGCTAAAAGACAAAATCTAAGGTGATTTAAAATAATGGGGGTAATTAATTATATATAAAGACACATACCCTCAATCTTTTTTTAAAAGAACAGTAGTCCATATAGTTTATTTTCCTAGTACCATAGCAAATTAATCAAAAATGTACATTTTTTTCAATCCAGATACAATATGTCAACAATTGCAGTTAAATGCATCATAGAAATGGGACGCACTTGCAGAGGTTTCATTAAGTTTAACATGATTTTCAGGACTTAAGACACACTGCTGGAAGATTTTAATATCATGGCAGCAAGTACTGCAGGGGTGTCTTGACCCACTTGAAATTGTTTCAGCTGCACTATTACCTGGGTCACAACTGATGGCAGCATGTATCAATTACATCGTAGTTACTTAAAATACACTTTCCTGCATGTGGTCATCCTAAGATTCACTTCTTCACATTTTCAGACCTTGAAAGAACCATTATAACAGAACTTCTTAAACAGACTAAGACGAACATATTTACCACAATAAGAAAATGTAGCATGCAAAACATGCTACCAGGAAATATGCCCCTTAAGACTATAGAAGTCCCCTTCCTGAATTTCTGAGGTGGTCAGTTTTTCAGTGTTCTCTTTGCATCCTTCTCAATCTCCTCTATTTGAAAATTGACTACCTTAGTCTGAGTTTTGGACTCTAGAGTTAAACACCTGGGCAACTATTTCAAATTTATCCCTCCCAATGGAGAGAAGGAAGGTTTGAGCTGCCTAGAAGTAGGCTGATGGCGAGTATTCTGGGAACAGATTTATTTTCAAAAATTTTACATGCTGGGTAGGACAGGAAGCACTAGAAATTCTAAACTGGAAGCATTTTTTTTTGTGAAATCCACTGCCAATTATGTAAGCTAAAGGTAAACTATGTATATTTCATTGTAAGGCAAGCTTCTGACACTACCAAAAGTACTAGCCATGAATATGTGGGTTTTATGAAACCTTGTTATTTCCATTTATGCTATACCAAGAGAAAGGATTAAGTACAATATAGTTCTTTATCTACCACAATGCCATGTAAGGTAACCTTGCTCATGCTCTTCAAAACCCTCCAATGGTTCTCTAGTGTGCTTAAAGTCCATATCCCTTGCAAAATGACTTGTAAGCTAACCACTCCAAACCCAACCAACCTTCACTCTCCTGCCTCATCCCCTGTTATTTCCCCCTCCAATGCTCTTCTCTAGCTTCCCTAGCCTGCTTTGTATTCCTAAAATTGTTTGCGCTTTGTATTTTCCTTGCCTAGAAGGCTCTTTCCACACATAGGTCCTGTCTTGCTTTCTGATCTCCTTCAACTCTCTGTTCAAATTCCATCTTAATGGGGCCTCCCCTAACCACCTTTAGAAATTGAGCCCCTGAGCCATGCACCAACACCCTCATTACTTCACTATTTTTTGTAGCACTTATCATCATCCTATATATTCTATACTTTACAAACCTTATTTTGTTTATTTACTGTCACCTACCCCCAGGCCTTCAAGAAACATAAGGTTAGTGAGAGCTTGTTTTATTCATTATCATATTTATAGTGTCTAAAAAAGTGGCTGGCACATAGGAGGTACACAATAATATTGTTACATAAGTGAAAAATTGAATGAATATGAATGCACAATAGCTCCTCTCTTCAAATGGGACATTTTGTTATATGTTGAACTTATCTTATTCATTAAAATTATATGAATAGCTTATTTTCTTTATTTTTAGTTGAGGGAAGGATTGTCTCTTACATTCTGACCATTAGTCATCTTTCAGAGAAGGATTCCAAACCAAAAAGTCTGTTTAGACAGAGGAACATGCAATGCACTATGTAACTTTTCTTCTTTTGTGGGACTGGGATTTGAACTTAGCTTCATGCTTGCAAAGCAGGTGCTCTACTGTTTGAGCCACACCTCCAGTCCAGTTTGTTCCGCTTAATTTAGAGATAGGATCTGTTGAACTATTTGCCAGGGCTAACCTTAAACTGTGATCCTCTCAATCTCAGCCTCCCAAGTAGCTAGGATTACAGGTGTGAGTCACTGGTGTGCCCAGCTGTACTGTGTGACTTTTTAAGGTTTGTGTTATTCTTGTCCCTAGAAAAAATGATCCTCTTCTCTGTCTTAAGGATTGTAAATTCTAGAACACATACACATATAGGATGTTTTGCTTTGAAAATTAGGGATTTTAGAAATTAGTCTTTAAATACAATTCCATGGGGTTTGGCAAACAATATTCTCAAGTCATAAGGATTCCTGGTCTTGATAAACACACAGACCACATTTTCAAATACTATTTTTAGCTCTTCAGTGAGTTTGAGCAACTACTGGAATAAAATCCCTGGTAATATAGCCTGAGGCCACTCTTTCAGGTGAGGATGGAGGCAGATATAACTGAGTCTATGAAGCCAAAGCTTTCTTCATATTTGTTTATTACATGTGATTCACAGAAGGGAGATAGTTGCTCCTTTCTGATGCTCATGGATTGTAGCTCAGTGCTGAGTTGGGAAATCACCACCACCATGATTATAAAACTCCAAATTGAGTGGAGAATGCCACATACAAGACCAAATGGCATAGGGACTTTGAACTATCACCACAAAATATTTAGAAGATGCTCTATAACATTTTTCTCTATAAAGAGGCGACACAAAATCAGTCTAGCACATGCTACATGTTAAGAGGTAGAAGTACCCCAGTACAATTGATGAAGTGCTTCCATTTAAAGTTATTAATTAGGATAATGGCTTGAACTCAATAAAAGGGATATATTGGATAAAAAAGAAAGTGGGACAATATTGTCTTCATTAGCATAAAATCTTTCAGGTTCCCCACTTCACTTTCCAAGGGGGATGGGGAAATGCCTCAATTTTAACCAAATTTTTACAGTTTTACAGCAGCCAGGGTTATGCATGAATTTCATAATACATTTACTTGAAAATTCATTATATGAAACATTTACCCCATGAATAAATTAGAGACTCTGAAATACAGTGCAATAAAACTTTTGCTGCTAGAAGAATTTTTATGTGTGAAATAATGTGAAAATTAGTAACATCAAATATGATTCCCCTTAACCCAGACTAGTACCACATGCAATTATTTTGACATGGTCTGTCATACATAATAATGTAGATTTTCAAAGAATGCTACAGAAAAGGGTTGTAACAATTCTTATCAGAATTTTGAAATATATGGTGAATCACTAGGTAAGGAAAATGGCAGTGTATCCATTTTGCAAAATGATCTTTCCCCAAGCTGAATTGAAGTGAAAACTTTGTTCTGTATTAGAAAAAATTAGCTATCATATACTCAAGCAAGGGAAAAACTGTTCTATGTAGTGAAAACATTGTCATCCCTTGTTTACTCAATTGCTCTTGACTATGCTGCCTGTATTCGGCAAATTAAGCATTTCAATGACAATATTTGACTATGGTTGGCACATTTAAACACATGGTAATGCTAGTAATTTCATCAGGTGTAATTCACTACAGAAAAAAAGAGATTTCCAAACAATTGCAATAAAAATACCAATTGGTAGGAATAACACTAAAATAAGCCTAGTCATTATTTTTAAGACAGATCATTATTACAGGTCACCCAGCCAACTGACTTGAAGCCATGCCGCATCCCATCATATGGAACTGTTACAATTTCACAGATGCAAGTATGTTAAATTTGCCTCCAAGGGAAATCATATAAACCTAAAACAAATTAAATAATTATTTACATTTAATTTAACAGGAAAAAATAAATACAGCGTGCAACTTATCGATGAGTAAATAATGTACTGTCCAAATATAATTTCTCTCAAATAAAGACATGTTTTCATTTTCTAAAATGCTATATTACAAAGTTTCTGTTCCAGGTGATAAAAGGTTTTGAAATAGTGGTGATGATTAAATAACATTTTGTGTGTACTTAGTGCCACTGAATTGCATAGTAAAAATCAGTTAAAATGGTAAGCTTGGAGTTTTTTTAACCCAAGAAAAATTTAATGCTATGTTATTTATAAAATCATAAGAATTTAAAAGCTTCCATTTGTCTAAGCTGGAAGATGGAACAGGAGCCTAGAAAAATTATACATGTTATTCTCAGATCTATATTGCCTATATGATGGATGGAAACCACTGTCTAGGGAAACAGAGAGGAATAGATACATTTTATCACTGCATTTGATTTAAAGCCTTATTTGTCTTCAGTTCTGTTGTGCAATTTTTAAATCAAAGTCAGTGGTGCAATGAGAATAACTTGATCAAGCTGAATGCCTAATTTCTAATTGCAATCTTCTCCTTAGAAATTTTGACTGGCTTTGGCAATTTATTTAAATGCGTCTACATGTCCAAATCTACCAAATGAGAGATCCTTCCTGTTTCAATAGTCTATAACTATTCTAGGACATCTGATCATTATACTGTAAAGGATGACTTTTAAAATAAGTATATGTGGACATATACTTACTCTTCTTACATCAAGGTTTCTTAATTTACATTAGATTCATGACTGACTCAAAGCCCATTAAGTATCTTAGAAAACCCCTCTAAAAACGGTTTGTTTTAATACTCTGCCTTAAAGCAGTTCAAGTATTTTAATTCCCATTTCATAGGCAGGACAACTGAAGAAACAAAAGCAGGGATGGCTTCCTTAGGTCAGAGAACATGAAGACTGGAATGCGTAGCCAACTGTGGTTCTTCTGACCACTACTATTTTACCCTTTCAACTGTACCACACTGTCAGTGTGTGTGCAGTGTGTGTGTGTGTGTGTGTTGGTGTCTCACAGTTTCAATAGTACACTATTCAAAGGCTTTAATGATGATTATATAATTGTATCCCTATACCATGGCTCCATAAGATAGGTACAATTATAATTGTACAGAGGTAGTACATAAGGTAATGTATTTTTCCTTTAAAGAATCAAATTCACAATTCAATAAACATGGATTTATTGAGTTCTGCCACCTTCTCCAGGCACTAAGGGCATACAAAAGACAAATTTTTAAAATAATCATTCTCAGGATGAGGCCTACATCATTTTAAATGGCTAAAATTGGTCACCCTGAAGTTTTTGTCAGTGGATAAGGAATCCACTCCTCAGAGCCACATAGAAGTTTAATTCCTCTTCTTTTTCATATAACATAAGTCAGATTCATATGAAAACACTCTGTTCCCCTAAGTTCTCTGACTTGGCTCCACATGACAAAGCTTGGAGTCCTTGCCTCAACTTCCTCTTAAGGCCTTCCACTTTATGGTCCATTTAACTGTGGCACCTCAGTAAGTATTCCATGGCACAGCCTTGAAAGTATAGAGTCACCTGCAGTTATCAATATCCTTTTGCAATACTTTATACTTCTTCTTGGCTAACAAAAAGCTTGTTTGCTGTTTTGATTATAACATTCCATGATAACCACTAAGAGGCATACTGCCTTACCTATGAGATCAAGCCTTCTGCACCTTGACCTTGTGTAAATATTTACTAAGATGTTACCTGATTCCAGTAGATTTGACTCATAAATGTTTATAAAGAACCCACTTGCTGGTGGAGTGGCTCATGTGGTAGAGCTCCTGCCTAGCAAGTACAAAGCCCTGAGTTCAAACCCCAGTACTGCCAAAAAAATTTAAATAAAAAGATAGAGTATCCACTGTTTAAATAGTACTGTATTAGGAACCAGAGATATGATGAATATGACAAAGCACCTACTCAGGTACACACATTCTACAAGGAAAGATACACTATTATTAAACATTAGGGAGGTTCAAAGAACATGTCATAATAAATTCTGCTTAGGAGAAGAAAGAGCACTAAGAAAGTCCCACAAGAAGGAGGAACTTTTGTGTTTGACCTTAAAGAGGAAAAGAGGTTTTCAATGGAAGATCACTACAATCAATGCCAAGTCCATGACCAAGCACAGAAGTGTGAAAGCATTTGGTGCACACAAGTACACTGTAGGCTGTAGCACAGGCTAACAAGGTAAATAGAGCTGAGGAATAATGGGAGATGGACTCACTGAGGCTAGGGTCTTGAGGAGTTTGGACTTTGTTCTACAGGAAATGTGATGTGACCAAGGCTTTTGATAGATGAATACATGATCAGAAGTGTGTCTTTGAAAAATCAATTAAGGAGCATGGAAAATGACTTAGATGGAAGAGAACAGAGAAATTGCTATCCAGTCCACCAGTGTAATAGGCTGTCACAGTCACCAGGGCAAAAGGTTAGGAAAGACTGAATTGAAGAATGGACAAGCCATTATGGCAAATTGGTAGCTATTTTTTCATTGGCTGTTAGGGTAGGGATTTAAGCTTTGGTGCCTGAGCCAAACAAATTATAAGAAAAAATAGTTCTACTTTCCTGACTTATTTATGATTCCATTAATAATTATAACTCATAAGTGAAAACCTAAAAGTACTATGTTTTTAGTATGTGTAAAGCATCCAGGTAAAAATATAAAATTTGCTCTTGGAAATTTGAGAGCAAATGGGAGATATGATTTTGGAGTCATCAGTATAGATGGCAGGGACAGGACAGAGAAAAAGAATGAGAGCATTACTTTTACCTTACAGTCAACAATTGGTATGCTGCCTGTCCCACTGGATCAGTAATTTTCAAAGAGCTCTGAAACAAAGATTAAACTTCAAATACATGACCTACCTAGCACAAGCTTACTGTTTTAATTTCCAAGTTTAATGTATCCTGGAGGCTGCATACAAATCACAAGAATCATTTTCCAAGGAATATGCATAAAACTGCCACATAAGTTACAGGTAAAATTTTAAAGTAATTATTTGACATGGTACATTTTCTCTTCATGAATTGGAGGAAAATTCACATTTTGTGAGGAATGAGAACAAGAAAACAAAGTATAATATGAAATATCCTTGTCTAAGCTTGGAATTACTTCATATTCATGGTCCTGTGATATGAAAAAGAAACTTTTGTACATAACTCATTCCTACCCTGGAAGATCACAGTCAATATTTAGAGTTGAAAAGGACTGCTTTGTTAAAGGCAACAAGAAATGCTAACAGAAAGATAAAGGGGTCTTGATACTGTGTCTTGATTAGATACTTTCTTATGTCTTTTTGTCTGTTCTAGTCCATATTCTTTGTCTCCCCCTGACTGGTTTTACCAGAAGATAAAACAACTGAATAAAATACTGTATATAAATATTGGCAGTTTTTGGCCTCACTTTTCTTCCTGAGCCTAATAGGCAAAGAGCTTCCATGAGCCTGCCTGCTTTTCCCAGTGAGTCTACAGGGGCTTGTTTATTCGGGATTGACTCTCAAGCAAACAGTTCACTATAGTTCTACAAACAAGCTGAAATTATGACCTTATGCTGTTGTTCCTCAACAACTCAAAGATGTGATGCAGACTGCACTATCTAGCATAATTGGGTATGAAGCCACTTTTGTTTAAAATGCTTTAGGAAGATGCATCACTAAGGTTTCAGTAAAATGTAAGATAATTCCACTGTTTAAGTTTCCCTTGAGTGTTGAGGTGACTCACAAGTATCCCTGCTATGGAATTGAGGCAGGATAGATCAGGGAAGTTGACACATGGGAAACAGCAGCCAGGAATTTACAAATAAGTATAGTAATGAATAACTTGATTAAAAACTGTTTCTTATGCTTTAAGCCTTACATTCTCTCAACAAACTGCAACATTTAATAAAAAGAAAATAAAAGGGAAAAAGAGCAGCTCTTTCCTTTTGACCTTGCCCGCTTGCCCAAAAATAATTAGTGTACTCTGAGAACTGAGCAAGGATATCTTAAAGAAAGGCATTTATCCTGGGAAAGAACTCTTGGGAAAATGACTCCTCTGAGCAAAAAAAGTGCCTGCAAGAAAAAATATTTATTGCAAGGATGGATGCCTGTCCAGAAGGGAGCATCTGTTAAGTCCCATCCTTTGTTTAAAGGGATGTTCAAACATCTGTGTCACTGTGACCCAAATTTAATGAGCATGCCAACCCTGGAAACTTTGGGCCCAATTGATAAGACAGTGTAACAGCAAAAGCAGCTAATTATATCTGGTGTCAGAACAAAGAGGAGCACTCTTTCCCAACACAAATTTGATCTAACCCCCCAACCCACTTTTTCACCTTAAATACCAATGATGTTAGTGTATTCATTGTACCTGTTATCAGATGCAACCACACCCATGTCTGAGTTGTGTACTATATTTCTATCTTTCCTTTGCTTTGCTTTAATAATCAACTTCTTGGTCTCTACTTCAATGTGTCCTAAAATTCTTTTTATTACAACATCAAGACCTTGGTACCCAAGGGCCAGGTGGAGGCCTACTAGCTTTTGTAGACCTCCTTCCTAGATGGTCAGGGGTTCTGTTAACAGAATGACAAATCTGACTGGTTTGGAGAATCAGGAAGGGCTTTCATGTAACATTCGTGACAGTACTAAATAGTTATTCAGTTGGTGAAATGAACAGCTTGTTCCTGACTAAAGTACTAAAATACAGCATTAATTTTTAAAAAAGAACAAATAAAGGATTAGCCCTGCAGCCTTTATAAGAAAATCTCAAGGGCAGAAAAACTTGTTTGTGAATGTTTTTTCTTTTCTTCCCCCCTTCAGCATTGTTTTTTAAACACTATTTCTGAATTTGTGTCCCATTTGGTGCAGTTATTAATGCTGAACACAATTGTAATGGAGATCCTGTTACCAAATATTTCTCAGACAAGGACCAAGTAAAATTTCCTATTTCCAAGACCTATAGTTCAATGGTTTTAAATATGAGAAAATTTAGTTGGGAGGTTTGAATTATAAAAAATGAACTCTAGTTATGAGAGAATCCATTAACCAATTCAAAATTAAAGTGGAATTGAAATAAAATTATAGTAGAATATGTATAAAAGAACATGTGACATCCACATAGATACCAAATGAATCCATTATACTAAGTACTTTTCCATTAATAGCAAATGAATTCATAATGATGGCACACTTAAGATCAAATGAAATCTAAAAATATAAATGTCAAAATATCTATATATGGTTCACACTTGTAATTTACCTTTTCATTGCACAGCAAATACAATGTCAAAATGCTTCAATGTAGAGGATTTTAGTCTAACACTTTTCACTTGTGAATTGGGCTTGATGATTACAAATGGAGTTTTATGCAAATCAGAGAAACAGATGATAAATTTCATGGGTTGGTCATGGCAAACATGGCAAATTTCACAGTAAATCACAGCCTAATGTACAGATACACAACCACAAATAAAATCATTTAACTGTTAAGCAAATTATGCTTCATGGTTAAAAATGAGTCCGTGAGAATACCATAAGGTATTACATTAAGATGTCCTAAAA
The DNA here is from genome assembly GCF_047511655.1 of Castor canadensis. Classification (NCBI taxonomy): domain Eukaryota; kingdom Metazoa; phylum Chordata; class Mammalia; order Rodentia; family Castoridae; genus Castor; species Castor canadensis. The sequence goes on from NC_133405.1 coordinate 6,435,971, forward strand.
ACTACATTCTAAAACAACAAGTCTAGAAAAATCCTTCTTTAGGAAAATTGTATTATTCTCTGCAGTACTCAAATAATTTTAAAATGTTATTGCTATATTTGAAAACCCAAAATCATGGGAAATGAGTGAAAATAATGTGTTATATTTTAAATGCAAGGTCTCTTTGGATTAGCTTTCATCATTTGAACTTTATTTCTCGATTTTGTCATTTATCATGGGCATAAACTATAGAACAATAAGCAATTTTTCTTATCTTTGAAAGAGTAGCTATCAGAACAGATGAAGGGTCCTATATGATTTTTCAAAGTCTCTTGAAAAAAGAGAATGTTAAATGTTAAAACTGGTGAGTGTTCAATCACGCATCGAAAGAAAGGTCAAACATTTTCTACATATAAGCTTATCCTCATCAAAATGCTTACCAGCACATCACTTACAACACATTTTGTCTGCCCATTCAAACACCACTTTTTCTAAATCTATGAGGTCTATTTCAATACTATGAACATGATATAATTGCTCCTTCCAGCATTACAGATTTTTGCACAGCTGAGTGGAATTCACCAAGGCAATTTACCATAATGATGTTGGGCACATGTGCACATGGGCCCAACCCTCCCCCGCCACACACATTTTTCTCTCATCATACCTAAAAAGTAAACATTCTCAAAGAACACAAAAGACAAAGGCTTTACATGACAAAGTGAAATTTTATTAGGTAAGGTCTAGCAAATTTTGAGCCGTATAATCTCTAAGAGCTAGAAAGATTTCCACCTATAGAAAGCATTTGGACAGGACATTTCTTTTCCAGCTAAAGCCTCAGGAGTACAGCAACAGAATAGGGCTAAATAAAGATAACATAATTTGTCCTGCTGTTTGCAAAGTTGTAAATTAGAATCTTGAAAAATAATCGAGTCTACAGATGTTCTTTCTAAACAACAACAAAAAATTTTAATGCTTTTTTTGTAGTTATATTACAAACATTTCTTATTAGCTTCCTTTTCCCAGAAGCAAAAGCAAAAAAATCTAAGGACAGGATAGCATATTGGGAAAGATATATGAGGAGAGGGCAGTTGGGTGCTTCAGTGTCAAGACCAAAGCTTTTTTAGGAACATCAGAATGGCATCCCTCGCCATTTCAACATCACTCTAGTTCCTTTGGATCAATGTGGGACTCAAATACTTCCTTGGGTAACTCTACCACTTTAGGTACCTGGCACACTTAATTAAAGTAAATAGAATGAGAGGCTGCCCTTGGAGTCAGCCTGCTTGCCTGGCCTTGTTGCAAAGAAGGCTGGTTTGAATGGAGCATCAGGAAGTAGAAATTTGGCAATTTTTCAGTTCATCTGTTCAATGAAAGTGGCCAAGGTAGATTATTTTTTGTCTGAATTATCAAATTTGGCTGCCTATGTTGATGAAATGACCCAGATAATTGCCAAATCTCCATTTCACCAGGCTCCACAACCCAAATATGTCACTGATCTCTTGAGAATCACATCACTTACCCTGACAGTTTTCCCATTTGTTAAATAAGATGAACAGCGCTTGACATCACATCCTATTTAGAAAGCAATACATAACCTTCAGGTGAAATGCATAAATTACTGTGTGCCTAAACTTTACAGAAACTACAACGGGAAAACTTAACATAAAAAATTTAATACTAAAATATTGACATTACATTGGCTATAATTGATCTTTATTTTGGCCCTCCATAGAATTATTTTCTGATTTTAAATACTCTTAGTATGTTTCTCTCCAAAGGAAACTTATGTCAAGGAAAATTCAAAGGCAGGGACCCACCAGTTTTCTTACTGTGATACCTTTTTTGGCAGCTTGTCCAAGGACAAACTGTGGCTTTAGCAGAGCTAAATTTCAAGAAGCCCGTGTGAAAGTACATCACTTTTTACCAAGAGTCTTGAACTTGCCCTATCATTTGAACCTTCTTCTGACATTGTCGTGATAGCACCTGGCCTCTAGGGAGGTGTATCCCAAGCTCTTCAGATGTCAGTGTCACCTACCTGGCACTTATAGATGCCTTTTTCAAATTACACCCTTACATTTTCCTTGACTGCTCTACCCACTATTAGTCATTATTGTTGCAGCTTACTCTAAGCCAAAGGATATAAATGTGTCTGATATCTGCCTGGCAGGGGTGTTATAAAAACAGTGCAGCTTATGTATCTGTGTGTGTGGATGCACATGTGTGTGCACGCTGCACATTTCATTTTATTTATATCATAAGAGGGGGGACACATCTGTAAATATTTTCAGAGCTTAAATCACAATGCAGAGGAATGGGCTATATTATTACATATTCAGAGCATGCAGTTTAACATTTGTTTATGCAAACCATATAATTGGAAACCGTCCGTTTTCTGCTTGTGCTAAGTATTATGTGTATAAGTACTTTTTCATAGTAGATAAATAGGGTTTTTACTTAGGTCTTATCGCCTTCATATTCCATATTCATTGATTTCTAAACTGCCTTAAACAGCTCTGTAGCTAGGACGCATTATGAATTCAGCTTTGGCACCTTGCTATTAAATTTGCATAGCAGGTCACGCGTCGCTTGACATACATGCAAAATTGCACTGCAGCTATTTTATTACAAGGCACAAAAGATATTCAGAAACTGCATACAGCATCAAAAATAAATTAAAATGGATCAAAGGCCCAATAGGAAGCCACTTTTTTATTGTTTTGTGATGCCTAAAGCCATTTAGATGTTCTAGTCAATAAACAAAAGTTAGACTAACAATTTTTAGTCTTCCTGGTTTATATTGTAATTACCAAAGGTTAACACAAATTTTCTTTATCACATCAGGACTGACTTTGGTCATAGTTAAGAGTTCAATATTAAATTCACTCTACTCTGATGCCTGCGATGACATACATACTCTAGACATACACGTGTATGTTTGTTGCATAATGAAATTATGTTTTGTTGCAAATACATTCAGCACTTTCTGTTCTGTGAGGATCTGGCACTTATAAAAGTGTATCAACATCCCATTATAAATTACTTGTTCTGGTATTTTATGTTCAAATACATTAACAAAACATTTTCTAGGCTAGAGCTTTGACATTCATTACAAACAAGGTGTAGTCATATCAGTTCTACATGCACTGAAATCATTTTCCATATACAAAAGGCTTTACGCTCTGGACTGGACTTTTGTGTCACATATATACTTCTTCCAGCTTCTTGAGGACCCTATGACCTAAGATACTCAGGTATGAAGATGATTCTTCAAATTATCAAAGTTAAGAATCATAGATTTACTTCAATTGGTTCTTTTTTTTTTAAAATGGGAAGTAGAAATAAGGTAAATTTCTTCTCCTACTGGAGAAGAAGAAGAAAGATGTTCAAAATGGGAAGAGAAAAATGTATTATAAGAAAGAGAAAATTATATGAATAATGGCCTAGAGAAATATCTGTGCTTCGGGAGATTGGGGAAGGGGTGTTCAATAAATGGCCTAATCTGCCTACTGTAGAAGATGGAGTAGCAGAGCATAAAAACAAAATCTATAATGTCTACCTTCAATTACTGATCTGTGACAGTAACTCGGTTTTAAATGGTGATACTTTCAGCAAGAAGAGAAACTCCGCCAGACTCAGACTTGATTATAGCCCTCATTTGGCCATTGAATGAAAGGATTTCATTCAAATGGGATATCACAACATTTGTCAAATGAAAAAATACAGAATTTTTCCCATGAAAACGTACATTTGTTCACAAATGTTTTAACCCAATGCAAATGCCTTTCAGTACAGATCCCTGGCTAGATTTCTGCAACATATTTCTCACAGAAATCACAAGTCTAATAAATCCTGTAGAACTGATCATTTGATATTCTTGAAAGTGGACTAGGAACTTAAACATTGAGAAATAATTGAAATGCGTAGCCTTTTAGTTTCTCTAATTATTCTTTAACCTGTAACGTTTGCTTTACCAGGACCTATTGTGATTGCCCCTTTAATCAACAGAATTTATCTGCTGTAAAAAGATGAGACTCTGAGGTATGTTGGGATGGCATGAATGCAAAATATTGCATGTAGGGTGGACATGACTCTTTGGGAGACAGAGGATAAACTATGGTAAAGAAAATAATGCCTTCCTTAAAGACATTTACATTCTAAGTCCCAGAAGCTCTGAACAAGTTACCTTGCATGGCAAAATGGACTTGCATTTGTGATTACATCAAGGATCTTGAGATAGTGAGTTGTCCTGGATCATCCCAGCCTCATATAATCACAAAGGCACTAAAAAATGGAATAAGGAGTCAGGAGAGTCAGTGGCAAAAGGCAACATAATAGGAGCAGAGGCAGAATTGGATGCATGATCATAGAAACAGAAGTTATATGGAGAAAGATTTGAACATGCTATGCTGGCTTTGATGGTGGAGGGAGGGAACAGAAGCCAAAGAATGCGACTGGTTTCTAGAAGCTGGAAAAGGCAAATTCTCCTTTAGATCCTCCAGAAGGAACATAGTTCTGCTAGCTCACTGATTTTAGACTTATAATTATCATTTTAGATCCCTTACCTCCAGAACTGAAAGTGAAAAAAATTGCTATTTTATGCCACCAAATTTGTGGTGCTTTGTTATAGCAGGAAACTAACACAACTAATTTTTTCCAAAACATTCAACTTCATTTCATAAGAGAAACAATTTTTCACACTCATTTTTACTAATACAATATTGAATTAAACAATACAACTACAACACTAAGTACAACTGGTGTTGGCAGGGTTTGGAGCAATCACAACTAAGTCCTGCTGACCACACAATTTGACGGGTGGGAGCAGGAGTGTAAAGTCTACCTGAAAGTGCCTCTGACCATCAATGTGCATATCATGGGCAACAGTCAGTAGATTTCCCACAGGGCTTAGAGAGTGTTGGTTAATCTTGCAAGTTAACAATTGGGTGGAGATGTGTTCAGGAGTTCCTACTGTACTGTGTTCAGGAGTTCCTACTGTACTCTACTTGGTGTTACAGCAAAGATTCTCCCTACTACTTACCTGTTCTTAAAGAACACAACACTGACATGTGACACAAACAAATTCTTTAGTAAAATAAAAATTTTAAACTGTGTTTTAACTTTTTTATTTCTTTTCCAAAAATTGAAAAGTAGTGTCACAAAATGAGAAATTTTGATGGACTTTCTGGCCTGGTTGAAGATAACTTCTAGAATGGTACACATTTTGGGATTATCCTTAGTTAGGCATATGATGACAAACAGACCTACAGGTTAGATACTCATTTGAGTCTTAGGGCTTTTGGACTAAAATAGAGATTGCCATCATCTTACCATTCCAAAATGTTGTGGATGTTTTCTGGAGGTTGTTCGTATGGGATGTGGTTATAGAATCAGTATTATAATACTGGTAAGTCAAAACTGAAGCACCTAATCAAGAAGGCATTACCTATTCTTTAAAAAGAGATTTGCTTCTTTGTCTTATGGAGAGAGCCTTTTCTATGTCTAGTTATGTTTCTTACTTTAAGAACCTACTACGTGATAACACTGTGATATTGAACTTAGCTGTTGTCATACTCACATTAGAGTGCTGTAATTTTAGGTAAAAATGTTTTTCTGATGGGATGCCTTATATCTGACTTTACCCTGTCATTTCAGAGAGATCACCCAAGATAATGATTTCTATCCAGAATCACTTTCTCTAGAGTACACTTTTATAAAGGAGAAAATTAATTCAAAACATTATTATAGACCACCATGTGAAATTCCCACATTCTTAGCAGTTTGAAAAATGTTTAATTTATGTTTATGTATTCTTATTCAAAATGTTAGTTAACAGCCTGTAGGGACCCAGTAATAGGACCTTTTTTCTTTTTTATGTTTATTAGCTACATTAATGACTGTTTCTGCAATTCCACCGCAAAGACTTTCGTTAATGAATGCCAATTAATTCTGAAATGATTTTAAACAAAGGGTGATGAGAATAACCAATCAACCATGACAGTGTAAAGAGCAAGCAAGCTGTTGTGGCCTAAATTTCCTGCGTTGATTATTTGCTGTCAGATGGTATTGTTATTCATCAGGCCTGTCTTCACATTCCATATACATGAGTTAGACTGGAGCATCATTTTCTCAGACATCCTTGGGTCCCTGTCTCCAATGGCACACTGCTTCGTATTTGTAAGCACTCAATATATTATTTGCAAAGTTGCAATGAAAGCAGAAGTAAAACCAAGAACACAAAACCAATAATGGAGTGGACATGTTAGATAGTAAAGAATGTGCTTTATCATGCACTGTTCATGCTTGCAAACAGATATTCTTTCTTCAAATTTCAAAAGTAGGCACATATTCTCAAAACCCTGCCTATAAATGGTTAATCAAGTGATTTTCCTAAACACATTCATTTAAATTGTGTGACAATAGCAGTATGAATACAAAATGCTTATATGTACTTATCTCTCTGGAGTTAAAGTATCAAAGCATTCAAGCAAACCACAGGTGATTGTGACTAACGTTCACTTCCTACTCATACTTCCTGATTTAGCCCCTTCCTCACATACTCTGGGAGGTCTTTCAGGTTATCTTAGGTCAAATTAGTTCTTCTTAGTGAAAGAGTTCCCTGCTCATATCTTTCATTACACTTACGTTATAATCATGTGTATCCTCTCTAAACTGTAAGTTTCTTAATACCAGAGATAACACCTATCACAATGTAAGATAGACATCTATAAAATAAACATTTTTTGGATAGATGAATAGAGGTAGAAAAATGTATTTATATTTTTAAAGCCTGAATTTCCCACATTTCATTTCATACACTGTGTTACAAGATGCAGAATGTATTTTCAGTGCTAGCCAAGAAATCAATGGTTTTATTAAATAATAATCAATGTGCATATAGCATAAATTGAACCACAATCCCATCTTTTGTTGTTTTTACCTTTCGGGGATATTATCAAGAATTAGCTCTTAAAACATGATATTTCTAGCTTTCGAAGCCCTCTATACAAGAGTGTTTCAAATTACACTGATCCACTTGGAATAGTCTAATTTAACAAATTTAAAGAATTATTTAAATGTAAACAAATTTAGTCTTTTTAACAAACATTCTAATTTAAAGGACTTTGTATTCTGTTTTTTTTTTTCAATTTATTAACCCATTGAAAATGAGGAACATATTATTATTGTGTCTGTGCAATCAAAACTATTATAAATCTAACTTCCTAGAACATTGGCTGAGGCTTATTGAGGGCTTACCATATACTAGACACTATTCTAAAATGAATCAACTCAGATCTATTGTCATCCCTATTTGTTGGATAACAAAGAAGGTATAAAGATATAGTTATGGCCTGAATTATGCCCCCCAAATGGTTCTAATCCCTGGTATCTCACAATGTGACTATGTTCATAGATAATGTCTTTAAAGAGGTAATTAAGATTAAATGAAGCCATTGAAGCAGATCCTAATTCAATGTGACTGGTGTCCTTATTTTTGGAGATTAAAACAGATATGCACAGGGGAAAGATCATGTGAAGACAACAGAAGGAAATAACCATCTACAAGCCAAAGACAGAGGCCCTTAGAAGAAAGCAACCCTACTGACAGCTTGATCTTTGACTGTTAACCTCCAAAGCTGTGAAGAAATAAACTTCTCTGGTTTAAGCCACCAAGTCTATGGTATTCTGTTCTGACTGTCTAGAACAAATAGGAAGTGCCTTGCTGAATGCCATGGAACTAAGATGGGATTCAAACCCAGAAAGTTTGATTCTTGAGCCCATGCTCTTAATCACTAAACTCTACTAACTCTCAATTGAGATGATTAGCCACAGTGTCTCTAAATGATGCTGTGGCTGGCAGAGTTATATTCACTCTAATATGATAAAAGAAGACTAGACTGAGGGTCAGAAGACCTAAAGTGGTCCCACCACCAACACTCTTAAAGCATTGCCCCCAAGTAAGTTCCTTCTTTTCTTTGGACCTCATTTTCCCCAATGAGAGGTTTAAATGAGATGGCCCTTTGGCTCCTTATTGTTTCATTATCTGTGGCTCTATGATTCTATGATCTCCACTATCAAGGAGCTGGTTGTAACTGATTGGTGTAGTGGAAAAGTAAAAGCTTTTTGCTGGATTGCTGAGTTACCCTTGACTTGCCATTAATTGATTATATATTCTGATCATTTGGGGTATCCTCTTTCCTGATTATTTGATACAGTAACTAAATTTGTCAGTTCCAGTCTTGTTGACAACACCTCCCTGAAAATTGTAGTGTGGGCAAGCAGTCCCTTTCTTTTGGAATATCTATGAGTGAAGACACTTCTGTTACCCTGACTGGAGAAGTCTGGATCTGAGCCCATTGCTTCAAATAGATGAGCTGTCAGACCTGGCTGGAAAAAAAGCCTGAGTCTTTTGGTAACATTTTAATTTCATATTTCAACTGCAATTCAGTCTGGGATTTTTGTATACCACAAAAATACTTTAGAGACTACAAATAATTCCAGTCAATCAAACACACCAAGAAGAGAATAGTCTATTAATAATTTATATGTTTCTGAATAAACAAATAACTGATGGACTCCACTGATCTGTAAGGTGACAAATGCACCAAGGGCATCCAAATACTTTCTGAGTGTACAAGTTTGCCTTATAGCAAGAAATCATGTCAGAGGAGCTAAGGGTGAAGCTTTCCAAATATCCTTGCCAAAAATGAGTGCGTAGATTTTATCCCATAAACATGGCATTCTGGTAACAATCACATATTGAATAGTTAAAATATCTTTGAGTGCTGAAAGTAAAGGAAATTCCTAGGATCCAACAGTGCAGCCTATATTGACAAAGGACATCCAAACCCCTCTGATTTCCTGAACATTATTGACTTTGCTGCTGAAGCAACCAGAACAATTGAATCAATGAACTAGAAAAAGAGAAATTCACTGCCCAAAAGTGGTCTTGGACAGCATGTACACTTAAAACCTAGGGATTCCCTGGTACTCCACAAGGCCACTGTGAGAATCCCCCCGCAAACTTTCCTACCCATATACAGTTTTTTAAAAAGTCTTAAGCAGGACAATGGCCTGCTAGACTACAAATATCAAAAACCATGTACTGTGGGCTGAATTATGTGCCCCAAATTCAGATGTTGAAATCTTAACCACCAGTTCTCACAATGTGACTGGTTTTGCATACAGGGTCTTCCAAAAGGTAATAGAGGCAAAATGAGGACACTAGGGTGTGCCCTAATTCAGTGTAACTAGTAACCTTATACAAAAAGGAGACTAGGATATAGATGCACAGCAGGAAGCCCATGTGAGGATACAGGGAGAAGGGCATCCACAAGTTAAGGAGAGTCCTCAGTAGAAACAAACATGTTCACACCTTCATCATGGACTTCTGGCAACCAGAACTATAAGAATATGCATATCTCTTATTTAATCCCCCATTCACTTTATGGTACTTTTTATGGCAGACCTAACAAACTAACACAGCAGGAAATGACACAGTTATTATATACTGGGCCTTTACCTAAATAGGCACTTTGTTGTGTTCGGGGGGTATAAAAATTAACGAACTTATCTACACTCTCTGCCATCAAAGAGTTTCCAAGCTATTGGGGAAGAAATATGTAAATAAGCAATCAAAATAGAATGTCAGACATATTTAGGTGAAGTACAGATTACATATGGCAGGAACACAGAAGTAGGGTCCTGGCTTGATAATAAGTATTCACGAGAATGTGAAGTATAAACTGAGTCCTGAACGTGAGAGCATGTTGGCACATTTCATATCACTGGAAGGCAGTGTGTGAGGACATGTTGTGAGAAGCTGGCAAGTACAACAAGGGTCAGGTCAAAAGGAGATTTCCTCAGTTCTTTCTTTAAGCATTGGGAAGCACCAAAACAAGAAGGCAAGGAGTGGGGTGGAGATGAATTGGGAGGAGCCAGAGGTAAGAAAACCAGGTGCAGAAGGCAGGGCGAGTATGATAATTACCCAGTGTAAGGTGATGATTAAAGTTTTGGAACTATGATTTTGCCATCAATGGAGAAAGTAGTACTTGAATAATAGGTCATGCAGGTTTGGGGAGTGATCTTCAGTTATTATAGGATTCTGGAATTAATAGTACAATTAACTGTTCAGTGTTAGCTATGCTGAATATGAGTTGCCTGTGACAGCATCCAGGTAGAGATATCTATGAAGCAGTTTCATATATATATATATATGCCTAGCACATAGTAGGGAATTAATATAGCAAGAAGGGGAATAGAGAGGAAGGAGAGGGAGAGGAGAATGACTACCATATGGAAGTCCAAATTCTTTACCAATAGGTTTTCTTTAAAATCTTTAAATGTTTAAACATCAGTGTGTATTAAACAACATGCCACACCTCTCTACATTTTTGGTAGTGTCCCAAAGGAATAAAACATTGTTTAGAAAGAAACCCGGAAGTTAGAAGGACACAAAGTGGTGGTCTTACAGAAGAAACAAAAAGGGAAATTCAAGACTTAAAATAAGAAGTTCTTATCTGAGTACCAATAACATCTTAAGGAGCAAATTAAATATGCAGAAAACTCTAAATATCATCAACTAAATTATATTTGAAAATATGCCTTTCAACATTTTCTAGTATGAAAAGCACTGCTAAATTTTCTGCTGCTACCAAATCAACATGTTGATATGCATCAAATTGATTTTAATTAAAAATAAAGAAACAAGACCATCTCTATGAGAAAACTTTAGATTTTTATAATTTCCATAAGTAAGTTTTTAAACTTCTACAAAATCAAACACATGTCAATGTGGACAAAATGACAGGTTTTAAAAGTATCCCTTGGCAAGAATTTTTTAAACAGTTTAAACTCAAACCTGATTATTTGCTCTGCTTTAAAAACTGGAAAACATATGATCTTGCTATACCACTCTTGGGCATATATCTATAATAATGACTTCTTGTGCAAGTCATTACACAATAGAGATAGCTACCATGTTTGTGGTAGTACTGTTTACAATAACTCAGCCATGGAATCAACCTAGGCATCCAATAACTAATGAATGTATAAAGAAAATATGGTACATAGACACAATGGAATATTATTCATCAATAAAGGAGAATGAAATTATGGCATTTGCAGAAAAATGGATGAAACTGAAGATTATCATGTTGAGCAAGATAAGCCAAGCTCAGAAAGACAAATATCACATGTTTTACTCATATGCAGAATCTAAAACTAATTAATAATAATGAATACTAATATGACTTGATCACAAGAGAGGTACTATTTGGGGGATCCAGTAAGAGAGGGAAGAGGGAATGGAGCGGGTGATAGAGTGAATATAATTAAAGTACATTGCAAATATAAATATATGTGAAAATAGTATAAAGAAATCCACTAAAAACTGTTGAAAAGTGGGAGGAGGAAAAGGGGTTAAGAAAAAGTAACAGAAAGGTGAATTTGATCAAAGTACATTATATGTATGCATGTTAATGTCACAATGAAACCTTTTTATGCAGTTAATTTATGTTAATTTTTATTTAAAAAAATGGAATCACTGTGACAGAAAGATAGTTACTCTCTCCCTTTACCTATGAAAATGCCAAAACACATCTTATATTAAAAAAAAATGATGTTTCACACATCCGAATGTAGCCAGGGCAATTCCCCTAGCCACAAGCCATTGTTTAATCATTAAGTATCTTTCAGAAACTCTTTAATCTCCCCAAATTGTCAGATCTTCATGTGACGTAAGTTTTTCTTACCTACCTATTTATCTATAAACATCTTGTTTTCAAATTCTTACATTTAAACTGTTCTTTACTGAATGAGGGTATTCACTAAATATCTACTGTAAACAAACTCATATAAACACCCTGTTACTCTCTAGCACACAGTAGGTGCTCACACAATATGTACTAATGGAGTGACAGTCTGACTGAACAAAGAGAAAAGGACAAGGTCATTGCTGCTGTGGATATTTATGTGAGAACTGGAAGAAATGTTGGCATCAAATGTGGCATCTTTCCCTTCTCAGGCCTTTCACTTAGCACATGTACAATAAGATGAACAATTTCACCCCACTCCTCAATATCTGGACTGCTTCAAATATGTATGAAATTATCAGGAACTCATCAGAATAGAAGCCATCACAGACATCCAACAGTTTATTATCATTTTTATTAGTTTTCACTGATTCATTTAGATTTTGCTAAAAGTCACATACTTCAAAATTTCCGCTGCTAATATACTACTGAATTCCACATCAGTCATTTCTGAAATTGAAAAATTCATAGTCCTTTTGGTTTCAAATCTCCTGAGGAAAACAGAGGTACATTGCGAGAGACAGAGAAATAAGCTTCCTTGGACACATTTCTATGTCAAAATGCTGAAAGTTTATGAAAGGACTAAAGAAACTTGTAACCTTAAAAAGTAAAAATTAAGTGATATTTTGGTAAAGGATTGGGAGGGAGCCATGCAGAAAAAGGGAGATTTTTGGCAATTTTGAGAATTAGATTCCAAAATCCATAGTGTTCATTACATAAAAGATTATATATGACTTCAATAGGAATTTATCATCCTCCCATTCTAGAAGCTGAGCCTTGAATTTAGATATTTATAATACTGAACGCCTTATGCAATATTTTTGAAAAATCAAATTCAAGAAAAATAAAGTAATTCTTAATGCTAATTTATGCAATTTAGGGGTGAAACGTTTTAATCTCTATGAAAATGCTTTAGGTCCTGTATATTACTTTAGCATCATCTGATCAGTCTTGCCATGAGATGGACATAATTGCCTAGGTTGAAAATGTTTCTGGTTTTGTTTAAATAATGCAAGAAGTACCAATGTGCAAAGCTAGTTATTAAATTACTTTTGGCCATTGTCACTGTTTTTCCATCTTCTCTTCCTCTACCTCCACCAAGGAGGCTACCAAGACCTGAGTTGTACAGGGCCCAAGTAGGTCACTTATAACTGTCAAGACTGTGATTCACAGTAAACTGGCTCCCATCAGGTTGACTCTAATTTGAGTTTTAGCATGGCTAATTTGCACTTAAGTGGCTACAGAAATGCCTACGGTAAGAGATGCTCACCCTGGAATCTAGCCTAAATTATGCAATTTCAATCTCTCCATATACACTAGAGCAGCTTTTCAACAAGTACACATTTATTTCCCCCTTGCAGGTGAAGCCTGAGAACTACGTTGGCCCTAAACATACATAATACAGATAATGCCCATGGAAAAACAGGTAATAACAAACCCAACTTCAAAGATGACAATGTTAGTCAAAATGAAGACAATTTTCCTTCAGAGCTTATTGTTCAACAACGTGCAGATGCCAATGATCTGATTTCTGTTTCATCAAATAATTATAATTGCATTTCTCAATTTATCTATAGGAATGTTTATTCTGTAAATGGATACTTGCATACTGGAGGTTCATTTCTAAACTTGGTAATCCTGCTCCAAAATTTGGAGAACAAAATTCAGGTGTGGATGATCAGATATATATTTGTTCTAAGTGCTATTGTGAGTGGTTATAGGAATTTGTGCTTTGGATAGAGGATCCAGGTTAGAAATTGGGTCTAGGCCTCATTAACTTACCATGATTCCCTGATCAATCAAACTTGCAACATTACTTTTTAAAACTGTTTTGTAGAAATATATTACATCTCTCTGTATAAACTATTTGGGCTGTCCTATAATACAGCATGAATGTATTGAATTGAAATTGAAGGTAAAATTTAAAGATTAACCAAAAATTTCCTTCAAAATTAAAACCTGGGCATTGCTTAATTCTAAGAATTCAGAAATTCAAAGAATTCAAAATTTGAAAGACTTCCTAACTCGACAGCCTTCTGATCAGAGAAGGCCAACTATACCCATTAGCTACTTTATGAAGATAATAATCTTACTGTTATTAAAAATTGCTTCCAGACCTTCTTTTCCAATGGTGATGCTTTTTAAAATGCTAGCGCCTTTCAGATCCAGATTGCACACCAGTCTATCTTCATTTCAAATGTTTGCATGGGTTCTCATACAAGGTAACTGCTAAGAAATTAGGTGTGGTTGAAATTAATGTAAACCTGGCACAAATTCATTTTAATGCCGAAAAGTCAACAGACAACAAGTCTGTGGGTAAAGATGCTTGGTAAAAATTTCTCTAAATAGTTCTCCAAGTCTCAAAAGCCAGGAGAGGTCAGTGACCCAAGTAGTCTTCTGAGAAGCACCAAGTCAACTACAGGTTTCTTAGTACTACAGAAGAACTAAAATCTCAACTTAACCTAGAAGGAAAGAGCAAAACATTTCTGGTTGGGTTTTGTCAGGTGACAATTGGTTAGGAAAGCTTACAAACAAACACCACAGTTAAAATTTATCAGTGCAGAGGGCAGAAATAGACCCTGAATATATATGATGTACTTAAGATTTATCTCCCACCTAATAACATGTTCAAAGTATTAAGTAAAATTAGTATAGCAGTAACCCAGAACTATACACCAGACCTCCACAACCACAAAAATGCAAAGTAGCATAGGACAAGTTTACCCTGAAAACTCTGGAATTTCATGAATATCCAAAGCTAGAGCTTAAAATGTATTTGAACCTAAAATGTCAATCAATTCAGTAGTTAAGTACTATGCAGATTGATACATTAATGTTTACAAATACAGCAATTGAAAAGAACATCTATGTAATTCTGATTGGAAAGATAAAACATCTGAAGAGCTGTACTGCAGATGTATGATGCCCTCCTCTTATAAGCACAAGGTACTTTATAGTTTTCATAGCACTTGTACATCCAGAACCCTAGTAGATTTTTACACACACTTTTAAGAGAGCAGTGTAGGAGGTGAATTCAAACATGATATATTTGATATACTGTAAGAGCTATTGTAAATGTCACAATGTACCCCACCCAGCACAATAAAAAATTATTTTTTTAAAAAAGTAAATGAGGGATTACTTCTCCCTCTACTACAGCTGAGAAATATTCAGCTCAGAGAGTAGATGCAACTTTCTCAATGTTTGTGTGACTGGCACAGGACTTAAGATCCACACCTCAGAGCAGCTAGATGATGGTAAAGCTCTCTGCTGATCTGTCTATTCAGTACACATAGCAAGAGTAGGAGGTAGCCAAACATATAGTTGCCTTCATTCCAGACCCTCCAGAACTCTTATTCTTCTAATTATAAGAAATGAAAATGAGTATCATACCATCTGCCATTTCCTATGTACCACAGTTCTGATATACTCTTTCAAAGACCTGAGGTTTAGCAATTACTACCTATCCAAATCATCATTTTGGAATTGCCAGGCACAAGAAAAAAACAACTCACCCAAATAAGAGTTTAGGAACATTTTATAAGTTTGTGATAAAAATACAGAGTATTAACTATTGGTAAGCCACATCACAATTATCTTGTTCTGAAGAAGAGATTCCTTTTTCAGGTAAGTGACTAAGCATGCCTGGTGATCCAAGATGTTGATGCTAATCTTGCTATATTATCAAAATGCCCACCCTCCACCCATCTGCCCATCCTTCCATGTATGAAATACCTACTTGGTGCCTAGTCGCAGGTAACACCTCATTGTTGTTCTCTAGTTCTTGCATTGTGCATCTTTCTCAGGAGCAGGCTGGTCTGACAGTCCTCTCTCTCCCATGCAACCTGTGATTTTCTGGTTCACATGACACTTGCCCATGACTTGTGGCCCATGATGGCAGGGGGTATTTGGCACTTCCATTCAAAGAATTGTGATGTCAAGACCAAGCTAAGCTCACATGTTGTGTGTGCTCAAAGTACTTTCACATAATTACTCGTTTTATTTTAGAGAAAATAACTTCAAAGCAATGAAAAGCTGAATGGAATGGTTTTTGTGTGCATAATGAGTATTTATTCTACCATTTTTTAAAATTAGGATTATGTATTTTAAGCTCTGCAAATGAAAACGTTCCCAGTACACAAAGCCAATCTGACTCACCTGTACAATCACCAGCTGAGTAACTTTTGATTTAAAACCCAACCACCCACTACTACCCTCCTTTTATTTATTCACCAAATATCATGTTTGTAAAGCTACATTTTAAGTTTGTACAACAACTAAAGTATGTGTCACCTGCTACTTCTGTTATTATTCACAATTTTTTGCATGTATGTGTGTTGTGTGTTTGGTTGAGTATGTATGCTACTATTAAAATCTTGATGCATCCATTAGTAAATCAGAACAAACCATGGGAACATACATGAAGATGACTCCAGGTGTGTCTGTGCACCATGACAGTGCATGGCCTTCCACTAGGGAGAGTGAAACAAGGTGACAACTAAAGTCCAATTTTAACATTCTATTATTCATACAAACATCTTTTAAAACACCTACCTTTTAAAATACTATGATGAACAACATCATAATTAAACATTTAGGCTCATTTGCTGATTCACTTGCCCTAAGAATTCAGTGTGGGCTTATATTTCTCAGTTAATTTTGTCCTATGTACTCATAATTTTGGCATTTGGAGGATTATTTTAAAACCAAAATCTGTTGATTATTAGGGAAACATGGAGAAATGACAGCATTTGGTTATAATCTAGCTATGCAGCCAACTCCCTTGTTCACGATGAAAATACACAGTAACATGGTATTATGAAAAGTAAAATGTGCTTGATGTCTGGCTGTGTGACCCCATGATTTCCAGTAACCCATTCTATGCCCAAACACTCTGAAGTAGGTTATTGTTGTCCTTGTTTTATAGATGAGGAAATAGAAACTAAGGACTTGAGAAACTTGCTTAAATCAAGTAGCTAAATGAAGTGAGTTGTAACTTGAGTATGATTCTACACTTTTCTGAAGTCAGTTTTTCATTAGTATACCAAAGGTCTCAACTGAGGGTACATGAATTTTCTGGAAGAATCATAGATTGTCATTAATAAATCTAAGTAACTGTGTAAAACATTATTTGGATATTTCCACTTACCATTTTTTTCTGGGGAGAGGAGCTAGAGATTTTATTGGTTTCTCAAACAGCTCTAAGACCCCAAAAGATTCTCAATGACCATGATTAAATGTCAGTGCTTTGTAGGTCTCAGTGCCATCCTTGAGCCATCCTAGATATGCCTGCCAGCATGCACACCTCACTCCTCTGGGTTCCCACGGCACTTGTCACTCCCCTGCAATTGATAATTCAATATACTTTGTTGTTATCTGTGCATATATCTTAGTTTCCCTGCCAGACATACAGTCATTAAAGAGAGGGTACAATAGGTTCCTTCTTTGTACCCTCAACATATAGTAGGAGCTAAGCCAAGGTCCACTGGTATTGATTTATTCATTTACCAAGTGCTTATTAATTAGCAAAACTGTGCTTGCTCCTACTGTTGTTCACCTCATACCTCTCACCAAGTTTCTGGCCAACCTCAGAGTCTCCATCTTCAAGAAACTGTTGTCCTTAGACTAGCTTTATATTTGTACCTTTTTATCACACAACTGCATATCCATTTTCTTATAATTACTTTCTAATTACTTCAGATATGTTATGAACTCTTCAATCCTTTGGGGAGATGCATTCACTTATTCAGTACATGTTTAACAAGCACCTACTCTGTGCCAGAGACTATGACTGGAATTGGAAAAATTCCATCATCTCTTCTAACAATTTTGGATCATTCAGAAAGATTAAAACTACATTATGCATGTAGATGTGCTCAATGCATAATAAATGAATGAATAACTATCAACCTTTCCTCCAGCTTGCTTTTGTTCTTCATAATAGTTCAAACAGGATAGCTTTATTCCTTCCATCTTTAGAAATACTGGTTTTCTTGGAGACAAGAGTGCTTATTCAGAATTGTAGGGTTTATTAAGCTTATGAACTAGTTTCAAATTAATTGATATAGTTAAGACAGTAATCACCTGTAAGTTTATGCTTAAAATCAGATGTCATATAAATAGCATTGATAATTTATAAATATATCTTCTTCCCTGGTGAGTTGAAGCGTAAAGCTTGAAGTCCAGTGACATATGACCGTGGGTTTATGCATGCCCAGAAAGGAAGAGGAACAGAGATAATGTCAGAAATTTACTTTCAGGGGAACCAGTTTAAGAAACAGCAGCCAGGGCTGTTTTAACAGAAGTGTATTTAGATTGGCCAAAGAATGGGTAGTGGGGCTTCCATCTGACATAATGAGTGCCTCAGCAGTATGGGATGTCACGCACCCAATTGACAAACCAAGCGCATTCATCTGGGAAGTTATTCTGTTAGTGGCCTTCCATTCTTCAAGATTTTTTTTCAAATACTACACAAATGAATAATTAAAGAGGCAATTAAAAGTAAATATTAAGACTTTTTCTAAAGCATGTTCTCAAGGCATTTTTTTTATCCCATTTAAAATTTAAAGGTAATTATATTGTCTACTGCCAAGAAAGTTAACACTAATTATTGGAATAAATAATGTTGTACAAATTAAGTAGGGATGCAAAAACAAAAATGCAGAATGGCTTATTCAAGACAGGAAGCAAAATGCTGTTATTTCTAGCTCTAAGTAATATATCCTCTTCATTTATGAAGATGTAATTTTAAAATATCTCTTAGTGAAACCTTTTTCCATGTGTACTTTTGACTTTACTATCATATTGCCATTAAAATTAACATTAGTCTTTTTTCAGCAGTGAAAAGTATGTTTTCACATGTTTTCTTATACAGACATTATATGTATATTGTTATGTGATTTGGAAAGAAATATATTTATGTCTACCTATGCAAATCATGTAATGAATCATATTGCAAGTAAAACCTACAAACTAAATCCAACTTTTCTTCAGTAATATATTCCCAATGCAATATATCTTTAGTCTTTCCATCTTCCCAAACTCTTAAGGCTAATTTCAGGAAGGTTAAATAATACACTTCAGGTACAATTTCCTCTCTGCTCCAAAGGTGAAATGAAAATATTCATGTGGTGGGAGGGTCTTTTCCTTCAAGAGTCAAAATATGGATGTTAAATGTTGCTTTTTCATATGGCTAATATGTTTGCTGCAATGTATTAAGTAAGGAACTGTCATTTGCATCATTAGGTTGTAGAAGGTGGCCATGTTCCATGATATACTTGATTATTTTGACAAAAGTGCTTTCAGATGAAGCTCCCACCTGTGGCCTTTAAGGACTTTCCTGAATAAGAAATGTGTAGACTAAAAGCAAGATAATATGTTTCTTCTAGTGAGCCAGTTGGACTTGCTGTCTTTGCGGAGTCCTTCCAGAATCAAGATTGTGCAATTCCATAAATTGAACCACTATCATCACTAGTCTTGCTGCCACTCCCCAGCACCCACTCAACAAAAGAAACAGACTCAGTTTTCTCAGAATACTGCATTTTCAAACCATGTGCATTAATGGAATATATGCTGTTTTTTTTAAGAGGCTAGGCTTTTTTCTTTTAGCTTCCTTCCCAAGGTTTGATTCTGTAATTAACTGCAGTACAAGTATCTGGTGAGCCCTGTTCCTGCCTGTTATACATTTTAAAAAGTGAAACTCTCAGCTACCAAAGTCTCTGTGTCTTTCAAAATAAGAGAGAATTTCAAATAGCTGAGAACAGAGGAGGAGTAGATAAGTAAAGTAAGTACATTATGATTAATGTCCCTATATTTGAAAAACACAATTGCAATCCTAGGATCTATGAGTGCAAAAATGTTGTATTCTCAATTTCACTCCTTTCTCCAGCTTCTACTACCAGAAATTCTTTGCCTTAACTGAAAAGTAATGACCATGTACAACAAATAAAGACAAGGGCCCTGAGCCAAACAGTTCTTGTGGTAACAATTTATGTAAACAGCCAGTTGGAATAGCTTTACACCAACTCCACCAAAATCAAAGGATGTCATTTCTCCCTCAATAGTACATTATGGGGGTGGGGTTGGTGTGGAGTGCAAAATCACTCTCTCCACTGTAAGCATGTTGCCTTTCTAGACAGCTTCATTCCAAAGGAAGAAAAGTCAGGAAGGATCATAAAAGAGTCCATAGCTGTCAGTACAAGAGAAACTCAACTGGAAACATGTCTATTCAACTTCAATAACCACAAAATACAAACAACTTAATATATTGCATAACTAATAGAAAATCATCACCATAGTTCTTGTGATTTCTAAGAAGTATTCAAGATATTTCCCCATGCTTTCTAAACTATTATAAAATCTTTCTGAGGTAAGATACTAAGTTTTGAGTGGTAAACCAAAAAGGCCATTTGTAGGAAATAAATCCTTCATTGAAGCATTGGAAAACAATCATGATTTTGCATAAAAAGCACTGTGACAATATTAATCAAATATCATGACATTCAAAGCCCATCATATCAGGAAAGCATGATGATAAAAGGAGAAACTTACCTGCTCTGTGAAGATCTGTCAAAGTGAGGAATCATGCTTGATGGTATCAGCATCCACTGCTTGCCCAAGCTAGAAACCTCAGCATGATTTTAGATTCCTCTCTGTGTGTCCCTCTCAATGGTCCATCTAATTAATCACTGGATCCCATGGAATAAACCTCAAAAATTTATCTCAGAAACAGTACTAGTTCAATTTGCTAGCATTTTGGGCCTGGACTATTTCAACAGCTTGTTCAATTATCTTTCTGCCTCAATCTTAGCAACTCTTCCATGCTTGCTGCTTCCTTCATTTGACTCCCCTGCCATTCCCTGGCTAACATCACTTTTCTCAAATATCAGCTAACATCCTTATGCTTTACATCTTTTAATGATTTAAAAGGCTCCATACCAGCAGGAGCTGATATTATGCCCTTGAACTTCTCAACCAGTTCTCCTCATAACTCCTCAAATATTGTTTTGTCTTATGAATTCTAGGAATCATCAGGTACTTTTTAATTTTGGTGTGGGTTTACATTGCAGGAAATGCTCATATCACATTTTCATCAAGAAAACTTCCAATGTTACTTTAAGAGCTAGCACATGAGTTATTGGAAAAAAAACTGAACACTATGATTTTTCTGTTCTTGTGTCCATATCCCCTGATTTAAACTATTTATAATAAAGCTCTGAGATGCGATCATGTCAGTTTCCCAGCTCTTAGCATAGTACCTGCATACAATGGACACTCAATAAATGCCTGTTGACAAAATGAATGACTGAATGAACAAAATGAATGGGTAAGAGAAGTCATGGGTATGTAGTTATTATCTTCTAAGGAATCTTTCCAACAATACATATGATGCATGATATCAGGCTCAATTAAACACTCAGAATGTTACACTAGTTTTTTTATGCCTGTCCTTGGGACAAACTATGCCTTCTAGCATTCAACAAGGCCAACTTCTTTTATATTAATTATAGCCAAATTATAGGTTCAGATTGAAGTCACTAGTGTAGGCCCTATTTACCCAACAATCTTGATGGGGAAGTGAAGTTAGATGTCCCCATATTATTAAGGATTTGAAGGCTACATTTGTTCAAGTTACTAGAGTAATTGCTACTACCAAAGGACAATTTGAAAGCCTTATCACACAAGTAAGACCCCACTCAGGATGAACATCCTGGTCAATATCTTCAGCAGTTTTCCATGAAAAGCATCTCTGAACTTCTCAGAGGAAAATGGCTTCCTCAGTAAGTTTGTTTCAAGTTCTGGATGAATATAAGTGGTCCTGATACGCAGTGAAATGTCGAAGAACAGATTGACTTTCAAGCCTGGGCCATTTCCGTAACCTGCACCCAATGATCCCTGGAACAGTATAACAATAGAATATGGTAGCTACTTCTCCAGCACAAATCTTCATAATAAAACTGCAACAGAATTGTCATATTCCACTGTGACATCTACTTTAAGCAGTGATCTGTCAAGATACCCTTATGTCATAGGAAGTACGATGTTTAAAACCTCACAAACATTCAAGTCTTTATGTAGTCCATTTCATCAGGCTAAGCTACAATGTCATTTTTTTCATTAACCCACATATTTCCTGAAGCTTTATCTCAAGCTTATTTCATCTTTAAAGCCTTAGCTCAGTAGATACTTTCCCCTACCATTCCTTCATTCTTTATCACCCCAGAACCTAGATATTGCTCTGAACTGGAGCAAAAACCTTGGAAAGTACCAAGAAAGCCATCCATTCTTTACCTTCCAGAAGTCCACTGGCTTTTTTGGCATCTCAAAGAGAAACATGGACAAATGATACATGTGTGTACACATCCATACACAAACACCTCTACATATCAGCTATGAGAAACCTATAGGATCTGCCATAGACCATCGGTTCTTTAAACCCATTTAACTCAAAATCTCATGTTATTCTTAGAATTTGAGAAATTGCTGCCTCTCCACACCCAATACAAGTATATACTGCAGCTCTTCTCACTTGTAAGGGATCCCAGAATCCCAATTGGGTTTGGCCTTAGCTCGTTTTCTCCCCTGTAGATCTTTCTTATGTTTATTATTTATCTCCACAGTTACCTCCTTACATCCCATGATTCTGGACTTACAAGCCCAGGTGTGTAAATGGTTTCCTACCATGGGAGTTCAGATGCTCCAATTCGAAGACAAAATGACTAGGACTTCATAAGTTATTAAGAAAAAGGATTTCCTGACTAGAAGTTGTAATTTGTGCTATTGAAGAGTATATCTAATTCTGGGTACAAAGTATTAGCATCCAACTGCCCATAGGCATGGGGAACCTAATGACTTATTCTCCTATAGTTACATCTTCTAACAAGGATTCTGCTTTCCACCAGCTGCATGGTTGACATTCCTCGCTGCTCTACTCAGAGTCATCTTCCTGTTAATGACAGGCACAACAATCCAAATATATTTTGCTGTCTAAAACACTGTCTAGTTCTAGCTCAGAGGTCAGCTGAAAATAAGTTATGCAAGCTCAATCTATCCCAGTGTCTGTTTTCATATGGCCTACAGGTTAAGAATGTTTCTTATATCTAAGATGATTAGAAAAGATCAAAAGAATATTTTACGACACATGGAAATGTGTGATATTCAAGTTTCCATATGAATGACCCAAATATTGTATGCACATATGAATAAAAGAAAAAAAAGTTTCCATACATACACATGAAGTTTCATTGGGACACAACTATACTCATTAGTGAGATATCTAAATATCAAATCATCGCAGATATAGGGTGGGCCCTTCATCATATGACTGATGTCCTGAGAAGAAGAGGACACTGAGTAAAAATTGCTCTACTGGAGTGTTCGATCCAGAATTTTGAAATATGAACCCAGAAAGGGAATTTTAACTTAAGCTGAATTCACCTCATTTTTTGCTTGCTGCTATGTGTCAACAGAGAAGTTATTTTTAGAAAATTAGCCAATGCATATATACTAACATGCCTTACATCACAGCAGAAGGCCATGTGAAGACTTGGACAGAGATTGGAGTGAGGTTTTCAAAAGCCAAGAATGCCTGGGGCTACCAGGAATGATTTCAACACAAAGAAAGACACTCCCCTATACATTTGGAGGTAGCATGTGACCCTGTGAACATCTTTTTAAATGCCTAGCCTCCATCATGAATCAATAGGACAGAATAAATGTGTGATACTTTGTTATTGCAGCTGTAGGAAACTAATATACCTTAGATTTTGCTGTCTTGTAAACTTTGCAAAGATTATTCCTTCAGAGCTATGTAGCCCACTTACTTTCACAGTGACTTTCTAAAGTAGGCAGTATATGGGTTATCGGCATTCCCTGGTTAAGGTGCAGTGAAATTCACCCACTTAGTATCTGTGAAAAAAAGTCGGGGATCCTGTCCTTTCCTTGCTAACAACTTTTGTTATCCAATGATCATAAACAGTTTTTGAAATAAATTTATTTGGAGGGACTCCAATACTTGAGAGAAGACTTACTCTACAGAAATTGTTTCCATGTCCACTTTTTGCTGACCTTTCATTTACATCTAAGGTTTAACTTGAGGGTGGTTGGGTTTCAGCCACAGAAATCCTGATTTTTAGCTGTGTTGTCTGAGTGTTCTGCTAAAGTCATCCCACCAAAGTGACAAAAACTCAGAAACCTTATGAACCAGAAAAGGTCCTCTAACAAGTTGTGTCATATGTTACTCATTTAGGAATATTGCAAAAACACTATTTTTCACATATTTGTAAATGAAAAACACATGACTATAACCTGTAATACCACAAGAAAAATTGCTCTTTTGGTGTGTATAACCCTAGAGTTTTGAAATATGAACCTAGCAGGGAAATTTTAACTTAAGCTTGATTTGGCTCATTATGCTCTTGCCTCTTATGTGCTAGCAGAGAGGCTATTTTTAGAAAATTAACCAAAGCACTTACAGTAGATGCCTTACACCAAATGTCATCATTAAAATGGCACTATAGACCTGAGTTATAGTCCCAGCCTAGCCACTGGGGCTGGCTATGTGACTTTCAGTAAGTGATCTTTAGTGTCTCTGAAAGTGAAAATCTGCATCTGTGAAAAGGGAATAATGATAATCTAAGATCCTGTTAGAAATGCATTAGAATAAGAATGTATGTGATGGCATTTATAAACAATATAGTATATAGGCAATAATTTTGGGTTATTGTCACTTATATTATAAATTCAATTTGACAATCAAAGCATGCTACATTTTTAAATGATGGTTAATTAAAGATTATTTGTTTTCACACCAATTAAAAAAACTAAACAGAGTTATAACACCCATAAAGAGTTTTATAACTCATCTCTAGAGCCTTTTGCATTTACTATTTGGGTAGAATCAATATGGTTATCTACCTGTCAATTTTTCTTATTCTTTAATGCAGAATGAGAGCAGTCACTTTTTTATGACTGTCTCAGAAAGTACTGAACCAATCGATATATCCAGTGATAACAGGATGATTTCGAATAACAAATAACAAAATAACAAAATAACAAATAACAAAAGCTTATCACTTTGTTGCATACTGTATTTGTCACAATATTTTCCTAGAAATAATGTAATAATAGAAGTTCTCTATCTTCCATTATTTTAGTGGGTGGTGACAAAAGAATTAGAAGACTATTTGATGAGTCCACAGTTTGGTGCTTTCTGATGAAATGCAGCATATAGCTGTTATTTTAAAAAAGAAGCAGAAATACAATGATGCTCCAAGCTGAATTGCTAGTCAGTTTCTAAAAATAGCCAATGGTAATTTGCTTATATTTACAGAGTCTTAACAATTCTCATTCTATTGTGAAAGGGGGTGATGAGAGGTGTGCAGGCAAGGCCTCCATGCTGTTCTACTGTGGATACTATTGAAGGGGAATGGGCAGAAAGGGAATGGCTGAAGGTACTTTACAAACAAGGTGAGATTGGGTTCAGAGATTTAGAGATGGAAGAAATCTTACTGGCAAGTGAGTCTGATATTCTCATATGAGAAGAAGCTAAGAAAGATAAAAATCACTCTCAGAGGTTCATAAGGCAAGTCCACACCATAAGTAGAACCTACATGTCTTCCACACATGTCCTCACATAAAGATTTACTTTCAGCTGTCTCATGAAGAATCACAAAAATTGTTAGTATGTTGTGATATTTTAAGTTGTATTATTAATAATGATGACCTAAATTTGTATAACATAATAATTGAAGTTTTGTTACAAAGTAAGAATAATTTTTGATTTCAGCATAAAATTGTTAAAAGTGGTAATGGATTTAAAAAAAATCATGACAGACATGTGCAAATCAAATGTTCTGATAGATTTAAAAAATGGAATGTTGAAATTGCTGAACTTGTTCCAGGATTCTAATGATTGTAAATGCTTATATACAACCTTAGAAAAGCCAAGAATACATATGTGAAAGAAAGGTACTTTAAGAAAAAGAAAGGGAAAAACACAATTGTTTGCTCTTTGATACACCAATGTTAAGATCTATTGCTGAATTTGACTAGTGTTAATTAGAAAATGAAGAGGCTATATAATGGATGAAGGATAGGTATTTGCAGGAAAAGAGCATGGTATACAACAGGGATTTTTGTCTTATTTTAGAAAGAAACATGAGAAAGCTCACAGAGGAAGAATAATGTCTACAGATAAAAGGAATGAGATCTCTTGAAGGGAGTAGAGAACAAATCTAGGAGAGCTCAGAATTTACTGCCTGAATTGGTGAGGGTCATTGGCTTATCAGAGTTCCTATGTCACCATGAAGCCAAGCAAATGAAGTGTCAAGTTTATCATCATGACTGCCACTTTTCTTATGCCATCTGGCTTTCAAGCCCTATCTCACTTTGGTCCTACAAACCCTCAGCTTCAGAGAAACTGACCTATCCTGAAAATATGCCTGGCATTTTTCTCCTCTCCCATTTTGGTATATCCCATTCTCTCCATCCATCTCTAATATGCATATGAACTTCCCTTCAGATTAATAATTCCAGCTAGTATTCAAGGACATGTTCAAGCCTATTTTCCATTTATTCTATATAAAACTCTCCCAAGCTACCCTTGTGTACCAATGTCTTGTTAATGAATCTTACTATTGGGGAAATGGTCTCAGCATCCCATCCTCAGGGAGCCTCTCCTAATCAGTGTAATATGACAATCTTAATTGAATCCTCTCCTATCATCTCTGACTTCTCCATCACAAAGAATGCAAGGTGAGTCCTTGAAATTACTATCTTTTTCAGATGCTCGGTTTTGGCCATTTCAATTAGATTAAGGAGACACTAAAGTTAGGAGGGAGTTTGGGCATGGTAAGGAAAATGAATGTAAATATCAGTAAAATCAAGGAGTTGGAAGAATTACTTAAAACACATAAACAAAAAGCAACCACTAGGATATGGACTGGCAAGGGAGTGAGTAGAAACCCTTCTGCATTCTATATATACATGGAACAATGTTAAGATTGACAGTCTTTCTTGGCACACTGAACGTATAAGGACATTAAGATGTGTGTTCCTTCATTCTTGATGGTGTTGACATTAGGCCAGTTACAGCCTGGGACTGAATATTATTTTACCTCTATAAGAATAGACAAATAAAGCTTGTAATATACATCAAGTGAAAATGCTTAGTATGAGTTGCACACAGCAGCTGGATGGCCTTCTGTTCTCTGAAAGAGCTGCTGGTCCATTTCTGTGTAGCTACACAGACACGTCCAGGGCACCAATGGTAAGATCCCAGCATTCTCTACGGTTCTCACACAAGAGACCTGAACTTACTATTCACTTCACAATAAATAAAACTAATTATACTGACAGTGTTCAATGCACAGGATATAAAACAAAACAGGCAGAGTCACAAATGTGAGCAATATTTTTTTAGCTAGTTGACAAAGCTGGCCACTAAGCTACAACAATCCCTTATCAGTTCCATTAAACTTTTGTGGGAGACTCCTAGTTTTGAGGCAACTGGCGTCTAGGATAGCCTTAGATCGCAGGCAAGAGCAGCCTACAAATCAAATTACCTGATAGGATGATGACATGCCACACGTTAGTACCAACCTTTCAAGGACTTATTGTGACACTTAATGTGAGACATTGGATCTTTTGTTTACATACAATTATTTATTTATTTGCCAAACAAAGCCAGTAACAAATTGCACCAAAATGCAAAGCTATCTAAACCAGCAGATCTTTTTTTTTCCTTTTTCTTTTATTATTCATATATGCATACAAGGCTTGGTTCATTTCTCCCCCCTGCCCCCACCCCCTCCCTTACCACCCACTCTGCCCCCTCCCTCTCCCCCCCTCAATACCCAGCAGAAACTATTTTGCCCTTATTTCTAATTTTGTTGTAGAGAGAGTATAAGCAATAATAGGAAGGAACAAGGGTTTTTGCTGGTTGAGATAAGGATAGCTATACAGGGCGTTGACTCACATTGATTTCCTGTGCGTGGGTGTTACCTTCTAGGTTAATTCTTCTTGAACTAACCTTTTCTCTAGTACCTGGTCCCCTTTTCCTATTGGCCTCAGTTGCTTTTAAGGTATCTGCTTTAGTTTCTCTGCATTGAGGACAACAAATGCTAGCTAATTTTTTAGGTGTCTTACCTATCCTCACCCCTTCCTTGTGTGCTCTCGCTTTTATCATGTGCTCATAGTCCAATCCCCTTGTTGTGTTTACCCTTGATCTAATGTCCACATATGAGGGAGAACATACGATTTTTGGTCTTTTGGGCCAGGCTAACCTCACTCAGAATGATTAAACCAGCAGATCTTTATCCTAAGGTAAAAATAAACAAAAACATCTGTAATGAAATAATACATAAGGCGAAATTTATTAACAAATTCATTTCCTAATAAAACACCATCTGCAAGAAACCTTCACTTTTGACTTGATATAAATAGGCTTTTTACTGTTTTCAGATGCAGTTCCCAGAAAATTCTTCTGGACCCATTAGCTTCTTTTTTTTGGTTGCCTGGAATGTTAATAAATTCTGTAACATGAAGTTTTTTTAAACAAATAAGATTTTTGTTTAAGTGATGTGCCTCAATTAAAAAGCTGGCCTTTTGCAATAAAGTTGGTTAGAATTAATAATACTGATACAGAAATTCTAAGAATCACAAAAATGTTTCAAGAATAATAAAAATTTCCTCACTTTAGAAGTATAGACTCACAAACAAACAGAGACATAACACATATGCATATCATATTTCAATAACAGTTTTTAATTTGTCAATGTACAAATATAATCTTAATCTTAGCTGCTTATTCATATATCTTAGAATGATGACGGTTTTCTAGTTATTAAATCCTCCCTGCTACTTCCCACTTGAAATGAACCTCACTAACACAACACTAGAACCAAGGATAGAGTTAAGAAAGTTCACAGAAATACTGTGATTGCTCTATATGGTTAGTAAGGCTTTTTGCCAATAACTCAAAGTAATGCTGCCATTCATTGAAGATGGCTACTCTGACTAGGAACCTGAAACCAGTGCTTTGAATTCTTGGCGCCAGGAACTGGGGTTGAATTCTAATGCTAAGTGCTTTTGAAAAATGCATCAAGATTTAATAGGGCGAATTTTCAAACTTGGTCAGAGTTTTAGCCAGATAAATTCCATTAGATTCAAAGCTTCATAATGTTCCAGCTCGTCTATATTTATGCTCACATTTTAATCTATACCCTTCTAAGCTCTCTGTTAGGGTCTCTAACCTGTCATTTTTTCTTTCTATTTTTAAGGTTTTCATATTGCCCATGAGTTCTGTCTAGTCCTTTGGCTCTAGGGCCTTAAGTTTCACTCTATTCCTCTTTAAAATCCTTCCTTGGGACCTGGGTTTTGAAATAAATACTTTTTTACTGATCTCCCATCATGACTTTGTTACATCTGACCCATTTTTCATAGAAATCTCTACCAAAGTCTATTTGCACCACCACTAAATGCTGCATATACACAGGTTATTCTTTGGATAATCATCTCCAGAGTTGATGACCGCTCAAACTCTCTTTGAAAAGTACCTCTTATTGGTGTGCCAGACCACTGAGTGAAAGGATGAAGTCATTTCTGAATCTGGGTCAGCCATTTTGTGAATGTATGAGAGGATTACAATAGAATGGATCTTACTGGGTCTGCAACCCATCACTCTACTGATGAGGTATGAAAACAGGCCAGCACTGCTGTGTAAGGAGGGAACAGCAGTAGATAGCTGGCAAGGGAAAGGGTAAGAATGATAACCCAATCTCCCATTATAGTCCTCCACTTTCAAAACAGATCACTTTTGGGATTTTTAAGTATTATGTTATCCACACAAGAGTAGAGCAGAGTATGACACAGGCAGACAGTAATCTGGCTGAGGATGAATTTCCAAGCAATTGCTTAGTTTTGATCATGCTATTCAATTAACATTATAGCTTTGAAAATATAATCAAGTAAACATTTTTGAAATTCATTCATTCAACAAACATTTATTGAATTCTACTATGTGCCAGGCAATTGGTTGGCACTTGGGATACAGAGAAGAATGAAAAATTGCTTGCCCTCTAAGGAGCTCACAGTCACTCTAATACAATGAAATAGGTGCCACGCAGGGTGTGTATAGTAAGGCACTAGAGTAGTTCAGAGGAAGCAGTTTATAATTAAGCTGGGAGGATCTGGGAAGCTTTCACAGAGAAGGTGGCAACTGAGCAGACCTGAAGGAAAAACAGTACCCTACCAGGAAGACAAGTGAGGGAGGTGAAAGACATTCAAGGCTGAGGAGCCTGCAGGTTAAAAAAAAATCAAGAAAGCATGATAAGCATGACACAACAGGGAACTCCAGGTAGTTCCATATGGCTGGGATTTCATCTATATATGAAGAAGTAGTAAAATATGAGGCTAGAAAATAAGTATGAAACCAGAGAGTGAGGAAACTTGGATGTGGGTCTAAGAAAGTTGAACATTTGCCTGGAAGCAATGAGAAGGTATTGAAGAATCAAAAGCAGAGAGCAACATGGTCAGATCTGCCTTAGATCAGCCTGTATGGAGGGTGGTTTGAAAGGAGGTGAGACTGGAGGAAGAGAAGCCCAGTTGGAAAGGGCTACCACAGCAGTCAAGGTTTGAGATGTTTATAGGCAGTTTAAAAGCAATGAGGGCAGAGAAGAGGGCACTGATTGTAGAGATACTTAGGAAGAAGCTTGATAAGACTTGGAGAATGATGATACAAAAAGCAAAGTTGCCCCACAAAAGAAACAAATACAACCAACAGCCCCAGGCCTCCTTTCTTTTGTGCTCCTATCATCCACTGAAATCAACACATCTGCTGAGGATGAATAAAGAAGAAGAACTAGAGGGTTAGAGTTCTCTAATTCAGACACCACTAAGTTGGACTGTAACAATTCAGACAGACTACCTATGACACCTATTGAGTAAGAACGTCAGCCTACTTTGTTCCTCTGTCTTTTCAAGCCTCAGTCACCAGTAATAGGAATTCAATCTAAAGGCAGTGGCTTCTTCCAATCAATTGCTTGAGGTGAAGTAGGCAATTGCTTAACATGGTGGTATCCGAGGGGCAGCCCCCTAAAGGTCCCCAACCCAGGGGCCAGAGGCCCGGAATCCAATCATTAGTGATTCATTGCTTTCGGAGAGGCTTTGGTACCTCTGGACTTTTCTTTACAAGACAATGTAAATGGCTTGAGAGAGGTAGGATATTTAGTCATTCTAAACTCAGTGGAATTTGGTTGATCACAATGCCTTTTGCTTTGACAGAGGGATAAAGGTAGAATAAGAGGGCTACGTAGGTACCTGTGGAAAAATGTGATGCAGGAAGGAAGACTGAGGGATACAGAAAGATGATAGTAAGATCTTGCCAAGTAATAGCCCTGTAAACACTCAGGAAACTGAAAATTTTAAAGAATGCCTTCCAGTTCAGGTTCCAGAAAAATCACACTTATACTTTTTGCACTTTAAGAAACTTTCTGTGTTCTGTGTTTAAAATAAGCTATTGGCTTGTGAATATCTATGGTGACTCACACTATTTTCGTGAAGCTTATATGACTTATGACCAATTAAAATCTCAAATGTTATTAATTCATATACATAACATTATTATAAATGCACTTTCTAAAACTATTTTGCAACTCCATTGCTTCTTTCACTCAGACCGACCTTGTATTTTGTTATTTCATATTATGGAGATGTAATTGTACTTGTAGTGCTAATCAGTCATGTTACAAGTAACAGAAAATCAAGAATTAGACTCTGACTTTGAAGAGTCTCATATATAGCTCAATAAGGTAAATAAGAGTTGCTTGAATACCTGATACTATAGGTTAGAAAAGCCAACTAAAAATGAAACAAAACTTTAAAAATTACTTACTTCACTTGTTTGGAGGATCGTGAACTTTGGCAATTTAGTCTTTGAACTGGGTTTTCCATCCAGGAGCGATCCAAATGAGAGATTCCCAAAGCTGTTCTCAAATTCAATTGAAGGTTTCAGTGTCGGAGAGATGTCTGGTGCCTGGTCCTGGCCATCCATGGGTCTTACATATGCAGTTGGCTTTTGCTGCCCCATGCTTGTTTTGCAGTAAAGCCCTGGTGGGAAGTTCTGAACTGAAAGGCCACTGCTAGGAGCTAATAAAGATGAGGCAACTAGGGGAGACCCAGGTGCTTGAAGTGTAAATTCAGATTCCTCTGGTGACTTGGATTGAAAGACTTCTTTGAAAGCATCTTCTCCACCAGACTTGGGGTTACCATCTTCATTTGCAGATAGGTTTGACTCTTCAGCTCCACCTATTTGGGGCTGTTCAGCTGGGTAGACAAAGAAGTCTTCCAGTCTGGCTTGAGGCTGGTCCTGTGTGGAAGTCTGTATCTTGTTTGGCTGACTGCTGGCCTGGCTTACTGGCACAGTGCTAGGGTTATGACTATCTCGTGACCATTCAGGTTTCGGTTTTCTGTTGCTATGTATTAGAGTGGAATTCAGTATCACGACAGAAGGCGGAGGCATTGGTGCTGAGGGGTGGGTATTATCCTGGTGAGGTGGGATCATTCGGTTCTTTTGCTCTGGAAAAAAGCTTGGCTCATTTTTGTTGATGGGAGTCTGGGGCACAGAATTCTTTGGGATTCCCACTAGATGATTCTGATTAGAATGGTTAGTTAGTAAATCCTTCATTTCATCATAGTTTCCAAGCGTGTTCTGGACTCGGTTGGCAAGGGCATCACCTTTGTTTGTCTAAAATAACGAAAAGATGGGGGCGGGAGGAGAGAGAATAAATAGGTTTGTGTTTCCTAATGTTAATGTTTCAAACAGATGCCTTAAGTAGATTAGCAGAAAGGGTTCTTTAAATTTTCCATGCTGTCATACAATTTCATATTTTTCATGTACTATTTAAGAAAAAAATCAGTAACATTGTTGAACGAGCTTCTTGGAATGAACAAGTATGACTAACAGTTGCTATACTCCCTGGCCTGTTCTTACACAGATTTGTTAGGAAAAGTTTTAAAATTATGTCATTAATTATATCAGAAATATAACTTAGTTTAGATCAGATGAATTGAATTGTTAGATTATACATTATATTAACAAATTTTACTTACTGATCACTGGAATTGCAATGGAAAGTTCAACTTATATATGTTTTTGACCCATTGGTTTTTATACTACATTATACTATAAAAATGTCTTAGCCCATTGGAAAAAAAATTTTGTGAAATTGTGCTATTCTGACTATACAAATGTTAGAAAAGTCATGGGATTAAATAGCATCTAATTGAGCTAACTTATGACTAACGAGTATCCTAGTCATTTTAATCAAAGAACTGTATAAATTACCGGTGTCTGCCTACATATTCTAGGGGTGACTATGTTTAGACATAGATGATTCATACTCATTTACTTTGAAATGATGCAATTGTTCATCAACAGTGACTCAAACTCTCTTGTGTCTTTTCAATGATTTAGAAAAATGTATTCAAGAATTTAAACTGTTGCTTAAGTAGATCAAAACAAAGTCATCTTTTCATGTGTAGGAGCTACAGAGGCAGCCAAAATCAATTTATGGACAATCAACAGACCAGCTACATCATACCCTGTAGGATATACTAATCCCATAAAAATGACTATGATTGTTTTTAAAACAATTAAGCTCCTGCATGGGTTTTTGCAAAATAGAAAGCAAAGCTTTCATCAGTAAAACATGGTAGGTGTAAGTAGTTGTATACTTGGAAATGAATTTGATGAAAGTTCAATTGTTCTTCCTCAGAAGTGACATTTACTACTCTCTTTACATGCCACAAAAATTATCAAAGTGATCTGTTGAATTCAGAAGGGCAATGGACTTCTTTATCACTAGGCTGAATTGTTCTTGCAAAGAAAGAGGGCTGACATTATCTTTGGAGCCATCTGGCAAGTGGGCCATTTAATATGGGAGGCACCACCCCATATGGCCTCCAGGTCCCAGAAGTCCATGCAAAGGACTGATTGGTAACTCTCCACTGAAGATAAATGCCTTAACATCTAAGGTCTCTCATATTCCCTAGCATACACAGGGAGTGTATTTATGCAAGTCTGGGATCTGGGTACCTAGGTTGTTATATGACTGTGTGCTGGTCTCTATATGTGAAGATGGGAGGATATGCAGATGATTACAGGATGAAGTGCCAGAAATGGATGAAATCACCCAGGAGGAAAAATATAGAATGAGAAGGTCGGGTTTAGGCAAGAACCCTGGGATACATCAACCTTTAAGAGACTAGGGGGAAAAGAGGAGCCAGCAAAGGTACCAAGAAAGAACAATTACAGAGAGATGAAAGGTAGAATCTTGGCCTCTTTATGAGCATAATCTCCCTGTGCTGTATGAAGCATTTAACTCATACCATGTATTAAATCATATAAGACACTTGGAAAGAAATGAGGGCAGTTAGAGACATAGGAATTTCAAAGATTAAGGAAAAGATATGCTAAATATATGCTGTGGGAGTTCTGTGGGGGATGGGGGATCTTTAGAAATGGAGTAAACATATTCCAATTTTAGTTTGCTTATCCTCAAGAACATCTTATATTGCATCATATGCAACCTTGGTGCTGAAGTAGTGATTAAACAATTAACATTCTATATAATCCTCAGCTGAATAATTGCTTCATTTTCAGAAGCACATTTGAAAGGCATATTTAAAAATATAGATGGGTAGAAATCACTTTATTACATAAAATTCCTTAGGTTTGTCATTTTTAATGGCAGAAATTACTTTTTAGAAAAGGCAAGAATAAACTCTTTGCATATAGCAATTTCCTTCGACTAAGCTGTACAATGAACTGTTTGGGCAGTGGCCAAAAGCAGTCTCCCTATTCAATCCCTAAATATAAAACAAAGAAATTTCATTATGCTAAGTACCCAGCAAGAATTTGATGCATGCTTCTTGAAACATTGTTAGGCTTCTTCTGTCCTCTCAAATAGACTACCTCTTGAGTTAGATGACTGAATGGCTAACGAACAGTGATACCTGGCTATATTCAAGGATCTGACTGTACCAGAGGAAACAATGCCATTAAATTTCTATTTGAAATGCCTTGATTTTACTACCAGACTTTTATTGAAACAAAGTTCTGTAGAATCAGAATCTTATCCCTCAGCATTATAGACACCACCACAATACTTCATTATACTGAGCCAACATCATTAGGACCCACAACCATCATTTCTTATTTGCTTGCAAGCAAGTTAGACCCATTCCTGTTCTTATTTCAGTGGTAAATACAAGAGACATGTTCATCTTGTCCTCAGAGGGAATAAACATGGCTACTTCTTAACATCTCTCCATTTATGTTTATTGTTCTAATGGTCTGGGTTTCTGATGCTTTCTTACACGTTTTCACACTTATGTTTTAAAACATGATTAAAATTAGGAGAATTTCTCATTAGTCAATGTCTAAAATGGTGTTTACATGAATAAAATTAAGGAAAAATTAAAATTTCTCTAAGTCTACAAAATCAGCCTCCTACTATATAGTAAATATGCTACAGCTATGATTTCTTTCCCTGAATAAATCTATAGCTGCTCAAGGTCAGCAACTGCGTTTTATTCATCTTTATATCACCAACTCTTAGCACCGTAACTAGTGCATAGTAAGTACTCAAAAACTGATGATGAATTGAACAGAATCAAATTGTACTCAATAACCTACTTATATCAAAATAGAAGATTTGTAATGGTTTAGATTAAAAGGTACATAAATAGAAAGGCAAAAGACACGCTAACTTGGGAACTATTGCTGAATAAATTGAAAATTTTGAGGTTCCTGTCAGCTAAAGCAAAAAGAGAAAGCTCATAAGTTAAAGAGTTATCTTTGTCTGACAAAAGGAAGCATATCTTAATTCATTAAATGAGATAAACATTTGTCTTATATTAAAATGTTAAAATGAAATTCTCTCATCAATTGATTTATGAGAACCTTAAAACAATAAAAGGAACTATTTCTCAGTCCTAATTTTCCAGAAGATGAAAAGATGTTCTTAATGTGATTTTTTTCTTTTGGTAATCATGTAACAAGGCATGACATGAAAATCTAACTCAAAGAAGGCATGTCTGCATTTTAAGTTAGGTAGTGTAGGCTGATTTGATCAGGATACGAGGATTTCCTGTGCTCTTATGACATAGGGGTAGGTAGAGCTGTGATAACCTGTAGGATTTGAGGGCTGTCATCTCCCTTAGACAAGTTTTCTAAGACAGCAATCGTCTCAGAAGGACTTGTGACATGAGCTGCATAGCAGACAGTTCAAGGCTGAGTTCACTGGTGATACTTTCTGAGATGCTGATTGAAGGAAGATCTATCCACATGCTTTGCATAACATACATACTGGCTACAAGTAGGAATTACTTTGTCTCATGACAAATACTGATAATTTCAAGCCCTCAGCGGGCAGGATTAGGCATGTAGGACACACAGACACATAGTCTTAAAAAGTCACCATTTTTAAATAATTAACAGTCCAGACCAGGTTGCCAGAGTAAATTCTCTGCCTTTCCATCATTGGAGATGGGCAACTTCCAGGCAATCTTTAAATGTCTCAAGATGTCAACATGAGATCCACTGGATAGAAAACCCAGCAGGGACTGAAGTGTGTTTCCATTCACCTACATGTTATTCTCTCATTATAAATCATAGTGACTCCTCATTCACACTAAATGTTCTTTTCTGCTCTCCAGACTCTTAGTAATCCTGTTAAGGAGCAGGTATTCTTGGCAGTGTTGATTGAACATTATAAACATGGCAAAGATGAAATTTAGCCATTTCAATCAATTATAGGCTTCTTTCAATTTGGCCAATCCTTTACTTCCTGTTCTAGATAATTGGTTGATTCCTTAAAGGTAACCTCTATAGGTATTATTTTCTAAGTAATCACAATTTCTCTATCATCAAGGAAATGAATTTTCCAAGTATTTTCAGACATAAATTACATGTCTGGTTTGTGGCTCGTGACTAACAGCACTCCTTCATTTATGCTTTTTGATTCTCATTACTTTAGGAAATGCTAACTTCCCACAGTTTGCTTCTAATGTTATCTACAAATCAGTAGTATAATTTCATTAGCAGACTAATGTGCCAATAGTATTTCTTTTTAAGAAAAATAATTGAAGTTTTGGACTTTTTTCTTTTATTTTATTGTGGCTAAAGCATCAGATTTAATAACATTTTCTTCTAATTCTAATATTTTTATAGTTAATCTCTCTAAGCTGTAAGTTACTATTTATTTCTTTACTCTACTTATAATAATGGCAAAATCTTAAATTTTTATAGCACTTTACAGATTTGAAAGCAAGGTTTTCCAGATTGTTTCTTTTGATCCTTACAACAACCATGTGGGTTGGCATAGTAGATTTACCCTCCTTTTGACCTCTACCTGAACCAGCACAAATGACCTTAGGTAAGCCACTTAAAACTCTTTGTTTCTTTGTTCCCTTATTATTAATGAGTTGCGAAAAGTTGTAAAATGTTATTGTTATTATTACATATTATGATTCATTTTAGAAAGGAAGAACTTTGAATCAGAGAAAAGAAGTTTTTCCAAGTTTTCTACTCAGTTGGAAAACATCAAGTATTCTGAACTCCTATCGCAGGATAAACAATTTCCTATTACACATACAGAATCACACAGAACTGAGTATAAAGCATACACCACCATTTACAAAAATATGAAGCTGCAAAGAAGCAACCTAACTTCTCTTGAGTTAAAATTCCTCAAGGGAAGCACAGGGAAAATGTATATTCTACCTATTGTAAGAACTGAATGAGCACATACACAAAGCCCCAACACACAGTATGTAGGTGCCAGTTCCTCACCAATCTTTTCATACTAACCTAGACAGATCAAAAGGCTTCATATTTCTCAGGTACTTTTAGAGACATCCTTCTCAATAGCATAGTATAAACTCTGATTTGAAGACTATAAACTGAGAAAGCAGCCACAAAGAGAAGTTCTCCACCAACAACCAAATCTGGGGAAGGTCAATTTTCTTTCCATTCTGAGTACAGCAGATGCAAAGCAAAGAAGGGAAAGAAATTAGCCAGGAACATGAGAGACCACCATTTCTTCTTTCTGCCAAAAAAAGGCAGTAGGTCCAAGGGATTGCTGCTCATACTGGCTAGTTTATGATCCACTGATGCTATTGATCAAATGATCAGGCCATGTTTTGGGGTTTGAGGTCCAAGAAATTTCCTGAAAGTTCTGGTTCTCCACCAGGAAATTTGATCTTTAATATGATGTGTTTCCATGACAACCCTAAAGAAGAGTTGTAGTATGTCCTCCTTTGTACCAGTGAACTGTGGACCAACTTTAGGATTCCCATTCCACTGACACATCCAGAAACTTCAACAAAGTCCACCTCAGTCTTGGTCTGGGAAACCACTGGAGGTGCATGTCAGTTTTATTGTCATAGAATGATGGAAAAAGAGGAATATTTCTTAGGGATCTCCCAGGGAAACTTGCACATGGACATAGCACTAGATGATAACTGATCATCAAAGCAAGGATAAAAGAAAAGGAATTACAAGGTCACAAACTGTTAGCTTGATTCCTTTCTTTCATAGTTTTGACTCAAGTACAACGGCTCTTCTGCATGGAAAGATAATAAGCTGCTAATCACACAATAGATCTGGTCCTGCAATGGACTAAATGTTCCTTTCTGTGTCTCTATCTGACATACCCTTGTAGCATCAAGAGAGGTGATTTTAGGAAACTTTTGACAATGTTGAAAACAGGTTTTTTTTTAAACTGCCTTCTCAAAAATACACTGCCAACATGTAAAAATAAGTATCCATCTATATAGTAGGTCTCATTAAAAGATGAGACAGGGACCACAGTGGTTTGACGCCAACCCAGGCAAAAAGTTTGAGACGCCTTCTCAGCAGGAAAAAAGCTGGACATGGTGGTGTGGACATATTATCCCAGGGTTGGTGGGAAGCATAAAATAGGAAGATTGCAGTCCAGGATGGCCTGGGCAAAAAGAAAGAACCTATCTCCAAAATAACCAGAGCAAAAAGGACTGGAGGAATGGCTCAAACAGAAGAAGGCCTGCCTAGCCAGAACAAAGCCCTGACTTCAAACTACATTATTGCCAAAAGAAGGAGGAAGACAAGGAGCAGAAAAAGAAGAAATCCCTTGAGTATAGCTCATTTTTCTAATCCATCCAAAGATAAGATGTAAAATTCTTCTGGTAGTTCCTCCTTCACCTCAAGAAGTAACAATATGGCTACCATCATGTGCCTTCATCCCCAACAATGGAGTGTATGACTTCTTGCCCTACCCCTAATCTTTCCAGTCTCCTGATTCACTGCTTTTCTAACGTTCCATCTCCTTCCTCACCCCTTGGATCATGGTTCTTAACCTGCTTTCCACCTTGTATTTTATTGAATCTCCTCTGGGACCTTGCTCCACTCTGCATTACCTCTCTCCCCTGTATCTTCTACATTTCCCTTCTCCATGGATATTGGATCCTTCCCATAAATTTCTAAACATGCTTATGACTCTCTCACTTAAAAATTTTCCCTCCATATTATTATATGGTAATTTGAAAATAAAGTTTTCAAAAATTCCCTCCATATACTTGTTCACTTTACTTCCTAACTTATCTTCCTTTGTTCTTCCATTCAAAACCTCTCTGGATGATCAAACCTGTACTAACTTCTTCTCTTTCTTTACTTAACCACTTCCCATTCACTCTCTGAACTGTGACTATTTGGCATCCCACGCTGACCACAGCTATCAATAAATAATGTGACTCATGCTAAAGTCACCACCAATTACCCCTTAACTGCCAAATCCAACATCCATTTTATAGTAGTTACCTTTCCTGACCTCCCAAGGCATGGAACTAGCAGATTTTTCTCCCCTAAAATCCTTTGTTCCTTGGATTTCTACTAATTTTGTTTCCTAGTATAAATGTTTTTGGTTTTTTTTTTTTTTTACTAGTTCTCTGCGTACCTTTTTAGTTTTCTTTCCTGGCCTCTGCTTTCAACAATTCTTTTACCCTGTAAATGTTGTTGCTCCCAAAAATTCTTCCTTGTCCCTCTTTCTTTCTCTGTCATCTAACTTGGTGCTAGTATTCACTCTCATAGCTTTCACACCTACCTACATGAGCATAATAACTAAGTCTTTCACTTGACCACTCTCAGGAACTCTATACATCTGATGTCTAATAACTGTTTTTCCCTTGATGTCCCACTGGCAAATCAAACCCAACATGCTCAAAGCTGGATTAATTATTCTATTTATTGAATTTATTCTTTTGTTATTAACTTGTAATAATTATTATTTTTATTATTATCAATTTGTTTCTCTGCAAGCAGCAACCCTATTTTTCTCCTGAACAAATTGGTAATGATATCACCATCCTCTCAAGTAAAAACCTAGGGAATCAGTTTTTCCTATTCCATACTTCCCACAATTTAATTAGATATTCAATCCCATCCTGTCAACTCTCTTACTCTGTTTTAAATACTTCCTGTCATAAACTTCCCTTAGCAAGTACAAGAGCTTCTTTATCTTCCTCTAAGTAGTATGTGTTGACTTAAACGCTTGTAATAACTTCTCTCCATGCACAGAATTATTTTCAGCCTCCTTGCCTATGTAACAATCACTATGCACTCATGCCATCACTTACCCATGATTATCTCTGCCACTGGGCTAGAAATTCCTTGAAGGCAGGGACCATGTTTTATTCCCCTTCGTATACTTATCTATAATCCATAGGGGGCCTTCAATAAATGTTTGCTAAATTAATCATATACCTAAATACATACATTCAAATGTAGTATATAACTTGAATCAGTTGAGATTAAAAAAATGACTTTTACAAATTATACCATTATTGACAGTTTGACAATCAGTACCTTAGGTGACAAGTCTTTGTCAGGCTTACCAAGCTTGGAAGTTACCCAAGTGTCTCAATTAAGACCCCTCACTTGTTCTGAGCAAGGCAGCAAAACTCCACCTTCACGAGCCATCAATTCAAATGGCTGACTCGTTGCCCCAAAGTAGTCTTTGGGCCTACTCTGTCCTCATTAAGAACTTTCCTTCTTATTAAATGATGCTCTTCATAAATCACAACTCTTGACAATTTTCTCTATTTTTGTTTTATTTCTTACATCAGTTTGGTTTCATTAAAGAAATTATATCACTACAAAATTTCAATAAAAAACAACCAGGCCTTCCATTATAATCTCTTCCTACTAGTCACCCCTAATCTCCACCCCAAATAGGAAGTTCAGAAGCAGTCATTGTAAAATCAATAGTTATAGAAATAGCTACAGATCATCATTGGAACTACACACTAGCCGGAATACCATTAGAAAATCAACCTAGCTATACTGATTGAGGCAATCTCTTAACTCATGATTAGTAGCCACCAGGAAAAATGATTGGCTTTTTCCTGTATCTTAGGACAGTGATTTTTCAAAGAGCACTAAAACCACTGAACAGCTATCAACAGCCTAAAACGGAAAAGGAAAGCTTCAGCCTTGCAATAGTTGGCACTGATTGGCATATGTACTGACATTCTCATGAAGTCTTCAGGTGCTGACAGGCT
This sequence comes from Castor canadensis, assembly GCF_047511655.1. Lineage (NCBI taxonomy): Eukaryota > Metazoa > Chordata > Mammalia > Rodentia > Castoridae > Castor > Castor canadensis. The sequence continues at coordinate 6,477,358 of NC_133405.1, forward strand.
GATCATTAAGACCCTAGAAAACATGGAGGAGGCATTCCTTGCTGTAACAAGTGTTGGACAGTAAGGGGCTACTTGAAGAGAGGAAGTCTTACAAAACTCTTTCAGATCTTACTGTGCTTCCCAAAGAAGATGGTTTCTGTTTCTGAAGACTGCCTCAGAAACTTGCAATTGCCAGAATTACAGTATATGTATTTATTTCACTTGTAAAATATATTCTTCTGGAAATGATTTAGATTATTTAAAAATAAATGTTGATTAGTGAGATCAAAAACGAAATAAGCAAGTGTTTTCCAGAAAGAAAAATTACATACATATTCAGCTACCTTGTAGGGCTCTCCAAAAAGATCAAAGCCTGAAGAAAAGAGATCATCTTCTTGCTGGACTTCTTGATTCCTCCGTTCCCATTCCCTTTTTTTAAGTGCACTACGGTCTTGTTCATAGTGACTGACATGAAAAGGAAAAGACAAAAAAGAGATAAAAGATTAATTAGTCATGTAAGTCATTTAGATCTCCCTTGCTATCAATAAGAAGAAAAAATGCAAGTTAATGCTACCCAAGATCACAGTTCATACAGAGGAGAGAATTGTTTCCTTTATTCCTACTGGATTTACAATCCTGATTAGAGTAAAGAAGAAAATAGAAACTTTTAATTAGAAATAGTATTCATGACCATACAAGTATAGTATAATTCCTTCCCTTGTCATTGTTTGATTAATACAAGCAATTACACACTCCCCCAAAAGTCAGTCCACAGTACAGAAAACTACTGAATTAAAAGTTACATTGTGTCGTCAGCTGCCTGAGGTTCAGAATCTTCAGATGTCATCAAGTCCCAAAAGAAAGGAACTGTTAAAGTATGGAGCTGCAGATAAATTGGAATCCTATCCTAAGCCTATTGTCCGTTTTAATGAAATCACAGGAGAGTTTAAGGACACTTAACTTTCTTTTACGGAAGTGCATACACACACATGCACACATTAATATAAATAACCTTAAATACGCAGAGCACTTTTTGCTTGTCTTTTGTTGTTTTGGTTTTTCTATAGTTTGCTTCAAAAGTGACTGGAAGCCCTTTGGGGAAACTAATCATAAAGAAAGGCTTCTGGCAGAAACAATTAACTAGCAGTGAATGGAAAGATGTGTCAAAAGCCTGGAATGACCTTAATGCACAAATGTTTTTTAAAGACTACCTCTGTGATTATCATCAAATTTCAGACCTTCTCATTGGAAGATCAAAAGCTTCCAAAATGAAACACTTTCTCATTAAGAAAATGATTTTCTTTGTCATGCAAGACTGCAAATTAAAACATAATTTGTAAGTCTTAATAGTACAAGATGGACATCCCTAATATGAAAATCTGAAACTCAGAATGCTCCCAAATCTAAAACTTTTAAAGTGCTCACATGATGCTGTAAGTGAAAAATTTCACACCTGATATCATGTACAAGGCACAGTCAAAATGAGCGCACACTAAATATATTGCATACAGTTAACTTCAAGCTATGTGCTTAAGGTTTGTATACAATATAAATGAATTGTCTGTTTAGACTTGGGTCCTATCCCCCAATGTATATGTAACGATTTCAAAATCCGAAAACTATATGATATTGAAAATACTCCTGGTCCCAAACATTTCAGATAAGTGATATTCAATCTGCAGTGTATTGTATTTTGTTCACTGATGGGGATGGGTGAGGGTGGGGTGGGATTTGTTCTGGCATTTGATGTTAACATTATCCAAAATGAGTATATATAAACTAAGGAAATTTAAATTATATAAACGAATGTAAAATGTCTAGCAGGTGCTATATAAATGTTGGTTTCCTTCCTCGTGTTAATATTACTATGTTAAGACTTAATTAGATAATTGACACGCAAATGAACATAATAGCTAAAGGAGTTACAAGAGATACATGGATATAAAAGTAAAGTTGACGGGTTTTGAATACATCACAAACCTTAATGTCTTATCATTGCGAGGCTACTTAGCTCATGTGTATCCCAACTTCAATTTACAAAATAAGAGCCTAGAGCATGATCTATTGACACAACTTAACTAGATGCTGATATACAAGGTGTGTGTGATGTCACTGCACTTAATCATTCACCCTTTTCAACAGGAATCACTGAACTGTCAAATTCAAAGGGACTTTGATAGCTATATCTTCTGAATGCACAGCATTCATTTCTGTATCTACAAATAATGCAATTTATAGGGCGTTTAAATGCATATTCTACTTTCATAATACAAACAATGCTAGACACCTAAGTGCTCACTGGGTATGAAGTAAGCAAAGAAAATCTCCATACTCCTATCCAAAGCCCAGACCCCACTCTGGGCACTTCCTGGTCAAGAAAGATGTCAAGTTAAGATACCAGAAGCTAGTGTATCATCTGCAGTCTCAGAGGCCCTCCACAAGTATTACATTTAATAGAACCACATTTCATTACCACTCAAAAGGTTTAGATCAGAGTCCAGTTACCACATGTTGGAGACTGATGCAGAATCAAGCAGGCATAGTAAAATCTACAGTCAATTAACTGGAACATGACATTGTACCCCAACACCACATATCAGCCATGGATATTCTAAGACCATCAATTTGTCAAAATGTTAAAATCACAGGGTATCAGAGGTAGGGGTGAAATAACAAGTTAAAGCAATACTTAGTGGTATGGAGGGAGGAAAATTTGTTGCAAAAGAAAAGGACGCTTAATTTCTTTCCTTTCCATAGTAGTGATTTTCAGCATACAAACAAGAACCAAAGTCTCCTGCTTCTGAGTAAAGCGAGCAAGATGTCAGTTTTCTAGCAATCTATTAATTTTGTGCATCTGACAGCTCAGAATGACAGGCCCATAGATCACATTTAATTCTCCCATGAAGAGAACTGGAGTGCTTTGGTCTCGGCTTTGCAAACTACCTTCCTTCTCCTCTGAGGGAAGATATAATTAAAACCCTGAAGGAAAAGAAGGAGAAGAAAAGGAAACGTGCTTCAACTTGCATGACAACCCTGCAAGCGGCCAGCACTAAGAGCACTTTCGAGGCTGTAGACCTGGCTTTGATTTGTTAGGAGGCTCTTGGCTGCATTTTGTATCAGTTCATTAGCTACCAAATTCCAGACGCAAATTTGAATAGCAGATTGAGTGTGCACATGGGTGTTATCTGTTGCAAGCAAAACTGCCTGCTGCATTTTTTAACACATCTAACAAAGAACAGTTAATTCTCATATCTCTGGCAAGAATGAATTTACTCTCCATACAGTTCCACTGCTTTTGGAAGACAACCAAATAGCTCCAACTTTTTCCTTTCTCACTCAGCACGGCATTGTATTGAAAGCTTCACACAGGGAGGTCTAATGAGGAACGAACTACATGGTGATGAGGCTTTCAGTGTATAACGTCACTAATTTCTCACTGAAACCAGCATTACTAATTTGAAGCACCAACTAATTAAAACCACAGCCATGTATTTAGCCTCTTGTTATACCTACTGCAGTTTATAATTATGAGGACCTCTTTATCTACTCAATTAAAGTTCTTATGATTCAGGCAAGTTGTATTTGAACCTGTAAGCCCTGCAGAGGTTGCAGAAAAGCATATGCCTGTCCCCTGATGATCTGATATATCTTTACACTCCTGGGCTTGTTTTCCAAAGGAAAATGGCTCCATAGCCCACAAGATAATGCTCAAGCCAGAAACCTGAATTAGTCATCATATTACTGATCTGAATAATCAGAGTTTATTCATGACGATGAGTACGGAATGAATTGGTCCCATCAGCATAAAAAAGCCATCTTCTTAATGAGAAGTTCAGCCAAAAAGCTCAACTCAAGGATTCACCACTATTAGCAAGATAGGATGTTTTTCCAATTTTTTTCTCCTGGATGTAATGATACTTGTCACATTGGATGATATAAAAACCGCTGACTACTCAAAAACAAATTTACCTTTTGGTTAATTAACCTAAGGCTTTTGGTTTCTCTCTATATATCCTATGTTTCTGATTACCTCCTTCACTGATTGCCATACTCACTGATAGGAAAAGACAGAAAGAGTTACGTGTAACTAGTCTGTGAACCACTACAATCAAGGTATAATGACAAGAAGCTTCTCTTTGTCATGGTTTGTTTTTTATTATCATATTATTGTTGTACTGGGGGTACACTGTGACATTTATAAAAGTGTCTACAATATATCTTAGTTAAATTCATTCCTCCATCAATCTTCTTTATCCCCTCTCCCCTCATTCTTAGAATAGTTTCAACGGGTCTCATTTTTCCATTTTCATACATGAGTACACATTTCCACCATATTCACCCTCTTATACCCTTTCCTTATATCCTCCTCTCTCTCACTGTTGCCAAACCCCAGACAGGAACTGTTTTACCCCCCTTTCCTTCATTTTAGAAAAAAAGACAGTTTTGTTTATTTAAGATAGATATGTAGAGAGTTTCATTATGACATTTCCATGTGTATATGTATTATATCCCTATTTGGTTCATCCACTCTTTTTTTCTACTTTCTACCTTAGTCCCCTTCTTATGGTGATTTCAACAGGTTTAAATATTCTATATTCATTCTCATATAGAAAGTACATGAACCATATTCACTTTTTTTACTTCCTTCTTTTACCCTCCCCAATCTCACCCACTTGTGTACATTTTTGGTGTCCAATAACAGATAAATTTCCCTCATTTACTCAGGAAGTAACTAAGGCCCTTCTAAAATGAGAGCATTTGTTCAAAGCTTTCATCAAGCCATATGACAAAGGAAAATTTGAACCTGTGTTTCTTCATCTTCAAGTAATTTCTACTCCTTCTCTCACATACACTCCTATCCGTGTCCTCAAAGCTGATCTTATATATAGATAACTCTCATTTTGCACATTAGAACCCCTAAGTACATTTGTGCTACGATAAAACCCAGTGCACAAGTAGATTCACTGAGATTTAGAAAGTTCAATTATGCCATTTTCATTAGCTCACAGTAGTAGCTCACTGGGCCAACAACACAGACTTGTCTTTCAGAACAGAGCCTGTAAAGCAGGAAGACACTTTAGCAATCATCTAGCTGTGGTGCCCTCATTTTATAGATGAGGAAATTGAACTAGAAAACATAATGGCCCTCAAAGCAAGTTTCTGGCAGAACTAGGAGGCTGGAACCCAAACTAGAGTAGCTCTCTTGTTAATACCCAAGGTTCAGCCTTCCTGCCTCCGGTGTTTCCATCAAACTCCAGAATAAATACGAGTCTCATTTGAACTCTGTTGGTCAACTTTCCTTAGGATTGCATTTTATTAGAAATTGCCAGTAGGGAAAAACTTCCTGAATTTAATTTGGATTTGAGTATAGAGAAAAAAAACCCATTAGGTTCCTCATATCAAAATGTATGGAGCCTAAAGGGATTATAAAAATTAACTGCATCTTGGGGAAAAGGATGGGCTAAGGAGAATAAAAACCAGTTCAAGTCCATTTGGCTTCACTATTTCATGAAACTTAATAATCATTGTTTACCTTATTTGGTTATTCCTCAAAGCTACTTGGGGAAACATTTAAAAAAACCTGATGTTTTAAAATGATATGTTTGTTTAGAAATATTGTTAACTAATACAGAATTTACTGTGCTCTAGTTCAACTGCACTAAACACTTCTATTCTGCCTAATATCTTTGTAAAGCATAAAATGCATATTTAATTCAATCAAGGGACAAGCATAAGGTATAACTTACCCTGTGGTTCTCCTAAATGAATTTCTGCTCTTTATAAAATTCATGGATTTTTATCCTTAGTTCATGTCCCCAGAGTTCCAAGCAGAACCTCTTCAATATTGTCTTAGTTTAAATTTGATACTGACTTAATCTTTACATAGCTTCTGTTTGTTAACAAAAAACTCTGCTTTGTATACTCTATGAGGTCTTTTGTTTGTTTTGTTTTAGCTAAAGCAGTTGTTATGGGCTAAATTGTAATTCCTGCAAATCCCAGTACCTCAGAATATAAATGTGTTTTGTATATGTGTTTTTAGAGAGAGATCTTTAAAGAGGTAACCAAATTAAAATCATATAATTAGGGTGGGCCCAAATCCAATTGAAAAAAACTCTGCTAACTAATATGTTCAAAATCAAACCAAAGTTATGAACTTATTTTGTCTACTAATATCCATAAACACGTAAATGTTAAGTGCTAAATCCAAAACTATGAAAAAGGTAAAGCAGGTCATAATTGTTTCACTCATATAGGGAACAAACATGAGAAAAATCTCGAGATATGAAACATGGAATAAAAGGTAATCAGGCCTTGAAAGGAAATTTGCAAAATCATTGGAACCCGTTAAATCTTATTTAGACAGCAGGAACCATGAAGAACTCTGCACACAACTGCTGATGTTAGCAAATGGATTCTCTCCCCCCAAAACACTGCCTCTCACGAAAAATAATTAAGACGGAAATGAAAAGGAGAGAAGTATACAAGATGGAAATGAAAAGGAGAGAAGTATACACAATATTAACTCTAAGCATCTAACATGACCATCTGGCCACTCCAATTTCTTTAGGACTTAAGGAAAAGGGCCAGTGCAGATTCTTATGGTTCCTTTAAACCTATACTTTGTAAAATGATACTGGTACTAATACATTCAAAGTCTTGGTAGGAAAAATTTAATATTCCAGAGTAGGGTAACCTACTCTAAAGACTGAGTTCAGCCAGAAAGCCTATCTAGCCATCTCCCTCCAGAGAAATCAGGCAGACCCTCCCAGATCCACCTCTTCTGCCTCATTTCTGACTCACTTGTTTCCCTTCTTTTCTGGTACTCTCTTTCAATTTATCACTTTTATCAATATACAATTCACATACGATACAATTTCACCCAATTTAAGTGTATAATTCAATGGCTTTTAGAATACTCACAGAGTTTTGCACCCATCATCATGATATGATTCTAGATGACTTTCACCAACTCAGAATGAAACCTATGCCCTTCAAGGATCACTTTGTCCTACACGTGGTCTTGTGTCTGGCTTCCTCCACTGAATATAATGTTTCAAGGCATATCCATGTTGCTGCATGGATGAGTACTTCTTTTCTCTTTAGAGCTGAATAATATTCCACTCCACTGCATAGATGTCCATGGTCCATGTTCATGAAGAAGGATCAATCTTGCGTGTTTTGAATGATTTAACTGGGAATCTCTTTAATTTCCACTAGACTTTCACTCCTTAAGGTCAGAGGCTATTAAGTCATTTCCCACATCATACTGGAAAACACAAAGAACTTTTCTGTACATAAGCAGGCAATGTCAAATGGAGATATTGTAAGGAGAATGTAGGTTCTTCTTTTTAAAAATAGTGTGTGGTTTAGGTTTTAGACAAAATTATTTTGACTGGCTTCCCAACCTACAAACCTGTAGAGATTACAACTCCACAAATGCCATTGTAATATCTCTGTCAAACACCAAATACTCAAGTTACAGAGTGTTTAATACATCTAGGAATGGTAAAAACCTAGGCATAAACCTGATAGCAACAGAAGAAACACTTTCTGTTTTTGCTGCAAGGAAAGCTTTAAGACATTTTTCAGCGTGTTCAGAAGTGATGGTATTCAGATTCAGAAAATCTGTGATGGGCTCTACCTTTTTTTCTTACAATCTGCTTGATCATTAATAAATCATTTTATGTTCATAAGCGTTGGTTTCCTCATGCATAAAATAGGAATAATCTTTATGTTCTCTCTTCAAGCAGTTAGTGGAAAGGTTAAATATGATAGTGAATGAAAAAGGTTTCTGTAAACTGCTAATGGCTCCTCACAGCTAATGGATGAGATCACTCCCATACTGATCATGCTTTAACATCACAAAGTAATACCACACATTCACTTAGCAACACCTGGGAGATTGGCAAGACCAGCATTAGTATCTCCACTTAAAGATAGAAAACTGAGACTGGGTATGATGGCACACCCAGCTACTCAGAAGACTGAGATTGGGAAGATCATAGTTTGAAGCCAGCCTGGGTGGCTGGCTCTCATTTCAACAAAAAAAGCTGGGTTTGGTGGTACCCACCTGTACTCCCAGCTATGCAGAAGGCATAGGTATGAGGATCAGAGGTCAAGGCCAGCCTTGGGCAAAAAAAGCAGGAGACTCTATCTGAAAAATAACTAACAAAAAAAGTTGGAGGTTTGGCATCTGCACAAGGCCCTGAATTCAACCTCCAGCACTGTAAAAATTATAAAATAAATATAAGTAATGAACAAAGATATATAGGTTACAGGTAAGATAAGAGGATTGCAAGTTTGAGGCCAGCTTGGGCTACAAAGCAAGTTTGAAGCCAGTTTCAAAGGATGAAAAGTAAATTATATATACATGTATGTGTGTGTGTACTTCATATATAAAATATATATACAGATACATACATAATAAAATGGAGACTCTAACCATTGTTTCAGTTTACAAAGCCTATATGCTCAAATATGACTTTGGAGACAAAGGCACCAATAAATCAACCAATAAAGGAATTTAATATTGACCTGAGTTTCAATACAATAAAATTTTTAAGTATTTCTAATTAGCCAGGTACTGGTGACTCATGCCTGTATTCCTAGCCACTCAGGAGGACTGCAGTTCGAAGCCAGTCCAGAAAAATCGTTCATGAGACCCTATCTCGCCAAAAAACCTCTTCACAGAAAAGGGCTGGTGGAATGGCTCTGGGTGCATGCCCTGAGTTCAAACCCCAGTAATACAAAAAATATTTTAACTATTTCTTCTATAACCTGGGTCTCCAGTTTGACTGTTTATGGGAATCACCCAGGGAAAACTATAAAAACTTATGGCCAGGTCACGTTAGACCAATTGTTTTAGAATCTCTTAGAGTGAGTCCAAGAAATCCAATATACAACTTCTGGTCTTTGCACATGAGGCAATCATTCATAGATAAATTTATTTGACCAATTTGGGTGTACCTAAGTCTGATAGAATTAACCTGAAATGATCATTTAACTCTTCATTACAGGAAGGAAAATCAAAGACCAGACACTTTAGAGAACTGGTGTAGAAACCTATATTGCTGATATATGTTGAGAGAAATGTCATAAAGGTGAAAGCAGTTATTACAAGAATAGGTTTGTCATCTCGAACAACAATAATAACACTAATCAAATCCAGAGACCACCTTCTGGGTAAAAAGAAGAAGCTAGTCTTCCTCACAGAAAAGAAGAGTACTGGGAAAGAGGCACATCCACTCATTTAAGCTCTGCTCACACAATAGGCATGGTAAAATTGATCCAAGGATATGTCTTAAATCTGAACTTCCTGCAGAGTATCTTGGCTTATATAGGGCTCTTGGGGTGTGGTATAGAATATTTTCTGAAAAGCAACTACAAGTGGACACTCAAATGGATATTGGTTATGAATATTGTACGAATGCAATAAAACTCCATTTTAGAGAATTCCATTTTAATAGAAATGCCATTTTTTTCTATAGAATTACCATGACTCTAATGACTTAAAAGTCCCAATCTGCTTTCAGTAGAACTCAGCGCATCCACAACTTTCTAGAAGGCTGTTAAAATATTCTCTAAAGGCAATCTCTCCAGTGAAATTAAATTATATTTTCTGTGTACATTGTAGCTGTTGGCTAAGAGCTATGGTTCAATATCCCTCGTTGCTTAATAAGGGTGTCTGCTTCTCCCACAAGTGTAAGTTCCCTCCTCTTCTAGGCAACTCAAATGTCAGGTATCCTTTTACAGGTTGGTTACCCTCTGCCCTTCTTCTTTAAGCTCATGTCAAGCATTGTTGCTCCTCTTCCATATGAACATAATCCACAAATAGAGAACTCCGTTGCACAATAGATATTGAAGAATCCATGAGTTTCTTTTCTGTTCTTATAACATTTTCTTAGATTAGACTCCAGAATCCCATTTTTGTAGAATATCATTTAAAACTCATGTTAGTTCTGATCCTTAAAAATGAGTCATCACTATCACTTCAAAATGCTTACTGACCCTCAGTAATATAAACCAAGGCCTTACAAGCATCTTACTCTCAGGAGCTTACATAAAAACTTCCTCAGAACCAATAAGGATCTTGATTGGATAATGCAAACCAAAAAGCCTGTATAATCAAATAAAGAATAAAGAAGTCATTTATATGTTTATGGCTTTTGAATAGGTTCAAATATTTGAACTATATAAAAATCAAAATGATAGAAAACCTTTTTTAACTATTTAAAACATGGTGATGGCTCTTGGGACATGGTGCATGGCTTTATCCCATGCACCATGTCCCAAAAGTCATCACATGGAGGACGATTGTCATCATCCTCCATGTTCCCCATTGTTAATTAGAGGTAAAGAGTTATTTTTTTTTCCATTTTTCTTTTATTATTCATATGTGCATACAAGGATTGGTTCATTTCTCCCCACTGCCCCCACCCCCTCCCTTACCACCCACTCTGCCCCCTCCCTCTCCCCCCCTCAATACCCAGCAGAAACTATTTTGCCCTTATTTCTAATTTTGTTGTAGAGAGAGTATAAGCAATAATAGGAAGGAACAAGGGGTTTTGCTGGTTGAGATAAGGATAGCTATACAGGGCATTGACTCACATTGATTTCCTGTGCGTGGGTGTTACCTTCTAGGTTAATTCTTTTTGATCTAACCTTTTCTCTAGTACCTGTTCCCCTTTTCCTATTGGCCTCAGTTGCTTTAAGGTATCTGCTTTAGTTTCTCTGCGTTAAGGGCAACAAATGCTAGCTAGTTTATTAGGTGTCTTACCTATCCTCACCCCTCCCTTGTGTGCTCTCGCTTTTATCATGTGCTCATAGTCCAATCCCCTTGTTGTGTTTGCCCTTGATCTAATGTCCACATATGAGGGAGAACATACGATTTTTGGTTTTTTGAGCCAGGCTAACCTCACTCAGAATGATGTTCTCCAATTCCATCCATTTACCAGTGAATGATAACATTTCGTTCTTCTTCATGGCTACATAAAATTCCATTGTGTATAGATACCACATTTTCTTAATCCATTCGTCAGTGCTGGGGCATCTTGGCTGTTTCCATAACTTGGCTATTGTGAATAGTGCCGCAATAAACATGGATGTGCAGGTGCCTCTGGAGTAACAGTCTTTTGGGTATATCCCCAAGAGTGGTATTGCTGGATCAAATGGTAGATTGATGTCCAGCTTTTTAAGTAGCCTCCAAATTTTTTTCCAGAGTGGTTGTACTAGTCTACATTCCCACCAACAGTGTAAGAGGGTTCCTTTTCCCCCGCATCCTCGCCAACACCTGTTGTTGGTGTTGCTGATGATGGCTATTCTAACAGGGGTGAGGTGGAATCTTAGCGTGGTTTTAATTTGCATTTCCTTTATTGCTAGAGATGGTGAGCATTTTTTCATGTGTTTTCTGGCCATTTGAATTTCTTCTTTTGAGAAAGTTCTGTTTAGTTCACATGCCCATTCCTTTATTGGTTCATTAGTTTTGGGAGAATTTAGTTTTTTAAGTTCCCTGTATATTCTGGTTATCAGTCCTTTGTCTGATGTATAGTTGGCAAATATTTTCTCCCACTCTGTGGGTGTTCTCTTCAGTTTAGAGACCATTTCTTTTGATGAACAGAAGCTTTTTAGTTTTATGAGGTCCCATTTATCTATGCTATCTCTTAGTTGCTGTGCTGCTGGGGTTTCATTGAGAAAGTTCTTAACTATACCTACTAACTCCAGAGTATTTCCTACTCTTTCTTGTATCAACTTAAGAGTTTGGGGTCTGATATTAAGATCCTTGATCCATTTTGAGTTAATCTTGGTGTAGGGTGATATACATGGATCTAGTTTCAGTTTTTTGCAGACTGCTAACCAGTTTTCCCAGCAGTTTTTGTTGAAGAGGCTGCTATTTCTCCATCGTATATTTTTAGCTCCTTTGTCAAAGATAAGTTGCTTATAGTTGTGTGAGGTAAAGAGTTATTATTTTTTGTTTCTATATGTTTCCCCCAGTATTTCTTCATGTACTCTTTAGTATCAACTTGAAGTTATCTCATTTATAATCCTCTCTCTAAATTAATCACAATTGACAGTAATGCTGAGCTTTAAAGAGCCACTAGATCTAAATCTTGATTTACTTCAGGGAAATGTGTGTGTTTTCCATAGTCAGAAATAGCTTCATAGATCCATGAGAGAGGGAGCATAAAGGTTTTGAATACTTGTGAGGGCTCTAAAATACTCTGTGGTTTGTTTGAATTCTGGCTTGAGGCGAGCTTCAATTTGTGGAATCTATGGTGCAGCTCAAGAGTTGATGTGGTCCTCACAGTTATCCTTGTCATGCTCCTCCATTTGCTCCTCCTCTAGATGCTTTTCTGTGGTCTTCCCCATCCTACCTGCTCATAAACCAAGTGCTGCCCTGCCCATAAACCAAGGCTCGCATTGGACCTCTGCCCTTGTTCTGACCCAGTGTGTCCTGGCTTTATCCCATGCACCATGTCCCAAGAGCCATCCATACCAGTTGGATCTGCAGCCAACCCACTCTATCTTTCAATTAGGAAAAAGGTTACTTGAAGTATTTCCTCTCTATACTCATTAAATATTGGAATTTTGTTCCAAGTTAGTCTTAATATAACCTTCTGGCTTCTCATAAATGACACTTTTAAAAGGTGTTTTATTTTCAGTTAAATATAAGCAAGGCAATCTCAATAACTACTTAATTTAAAACAATATTTTCTCAGAAATAGTATTCTTAATTACTTTTAAACTAAGGAAATTAATGCCCTTAAGGAGCAGTTTATAATTGACAATTTTAAGCTGACTCTATTTTCATGTCCCACCAAACCCTTTGATCCACATGCACTCACTAACTTTACCCAAGCAAATTCTACCCCTACAGGTATAACCTTTTGGCTCCTGCCTCTTTCTATGCTGCACCTCCACAGAGCTGTGGCCTAAGCATGAGACCATGATATCAGCAAAGGACCCCAAGCAAAACCTGCTTCTCCTGCTATATGCCATTTGTCATGACCCCAAGCTTATTTTCTCATGTGGACCTATCACTTAGAACCTCCTCTGGTTTACACTTTTTCCTCTTGCCCTGAGAAGGTGCCTGACTAGAAACAGGGTAGTATTCTGTTGTGAGCTGAATGTCACTCTCAAATTCATGTTAATGATCTGCCCCACAGTGATGAGAAGGTGACCTTATTTGGAAACAGGATGGTAGCAAATGTTGATTAGTTTAAGTGGAGGCCATATTGAAGTAGGGTGCTCCTTAATCCTATATGACTATATAAAATGGGAAAGGGTGACAAAAAGAGACACATAGGGAGAAGACTATATAAAGGTGAAGGTAGAGACTAGGGTGATACTTATATAAATCAAAGAATGCCACCACACATTACTAGAAACTGGAGTGGTACAAATTCTCTCTTGCAGCCATGAAAAGGAACCAACCTGCCAACACCTTGATTTCAGACTTTCAACCTTCAGAACTATGAGACAACAAACATCTGCTGCTTGAAGCCTCTCAGTTAGTAGTACTTAATTATGGCAACTCTAGCAAACAAATAATGCCAGATGACTTTTCTGAGCCAGTTTACAATGAAAACCTTGGGCCTCATCAGGATGAGTATAGATAATCTAGGTAGTAGTGGAGATAATGTATAGATAATGAATGTAAATAGGGTTTATCATTCTTTCCCCACACTGCATGTTTTCTATTCCTGTTATTTCTACTCCAGCACAACCCCCCTTTGACTTTCCAGCTCCTTCTGCCCTCTCTTTCCTCATCTAAAAGAACTTGTGGGTGTTAAATGAAACTGTCACCAGGGAGAAATAATGCATTTCTGCTTCCCATTTATCTGGATACATGCCAAGCTCAATGTGCAGCTCTCAATAAATATTTTTTGACTGAATGAATGAACAAGTGACAGGCAAACATATTTTTCTGCCCAAGTTCAGTGACAAATGTTGACAGAGATATTCATTAATATACAATTAATTTCTCTACTTAATCAACAAACATTTACTGGATGCCTATGTCATGCCAGGTTCCATGTTTGATGCTCAGAAAATAGTAAAACATAGTATGACTTTTCAAAAAATCCATACTCCAGAAGGGAAGGCAGATCTATTCTCAAATAATTTTAATGCAGAATAATAAATAACGTGTCATGGGTACATTCTCAGGTTGACTTGGAGTGGGAAGTCAAATCAGGCAGCTGTGTTCCAGATGGGTCTTGAGTAATGAAAGAGGTCACATTCTGCACATGGGCTAGTTCAAATACACATGAACCGGGTGGCATTCAAGAAGATCTCAAGGGACAAACATGGAAGAATGAACAAAACTTTATAGATGCAGCCAAGCTCAGTCCCACAGATTGTTCATGGAATGTTTGAAAAAAAATGGTCTACAACACTGGCAGGAAAACAATCAGATTTTGTGCTCTTTGGGGAAGCTGGAAAATAAGAATTGGGTCCCTCCAAATGCTTGTATTCTAGGATAAAACTCTGACGTTCACTTGAGAAGAGAAGAAGATCCTTTCAGGAAGAAATGGACGACTGAGATAAGCATGTAAATGGTAAGCTAACAAAGAATAGATGAGATTTTCAAAAGGAAGCATTTATTATTTCCTGTATTGTAGCATATTGTCTCTTGATATGATTAGTTATCAGTCTCAGTTATCCACAAATGGTATGAAATAAAGCATTTACACAGCTATGCTTCATTGATGTCAGCTGGGGAGCATGAAAATCTCCATGAAGGTGGGTAATTGATGAGTAAATCAGAGCTCAATCACTCTGTAATAGAAATGGTCCCACTGAAAATATGCTTGTTGCAAACAATCACAAAGAAGCCAAATGGAGGGAGGGAACAAGGGGAAAAGGGAGAGGATAGAAAGCTTATTTATTAAAAAGGATAATAACTGGCAATTTGTGCAATTTTCTCTTCAACAGGGGGATGCTGTCAGAAATGTTGCAAGCAAGTTGTGACCAATATATTTCGATGGTTTCCTTCTGTTATGATGAACTGTTTTTATTTTATAGAAAAACATGGTGATCCTGTTATGGTGTTAAAAAACAAATTAAAACAAGTTCCTCTTTTGAAACATGACACATGTAAATGGTATCAGTGATACTGATTTTGTTAGGAGTGCTTTTCCTAGGTATACTTGCTATTTTTATTAAAATTCTTCTGTCACTCTGCATTTGCTCTCTGAAGAGAAATACATAAAAAATGGTCAATGCCACACAATTCAACATTTTAATATTTCATACTTAAACCAAAATAACATAATCACTGGCCAAATAGCTTCTATTATTTCTACCAGCATTGTAAATCATTAGGTGCCACAATAGTGTTTGGTGGCAGATTTTTCTTCTACTCTGCTGTTCTTATTGATAAAGTGAAAATTCTGTATACCAAATACTGCCACAGTACTTTTAATTCCAACATCTTGCCAATTAATATGCAAAAGTATGTGTTGTATTTCTTCCTTCTGATTCAATATGGGAGCCAGATTTATCCTGTGCATGGATCTCATGGATTTACCCACCATTATAGAAGCTATTCTTGGGCTTTGGCATCACACACACAGACACACATACACCCTTACACACATGATAAGCACTTTCTATGTGGCAGCACAGGAGCAGGGGTGTGAATACATTCTCTTGGGGGAGGTAAAAGACTTCTTACCTCCCCCAGGAGGTGGTTCAAGACTATAATACCAGCTATTTGGGAGGCGAAGATTGGAAGGATCACAGTTCAAGGTCAGCCTGGGGAAAAGTTTGCAAGACCCAATCTCAACCAATAAATTGGGCATGGTGGTACACATTTATCATCCCAGATACATGGGAGGTATAAATAAGAAAATCATGGTACAGGCCATCTAGGGCGAAAAGTACAAGACTCTATCTGAAAAATAACTAAAGTAAGAAGGGCTGGAGGAGGCATGGCTTACAGTGGTGAAGCACAAGGCCCTGAGATCGTTCCCCATTATTACCTGCCCCAAATGTGGCTAGTATAAAATTTAAAACTTACATGTGTGACTTGTGTTTGCTGCTCATAGTGTATTTGTATTCAGTAGAGCTAGTCTCAAAAGAGAGATTTTCTAGGTCTTCTTCATAAGTCACTTAGAGCTTAAACAACATTGGTTTCAGTGCTCTTCCTTTGTCTTTGGGTTCATGGTAACCTCAGGCCTAGGATGCATGGTCCAGTTTTATCATCTCCCATTCTCTTTTGCCATTTGTCCTCTCTAACCCATTTTCATCTCAACCTTGGACACATATGCTAGTGTTTACTTTCATGGCTTCCATATTGTCTAATTGGTACATTGATGATCAATAATATGTGAGGTGTTGAACTCTGTTTGTGTAATATGTTTAATATGTTTCTAACCAATGTACCACATGGAGGCATGGCACTGTGTATTATGAGCACATTAATGCTAAGACTCAATTGAGTGTCAGTGGTACATAGTAAACTAGTAAAACAAAATTAGGCTAAGTAGTTGCTAAACATCATTCTACCTAATAATTTTTAATGAGTGTCACAAACAGTGTGCTGGTGTGTATGAGCCGGTGCATGCCCTTCTGTGAGACAGCCAAAGATTCTAAGCACCAGTTCCAGGCTTAATGCAAATGTCTGTTTATAAAATAGAGGCATTTTTCAGGCACAGAAACTAAAGAGAATAAATAATTGGTGGGACAATTGACAATAACAGTGTCTTTAAGTGGAAACTTCACGCAGTTGTGAACCCTTTTATGCCTGTCTTTTTTTTCAAGGTGCTTATAGTCTCTGAAAACAATTTGATTCACATAAGCCACTGACAGTTCTTTTTTCCTACCTGTTTCACATACATTTCACACATTACTTGTAAAACTCCTTGTTTACCGATATTTTCTGGAAAAATTGCCAGCCAATCTTTAGCATAAAGGAAACTGTGCCTTTTAATATAAAACAATCATTGATTAGAACATACTGTTGGAGCCAGATGAATCAGCAATCCGCAAGGATGAACCATTTTATCCCAGTAACACACCACTCACATGCTCTGATAGATGTATTCATTTGCTGATGGGTACCTCAACACAAAAGAGCACAGGCCCACACTCTGCAGCACTTCAGACTCCTGTTGCATGGAACACAGTATGTGCTCACCAACAAGAATGTAGCCAAATGAACAATTAACCATGATTGGTTTAGTTTCATTTGTTAATTACAAATTCAACAAGAATTGAAGGCTGAAGCTTTTCAAGTATCATATACCCACTGATCCACAGCCCTCTACATGCTCAAGTAATACTGGAAGTCTAATATAATTTATTATGACTTAGAGCACTGATTGTCTGGAGGGATTATACCAGTCTAATAAATGATGGCACTGTCATTAAATCCACCTATAATTGATTCCATTCATTGTAATGCAAGATCTAATGCAGACTGAGAAGAAAGGAAATAATCTACTTCAAGGTTCAGCTGTTTCAAAGTCCATAGTGTGTCCGTAAGTTAATGAATATTGAATATTATGCTGATGTATATGCTTTACTGCACTGAATGAATCTTAAAAGACATAGATAGATAGATATAGATATAGATATAGATGTAAATGCATATATATGTATAATATCACAGATATTGCCTGCATGTAGATTTCATGATCTGTAATTTGATCACCATCTGGCAGACTTGCTTGCCTCCATAGAAGAAGATGGAAAAATCTGCCCACCCTGGGCCAACATATGAAACTCTGAGGAACGATGGGTCCTCTCCTATTCCTCTCTCTACCTCAATGCAAATAGAATCCTCAAGCTATTATTCATTTCCCTTTGTAGTGGCCCTAATCTGAGCTCAGTGACACACAGGAAAATCGTGCCTCGGTTGCTAGTTCCTGCAATGCTGAAACATCTGTGACTCACCTTCTTTGTTGCCTCCTTGAGGAAGCCTTACCAGAGACACTCTGCCTTCTATCCAAGCCAAGTTCAGAGCTCTGTCTTCAATCCCCATCACTCTGAAGCTCCTCCTCAACTTCACTTACTCCCTTTTGGTAAAACTACTTACTTGCTCTTCTCCTAAACACATCATTGAGTTCTTTGCAATAGGTACTATATTAGTGTCCTAGTGCTACTGTAACAAATTATCCTGTGGTGGCTTCTAACACAAACTTACTCTCTCTCAGTTCTGGAGAACAAAATCTGAATTGGGTCTCACTGAGCTAAATAAAGTGTTGGCAGAACTGCATTCCCTTCAAAGGCTCTAGGGGAAAATCCATTTTCTTGCCTTTTCTATCTTCTAGAAAGAAACTTTGTTTGGCTGATGGCCCCTGTTTCCACCTTCAAGACTAGCAGCATAGCTTTTCTAGCTACTATCTCTCTCTCTCTCCTTCATTCCTCCCATCTCTCCCTCACTTCTTTGTCTGTCATCACATATCCTTCTCTGATTGATCCTCTTTCTCCCTTTTGTTAGTACCCTGGTGGCTCCACTTGGCCCATTGAGATAATGCAGGATAATCACCTCAGATCAAGATCCTTAACTTAATCACATCTACAATGTTCCTCTGCCCCATAAATCAATATATTCACAGGTTTTGAGAACAGGACATAGACATCTTTAGAGGGGGTATTATTTTGCCTAACACAGAACAACCGTTTATTCACTTTTGTTCTCCTAGTGCTTAAAACTCCCACATGACATATTGTAGGGCTTCAAATTCTTACAGAGGTGAATGAATACAGAAGGATGATCTCCTCTTGAAGCTTTTAAATATCTTTTCAGAGAAGGACCTCACACATGGACAGGGCCAAGTGGGTTGAGGCAGAGCAGAGCCTGAGGACCTGTATCATCCCATCTATACCTGTTCTGAGTTGTGATGATGATTTAATGCTATGGAAGCAGGAGTGAACCAGTTCAGCTCTCCAAAGCTGACTTTTCTTGACAGTAAGTATCTCTTGGGATTGCTGAGACCCTCAAATAAGATACTGTGTGAGAAAATGTGTTGAAGGTAAATTGCTTTGTACATGTTATTTATTCTCATCCTTGCTAGTACTAAGAGAAGAGACACTAGATTTTTGATGTGGGAAAAGGTCCCACTTCTATAGAGATCCAAGGTACTATTACTCTGTAAAACTAAATAAAAATAACCATCTAAAAGTGACTTTGATACTACTTTCCATTCATATGCAAGTAGCTTTAGAGACTGACACAAGACATTTAAATTACCTAATATAACTGGATGCTCAATTGCTCAGGATAAATGGGGCCACACTGGCCCTCTTATTGAACACACCAATCAAGATGGATTCATCATGTTTACATATCCTAGTACTATGAAATCTGTGGTTACTCATTTATAAAACTATGCAGATTAATCCTTCTATTTTATTGAATAATAAGATGGTTCAGTCACATTATAACAATAGAGATATCAATACATCTTCCAACAGAAGCAGAATTATCCAAAAAGTTACCACACACCTGCAAAACACTTTATTGCATTTCAAACCAGGAATGTGAAAACAGGATAAAATTTAGTATGAAAACAAACTTCAGTCAAAGGGTCTTTAAAAGGTAGCAAGATCAAAACTGTCATTTTTCATTACAGGAAAGATCTACTATAGGGAGGGAAACTGACTTGCCCAATGTCAACCACCTGGTCAGTGGCATGACTTGGACCAAAGCCCAGGTCTCCTCACTCTTCATTTAGTACTCTTTTCTCTATACCATCGTTTGGGTTTCCTGACCTCTATCTAGTGCTTTCAGCTTACTGCTTCATAAGAGAAAAAGGTGAAAGAGAATTTTCTACTCCTGTGGGTTTTAAACAGGACATTGAACAGGTACAATGAGTTTGGGAAGTTTCCTTTAAAATGTTCATGAATCACTAAAAACCAAACAGGACTTAGTGTCTGCAAGCAATCCACTCTATGTAAAGAGGCTGTCATATTCCAGACTGTGTGGGATTAGTTTAGGAAAGAAATATCTTGGAAGTCCTCCAAGGAAAGCCCATGGTTTGGCACAAGGCAGACAGAGTTATTAAATAAAGAAGGGTGTGGGAATTAAATGGCCATGTGATTGACAGAATGCTTTCCCTATAACTGGTTGTTTCCATGCTATCTTGTAGGCACAACCTGAGGCCATTAAATCAGTGATATGGCAGAATATTAGGGTGCAGAGAATGCAAAAGAGGTATGCATGTATGCAAATGTGCATCTGGATTAGGCAGACTTATATTATTAGAATATCACAGAGTAAGAGAGGCCACAGGAGTCATGCAGTTTAACCGTTCAGTACTCCATTCAATATGTAAAATCTTCTTTCTGACAAATGGTAAGATCAGTTTCACAGTGCTCACTATCTTATAAGTTGACCCAATGATCTCCTTGTACACAGCTGTGACTGGGTGACAAAGGGCATTATATTAAGTCCCTTCCCCTCTAAGCCCTAAACCTGGGGCTTAATTGTACTCAGTCTTGTATTTGCTATTACTTTTTTCATAGCATTCCTAGAATCCTGATTTTGAGGGCTTTTAAAGGAATTAAAATGTCATCCAGGTTCACTCCCCCTCCATCTAACTGTTGAATGCCCTTTACAACATCATTAGTAAAGTTTTTAGGGATGTTTGATCCAGGAGTTTTTCCATATGTATCTATAAATAGTTCAACCTTAGGTAAGCAATCTGAGTTTCTACAGGGGTGGTAAAGCCCTCTGGATTGGAGTTGAAGATGTGGAAATTTTGTGAAGCAAATGTAAAAGTTTTCAGAATCAAGATGGAGTTGCTTGTGACAACACGAACAAAAAATAGATTAAGCTGAAAGGTTATAAAGAAAGGGTTCTTAATGCATGATTGTTTGGGGTAACTGTTACAAAAGATGCTGCCCGAATTACAACCTTTTACAGAGGCCACTGAAACCTTATAAAAAAGCACTTCTACAAGGACATCTGCCCAGCAACTGTCTGTTCAAGCTCAGACTGACACCACTCTTATTATTAATTATTGTTGGCTCAGAACTATTGTTTCAAGTTATGTAATAAAATTATCTTCATTTGTACCTTTACAAACATCCCCTTGTCTCACTCATCCCTTTCAATATGCCCACAATTTACTAGGTCACACATGTTCCCATTACAATGCTAGACCCAAATAAATATCATTACTCTTTGGAGAATTTCTGTATTTTAAGTGTTTATCAATTGTACTAAATAATGGGTTTCATTATGACATTTTTCATACCTACGTAGTACTTCGATCATATTCAATCCCATTACCTTCTCTTGTCTCCCCTCTTCCTCCCCCTCTCCCTGTGCCCTTTCTTCTTCCCTAACAGTTCACTTTCCACATTCACATATTTTTAAAATCTAGACTCCACATATAAGAGGAAACATGCGGTACTTGTCTGTCGGAGTCTGGCTTATTTTGCTTAACATGATGATCTCCAGTTGTATCCATTTTCTGTTTTTCTTAAAGTGGCAGTTTTCACCACAGATTTATCACTAGCTCAGTGTCCTCGAGCAAATCATTTAATCCTTTTGGACCTCAGTTTTTTCACATGCAAAGCGTACAGTTTGTACTGGATAGTTTCCAGGCTGTTAAGCAAATCATACATGCTAGAAATCTAAGATTGCATTCATTGTTTTGCAACTTCGATAACCTTCCACCCTTGAGCCAGCCCAGCTTCTAGAATGCTCAGGGTAGGTCACTACCAGTCTGACTAACCTTATTATCATCCAAGCTAATAGATGGTGTTATGTGTAAGCCAGCTTTCCCCTAAGTATCTCAATAACAGTGAAATCAATGATCAACAACTATACAAATCCTATGTTGCCATGAATTACACCACACAATTAAGCACAAACTAGAACTGGAGGCTTAACAGTGATTATGTTTCAAAATCCATCGCCTGGGCTGTCCCAGTATTAATATTAGATAATCCCCAATTCTCTGGGTGTCATGACTACCATACTGCAATTCCACATCAAAGTGTATCCTATTTTGAATTCTACACTTCCAATCTGTTGCCTAGTATAAATATTATACTATATAATATGTAAATATTAAAATTTAACTTTAACAAGTTGAGTCACAGTCATTGGAATTCTGCCAAGACTCTAACACTTTTTCATTATTTCCAAAGAAAGACCAATTTAAGAAATTCAAGCCAGTTCCAATTCACTTCAAAATCTGGCTTAACGTCAGAGAAATTTTAATGAAATTTTGCTTAAGCATTAAACATAAAGGTATTTATTTCATTATTAAGTTAGAATTCAAATTCAATAGAAATTAGTTTGGGGTTTCTTACTACTGAGTTCACAGGCCAGTGAAACTTATGGCTGCATTTCAACGGAATTCCTCTTCTCATGAGGTAGGCTTTTAAATAGACACTAGGAAGCATCATTATTAATCTATGCCTTTCCTGGTTCTCTTTCTATTTTGGAGCACGGTTTTAGCATGTTTTCCTGATGACTGTGCAAGTATCTGTGCAGACAGAAGCTTGAACCATCGCTGATCTAAAACTTCATGGAATGCCTATGTTCACTCCAAAGACAGAGGGATGCCGGGCCTCTGAAGAGCTGCTCTAAGGCTATCTCCCTATCCCTTCTAGAAGAATAGACAGTTTCTCATCAGTTCCTAGATTCTGTCCCACATACCCTCTCACACTCCATTCCCCCACCTTACAATGAACCTGGGGATAGAAAAGTTGAACTCCTCAGCAATGACAACTCCCCCAACATGGTATATGATAGCCTTGCCCCTTTTGTTTCTCTGATGCTAGTCCAGGTGTGTGAGAGCCCTTCGGCTCATTCTTCTTTGTACTGTCTCCCTAAATACTGAAGTGTCTGAACCTAAAAGTGTCTTGCTGTATCTTTTCTATTTGGATCAGGTAGATTCTTTGCCTTGTCCTCTATGCTCAGACCTGATAGCCATCTAGCAATATAATTTCACTACATTCTTAGACTGAGTAGCGGTTTATTTTATTCAATGTATAGCTTCTCTAGTGATGAGTCTTTAGGCAAGCAAAACCCTCTGGAACCTTGAACATTAAGATAAACAGAAGAAAAAAATCCCAGTAATCTCAGCAGAGATTATGGGGCATACTGGGAAGGTGGCAAGATATTTCTCCCCCTGAGGTAGGAAGTAAGAAAAGAGCTGAAGATCAACAAGTAACTGGAAGCAGTAAGAGTCGCTGTGACAGGTGGAGAGGAAGAAAGACTATGAAATCCATGCCAAATAGCCAAATGGCCTTGACCTCCATAGAGAAACAGAAGATGAGTTCATCTCATCTCATCTCCTCAAACGTGAAGATGACCAGGCTCACCTAGAGTCAAAAGCTTTACAGCTCTAAAGAAGTCAGGCTGAACCAAAGAGGTGCTGAACAGTGGTCAGAAACGGCCAGTAAAGGTAGCAAGGATGACTATTCTGGACCTTCTCAGCATTTTTTCTTGTCATTTTGCCCTGAAACTTGAGTGAAATAAAAAGTAGACGTGAAGGCAGGTTGTCTGGACAGGAATGGCCACAGAAATGACAGGAGAAGTTATGTGTCTGCAAGATCCATTTCTCCAGTGGAAAGAAGTGTCAAGAAAAACATCCTGATAATTATATACCTGGGAAGGGATGGTACTGGTTGAGGGGGGTAGGGGCACATCGTCCCAACCTACACAAACACCATTGGTGCCTACACCCAGGTGACCATATATGCTTCCCATCTTCCAAAGTGAGGAAGTCTTTGAAGAAAACCCAGAAGAGAAATATTACCCTAAATGCTCTATGAATGCATGACAAAGGCAAAAGTTTTTTGTTGTATTTCCCCAATCCCTGTTCCACTCATTTACCCAGAAAAATCACAACAAATCACCCTGCTGTGGGCTCCTGTGCATTTCAAAGCTCAGTGAGGGACTTTACTACTTCCAGGGAAATGGCCACCTATTGGGCCATTTTGTAGGAAGCCTCCTCCCTCATCAAGAAGCTTCACAGACCTGTACTAAGGCCCCCAAGGAAAACCAGATCAACTGGTAACCCTGAGATTGGAGGCCTGGCAAGTATCCTGGCAGGGAGCATTTCTGTGCTCTCTGGGAAAGTAGTCAACATGGAATATATTAGCTACAAGGGAACCAGAGTGTGCTCACAATGCAGTTCTGTGGACACTTGTTGCAAAAGCTGGGGATATTGTGCCCACCCACCTCCTACTGGGAGGAGATGGAAGAGGGAGAACCGTGGAGGGGTAAACCTAACTAAGATATATTGTAAGCACATAAGTAAATATCACAGTGTATCCCCTTGTACAGCTATTATATACTAATGAAATTTTATTTTTTTTTAAAAAGTTAGGGATACTTTACCTTAGATAGACAAGAATTAAGACACATGTGGGCTATCTTTCACTTTCTGAAGGGCAGTCCCAGTGAAGACAGAACAGACTTCCTAGCAGGCCCATGGGGAGAAGGTCCAAAGTGGGAGAGCTTGGCTCCTCCCAAAGACCCAGGGATTCAAATACCTGGTAAGGAGTGGTACAAGTGCCACATAATCTTGGGAAGGTTTCTCACATTTAAAAGTCTGATTTTCAGACTGATGAAGACAGTGTGAACCTTCCTTAATTTGTAAGGGTATTCATATTCCATCCAACATTTTCCTGCTACTTTGGGAGGGTCCAGTAGCTTGGCCCTAGACCCAGCTCTCCCTCTGCAAAGAACCTGGTAATGGATCATCATTCTTACAACTGAGCTGATTCTATGGCGTTTTCTAAGCCTCACTCATCAAACTCTGTATCAATGCGACTTTTGTCTTAAAAAAATGAGATGTTAATTAAGTTACAAATTTACATATTGCCAACTGGAAATTAATAAATAATTTGTTTCAATCAGCTAACAGGAACAGATTAATGATGTAATTAATCAAATATTTGACTTTTAGAGTTTTGATTCATTAAACTAATAATTTGCCAGTTGAAAGCATATAAGGCTTTTCCTCAAACTTTTAGTTGCTGTTCTGTTCACATTACAAGTACATAATATTTACAGTTGAAAGTACCCTCAGAGGTTAATAGTTCCTGTCCCATCATTTTACAGAGAGAACTGAGACATAGACCTCCACTCCCTGACACAAAATCACAGAGCTCTTACCATATATTTGTAATTAACCTGAGACTAATTAACATTCTCTATGAGGTTTCTATTACCCATGTATAACTATTTTTAAACAGGATATATTTTGAAAATTCATATTTCATTTTAACATATCTAATAGGAGCATTGTAGTCATCAAAAATTACATTTACATAAGGTACAAATACTCATTCATACAGGCAATGCCAACCAACAGGTCAAAGAAATGTGAGAATGAAGCTGATACCTTAGCATACCATGCAGTACCTGCTAGAGACCATCTGCCAAGGCAGAATACAGCTTTCCAATATGTCCAGCCATTACATCAGTCTGGAGAAGGTGTCAAAGTCTTAATGAAACTGCCACTATATTTTTAGATCAATTAGCAGATCATTATCTATCAGCATTGGGACTCTACTCCTAACGGTATATTGCATAGCCAATTCAAGGTTTGCAATATGGGAAGAAACCCTCAGGATGCCAAGATGTTTTTCAAAAGGACAAAAAAAGCAGGATGATTGGGGATAAGATTCTTTCAGGCAAATATTTTAAAAGTAACTTGCTTCCTCTTTCCAGTTGTTCCCATCAACTCATCCACAAGATTTGATTTTATAAGTTCTATTTTTTGTAGATTGCATTATTAATTGTTTCAAAATATGGTAATGTATATATAATAGAAATTTGTCACTGCAACCATTTTTACAGGTATAATTCAGACCCATTAAGTGCATTCACAAGGTTGTGTATATCGCCACTATTTTCAAAATTGTTTTATCACCACAAAGCACTGTAACTTTCCTGACATCCTCCTGCCCAGCTGCAAGATAAAGCTCACTAGCTCTAATCTCGCTGCTCTGACCTCTCCTTTACTGTCTCTTCTAACACTTTCTGATCTTCCCATCCCCCAAATGAGGAAGCACTTAAGTTCTCTCTATGTGCTTGGCCACCTCAGCCAGTCTCAGTGCGTTGAGGAGTACTCAATAGTCTCCATAATAACCCCTAAAATCTCTAGTCAACTACACCCTCCTGAACCTAAGCCCTAGAATCTCACCTGGTTGAGGGTAATTTCTGTTTGGCCTTCCATTGTCTCCAAATTCATATTACATGAATTTCTTTCATACTTGTAACTCCCCCCAGTGTTGCTCATTTACTTAATTTACTTCATAAAATTCCCAGTCACCCAAGCTCTATGTTGGGGCTTCATCTTTGCCTTCTCACTTGTTATTGGTCACATCACCCCCTCCATCTGATGTATACATGTTTCCAGACCATTTTAACCTTCAGAATCATATCCTTCCCATCAGCTTCTATTGCTGCAGCCCTAACTCAGGTTTCCATTACATTTCTTTTATGAGCACTTTCACAGCCTCCTCTCTGATTTTATAGTGCTTAGTCTTTTCCAGGACAATGGTCATGATACGGCACATATCCATCTTCCTGAAGTTGTTGCTTACTTTTCTTTTCTCTACAACCCACGCTCAGGCAAGAAAAATCCCATTCAATTTTTCTAAAACCCCACTCCCATTCAAACTCTTCCATTGTCCTTTCTCTGCCCTCAGTATTCTCTCCACTTGGAAAGACTTTTCTTCTACATGTCTGAATATAAAAGTTACCACTTCCATTAAGTTTCTTACCAGTGATCCTGCCTGGAATTTGCTCCCTGTAGCATGTTCAGTAATGATCTCCAAAAGATATGTCCACCCAGAACCTTTGAATTTGACCTTATTTGGAAACAGATTCTTTGCAGTACAAATATAATCAGTTCAGAATCTTGAGATAAAACCATCCTGGATCTTGGGTGGGTCCTAAATACTTATATCCTTGTAAGAAAAAGGCAGAGAGAGATTAGAGACACAGAGAAAGCCATGGGAATATGGAAGCAGATGTATGGGTGTATATGGACTGATACACCCACAAGAGAAGGAAAAGCTGAAGACACTAGAAACTGAAAAAAGGAAGAAACGATTCTTCTTTGAAGCAATCATAGAGAGCATGACCCTGGATACTTCTGACCTCCAGAACTGTAAGAGAGACAAATACATGTTATTTAAGACACCAGGTTTGTGGCAATTTGTTATGACTGTCCTAGGAAACTAATTCACTTTGCTGTAGCTCAAAAATCCTATCATTGAACACTTGTTCTTTATATCATTTATACATGTATGTCACCAACTCCCAATAGAACACAGCACCTGACACATGATGGATACTCATTTACCACTATTGAGCAAAGAATTTAAAGAGAGAAGGAATGAAAGAAGAGACCTGGATCTGCAGGAGCCAGGTGAAGTGAGTTGGGTGCAGGCTGGAAAGCTGCCTGCTCAGGTGCAAATAACCCATGAAGACGAAGTAGCATAGAAATGACCTAAAACGATACAGTTTGCCATTAATGTCTCTTCAGCTCAGGGTGTCTTGGAATAGGAATGAATAGATACTAGGGAGGGAGTCTGTGAAACTTGTGGGCCCGTCTCAGCACTACCAAGTTTTCCAAAAGGGCATTTCCTTAGAAATTAAAAATGAAAACTCACATTTTGAAATCCACTTAATTTTATTCTTGAACTAATATTATAAAATAAAATGATCAAAGTTCATTAATGTAACTCATGCACTTCTGCTTTTTTAAAGCTATAACAGCAATAATTACCTATGAATGGGTTACCCCTGGAATTAAATGACTGATGCGGGTTAATGGCCCTTTGGTTTGGCTGTGGGTCATCAGCTCCCCTGAGTCTGTCATTAATCCACATGATATGCCCTACTTAAACAAGTCATTGGTGATAATGGTCTTTGGTGCTTAAATTGAACTAATGCATTTTCCTTCTAAGTAAGTCAGTATGGCTAAAGAATCCTCTATCTGTAGGAGCAGACATTTTTCTGATATAGGAAAGAAAGTGTAATTTTTTTCTTCCACAACACACTAATGAAATGAAAGAAATGAAATGAAAGAAAGGCAACTGGCATCTGTAATCTTTGATGCCATCCAGTTCACAGGAGGAAGAGACAGGCAGCAATAGATCACTAAATGTAGTATCTTCCAATTGGTGGGAGGCCAGATAGACTGATAATGAGGCAGACTGAGGTTCAAGTTCTTTCCAACAGGAAAGGGTAACCACTCTCCTTGTCCTTTGAAGTTTCCTTTTGCTCTGCTGACCTTTTGGGGGTAAAAAGGAGTCAAAAATCAGCACATTAAGTCTATCTGTTACTGACAAGATAACAACTCCACAGGTCACATTAGTCTCAGGACAGGCCAGCATGCTAAGCCAGCAGTGGACATATCAATCTTGCACCACTGGTAGATCATGCAGCCAAATACTTAGAAGTCAGAATTCACAGTTAATATTAGGATTTGGCGGTTAGGTTTACAGTGCCAAGTTAGTTCTCCCTTCTTTGGAACAGCTCATCCCTGTGGACAAGCAAAGTATGCAAGGAGAGCAAATTATTAAGACAAAGTCAGCTAAAATAGTGACAGGTCCCTTCTGAATGCAAGGAAGTAGCACAGAAGCCTGAAGAAATGAATATACCACAAGAGACACTTCATCTGATTAGTATGCAAAGGGTGAGAACAATGGAGAAAATGGAGTCCATAATCAGTGATTCAAAGTGTTGGGAGTGGTTTTCTCACATTCATTTGTATTTTGCTGTGGGCTGAGTACAGACAAAATTTCAAACATCCGCAGTCAGTTATAATTCCATTCTTAGGCACATCAATGTGTCTGAATACAATTTTAAGACACAGACACTTTCCAAATATAAAATGGACTGCCATCAAATGGGGGAAAATTGGATATGTGATGCAAATTTCAGTTTCTGTCTGGATTTAGGGTGCCCTATACTCTGTCTTGGGGCAGTAGTCATTTTTTTTATATTGAAAGTAACTGGATATCATTTGAGCATTATAAATGCTATTGATGTTTAAGCCAAAAGAAATGTAAAAAGAAAGGAATAATGATAGTTTATTTTGAACAATCTAGTCTTACTTTCCTTCTGGTCATTTTTCTATAATAAGCATACCTACACATATAGGAAAAAATATAAATAGCAGGTGGAACTCATCACCTTGTGATTTGCATGTTAAATATGATCTGCACAGTCAGTATTAAGAGGTGCACTGATACAGGAATATGAAGTAAAATAAAATTATTCATTTGGATACATTACTTTGAAAGGAGGGAGAACTTGCATGCTGATACCTACTGAGAAAGCCTCAACATAAAAATGATAAAATTAGAGAACTGGTGATTACCCTCATTTGATCAGTGTACACTCTATGCACGTGTTGAAATACCAACCAAACCCCATTAATGTGTACAATTTATAAATATTAATAATACTTTAAGTTATTTTAGAAAACATGAAAAGCCACATTACAATCAATACATTTTTAACTAGACCATTATAGTTTTGTGTGTACAACATGAAAAAAAGTTGTTAAAAGAGAGTTCCATAATGAAGAATAGCTGGTGTTAGACAAGTTTAGAGGTGTTGATGGGGGAGGGAATATGGCCTACAAAACCTATGATGATTCAAAAAAGCTTCATTGTAAAAGGTGCATTATTGAACACTTTGAAATTGGCACTCAATCAGAATTTGGCGTTTTTTTGGGGAGGCAATATTGGTGTTTGAATTCAGGGTCTCATGCTTGCTAGGCAGGCATTCTACCATTTGAGCTACCCCTCTAGCCCTTTTTGCTTTAGTTATTTTTCAGATGGTCTTGCTTTTTGCCTAGGGCTGGCCTAGGGGACTGTAATTCTCCTATCCAGGCCTCCAACATAGCTGGGATGATAGGCATATGCCACCATACCTGCTTGTTTTGTTGAGATGTGGTCTTTCTAACTCTGCCCTGCTTAGTCTTGAACTGCAGTTCTACAGATCTGTGCCTCCTGAGTAGCTAGGATTATAGCTGTGAGCCATCATTCCAAGCCTAAATCAGAAATTTTAAAGACATGCTCCTTTAAAAAAAAGCCTATGCTGTGTTGCAGTGTCTAGACCTACTGGCTTAGAAACATCTTAAGAATTAAATTAAGTATGTGGAAATTGCCAAATTGCACCTACACAATCTGCATATAAAACTTCCATCTTATCACAGATCTTCTGCTGACCCTGTAGGTCTTAATGGCACACATTCTGGCCAAATTATGAAGCCTCATGGTAAAAGAGGCAGGAATTTCCAAAGGAATGGAATAAAAGATGGTCACACGCAGCACTGTCAGTCTGGTGTAACCCTTCTAGCTTTATACAGTTTGAAAAATTGCAACTTTCTTTATGCTAATAAATAATGTCTGCATAGGCATTACTTCCACAAAGCCCCTAGGTCATCAGCCTTCTTGTGGTGATATTAACCTAAATGCCCCTGTACAATCAGGTTATCTGTTTCCTTTGATTGTTTGCTTAGCTATATATTTTTTAATTCTAGCCCAAAGGAAAACTGTTTTGTTTTCTATATTGGCATATATTAAATTGTACATAGTAAGGTTTTGTCATGAAATTTCCATATATGCATACAATGTACTTTGATCATATTAAGCCCCTCTATTATGCTCATTGATCCTCAAATGATTTGAGATAGTTTGAAACATGCGATCATTAATTCTGGACTGAGGAAAAATTCCATCTTTACTCAAATATTTGAGTATCACACAAATTTGAACTACATAATGGAAGTGATAATGCACTCATATAAAATATGGCAACTAAAACGAATTTTCCAATACTTTTATTCTTTCTTTAATCAGTTTCTACAAACATGAATGTGTATCTTACCAAGCTATGCACAGTGGAATGAGAGATACACAAACATTTCATTTCTTCAAGTCAACCAATTCATATAGATCTTATGAAAAACCATCTCTTTCAGGTTCTATGTCACTGAAATGTTTAGAAAAACAAGTGTTTTCCATTATTTCATTATTAAAGACAACTGAAGGTCTTCTGCATAGAGAGTAATTAAAATCATTAGTAGTTAGAGCTCAGAGAACACTTTATCTGGCCCCTTCATTTGTATCTGAGAAAAGTAAGTGTCAGGAAAGTGTGGTAATTTGCCCAGAAAGATCTACAGTATGGCTCTCCTAAACCTTAAATGCTAATTTGAGAGTTTTTTTTAAATATCTGGGTGACTCTTACTAGAATAAATGACTAAACACCACACATGAATTACTTCCACTATGCTCCTACTTCATCAGCTGTGTTGCCAGAATGTCAACTCATAATGTTGAAACATACTGCTGAAACAGTAGTTGGAATGAAAGGTTGGTTACAACTGAACTGAAACAACATAGTTGCATGACTGCAAATTGCATGCTAAGTATAAGCACCAAGAGAATAGGGACAGAGCATGGGATGGAGGAGAGTGACAGACACAGGCAAACACCACCCATTTTGAAAATCTAGTGTCTGCTGGCCTGGGGCTATAGCACCATAACGCATTAGAAATGGAATCCCTACTACATCAAAAGGTTCTAATTCTAAAGGGAGAGAACCTTGATGACAAAAACCTGACCCCTTGAGGGCAGAAAGTGAGCCCATCAACTCCCAGCACTGAACACTGTACCCACAGGGTGCTTGATACATTGAATGTGCCAACCTGGCCAGGTTATGTTCTCCAGTTGGTCAGTCACACACCAGTCTACGTGTTTCTCTGAAAGTACTTTGTAACTATGATTAACATTTACAAACAGTTGACTTTAAGTAGAGGACACTACCCTCCATAAGTGGGTTGGCCTCATCTAGTCAACTGAAGGTCTCACAAATACACTGAGGTTCCCCAAAGAAGAAGAAATTCTGTTTCCAGGCTGAACATAGAAATTCTATATTTCTAACCTTTCACCCCAAACTATAACATCAACTATTATCTGAATCTCTAGACCGTCAGCCTGCCCTACAAACTTCAGATTTGCCTGTCCCAACAATTGTGTGAACCAATTCCTTAAAATAAAAATCCCTTTCTCCCTCTCACTATCTCTTTTTGATTCTGTTTCTCTGGAGAACCCTAAGTCATACTGAAGGAACAGGTCCCAATGCCAAACCTCTGTAAAATGGCCACCTCAACTGGTGACTGTACCAACTCATTAGGCATCAGGACGTAGATACATAAGTAAACTGTCCCACCTCACTTTGACTGCAGTGTCTGAATACTTTTCTTCTTATTGAGTTGTATTCTTAGCACAAGAAGTTATCTTTGCTCACAAAATTTTCATGCCAGTTGTAATTGTTATTCTATTGCATAATTAGTACAAATACTAGCTAAACTGATTCAATATGAGTTAAAAAGAAAGTTACTGTTTCTATACACACCAAGCTGAATGTTTGGGAAAACATGACTAAAATGTATCACTTTAAAACTACTGACATAATTTCCCAAGCACCTGGAGGCTCTGTTTTACTTTAGAAAAACTTAAACTGGAAATGAATTATGAATGTGGTTTATACAGAGGCAACCTGGAATTCTAGCCATCCCAAACTCAAAAATACCATAAATTAACAAATTAGTAAATATATATTAACTATATATATATATCTTATAAGTGTTAGATTCAAATGCTTGTATGTTATATTTTTAAAATAATTCCCTTCTTGAACAAACTTTTGTATTAGCCAACCCAACAACTTTTCCAAGTCTTCTTCAATAAGAGAGCTTCTGCTATAATCACAGTTTCCATGATTTGAAAAAGCACATAAGTTTGTATGGATACATGTCCTTAGATCCTGCCATTACCTTTGCTGTAGCAGTCAGACCAGGACAGCTCCATGCAATGATATCTTTCATACACTTCTTAGTTCACAAGCTTTTATTGCCTTACACGGTTCTCCCTTGAGACTGCTTTCTATCATTATTTCATTCTCTGAGAGTGCTGTTACCTCAGCAAGAACTTTATTTCAATACCCACTGATATCACCAACAAAAAAAAAGAGCAGACCAGGAAAGAAAAGAGTCAAAACCTGCCAATCCCTTCTTTATGGTATGAGTTGCTAACTGCTAAAAGGTTTTCCTGAAATGCTTTTCGTGGTGGTTACTACAGTTGGTTAAAAATTGGAGGCTATAATGACACTGCTTTTCCTATGGGAGCAACAGAAAACTGAAACCTCTTGGAGACAAAAAAAAACATAGTATAGCTAAGGCAAGTTAGAGATGTGTAAACTGACTTATTCAAAATCACAATGAATGCTTGGAATCTTACTCAGAATAGAATCTAGTTCTTCTAGTCTGGATGTCCTTTCTAGAGTCAGGTAAGCTTCTGTTATAATCCAAAAAGCACCATAAAAAGAGGGTATGATGATATTTCTATTAAACCTTTATTATCATGATGGATGATTCAGAAATTAACCAGGAGAGATACAATGTAGTAATTTGTAATTTCAGTTTCTACTAATTGAATGAATCCTGACCTTACATTTCTCAGCAGTTCTAATTTATATATTATGAACAAAAATGACATGAAGGAGAAGAGTCCTTGGGAAAATGAAAACAATTTCTGTTACAAATAGTACTCTCCTGTCACCTAACTCATTCCATCCATATTTGCTAGCCATAAACCATGAAGCATGAATTTCCTAAGAAAATCTCTTACTAGACTACTGAGTGGTAATGAAAGACAATTCTTACTTTATACAACGAATGGCCCAATGCACTATTTTCTGAGAGAAACTGATGCCTTTGACTCCTATTATGGCCACAGCTCTGCCCAGACTAAATTCCAAGGTGTGACAATGCTAACTATATCCACACATTCATGTTAGTGGCATTCTGAGGACTTACTCCTTTTAAGCTAAACACAAAAATACCTGTATATTGAGGTGGCAGTTACTGCCACTCTTCCAAATGATGTATTTCTGATCACACTGAGGTAAATTCTTTTCAGGACAATATTACCAATTATGATTTCTTGGCAAAATTGCTTGAGCAAACAAAAACGTGCTAGTAGCTGATACAGAACTCATAAGTTCACATACCCAATGTGTGAAAAAATGGCCACCAAGACTGACCATTGAA
This sequence comes from Castor canadensis, assembly GCF_047511655.1. Classification (NCBI taxonomy): domain Eukaryota; kingdom Metazoa; phylum Chordata; class Mammalia; order Rodentia; family Castoridae; genus Castor; species Castor canadensis. The sequence goes on from NC_133405.1 coordinate 6,511,395, forward strand.
AAGTCACTTACAGAGGCAATATGAAGAAAAAATGGTATTATATATTTAGGCATTTATCTTCTCCTTGTGCAACTGGGGGCTCACATGCATGGAATGTGATAAAACTTCCCCGCACAGTTGCTTACAGAAGGTATAGGTAAAAAAAGGTTTTATATAAACACAGAGATTTCTTAACATTAATGAAGCATTCCTTATTCCACCAATCTTTCACCTGGATATCCTACTGCCATTTAGAAGATTAGTAGAAGGAATAAAAGATGAACCCCATTTTTTCTCAATCTATTTAACAGCTGTGCTAAAAAAGTTTGCCCACTGAAGACAATGGATCTATCCAGGAAAATAAGATGAAGTGAATAGGGGGAGGAGAAAATTGGAGGATTTCATTTTTATAATGCAACCTTCAGGAATCAGCTATATCTGGCCCAAAGTCTCTGGTCCAGATCTGATTTAAATATAAGACTGCACTCACACACAAAGCACCCACCATTCTCAGATTTGTTTTTTTTGACATTAATACCTGAGCCATTTGCCAGAAGGTCTGTAACCCCAGGATAAGAGCGGTCAAGAGGGACTCATGTTGAACCAATTACAGGGTTTTTATGAAAGCCATGAGGGATTGTATACAGGGCTATTTGTGGAATCTTCCAAAATCCCAGCTTGAGAGATTTTGAAGAGGAGAACAGGCCATGGTGAAGGAAAATAGAACATATAAGAATTTGAGGAAGGAAAGGGCATTCATGTCAATTGTCCCTGAGGCCTCGGGTATTCTTATTTAACATTCTTTAACTTCTGAACAGGTTGAACCGTAATCTCACTCAGTGGATTGGCATGCATAGTTCTTTTATTTTGGTGCTTATCTGGTAGTGGAAAATAGGGTCAGAAGCAAGACACAAGGTGCAACAGTTTCAGTTCGAAAAGTCTTGCTCAGTAGGCATCTATTTTGGCTAGAGATTTTTCCCTATGCAGGACTTTCCCACTTCTTCAAGCAGCAGAATCTACTACTCATTTGGCCATTTTATTTTCATCATAAGAAAATTGTAACCATGCTTGAATAAATTCTCCAAACTAACATGGGGATAGTTTAAAAAAAAAAGCTATCTTGTACTAGCTTCTGCTGATGTCATCATCACACAAGGAAAGACTTGTAAAGGAATGAAAAGGAATATATATGTATGCATGTATATATGTATATATACGTATATGAATATATATTAAATTAGATTAATTCAATCTCATAGGTTATAAGCTTCAATTTCCCTCTAGGTAAGAAAATGGTCCAAACAAATATTTAGACGTTTTTAAAAGAGTTAGTCATAGGAAGAACAGAAGCTTTCAGCTTCTTCTAATAATATAAATTATATATGTGGGTATATAGGTGCATGTGCACAGACACTACTATGGTTTGAATGTGTCCCCCAAAGTTCATGTAATAAAAACTTAATACTCAATGCAATCATGTTGACAGGTAGAGCCTTTAGGAGGTAATTATGTCACAAAGGCTCTGCCTTCATGGATGGAATAATTCCATTATCATGGACTTAGTTATTACAAGGTTTGGTTGTTACAAAAGCGAGTTCAATCTTCTCTTGTTATCCTGCTCTCTCTTATGCACATTCTCTTTAGTTTCCACCTTGTGCCTGGAATGATGCCGTTTGAAGACTTTACCAGATGCAAACCTCTCAACCTTGGACTTCTTAGCTTCTTAAATTGTAACAAATAAATCTCTGTTCCTTAAAAATTATCCAGACTCTAGAAGACTCTGGTATAGCAGCATAAAACAGCTTAATATATATATGAATATATACATATATATATAAATAGACATAAATACAAGTATATGTACACATATAATACATATAAACACACAGAGGGGAAGGTTCATTGTTTATACCTTATGTACTTTAATGGATGTAACTTCTATGTAAGATTTATTATGTTATCCTCCATTGTATGGTATCTCTCAATGGAAAGCAACATTTTGAAATTCAATGATTTGCATCATAATTCAGAGGAGCCTTGTTTTATTTCTCTAGCAGTTAATATTTTTGTAAGCAAGTATTATGGCATCTTAGGGATAAACATTTTGTATATAGTTCTGATATGACATTTTCATTGTGGAGGTATATACAGGAGATGATTTACAAGGTAAATTTAAGAAGACTGTGAATCATATTAATATTTTAAAAATAGAAAGGACTGTGAAAATGTCCATTTAATTCCTAATTTCCCAAACCATGCTTGTAGTTATTGTATCCTCTACTAACTACCGAGTAGATGTCAAAACCATCTGAAAACATGTTAATTGACAATAAAAGACATGCTGGCACCAAAATATTCATGAAAATTAATTTTCATACAAAATAGAGCTAAAAGAATTTATAGAACTTTGAGTTGCAATGAAGTTTTGGCTATTATAGCCTCATACTGCTTCCCTAAACTCCTTTCATTTTAATAACTAAAGAATCCAGATATCAAAAAAGTTAAATGGGCCCCCCAAGACCACGTAACCAGTAATGGTGTAAGAAGGATTACAGCCTAGTTCTGATTTCGTCCAAAGTCATTTGTCTAATGAATTAATCTGACCACTGGACTAGATATAATGGAATTTGGCTAGATGACTCAGAATGTGATGATCTTAGCCCTTCATTGGTGGGAGAGGGACAGGGGAGGTAAGACAGTTAAGGGAGAGAAGAAAAAGGTAAACATATCCCATTCTGTTTGTGCACTTGTGTAACAAGAAATGAGAAATTAGACTCATATACTTGTTCTCTACAATGTCAGACATCTGGATGAAAATGGAAACTTAGTTTTAAAAAAAACAGACATTTGCAAATATATGTTTTCATTTAAATATTGGATTGAACATAGACAGAGCCTTAATGTAGGTAAGCAGAAAACATAAAATTACAAATCATCATGATTGAGTGAATTATTGCCTTTGGTTGGGGAGGGAATAAGGGCAGTATGTTCAGTATGCATGAAGCATTTTGAGATATTTGCTGTGATGGATATTTTAAAACTCTTTCTAGCCATACATAGAATGTGGAAATTAACACAAGAATGTCTTAATTGGGCCTATTTTATGTACAAAAGAATAATGGGCTAAATGGGTTGGAATGAATGCCATATTTATCCTTCAAGGGAGGAAAGACATGATGATTCACAGGCGGCGAAGACAAGCGCATTGGGTCCTCTCATTAGTAGAATAAATATATCTCCTTTCATAATATTCTGCCTTCTAGTCCTGAAAGACCCCCTAAAGCCACAAATAGAAGAAAATGGGAAAATAGGAAAAGATTTGTTTTAATTTCATATAAAGTAATTTTCTTTTAGAGATTGTGATGTAGAACCACAATAATGGTTTGACAAGTCTGTCTAAACTTTAAACCACCCAAACTGACACTGTCAATGTAAAATCTCATTACAACTCTTTTTTAGCTTATGACACACCTCCTATGTGCCTCTTTGCCAGTAGCCTGAGGACACTTGGCTCTTGGCTTCTTAGTCCATTGTTGAATTTTGTGATTCTGTCTGCTGCATATTTACTCTCTTAACTTTGCTTTGCTTGGGCTAAAATGGGCCTGAATTTCTCAGAATAGAAATTTCAGTATGAAGAAGGAGGCATGAATTATGCTGGGTGACAAAGGACACAAAAACTTGCTACAGACATTCAAAAATTGACAAAATATTTGGAACTGAGCAAAAAAATACACTACCTGACAGAAATAGACTTTAATTTTGGGAATAAGGAAAGAAGGCAGGTGTGGGAAAATGAAGTAAAGGAATTAAATGATCATTTCCCCCCTTCTCTTACATAAGATAAATCATTCTGAAAAATTGACTAGTCCTTTATCTGTGCCCAAGAAGAAAGGTAAGGGAATACTTTGTTTTGGAAAAAGAAGATGAAAAAGGAAAGGGAAGGAGAATGAAAATAGAAAAGTGAAAAGAAGAGAAGAGAGAAGAGGAAAGGAAAGGAAAATGTGTAAGAAGTAGCCTGCTACTGTAGTTTTTATTTTGCCAACTCTGAAGGCTGGTCTTTCCAAGTCCTGCTGGCAAGGATGAAGCAAAAGTGCACCTCATCTATGTTCACCTCATCTGGGAAGTTAGAAAATGGAATACAATGCCTAATTTCTTTAACCTAGCCTCTAGCATTAGATTCATAGATAGCATTAGCAGATACTACTCTCATTCAAAAGGCCAGTTCAGCTTTCCTTCTACTTTTCCTCTGTTGTGTCTTCAGAAAGACTAGTAAGCTTTAAAAGAATGTACAACTTGTCACATACAACTGTATGTGACACTATGTTCTTACAGAGTTGTGTGTAAATTAGCATCAGTCAATGCTCACTTTCTCATTCAACATAGTTTTTAAATGGTTTGTCTTCCTTTCCAATTGATGATCAATTGATAATTTATCCTAACAATGCACCTCTCTGTCTCTTAAAGCCCTCCAGCCTCCATCAAGTTTTTAATGAGCTGCCAGCTCTTACATATCTTACTTAAAGGAATATGCTCAGGTTTTTTTATGCCAAGATTTCCTAAGCTGGATATATGGTTGTTTTTAAGTTAATGAATCATTGCCAAAGCATAGGACTAGGTGTTGTTGGAATACATGAATGAATGAGATATAAAACACCCAAATTCAGTATAAATACAAAACTAGGGACAAAGTACTGAAGGAATGTGGCACACATGATTTTACTTTTGGTTAGAGGAGATTTGGCAATTTTTCAGAAGATACAAGGCATTGAGATGGAACTTTTAACTCCTGAAAGCAGACAGCAAAGCTGGAGCACACCTCTAAATGGAATTCCCACTGTACCCTGTTCCTTAGGCATTAAACCGAGACTGACTTTTTTGCCTAGTCAAAGAAGGTGCCAACCCTCAGATGAGCAATTTTATATTCATTTTCTAACACACTGGCAATTCTTTTTGGGTATGGGCTCTGGATTCATTTAATATTCTTTACAGCAATTCTGTCACAAATTGTATATCCCAGTGCATACCAGGGATCCATTTCTTAAGAGGATTCCCACCAAGGCCTCCCTATGAATGCCTTCAAGATTTTGCACCTGCAATTGGCTAATTGCCAACACAATAGGCCACTTGAGCCTTCAAAATTAAGGTTTTAACTATAAGTGGGGAACTGCAATGATAAATGAAAGGCTGAATTCACACTTCTGATTTCTATGGACTAATATATTAGGGGATGTAAAATGGAGGCAGGCCATAATGAAGCCTAAAACGATCCTTATGGTCACCATTGAATCTCCTGGAATTAGCCTCTCTAATTTAGAAGCTGGAGTGAAAGACCGTCTAAAATCTGTGATGTGATCATTATTAGAGTCTCAAAAGGCAGCTTTGACACAAATACAGTGATTATTTTGTAACTTCTCTGAAAAATTGACCACCTTCCTTTTCCATTCCCCTCCTTTATAAGAGCCAATTAAAAAAAGACAAAAGAACCAAAGAATCGTTTCATGAAGGCCACATTTTTTCTGAATCTCTAAATAATCTGGGAATTTTCACCAATTGGCTCATAAATATTTGTACATTGGTTATCTTCTCTCATTAATCAGAAAATTCCCTTGGACAAATTATCCTGCTTTACCTAGAACTGCCTTATTTCTTTCAGTTACTGAGTTGCCACAAGGAAAATAAACACCTCACAAATCCAGGTTTTAAATAGACCACTACACCTAGGACTAGTCTGATGACCAAGTCTCCATTTTATTTTAATGCCTCTAAAAATATTTTCCCCATACATGCAGTGTCTGTTTTAGAAGCATGTTCATTTGCTAAGATGGCTGTGTACATTTTCTAATTTAACAATAGTAATAGTAGAATCAGGTAGAAAATACTCTTGTGGGAAAGCAGTGTATTTTAAATAGCTTTGGTAGAATACTCCCTTATACTGAAAGTATCCTTGGAGGAAATTACAAAGACTGTCTTACATATACAAAAGGCAAGGGTATGGGACTTTGTTAGTAGAGGTTTCAGACATTTAAGTGGGGGTGCCCTACCATAAATAAGAATCTTTTTTAAATAGGCCCAGCCACATACATGGATGAAAGCTTAGGAAAAGTTCCTATTGGCAGAACTATAAAAGGTGTGGAGCTTAACATAGAACTTAACATAGAACATGATGGTTTCACAGTCATAAAAACAAGCCAGTACATCATTTTCAATGACATATGGAGGGGGCTTCCATGTGCAAACTAAGAAACTAAATGTGAATACATTTAAGTGGTGTAAAGTAAATAAATAAAGTAAATGGTGTAAAGAAAATAAATCCCAGAAGAAAAGGCCTATAAAATTAATCCCTATTCACATACATTGTTATCAAGAAATATGTATTTAAGGCTGACTGGGTGTTAAATGTTGAGTGGTAAGCATGCCAATATGAAAGTTGTGGCTCCTAATTTCAAGCTTATAATTATTTGAAGAAATAAGACCTATTGACATATAAAGATAATTAACTAAATTAGATACCTCATAAAAATGGCCAAATTGGTGGTATAAATTCTAACTGTGCAGGTTGGAGTAGGCAAGCAATATACATATGCATGGAAGCAATGCTAGGAATCTCTCTGTACAACTATCTTTATCTCAAACTAGCAAAAATGCTATGTCTTTCAAAAATGCTATTTCTTTCTTATTATCACTTATGTCTTCTCTTCAACAAAACTGAAGAACAATTTGTGGGGGGAGGTGGCCCAAACAATGTATACACATGTGATTAAATGTAAAAACGATAAAATTTTTAAAAATCATAACAGCACTTTACAAAAAAAAAAGAAAATGGAGCTTTGCAAATGTGGATTGGAGAATATGTAAGGCTCAGAGATAGGAGTGGACACAGCTCACTAGGGCACAGTACATTCCTGAGCCTGACTAAAGAAAGAGCAAACTTAGGGAAGCAAAGGCAGATGAGTTTGGGAAAGTAATTTATGTACATGAGGAAGGAATCATGGAAAGTATAAGGTAAAGGTTCAGGAGTTCATACTTTACCAAATGACTTAGGAAGAAGTGATTTGTGACAGGAATGCTATGATCCCACCTGGGGACAGCACATCAAATGGATTAAAGGAGAATTGATGACAAAAATGAGAAACTACAATGACCTTTGGTCAATGGAAGATAGTAGTGGCAAATACTAAATAAATGAAAAGTCATTTAATAAAATGAGATAAGAAACTTAAGAGTTTCCTATGTTACAGAGTTCAACTAGCATATTGTTGTTAACCACTTTTCATTCATGCACAAATTGTGCCCCAAGGTGTTTTAAATACTAAATATTTTACTAAACCCTAATGAGTAGAAATATTAATGGGAACATAGAGAGGAATTTTAGCCTGTAGTTTATAAATGAAGAACATGAGTTACAAGGATAATCACATAGGATAGGCTGAGTAATGTTCTCCATCAAATGCCTACATCCTAATCCCTCAAACCTGTGAATTTGTTACCTGACAAAGCAAATGGGCTTTTCAGAAGAGATTAAGTAATTAATCTTGATATGGGGAGACTATCTTGGATTATCCTGGGTGGGCCCAATAAGATCACAGGTCCTTATCTGAGGGAGGCAGAGAGATCAAAGCCAGGGAAAGAGTAGGAGTTGACATGAGGAAAGCAGATGTCAGAGGGATGCAGGACCAATGGCCAAGAACCATAGGCAGCATCTAGAAGCTGGAAAGGCAAGGAAAGGAATTCTCCCACAGAACCTCAGGAAGGAATGCAGTCCTGCCAGTCCATTTTTTTTTTTACTACTGACCTCCAGAACTGTAAGAGAATACATTTGTTTTGTATTAAGCCACTAAATTTATGATTATTTGATACAGCAGCCCAAGGAAACTAGTATAGCTTATGTCTATAGAAATGCATTTTTCATCTTCACAGATTTACTACTCTGACCACTAGACAACACTGTCTGAATTCCATATTTAATTTTGACAAATTACAGATAAGACAGCTAGCCATTTGGAACAAACAGGCAACAAGCCAGCTTCTCCCAAGAGAGCACCTTCCAAATTTGGATGCCTTCAAAGAAGTGTCACTTTCCAAAATCACAACACTCTTGGAGCTGTCGATTTTAACAAATTAGACTGTCACATGACAAGCATTGACCTTGAAGAATAGCACACTGCTAAACACAGCTACTACTCACCCAGGGCTTCCCCTACTTACTTGCCCATGAATGTCAGAGCTCCAAGGTGCAAATTTACAGAGATGAAAATCTAGCCCAGTTTTCTGTATGACTGAAGTCATATTATACAGTTCATAAATGGGCCTGTTTCCTGTGTTCCCACTTGAACACTAAGACAGAATAGTATCTGAAAAACACTGAACTCAATAACAAGAATTATAAAACGTTATTTTAACAATGCTTCCTGCTTTCAATGTTTGCTAATATAATTCATTCAAAGTGTTGTTTCCTCCTTAGCTTTATTTGTAACAAGCTCTTGGAATTACCTTTTAAGGGAAATTTATTGCTTCTGTGGAGAAATAAAATACATGAAAATTACATTTTACTCTAACTCTTACCTAATGCACAGCAGACATTGGAAAGGCTGATATGAACAATTGAGCCCAATGTCACTATGTAAAGATAACCTGATGCCATTTCCCAAATGCCACGTTGTAGCAGCAGCCCAGTCATAAAGCCCCATGTCTCTCTGGACACATTATTTACTAGAAACACAGTTGGAATGGCAGAAGTTCATGTGTGTGAATAGATCCTCAGCTGACTCCTAAATCACTGATCTGGTAGACTAAAAAAGATCAGGAACACAATTTTAATGTGTAAAACTGTGATCTCTAATTCTTACAACAATCTTACAAGGGAGATAGATAAGAAAACTGAGGTTCAGTGAGGTTCAGATTATTCAGTGGTGAAGCCTGGGAAGTACTTAGAGAAAAGTCAAAAGCTTTCACATGTTCTGCTTCACACTCTATCTCATACAAAGGAGAAGCTGGCTGTGGGAGGGAAACAGGGCAAGACATTGAGCTCAAAGAAGTGTCTCATCTCTGGGTCTAGAGGCTGCCTTTTCATAGAAGCAGGGAAGGATCAGATTCAGTGACAGTCTTCATCCTCACAGTTCTCAGGATGAGTCATCGAAGCCATACTAGGACAGGACAAATGTCTCCAGGGCCATACCTACTGACTGTGTCTCAGAGGACAGGCTTTGGGAGGGATCATATTCTTTTTTTCCTGGTTATAATGCACATACTTAGTTAGAAAGGGTATGTGAAGAAGAAGGGGAAGAGCTACCAAGGGAAGTAATTTGGCAGTTCTGCTTGGACAAGGAATTAAAAAATTCAGAAAAAAGGAATTCAGCCATAAGATTCCCTAGATTAGACTTGGTTTCAAATCAAAAGCTAAGAAAATAGTGAAAACCCCTAATAATACAGCCAGTCACTACATTTGCAGATTCAGATGCAACACAAATCAAATAATACTCCAGAAATATACCCACATATATTCAAAGCTTAATATAACCCAAATAGCATAGAAGGCAGGTGTTAACACTGTTCCCCAAACCACATTTCCACAGCATTTCAAATATTTATAGCTTGTTATAAATTACACCAAGGCCACATATCAAAGAATGAAAATCACCCATATTAAATTAATCAGAGATTTTAGAAAATTATACATTGCACACGGCTGAGTATAATCCATTTAATGTTTCAATGTCATGGAACATTTGCTTTATAAATAAAATATGAAAGTGATTAAGCTCCCACAGACCCTCAGGAATATGGCAAATCTGTATGAGAAGCCCCTAAGCCCTGGATTTGTATCTCTGGATTTCGGTTAGTGGAGAATTTTTTTAAAATCACACAACTGAACTAGATCTCACTAGTTGGTGATGCTCCAGAGGAAAGTCAATGTCAGCATGGGGAAAAGTGAAATTCAATATCCCAATTCCTAATACTCTGATTTCCTACAGCAGAATTCAAATGTTACCCTCAGCTCTGCAAGCTCAGTTGCAACTCTCCTTTAATGGAAACTTAAGTGCACATTGAAGGCACGTTTTGGCTCAAAGACTCTCTACACTGCACTAAACATTCCTGTTGTTAAAAGCACCTTTACACATACATGTCATTACAGACCAGGATTGAATTTTAGGACAAGAACATAAAATACAGACATTAGAGATGTCTGCAGAATAGTTTAAAATATTCCACTAACTCTTCCAAATAAAAATTTGGGCCTTAGCCTCCTTCAAAACTAGGCAAGTATGCATAAGTCACCAAGAGAGCTGAATTTCCCACAGATTCCATGCAATTACTTGTCTGGGCTTCTTGTATTTCATAGCACCCTTCCCACTCTGCATAGGTGTTTGTATGCATATGTGTAAAAATGTTAATTAAAATTAATTTTCTTTTGGGAACTTTTTGATAGAGTCATAACAACATCTAAAAAATTCATTCACATTCACTGATATTGGAGCACATCAAAAATAGGACTATGAATCCTGGAATAAGTTTCGTCAGACTATATAATGCAATAACAGACCATGGCTTTCTTGTCAACTTTCTAATCAAGTACCAGAAAGAAAAGGAGGTCAGTGTTGCTGACACAGCACTCTACTCTCACAGGTCATATTTGATTCCGGATTTCAGGAAAGGCATCAAGCCCAGATTACAGCTGTGTATTGACTTCCAGTGTCCATTATTCAATGGCCTCTTTACAGGGTACATTAAATATTTCCATACTGCAGGAATTTGGAAGAGGGCAAGGCATTATCAACTTCTCATGTGACTCATCTTATTATTCCTATTGGTCAACTGCACATGGCAAATAGAACACAATTGGAGTTCAATCCCTCCTTTAGGATTAATGAGCTAGCAAAGGCCTGCCAGGCACATTATTAGTATACAGCTTGTCCAAGAAGAAATAAACCAAGACAAAATTTTAGCACCATTCAAAAAAAGAGTCGTTCCTTTATTATTAAATACAAAATCAGGTTTCTGTGTCATAAACTAATTGAGACACATCTTCAAGTGATGAGATAAACACTTTGTAGTAGGTTACACACCCATGATATACAGGGGATTCTTGCAGGATTGTAGAGTGGTTGGATGTTGCCTCAGTGTTACCCTCTAGTCCTGACAGGTCAAGTTTTCAAACTGTTTTGTACTCTTGCTCTAGGGACAACTCAGTATAATACAAAGAACCTGAGATATGGAATCTAGAAGATTTGGGTGAAATGTTCATTTACTGAATGTTTAAGCGCTGAGTATGAGAAGCAATTACTTCACTTCCATTGACATTCTGTTCCCTCATCTTGAAGTACTTTGCCCAAAGTCAGATCTCAATATTCTTCTTTTATGCCTTGATGTATATGATCCTAAGCACATGTAGTCAATTTCTTTTAATTGCCTTGGAGTGGCAGAAAAATGTCCATAAACAAGGTCAAGTGAGCTCAGAGTTAATACTTTGAGAGGAGAGAAGTTATTTATTTCACTCTCTCTAACCCAGGCTTAAATGGAGAAAACAATTCATGTACATGGCATACTAGCAAACAGACATCTCTGTTAATTGGTGCTTCTCTTTGTGTCCCTTTCTCTGTACAAAGATAATTTGATATTCATAATCATGATCCAAGGTACTGCAAAATCCTGAAGTGCCTTCTCAATCATCAAAGATTCAATAACATCCAACTTAGTTTTAGTATTAGGCTATTGTCTGCAAACTGGTGATCCCTGTAGGGTATAGAAACTGAAAAATCTGGTATAGAGACTTCACATATTGTCACATCTTCAAGGCTTGGGAACCCAATGGAAAATACATAACATACTAAAAAGCAGACTGACTTTGGAAAGATTTATGAATCTATCTGCAATACTAACTTGTTCAAAAAAATTAATTTTGAAAGAATGTCAGACTTTAAAGTTGTAAGCATAGTACAAAGAATTCCTGCATGTTCCTTGTCAATCAATGTTAGCAAGTAACATAACCTCAATACAATTGTTTTACAAACAGGAAATCAGCATTATTAGAAGGTAATTAACTAAACTATGTTGCACATTCAAACTTCTCCAGATTTTCATCCAATGTCCTTGTTTATGTTACAGAATCCCATTCAAGATTTTGCATTGCATTTAGTTGTACCTCCTTATTTTCTTTCAGTCTATAACAATTCTTCATCTTGTCCATGACAGTTTTGGTGAAGCGTAGTGAATTATTCTATAAAAAGTATTTTAATTTTATTTATCAGATATTTTATCATGATTATATGATTATATATGAATTATGCATTTGGAAAAATACCATAAAAGTGGTATTGGAGTTATCATACTTTTCTCAGCCTATCACATCGAAGGGACATGATAGTAATACATCTTATCACTAATATTATAAAACTTCATCACTAGTTAAGGAAGCATTTCCACATTGTTAAAAGGTACTTTTTTCCTTTTAATTGATCTAAATTCAGGGGAGACTATGCTAACATCCTGTTTCTCCTCAAAGGTTCAGCCACAGTTTTTAACATCTATCAGTAAATCTTCCCTGCAATAATTATACCGTGGTCATTCCCTAATGGTAAATTTGTATTTCATTTATTCATTCACTTATTGATTCAGAGCAACATTAACTCATGGATATTTATTTTATTCTAGGGTTGTATCTACCTATGATCTTTATCTGTCTAACTATTTGTCAAACATCTATCAAACATCAGTTCATATTGATACCTCTAATTATAATCTATTACCATAGGTTTCATTCCAGCTTTTCCACTTTGGTTATCTGTAACTGACTTTGCCATAGTGAGAACTCTCCACCTATTATCATATCACACACATTCATATGTTATTCAAATAACCCATATTCCCATGTTAGATCAATCATAATATACATATAGTTTTAAAACTGTGAAATTATTTGGAGCCTGTTTTTTGTGTAGTTCATTTGTAACTTGACTTATACAAGTTTCATAAATCAAATGATCTCAGCTTTAGTCATCTGTAATTTTCTAGGAAATTATCAATTTTATCTAGGGTTTCAACCTTGCACAGCTGTTTACAAAGTGGACTCGTGATTTTTAAAACTTCTTCTCCAGATATTTCCTCTTTGTCATCTTTTATTTTGTGTAGTTTTACTTTCTCCTTTTTCTTCATTAAGCTAGCTAGTGGCTTCTCTATTTACATATTTAAAATGGGACCTTGGTTTATTAATTAGTTCTGTCCTTTACTTTTTCCTGTTATTGACCTCATTACTGCCCATTTTTATATTTAGTATTTTCTCCTTTGTGCTTTCCTTTAGTGTGCTTCATTACTCTTTTTCTAGTATTTTGAGCAGGGTATTTTCCTATTTATTCTTATTCCTTCTTTTTTATTACTAAAAGTATTGAGTGCAATAATTTTTTTTATATTTATTGCCTTAAATATATCTCAGATTTTTATATGTAGTGTTTTTATTTTCATTATTTTAAGGCATAATTTCAATTTGTATTTATTCATTCTTCAGGGGTTGTTTAATATGACATTTTAAATTTTTTCCAATGATTGGGGCTTTTCAGTATATATTTTGTTAGTAATTCCTAGTTTCATTGAATTGTAACTATATGGTGTTATTTGTGCTATTTTCACTTGATGAAAATAATTCGTGTTCTTTGTTAACTAAGATATGATCAATTTTTGTGAGTGCGCCATTGCACAGGAAGTGAAAATTTGAATATTATCAATCAAGGATACCCTTCTTGTAAGAAACAATTACAAAGTACAAGAAAACAATATGCTAACACTATAAAGAGAAATATATTCAAAAAGAATATTCTCCAAAAAAGTATATGAAAACCTTCTTGAAATCAGAAATTCAAAAACTAAAATTCAAGAAAAAAACATAGTAATAAATGAAAAATGAATTGATAAAACTCAGGAAAGAAATGAAAAGGACAAAATTATCTGCAAAATAAAGGGCAAATTACAATGTGCAAAGAGAAACATCTTCATCAAATAAAAAATGTAATAAGAGACATTGAAGAAAGATGGGAAAACTAAAGGCAAAAAGACTCAGGAAGTAATGGAAATGAAAGACAAAGGAGACATAATATTCACCGTAATCCTAACAAAATGGTGAGACAAAGTTATTAGTTAAAATTTTAATATAAGAAAACATTCCTGAAATACAAAACAACCTCAATCAACCCATAGAAATGGTTTTCTGCCTACCTAGAAAAATTATCCAGAATAATCAGCTCAAAGACATATGGGAGCAAAACCACTAGATTTGAAAGATAATGACAAAACTCTCAAGACCTTCAGTGAGAAACAATCAAACTTACACAGGCAAAAGAATTAGACAGGCATTAGAGTTTTCAAAACCAAGACAATAATGGCAAATCATTTAAGAAAAAGGAAGTCAATGAAGTGGCTAGAATTTATATCTAGCCAATCTGTTAATTAAATACCAAAGCTATAGAGAAGTAAATGTTTTTAACATATATGAACTCGGGGAATTCTGCACCCATTAGATCTTTTTGAAGTTTTCTCAGTCTCCCTCTGCTCAGTGCAAAGCCTTGTATCAGAGGAGGGGTGGGACGCAAAGATGAGAGCACTGGGATTTAGTGAATTTTTTCCCTTTCCATTCATAGTTATTTTACATTTGACACTCTCTATCTTCAAGTTATGCTGAGAGTATTTGGTTTGCACAGAATCTACTTTTCCTATATTGGTATTTCTTCTGGTTTGTAGAGGGAAATCTATTTGGGTTAGTCCACTGTGCTGCTGATACTGCCCTTGGCTAAATGGAATTTTTGACTTGACTTTTTAATGAATCATATCAGAAATTTCACATGGGGGTGGTGTCTCATCACTGTGTTAATCACTTTAGTTGTACTTGTTCTTTTTTGATTCCATTTTTTAAAAAATGCCTACTATTCACCTTTTACAGATGAGGAAAGTGAAGCTACACTGTTCCAAAGTTGGAGCTCTTAACTATTACCCTATATTGCCAACTCTCTCAATCCTTTTCTCACTCTCAAACCATCCTTGATTCCTTTTGTTCACTGGTATGCCAGATCCTACAATATTTGTTCCTGGTTACTTTCCTTTTATTTCATGCTACTTTCCAACTTAATTACTCTATTTTTCCCAATACTGGCTGCCTCTCTCTTCCTCAAACATGCCAAGCTCATTCATACTTCAGAGTCTTGGCATTTGCTGTACACTTAGTTTGAAATGCTTTCCTCCAGGCTTTTCCTATTAGTCCCAGTTTCCTTCCTCTGAAAGGCTTTTCCCTGAGAATCCTATCAAAAGTAAAGCCCTTAATCCATCATTGCCCCCCATCCCACCCTATCACATTACCAAATGCTATATAATTCATGATAGTAATACTTTTTGTTTTTTCTTGCTATCTGCTGTATTTTCAAGTTCCCAGAACACATAGCATATGACTATATAGACATTTTGTGAATGAGGAATGACAAATTATATATTGGGCATGTTTTTCATCCCAATAACGAGTATGTACATATGGGCTAACTAAATATTTTATGCTGCTTGCCAAAAAAGACATCTAGAGTTTGCCTATTGGTATATTGGTATACTGAAATATTGAAATCTATAGGACATGTTGATTATTTGTAGAACTTAGATAAGGTCTTTTAAAGTATAATATGGTTGAAAATTGATTATATACGGATTTCAATTCATTCATTGTCTGAAGGACTTCCTCCTTTGCACTTGGGGAGGGGAAAGAGATGCCTGTAATACATGCGCATGTAATTTATGGTGAATGCCAAGTGAGGGTCATAGAAGTTAAATGTCAAGGGAATTTAACCAGCTGGTGAATACTAAGGGAAGATGAACTTAAAATTGATTTTGAAGTATGAGAGTTAGAAAGCTTTTTTATTGGATTTTTGTTTCTTAAAGATGCAATTAGAGTAACCCATTGAAGATTTTACATATATGCCAGATTTTCCCAAAGTGCAAACTTGCCTCTGACTGTGAGCTCTTTTAGGAAACTTTAGAAAGTTTTGTACCCTAACTGGGGTATGATTTCAAAACGTGAAGCCTTTCAGCTTCTTAAGATGCCTCAGTTCTCAAGCAATAAGTAGCTTCAAAATTCTGAGAATATGATTCATTCAATATAGGTGCTATGTCTATAATTACAATTAGTGCTTAAGTAGCAAGATATCCCCACATAGCAAAACAATGGCAAAAAAAGAAAAAAAGGTAAAATTCTCCCCAACTTTTTAATGGTGCAGTCACAGCATGTCTGATAGATGCTCACCTTTAATAACTCTTGGGGGCTGGCAGGGAATTTGGGGGTGACAGGCATCAGGATGTGAAGGAGAGGAATTCCCAGGAACAGTAGTTGAGGAACATGTGAGAGTCCGCTCCCCCACATTGTGGAAAAAGGTGAGTTGTCAACAAACACTTCCTACACCTGATATCTTTTGTATGGCAAGCTGCACATTGACTAAGAAGCAGCTGCCACTACTGAACGATTAATCAATACTGGTAAGCTGACATCTTAAGAACTGCTGAACTGAAGCTTTTCTTTCCCTCTTGCATTTACAAATAAAGTGCTCACTATTTGACTAAAGCCTGTCAACTTGACCGGAAAATATCAGAGTCCTATTTAAATGACATTTGCAGAGAATGAGATTTTCTTCTGGCCACTGCTCCTTATCGCTAATAATAACATCAGATTAATGGATTTAGGCCGGTAGAGAAGCGATGCTTTTTCTGATCCCTTCTTAAAGCAGCCCTTTCCATCTGTCTAACCAAGCTGTCCCCCCACTTGTTTGGGCCAATGAGCAAATCTTAATTGGCACTTCATTGATACCATGTGGGCTATCTATCTAAAAATCTATTGTGTTGCTCAATTCTGAAACACAAGAACATCAGGTCTGCTTAGCCTCACCTGTAATGTTTACAGGTGCAAAGATTCCTCTAGATAATCTCCACCAAATGTTGATGAGTCACAGGAATTAAAACAAAAATTAATCTTAACTGACAGAGATTTTGTCAATTAAATTTCACCTGTCACATTTTAGCAAAGATAAAATTTGCAACGGTCAATTGCTTTTTGTGTGTGGTGGGGGATTCATGGCCATACACCCATATGTATGTAAATGTTTACAGGTAAAGATGTCTTAATTATTTCTATTATGTGAATTGTAACAAAACTTTGAAGACTGAGCTTGATTTAAAGCCAAAACTTGGGTCTCCCAAGAACGAATGTAAGTATTTCTAAAGCTCTATCATAAATAACCACATTTAATTTCCTTTTTCAGTGTTTGGCACTTTAAAAGCTCTTTTACAATTCACACCTATGCTACTTAAGTTAATAACTGACATTTCCTGTTCATAATACATAATGTAAACTTGAGTGCTTCTGTGAACCTGAGATAAGCCAGGGAGTCCAGTAGACTTGGTACAAAGCCAATGTTTCAAGATCACACCAATTGCCTGTACCTCGTGCCAGTTTTGTTTTTCAATAAAGTCTTGCTCACTTTTAACCTTGATCAAAAAGTATTTTTACAAGGCATAGAAGAACCACATGCCAGGAAGAGTCACATCAAGACAAATGACTTGAGTTGACTGTTAAGCATGGTAAAAGTGAGACTCTTTCTTGAAAAACAGCACTTGTTTTCTCAACACATATTTTAATGCATCACACCATTAACAAAGTTACCTTCAAAATACTTATGAGAAATGGAAGGATGCTTTTATGAAAGGATTCACTCAGTTGTCAATTTGTGCATGTCATAAAGTCAGTAATGTATCCTGCATAGGACACAATTTATCTTCATTTCCCAGGGTCACAATAAGTACACAGCTACATTTCCTTCAGGAAGTCAACAGATTCTAAGTGAGGAATCCTCATTTTGAAACAAACCAGGGAAAATTTGGATTAACATATTCAAGAATGAACAACTATTCAAATACTATGATATTGTTCTAGAGTTAAAAGAGGAAAAAAACTTTAAATAAACACTTTTGAGAAAGCCAAAGGGAAGAAATATGAAATGAAATAAACCTGATAATTTTGGGGATAACTCAAACACATTTTTGGCAGTACAAAAAGGAAGTTTAGTTGATCAAAATCATTAAAATTTAAAAATTATCTCTTTATAGTTGATAAGAATGAAATCACTCTAGATATTAAATGCAAGAACCATGATGCAATGGTCAGTTTGTCATCCATTAGGTCTTACCCATAATCTTTGTTTAGAAGTTACAAGTGAGAGTGGTGTTTTTTGCTTCATTTTCTTTTCTTTTGTATTACCTCTTCTAACTCCATTGTTGTTCCTAACTGAACCTTGGTCTGGTAGTTAGGATAAAGTCAGGATTTCCCCAGAATGCAGTGTAGAAGTGAGGATAGAAGAACTCCAAGGCTGCTGGACAGCGGCCCCTCCAGCAGCAGGGCCTTCTCACCCTGCCCACTGGCCCTAGCACAAGAAGCTGGTTGGCCATTTTACTTTGTTTTCATTTGTATAGGTTTGATTTTGCTCATTCCTTTTTCTCTTGGAAGAAAGGGAGAGAAACTATGTCCCAGACAGAGTCAGAACCATCTCCCCAACTAAAATGGTCAAGCATTGTCATATGTGCAGCTGTGTGGTAATAGGGGAACATTCCCAACCCGGCAGAAATCTGAAATCATGGCTGAAACCCAACAGATGTGGGTTTTTTTCTCTTTCTTTGAAAATGAGTTACCATAATAATCTTTCATTATTTCATTTAAAATGTCTAGTATAAGCATTTGTTGCCCTTAACGCAGAGAAACTAAAGCAGATACCTTAAAGCAACTGAGGCCAATAGGAAAAGGGGAACAGGTACTAGAGAAAAGGTTAGATCAAAAAGAATTAACCTAGAAGGTAACACCCACGCACAGGAAATCAATGTGAGTCAATGCCCTGTATAGCTATCCTTATCTCAACCAGCAAAAACCCTTGTTCCTTCCTATTATTGCTTATACTCTCTCTACAACAAAATTAGAAATAAGGGCAAAATAGTTTCTGCTGGGTATTGGGGGGGAGGGGGGGGCGGAGTGGGTGGTAAGGGAGGGGGTGGGGGCAGGGGGGAGAAATGAACCAAGCCTTGTATGCACATATGAATAAAAGAAAAATAAAATAAAATAAAATGTCTAGTATATTATTAAAAGAAAAAACTTTCCAATTAGACCAAAAATTAGTTATTAGAAGTATAAGGATTTGCAGACATTTCACACACCCAAACCACTAGATGTATGCACTCTTCAAAGTGGAAACAATCAATTTAAACTCCCTACACCCATAGATGATGTGAAAACAGCATGATTGATTATTTAACTTTCCAAAGCACGCATTAATGTTGTAGCTATTAATAGATGAAAACTCTACGCTGTTGTGAGCTATTTCCTATGATCAAAGTCACTTTTCCTCAATTTCTTTCTGTGTAAAATGGCAAGAGTTTCCGATTAGCAATAAGGCACCGGCAGGATACATGGTTATCCGAAGGTAATCACAGCCCTGTGGGAGCAGAGGTACTCAACTGTACCTTTTGCTTTGTGACTCCTCAGGGGGGTGATTATCTTATGATAATCATATACCCCCACCCCATTGTGCCTTATTGCTTAATTAGCTACTGCATGAAATGTAGTTCTGTTTGCATCAACTTTATGTCTACTATAATTGCCCTGAGTTGCAGTTCCAAGATGAAAAAAGTGGATCAAATAACTACATATATTTTGTTTGATTAATCATGAAAAAATCATTAAGGGATTAAAGTGAAACCACTTTACTCCTGCTGATCATGTTCAGCAGTCTGAAATTATTTTATGATCCTGATCAATGTAATTAATGAGAATGGCTGTTAATTAGTTACACTAGCAGGTGGGCCATGAAAAATGTATTCACTTAATAATACCATAGAACAACATGCGATTAAGGGCCCTTGTGCTACTTTTTCCTGGTGCAGAGACCAGCTCACCATGCTCTTTGAGATAACCTCACTTCCTTCTTCATCCACCTCTGCTCCCCACCCTTGTAGGGCCTTTTCTAGGACAACACACAAAACCAGCAGGGCTTGAGATTGTAAATGCTGGAAAGCATTTATTTTTTAGCTGAAAAGCTCTTCATTTTGTTATAGAAGCATATAAGGAGAGGCTCCTGGTAAACTCACTAACTGTAGCCTCACCATAGGAAGTAGAGTAATTCAGTCTCCCTCATCTGCCCCATTTGATGTTATAGTCCCTTCTCTGGAAAGTCCAGATCCAGTAACCTCTGGGCAGATGGTGGTGAGAGACAGGAAGAGTTAACGAGGTCCACTGAGTCATTCATTAGTAGTGCTGAGGGTTGATCAGGGAGTTTTTGGCACAACATATACCATATTCCCTGAGGAATTAGTCTACACATTCAGTAATCTCCACAGACATTATCATATAGTAAAAAAGAAGGGAAATACTAGCAACAATTTTCAATATTCTCCTGATTAAACCAGTCACATCAACTAATGAAATGACTAAAAATATTTGTTAGTATGATTTTCCTCTGCATTGTGTGCTTGGATTTCATTAAACCCTGATAACTGACATTAGGATCTGTATGTCACTACTTGGCTTAATTGAGAGAGCTGAAATACTGAAGAGCTGGGTTCATGCAAAATACGGGGAAAAATCCTGATTCCTATAGACAGAGGAGATGGGAATACAGTACTTCCACTCTATGCTCTTTTCAGGCTACATCTCAAGTACCCATTGTATTTGGTTAGCTCTGTTGAATTTACAAGCAATTAAGGAGGGAGACTTTGCTAGATGAAGGGGTCTTTGTGTAACTTTCCAGAGGCTCCTTGGCTGGGTACTCTCCCCAAGACACAAGTGGTCATGAAGTGGTGGGGGCAGGGCTCTTATTCCTAGAGATGCCCTATAGCCTGTTTCTTTGGTGTTAGATTGTTTTTCCTTAATAATTAAAGCTTCATGAAGGCTTTGCTTCTCTACTGGTGGGGTACTTATTTTGTAACTGTATCACCTGCTTATTAGGAGTTTCTATTACTACTTTGTTCATTTCATTCTCTATCTCAGGTGAGTTTTCATTGTTGTATTTGCAAAAGCAAGCAGTAGATGCTTGAGGTTTTCTCAAATTGATGTCAACCCATAATGATTCCAAAAGTCAACTGACTCTAAAAGCTCTGTTAAGCCAAACAGCAGTCACCAGCCTACACAGTATCCTCATCTCTTTTCTGCTTGAAACTTTTCTCTGATCTGTTCTTTGTGGCATTTGACCTCATTCTCTAAAAACTGTAATGTAATTGCTATTTCTTGATTTTTTTTCAGTTTTAGGTACTACCTATTGACTTCCCTTTATAATGAGCACTTAGTTTTCTTGCTTTCTCCTCCCAGCATATGTTGGATTACTTCCCATCCCTCCATCTTTCCCAAATATTTGTATCAAGACTTTAGTTAAATCAATAAATATTTTTACAATTTTTCATAATATATGCTATTCATAGCTAAGCCATGTACTAAACTATAATTTTTCTTCCCTGAACAACTCTTTGAACTTAATAATCATAATTAGCTTTTATTAGTGTTTGGCTCACTTTCTATGCACTTATCACTAATGCATCCTCAGACTCTCTGCCAGTTGTTTAAATATTGTCGGTATTTTCAATTATCAGCTATCAATTCCATCTTCTTCATGAATTTCATTTGGAGCTTTCAATGGTTGCCCTCTGCATCTGGAATTTTCTTCACCTTTGTCCTGCAGACATCCTTTGCCTCGCTCTTGGGTTGGAGTTCCTGTTTCCTATAGATACGTCATCCTCTTGATTTATTCTTTCATTTTGGTGAACAAATAAATTCTCCTATACCTTCTTGAGAAAGGATTGATTGGAGGAAAATTGTCAAGATCTTGAGTGTCCGAATGTATTTTCATTCTATCCTTCCACTTGATTGATAATTTAGCTAGGTAGAAATCATATTGCAATGGAAGTTTTTTCCTTAAGTACCATCTTCTAAGTTCCAGTATTGCTGTGAAGCACAAAGCCATTTTGTCCATTTGCATGCTGCCTATTCTCTTACTCTCGCCTTCCCTCCCTTCTCACTTCCTTCTTTCCTCCTTCCTTATGAAAGCTTATATAATATCTTCTTTATCTCATTTTTTTCTGGAATGTCACTATGAATCCCTGGTGGAATTAGACTGATGCTCCCCGCATTTAGCTAGTGGTATACACATGTGTTCATTTACCATCCCTGTTTCCAAGAAAGCATCCCAGAACAACAACCCTTTGTTTCACAATCTCTAGAGACTAAAGATCCCATTTTCTGCAGGCATGGGGGAAATAGAACAGTGTATGATGTCGGAGGGGAATGAAGGGTCTTCCTTCTTACACAGCTTCCACCTGTCCTCTACATTTAGAGCCTCTTCACTCCCACTTCAAAAGAAATCTGATAACGAAAATTCCTAGACTTTGTAAAGATTCTATAATGTGAACTGGATTGATTCTCAGATTTTGGTAGTGCTGTTTTAGGATTCAGATTTTTAGATCTGTTAAACCAGCTATTATTTGCTCAAATGCTTTCCAGCTTCCCAAAACTTGTTATTTCCTCTCCCATATTCCCAGTCTTCTGAGGTTTATTCCTTCAAAACAACTCTTTATTGCAGTTTTGGTGTGTAGGGGAATAGGAAATTAGATGCTTTGAACAATCCGCCATTGAAATAAAGTCAAAGCAGCTAATTCACATATGACAACCGTATCTCTCTTTAAAAAAAAAAAAACCAATTATGTGCCTGATATTACACAGTTAGCTCTGTAAACTGAGAAAGAACCTGAAATTTAGCAGACATAAACATAAGGTAAAGAGGTCCTGAGGAGGACATCCCAGATGTATTTCTGAATTGATTCCAGACCTGGGTAAACACTGATGGGCTCAGGCTACACAGTTCTAAGTGCTGCCTTGTAATTCTAACCAAGGCACAAGAGCCCAGGAACATTCAGCCATGTCCTTCTCAGTTCTGCTTACATGTCTGCAGCTCCTCAGTCAAGGCTGACTTTTCTGAAACTGAAATGCCCAGCTCTTTCTTCTTAATATTACCACGAATAGTAAACAACTTCTGTGCGCATATCCATATTCAGTTTATATAGGATGGCCACATGTATGAACTCACTTAATTATTATGCTTATTAAGAAATTCTCCTTGTGGCAATCATCCTTATTTTCTAGAATCATGGTTAAGAGCTTGGCATTTGGAGTCAGCATCACCTGGGTAAGAGTCCGGTTCCACCTTGATTGTTTGAAGCCTCCATTTCCATATCTACAAAATTTCAGCACTCTGAAATCTTTTGAGATTTTTGTGAAGACTGAAGAAGCAGGAGTGTAATACAATGGCAGGTGTATAGGACTTGATAAATAGTAGCTATTACTCTGATTCCCGTTTTACCAATGAAGATTACAAAGTTCAGAGACGTCAAATGATTTATTCAAGTTCACAGCACTAATAAGGAAGAGAGACAAGACAAAGCTCAGACGCCCATCTTTGGCTCAGAATCTAATGCTGCCTCTACTGTACCAGAGGTTCTCATCCCCAACTATTGGCACACTCAAATCATGAGGAGCTTTGAAAACAGACCTAAGCCAAGGTCTGCCCAAGATATTCTGACTTACTGTTTGGGTATAGGTTTTAGATATATATTCTCAAAGCCCCCCATGTATTCTAACACTAGGTAATGGTTGCAAACCTATGGTTTTTACCAAATTTCTTCAGCTCTCAGTTTTCGCCTTGAAATCTGTATTTGAACTCTCACCCATGTCCTAGACCCCTTGCCAATAGCAAACAATGCAAACATGATATGCTAGTTATAAAAAGTATTAAATTCACAAATAAAAGTTGCTGTCTCTATCCAGTTGTTTGACCACCACAGGAACTTGTTGGTTTAGAGAATTAGTAGCTTGTCAGAAATAACTAGAAATGAGCATGTCATATTCCATGTAGAGTCTTGCCAAGTTTTCCTGAATACATGGGAGGTCATTCAGTGTGGTCGGCCTATGCTCCCCTGCAGGGTTAGCCTAGTAATCAATTTCAAACACTGAAGGGCAACCTGAGGCTGTGACCTAAATTATTTAAGCTTCTGGTTTTCCAAGTAAGAAATGATACAATGAGAGTCTGGCTAGGGAGGCAAAGAGAAAAAAGCCACATGGCTTCTTAGGAGTAGAAGAAGAGTGTAGAAGGAAAAAAAGGCTGCTTCAATTTCAGAACCTTCCAAGAAAGGTCATCCTGCCCAAGTGCAGGTGAAAGTACGTGGAGCTGACTCCCCACGAGGCATTAGGGTTCTCTATTTAGAGGTCACAAACCACAGGACCTCACCCCATGCAACTGGCTGACAGGAGCAGGCCAGTGGTCCAAGGAATACCAAGTCCTATCCCTTACAGACCACTTTGCTAGGCCAGTAGCAGTCCCAGAATCAGAGAACACCAAAGGCTTCTTGCTTTCAGCAGTGGGCAAATGCTGATATCTCATATTCAGGGTAACTTTGTGAAGGTTCAGACAGAATTGTATGTGCTCCATAAACAAATGTTTGTCTTAATTTTTAAGAAGTGCATTTAGGAAAAATATATTTCCTTTTAGCACGCATTGGAAAAGCAAGCTTTCTTCCCATGGTCCTGAGAAAAATGAACTTGTTTAGGGTATGACACCAAAAATGAAACAGTCAAGATAACCTCCTAAGGGTTGAAAAGGAAAATGGCTAAACTGACCAAAGCAAATCCTTCCAAAAACTTCTTCCATAATGAATCAGTTAGTTTGGATGGCTCACACCTAGCTCCCACAGACTCAGCGTGGCTGATTCTCACCTGTCACTCCTGAAACCAAATCTGTTGTCTGCAGAATCATAAGCTCTAGCCAGTGCCTATTGGCCTCTTCAGATAAAAGACAATTGGCGTTGTCAGGCTCCTGAGCACATTTTCATAATCAGCCTGATCATGGGTGCACAGCAGCTGCTCGATTGATGGTGTTAGACAGGGAATAAAAAGAGATGCCAGGAATGCCCTCAGATCTGACATAACGAGGCAAACATCAGTCATTTGGCTAAAATGCTCATAAAGCCTCCATCAGCTGTGACACAGGAGTCTGTCTTACGAGAAGCTAATGAGGAAATGTGGTGGTGCGAGCATTTTCCTTCAGCAGGAACAAGTTGTGAGTGAGCTGCATTTTCAATGAAAAAAAAAAAAAAGGCCAGATGAAAACAGCACATATTCTTGCTCTAATGAAAAGTGATACATCTGTGTTTTGAAACAATGAAACAATTGTCTGAGAAAAAAGATTATTTTTTAAAAAGGTGTTCCACTTCATTTTTCAAATGCTCAAGAGCACATAAAATTAGTACTTGAAAGTGGTCACTTCTATAGAAGGCAACATTACACAAAATGTAATCTTTGCCTTCTCAGAAAAGGAAACTTCTTTGCTAATGATGCAATAAATCCAGTCCATGCCTTGAAAGAGCTGATCATGGCTGGAAGGTATTAAATAAGGGATTTAGATAATGATATACAACCCATAATAATAACCAGGACATGCATGACACTTTTATGTATTTAAGGCACTTGTACATTATTTCATTTCATCCTTAGTAACAAAAGCAGGAAATAAATGACTATTCTATTTGAGAGAGGGAGAGAAAGAGAAACTGAGGCATTTTTCAGTTAATTCAAGCCCAAGAACTAATCAGTAGTGGGGCTAGGCCTAGAATCAAGGTCTCCCACCTCTAGAGCTCTAGAATTGAGCCACGGGATTGACTTTTGGAGCATCCATACATAGTCAAGTGCTTTTTTCCCATTCAAACATAGCCCAAGACATTTGGCATAAGCTGATTAGGATGACCTGTGTCCCCACCTTCTCCTGGTGGCTTGTGTCTGTGAGACTTACCCTAAGTCTGATAATACTCATTGATAGCACTATCTGTGACAATAGCACAGCAAGGAATATTATATCAAACACTTTCAGATGAAGATATTTAATATTTCAGTGAACATACAAGTACATACTTGTAGTGGTAATGCCCATAATACACAGGTAGCATCGAAAGTAATTTGAATAGAAACAAAAATACCCATACAATTGGAGACATGGGTTATAGAACAAACTGCAGCCCCCACGCAGTTGCTGTATATTAAGTCTTTCTGAATTGAAAATCACAAGAGTATACATATGGCTTCTGGGGCTATGCTCCATTTATTTCATGCATATGATTCCTTCCCCTACCTGTGTTTTACCCTTCTATGAAAACCTAATGAAAAGTAGCCATTTTACTGGGCCTCAAGGGCAAGAAACATTTCCCAAAGAAAATAAATATAATAAATGTGGAAATTCCTCATTTTGGAAATTAGCAACTCTTGGGATCCTTTGACCTTGTTCTTTCTTCTAGAAGGCTATATTAGTATTTTTTGAGTCACTAGAGTTCCAATGAGAATATTCTCACACTGTGTAATGCCCTGGAGTCTTTTTTGAGGGAGACACTACTGGGGTTTGAACTCGCGGCCTCATGCTTGCTAGGCAAGCACTCTACCACTTAAGTCATGGCCCCAGCACTTTTTGCCTTTAGTTATTTTTCAGATAGGTCTCCTGCTTTTGCCTAGGGCTATCATCCTTCCTATGGCCTGCCCCTTTGTCTGTGACCATAGGTGTGAATCACCACATCTGGCTTATTGATTGAGATGGGGTCACACTAACTTTTTGCAGTCAGGCCTTGAGTCTTGATCCTTTTGATCTCCACCTCTTGAGTGGCTAGGATTACAGGCATTAGCCACCCCACCCAGTGACCTGGGATGTTAAATCAGGCAACATTGGGATTTGACCCCATTTCCTAGAAGAATACCTGAAGATGACAGGCTGCATCTTGTGGAGAACCACCAATGTCTCAGAAGGTCCAGAAATCAACCAATGGGGGAGGGAGGACTAAAAGCATGTAGAGGCCATGGATATATAAAGAACTTTCAGTGGACCACCAGATGCAAAGCCTAAGCAGATGCTCATTTACTAGAAAGGGCAAGGTGTTATTCAGAATGCAAAGGCAGAACAGTAGTACACCTTGCTAGGTTAGGTCCTTTTGAGCAATAAGATCTTTAGACAAAAGAAGACTGATCACATATTAATGGATTTTCTTCTTTGTTTTCCCCCTAATAGCCAGTGGTTGTATTTGCTCTTCAAACAGCCAGAAAATCTGAGAACAGCTCTGTGTTCCCAGTGCCAGCTCTGCTCTTTGTGGAAGGTATTAT
Organism: Castor canadensis; assembly: GCF_047511655.1. Lineage (NCBI taxonomy): Eukaryota > Metazoa > Chordata > Mammalia > Rodentia > Castoridae > Castor > Castor canadensis. Next base: position 6,538,603 of record NC_133405.1, read on the forward strand.
AGTTTAATGTCTTTCCAACTGTGGATTTGGTGGTAATGATTAGCAGATGCCCATTCTAAGGGGGAACTCCACTCATATTCTGGAGCAGAGTCTTAACGTGGAGAGCTGCTTTGCAATTACCTCAGTGCCTGATCCATTCAACAATAGGGTTTGGTTTGGCTGAAAGGTAGGAACAGTACTGCAGCATTTTACTGTTTCACCTATTTCCATGTCTAGGCAGGTTTCTTCTCTAATGTGGCCTTTGCAGTTTACAGAACTATAAATTAAACACTCTTGAATGGGAAAACTTTTACTTTCCCCCCAGTGTCTGCTTTACAGCTGTACTACTTACACTGGTATTTTTCACAGTTTACCATCCTGCAATGTATTTGGGGTAGCAAGATTGCTATTTAGTATAATATACTAGGCTGGTGCAAGAGTACCTACTTCCTAAGGAGGTGGTAAAATTTTCCTAAGAAAGAAATACCCTAGAGCATTTGGGTGACATACTAAATGGCAAACAATTACAGGGCTTTTGCAAACCTACCTGTTAGCAGCTGCATGGGGTACACGGTGACATGCAGAACCCTGATACAGTGGGGACTACATGGAACACAGTTAAAACCATGTTTCAAAACTCATAATATGCCAACATGCAAATAAGTAAGTTCTCTTTTCCAAATGTTACCAGCCAGGTAATTGTGAAGCAGGTGCTTCCGTGCTTCCCTGACACAGTTAAAGATGCAGAGTCCCCATCCTCTGAACCCTGTCTTTCTGACTTCCTGCTTCATCTGTGTAAGTTCAAGATTCACATTCCAAACTCTGCATGTAGTAGCCCTAGGGGGATGGATATTAATGAAGAAATGTTCTCATGCCAGATCCTACTCTATCAGAGTGCGAAGGGCACAGGCTGTTCGGAGCAGCTTTTTAATTTCTCGTAATTAACCCTGCCAAAATTAACATCCATGGCATCAGTGACAGTAAATTTAAAAAGTCACATCAGCACAGTTAAATGCCTCTCACTACTTCCATACCCTGTCTCTTTTGTTAAGAGTGGAAAGTTCTCGAAGTCTGCCACATTGATTGTCTTGTCACTGCACTGAGACTTGCTGGACTAGGTGTGGCCAATGTGGGCACACCCATCCCAGCTCCCAGGCTGTGAAATGTCAACCTAGTTCAGTGCTTAACTATATATATGCCATGTAGGCCCATGGCATGGTCTCAGTTTCTTTTACTCAGTGACATATAATGGCTCATCTGATCCCCACGGTGAGCATGAGGAAGTAAAATCTGAGTGTCTTGCTGAACTCCTATGAATTCTAAGTCTGTCCACCATTGGTAGACAGACCAGGATTCCTGTCACTCACTTTCATCTAACCTCACAAAAGCTTTCTTGAACAATCCATGACAGATGATTATAAAAAAAGAAGACAGTGACAAACAGATGACCAAACAAAGGTGTGTCAACCTTGATAAGCTTGTATGAGTTGCATAATGTTTTGATATTTCTGCCTTTACTTAAAGCACTACCTTTCACAGTGGGAAGAGAGAATGCTAATAGCTGACCCTATATTTTGATGTTTTGAAAAATGTGAACACAAAATGACTGGCTTAAAAAGAACATTTCACTTGGTCATTTCTGCAACTTGCATCACTGAAGAGCTCCATGAGCTCAGTATGCTCTTTATGAATCCAGGACTCACACCTCGATCCCTTCTCTGCCCTCCATAAATAGATTCCCTGTGGTTTGTCAGAAAGGCTAACACATGGAGACATGTTGAGGTGCCAACTGTGAAATCCGCACATCTATGACTTAGGCCAGCTCTTAAAGCAACAGCACTACTGACACACCATCGTTCAAAGAGTGACTTCAGCTGATTCATATAATTTTACTAGAAATGACTATATTTTTTCACATATGAACAAATATTGTTGCTTCTGAATTGACATTGACATTTCCTTCATTTGCAAGGCCATGCTGTGTATGTGCCAGCAAAAGATGTTTGCTGCGCAAGAACCTGTGTTAGAGACAGCAATGGAGCAGGCTATTTTCTTTCTGTTAAAAAATCCATCAACAGCATCAAAAGGGCCACTCTCAGGACTAATGAAGCCACCAGGGTTAAAAGCACACATCTGGTTCCCCAAAAGGAACTCAAACTCATGCAAAATCAATGCAATCAACAAGCCTGCTTGGGACACCTACTATGCATAAAGTGTACACATGGGGTCTAGGAAATTATGAAGTGTGAGCACACAGAGAATGGACTAATATCTAGCCGGGAGAAGCACTCTAAGCAGGCATGAAAAACAAATACAATTCCAAATCAATAAATCCACCTTTTTGATAGAAATTACATGTAACTCTGGGTTCTATCTGTCCCATTTGCAAAGGTATTTAGGGTAAGGTAGATATGCAATTCACTTCATCCACTTTTCATTATATAGCCTTTTCTTCATTGGCAAAAAGATAAAGGTAACTTTAGTGTGATAGTGCCTTTTAAGGGCTCAACTCAAACTTTTACCACAAGCCTTTTTCAAGATATGGTACTCTAATGCTAAAGTGGTTATGCATTGGTGTGCTCTTTCTAGGAGTTATTAGCCTCTTAAAACATGCTTTTAAAAATCACCTTTCTTTTCCAATTACGAAATTTATTACGTATTTCATGCTGGATATTACTAAACATTGAAGCTAGTCACAGATACTTTGCTTAATAAAAGATTCATATACTAAAACTCATGCTTTTTCATAAGAGTAATATGTTTAAAAGTCATTTCCCAATGCTCATTCAAGGTTGCAGTGGTTGGTCCTTTCTGGCTTTCAACACGCCCTTAGAATCAAGGTGTAACTAATAGCCCTTCCTGTACCTGGCCCCTAAAATATGCAAAACACTGGTTATATAATGTTACAACCATTTTTTTTTGTTTAATGCAGGAACAATCTCCTCCAGTAGATTGTCTTAGCCAGTGGATTCCTAGCAGAGTAATGGAGTAGTGGATAGCTCTAGTCTACAATCATTAACAATACCAGACTGTGGTTGTGAGGACAAGGAACACCTTGACCTTGTTCACTGCAGGATCCCCAGTGCCAAGAATGTGGTCTGGCACCTAGAAGGTAGAGAAGGAGGAGAGAGGAAGGAAGAAAAGCAGAGAAGAGAAAAGAAAGGATATGTTAGGTGTGTGACCTTGGGCAAGTAATTGACCTTCTCCAAGCCATTTGACCCAACAATTGAACAAAGAATTGCTAAAATTCCTGCCTGCTCTATATAACTGGAATTAATTGACTTAAACTGTTCATTAACACCAATGATAATATAGATAATAAAAATGTACTTTGTTCACTAATGACACATGTAAAAGTATTCAGAGCAGCATCTCCCTATGAGCTCAATGTCTGTCCCATTCTCTGACATTGAAGAATTTTTTATTTCAAATATTTAAACTGTACTGGAAAGAGAAACTGGAATATATTTGCTTAATTTGCAGACTGACAGAGCTTGGGTTCAGACCTGTTTCCATAGGTCTACTAAAACACTTATCACCACTCTAGTTTAACAATTTGAGTATTACCCTCTTGTAATAATGTATACTTATGAGGAGAAAGGAAGATGTCACCTAAAATGAACACATACATGTGCAATATTACTTTCTTCAAACTCTAAAAGCCTAAAAATTATTTTCATCATGGTGTGTCTGAGATTATCTTCTGCTAATTTAAATGTAGCTGCCATTAATTCCTCCTCTTCCACCATTAATGTCTCATGGAAGCAACATAGTTAAGTTTTTCCAAAAAGCCATAAAACCTTGAGTTACAGGTAGCTAATGTTGTGTATTTGCTGACCTATACTTCTATTACAACATGCAAGAATATTTGTACAACTGCATACTCAGAGTTCTTATCAATGAAATTTAGGAAATTTTAAAAGAAAATCATATTTTCTCAAGTCTGAAAAAATCTAAGATTATGCACTTCATCTAAATACATATCTACTAAAACTAAATTCTTGGTGTGTACGTATTTTTAGCTATGAGACACATCTTCCATTAAACACCATTATACATGCTAAATGAAGTGGCCAGATGGTGGTAATATCATTCATCATTCTCTCTCTCTCTTTCTCTCTCTCTCTCTCTCTCCCTCCCTCCCTCCCTCTTCCCTTCCTTCTTCTTTCCCTCCCTCCCTCCCTTCCTCTCTCTTCATTTAACAGCACAGGCTGGTAGAATTATAACTGAGGCAAATTCATATAAATATGCCTCCTCACACTTACATATAAATTTATATAGAAAATCAATAGCCCCCCATTACCTATAAAACAAAATTAAAATTCCTTTATCTGGTATCCAGAATATTCCACTTAAAAGCTGTATACTTATGGAAAAGTTACTTAACAACCACGTGTCTCAATTTTTCCCCATCTCTAACTGGGATAATAAAAATGATAGCTATCTGAGGGGGTTAGCAAGAGAAGTAAATGGACTGATATATGTAAATGGCATAGAACTAAGCCCAGCATACACTAAGTTCCATGGAAGTATTAAATACACTGCTGCTCCCTCTATGATGGAGCTTCAACATATAGTTCAGGTTTTATCTCCCACTACTCCCATCTTCAACATCCCAATCCAACAAGTTGATCTATTCCCTCTTCTGAAATTATGTTTCATGCTTTCTTACCTTTGTGCTTTTGCACAATAAGCATCAAATATTTACTGAGAGCATATTATGTGACAAGAACTTTGGTACCTGTTGCATGGGTTACCTTGTTAATCATTACAAGATCTTCACCTGGGAGATGCCATTATCATTGCATTTTACTGATGCTTGGAGAGCTGAGTGAGTAGACCACAACTACAGGACTAATAAATGCATAGGAAATAGTGAAATCCAGACAGTCTGACTCTGGCCACTCCTCAAACCCACTGGGAAGTCCTCCTTATGATTCTATCTACTTGCTGTTCTAGCTTCTCCAGGTGCTACATAACTTTCTTTCACCGAAAGGCCTCATCAAATACCAACTCATTCTGAGAAAACTCTTGCCTGGCCCAGCTGTCTGTGCGCTTCCTTTTGGAACTCTCAGAGCAGTCATGACCTCCCTGAAAGCTGGGACAATCCATTAGTCAAGTAATTATCTAATATCCTGGAATACTGCCTCTATTTTCTTGAATACTAAGAGGTTTGAATTTTCTTTTTGTACATATTTAGCTTGGTTCTCCAATTAGATCTGATGCTCTTTAAGGTCAGGGATGGAATTTCATGTTTCTTTCATGTTCTAAATAAGACTTGGCACAAAGTAGGTATTCAGTAAAAAAAAAAAAATTAGTTTAACCCCAGAGACAAAAAACTAGGCCAAACTGACCTTGGCTCCTCACTTAGCAGCTGGTAAGCAAACATAAATAAAACTTAGTTTTAAAATTTCTTCCCTTATTATTCAATTATTATATCAGCCATTTTCCTAATTTTCTCTTTTGGATGTTAATGTTTCTGTTAGATTCTCTGACACCATTTTATAAAGTTTCTCAGACACTGGCATTTGGAAATAAATTTCAAATAAAATTAAAATGATTTTTTTCATTTAAAATGAAAATGCTTTGACTCGAGAGCATATTAGTGGCTCACAATTATTTTTTTAAAAAGAAATAAACAAAGATGGGGAAATTAAAAAACCATAATGAAATTCAAACAGAAACAAATGAACCGGGCTGTCTTTTGAGGGAATATCATGACCACACTGTAAGGTAGGAAATAAGGGGAACTTTACACTCAGTCTCTAATCTACAAACCCTTAGGCTAAAGACAAAAAGAACTCTAAGAAAATACCGTATGCTAGTTAGTAGGCTTCCTTCATAACATCATAGGTTAGCAATTTTGAAACTACTTTCGCCATATTCTAGAACTGAGCAAGCTAAGTTAATATAAGTTAATAGGATCCAGGTTTCTCAATGTCAGAAAAGGGAGTTAATAGATATGAAAATGAAAAAGGTACATAAGCCTGTGGCATTGGATGGAAATTAAAGGTATAAGTAAAAACTGATGATTTTTAATAGTTGTCTGTATCTGTTGAACTCTATATGAAAGAAAAATATGGAAATATGTAATAGACATGTACATATACAAATGTAAGTGTATGTAAGTGTATAAACACATGTATTTTCTAGCTCTGGCTGTGATGAGAGTTTAGAAGTGATGGCATAGCAGTAGTAATAAGCACAATTAGTGCCTGAATCTTGGTTTTTAAATGACATTCTCCACTAAAAGATTCCTTGGGAAATAGCTGATCATGGAGCTGGAATATGGAAAATACAAGGTGAATCAACACTATTGTTTATACGTAAAGTAAGGAATGACTTAAAGAATGATAAGGCCATATCAAAAGGACACAGAAAATCCTTATGGGACTCTAGCTGGGCAAACTATGAACTAGTTGAGCATCAAAATACATAATTACAGTAAAGGCTTTTAAACTCATTGAATAACATAAGCGAAAGAAAGAGTACCAGAGAACTAAGGGAGGAAGGAAGGAAAGGAAGGGGACTGGAGGGAAAGGACTGGAAGAAGGAAGGGAGAGAAGGAGAAATGAACAGAAGAAAGTTGTCTTTACTGCAGAAAACCAACATAATTTTCAAAGGAATCATGGGATTAAAAGCAAAAATATTTGCAGAGGACTTTGTAGGGACACTGAAACTACTCTGCATGATATTATAATGATGGATACATTTCATTATAAATTTGTTTACCCACAGAATCTACAATACCAAGCACAAGCTCCAATATAAATTATGAGCTTTGGGTAATAATAATGTGCTAGTCACGGTATATCAGTTGTAATAAATGTCCCTCTAAGGTCAGGGATGTTGATAATGGTGGACTATATGCATAAGTGGAGACAGAGGTATATGGGAAATCCCTGTACCACTCTGCTCAATCTTGCTTTGAAACTGAAAGTGCTCTAATTTTAATGGTGATTTAAAATATAATTTGCATCCACCATAAAAACTTATGGAATCAACTGTGAATGCTAAACTAGTGATAGAAACTTTCTTTTGTGACAACTTTATTAAGATATAATTCACATGTCACATAATTCACTATTTTCAACAGTATAATTTAGTGGCTTTTAGTATATCTACGGGGTTATACAATCATAGCCATTAATTCCAGAAAATTTTTATTATCCCAAAGGAAAACCTGTGCAAATTAAGCCTTTGTTCCCCATCTTCCCTCCCTCCAGCCCAATGCAACCATCATAGTAGCCTTAACTTAGTCTGGATATTTTATGTACATGGAATTATATGGCCTTTTGTATCTGACTTCATTCATTTACCATATTTTCAGTGTTAATACAAGTTATAGCATGTTTCAGTATATCATTCCTTTTAATGGGTGAATAACATTCCACTATATGGATGAATCACATTTAGTTTGTCCATTAATTAGTTGATGGGCATTTGAGTTATTTTTACCTTTTGGCTTTTAGAATGGCTTTTATGTGCATGGTACATACATGTACAAGTTCTAGTGTGAGCAAACATTTTCAAATCTCTTGAGTATATACCTTGGTATGGAATTGCTGAGTCATACGATATCTTTAACTTAAAAAAAAAACAAGCTATTCTCTACAATGGTTGCATACTTTGCATTCCAATCAGCAATGTATAGGATTTCTCTGCTTTTTCATCAATAATTGGTATTATGTATCTTTGAGCATAGCTATTCTAATGGATGTCAGGGAGTACTTCATTGTGGTTTTGATTTTGAGGTCTTTATTTGCATTGCTCTGATGGCTTATGATGTTGACATCTTTTCATGTGTTCATTGGCCTTCTGCATATCCACTTTGAAGAAATTCCTACTCTGAATAGAAATTTGTTAGTTGGGTTGTGGGTAAAACTTTGATGAAGAACAAAGGGAGAAACCTGGCAGAAACCACCTTAACTAAGTGATCAAAGTCAATGTTACCAGTAATGGGCCAAACTAACACTACATACCTCCTGATATGTTTTACTGAGAAAAGCATAATATCACTTCTGTGATATTCTTGACAATAATATATGATCTGAATATAATCATAAGACAACAACAGGCAAATCCAAAATAAAGGACACTTGCAAAATAACAGGTCTGTGCAATTAAAACACATCACACTCATGAAAGAAAAAAGACAGACTAAGGAAGTATTCCAGATCAAAGGAACTGAAAGGGACAGAATGATCCAAGGTTTCTTTTTGTTATAAATGATATCACTGGGACAACTGACAAAATGTGAATGAAGTATTTACTACTAATGTTAAATTTCTCATTTTGCTTAATATAGTATGCTTATATAAGAAAATGTTTGTTTATAGGAAATACACATTGAACTATTTAGGAGCAAAGGAATACCATGTCTATAACTTATTGTGTGTGTGTATGCACAATAATATATATATATAATACATATATGTATATATATTTATAAGAAAGAGAGAAGTAGAAAGCAACATGGTAAAATGTTAACACTGGGGAAGTCTGAGTGATAGGAATTGTTTGCACGATTCTTACAGCATTCCGTATGTCAAAATAAAAAAAATAAAGAAAAAATAAGCTTTAATAGTAGTATAAAGTTGACCTTTCTTGTTATTTACATTAAGGAGTAAAATTATGGGGCTGGCAGAGTGGCTAAAGTGATAGAGTGCCTGCATGTGGCCAGAGTTCAAACTCCTGTACTGCCAAGAAAAGGAAGTAAAATTATTGAATTTAAGATTATTTAATTATTGAATTTATATACATATGCATATACATATATGTATATGCATATGTATATGTATATATATCATGAGCTTGTTTCCTCAAAGAAGTGACTTACTTCAAATAACTTCTTTTGAAAATCTTTTTGGCATTTCCTATCGCTCCATTTGAAATAAATGATTATTAAAAGAATAGGAAGATAGCATTTTTCATTGTACTGTCCCTATTTTTATCTTAAAGAATTAGCCAATCACCTGGATTTTTTTATTTGGGGATTCTTCTTTTGAAGGTGAATGATACCCATAGGAAACTCCAAAAGCCAGAGTTAAATTTGGTAATCACAGGCTTCACTGGATCATAACCAGTAGCAGCCATCTCACAAATAGGACATACTAGACCCAAGCCCCTGAATGTGAATGGGCAAATGAATGCAGGCAAATGTGGAGCTTCTTAGAGATATAAGGAAAAGTGCTACCCCCATGGATGCACATTGGTTATCAGGAGCAAAGCATGTTTAGGTCAGTTTGTGTATCTGAGCTCATACCAAGTTTGCAGTAGGGAAGGTCACAGTAACCTATCCTTGCACTGGAAAATATTTGAAGCCACACGTTATCTCTAATAATATGAAAATGATGCAGGACCTGAAAGAAATTAGTTTAATAAGACTACCTAAAAGATGCTGTCCTGCCTTCCTTTTCACTCTCAGCACACCCCAGAACTCCAGGTTGAATTCTGCCACTCCTCCATGTCACAATTATCTACTCTAAAGCAATCTTCATACTTTATCTTGTCTCTTCGGCCACTTGCCAGACTGAATGCAATGAAGCCCAGCTGATAGGGTCATGACAAGCTTTCCAGGCAAAGTCACAAATATGAAACTATTTAAACTTGGTTTCCACATGCTGCATGCAGTGATTGCTCTTTAATTTTATTTAGCTCAGTTTTCATGTAGGTATTGGAGCAGCAGAAGATACTTGCCATACTATTATATTTAATAAAACAAACAGGAAATAGCATTTATGTAGGGGCATAAGTGACTAATAGCATCATTTAAATATGTTACTACAGACAACTCTCTTTTTAGTATGGCAAATGACAACAATCACTTTATTTTTCAAAACATGTGTAGCAGTGATATACATGCTGCTGATAAAAGCCTGTTGTTCACTGAACTAAATTGTATTTGGCCTTGCTTTGAACTCAGAGAAAATTGCATATGTGCATCTCAGGTAAAATTTAACTGCATATGGATGCATGTATACTCTAATGCTGTTTACATGAAGATATAGTGGAGACAATCTGGTAACAAATATGGAAGTTGTCTTCAGCCATTTCAGCCATTAATTACAGACATACTTGTGTTTTCAATTCAGCATATGGACACTAACAATGGTACTTAATTTTCATAGCAGAAAAACTTTCATTTCAAGTTATTATTTGATTTTCTCTGTGGCTGGACCACTGTAAGGATGCTTGCATTCCCGATACTAGACACATTTTCTGTAAGTTTGCAAAAGCCTGGATGTCTGATGCTTCAGAACAGCTTAGCTACTGTGCTATGAAGCATGGCTAAAGTGTAGCTGACTCAGCCCTGCCAGCAAAGTCTGTAAGGAGGATAATGCACAAGCATAGCCTCAAGGGACCCCAGAACTCATTTCCAAGGAAGACCTTTTCATTTGTACTCAGCTAAGGAGGCATCAACAAATTTGGGGGGTGGATGGAGGTATCTTTCTAAAACATTTACCTAATAGGCCAGATTCTTAATGTTTATACCCTTGGATATCCTCCACAATTTTCTTTTTCTTTAATGGATGTGTATACTAAAATGAGAGATAGAAAAACAAATTAGCTAATTAAATCCATGTTTCACAATCCATAACCAAGTGTCTTTGACCTGCAGAATACTATCTAGGTGACAATTATGGTGTCTCAGAGTGTCCCATGATGTGTCTTGTCCCCTAAACAGAAAACATCTATAAGCAGTAAAAATAATCCAAGGTAAGAAAATGAAGCAGTTTGACAATCTTTAAATAATTCAGCACGGAATTTACATTGCCAGGAACATTTATTGGACACATACTATGAGGTGGACACTGCACCAAGGACTGGGGATAGAGAAATAAATAACATAATGTCCTTGTCCTCAAGAACCTCAAAGTTTCTGGGCAGTGAGGACAAACATGAAAGCAGATCTATTTGTTCATTAGCAGATGAACAAATCTGCTAATGCTATGACAGGGTCAACACACAAGGCATTTGATTCATCCTGGGAAGCGTGGGTACCACAAAAAGGAAATAGATGATCCTTAAATGCAATCCTCAAAGGAATAAACTAAAAAATTGATTGGGGAGAAGAGGATGCTGGAAAGTTACAAAAAATGACAGTGTGGCCCTCAAGAACCAACCAAGGAGAGTGCAAAGAGACAGCCTAAGGAATAAAGCAAGAGCATATGGGAATAAAGGAACAGCCCTTGCAAACAGGTAAGCATTGTAAGCAGAGGTTTGCAAATTTCCAAAACCTGGGAGCACAAACAAGATAATATATGAAGAAGTACCTCCAATTACAGGTATTTGGAATTTTCTGAATTAATTCACAGACGAATTAAACAGTAAGAGCTAAATGAAGTGTGACACATGAGCAAATAAAAATGGTAAAATAATGTACCAACTGCAGGGCCAGAGAAAGAATTTAGGGCTTTTGCTGAAGCATCAGTCCAGTGTTTGCCTGCTAAGTCCAAAAAGCACTGCAGAGAAGCTGCAGCTTATCAACAGATGGAGGGAAGCCGGGCCAGCGATGCAGTCGGAATCCTAATGAAAGCACACACACAGCCTCAGAGGGAAAAAATAGGAAGGATCTGATGCAAGTGAGACACAGGGGCCTGGTAGGAAAGGTATTTTGAGGAAGATAGAATGACACCATTGACTATGTTCATCAGAGAGACAGGATCCACGAAACAAGAAAATCTAGGGCTCCAAGGAGGCCCCCTGGTATTCAGGGTCACTTGTCAAGGGGGAGCACACAACAAAGCAGCCAAAACATGTGCAAATTTACATGAGGTGGTACATTTTCATGAGCCACTCAGTTTGAAAGAGGCAGAAAACAAGAAATTGTAACAAACAGGTTTTTGCAATACTTTATCCTTTTTTTCCTCTTCCATTATGTGTGCATGGTATTACTAATCACCTTTCATCAGCCTAGGAAGGCAGAGACTTGAGAGTCTTAGACATTGCAGTTGTTTGGAATAAGACTGAGCAAATAACAGCACAACACGGTTTATAAAACCGGAGGGCTTACACTCTATAAATAACTTCTAGTTATTCTTATTCTTTACACGTACACTATTACTGGACTGGATGATAGCTTTTTGCTATTGCCTGGTTGACTTCACACACACACACGCACATACACGCATACACACCTCCAAGGTAATGACAATATTGATTCTGAAGAGACACTTTTGGAGACAAATAAAAGAGCCATAAAACTGGCCTAACAGAGCAGGTCTAGTAACTTCTTCATGGTAGCACTAGTTTTTATTCATGATTAACAATTGTGTAAAGGCACACGAGAATCCTACATTCTAATATTAACAGAGATTTGAGACAATGTTAAACAGAATATGATACCTTAGAGATATTCAAGGCAATGAGTAGTCTATGTTGTTTTATTATAAATTAAGTTCTATATTTTCTCCCTAATAAAAAAGTAATAAGCTGTCACTGAACAGAATTAGATAAAGTGCAAAAAGAGAAGCTCACATGCCAAAACATCTCAATTAAACACAGAATTCAAATACAGAGCAAAGAAAACCAATCAAGCAATTCAAACACAAATATATAAAAATGTTGCCATGAAGCATGGATTAGTTTCTCTCTTTCTTACACACACACACACACACACACACACACACACACACACACATACACACACACTTACACATACTCATACTCATACCACTAAACTAGGTAAATAGAAAAAAATCATTTCTCTTTGGGGAGTAGCCACCTCTTTTGGTTAAATGTAATATTCAAAATGTGCCTAGTTCTTAAAATCCAAATATGTGACACTGCTTGGGTTTCCATGACTACTGCTCTAAAAACCATATTAATTATTCAAGAGGTCCATGCCATTCTCCCTGTGTGCCCTAAGGAATGCTGGGAAAGGCAACTTGCCATTATAAAGGAAATAGCTGTTAAACAGACTGCATGACCAAATCTAAATAGGAAAGTTATTCCCTTGAAATACTGAAATCATCCTGGATAGCATTAAGCAATATTATTTCAACTCCTCAGAACAAAATGAAAAAAGAAGATGAAAGAGTTTTGCTTCATATTTAATATCTTCCCAATCTTTGCAAGACCGCATAATTGTAGCCTCTGCTCATTCTTCTGATAGGATCTTCTTTTAGACCAATTTGCCTGCCTTGCATATAACAGTGCTCATTCCAAGACACTTTTTCCCCCACAGGCTGCCATTTAGACACTGAAGAATGTGTGGTAAATCAGATAATAAAGTTCTTAAGACAAATTGTGACTAGGCATCTGAATGCCACATTCTTCAATGCCAGAATACAACAATAACCAGAATATGTGCAGCCCATGATCTTGCTTTCATAATAAATAATATTATCAAAGCAGAAACAGGGAGAGCTGTCTGTGCTCAAGCAACATACACACTGTTACTGATTTCCTGTCATAGTTAAACTCACAGTGTCAATCCATAGCAGAGTAATGAGGGGCATTATCAGCCCAATTACTCAAACAGGAGAGAAGAAAGCTACAGGATACATGCTGCATGCTATTGAGTGCCTTCAGGGGTCATAGATGCTTAGAATATTTGTATTTATCATATATTTGTATATAATAGCATTTATGTATTGTATATACAATTTATATTTATATTGTGTTTATATAATAATGTATTATATTATATTTGCGTTTATTTAAAAATAGACCATTTTCTTTTTTTGATAAATTTTTATTAGGACATATTTGTTATACAGGGAATTCATAATGACAATTCCAGTTAGACTTATATTGTACGTTATTTACATTGCCTCCATCATCTCTCCCCCTCAAAACCCTCCCAGTCCCACTTAAAGCAATTGCAAGAGATTTTTTAGTTCTATTTCATATAGATTTAAGTTGACGTTCAAAGGGGTGTCTCAATGCATGCCCTCTGTGGGTGTGCTTTACTTTGGTCTGTTCAACCCCTTCCATTACTCTCCCTAACCCCTTTACCTCCCACCCCTGATTTTTCAACAGCTTTCAATACACATCGTTATATCCTCTACCTTCACATCTTATGTTTTACAATATTACTGATGCTCAAATGGCTATTGTAACAGGACACAAGTTCAAGTTCCCAAGTTCAACTTCCAAAGTCTCTAAATTTGGGGTATTTAGAGAAATTTGCACCATTATTGGGTTTTACTAATTCTGAATCCTTATTTATTATACACCTTCAGGGAGGGAGGAAAAGGATAAATTTTCCAGAAGCAAAGAATGTGAGAGAATTCAGGGTGATCTGAATACACTGAATTCTGTACTGCGTAATCTTGCAATCAAATTTCAAAATAATGTGATAAAAATTATACCCTGTGGAAATGTAATCACCTGCCACAAATGATAAAGAAATAAGATCAAATGATATGTAACAATTATCTAAACATAATGTTTATGTATTATAATTGCTATTCAATATTTAATAATATAATTCCTCTATAGTTAACTTATAAGCCTTTTCATGAATTAAGTGCTGATGTAAAAGAGTAAAAACTGTGATAAATGCTCATGCTACAAATAAACAACCTTTATTTTTAATTATCTTTCCTTCTACCAATTACCACTCAAGTTGCAAGAAAGATAATTATAGAAAGTCAACTTGCAAAATCTATGTAGTAAGATTTTAATTCAATTCCACCACTATCTACTGAACCTGATAGGCACTGATGAAATATTCAGTGCTATGTAGGACCAAAGACATAATGGCTCTCATCTACTGAGGGCTTCTCTTGTCCCGGCCATGATGTTCAATGACCAGTAACACATGTACACATACACACACTCTGCTCATGAGTCTGTACAATATCCCAACAGATTCAGGTAATGATCCTATCTCTACAGAGTTCTCAGCCTTTATTTCATCACCCCCAAAATGGAACAATATTTATTTCTTAGCTTTTTCCTGAGGATTAAATAAGGTAAATAAAAGACGTGATCCAGTACCTAGTGAATACTTGCTAGGTAGAATCAACATAGTAAAAATAGCTATACTACCGAAAGCAATCTACATGTTTAATGCAATTTCCATCAAAATCCCAATGACTTTCATCACAGAGATTGAAAAATCTACCCTAAAGTTCATTTGGAAACACAAAAGACTGTGAATAGCCAAGGCAATACTCAGCAAAAAGAGCAATGCTGGAGGTATCACAATACTTGACTTCAAACTATATTACAAAGCAATAGCAATAAAAACACCATGGTACAGCTACAAAAACAGACATGAAGACCTGTGGAACAGAATAGAGGACCCAGATATGAGTCCACACAACTATACTCACCTCATTTTTGACAAAGGTGTCAAAAATATACAATAGATGAAAGTCAGCCTCTTCAACAAATGTTGCTGGGAAAAGTGGTTATCTGTCTGCAAGAAACTGAAACTAGATCCATGTCTATCATCCTGTACTAGTATCAAATCAAAATGAAACTCTGAAGTTACTACAGTAAGGAGCAGGAAACACTCTGGAACAAATAGGTATAGGCAAAGACTTCCTCAATAGAACCCCAGCAGCCCAGCAACTAAGAGAAAGAATGAATAAATGGGACTTCATAAAATTAAAAAGCTTCTGCATAACAAAAGAAATGGTCTCTAAACTGAAGAGACCACCCACAGAGTGGGAGAAAATATTTGCCAGTTATACATCAGACAAGGGACTGATAACCAGAATATACAGGGAACTCAAAAAACTAAACTTTCCTAAAATCAATGAATCGATGAAGAAATGGGCAACTGAACTAAACAGAACTTTTTCAAAAGAAGAAATCCAAATGACCAAAAAGCACATGAAAAAATGCTCACCATCTCTAGCCATAAAGGAAATGCAAATCAAAACCACACTAAGATTCCACCTCACCTCTGTTAGAATAGCCATCATCAAAAACACCAACAACAACATGTGTTGAAGAGGATGTGGGAAAAAAGGAACACTCATACACTGTTGGTGGGAATGCAAGCTGGTGCAACCACTCTGGAAAAAAATTGGAGACTTCTTAAAAATCTAAACATAGACCTGCCATATGATCCAGCAATCACACTCCTGGGGATATACCCAAAGAAATGCAACACAGATTACTCCAGAGGCACCTGCACACATATGTTTATTGCAGCACTACTCACAATAGCCAAGTTATGGAAACAACCAAGATGCCCCACTATTGATGAATGGATTTAGAAAATGTGGTATTTATACACAATGGAATTTTATGCAGCCATGAAGAAGGAAATGTTATCATTTGCAAGTAAATGGATGGAACTGGAAAACATCATTCTGAGTGAGGTCAGCCAGGCTCAGAAGACCAAAAATCATATGTTCTCTCTCATATGAGGACATTAGATTTAGGGCAAATGCAGCAATGTGGTTGGACTTGGATCACATGACAAGGGGAGCGCACATACGGGAGATATAAGAATAGGTAGAAAACCCAAAACATGAAAGCGTTTGATGTCCCCACTCCAGAGGAACTAATACAGAAACCTTAAAACGACAGGTTATCATGAGCAGGGGATCAAGAACCAACGTGAAGATCAGTTAGAGTTGAATCAACACATGGGTACACAGAAAGCAATAGTAGGAATCTCTGTATAGCTATCCTTAACTCAACTAGCAAAAATGCTTTGTCTTCCTTATTATGCTTATGTCTTCTCTTCAACAAAATCAGTGATAAGGGCAGAACGGGACCTGCCTGGAACTGAGGAGGGGGGAAGGGTGGGGGAGGGGGCAGGGTGGAGAAATGTCCCAAACAATGTATGCACATGTGAATAAATGAACAAAAAAAATGCACCTTGCATGGTGTTCCCTCTAATAAGTGGCAAAATATCCTAAATAAAGTATGAAAAATTAATGAGAAAAAAAAAGAAATTAGCATGTGGCTAAACACTAAGACCAAGGCCACCTAGCACCAAATTGCCTAGTCATCCTCCCAAAGCACATTAGCAGGGGACAGC
Source organism: Castor canadensis (assembly GCF_047511655.1). Taxonomy (NCBI): domain Eukaryota; kingdom Metazoa; phylum Chordata; class Mammalia; order Rodentia; family Castoridae; genus Castor; species Castor canadensis. Next base: position 6,555,536 of record NC_133405.1, read on the forward strand.
ACCCCAAATTAAGCCTACCATTCCCTGCTTCAAAATGTAACATCCTAGTCACATCTACTTTCATTAACAATGTGACCCAAGCAGGAATAAACATGTCACTGAGCTACATAATAAATCTGGGGTTCTTCCAGGTCACTGAGTAGGCTCAAAGCAACCAGACCTAGAACTGTGGTTGGAACTCAGTTTGTTGCATTGCTGGCTACAAGAGGCCATGAATCATAATGAAGAATCCATTTACTTTTACTTTATCTACACCAACACCAGCTCACCAACACTTACAAGGCTATTTCATGATCAGCTATTCAAAAAATCCCAGCCCTCTCCTTTGTCATCAGGGTAAAATGGCTGAAAATAGTCTACATATCAGATAATTGCTCATAGATTGGTGAGAATTGAGTACACATTTTCAAGAATGAATGATGTGTGATTGAATATTTTCATGGATCATCAGTATAGTATTGATAAGAGTTACCAACTTTCAGGGCTCAGATAAAGTCATTGTACTATGTTCTAACTGAAACACTATTCATTGTTTGGATGATTTAGTCACCATAAGCTCTGATGCTGTTGTGGGAAATATAGACTGGGTCCAATCACTACCAATCCTCTGATACAAAGTCTGTATTTATTCTCTTCAAAGATTACTGGCTTATTGTTGCCTCTTCTTTATCAAGGTATAGTATACCATGCTTATAATAAAATATTCCACTGTTAGCTTTACAGCTTGGGGTCTCAGAAACAAAATTTTGCCACACATTTTTTGTTTCCAATATGAGATCATCACATGATAACTAATACTGATATCATGGTTAAATCAGGATTTTTATTTTTCCCTCAATATACAAAATATTCCACTTGTTCCATCTTCTATCTTCACTTTTCTGAGGATGAAATTTCAAAATCTATAATTTCAAAAAGCTATATTATTTAAGCCAATCTTGTTTCCCAGACTGCAAAAAACACTAATATTGACCCATGTTGTAGAAATAAGACAGACACTAACCCTAAATGTCTGCTGTTAGCTTTCAATGGTTGTTCAGATCAAAGTTAACTTTCCTTCCATATGCAATTTAAAGATATATATTCAAAATAACTCTGATATTGAATGTAGATTATGATTTTAACATCTTTTCCATACAATTCTTGAAGATAAAAATTGTGTCTGTATCATCAATTTATGATTATTGTATTTCATACATACACACAGCAACAAGAAAAAATTTACCTCCTGAGAATTTCAAGTTCCTACTCATTCCATCCATTATTTACTCCAGGCTAGTAGCAGAGATAGTAGTCACCTGGCTGGCTCCATGTCCAATGTATCTCCCTTACTCCCCTCTAGTGGAGGTACTGGGGAATCAAGGTTTCAGAGGCTCCAAGGAGAAGTAGATGACCCAGCTTCCAACAATAAAGCAGCAAAGCACTGAGTGATGACTGTCCCCGCTGGCTGGTCTGACATTGAAATCTTTCTGTGTATCTTTTTCCAGAAACGAAATGATTCTTTACAAACGAGAGTGATCAGTGTTATCTGACAAAATATCCTTAAGACTTTTTCCACATTTTTATTAGCAAATATTAATTGTACAATGTCAGGACTTTCATTGTGATATTTCCATACATACATATAATATGTTTTGATCGTATTCACCCCCCATTACTCTTTCTGTCTGTTCTTGAATATCACCATGTAGCAGTATTTCTGAATGCCAGTAATAAAATCATCCTCCTTAAAAAACATGTTGATCTCACTTGTAAACAATGGATCTAGTTGATGTTTCAATGAATCATTAGTGAATGTTAAAAGCTAGTGAGTGAAATGTTTTGTAACATCTTTCCTAAGATATAATACATATAAGATATAATTCACCATTTCAAACTGTATAATTTAGTAGTTCTCATATATTCAGAGATGTGTAACTGACATGGCTATTAATTCCTGGACAATTTCATTACCCCCCAAAAGAAGCCCTGTACCTAGAGCAGTCGCTCACTATTTTCCCATCTCACTAGACTCTTGACAAAGACTCTTATGAGCTTGCCTCTTTGGGATACTGTCTATAAGTGGAACAACACAACGTAGGATGTGGGTTTTTTTTTTTTTTTGCTTAGCATAATGCTTTCAAGGTTTATGTACATTGTAGCATGTGTCAGTGCTTCATTTCTTTTTGTGACTGAATAATATTCCATTGCATGGATAAACCACATTCTGTTTATGTATTCACAAATTGATACACATTTTTCAGTTTTACACATTTTTTAGCTTTTATAAATAATGCTCTTATGAACAGAGATTAGGAGAGGAGGAAGTTTGGCAGATATTGATAAGAAGTTTTGAGTCCACAAAAAAGAGATACAACTAGAGGAAATTTTCTGTAACTAGGTGAGTGGGCAAGTGTCAACAACTTTTACAACTAAGGATAAAGCAACTGTACCTTATCTGAGGATAGACTTGGAACTTAAAAGAGCAAAAAAAGAATCAGGAAAGAAATAATTGCATTTCTGGGAAGAGAAAGATTCCCTTACCTCACCTCACCTCCTTTTTCCTCCTTTCTCTCCCTTCTTTCCTTCTCTCCCCTCCTCCTCTTTGCATCTCTCTCTCTCTCTCTCTCTCACTTATACTGTCAATCTCTATCCTAGTGTCAAACACTTGTTACTTGGTTTAACAGTAATTTATGTGCTAAATAGTCTCTTTTTTTCCTGATTTCTAGAATGTGCTTCCTATATGTAGATGAACCTAGAGATATTAGTCCTACTATCACTGGCCCTCTGTTCCTGAATTGATTCTCAGAATGGACAATAATCAGGTGTCCACCTGTCTTTATAACAATGAGCCTCCTCAACTCCTCAGAAGTGTTTGGTAGCTTTAAAATGATAATATTATTTTATAAATGCCTCATTTGAACAAGTGAACTCAATATTTGCTGTTAATTGGCATTATTTTGGCTATAAGGACTTGGTTTAGCAGCTTTTCCCCCAAGAATAAAATTTAGCTGCAAGATATTTCGAATTCCTCTCTTTAAAGAATACTATCTTTTGCTTATACTCCAGTAGAGCTCTGCCATCTGCTTTCCCTCTTAAATATTACAGGCATGAGAGGAGAAGAGTCCATCTTTGTGTTCAAGTGTCTTCTTTGTATAAGGACACTAAACATGTTGGTTTAGGGCCAACCTTAATGACTTCATGTTAACTTGATCACCTCTGTAAGATTCTATTTCCAAATAAGGTGATGTTCTAACATGCTGAGAATCAGTGCTTCAACATATCTTTTTTTTGGGTGGACACAATTCAACCCATAACATGTTTTCATCCCAAAAGTTATAATTTTCATGTGTACCTCTGACACTTGTCCAGATAAATCATTAGCTCAAAAAAGCAACTTTATTTTTTGGAGTTGCTTGTTGGAAAAGCTGTGGGCTACTTTATTGTTAGCTAGGCCCTATTATTGAGCGACCTGATTTAAAGACATATTTGGATTACAAATTTATTGTTATTATAACCACACAAGGTTGCAGTATTTTGTTTCATTAGCCCTAGGAAACTATTACAGAGCTCCAAGCACTATGCAAAGAGAGAACTTCCTGTATCCCAGTTAGAAGAGTTCTTACCACTTATCGTGGTCCTTCCAGTCACATCAACATGGCCAGATAATTAGTACTATCAGTAGCACCATCTTTGAGATGAAAAGAAGTAATGCAATGTATACATTCCACATTTCTTCTCAGAATATTCACATTTTGACTGCACTAAATATAGAGAGATTTCAAGACTTTGTCTAACTCCATGTATGGTGTATAATAAAGGAAGAGTTACAGTTGTTTGGGTCAAAGTGATGAGTCTGTGAGGTAAATAAGCCAATAAATCAATAACAACTGCCTCCTCATCTCTGATTCAGTCTTTATAATGAAGACATTTTATTCAGTGGTAAGAAATTTCATCATAAACATATTGAGGGTCTTTATGTAGACACTGTGATGCTGCATAGACAGTGTGGCTTAAATTGGCCTAGATGATGATGACATTGACAGTTTGGAGATTACAGATCAACACAGACATATGCTGGGCCCTTTGGGTTGGTAGAAATTGAAAACGCCTGCATCTCAATCCCAAATTAATTCAAATAGTAATCAAATCAATTAAGGTAGGTGATCTGTAAGAAATGTCAGATATATGTACATATCAATCAAGCTAGTGAAAGGGAGACAAGGATTCTTTCCATGTCACTGATGGCTATTGCTTTACCACATATGTGATCTGATATTGCACACAAGTCGGGTAAAAGAAGAGAATCTCTGAAAATTTTTTATTGACACTTGTTTGGTAAGAATTACACTTTGAATTTATTCTATAGTATTTTCATTAATGCATCCTACAAGTATTTATTGAACATCTCTTATTTGTCAGACTCTGTACCAGGTAACCATTCATCCATGTGTAAAGAAAGTTTCTGAATATGAATATCAGATGAACCCCAGAGGTTAAACACATATGTATTTTTCCTCAGAGATGGAGAATATCTTAGTATCAGTCATAGAAAAACTCTAGGTTTCTTAATCTTAAATTAATACAATGGCTTGCCAGATTATGTACCCCAAATTTGCTCCTGGTGTGTATGGCTGCAATAAAATGTCTCAAGAAAATGTTGGACATTAATCATTACACACATAGCCCTCATTTACGGAAGCCTCTTCACTTTTCTGCCAAAGTATATGTCTGCAAAACTTTACTTCTCATTTAATGGCAGAGAGATGATAGCTGAAAACTTGGTAAAAGAGAGATGCTACGTACTAATATTGTTTATCCATGGGGAAAGCAGAGAGGAACATGACCAACATTGTGCATTTCCTATGCATGTAGTTTTCTTGTCTAAACCTGGTAGCAACCCTAAGGAATGTACTATTCCTCTTCATGCTCCTCCTCCTCATCATCATCACCACCATCAACATCATCATTTTTATTACAAATAAGTAAACTGAAGTCAGAGAGGGGAAGCATCTTATCTAAATTCACACAGCCAATAAGATGCCACTGTATGCTCTACCACATTACACAATACTGCCTCAAAAAGACAGCTTCCAGGAAATCAAACAGCTTCTAACACCTGTTCAACAAATGTAATCCTATACATTTGGCTCAGTATCTTATTAGTGGCACTCTATAATGATTATAACCTACAGACTATGAAATATGTTTCCGTTATTCATAATCCACTCCCCGTGTGTCTCATGTGTTCTTGTGATATATTTTAGATCTGAGGAAGTTTGTATTTCAAAATGATTCATTATACTCTGTCAACTGCAAGGCAAAGCTGCAATAAATGCTCTCTTGTTGATCAAGCTTGTGTATTTGTGAGCAGAAAGAAAGCTATCTAAATTTGCATCATGCTTTGGACCACCACCAACTAATACATTGACATGCCAATATACTGGATTGTTTACATACAAAGTAAATGTCAAGCAAAGGGAAAACTCTTTTGTCAGTTACAAGATATTCCTCTTACCTTCTGGGACATGTCAGACTGAAGCAAAACATGCCTGCTTCATCCTGTCATTACATTTGACCTAAACTTCATTTAAAAAACTGGAGGAATCATTTTAAAGCTATGATATTGATTAGGCTTTAGAAAAGTATTTGCCTTGGAATTTGATTACAACTCTTGCCCAACACTCACTTGTCAAGAATATAACAGCTAGAAATTAAATAAAAAAGCAGACATTTAATTCTAATCTCATTGAAAACAGATTTTATGGAAGTAGACAGATTGGAAAGGCAACATATTGGCATACCGTCCAATGGCTCAAAAGTTTTCTTAAGGCATTTTATCAGTATTTTTGGAAAGGAAACAACCAGGATGCTCATTGCTCAATGGCAAAGGAGCACATTTAAAGTTCTGCTGACAACTGATATGGAGCTCTCCTTATGTTTATCTTTTGCTTCTCCTTTTGACAGGAGATTGCTACCCAAAGTCTTTCTTACTCTGTGGTGCTGAGCAACTGAGGACTGCAGCTCTACTTGGCCTGAGAGGAGCAAGGGATTTCTAGCCAGATTATTCCCCCATCTTCCACCACCACCACCACCACCAACGAGATCAGAGGGATACAGACAGAGGTGCTGGCTCAGCTAGTGGGCCTTTTACTCCAGCCTTCCAGTGTGTTGGAGCCTGCAGAGCTGGCCCTACTAACATGTGCACTCCAAAGAACACCTTGCTCCTCCTGATAGCTACTGGTTTCTATAGAAACAAGAATGAATTTGTCCTTTTTCTAAAATTTTCCCCTGAAGCTTTTTCTAGCACTGTATAAAACATTTGTTTTTTGCTATCACAGGCCTCCATTTATAGCATCATTTAACCAATCAAAGAACAATGGGCTGAGTAAAGATGAGTGTAAGCTTCCTTTAAAGAACTAAATACTGCATGCATGAAACAGTCACGGTCAATTCAGCTCTCCTAGGTCACTTTGGGACTTAAGGTTTCAGTATTTTAGTGTAAATCTTTGAAACAATGGTATATCAGAGCATTAAAAAAGGTCAACAAAGTATTTACTCAACCCTGAGCTGACTTTTTCACTTCAGAATACTTTATTAGTTACAGTATTTAAATGAAGTCTGTCTCATTAGTGTCACCATAAATTATCCTTGACAACTCCAGAGTTCCTGACCGCAGGAACACAAGTCACGGCCTTGATGCCTGTGCGGCTTTGCTTCAAGATAACGGCTGGATTTCCCTGCTTTATTACTGCATGACCTTCTCCAGAGACTACATTTGCTCAGGAATTGTTAAGGCTAGTAAATATTGTATCTGTCCTTTTGTAATCACCAAGCACATAGACTTGCTCTCTGTCACATAAACCCCCAGAGCTGTTACATCCTGAAAGAAGTGTAGAACTAGGGCTGTGCTTAAAAATTAAGACTGAGGATCTCTGTAGCAAAATGCAAGACCAAATTCACTGTATGGTTCATGTATTTAGTCTTCTATTCCATTCATTTATTCTTTCATTAATAAATATTTATTGACCACCTACTATTTTCTATCCACAGCGTTAAGTACTGCAGGTAAGGTGGATTACTAAACAATGCAGACACAGTCTCTGTTCACCTAAAGCTTATAGTTCAGCATGCACGAACAGGCACTATACAAATAACCACACAAGTAACTGATGAACTACAAAGAGTAAAAATGCTATGAAACAAAAAGTACCACAAGTGTCTAATAAGGAGCCTAATTTATGAAGAACTACAAAGTAGGGATTGACTTAAAATGAAATGAACTTGAAGCTAGTACATGTCTTTCAAAATCACAAAACTGCCAGATATCTTGAAAAGTGAGTACTTTAACTTTCCAGGATGAATAGTTTTCTCTGTCTGGAAATTCTTACGGATGGGGGCCTTTGTAAACTTTATTGGTGGCTCACCTGGGGTCTTAACACATTCTAAGCCTGTAAGTTCCTTCTTAGCTATCCAGATATTTACTATAACGTAACTCATTCATAGGATGGTCTTCAGTTAGGGAACAGAGTGGGGAATGCAACTGCAATGCTGCATTTCACTGCTCCTGTTCAAATAGAGAGCCAGAATCTGAGGGTGCCTCTTTTCCCATTCAGGATCACCAAAGCAAGCATATAATAAAATAAATAGATCCTAGATGTTCATGACCACCCAATTTTTTTATATTAAGCCACCATTTTCACATTTTTTTTCTTTTTAAAATATTTTATTCTAAATCTTGGAAGAAATTGACACCTGGTTAAAAATCAAAGACACTTCAGAATATAGTGATAGAAATCAAGAGCTTGAATGTCAGGCCCACTTGAATTTGAGCCCTGAATGCACCACTTATTAGCTGAGAAGTATGGACAAAAGTGAGACTTGGTTTTCTCATCTGCAACATGAGGATAATGTTAATTCATGGCGTTGTTGCAAGTATTAAATGAAATAATTCATACAAACTATTTTGCACAGTGCTTGGCAAAGAATAAACATTCTGAAAATGAAAGTTAATAAGCACATGCACACATACTTGGCAACTTGCTTCTCACTTAAAGATACCTCTAACTATACACAAACATATTTATATATGCTTCTAACCTACATTATTTATATATACAAACAGTTGTTGAAAGGAAGGAAGAATAGGAACAAAGAAATAATTAAAGTTTTAAAAATATGAAGTAAAGGTATGTTTAAGAGCTTAAAAACATGAGTTCTGTTCTAACGTGTTATCATCAAAATCGTGTTGACTATGTTGACAAGGCTTTCTGGTTGTACTTTTCCAGTGATTTGGATCCAATTCTTCTATTGACTCCAGGAAATTTTGATGAAATAAAAATAATTGTACTCAAATGGTGCTCTTAGGGACATAAACTCATGAGCTATGATATGGATTAGTACATTATATTCATGCCCCTAAACTTTGTTATGCACCTTAGAATGAAAAAATACTAATAAATGTGAGGTTTGCTTTTATCATTATTAACTTAAAATGGGAAAAGCTAAAGATAGCAGAGAACCTAGAAGCTAAAACTAATATATTCAAATGATTATATATTTAAAACTATTATGGCTAATGACCTTAAATTTTTTCTAGTTCTGTTTCCTAGGAATAAAATCCAAATCATCTCCAATAAAAATATTCATAAAATTTTGCTGCTGATGCCTTTGGGGAAATACTGAATAAAGTGCTTGAAAGTCAAGGTTTTATAACCTAAGAAGATGGAATACACGGAAGACAGAATTTTTTTCTTATCATAAATATATATTTAAAAATTAGAGATGAATGATATAATATTTCTTTAAGAATAGAGATATATTCAACTATCCAACTTTGTACTACAGTTCAATCTTAGGCTGCAGTTACAAAGTTAAGCACTGCTGGTTCTTGGGTTGATCTCTACAGCCCTGCCATTATCATAATTTTTCCCTATCATGACCATGTTACCATTGATAAAAAGTATCAAGCTCTTGTCTCTTAATTTAAATTCCTTTACTGAATCATAGCTTTCATTTGTTTAGACTCACTGTACAGAGCATTGCAGAGATTGCCAGTTCTTTATATGCCCTCCTTCTGATGCAGAGGAAGAGGATGAGAGAAGGCATCATGATGTTATTACAATTCCACTTAGGCATTCCATAAATTTCTAGTAGACATTTTACAGAAGATAGACACAACATAGATGTGGGAAATGTACATAAAATGTGAACATAATATAAAGTAGAAGAAATGAAGAAAAGTAAATATGCAGCCTGGGAAAACCCAAGAGTAGGTTGCCTCAGACCTGAGCATTGAAGGATAATTGGGCTACCAGAAGTAGAGAAGGTGGAGAAGATGTCTTCCTACCCCCTGAAATGACAAGAAGAAAAGCACAAAAGGGGGACAAAGAGTAAGGAACTAAGAATGGAAAATGATCTTATGGTAATATCTTTGGTCCACATGGAGTTGATTTTTTGTATAAACTGAGAGATGGGGATTATGTCATTCTTCTGCACAAAGGCAACCGGTTTTCCCAGTACAATTTGTTGAAGAGTGTGTTTTTGGCTCCTTTGTGAAAGATCAAATGGCTATAGCTATGTGTATTTATTCCTGACCATTCTGTTCTGTTCCATTGGTCTTCATATCTGTTTTATGCTGTTTTTGTTACTATGGCTTTATAGTATAATTTGAAGTCTGATATTGTGATACCTCCACTGTTGCTCTTTTGCTCAAGATTACTTTTGCTATTCATGGTTTTTATGCTTCCATATGAAATTTAGAATTTATTTTTCTATTTTTGCAAAGAATGACATTAGAATTTTGATGGAAATTGCATTGAATCTGCAGATTGATTTCAGTAGTATAGCTATTTTTATGATATTAATTCTACCAATCCATGAATTTGGGAGATTGTTCTATCTTCTGGTGTCTTCTTCAATTTCATTCTCCAGGGTTTTCTAGTTTTCATTGTACAGGTTTTTCAACTCCTTGGTTAAGTTTATAAGTAGGTATTTTATTTTTTGACACTATTGTGGATGTGTTTTCTTGATATCTTACTTAGTCTATTCATTGTTGGTATATAGAAAAGCTACTGATTTTTGTATGTTGATTTTATATCCTGCTATGTATCTGAAGATGTTTATCAGATTTAGGAGGATTTGCAACCAATCTTTGGGATCTCAAGTATAGAATCATATCATCTGCAAATAGGAATAATTTGACTTCTTCCTTCCCTATTTGAATCCTGTTTTTAATTTCTCCTATCTTATTGCTCTGGATAGGAATTCCAAGACTATATTGAGTAAGAGTGGGAAGAGTGGACACCCTTATCTTATTTGTGGCTTTAGAGGAAATGATTTCAGTTTTTCCCCATTTATTACAATGTTGACTACAGATTTATCAAATATAGCCTTTATATATTGAGGCAACTTCCTTATAGTCCTAATTTCTTCAGAGTTTTTATAATAAAAGGATATTGAATTTTGCAGAGGCTTTTCTGTATCAATTGAGATGATCATGTGATTTTTGTCCTCGATTCTGTTTCCATACTGCATTATATTTATTGATTTAATGTTGAAGCATCATTGCATACTTCAAATGAAGTCAACTTGATCATGGTGAAATTTTGAAACCACTACAGGGAAAAATATGGAAAACTCTGGGAGATATAGATGTAGGTTTACTATTTTCAGGATAGGACACCAACTGCCCAGTAAATAAAAGCAAGAATTGCCAAATTAAATTTTTTTGCACATCAAAAGAAGCAATTAGCAAAACTAAGAGACAGCCTACAGAAGGGGAGAAAAATTTCCCTGGCTCTTCACCTGATAAGAGATTAATACTCAGAATATACAATAAGCTCAAAAAACTAAACAACAAAAAAACAAATAATCCAATTAATAAATGGGCAAATGAATTGAACAGATGGTTCCCAAGAAGAAATTCAAATGGCTAATAAATACATGAACAAATATTTGACATCCTTATCCATAAAGGAAATGCAAATCAAAACTACATTGAGATTCCATCTCACCCGAGTCAGAATGGCTGTCACCAAAAAAAAAAAAAAAAAAATCAAACAACAACAAATGCTGGAGAGGAAGTAGAGGAAAAGGAACACTTAAACACTGTTGGTGGGAACATAAAGTAGTGGAAGTACTATAGAAATCAATATAGAGGTTCCTAAAACAACTAAAAATAGATCTACCTTATAATGCCACCATACCATGCTTAGGCATGTATCTGAAGGAGTGTAAATCAATATACAACAGAAATACCTGCATACCCATGCTTATTGTAACTCTGTTCACAACACCAAACTGTGGAATCAGCCAAAGTGCCTAACAATCAATCAATGGATAAAGAAAAAATATATATACACACACATATGTGTGTGTATATATATGTTTACACATATACATATATATGGACTATTACTCAGCCATAAAGAAAGATGAAATTATGTCATTTGCAGGAAAATGGATGGAACTAGAGATCTTCATGCTGAGTGAGATGAGCCAAGCTAAAAGGCAAATATTGTATTTTCTTACTCATTTGTGGAACCTAGACCTAAAAAGATGATGACAACAATGATGATGATGATGGGACATAAATATAAAGAGGGAACTGCCTAGAGGGGTATCATCAGGAGGTGGGAGGAGAAAGGAGAGGATGCTGAGTGATGAAGAGGATAGAAATGCACTTCACATATACATGTGAAGATAGCATAATGAAACCTACCAGACACTTTCAAAAAGGGGAGAGAAGAAAGAGGGGAAATTGGAATATAATTGAGGGCGTGCACATTTTCAAGGTATATTGTACACATGTATGGAATTACCACAATGAAATTCTCTGGTATTATTAATGTATGTTAATTCAGAAATAAAATAAAACTGTCTTTAAAGTGTAAAAGCTAAAAAAAATGGAAAATGATATTCAATGGCAGAGTAAAGGGTAGGGAAAGTAACAGCAGATGAGGCCATGTCAAGATGCCTCCACAATGGAGCTGGGCATGATAGAATATGCCTGCAATCCCAGTTACTCGGGAGGCAGACATTGGAAGGATGACAGTTCGAGAACAGCCTTGGGAAAAAAGTTAGTGAGAACTCATCTCAACAAATAAGTCAAGCACGATGATTCAGCTCTGTAACCCCAACTACACAGGAGACAAAGGTAGGAGGATTGTTGTTCCAGGCTAGCCCTTGGAAAAAATGCAAGCCCTATGTGAAAAATAAGTAAAGCAGAAAACAGTTGGGGGCATGGCTGAAGTGGTATAGTCCCTACTTAGCAAGTGTGAGGCCCTGAGTTTAAACACTAGTACTGCCAAAAAAAAAAAAAAAAGATGCCACCAAAACAGGATGCTGAGTAATGTTGATCCTTTTTTCTCTAATGAAGAAATGCTTTGGAAGGAAACAGTTTTTTTCCCCCAGACAGTTCATTGCCTTTATTGCAGCGAATGAATGAAGCAGCATCTCTATAATTACATAGGCATTTTGGACTTCCCTTTCTTAATAATTTCTTTATTAGTTACTGAATATAGCCTAATGATAGTACATCTGTCATCCTAACTGTCTTAGACATGAATGAAATATATATTGAAAATGTATCTTGGATTGAATTCAAATATGATCAAGTAGAGTTGAAATTAATTCTAAACTCTATGATATTGTCAGACAGGTGAGTGCCTCTATAGATTTATTGAATCTTTTCACTGTAAGGAAAAATGACTTATAATATTTGTATTGTTTTATCATATTTTTCCCATGTAGTATATGAAGATTTCAATCCCAATTTACACAGAGACCCTTACTGCATTTCTATTTGCATATCCTTCCATTGTCATGATAACAACTGAAAATAAAAGGTAGGTAGTCCTAGTGAGGGCCACTTGTCTTTCTCTTCTTCCTTTGAAAAAGTATCCACAAAACACTGTCATGGGCCAGATGCTGACACGGACCCTAGAAAAATAAAGCGAATAAGAACTGAGTACCCTGTCTATATCAAGTAATTCTTAGTCTCCAACTTGTATCTTAAACTGAGTCCCAAGATGTTAGGAATCTTACAAGCGAGTGTGTGGAGTGGAGAATAAATGGGTGTTACTCAAGTGCTGAAAATGGTTTCTATTTTATTTTATTTTACTGTAGTCTCACCCAACATGAAACTTTGGTGAAAAATAACCTTTTGTTTTGGAAAAAAATCTCAACAGACTCTCTAGTTACATAAGCATAAAGCATAATAAATAGCATCAAAAACTGAGAAGGCATACTCAATTCCTCCCTTTCACTCGGCCACACAGCCACACGTGTACACACATATGCATATGCACAGGATCCATCAACAACTCACCTCTAACCCATCTGCAGCTCCATCCTCTTCCCATTTCCTTGGCCAGCACCCTGGCAATACCATTGTAATAATAGGCTCATGAATGACATCCCTGCCTCCTTCTCTGCCTCCCTAGTTTGTTCTCCAGACAATATCCTTTTTAAATGTATTCTTTTTAAATGTCTACCAGATCATGCACCCCCCACCCTTCAACCCTTCCAAATGCTTCCCACTGCATGGATGATCCATTTCAAATAGTTTATCTGGGCCTTTGAAGTACCCACAGGTCTTGTCCTTGCCTACCTCCTTGACTTCATCCTCTATAGCATTAAGCTCCTTAACAAGGTTCCTTTTGTTTCTTGAACAAGCCAAGCAGGTCCCTTGCCTTTTGTGATTGCACCACTATCTCCTAGAAATGCTTTTCTTACTCTACTAGCTTCTTCTTATCACTCAGGCCTTAATTCAAACAGAGCTTTCCCAGACCACCCAGGCTAAAGTCAGCCCCTTCTGCTTCTACTTCTGCTTCCATAACCACATTTTAGCATTCACTATTATTTTTGCCAAATAACTTACTGCAATCTGAAACTTGACTGTATCTTTCTTTCTTTGTTGATTTTTTTCATATCTGCCCACCACACACTAATATAAACTCCATGAAAACAGGTACAAATTCCCCAATGGGCTTTCAGTGGGGTTCAGAGCTTAACTTCTCTAGGTCCATTGTTGGTGGACAACGGAAGGAAAAGACAAGGAAGAAGGAGGAAGAATGACATCTATTACTCTTGGGAATAAGGATGAAATCACCCTATCTCAATGCTATTGTTTTCAGGTTCATTTTTTTTAATGGTTCACTGACCTATGTCCATGGACTTCATTCTTAAAAGGTTTGGGACAGGGAAGGAAACACGATTGGACAGATTGTTTGCTTGAGTCCATAAGCCAGGGGATAGGACCAAGGCATTGGTGCTTTGCAACCTGTGGATTGGAGGAAGATTTGGCATCTTTTTGAGAGTTGCTTGCAGGAGACAAGGGGCCAAAGGAAGACAATGGAGGTGCTGCTTTCCTGAGTCACTTGGAAAGACTGAGCAGCAGTGACTGTGATTATGAATCTCCATTCCTAACTGGAGTTTGTATTCTTGTACTGCATGACTTTTAGTCATCACTGAGCCATGGCTTCTTAACACTAAATCAATACACAGCTCCCAGGACAGCATAGCCTGTGTCTACATGATACCAAAGCAAGCTGACAATTGATTAAATGTGGTTAAAAAGAAATCAGTCAGACTAGTCATTTGACATTAGGTAGACAGTGCCAAGATGTCATTCACTGGCAGTACTATGTTTTCTTAAATTTCTAATGCAAGTGACATTGGTGAGGGTGAGCAACTCATCACTTTCATTAGCATTTTTCCTAAGTAATTTCAATAATTTCCTAGTATCCTACAAGTAAGACTAAAACCCCACAGACCCTGAGTCCTAGTCATAAGGACTCTGCATGCAAGGACTCATTGCAAAACTGACTTTTGCTTGTATAACTTGAAGTAATCATTAATATTATATAACATGCTCCACTCTCTTTTGTCCATTAGTAAAATAAGTAAGTTATTTCCTCTAGGGTGAATCATTTCAGTTAAAGGCAATTCACCACTGAGTCATGGTCATAAAAATTGGAAAAGGCGGCTCTCACAAAAAGTAAAGTACCTCCCTAAATAGCTTGACCACACAGAACACTCAGGTTAGATTCCCAAGGAGTTTGGTTCTTCCAAGACCAAGCAGATAAGGAAGTCACCCTCTAGAGATTTCTAGTTCAGTAAGGGTGAGGTGGGACACAGGTATCCTTCTTGGCCATCTTGCAGTGGGCCCAGCCCAGACCTGCAAGGCTGAGTCCTAGAGAAGGACAACACCACACAAGGAACCCACACAGGCTCGCTGACTATCAACAGACCACTAACACCTAAGAAAACACTACACATGGCTCAATCGGGGCAAATTCTTTTGGGGTTTCTAAAAGCAAAGAAGTGAACTCAGTGCTTGGCTGGTTCACAGAGTGGACTTTAGCCTTACCCTTCTGGCAAACAGAGCTCCCTGCTTGGTGGGTGTAATGGGAAATGCTCCACAACCAGCTGTCCCAAGCTGGGACCTCCATTTCCCAAGCTGAGGGTCAAATTGACCCACCTGGAGTAATATAAGGAACAATTGTTGGAATGTCAATCCATTAATGAAGTACTAAAAAACTCGAAGTTTATTTTCATTTGCTCATTTAACTCATTTCATTCACTCCTTTTCAACTAGCAAATACGCTTTGAGTTCCCTAGGAATGTCTTGCTGGAATTACAAACTACAAACAGTGAAAGATAATGGCCTTTATCCTAAAGAAGCAATGGTCTTCTCTAAGAAGAAGCTACTCTAAACAAATAATTATAGTCTGTCATGACAGAAGCTGTAAAGAGATCTACAGAATGTGCTGTGGAAGTCCAGAGTCAGAATTCCATTCTGATTGAAGCAATGAAGAGTGATGCAGGGAGAAATCCAGGAAAACCCCAGAAATAGCATTAGATCTGGGCTTTGAAGGAGAGGAAGAGGTACCTCAAAAAAAAAACTTCAGACATGAAGATAAACACACTTTAATGCGATATTTTAAAAATCAGATGAATGGAGGGTTTTTTAAAGTTTTTTTTGCTTTGCTTTGGGCTCCAACATGGCTCAGAATTATGTTGTTATGGACGCTATCTTTGTTTAAAAATTTGATCTTTAGTCCACTGTGAATTTTTTACACTGATTTTGAGTTTTTCAAACACCATACTAAAATATTTCTCATCTTGATTACTGGGATTTTGGTTTTTGAAATGTCATGGTCCTAATTGTGGCCGTTCCCTAAGCCAAGCAATCTGTGTGATGAGGGTGTACAAAATGAGGCTATTTCCCACCCAGTCAACCAGAACAGACAAACTTCACCTGCCAAATAGTTTCTCTCACAGGCATGAACTTAGCTCCTTGTAGTGGAAACCTCAGTGGTCACTCCTGTTTCCTTTTCAATGTTTAGCACACTGAAGACACCCAGAGCTGAGACTGGAAGATACAGCATCCAGGAACCATCTCCCTGTCTAGGACACTTGGAGTCTGTTAATGGGCTGCCACTCAGTGAAGTTAGTACTTCCAAAAATGGCCATACCCACTTGAATAGCACCCATTGCTATTTTTCTCCCTTTTAGTACAATAATGCATTTGGCACTGGTGAATCAGTACCTTTTGCTTAGTAAAGCAACAGAGCTGGTGCCAGTCACTCCAAAAGGGAGATGGAACCATTTGCAAGAATTCTAGGCTATAATTTTTACATTACAGTGTTATTACCAGCAGGTGGTTTTGTTTGGCACATCCTTTTCCATTTCTTAAATGTTTGGAGTCAAATATGATATATGAGGGCAGATATGCTATTATTTCTTCTCAATATTCCTCTTGTTGAAAAGAGGAAGATGGGTATTGGGAACTCAGCTTGGTGACAGAGCAGCTATATATAGGTCTGTAAATGAGAGATGAGAGAGCTGTGTGTGGAACAACATCCAAGCCTCTGGCTTCTGACTTCAAAGGTGCAGCGTGTTAAGCAGGGAAAACACTTAGGCTCCCCAAACTGCATCTCACTGTTAGAGCTCAGAACCTCATTGATTTTAGTTTGGATTTATGGCATCATTTGTTCCTGATAAGAGCCACTTGCCTGCACGGCTGTACCAGGAAAAGATAAAACAAAACCTAGCAGGGAAAAATAGAAAGGGAAAAGAAAAATAAAACTAAGTGACAGCTTGAAAAATTCACTGCTTTTGCCTTGATTTTTTTGTTCATTTAATAGGACTTGCTCTGTAAAAAATGGTTGAACAGTCCCCATTTCTATGTCCACCCACCAAGAGAACATCTAGGATGCTGGGAAACAGTAAGCTGTGGTTTTATCCACTAGGCATGCATTTATCATATGCAGTGAAGCTTTGGCAAAATAAGCAGGCCCTGAGTCAGATCAACCTGAGTTCTAATTCATGCTTGGTGTTTTATGAGCTGTGTTCATTATTGCAAGTTACTAAACCTTTCTGTGAGCATAGCTGCACTAAAAGAGAATGAATGTGTAAAGGTTCTCAAAAAATCATGGATAAGTGAGTTAAAGCATGGAAAACACTGCCTGATTCCTGGTAAGTGCTCAATAAAATAGTAGCTACAAATGATAGCTATAAACTGTTAGCTAGCACAAATGAATAATTTGAGACTTTATATTCATTTGTATAGATAACATATTTTTTAAAATGTCATCAATATGTGTGATAGGTCATGGCATTTTTGGGTGTCATTACAGTCCATTACTTAGAATTTTAAAGAAATCTCCTTAATTTTTGTTGAGTAGAACTATGAAATGATGGGATTTCATACAGCAACCTAGCAGACATTTTATATTCAAATGAATGCCCAGTGTTTCTTCAAAGCAGCACCATGAGCAAACTACATGCTGTTTTCAAGGAGACTGGCATTGCTCAATCAAGTCTGGAACTCCTCTGAGGAAATTACTTTTAGCTACAGTTATGAACTATGCAGAAAATGAGGCTTATTATTTTAGAGTCATAGCACATTTTTTAGTAAAACGTGTATTCAACCTTATCGGCCCCTTTACTCACCAAATCTGCCTCCAAATTCCTTTCGTTTTTTTCCAAAAAAAATCACCACTGCTATCAAGTGATGAAAATCTGAGGCCCATAATGAATGATATTCAAAAAGAACCAACCACAGATTCCAAAGGCCACACACAAAGGTGGAATTGTAAACTGTTACCAGCCAAATCCAGAAGCACTGGTAGAAAAGGCAGGGGCTCCCTAGGGATCCACTTTGAATGGTGCCAAACTCAAACTGAATGGGTAAGTTCTAGTCCTGGAAGTTAAAAGTCAGTCACTTTTTACTTATGGTCAATGTTATAAAAAGCTCTCAAATGGAGGCACAAGTCATTTATAGTAAGTCAATTTCTGAACTAAACATCATGACCATTTCCATTTTTTCAAGATTAATCTCTATTAATTTTTCATCTATTTTTGAGATTCTAGACACAAACAGCAACCCTAAAGCTAATATTCCCTCTGAAATCAAGTATTATAAAAGTTACTCTAAAAGTAGAAAGGCCATTGAATTTTGATCTAGCCCTTATGCAGAACTCAAATATTTTCTGGAGGAAAAAAATATGCCATCAAAGGGTAAACTTGTTCCATACAGGGTTAATCACGAAAATGCTGATACGACCTTAAGTATGATGGCGCCCGGAACCAGGGCCATAATTAATCTAAATGTACTGTAATTACACTAAATGTTACTTCTGTAGAATAGTTCCAAACCATGTGGCTTTTTTTTGCTTAGATAACATGCAGTTTATTTCCAATCATGGATGTAGGCATGATTTGCTAAAGGAACATTAGGTCTGGAAGCAATATCTTAATCAAATCAGAATTTCTTCTGTAAAACAAATCTTTGGTCTTTGAAGAATTAGCAGGATCAAATGCCTCAGGGTAGAGATGTGAAACTGAGCTGAAATCCCTGCCACTGCCTCTCTCCCTCTGCCCTCTGGCTTCCCATCATTTACAAGTATATATCCATGTAGTCTCCTACCCACTCACCTACACGCTCTGTGGTCCTAAACCACTACAGCTGCACCTAAATTACACCCTGAAAACTCCACATTTGAAATCAGTTGTAGGAAAATTCACCTCATGTGGTTTATTCATTTCTTCAAAACAGAAGGCTGGTTCCTTTTGGAAGGCACTCATTTAAACAAAACCTAATAGCAAGCATCCATAAATTAGAGGGTTATTTGTATGTGCATAATTTGATGCATAAAAAACTGAATGAATATTCCAGGGTTGAAATTGCAGGTTCTTACATGTAGAAAGATTTCTTATGGTGATTTGGGTTTTCTATGGGATGACTAAAATGGGCTGGGAAACCTATAGTCATCGGCTGTCGGCTTTCCTGCTGCTCATTAGTTCTCTCTGCTCTTCTCAGTGCTGTGGGCTTATCAGTAACTGTCCAAAAAATGATGATATTGCTGAGGGCTTTCTTGACAAACTCAGGTCTGGTGCTCATATCAGGAAGTGAACAAGCTATAGATCAAAAAGGTGGGAGAAGCTGTCTTATCAAGGCAGAGCTTAGAATCACTTTAGGTCAACACTGAGATGTATCTTTTAAATACAGGTCAGCTAAGGGTTAATTCTTCCTCTTCATCACACACAGCAATGATCAAGTGCTCAGTGGGTAGATGATGAAAAGACAGAGCAAGGAATAAAGAATTAAACACAGGTTCCAACAGAGACCATAATCCTCTCACTGCCTCCTCAGTACCCTTTGTAGTAACAATGAGATCAGACATCCCCACCGAGATTCTTGACAATGTGCTCTGCTTTTAATTGGTTTGAGTTCAGTTCCCCAAACTGCAGGCTAGTGAGCAACTCACACAGAAAGTGGGTGTCAGGGACCAGGAAAGTGGAGAAAATGAACCCTGGAAGCCAGATGATCATGGAATGTGAAATATGAAGAAATCCCAGAGGTCATAGCATCAAAAATCACTATTTTGCAGGTTAACCAGCAGGCCCAGAGGAGGTAAGTGACATGCTAAAGATCACAAAGCAAATGAATGGCAAAATTAGGGCTAGAACCCAATATCCTACCTGCTAGGACAGAGACCCTTCTGTTCAGTGGAGAGATGCCTCTCTTCTTCAGGGAATGACTTATGACAGAGCCTGACTACTGATGTACGTGGGCATCACCCATTCAACATTTACCTATTACACATGCATTCTGTGCTAGGTCTGGTGCTGTGCATGCTATGAGTCAAGAAAAGCAAAACCATGTTGATACACACTTGTAATCCCAGTACTCAGTAGGTTGAGGGAGGAGGATCATGAGTTTGAGGCAAGCCTAGGCTACAGAATGAGTTCTAAGCCAGCCTGAGCTATACAGCAAGATCCTATAAAAAAAATCACTTATAGCATGTTCCTTAACCTTTAAAGAGTGAAATCTGAATGGTAAGATATGGCAAACACAAATTCAACCAGTGTCTCCCATGTTCCACAACAGAATATCCATTATAGTTTCATTTAAATACTTTAATAATCCTAAGTATTAGTAAATATATTGAAAATTTTCGAACAGTCTTCAGCAGAAAGGAAACTGTGAGGGGGAGGGCCCTCCAGTTTTACCTCCTTCCCCTAATCTATAGTCCACCCTTCCCTCAGGCACAGGAAAACATGATTTGCAAACCTCTCACTCTTTCCTATGGCTTTCCTCATGTCTAACTCACCTCAAGATATTAACAATTACTGTTAATGAAACATGTTATGTTGACATCAAGCTTTGGACTAATACAGATCATGTTTAACTCATTTGCAGCTAGCCCAATACCTGGTATATGGTAGATAAATTTCTTTTTAAAAATGGTGAGCAAATGGGATAGTCATTACAACAAACTATTAATTTTTTTGACAGCTTTAAAAATTAAGTATTATCCTTGCTTTTAGATGATAAAGAGGAGGTACAGAGAGGTGAAGCAATTTGTTCATAGTAACACAGTCGATCCATGCTGGAGCTGGCCATCTATCTTACTGTCAGTCCATCCTGTACTTGTTCTTAGACCCTGTCCTTTCTACTGGTCCCTTCTTTGTCTTGTCAATTTCTAACCATTCTCCAAGGTCAGTCCTCATCTTTCAGAAATTTCTTCTAATCTGGGTTTTAAAAATACATTACATTTTAATTTAGATGTATTGAAATTACAAGAAGCTAACTCGCTTTGTAATATCAAACTCAGACCCTCTACTTAAAAACAAAACAGCAAAGTGAGCAGACCAACAAGGTTCAGGAACACTGCTTAGTAAATGTAGAGAATCAAAGACAATTAGAAGCCACTCTTCTGCTCTGCTTATCAGACAAAGGAAACCCTGGCAATTGCATGCACAGGCCAGACTCCAAGGGAAGGTGATACTGGCCAGGAGTCTCTGGAGGCAGACAGAGGCCCAGGTCTGCAGTACAGCTTGCCTCCAGTCAAGTCCTTGGACTTCAACATCTGCTTGGCCTGTGAAGATACTGGCTACTTTAGGAGGGTCCCCTAGGAATGCTCTCCTGAGTTTAATTCTCAGGTTTTTATTGGTAGTCAATCAGTAGGCATGAAATACCCACATGACTGACCTTATTTATTCAGTCTCCAACCTCTCCAATGGTCAAAGTGATACCACGTGGCTCAAGGCCTCTGCCACTATTCACATAAACTATCTGCTGTGGTCCAAGGCCTCAGGTATACAAAGAAACTCTTATCAGACAGAATATTCCAAAGGTCTAGAGGTTACCTCCCAGGAGCCAATCAAGAACTAGATCTTTTTTTGGAATATTCAAGGATTAAACACCTCAAGCCAGCTGTGTTAACTCTGTACTGCACTGAGGCTCTGCAGAAGAGAAGAGGCTTTCTTGAATGGGAATTTTGCAACACAGAGGGTCTCCAGAAGGAAAGCTGTGATTCTACTACAGGTAGACAGCACCTGAACTTCTTCCCAATCCCTTTGTCCTTTCTTTTTGTATCTCTGAATACTGAGAAGAGAGTTTACATTAGAGGAGAAGGACTGTGAGTCCATTGCTAATTCAGTAAGAGGTTCATTGTTCATTATTAAATGTACATTAAGTACTAGTTATGTGACTGAATATTGAAGAAATCTCTGTTTTCATATTTCTTATGTCCTTTATTTTCCTATTAGGGAGGAGAGTGGTGGCTTATCAACCATTCATCACCTTACAACACCAGAAACCTCCATCATGCCTTTGTCCTAAACTTATATTCTACGGAGAATGGGGAAAGAACAGAGCAGTGAGGTGAAGCTTGTTATTTACCTTGTTTTCAGTTATTTAAGACTTAGTTTTATTTCTATATGCCTTGAAGGTTTCTTTTTAATTAAATACTGGTTTAATGTACATAAGTGGCTTTTAATGGAGACTTGTTTTTGTGCTACAGGTGACATTTGGCAATGTCTGAAGACATTTTTGATTGTCACAAGTCTGGGAGAACAGGTGTTACTGGCATCTAGTGGGTAGAAGACAGCAATGCTCGGAACCACAGCATTGTAATTTGGAGTTACTCAGCTCCAAATGTCAGTGGTGCCAAGGTTGAGAAACTCTGATTCACATCTACTTATTCTTAGAGAAAACTGTGGAGATATAGATAAGAATAAAAATAAAACATTCTGTAATCTCAACATTTATTGATAGTAACCATTAACACAATACATTTTGGTGTATTACCTTCTGGTTTCTTTTTCTGTGCACATGAATTTCTTATTTCACAAAGTGGGGATCATATTGGAGACACTTTTGTGTATTTTTATTATATGAGCATGCATATTGGATATATTTTGTACTTTTTATTATATGAGCATGTATAAAAATGACATATGATTATTGTAAGACAGAATTAGAAATCTCAAAAAGGTACAAAGACAAATTATCACCCAGTATACAAGTGATGTACAAAACTTGGTGCAATTCTTCTCTTAATGTTGAACATTTAAACTGTTTTCTATTTCAGGCTTGCTTTGTGACTTAACCTGTATAAAATGTATAGAAAGCAATTTCCTTCCTCTACGAGGAGAGCTAGACATTTATACAATTATCTTCTGCAAATGTCCACCATGAAGGTCTTTATTCCTGAAATAGCTTCTTTCACAAAATTTCCTGGGTTAACATCCCATTTGTTCTCACTTGTTAACATTTTACCAACCCTGACATACTTCACTTAACTAAATCTGAACTCTGTCAACTCTCATCCCAACAAAAATCCAGTCTTAGAGATAAGAAGCACTCCATTGGGGGGTAAACAATAGCAAATCAATATTTTCTAACTAAAGGACAATCTTTTGAGCCACAGAATTGTATAGAGGGTGAAATATTTCTTCAGTTCTTGGAGGAAGCTACTTGAAAATGCATAATAAATGATTTGGCATATTGTTTTCAATAACCAAGAGTGAAGGATGCAGCCTCTTTTTCTGATAATGTTGAATCACAATTGTGAGTTACAGAAGTAGCAACTGGGGGAAGTAAGAGCACAGTGGTCAAACAAGATTTTGAAAAAAAAAATCTCACCACAAATCCAACAAAACCCCTATTGTTTTATGGTTTTCTTGATCCACTAATGAAGTATGTGATTGCCATCATTCAGGTTTAGATACAAAATGCTCCCTGATCACTCTGTAAATCTCACTTTGGCATATCTAGGCCTGGGCTCTACAACAGAGAGAGGATTATGATGCACTCAAGGATCAGAGAACTACAGAGACTCTTACAGGCTTTGAAAGATGAACCTACGAGAAAAGTTAAAGGAGGCTGTGATTATTCAGCAAGAAGAGTGGATTAAGGGAAGAATTAATAACTTCCTCCAAATATAAAAGGAATGGTAACTAGTTGAGAGAACTCACACTGAAAACTGAATAAGGAGAAACTGATATCAAATGAAACATGACAAAATCAGCTGAGCCATATCAGAAAAATTTCCTAGTGATCTGTCTGTCCATTTCTTCACCCATCCATCGACTCCACAACTTAGTCAATTAAATGCATTTCCAATTAAGGCTCCTTCAACTTATTCAATCTATATTTGTTAGATCTCTGCTATTTTCCAGGAAGGATAATGGTACAATTGACATAAACTCACCCCTAAAGGTTATAAAAATTATTTTTCTAGATGCCATTGGAAGCAAATTACATTCCATTTGCCTAGATGGACAAATCACTATATTGTGAGAACAAATCAGACGACTTCCATAAAAAATCATAAAAATGAAATATATGCCAACACAGAGTTATCTGCATGACATATTTGAAGTCTTTAAAAATTGCAAAAGATGTATCTAGCCAGTATATACATGAAAACATTAAATTTTTATCCTTCTCTTAATTCCATGAGCCAGTTAGTTAAAATCCATTCTAACTATTAAAGATATTCTCACTTTATGTTTTAATGAAAATGGGAAACATCTGCTTTATTTGGCTGCATCCTTAGGTGTGGATGGACATTGCAATTGCAAAATTTTGAAAAAGCAAATAAGGAGAGAGCTGTGCATGGCAAAGCATTAGGAAGCCGTGAGTGAGAGTTTAGAACTTTTGTCAATACCTCTATCATAGAATGTCTTTGGAAACCTACTGGGTATACAAAACTATTCAATGGCTGTGGATGGTGAGAGCGAGTTGATCTCATTCCTCCTCACAGACTGGCCAAAAGTGTGTCACAAATGTAGGACAAATCTTGCTGAAAATATTTTAGGAAACCACAACTGACTTTTGGTGAGGAAATGGCTGAATCAAAGTGGACACACAGTACTACAATGTCCTACCTACTACATGGCCTCTGCTGAGTCAGGAGTAAACATTCAGAGATGAAAAAGCTTGATAATTAGAGCAATGGAGAGTAATAGGAACAGGAGCAAGAGGAGATGTGATCCTTTACTCTGTGCACATATATGCAGACAGGTAGCATGGAGGGGATAGGAACACCTCTAGATAAAATGAAGGTCTCTGAGAAAATGCTTTTTCTTTTTGTTAAATGTGATTAAACATGGACATGGGAAGTCTACACTTCTCAGTTGAGAGTTTCTGAATTGTAAAGGAGCCTTGGGACAGAACGAGATCCTCGAAAATAGTTGTGCTAATGCTTAATTCCTCCACATACTTATTAGAGTCATTTTGGAGGCCCTGTTCTAAAAAAGATATTCATAGGTCTTACCTTAAGGTAAGAATAACAGCATCCCCTTCCTCAGAGAAATTTTGAGGGTGAAATGAGAAAAAATGTATAGGATGCCTAGCATAATAATAAGAACAGGGGAGCTCTGACCCCTGTCACATTCTAGATTTCCCCTGCCTATCTGGAAGGCAGGTCACTTGCAGGCACAGACATGTGTCCTTTGATCCTCATAAAGGTCAGTCACCTGCATCAGAATCACCTTGAAATCCCCAGGCAACACTCTGGCCTACAGAATTTGAAATCTATCAACAGTGATCCTTAGGTACACTAGAGTTTGAAAACCAACCTATGAGGATGAATTCCAGAGAAAGGTTCTAAGCAAACAGAGTCCCTTTTCTAGATCATTTGTCATCTAAGACATGTGTGGAATATAAGAACATTTGCAAACCAATTGTAGTTTGCACTGTAGTAGTGTACTGTCTATACTAATATAAATTCAAATGAAGATAAGCACTGAGGAGAAATTGTTCACACTAAAAACACAAGGATATTCCAAATAGTGCACTTCTAGGTACAGTTAATTGCTAAAACCATGGTCTTCATTTTTTAAACTGGTCCCCTAACTGGCCTCCCTGGCCCCAATTCCTCCAAACCTGGAAAACCAGGTTAGCTTTATCATTCTAGAGCACAGCTCTATTAATGCCATTCCCTGCTCACTTTCAATGCCTCCCAATGTGTGCAGAACACACTCAACATCCCCTGCCAGATAAGTCAAAGTTGTCAGTGGTAAGACCTCTGTCATGTCATGCCCTTCCCTTCTACTTCTGCCTATCTTGCAGCTAGTCCAATCCTTTTTATTTCCAGCTTGTCTGTGGCTTCCTGCTGTATTCTCTGTCACACAACCCACAAGACAGACTGCCCTTTCTCATCTCTTCATCTACAAAATTGATCTCAACGCTGCTCTTGACCCCTCACTGTGGGAAGGAAGCAGTCCTTTCTTTCAGTTTTCATCATGTTCTCTTTATAGCTCTCATAAGCTCTTAATCAAATCTACTTTGTATGGATTTCGTAGGTTTGTATTATCTCTATGTCAAGATTACAAATTCCTGAAAAGTAAGGTCAATTTGTTGGTCATATGTTTATATCTCATAGATCCTTGCACGTAATATCTGCTCAATAAATACATGCCTGATAACACACAAACAACTGAACCTAATTAATACTAAGGTGGTAATATCTTTTTGTATATCACCACAACAAATAAAAGAGTTTCATATACCTAAACACAGTTCCTACCAAAACACTAAATATACCTGGCCTGAGAAGAAGGAAAAGTCGAGGCACAAGTTCTCAAGACTTGGTTTATTATTGATTATATGATTAGAACCATGGTAGTATACCCATCCAGGGGATTCTTTCTTTTAGAAATAAAGAAAATTATTTATGTTTATAATATTATTAAAGAAGTAGATACTAATGAAATGTCAGAGAAACAAAAATATGAAAACACGGTATGATTCAATGATACCAGCTGGGTCTCAAATTCAGTTCTTGGATTATGATCTTTTTTGGAGACATGGTCCCTCTGTGTGTCCCAGGCTTGCCTATAACTCTTGATCTTCTTACCTCAGCCTCCCAAGTTTTGAAATTACAAGTGTGCACCACTATATCTGGCATTATGTTCTTATGTATATTCCTCTGCTACAAGGCAGAGTAATGCACAAAGCACATGGCAATCACTGAAAAGATGGAGATGCCATAACTAAACATTGATGTTTATTAAGAAGAATTTAAAAAGATTTCTCCTAAGTTTGTTGTCATATCATAGTTGGTAGTATGCATGCATACTACACCCATCTTTTGCATCTCTTTTATATGAAGGAACATTTTGTGGTGTCTGTTTAAATCCTTAGCATATCAGATAAAAACATCATGTACATGGAAGCAATGCTAGGAATCTCCCTGTATAGCTACCCTTATCTCAACTAGCAAAAACACTTTGTCCTTATTATTATTGTTTATACTCTGTCTTCAACAAAATTAGAGATAAGGGCACAACAGTTTCTGCCTGGAAACTAGAGGGTGGGGGGGGAGGGGGAGGGGGCAAGGGAGAAAGGGAAGGGGTGGGGGGTAGGGAGGAGAAATGACCCAAACATTGTATGCACATGAATAAAGGAAAAAAAAAAACAAAGGTCATATAGGTTTTCCAAGAGGGCAAGTGTCAATCTGTCCCCAAATGCACTGTTATAAAGGCTGGGGAAAGCTGACTCCCATAGCAGTTCTGTTCCTTTTGAAATCATAAACTTTGGAGTCAATGCAAAATTGAAAGTTTATAGGGTAGAAAAATTTTAGCAAGATTTACAGGTTATATTGAAATCAAAGGTTGTGCATCTAATACTGCTCAGGACTATTAATGATGCTTGACAATGTTGATATCACTTGTTATGCACAGCCATATAATCAGTGGTGCTATTATTACTATCTTACCTTTGTGTCACTAACTACATCTTTAAAAACATAATTGACTAGTTAGGAAAAGTGAACACTGTTTTAGATAAATCTACTCTGGGGCATCATGCCAAGGTACTAAAAATTGCATTCAACTAATAAACATTAATAATACTCATCAGTGAAAAGTTTCTTGATGTTAATTAACATACTAATGATACAGTATATCTCTGGCTATACAGGTAATGAGTCCCACCATTTTTTGGTTGAATCTTAATGCTAAAAATAGAGCATAGCACTCAATATATCTGTTGCCAATTCTGGTTCATCATGACGTGAATGGAGGCCATGTCAAATACTTAGCCCTGAGAAAGCAGGGCAATATTCCTAACCCCAAGCAAGCGCCTAGACACTCAATAATTATGACCTCTGCAGGAACTCTTCTCACTGTGTTCACAAACCATGAGACTAAACCATGTTCAATGACAAATCCCATCACAAATTTAAACTCTGTTCTGTGCAGAGTTGGGAAGTTAGACTCTTACTGGCCAATGTACATAGCTAGGGTGGTTGGCCCACAAGGACTTTTTCCATGTGTTATAAAAAGTAAACAAACCACCCTCACCACTATATACACTGAATGATCATCCAGGAGAACCTAATGTTATTAACTACTAGAAGGGTAGGTTGTTCTAACAAATTATACTTTCTGAATAAGTGAAAAGTTCATGAAAATCTTTTATTCTATCTATTTCTAAAATATCTTTGGAAATGTGCCATCTTCCTTCAACTTCCTTGTATAGTAATAAGGTCATTATCATTCTGGATCTTGAAAGGATTCAGGTCATTTTTAAGCATTATTCAATACAGTGATTCAGACAGGTAATGGAATGAATCTGTCCTTATTTCATGA
Source organism: Castor canadensis (assembly GCF_047511655.1). Taxonomy (NCBI): domain Eukaryota; kingdom Metazoa; phylum Chordata; class Mammalia; order Rodentia; family Castoridae; genus Castor; species Castor canadensis. Next base: position 6,583,913 of record NC_133405.1, read on the forward strand.
CATATCAGGTAAATTTAATAAAATCAATCTAACGAGTATTTACTCAGTGTGCTTAGAACTGAAATGATTCCTATATGTTCATGCTGGGAGAAACTCTACAATTACTTCTTACTTCTTGAATTTATATTGTCTAGAAAATAGACTCTCTAACTTAGACTGTCAATTGATTAATATCTTGTTAATTGAATTATTATTGTACTTGTAGAATTGATTATAAAAATGATTTCATAAGATACTGGAACCTCAATATGACCTGGTCCTCAGAATCCAAGCAGAGAGGCCCCAAATCTATACATAAGGTGTCTCTGGTGTCTACCAGCACAGTCCTTTGTAATTCCCCTATCATAGGGTAACTGTCTGTCTCCTTCTACTAGATTAAATCTCATCCCTATGAACTAGCACATTGCCTGTCACATAGTGGATACCCAATACACTCATTCATCCCATCACCCATTCATTCATTCATTCATTCAGCCATTCATCTGTTCATTCACCAGTGAGTACTTGTCCAATGCTTAGTTCAGTGGTTCTCCTCTAGAAGGCAGCACCACAGTAGCTTAGAGTTTCTTAAAAATGTTCACTTTCAGGCAGCATTGCAGACCTAAAGAATGAGAAATTGTAGGGGTAGGTTTAATAAGCCGTCCAGGTGATTCTGATGCAAAACAAATGTTTTGAAAACCAGTGGGCAAACATATAAATGATCACATAAATCTGCACACTTTCGAGGGGAAACGAGCACTTCTGATGATTACAACTGGTAAACGGGTACAAAATGGGACTGTCCCAGGCAAATCAGATGCATGGCTACTCTGCATGTACTGCACAAGAATCCCTATATTGCATTGCTATTCTAGTGATACACAGTACATCCATATAATTTCAAATTCCAAATTCCAAATTATGGTACATCATGTTAAGGAAGTCCCATGTATTGACAAAATGTCTTTTAAACACAGCAGACAGACACCCAAAAGTTCCTCCTGTACCAAACTCTGAAGTGCAATGAGAACTGTATTAATTAAAAAATAAATGAAAAGCACAGCAAGGCAAAAGATTTCACCTAGATATTTTTCACAAAGTGTCACAATATAATGGAGACATGCCTGAACTGTGAGTTCAAAAGGATAACTTTTTGTGCCTGGTTTATTTCATTTAATATAATGTCCTATAGGATCATTCATGCTGCTGCAAATGACAGAATTTAATTCTTTTTTATGGATGAGTAATGTTCCACTGTGTATATATGTACCACATTTTCTTTATCTATTCATCTATTGATGGACACAGGTTGTTTGCTTATCTTGGCTTATTGTGAGTTGTCAAATACCATGTTCTCCTTCATATGTGGAAGATAAAAAGTTGATCTCATAAAAGTAAAGAACAGAATGGTGGTTGACAGAGGTTAAGAAGGGGTGGAGGTAGGAATAATAAGACTGGACAATAAACACAAAATTAGTTAGATAAGAGGAATAAGTTCTAGCATTCTATAGCACAATGGGATGACTATAGTTAACAATAATGTGTTGTATATTTCAGAGTAGATAGAAAACAGGATTTTAAGTGTTCTCACCCCAAAGAAATGATAAAAGTATTTGAGGTGATAGTTCTAACTAATTATTCTGATTTCAACATTACACATATATCAAAATATCACCCTGCAGCCCATAAATAATTATTTTGTGTCAACTAAAAACAAAAATTCTAAAAAGATATCTGCATTTTAATCCAAACACTGACTGATTAAAGCTGGAACAATTTGAGCAACAAAATAAAGGCAGCATTATCTTATAACCCAGAGAAAAAAATTCATGAGTTCCTAATGATATAAAGAAATGATTGAATTAATAAATGCAGGTGAAGATGGAATAACTCTTCTTTATAGAAGAATTCTAATTAATAAAGAGTTGGAATGAGGGAAACAAAATTACCATTAGAATACCACAATAATTTCTACAGGCAATATTCATCAATGGGTGCTAAAATTAGTAGATGAATCTATAAGAAATAATGAGATATTTGCTTAGCCTCAGAGTATCTCTTCCCAAATGAATCATGACTGTGATGACTGTGTTTAAGACCACAAATTCTGCCAGTGGCTGGACTGGCTATCCTTAAGGACTGGGTTCAGGGGACTCATTGAGGCTCACATCTTTCTCACTACAAATTTTTTGAGAGGATGACTTCCTAAAAACTCCTAAGCCTGATAGCATGGCAGCTGATGGAGCACCAAAAGAAAAAAGAAAAAGATGACAGTTTGTTAATACAGAATTGTCCTACATAATGAGGGAGGAAATATTAACCTCATTAACAATAAACATGTAGTAAAACCTGTCCATTAGAATCCCGCCTCATAGTAGCCCCAGTCTCCAAAATGGAGATAAATTGTAACACAGACGTACATACACAGACACATACTCACACTAAGAGAGAGATGAGAGGAGAGGGGAGGGGAGAAGAGAGGAGAAAGAGAGAAAGAGAGAGAGAGAGAGAGAGAGAGAGAGAGAGAGAGAGAGAATGAATACAAGCCCACTGTTTTTTTTGGCGGGGGGTTGTTGTTTGATTTGTTGCAACAAACCATTTGCCAACTGGGACACTTAACAAGCAGACATGAATATACAAGAACGACAAATTCCAAAATGATTTGAACTTGTTTAGATTTCAAGTTTGTCATTAAGCCCAGTAAGTATTGTATGGAGAGCAAATGTAATCGAATAATGAATTTGGGAAAGCCATGAAATCAAACACAATGCCTAATGAAGACGGGTGGCTGAGGGGAGTTCCCTATCTTGCTGCCAGGCTCAGTTTCTTACGTGGTGACCATTTACCACAAGTTTGAAAGTTACCACCTCACCTCACATTGTGGCAAATCACCAGCTAAACTGAGTTGACGTTTTTGATGTTTTCTATTTTTCCAGCTCCCTCCCTGGGGAGGTAATTAGCTATTGTGGTTTAAAAGACTTCTGCCTTCATGGAACAGAGGGACAAAAATAAATAAGTGATATGAATAGCAGCAGCAAAGGACTTGTTCACCTACTTTAACCCTGTTAATAAAAAAGTGAAAGTAAGCCATGCAGATAATTGACCATTCAGTGAAAGCATCTCTCTTTAAAGACATCTGCATAGCCCAATGTTATTTTTCACAATATCACCAAGGATCAATTCTTGAATGTTTATCAGAAGATGCTGAAGGTCACTAAAAATTTTTCATGGTAATAATCAGGGTTATTAAATAACAATAATGAAATTGTTCCTGTCCCTTGAAAAGTTAGGCAACATCATCTCCTCCTGATCTGCTCTCTATGTGCCCTCTTACAGTATGCTGTCTTGGGAAGGCTTTGAAATCACACCAACTGGGAGTTAGCCCTCCACTTCCACAATTACCCTGTGACCTTGTGTAAGTCACTCAGTGTCTTTCAGCCTTAAGTTCTTTGTAAATTGAGGACCACAATGATTATCTCACAGAGTAGCTGTGAAAGGTAAGCAAACCAATGTATAACACTGCAAGCACATTCAGTTATTGGTGCAGGTAGGAGCTCAATCAAGATCAGTTCTCTTCCTCTTCTTATGCAAAAGTAAAACAGGTAATAATCTTTACTCATTCAATGTAAGATTCCTACTGCAATGACTGCCAACATTGCCAACAGTGTGTCAACATTAGCAGAACTTCTTAGCCTTTATTGTGCATATGCATGCTCTGGGGATATTATGACAATGCAGACTCGGATTCAGGAGGTCTGGGCTAGGATCTGAGATTGGGTTTTTCTAAAAAGCTACATCAAGTGAGGCCATGGCCACTTTGAATGTCACCATCTACAATTTAGGAGGCCCGGATCCCAGACCTGGCTCTGCCTTCCAGAGTAGTTAAAGTCCTCAGGATGGTCTTCCAAAACCTTTGTCTAACTCATGCAGAAACAACAAGCCATCCTGATTTCAAAAACAGACGTCTTTAGAGCTCTCCCACTAGTAATCCATCCTGTGACTTAGAGAATCCAAATCTCTATTTTCATATGTACACTTACTTGTGAAGAAGCACAAATGGGCCAAGAGATCACAGACTTCTAAATGAATTCTTAGCCAGTTAGCGTCCCTTTTCTTTCACCCACCCTTTTAACAAGTACATATTGAGTTTCTCCTCTGCTTTGGGATGTAGCACATATAAGTGATGGTGAGAAATATTTTTGCTTCAGTTTCCATCCCACTTCCTTCTGTCCTGTGATGGTCTTCCCTTTACAGCCCTTCAAGCCTGAGGGCACATGTATGCACTGTTGGATGCTAAGCAACATCTGCCAAGCATCAAGCCCTGCTTCAGTGGGAGCATCACACATCTGCTTGCTGCCTTTTAAGAGATTTAAAAAGCAACATCCTAGTGGAGAAGATCAACATCTGAATCTTCTACCCATGTAGACCCTAAAATGTGTGATTGATAACCACATATGCAACATAACTAGATTCAGGGGTTTGAATATGCATCCATTTGCGAATGTGCTATGATTAGTGAGCTGAGGCACTGGTTTCCTTAGGACATCAAGGATGGTTTAAGTATGGGATTGGCCTCACTGTCCCTCTAAAGGAGAAAATGTCTTAACTGCTTTTTGTGAAATGTTGATTTTCCAAAGGCTGTAAGACCAAAGCCTGTGCCTATATTAACATCCTGCTTTGCTAAGAAGTAAACTTGGCTCAATTTTACAGAGTCCACCACTTTTTGAGTGGACTGAAGTCACCACAGAGTATGCTGCTTGGTGCTGTATAAGATATACATGAATTGCACTGACATTTGTCTTTCTTTACCATCAATGCAGAAGTTGCATGCTATGCTTAACAGAGCATACTGCCACTGTTTAACAAAATAAGAAAAGCCCTGATTAGCTATGACTAAACAGATATTTAAACGTTTTTGGCATATACTTTGTACAGGATACAAGACAAATCATGCATCTTCAAAAGAGCTGTGCTACCTAGAGGTCACTTTTACTTTTTCAGTAAAGAATATACATGGAAAAGCCACACTTCAGAATGCAAAGGATCAATGTGAATCTAAGTGTGAAACTTATTTCTGACCATCTAGTAGTTCATTGATCTTCCTTCCTTAGGTTATTTAGCCTTACTAAGCCTCAGTTCACTCATCTGTAAAATAGGGGCAAATGGTGCCTGCCTTGTGTATCTACTAAACATGAGGGAGTTTTGTGAACACGTAAGTACTCTACAAATGGGAATAAATTCTTTCTTTTACATATAGAACAGGAAGACATCTGCTGTAATGTGGTTTGTTTAAAATTAACCTGGCGTGGTCTAGCAATGAACACTGACACTGCTATAATGTTAATAATATGATATGCTGGGCTGATTAAAATTTCAACTACGCTAGCCATCCCCATCTCCTTAGAAAGTTAATGAATTAATGAATCTTTAAAGGACAGTCAGAGAGGACTTAAAAAGAAAATGCCTTTTTGAGCAAAGAGAGAAAGTAGTGGATTACCACTTAATGGCTTCAGAATAATGGTAATTTCCCTATTTTCTTCACTTGCCTTAGCTCAGCTAATGGCTTCATTAACGGCCACACTCCCCAGTGAATAATAGAGGTTCGTGTCACATCCATCATAGTCACGTCACAATAAAACCAGTTAAATACAATCTAGCTCCCTGTCTCATGCCAGTCAGCAGGAGGAAACAGAATTATTCGAACAGCCCATATGAAAGCTTGTATGTTAAATTCTTTTTAACAATAAGTACGCAACAGGCTACTGGTAATGAAATGTTAACTGTATTGTACGTCCCATGCTGAATAGATAACTATAGCAACAATCAAAAAGCTGAGAGGATGAGCTGTTCTTTATTACAAGTTGAACCACAATGTCTTTTTATTTCCTTCATTCTACTTTGATCAAAGTAGCATATTTTCTCACAATTAGCACAATCATGTCAAATCTGCAATGTCATATCATAATCAAAAATGTCACTTCATAAAATCAGGCTGTTTGAAAGACTGAGCGTTTTCTGAGCATCTGGTACAGCTACTCAGAAAGATCTTAAATTTTTAGACATTTATTTTTCTCCATCTTGGCTATGGGGAGGGAAACTAGCAGTGAGAGAGTAGTTTTGCTTTTGTTAAGAATGGTAATGTTTTTTATTAAGCAAAGGTGTGAAGTATGGCTGATTCATTGCTTTACACTAGATGTAACAGTATTTTGAAAGTTTCACAAGTATCTCATTGCATACATTTTTCATTCTCCAAAGTACTCCTGGAAGTTAAGGATGTCTTAGGAGCTGCATTCATTCATTTTGGGGCCACTAGGAAATCAGTAAGTGTCCCAAAGCAATAGTTCCATGAAGTGGTGTCTTCTCTGGGGGGAAGCTGGGTCGATGTGAATGATATCAAAGTATAATCTCTGTCGTAGGGAATGTAAACATAACATCTGCAACTCTATTGGCTTTGCTTTTCTTTGTTATATTTTGGTACTATTTTATAGTGTACTTCAATGGGATTCCATTTTTAGATTGGAGAAAATGAAAAAAAAAAAGGTCAGTCTTTAACTGGTCTTTGTTCCTGCTGATATTGGTATCTTTTCTCCCTTCTGGCATGCAACTCATTTCAGATAACGATTAGTCCCTTTAATTTTAAGCATGCAGAAGGTGTTGTACATTTGCAGTGCTTCCCTAATCCCTCCTTCTGGCAATGTAAATATAAGCCAGCTGGACCTGGGAAGGGTTTAGGTATTTCATTTTGGCTCTCATCTTAAAATACTGTTTATATTTAACATTTCTCTTTATTTGCAAATGTAATATAGAAACCCCTTTGCCATTCTCTTGAGTAACCTCAGGTTAAAGAAAGTGCATGTATTTTCAGCAGATGCCTTACAATTATTTGTAATTAAAGCAAGCTAACACTTAAGACTAGCACAAAAGAAAAGAAATAATTCCTTATACCAAGCAATTTAGAACATGTCCTTCTAAACCAGGGATACAGACATATTCTAACACCAAAACTTTCAAAATAACATGTAGTGTTTGCCCTTTATTAAAGTGAACTAAATGGCATTCTTCTTTGAAATTGCTAGGGCAAGTGTGAATGGTACTACCTTAAAACACGTGTCCAATCTCTAGACTAGGTAGGATGCATTTCAATTTTGGAGAATTTTAACTAGAGAGAATAGAATAGGGAGAGGAAAAGGGGGAAGGAGGATAGAATTTTTCTAGATCTGCTTCCAGTTCTTACTGATTCTGGTCAAAATAATGAGGATAATAAATAGCTAGCATATATTAAACTCCTAATCCATCCCTGGTATTATGATTTGCCTATGCAATGGGTATTCTTACTAGTGTCTATTACTTATAAAAATGGGCTTCATTTTGATATTTTCACACATGCATACAATGTATAAATGTACTCCAATCATATTCATCCCCCTTCCCCCTCTCCTATCCTCCACCCCACATATAATAAATGTATATGTGTACATATAAATACTATATGTACATGTATACATAAGATAATATATGTATAAGTCATGAATATAATATAAAATCATGTCATATAATATATAGTATATATGTATATATTTGGGTCTAGATTGTGTATATGAAAGAAAATGTGGTATTTGTCTTTCTGAGTGTGGTTTGTTTCACTTAACAAGATAATCTCCAGTTCTGTCCATTTTCTTGAAAATGACATAATTTCATTGCTCTATATGGGTGAATAATACTCTATGGGGTGTGTGTGTGTATAATATGATATATATATCACATTTCCGTAATCTATTCATTAGTTGATAGCATCTTGGCTGATTCCTATTGTGAACTGTGCTGCACACTTATATAATAATGGATATTATTTCCCTCATTTTACAGTTGATGAAACTGAGCAGCACTGCTTTGGAATCCTTCACACTCAAGTCTCTCTTGAGCAGGTAAGCAAATTCAAACTATCATTTGTAAAATGAAGAGAATAATAGATATAAAATTGGACAAAGTACAAAATATGTGCTTAATATATTATTTTGTCTTCCTGTAACTCTCTTAAGATAAATTTAAAGGTTTCTCAAATGTTAAAAAATTGAATCCCATGCTTATTGGAAGATTAAAATTATACTAATTCATAGCAGAAAAGTCAAAGAAGGACTAGCAAGTAACATGATTGGAGGAAGATAGAGAATTTAAATATCAAATTAGTGCCTTCAGAGTAAATACTCTGAGAGTTATTACAAGAGCCAGTGTAGTATAAAAGAGAAGTCACAGGACTTTGAACTCAGCTACACCTGGGTTTAGATATACAGTCTGCCATTTACTTATCTGCATGACTTGAATAATGTCTCTGAGCTTTGGTTTTCTCTTTGGTAAATTAGGGTCATCTTCACTTAGGTTTATTTTAAGGCCTAAATAAGGTAAGGCATGCAAAGCATTTTAACACAAGATCTTGCACATAATAATAAAGGTAGCTATTTGGGATCAGAGGTTTATTTTCTTTGTAAATGCCATTCTTGATAAATCAAATTTTTCATGGAGTAAATAAGTAGGCTTCACTTACATTGCCAGGTAGATTCAGTTAGTCCTTTGCCAGATCTTTCAGTCATAAGTTGCATTTTCACAAACTGGCCAGAGGATTTCTGTACACATTAAAATTTGAGAAGGACAAACATCTTAAGGTACACTTTGCCCTCACTATTGCAAGTGCAGTCTGGACACCAGCAGAATGGACTTCACCTAGAAGCTTCTTTGAAAGTCAGCTTCTTAGAAAGTACCTCAACACTATAAAAGCTATATATGACAAACTTACAGCCAGCATTATACTTAACGGAGAAAAACTGAAACCATTCCCTCTAAAATCAGGAACTAGACAAGGATGCCCACTATCTCCACTCCTATTCAACATAGTACTGGAATTCCTAGCTGAGCAATTAGGCAAGAAGAAGGAATAAAAGGAATACAAATAGGTAAAGAAACTGTCAAAATATCCCTATTTGCAAATGACATGATCCTATACCTTAAAGACCCAAAAAACTCTACTCAGAAGCTTCTAGACATCATCAATAGCTATAGCAAGGTAGCAGGATATAAAATCAACATAGAAAAATCATTAGCATTTCTATACACTAACAATGAGAAAACTGAAAAAGAATGTATGAAAACAATTCCATTTACAATAGCCTCAAAAAAAATCAAATACCTAGGTGTAAACCTAACAAAAGATGTGAACAACCTCTACAAGGAAAACTATACACTTCTGAAGAAAGAGATTGAGGAAGACTGTAGAAAGTGGAGAGATCTCCCATGCTCATGGATTGGTAGAATCAACATAGTAAAAATGTCTATACTCCCAAAAGCAATCTACATGTTTAATGCAATTCCCATCAAAATTCCAATGACATTCATTAAAGAGATTGAAAAATCTACTGTGAAATTTATATGGAAACACAAGAGGCCCGAACAGCCAAGGCAATACTCAGTCAAAAGAACAATGCAGGAGGTATCACAATACCTGACTTCAAACTATATTACAAAGCAATAACGATAAAAACAGCATGGTACTGGCACAAAAACAGACATGAAGACCAGTGGAACAGAATAGAGGACCCAGATATGAAGCCACACAAATATAACCAACTTGTCTTTGACAAAGGTGCTAAAAATATACGATGGAGAAAAAGCAGCCTCTTCAACAAAAACTGCTGGGAAAACTGGTTAGCAGTCTACAAAAAATTGAAACAAGATCCATGTATATCACCCTATACCAATATTAACTCAAAATGGATCAAGGATCTTAATATCAGACCCCAAACTCTTAAGTTGATACAAGAAAGAGTAGGAAATACTCTGGAGTTAGTAGGTATAGGTAAGAACTTTCTCAACGAAACCCCAGCAGCACAGCAACTAAGAGATAGCATAGATAAATGGGACCTCATAAAACTAAAAAGCTTCTGTTCATCAAAAGAAACGGTCTCTAAACTGAAGAGAACACTCACAGAGTGGGAGAAAATATTTGCCAGCTATACATCAGACAAGGTTGATAACCAGAATATATAGGGAACTTAAAAAACTAAATTCTCCCAAAACTAATGAACCAATAAAGAAATGGGCACGTGAACTAAACAGAACTTTCTCAAAAGAAGAAATTCAAATGGCCAAAAAACACATGAAAAAATGCTCACCATCCCTAGCAATAAAGGAAATGCAAATTAAAACCACACTAAGATTCCACCTCACCCCTGTTAGAATAGCCATCATCAGCAACTCCACCAACAACAGGTGTTGGCGAGGATGTGGGGAAAAAGGAACCCTCTTACACTGTTGGTGGGAATGTAAACTAGTACAACCACTCTGGAAAAAAATTTGGAGGCTACTTAAAAAGCTAAACATTGATCTATCATTTGATCCATCAATACCACTCGTGGGGATATACCCAAGACTGTGACACAGGTTACTCCAGAGGCACCTGCACACCCATGTTTACTGCAGCACTATTCACAATAGCCAAGTTATGGAAACAGCCAAGATGCCCCACTACTGACGAATGGATCAAGAAAATGTGGTATCTATACACAATGGAATTTTATGCAGCCATGAAGAAGAACGAAATGTTATCATTTGCTGGTAAATGGATGGAATTGGAGAACATCATTCTGAGTGAGGTTAGCCTGGCCCAAAAGACCAAAAATCATATGTTCTCCCTCATATGCAGACATTAGATCAAGGGCAAACACAACAAGGGGATTGGACTTTGATCACATGATAAAAGAGAGAGCACACAAGGCAGGTGTGAGGATAGGTAAGACACCTAAAAAATTAGCTAGCATTTGTTGTCCTCAAAGCAGAGAAATTAAAGCAGATACGTTAAAAGCAACTGAGGCCAAGAGGAGAAGGGGACCAGGAACTAGAGAAAAGGTTAGATTAAAAAGAATTAACCTAGAAGGTAACACACACGCACAGGAAACCAATGTGAGTCAACTCCCTGTATAGCTATTCTTATCTCAACTAGCAAAAGCCCTTGTTCCTTCCTATTATTGCTTATACTCTCTCTTCAACAAAATTAGAGATAAGGCCAAAATAGTTTCTGCCGGGTATCGAAGGGGTTGGGGGGAGAGAGAGGGGACGGAGTGGGTGGTAAGGGAGGGGGTGGGGTCAGGGGGGAGAAATGACCCAAGCATTGTATGCACATATGAATAATAAAACAATAAAAATTAAAAAAAAAAGAAAGTCAGCTTCTTAGTCAAACCCTTGCCTCTGGAGGTAGGGCCCAAAAAGCTGTGTGTTTGTAGAAGTTGAGTAATGTGATGCTCACCTGAAACTGAGAGCAGTTGTATCTGACATAATGCCTTGCACAGGGTACACATTTTGTACATGTTTCCATAATATTGGACTGATTTAATTCCTTGATAAACAGTTACTCAATTAGAAACCACAGATTTTCTGGGATTTAGTCAAATATCAGTGGAGTTTTTTTGTGTAAGAGACTTAATGCCAGGGTGGAGATGGGTCTAATGACACTGGAGGCCATGTTTGGGGATGAGGTCGGTCAACGTCTGGGCCTGTTTCTTAACCACTAACTCCCCTTCAAGTCCCATGTAACACCAAAAGGACACTGTTATCAAAACTTGCCTCACAGAAAATGCCTCATTTCCTGCCATTAGATGAGAGAATTGTTTAATCTTGATGGTACTGATGAGGCTATTCTTATTTTCCCTAGACCACCGCCTTGTCAACCCTCTGCTATCAGCATTTCATTTCAGTACAGAACAAAGTGACACCGTCATTTTCTTGACCTCCCAAAATGAAGTTGAGCTCTCTCAGAAACTGTGAACTAAGCAGCAGGAAGGAAAAGCAATACATGCAGCTAGAGGAGGAACAGTTAATGGATCTCAGGAAAAGGTGTTGGAAACCAGTAAGAACATATGCTGCATGTTATTTTCCCTAGACGATAACAGCAGCATCCAGGGGGCTCCAATTATATAAGCATTAGCTAGAAAGAAAGAGCACTTTGGGGGAATAATTCAAAACTTAGAAATAAGTTTTTCCTCCTTTCCTTTCCATTCCCACAATTAGCTAGCTTCCCAGAACAGCTTACTCCTGGACCCTGCAAAGAATCTTGGCAAACATCTTGGAACTCAATGTAACCTAGTGCATAGCACCCAGGAGCACCAGTACTCCATAAATGCTCATGCCTCTTTATATGTACCTCATGCCTAATCAACATCTTTCATCAAACCTTTTTATTGACATCTGTTCCAATTTCCACTGTACTTGATGTCAGGATGTTAAGAAAAGCTTTCAGTTTGGTGACTGTCTTTGGAACAACTAAGACACCATCTTTCTAAGACATCTTAGATTAATGTGAAATTAACATATGGCTATCAGCCATTTGAAAATTGAAGAAAGGATACAAAGCACTCTGGGATTAAAAAGGCAGAGACTGTTATTGCATTGATGACGGGGGCACCTGAGGTCTAGAGAGCTGTGAGGTCTACAATCTTTATTCTATTGTCCTTACAAGCTTGCACAACTTTGCCAGATCCTTCCTCACTCTAGGTTCATGCCTCCAGGTCACATTAAGCAAATACCAATGGTACTGTCAAACTGATCGCTCAAAGTCAAATGGACATAAATGTCTTAAAACATTTTTATTAAGAGAGTCTTCCAGAGCCAAGCATGGTGGCCCATGCTTGTAATCCTAGCTATTCAGGAGACAAAGATCAAGATAATTGTGATTAAAGGCAAGCCAAGGAAAAAGTTAGTGAGACCCCATTTCAAGAAACAAGCCAGACATGGTGGGGGGCACAGGTGTAATCCCAGCTATGTGGGAGGATTCTGGTCCAGGCTGGCCTGGGCAAAAAAAAGAAAAAGAAAAAATAACTAAAGCAAAATAGGGAGGGGACTGAGGAGTGGCTCAAATCTCTAATGGTATAATGCTTGCCTAGCAAGTGAGGCCCTGAGTTCAAACTCCAGTACCACCAAAAAACACAGTTTCCCTTTGGACAATCCAACTTTCCATCCCCCTGAAAATCTGATTTGTTGTATCCATGTCACTCTGTCTAATACATCTCAACATATTGTTAGTCTGAAGTCCTTCCAGAGGCCACCTCCTCAGCTGCCTCTGAGGAGGATCTCCAAAGGCAACCAGGAGAGGTCTTAAAATAATTCAGCAAGAAAAACAAATATTCCATTTTGCTATTTAAATGACACCAAACACAGAATTCCCAAAGTACATATCATCTCCAAATAGGTGCCTTAACATGTAAGCTGCCCAAACTCGCCTTTTCTCAGCAAAGTTTCAAATTTAATTAAAAATTTCTTTAATTAAAATGCAAATATTCTAGGACTTTAACAATAAATTGTTTATACCAGACTAATAGCCCTCAAAGCTTTGCAGAAATAATAGTTCCAATTGCAAGCTATAGATTCAGATTTCACTGCTCCCTGAAATAAGTAAAGATTTTTTTTAATCTATTGGCTTAATCTTTTTTAAACAAAAGTTCAGCTATCACAATGGGTCACTAGGATTCACATACAGAGAATACAACTCCCCAAATTCACAGCTGCTAAGTAAATAATTAGGCCACTCAATGAGTCCTCTTTTAGTTTTGAAGCAACTTCTCTGGGACTTGGGGTAACAAGATAAAATTTAAAACCAAAGCTTAATATTAGCTAATATCTTCTATGAAGATATTTATTATTCTCTTAACAAAATTTTAACACAGTTAATTGCAAAATCTTTTAGTTTAAGATAAAATGACCGCGAAATATCTACATTTGTTTCTTCATAAAGAATACTGAAAGAGGTCATGATGTTACTGTCTCTATGAATCCCATGGTAAGTGGGGTGTCTACATGGAGTCAACTCAATTGTCAGCCATTGAAAGTTCATCAATAATACTGAAAGCACTATGCTAGGCACTGAGGCAAGTGACAGAGAATCCCACTCCCAGCCAGGCTTCCCAACATTGTGGGGGGAATAGTTTCACACAAGGAGACTGCCTGCCTGCCAAAGAAAGGCAGATGGCATTGAGTCTGGGGAAGTGTCTTAATGAGTGTTAGAATGCTTAAAGAAAAGAATGAGCAAGTGGGAATGAGGGGGTGTCATTCCTAGTAGAAGAAACAGCTTGCAACAAGAGTCTAGCAATTATTCCTCATCCTGACTCTATATCGCCATCACCTAGGGAAGCTTTTGTAACATGCCAAAGCTGGGTCATACCACAGAAAATCTGATCCCACTGGCTGCACTGAGACCAGGGCAGGGAAAAAACAGGGAAATCTATGGGATTGAAGGGCAGGAGAGTGAATGAATGGGTCAGCAGCTAGAGCTGCAACTATGGAAAATGGGTATGCCCTCAAACCTCCTATCACCACACATTTCAGAAGCAAAAGAGTAGAGGCTCTAAGAGGTGAGTACACTTGAGAGGTTTTTCCTCCCTGGAGGTCTTTTAAACCCCTGGAGGGAGCTAAAAGGTGAAGGTCGATGAATATACAGGTGAGTAGGGCAGTCATATAAAGCCAATAAAAACACAGGATGCCATGTTAAATTAGAATTTCAGATACACAATGACAAGCTAGTATACCTCATGTAATATTTAGGCTGTACTTAAAATTTTTTTAAAAAATCATTGCATGAGGAAAGAAATGGATAGAAGTAGAACATTATTACAGAGAGATTTTTAATGCAAGTCTTGAGGGTATGGATTTAAATCTTAATACTCATAATCATCACATCATATCATCATAACAGCCGCAATGATGGTGGTAGTACCTATCATAATAGTGAGTATTATGGACCAAGTGCTTATGTAGATTACCTTTCAACTAAGTACTCTATGACCTAGGTTCTATGATTATCATCAATATACAAATGATGAAACTGAGGCAAAGAAAATTTTAAGAAACTTTTTCAAAGTCACATGGCCAATAAAGGGAAGAGATGGCATCTGAATTCACAACTCTGTGACCACAAAGTCACACTCAACAGTTCACGATGTCATTTATGGAACCATCCTACTGTAAGCAAGCAGGTAATAAGACTGGATACATTATTTAGAGAAAACTATATTCACAAATGTAGATAATGCTAGACAATTCAATAAGGGTTTGTTTGAGGATGTAAACCTCTGGCAGGTAGATGATGAAAATGAAAATAAATAAATCTTTCTCAGATATCTTCTAGTTGATGAAAAACATAAGAAAGCATTTTGTATTGCAATCATTAATATGTGTCCCAATCATAACAGCTAACCTTTATTAAATGTCTTTTCATGCTAGACCTTAATTTCTTTAATCATTACAACAACTTTATAAGGTAGAAACTTCTATGTCCACCATTTCACAGATGTATAAACTGAGGCCTAAAAATGAAGTGACATGTCAATGGCTGCACAGCTCAACAGAAGTAGTGAGTACTGCTAAAATCAACATGTGATGTCAGCTCTATGAATGAGGTCATTAAGTCTTGCCATTGATACACCCTCTGCAGGTTCCAAAGAGCATCACTTGATCTTCACAGCAGCCACAGAGGACACCCAGACACAGAGATTGAAAAACCTGTCAAAAGCCATGAAACTGATCCTGGGCAATGGTCTCTAGCCCTTTGGTCTGGTGCTGGCACACCATTATACCCAATCGCCCCAACTGAGAGAGAACAAGTTTATGACATATCCCTATGTACTGTTGCACTCTTTTTGCTTGGAGGTACGATTCAGCTTGAATCCTTTGACATTAAATGATCTAATGAGTCAGTGTGAATTAAATTTTCAAAGTACAGGCTTTGCTTTAAAACCTCATTTTTCCTTGATAGATTTGTCAGGGAAATGGAGAATCTGGCAGAGTAACAATGGGGATTACAATTCATCATGGTTTGTAAAAGAAAACCAAAGAATTTAGTGAGCTGTATTTCAGATGATAAAATTTAAACTGGAAAACCCTTCAGGAGATTTATTATTAATTATTAAGACATTAAATAATAAATACTGAAGTTAATGACTTATTCTTCAAATTTTTCAGAATGGTGATATATTTTAAGGCAAGGCAAATGAAAATCAGTTTGGAGATTATAGAAAGCAAATTTATGAAGCCAGTAAAACTAATCAACTCTTAGGTTAGTCTTACTAAATTTCTTATTAGAATAATGGCATAAATGTGACCTCAGTGAAAATTCTGTAACATATTCTCTTTGTTTTGGTTAAACTTTGAGGAAGATAACTTGTCATGAATCTATACTCTCCAAATTCATTGCTGATTAGAGAAAGTAAAATGAAATAAATTCCCAAAGGCTGACACAATCTACTCATCACCTCACCATGTTTCAATATTAAAGTCATTATCACATTCACTAATCACGATTTACAAAGCCTTTCACACAATAATTTTTGGTAAAAGGAAAGATTTATTTTCCTTTCACAATTATTATGTCAATGTGTTTAACCTTTGCTTCTGCAAAACCCAGTCTGAATCACTGCAGAGAGATGCTTGGCCTTGAGTTCTGTTTAGTAAGGATAAGGCATGGCTGTAGCTTTCTGGTGTCCAGTGAAATGGGTTGAGATGAGCTCTGTCAGAGTCAGCCTTCAGTGAAAAACCACTGGAAATTGTCCAAGCTGCCGCCCAGATGCTGACAGTTCATAATTCAGCTAATGTTTGATAGAATATGAAGACAGTATTCTACTCACTGTTGAATACGCACACACACTCTCACCCAAACAGACACAGACATATGATCTCTGGTTAGAATATTTATTTATGTCGAAGTGATTTGAGCAAAACAATTGTGTTCCATGGCAAAAGTACACACAACTGGTGAAACCAAAGCAGGACCTTATCTCTCATCCATACTCCTACACAGCATCTAAAATATAATTACTTCCCAATATTCTGCTGGGAAGACTGAATGAGATGCCTTCATCTCTTGTTAAATTCTACTTATTTGAATTATTCTTATAACTACATCTCTCCAATGGATTTCAACTTATCTTATTTGTTTTCATTTCTCTAAAATAACTTTCATAAAGAATGCCTATTTTCATGGATGAGAGTTCTATTTTTTTCTGAACTGCCATAAAAGTCATTCCTTGACTGTTCTTCTGTGTGTGTGGGAGGGTATGTGTGTGTGTCTGTGTGTGTCTGTGTGTGTGTGTATGTGTTTTGGTTGTGGTGTGTATGATTAAATAAACTTTACTGAAATGCACAATAGTGTCATCTACAACCAATTACCATCAGAAATTGCTTTGCAAACACTCAACAATAAAACAATTTATTTTAGTGAACAGAGTCTGTGTCAGTCCAACATTAAGTTAAAAAATAGCATGGAATCCACCTCAACCACAGTAGTGCTTAATTGCTACTCAATTTGCATAATTTATACAAATTAATGTAGACTCAATAATTAGCATTTTCATATGGTTTATTGGAATCAAAAAGGCATAACAGTATGGTCTGTTAGCAATCTGAACATGTTTAAACAATATGTTTTGTGAGTCACTGGCATCTTAAGTTTAGCAATGCAAAAAATGGGAATCAAGAAAACATACACTTTTGTATGTTTTGCCTTTCCTGTGTTATTAAATCTAGATTTAAATGATGTACTTTTTAGTAATGATGAGCTGATTAAAAAACTACCATTAGTGTTAACAACACATCGTAAATAAGATGGGCAGACACTAGTCCAAAATTGCGTGTCTTTTAAAAGGATAATCCATGATTTCTTGTAAACACTTATTCTTCCCACCATTATAAAATAAATAAGTTAAAAAATGAGGAAATCCAGCTGAGTTCTATAAAGCAGCCAAATACCTGATACCTGTTAATAAAATCAAAAATATTTCCAATTTACTATGTAGACAGATATTGCATAGCTATAACACTTCAAAATATAAAATTAATATTTGGTGAAATGCTAACCCCTTAATTACCCACTCAAATTTGTGTATTACTTAATAGTCTTAAAAGTGCAAGTGCTTTCACATTTTGTGTTTCCTAGGGACTTCAAAGCAGCTCCATTACACAGATGAAGAGACTGAGGCAGAGAAGTTCCATGTTTTTCCCTCCACTTTGTGCATAAACAAAAGCAAGCAGTTATGCACACATGAATACATACTTATATCCCTCTTGCCACAATGGAACTCAAGATAACTTCTCTGAAGATGAAAATCTCAAGTTACAGAAGTCTGGATATTTCCCTACTGTACCTTCCTTGCAGCAATGATAAATGAGCCATATTTTACCAACTTGCCCTTTACTCTGTTCCTTATATACGTATTTTGAGTTATGGAACATGAGATTTCATTTTATTTGGATCACTACCAAATTTAATTACCTTTCTGTGAGGTTGCATATTCAGTCCTCCCAGCAAAGAGAAGACTATCTCAGATGTGGGATGGGAAGAAAATGATAGTACCTTGGTCTGCCCCAACCTCATTCTGTCAAGCTGCATTTTAATGTTATGTTGACACTTTATCATATATTTCTTTGTGATAATCTTCTAATATACTTTCAATAATGAACATCCATTTTAACAGAATTCTATTTTTCTGGCCCTAAGTATTTTAGGGATATGAACTCCTCCAGTGCTCCCAACTATCCTGGGATGTCAGCAGGACTAGTGCCACCTTCCAAGAATGTGTTCAGGAAGTACAACCACCTTTTCTTACAGATGTGCCCATGTAGAGCACAAAAAGGAAGGTGACTTACCCAAAGTGACATAGCTATGTGGTGAAGTTGTCATTCAAACTCAGGCAACAGTGTGGCTCCAGAACCTGTTGACTATCCACTTGCTGCTTCCTTATCCTTTCAGTGGTTCCAACAGAATGGCTATATCACTTAATTCTGAATAATACAGGTAAAGAAAACTGCTCCAATTTGTTTTAATAATCTTTACAGCCACCTTAGTAAATCTAGGTGAGTTTTCAAGACACCCCATTCTCAGGTTTGGAAACCTGATTGTGACAGTACTATAAATGTCAGACAGGTTGCCATATGGTAGGTCCACTGCTACCCTTGGCATAATTTATTTATACCTCAAAACTCATTGGAAGATCTGTGTATATCAAGAGGGTGTTGTTAAAAACCATTTTGCATCAGAGACAAGAGAATAAGCAAGTACCCAATTTATCACTTTTTTAAGCTCAAGTTTGATAAGTTAACAACCATCAGTTAAAGAAACAAATGATTAGGTTGAGAAAAGAAATGTCAACACAGCCACAATCTACTCATTTACTGATTAGCCAGTTGCCTTGGCTGTGTTTATGTATAGTTTGTGCTTGTGTTTAAAAGCCCCATTTCAAAGGCACTGAGAAGCTGCCTGATAGATCCTTTGGATGCCTGTGCAATGATATCATGCTGCCTTATGTTATCATCAGTGAAGAAAAGTTTCTGGGGGAATAGGGAGAGCCACAGGGCCATTTATGGCAGTCTGCTTGGTTAAGCAACAAAGGTAGCCTTGGGCTAGCACAGACAAAATATCTCCAACACTACATTGGCCTGTACCTTCACTAACACCTCTGAAGCAGACAACAGGCATATTTCTTTCTAGTGGCTTGTATATAACTACTGATGGTTGGTAAGATTTCAAATATAGAATCTGGAACAAAATCTACACCCATATAAATTTAAGTTGTGGTTAGCAACCTTATGAGCAGAAAAAGAAACTGAGTTATTTCCTAGAGAAAGATCTTTAAAATAAGATTTTAGCACTTGATGATTTTTATTTTAATCCTATGAGAGGTATTTGTATGGATGTAATCAGATAATCACAAGCAATTTATTTATTTATTTTTATTCCTATGTGCGTACATTGTTTAGGGCCATTTCTCCCCTCCCCCAGTACCCTCCTCCACCCCTCCTTCTTCCCAACAGGCAATTTTTTAAAAATAAAAACAGGGGCTGCTTGTATTCAACATGCTGAAGTTACAGCAAACTCCATACTCAGCTGTGTAATTTTCAGAATGAAAATAATATTTCTTTGGCTTTTTTAATATGTTGATTTAAGTGAGTTGAGGAAGGGATGATTTCTTTTAGAAATATTTGTTATTTTTTCATTATCACAGTGCTTAGAAAAAAATGATCAAGTGAAATGAATGCAAAATGTGAACTGAACTGAATAAAAAATGTGAACCGAAATGAATACAAAATAATTTGGGAATGCACTTCCCTTACTAGTTCCAGCTTTCCTGATCCACTTCATTACCATAATATCCCATCCAGCACCAATTATCACTCTCTGACTTTCAAAACCTTAAAAGGATGGGCACCAAGAGCATCCTGAGGATTTATCAAACAAATATGTGTACTTCACCCCTAAAGACATATAAACACGTATAATATTTCATTTATCAAAAGTAAGAAATGGAAATATAATGGAGGGGGTGGACTTATTCAAGGTGCACTGTACACATGTATGAAATTATCATAGTGAAATCCTCTCATATTATGAGTATATGCTAAAATAAATTTCTGCTAATTATAAACTAAAACTGTTTCCCTTTAAATGGGACATCTACCGCAGTAAATTAAAATAGTATACAATTTACTAGTCTGAGAAAGTTTTCCCAAAGTAGATAACATATATATAAAGTGAAGTATACATTTAAGGGCAAGTTAAAAAATCAGCAAATTAACAAATCTGTAAAGATTTTTCTTGTCTTCTTGTTTTTCTTTTTCAGAGGTAAACTTAAGAAGCAAAGTGAATTACAATAGTCTTTGCTTTTCTCCCCAGCACAAACTGTTACTTGCCTTAGGCTACTTTGGGTCTATCAAGGAAGTTGAAATCTGCAATTACAGGACACCACCTATGGTTAGCAGTATCATCACTTTCTCAGCCAGCTGGAGGCAAATGATCACACAGGAGAGCTAGTGAAGAGAATGAGGAAAAGGGCAAAGTACACACTGTCTCTCAATTGCTTTTCTGCAGTCAAGAGAAGAATAATATCACCAGGAGACATGTGCTACTGAGACAGCCTGGTCTAGATCAGTATTAGAGTTAGGGCAAGCAGATACAATAGCCTCTTGTGGCTTAGAAGGTACCTGATTGCTGTCATAGAAAATAAGAGGTAAATGAGGAGAATGAGGGTGGCATGCTGAGAAACAGCACTTCTTTCTTCTTCTTTTATTTTAGCATTTTTGGTTTGAAAAATTCAGACACCCAGAAAAAAGTTTAAAGAATATTACAAATAAAAGCCCATAAATTCTTCACTTAGTGTCAACCTGTAGAACTCTAAATTTTTCAATGTGTATTGCCTGACAAAACCATTTTTTATATATCCATAACATAACTATCAGGAAACCAGTGTTTATATTCTACTGTTACCTAATCTACAAGCTTTATTTAAATTTCACCAATTGTCTCAACAATATCCTTTATAACAAAAAAGAAAGAAAACCAAAAAGGTCTAGTCTAGATTATCTAAATTTGTGCCTTGCATTTAGTTGTCATGTCTCTTTAGTCTCCTTTAACAGCAGTTCTTCAGTTATCTGTTTTTCCTGAGCTTGGCACTTTTGAACACATGAAACTTATTTTGCAGAATGTCCCTCAATTTGGGCTTGTTGTCTGACATTTCCTCATGGTTAGATTTGGATTCTGTACATTTGGCGGGAGCACCACAGAAGTGATGCTGTGTCCCCTCGGTGCACCACCTCAAGAGGCACATGAGGTCCCTGAGTTTCACCGCTGGCGATAGCGATAGCCACTTTAGTCACTCAGTTAAGGAGTGACTGCCAGGTGTCTCCACTGTCAAGGTGCTATTTCTTCCTCTTGCAATTAAGGACTACCTCAGGGGAAGAACATATGTGGAAGCTATGTTAATATCCTGTTACTCCGCAAGCTTTCACTCACTGGCTTAGCACTCCTTGATGATCCTTGCCTGAAACATTTTTTCATAGTAGTAAAGGTTAGCATATTTCGGATGAGCAAATAAGTAGTCATAACGTGGATAATGGGAACCAGGTTTCCCAATTTTAGAGAAAATAAAACTATCAGTAAGAAAATGGAGAAGTGTGGAATGTGATATTTCATTGGAAATTGATTGGTATCAGCATAACCTCATGGTATTGTAGTATCTATACATGTATATAAATACTGATATACGTGTGTGTATTTCCTAGCTCTATCTGCTGAGATGGCCTACAAACGATGATACCCTAATAATGAAAAGTACACTGCCCCCATATCTTGTTCTCTAAGTACCATTTTCTAACAAAAGGAACCGGAGATTCCAAGAGAAATAACTGCAGGACTGAAGCAGAGAGAATACAAGAAGAACTTGGAGTATCTTGTGCCAGAAATGAATGACATATTCAAAGGTCAAAAGAACACAGGTGCCAGATTGAAGAAATTCTTACTGGTCAAGTCTGGATCAATTTGCTTATTAAAGAAAAATAATGAGCCTGGTGTGGTGGTAGTTCATGTCTGTAATACTAGCTACTCAGGAGGCAGAGATTGGGAAGATAACAGCTTGAGGCCAGTCAAGGGAAAAAGTTCTCCAGACCCCCAACTCAATTAATAAAAAGTTGGGCAACTATCATCTCAGCTATGAGTAAATAGAAGATCATGCTCACTCCAACACAGGCATAAACATGACACCTATTTAAAAATTAACTAAAGCAAAAAAGCCTAGGGGTGTAGCTTCAGTGGTAGAGCACAGGCTTTGTAATTTCACAGCCCTGAATTCAAACTCCCATATGGTCAAAGGAGAAAAAATAAGGTTGTAATATTCTATTATAGCTCTGGAACATATTATCATTGTGGAAAACTGGTTAAGTGTACACAGGATCTATGTGTATTATGTCTTGCAACCATGCATAAATCTATAATTATTGTAAAATTTAAAAATAAATAATGATAGCAATGTATTATGACTCATTAAATAAAATAATAATGCACTCTTAAGTAAATTTAAATGCAAAAGCTTTTTCTCATAGTGGAATGTCAACTATTTTACTCATATTTCCTACTCCATTTCTGCCAAAATCTTTTTGCTCACTGACAATCATTTAATCAAGTCAAAACTACGACTTCAATTGCTCTGGAAAACAAGTAGAACTTTCACCAGATCTGCAGATATGTCTCTGTGAGGTGTAACTGGTGTGACTTGGCTAATTCAAATCAGTGAAGTTCTGTATTCTACATTCGAGGTCTAGGGCCCTATGGAGGTCATGAGCATACAAAGATCTCAGGATTAACAGAATTCTTGGATACCATTTTAGTTCACTAACTCTAGGTCTCCCATGTAGAATGCATTGTATATACATACATATGTGTGTGTGTGTGTGTGTGTGTGTGTGTGTATAATAGTGTTGATGCTTCCTTAATTCCAAACGGATAAATTATTCAGGATATTCCTCTTTAATTTCCGTGAATTTCAGAGACATTTCAATTGCTTTTCTAATGTTTGAAATCTTTACAATTATGGCTCAGCATGATCTCTTTTAATGATGCTATAAAATTATTTTTAGTGTTAATTTACTACACTTAATATCTACCTCTTTATAGCTTCATCTATAAGTAAATAGTGGTAAAAACTATAGCTAAAAACCTAATGTGTATTTATGAAGTCTCATATTCTGATTGTTTAAATATGAACTATTTATAAATAACACAGATAAGTTGAAAGCCAAAATCTGAATAGCAGCACCATTGTCTGTTGAGAGTTGGCTTATTCACTGGGCTGAGATTATCACCATTTTACTTGTGTAGTGGTAATTTAGTGATAAGTGTTACAATTTTGTTCTTATAAGCTTTAATATCAGACAGACCTTTTAGATTAAAGTCAATATTAGCTATATAATATTGACATTGGCTGAAGTTTAGACTTTAAATGCTATGTCAAAGCTCTTTTAATGTCTTATGCTTGGTAATAGAAAAGGATGCAACAAATAATGGCTGTAAGTTCTCTGTTTATCTGTTTCTGTCATACACACACACACACATACACATACACACACATATAGAGGAATGAAAATGTCATACAATTATCAGAGTCAATATTAAATATTACCAGAATTACACTTTCCTGATAGAATCCTGACATCTCTGTTTTTTAATTTTAATAAGCTACAACCATAACTGCAGTAGAAGCTGTTTACATGATTAATTTACATTCCAAAAATACTAGAGAATTCAACTGATTTAATTTATCAAAATCTGTGCGTTTTTAACAACACCTGCAAGGGAGAAGGACCAACAACCATTGCCAAAATCAATAAGGAAGTACGTTATTAATGGTGATTCCAAATGGTGTTGAGGCAGTTGCACTTCCCAGTAAAGAGGAAGACAAAGTCAGTTTCCCAGGACACACATGGTGCCTGCCGCCTGCTTCTGGAAGATGGGGCATGTGCAGCCTAGAATACACAGGATCTCTCAGTCTGTGAATGATAAAAGACTTGATAAGGGAAAACATTCTTTATACCTGGATTCTTAGATAGTCATAAGTTTGTCAGTTCAGACTTTGTCTCTGAACTCCCTTTAGAGATAGGAATATTCTGGAAATTTTTACATGACTAAATGTTAATGGAAATCAAATACCCAGAGATCCTTTCTTATCCCCTCTGCATTTTTATTTATGAAAATGTTTTAAGTTGTGCTAGGAAAAGAACTCAACTCTACAGCCAGATTAATGAGTGAGACTGCCACATTAAAAATAATTTCCTTTGGGAATTCCATATGGCACATTTGGAAAGGCAAATTTTGATACTAAGTTCCTGCGGAAGTACTTATCTGAAAGGCAACGAAGAAATGAGAAGTAAACTGAACCATTAGCCTACAGAATAGAATATTTTCTGGAAAATATAGTCATGCAAAACCTTCTGGAACAGTATTTATAATGGGAAAGTTAAAAATGGAAAGGCAAAAACTACATTATCCCTCTTCTCTATTTTTATGCTCTCCCCTTAACATTAAAAGATTAGGTTATACTCCACAGTGGATGGGGCTATATAGAAGATTCTCAAACTACGATCACCACCATCACCTGCACACACACACACACACACACACACACACACACACACACATACACACAAATACACACACACACGTCTGCATACACACAGAGTTCAAGAGAACTTGCATATTAGTACAAGTTCTAACAGTTAATTAAGTTTAAATGGAAGGAAACAGTTTCTTCTATGGTGTTCCAAGCTTTGAATGAGAATCATACAGCATAACAACAGTCATTTTGACAATATAAGTGATGTAGGGGCTTTTCCAAGTCAAAACACAGGCTTCTTTCTTTGGACCACCTCCTCATTCCTACCCAAATGATTACCCTAACAAGTATGTCATTACTTTTTCATTATGGAGGATCTGGAACCAAGAATTTTCTGGAGAGGTAACAGAACTGAAACATCTATGAACTATGTTAAAGAGAAAAGAAGAGCAGTTATAATTCACTTTTATAGTTGCACAATTCTAAAACTGCCAAAGAAGAAAGATTAATATTTGGAAATTATTTTATGAACAGACATTCCAATTTTTTTTGCATGAAGTCAAACAAAGCAGGCTTTGTCTTTGATCCTAATTTCAAAACACTTCTTATAAACGGTTCCTAACAACTCTATCTGTGCTGCAAAAGAGCTATTTTCACTTGAACTACATGGCATGTAATTGAAGTCAGAGTTGTGAATTACTCAGCCATCTGTCCTTAAGCTGTCACAAATCATACATGCAACAGCATATGCATAAGGAAAATAGACTGACAAACTTTTTAGAGTTTACATGCTTCTTAGTTAATTAATTCTTTATCCCACATATTTCCAAGATTCTTCAACAATATGTTTGATGGATCAGTTTAATTACCTGAATGGGGTATTCATGGATGTGCATGTTATAGAATGCTTAAGTTGCAATAAATAGAAATAGAAATGTGATAATATCAAAATAGCAATATATTAATAAAACCAAGTTTCTTCATGGGTTTTTTAAAATTCAGAAAGTATTTGGTGATGCCATTCAGGGATAGCATGAGTCACTCTGAATAGATATAAATAATCAGTCATAAGTAATTATTATGCAATTGTACAATTATATTAAGCAACTATACCAGCGATTGTACACTAAAAGTTTTTGGAAAGACCTGCTGTGCACTGTAAATTTAACTCTCAATAAATGCAGCCTCAGAGCAAATAGTAAAACAGTGAATATGAAACAGAAAATGACCCTTCAGCACACTCCACAAGCAGGAAGGAACTGAACTTTTTCCCCAAAGTCTTCCCCTCCACTCAGCCCCCCTTTCCCCCATTTGTACACACAGTGGATACCTGTTTCCATAAACAAGAAAGTGTATGCCCAGAAAGTCCACTCTTACCTCTTAGTACAAAGTGCTCAAGAAACTTCAAATCATGTGAAACTGCCCCATTACCAGATAGCCCAGAGACAAGCCCTGATCACATTGTTCCATGAAAATATATGCCCAGCCCTCTCAGCTGCCTTGGTAACAGCCCACGTGGTTAAATATAGCATCCATGTACCTGCACTCTTTGGAGAAGAAGTGAAGGTTTTAGGTCCAGAAGGGGCAACCCGTGTTTCTCTTGTCATCAGGACAGGTGGCCACAAAATAATAGCCATGGCTTGACTGTTTTGCATCAGAATTTTTTCAGGGCATATTTTGTAAAACAGTAACAGAGGTGCTTATAAGAGCCCAAAGGCAAGCTAGAACACACTGTAGTCCAGTGTATCCAGCTGTGCATTCTTGTGCTGCCACCAGCATGGAGAGGAAAGGCTTTGGCTCACTAGGAAATTATTACCCTCTGGCCAAGATTTCATTTGAAGTTCTCTGCCCCTTTTTATTGCCCTGACCTAACAATGGTATAAACTCCACAGACTCCTGCTGCAAATGCACAGAATGGAGATGTCCATGGAGGGATGCAATGCTTTTCCAACATCAGTGCGAGTCCCAAATGCCACTCATTTGACTATTTATCTTCCCTTTTTTTACATTGAATTCACTTACTCACATGTTACAAAAAGTTTATGATTAGGTCCAATCTGATCTGAAATATTCATGTGCAATTCCCTGTGACCCCAAGTGAGAACCTAGGTGGTCACTTAGCCCCTGGCCATCATATTAAGACAAACCCAATGATTGGCAATATACTAGCATACAGAAATTCCTGAAGATGTATAAATATATAAATGATGCAATGTAGTTTCCTTTAAGTATCTTCTTAAAGTTTATGAAATAGAGGAGGATTGTATTTTCATAACCCAAACAATCTCATGTGAAACATGTTTCTGTGTTAATTCTAGAAGACAGGCAAATTATTTCTTTAAGAAAACTTTTTTGTTTGCAATATCAAAGCAAAATGTTTTGTTTGGTTTTCTTTTCAGCCCGTGGAACTATGTTGAGTTATACCTAAATGTGTCTTGAATTCAAATAACTACTAAAGGCTGTATTGAGTTTGTAATTGGGCAGTCTTTTCCATTGTCACAGGTTGCAAGGATAGTAGCAGGGATCCCATCTGAGGTTCTCCTCAGATAGTATGTGATGTCACATTGACACATTCATATTACTATGACTCTGAAGTTGTACTTCTTTCAAGCCAACCCCTTGCGAGGAGGAAGCAGGTTTAGCATAGCTTCTATTCCAACTTCATTTTCAGTACACAGTGTGCTATGCACTGATGTCTGTTTGTCCTGACTTTAGCAATGTCTGCTGTGTTTATGATTCACTACACTGTTTGACTTCCACACAAGACTTCTTCTCAGCCACTGTTTGGGTTATTACAGAATGGGGTTATCAGAGGACTTTGTAATCATAACCACAAACAAATTGCTTTAGGGAAAAGGCTGGATCCACTAGTCACAATCAAAGAGATGGTTCAAAACTGCTCCTGATTACTGTATATCAGATTCCTTATTAAATAGGAAAAAAGGAGTAACTGCAAGTGAAGTGATTAACATTTTTAACAGAGATTCAATTTCTGAAGTAAAAAATATGCTGAAGTATGGATATTATTCTCTTTAAGACATTTTCTTACAAATAACAAATGAGGACAAAGCCCTTTTTTTAATGAAGAGTTCAATGAAAGTTCTGGTTAGCAGGAGCAATTCCCTGTTTAGTTTAAACTTATTTGGAAATTTATTCTATTGCTACTAAAACAGAGACAGCTGGGCCAATGTTAAGCAGAACCAAGAGAATATGACTTGCTGAGCCTAGCCAGGCAAACACAGAACCTGGTACCCCACACCTGCAGCCCTCTGACACACCCCGCCTAAGCAATTAAGAACTCAACCCTGTTGAGCATTTCAGTTTGTTTAGCCTCAGCAAAATCAGACTTTCTGATGGGAGTGGGGAAGGTTTTTAAAAGCCTATTTTTTTAATGTACAAAAGCTTCTAGAACATCAAATGGCTCATACAAAACAACATTTTGATGAGTTCACTGTAAATGAATCAGAAACATATGGATTACATTTCCCTCCAAACATACAGGGGCCTCAAAATTAAAGAGGGAAAAAGGGCTTGGGGCAACATACATTTGGGGTTTTGCTAAATCCAAAAGCATTTGAAAAGAGATCTAGAGGAGCAGTCAGCCCAGAATGTAGCTGGGTGTGTCCTTCTCAGACATTAAGACATTTTATAGGATTTTAAAATGATAGTTAAAGTCCCCTCTTTGAAGCATCTTAGATGCAGGCTGGTTTTATGTGATTTTTTCCTTTAAATCCACAAGTGTTCAGGCAGCTGGTATTGATTATTCAAAAAAGAATGTTTAAAATAAAATAATGGCATAATTTGTTTAGACAAAATAGTCCTCAGCCAGAAAACAAGGCCAACAGTAAGAAAGCTTATTTGTATATATGATGAAGAGGGGAGGTGGGATGGGGTTTCAGGATCATATATCTTAAAAGTTCAAATCTCACAAAAGTATAAAATGAACAACTAATTCATATACATATGTATGTGTATATATATGCATAAGTATATGTATAGTTATATATATGCATGTGTATATGTATAGTTATACACGTATGCATGTTTCTATGTGTATATAAGATCATACATATGTGTACATATATATAGATATATACATACCCACATTATATATAAACACAGGTAAACATTACATTAACTTACTTCCTTGAGTTTCTGAATGGCCAATTCTAATTTCATTAAAGCATGCTATGTATATATTATGTGCCCTAATGCACAGGCACAAGGAGGAGTTTAAATTCTCCTCTGAATTTTTAAGCTCTCTTGTTTTGTTTTGTTTCATTCATAGTTTCCTCTGTTTTTCATGATTCTCATATCTATGTGAGTGGGAGAAACTTACTATAAACCAAACTGAATCAGAAATTGCTAAGTTTTTAATTTAAATTGCTAAGTTTTTAAATTTAGCTAAGAATTTGTTTAAAGAATGTAATATTTATTCAAGATGTTATGAACAAAGAATAATAAAATGCTTAGGTTTTATTCTAAAAACACAAAGAAAATAAGTAGATAAGAGGAGGATAAAAATATATTCTCTATTGTGAAAATATTACCATCTCACTTCTGACCTGGAGAATAGTTATACTACTTCTATAACAAGCATGTCAATTACCAAGTGGAGGAAGGTCCCTGTGCTATGTCAGGAGGTTTGGGAGCACAGTGACTGGCTTCACTACCTCTATTTATGTAAGGTGCTATTAAAATGTCAATAGGAAGTGATAATACTTAATAGACTCCATTTACTGAGCTTACAAATGAGACAAAAAGTAAAAGAAGTCTATATGTAGACCAATGGCTCTTCATCTTTTTAACTGGAAAAGCTTTGATTTTGGAGTTGCAATGCTCTTTTCATTGTTTGCTGTATTTTATGTTGCAATAATCTTTCTCTTATACTCCATCTTAAACTGTCCTCCATCAGGCAAAACGTTATAAGCCATTTATTTATAAAATTTAGAGTGAATTTAATGTGACTTGATTGAATCATTATCTTCTGACAATGTCAAGCTTGAGATTCATAGCCAATGAATGGCCTATACTGCAGCTTTTCTCCTAAGGGATTTTAAAAGCATCATAAAAACTCAGCAGCTCAAACAACCTCAAAGGTCATTTAGTTCAACCTTTATCTAATACTGGAATCTCCTCTACAACATTCCTGATAGAGTCATCCAGTCTTTACTTAAAAAAAAGACATACATACTCCTCTAACTTAGATTCTACCAGGTAACCTCCACTCAGGTGGAAAGTGATCAAACATCTGGATCCATCCTTTCCTTTCCTCAGTCAAAGCATGGCCACAGGTAGAGTCATTGCTAAGGTAGAGAATAGACGACATTGATTATTAAGGTGTCACCTGAACATCAGTAAATGACACATGGTCATGTGCAACTTCTATTTTTTTATTGCTTTATTATTCATATGTGCATACAATGCTTGGGTCATTTCTCCCCCCTGCCCCCACCCCCTCCCTTACCACCCACTCCGTCCCCTCCCTCTCCCCCCCACCCCCTCAATACCTGGCAGAAACTATTTTGCCCTTATCTCTAATTTTGTTGAAGAGAGAGTATAAGCAATAATAGGAAGGAACAAGTGTTTTTGCTGGTTGAGATAAGGATAGCTATACAGGAAGTTGACTCACATTAATTTCCTGTGCGTGTGTGTTACCTTCTAGGTTAATTCTTTTTGATCTAACCTTTTCTCTAGTTCCTGGTCCACTTTTCCTATTGGCCTCAGGTGCAACTTCTCTTGCAGAGGAGAGACACCATGTCAATGAAGCATTGTGAATACAACAAACCAGTGCCCAACAAAATCCAATAAAATTCTCAATACAAAGGCCCTCATCTGTCATTCACACTCATAGGCAAGGTGGATCTTTGGAAGAAAATTATTTCATTTGCAAAAAGAAGCAATATTCAATACTACCTGGTTGAATTCAAGAGGGTAGGAAATGCCTTATGGACTGAAAGTTTATAGTAATCAACAATGTAGTACAACATCATCTGGACTAGGTTTGGACTTCAGATCCTTTTGTGCAACAAGTGAAAAAAATGAGTAATAGACACTGAAAAAATCATGCAAGGGAGTGTTGCATCAGTCTTGATTCCTGGCAGCTACAAAAGTAAGTCAGATGCCCTGAGCCATGCATTTCAATATATGATTGATGACTTCAGCCCCTTCAGAATAGCATCTTTGGAAATAGTTTGCTATAGCTCTGACCAACCCTCTTTCTCATGCTGATCTCATTCACATAAATCTCCAGGATGAATCAACCAGTGCTGAAGGGTAGGCTGAGAAGACTGGGCAAGTGATATCTGTTTTTGTCATATGCAATAATCTGTAACTACAAGGATCTTCAGATATGACCTTGGGAACGTTAGAGAAATACTGGACATTTACCCAACTTTTCTTTCTACTTTAATTATTTAATGATCTGACTCCAGGGGACATTTGCATGAAGGTCATCATGATATCCCCAATGTTTGGCCCATGGTAGGTATCCATAATACAATTGAACAAGCATATGAACGAATATCCATTCTCCTCTTCAGGAGGCTGAACTACACTTAGAATTTTACTTGCCACAAATTCAGAGGTTCAGCTGCCACACAGAGAACAGTGTGACTACTTGAGCCTATGGTGTTAGAGTGGTATGGTACTGAGACCCAATCTCCACCTTGCAGGATGAAGCGATGGTCACAGCCAGAGGGAGCCAGCCAAGTAGTACCTTATTCAGAGGTGGTCAACAGGGAACATCTCAAAACTTGTCTCAGAGCATCCATATCACACACAGTGTAGAACTATCAGGATTCAAATCTTGGCTACTATCTACTAGGTGATCTTAAGCAATGAATCAGCCTTTCTGGGCCTCAATTTCCACATCATAGAAAATGACACTAATAAACATATCTACTATCTGACTGGAAGGCTTCAGAATTTGTATATAGGAAGTGTTCAGATGAGTGTCTAGTATGTTGTAGTTGTTCAACTCTGGGAACCACTGTCATCTGACAAGTGCATGACAATATGGCAAGGTTGAGAGATATGTATAGTTTCCCAGGAGACATCAGGTATCATCATTAGTTATGCAATTCCTTCTGGAAAAGTTCCTGTTGGTCTATTCATACTTCAAGGCTCTCCATACTGTGGCAATTAAAGGACAGGCTCTCTGGATTGAGGTTTCCCTGAGAGAAGGCAGTTGAAGACGAGCTTCTCAAGCCAAGTTCACCTGAACCTGTCCATGTATAGGAGGTTGAGAGGCTTTTATCTAATCAGAAAATAGAGCAAGAGCCTTCAGGGCAGCATAGCAACCCCTGCCAGCATACCAACAGAAGGTCACTATGTCTTTCCATGCATGGTTCATTTTCCCCTGGGCAATGAGAACACAGTGAATACAGGAGGGGTGTCTGCCCACAGATCTGGGAAGAGGGGGCTGACACAAACCAAAGAGTTTAGAGTGTTCTCTGTTGAACCTCCAGGGCAGAATACAGCCAAAGGCTCAAAGCTCTAAGAAAGCCTCTTTTCCCACCCACAACAGAATTTGTTTCAGCACTGTCCAAATGGAAAAGAACTGATGTCTTAAGAGGCAGCTTCATTCCCTTCCTGCTTCTTGAACTGGCAGAAGCTGAATGGTTGACCACTGGTGGGGAGACTGAGGAAGGAGCTGACCTAGTTCTGATCCCCCTTAAGGACTTTTACAGGTTGGAAGTTCTATGATTCTCAACTGCTGCTGAGATATAACTTGTGGAGCCACTACTGCAGAGAACCAACAGGGATGTTCTCTTTTCATCTTTGCCATCCTGCATGGCATGAGAATTGAATCCACAACTACATTTATTTATTTATTTTTCTTCTTTCTTTTCTTTCTTGATAACTTCCCTTGCTCATGTCAGTGGATGAAAGCATTATTATTTTTCTTTTTTTTATTGTTTTATTATTCATATGTGCATACAAGGCTTGGGTCATTTCTCCCTCCTGCCCCCACCCCCTCCCTTACCACCCACTCCACATTTATTATTGTGCCCACACAACCCTGAAATTAGTTCAACTGATTTATGAAAAATGATCCATATTTCTTTTAACATTTTTACGGTTTTTTTATGATTTTTACATTTCAGTTTTTTAAGTGAGAGACAATTATTATGAAAAAGGTGGCTCACAAAGAGCCTTAATTCTCCTGTTACTACAGGATACAAAGTATCAGTACTAGAGCTAAAAAGGCTTGGTTATCCTTTGTCTATTCATGAAATTTTAGTTTTACTTTTAAACACTGGAAATATAAACAAGTGTAGCTCAATTTGCCAAAACAATACAGCTAAAATTTCCAGTGTCTTCCATTTAATTGAAAATTAGGGTCTAATAATTCAACAATTTGAATTCAAGATCCCTCCTTGCATTTTTTAAATTGATGGATCATAAATCAACATAAACCACCACAATTTTGGACCTGAAATTTGGAACATAGTGAAGCAGCTTGCAAGATAATAAAAGCTTCTGTCTCCTGAATATGTTATTTCCCCTTTTTCTCCTAGTGAGGAAACAAAGCAATTTGCTTGTTGTCCTTTCAAAATAAACTTATGAAAGGTAAAAATTGCTTGTTTTTCTTTCATTTTGTTCAATCTCAATTATTCAGTAAAAGCTGTCACATTCATGTCTACATTTTAAACATTTTCCTCATAAAATGTAGTCTTTAAGAAAAATTAGTTAAATAACTCCAAGAAAGCACTGGCAGTTTTCCCCTTTTGAAAGACTGCAGTAAGTATTCTAGATCATTAATAAAGGGTAGAAAAACATCTTTAAATTTATCAGCGGTAACGGATATGATTCAAAGATGATGAAAATGGACAATGCTGCTGATGTTATGAACTATCTTTTTCCAAATGCTGTTAGATCTACCCAAGACAACAAGTAAAACAGTAACTACTAAGTCATTTATGGGAATTTACAAGATAGCAAAAGAGGAGGGTAGGTGACCAAAATGGAAGGGTTGTGTATTTAGAAATAATAGCAAGGCTTGTCTCTAAGGGCTGTTGAAGTCCACTGAGCTCTGTGTTCACAAGGGAGGCAGTAGCAGCAGTTTATAAGATCAACATTACACAGGCCAATTCAACTTGAAGACTTCCCCACATCCAGTCTCTACTACTCAAACACACCATCATTGCTGGAAGTCTTTGTTTTCAAAACAAAGATACATCTGAACTATGTTCAGGAAACTCAGGTGCTAGAAAACATTTGAACAAATACAGATTAACAAATGCACATTTCATGATCTACCACCCACTCCTACCCCATCATCCTACAATGGAAGACTCAAATTCTTAATTAAGATTGTGGTCAATTCCAAAGATGCACAGCATGCAGGCAATGAAAGGAAGGATGAGATATAAGAAGACACATGGAAAAATAGCCCAAATTTTGGCCTTGTATCTTTTCTTTTCTTTTGGTCTCTGTGTATTCAACTTTTCATTACTGGTATTCACAGTTCTGTGATGTTCTGGTTTTTTCCATTGTTAGATAAACGTATGCCTATCAAATAATGAGAGTCACATTCACTCCAAGCACTAGGGCTATTTCTGTGATGTAGGTACAGTCATTCAGTATATCTTTCCTTTTTAATTCCTGTAAGCAAAAGTAAAATATTAGTAGTAGTAGTAGTAATAATGTTAATTAATTAAAGCTCAAAGAAAACTTATGAGCAAGCCCTTTTCCCATCTTTTGTCAGTTTTAGCTGAGTGGGACAGCTTAACTAAAATATCTCTGCAATGTTGTGACCCATGAAGTTTCTGGTTTGTGCATCATTTATGATACCCTGGGGGAGCAGGCCCTGCTTAAGAAAACTCAACTCACAGCACCCCATAAGGTTCTTATTACAAATAGGAATGTACCAGGCCAGCTGCACTGGAGGTTGTCAAGCTTTGCAAACTCTCCCCCCAAAAAACCTCTCATAAATTTTGCAGAATATATTAAATTTTTCTTGAATTTATGATTATGTTCAATTTAAAGAAACTTACCCCATACTTCATCATTGACCACAGGTTTAAGAGTTATGTGATGTCTATGAAGTTCTATGAACTTCTATGAACTTTCACATCTTAAAAATATGAGCCCACACATTTCCATCCAAGCATGAATGTAATACTCCTTCCTTTTTTAATTTTGCTATGCAAGAACAAGCAGAATTCAAAGTTTCAGTTGGGTAGACTCGTATTTACATCTTCCATTAAGAAAAAAAGCCTAATGAAGATCACAGTGATCACAGTGTAGGGGTCAGCCACATTAGGGCACTGAAATTGGCTCAGAGTTGCACACCCCTGGAACAGCCACTGTTGTGTTCACAGCACAAGAATGACACCACACCCCAGGGTCACGGACATGTCTACTGCCAATGGTGGGACTAGGCAAAGTTTGGTGGTCCCTTGCATTTTTCTTTGTTTTAGTGAATTTTCATGATTTTTGTGCTGACTTAGTAAAAGTATTTTATATTAGTATACACTCTGGTTTTAAAAACAACCAAATATCAAAAATTAAATTGTTCATCTAATTATATAATAAAGAGCAGCAATGTCTTTAAATCCTTTCATCTGCCTCACTATAGATATGGTACTTCTTAAATTACACCCAAATCAGAGTCTTCTTTATATACCCCAGAAACTTAGAGGTAAAGAAACCACTGCCTGATCTGGTGTCTTCTAATGGGATAGGATACAGGAGTCATAAAGATCCCACACCACCAAAAAGCACTTGGGATAGGAAAAACCTACAAAGACAGACGTAGCCCTTTTCTAAATCAGATTATGAGAAGCAGACAAAATCACAACTTTATTCAATATGTCATTTATCTTGGGTGACTAGTGCATTATTTGTATGAGGTTAAAATTGAGCTTTGAGAAACTCTGAAATAAATCAAATGCCTTACTTTATGTAATTTTGACAGATCCCATTAGAATTCTACTATGCATAGCTGTTGGTTAAAATCATTGACCAGTATCCTTATAAATTAATCAACTGAGGCAATGGTGGCTTGGCTGTCATCATTTGCTACTAATCTACATTTAGAATTCACTTTAACATTTCAAGCCTTTTGGAATTTATCAAATTTCTATTTTTTGTTCAAGATATATGAGTCACTGCGATTGTTTACTAAAGCCTGTGTGGTAGAAGTGTGTCATGGATGCATTTTTCAATGGCATTAGAGTGTGCATTGGCATTTCACTGCAATTTCTTGGTAATATTAATCAGAATTCAATGAAAATGGTCTTCACCATTCTTCACTCGATGTTTTTTCACTTGCAGTCTGAATATATTTGCACTGTTGAAGCATATATTGTTACAAGACTTCAAAACTAAGTGTCCCAAATGTCTAAGTGTAGCAAAAGGGATAATTAACATTTAACCAATAATTGTTTTTGAAAGGTCCATCATGGCTATTGTGTTTTCCCTGGATATTTAACTAATATTCAGGAATGCCTGATTTCTGACTGAAACCTAATTTATTAAAAACCCATTAAGTATCTGCAAGTTTGCCCTCTTAGTATGAACCTTAATGTCAGATTATTTTAACTTGATAGGTGTTATCTCCACTAAAATTTTCTAGATGTCCTTATTACTTTTTATTTGTCTTTCTTCTGGACCTGCATGTTTTCTCCTTTCATTTTGCACTGTGAAAAGAATAAAATGATGTTTAGGGTTTTTTTTTTTAGGATGACTTTTATTATTTTGAAGTTGTCCATCAAACTCTATTATCCACTAGTTTTCTGCGAAGGCAGGTTATGGCAGAAGAACAGGCTTTGGACCCAGGAAACTTGAGTTTGAATTGGTGCTCTGCAGTTTACTAATTGTGGGACTTTGGGAAAGTTAGGGGTACACCTCTCTGAGCCTCAGCTTTCTGGTCTGTAAAATGGAAGTAAAAGCACTTACTTTTTAGAGATCTAGTTCAATAAGTTGATGTCTATCAAGTATATGTTCTCTTTTATTAGCATATAATAGTTGTACAGTTGGGAATACTTTGTGACATTTACATGTGTCCTATAATGTATGTTAACTAGATGCACCCTCTCTATCATTCTCCCTCATTCCCCTCTCCCCTTCTCAGAACAATTTCAATAGATCTCATTGTTCTATTTTTAGATACATATATAAATTACATCTACCATGAGAGAGTAAATTTAACTAAGATATACTGTAAGCACTTTTGTAATGTATCCCAATACACAATAATATGATAATAAAAAAACAAATTAGATCTGTCCTCTCTGTTTACCCTCCCCCTCCAATTATCAAAACATAGTATAGAGTTCTTAAAAATCAACATATATGGAAATTTTCCTGCATATCCTTGGGATGGTATTGTATTCAGAATCTTCCAAAAGCATAAATAGAAGATGTGTTCCTTCTAAAAATATCTGTTAGGAAAACCCAAATCCTAGGTTAGCCTTCTGAGCAGGAGCAATTTTAAAAAGGCATCTGGTTCAGAGGAGACAATGCCAGAACAGTATGGAAAAATATTCAGCAAAAGTTGAAGGTACACTCTTCCCTTCTTTGTGCTAGATGAAAACTTCAATTCAGTAATGATAAATTAGGATGTCTTCATAAAAAAGCCTAAATAATTACCATTAAAATATTTTGGCAGATGCTAAATGTACGTATATCTCATGACAAGAAAATATTATACATAAAAATCTAAAATTTGACACATTTAGGGATCTTTGAGATAGATTTCCCTTGTCAACAATGCATTACTAAAAGGACACCTTGGCAAGTAAGGTACACTTAAGGAATATTTAATTTATAAAACAATTATGAGCCCAATATTTCAGTAAAATATCTGTTGAAAGCAAAACACCACACCTACTTCTGCCTACTTGTAATTATAATGATTTTAGCTCTTCTTTTAGTCTTCATTCTTACATTTTGAACTATCTCTTCAAAAATTTGATCACACAAAGTATGAAGCAGGTTATTGTATTCAACAAAATGTAACTGAACAACTACTATGTGCCAGGTACTGTTTCAAGAACTGCAGAGGCAGCAGAGAATAGAACCAAACTAAAAATTTTACCCTCATTAAACTCAGTTGTCAAGTTTGAATTAAGTGGAAGTTTATAAGCCTCCTCTTCCCAAGCACAAAATCTGCAGCATATAACAAACAGACACAGAATCATTTGTCACTTGTTAGAGCACATGCCTGGTCAGTTATGCCTCATATTTGATTATGAATTTAAACGAGATGCTAATTCACAAAACCTTAAAGATGAGTAGCTATACCTTCATCACTCAACCCAATGCAGAGCCTCATAGTAAGCAAGACTTGCCCTATTATGGCATCTATTCCAAAACATCATTATGGGTTAGCACAGTGGCTAAGGATTCACAAGGCTTAAGCACTAATTCCAACTCTGCAACATACTAAAATATTGGTACACAGCTACCAAATAAAGGAGTTAAATTATTTTTTTAGAAAAGGATTAAAGAGCAAAAGAAACAACGCATTTGGGAGTATCTCAAAAGCTATGATATGCACTCCTTTTGAAAATAGTTATTTTGCTAGTAATTGTGCCAAATTACAAACAGTTGTTTCAATTGTTTCAGGAAAACAAATTTTGATTTGGTATTTCTTTGAATACTTTTTACATAAATGTTTCCATAGCACAGACTGCCAAATTATTTGTTGAGTGTTTTGTGGTTGTCCCTTAGCAAATGGTGGTCGATGTTAATGAAAATACTCCATTCACACAGCAAGAGGACTTTGGCAGCAATTATGTGTTGAATGTGAGCTACTGACAAAACCAGGTAACTAAGGGTCCAAAGTCAATTGCTTCATGTTGAGTGTTGGATGCTCCATGTCTTCTAAATAACGCAAATTTCTGCCATTTCATTTCTCTCTGGGTTGTGCTAACAGTTTTGAAAGAGTTTCATGGGCCTAGATGAGGATTGCTTCGTCTACTCTAGCTCAGTTTCTTCCTGAATTCCAATTTCACTTAGTCTGCTTTGCATTATTTTCTCAAATCTAATTCTACATTCCAATTTCAAGTCAGTGAGGCCAAAGTCATCTTTTACATTCTCTTCATCGCCTCCTAAAATTGACTGACTAGCAAAGTGACTGGATATCCTAGGGCAAGTCATTTTTTCATTCTAGGACTCAGTCTTTTCATCTGTATGATGAGGACATGGGACCATATGATCCTAAAGAGTCCTCCAGCCTTGAAACAGTAGGTTCTAGGAATTGATTAATGTCTAAACACCAAAGCCAAGCACTTTGCCAGCAAATAAATAATAGCAAATTGATGAGACCTCTCCATGGCACTTCATCAGAGACATCCATCATGCTAAATCTAATTTAGTTACTGTGGCTGTGCAGACCTGGCATGAAAACAATCGGTCCCTCTGGAAAATTAATTTGTTAAAAAATTAGTTGACCGACATCCTGGAGAGGAAAATAAAGCATATATGGTCGCATTTTTCACTGTTCAACAGAAGGTATGTCACCATATCCATGTTGCAACGGTGGGAAGGTTAAACTGACCTTATAACACAATCCTTTGGAGTGGCTGATTTGATCAGACTGTACAAGATACCCAAAGATCAAGAAGAGATCAGACTCCTAGAAACTCCTTCCAATGATTGTTAATGCCTAGACTGCAATTCCAGCACCACTATAAGCTCAGTAGTGCTTAATCTTTTATTTGAACAAAAATGATATCCATTTCAATACTATTTCCAGGAGATGTATGGTCTATAAAATACAAAATTTTGACTCTAGGAATATAGTTTCATAAAGGTTACCAAGAGAAACCAGTATCTGTTTCTGAGGTCTGGTTTTCACTAAGTAATATAGACGTTACTGAGAATGATTATTTGGACATTTAACAAAACAAGACATTCTTCATTGGATGGAAGTAATGTGTTTTTTCTTTTCATTTTTTCTAGCAAAAGGAACACTGAAAAAATAAACAACGAGTAATTTTGACTTTGTAATGAAAACAAAGCCTGT
Source organism: Castor canadensis (assembly GCF_047511655.1). Classification (NCBI taxonomy): domain Eukaryota; kingdom Metazoa; phylum Chordata; class Mammalia; order Rodentia; family Castoridae; genus Castor; species Castor canadensis. The sequence continues at coordinate 6,623,777 of NC_133405.1, forward strand.
TTCCTTAACTTATTCCCTAATGTATGACTTTTATACTTTCCTACACCAGCCCATGCTGGCAAGAATCAAATCAAAAATTACCTTAAATCACTAGCTGATTTTCTTTTTCAAATGAAGCTAAATGCACAGGAATATTTAAAAAATACTATTCTATAAACTAAGCAATCTATAATCAAAATCAGATTCTGGCTGCAGTGCTATTGTCAGCTCTGCCTAAATCATGCCATTGTATTTAAGCTCCCAGATAATTTTTCTCAGCTCAGTAAGTAGGTAGATGTTAGCAGTTAAGGTCATCGAAAAGATTTACTTTTAAATAAATTCAACAATTCAGAGCATCACCCTCTCCATGGTGTAGTGTGTCTTGCTTTGAACATGCATATAAAATTTCATTAAAGTGCAACATAAAAGTTTAACATTAGAGGAACCCAGTGCTGGACCTTTGTTTAACAGTCATGATAATTTATGGTGTGGATCTGCTACAGTTAAGTAGAAAAACAGCCTTCTCATGATGAAATACAAGTCATAAAGGTTGAAACTCAAGGAAAGCTGGAGGAATCCCAACCCTCCGATCACTCATCTCTTCTTCAGATTTTTTTTGTCACACATTCTTCTTTAACATTCTCCGTACAGATTGAGACACAATGTTAGTCCATTGACTCCTATATCCCTGTGCCTTAAAAGTTATTCCTTCATATTTTTAGCACTAAATATATTTTAGAATTCATAGAAATTCCATGTTTTAAATCACACTTCTAACTTGGGTTCTATTTCATTTTTTTCCTATTAAGTTTCTTCTGTAACCATTATTTTTTCTCCTTATTTTCTGCAAAAGAGATCAGACTGCTAAGAAACCTAGAATGAATAAAACCAAAACACTGTCACATAGGCAGAGGGCCAGTATTACTACCAGAATTTACTAAGCAACTCTCTTTGACAGACACATGCACTTGCATAGAACAGTTTCTGAGCCAAGTGTAGCTCCAACATCAATCAACAGATTCTTATTGAGTACCTGTGGTAGGACAGCACTGTGCTAGATGATGCAAGAGTTGATACATCCACTAGAATGCAATGTGGAAATGCAACAGTGGTGATGCAGTGAAAAGAGTAATAAACATTTACTGTGTAAACTTAAGCAACTCACATAACCTCTCTGAATTTCAGTTTTCTCATTTACAGATAGAGCAAATAATACCTATGTGGACATAATCTCAATTTTATTGTAAGGATCAAAGCAAACAATAGATGTAGTAAATTACAAAGCTTTGACAAGAAATGTTGTCAAAGTATCACACCCAGCTTTGAGGCTTCAAATCAACCAGACAAATACACCATGGTCTTCTTTATATTCAATATCAAGTCTTCAAAATCTGGACATTCAAATTTAAGTGGGACTATCTCAAACTTGTTTTTTTCCCTTCTTCATATGTACATATATATTTTTATTGCTACTATAATCTGAATATTTACTCTGTACTACAAGCTCTGGACTATATGCGATGACAGAGATAGATACAGAAAGACAGATAGATACACATACATATAATATACATATGTTTCTATTCAGAATTCTCATTAAAAGGGCATCCAAAAAATAAATGATAATGGTGTGAATGTGATCAAAGTACGTTATATGCATACATGAAAGTATCATAATGAAAGCCATTATTTTTATAATTAATATATGCTAATAAGAAAAAGGAAAAAATAAGTACCAAGAAACTGCATCAGTAACTAAATTGTTCTTTTTTTAAATTAAAAGTAAAAACCTGAATCCCTGGATGACTAAATACATGGCAATTCCAAGGACTTTTTTAACGTAATTACAATATATACAATCTTATCCATTTCTTTTAGTGTCAAGTAAATACTCAGGTCCAACCACTATATTAACAGTCAAAGCTTTATAGAACGGTACCTGATACAGAAATTAGGAGATGTGAGTTTCAGTCCAAGCTCTCTCACTGACAGACTGTGTGTATGTGGTGAGTCACACAACCTCTCTAGGATCCACCCAATCTGCTCATATGTAAAGTGGGAATAACACCTGCACATTGTAACTCTCAATGATAAAATGAGATGACACATGTAAGAGTATTCCACAGGCTGGAAAGGCTCAGAACCAAAATGTCCTGTTCAATGGTACAGGCTCTGGGTTCAATTCCATCTAGGCTAAAACCTGGAATGCATCACTGCATAGCAGTAATCTTTAAAAATAAAGATCATAAAAGGTCTTATCTCATAAGTTTTTGAAGGATTACATGAGGTTGAGTATTGAAAGCACATAGTCCAGAGTTTAGAGTACAGAGTAAGCACTCAAATTATAGCACTGAGGATGACGATGAGTTCTACCACAGGCAAAACACACACACATACGCACACCCCAAAACAGTTTCTCTAAGGTGTGGTCCTGAGTTCTTTAATCAGCAACATACTTCTTCCATTTACCAGTAACAAGTTTTTAAAATTTCTCTTCCTTTATCCCATAGCAACCATAAAAAGAGAGACAAAATTAAAAGTGAAAAATGTAATCACTGTATGAATTGTTTTGTCTACATGACAGGCTAATCAAGTACATGACGCTTGCCCTCTTTGTGATATGACCTACAGTATAAGCTGTTAGGGTCACAGCTTCTAGATTATTCCAGAGAGTGCCATTTTATTGGACTTTGAGAATTTTGAAATTATATTAAATATGTGCAAATTCTGCATGTAATAAATAGTCTTAGCTTAGAATTATGAGCAAGAAATAAAGGTTCAGCACATTAAAGCCATTTCCATTCAATAATAATTAGCATGTTTAAATACAATATAATTTTTATCCATCTACAAAATGCTTAAATGTTTTGAATCTCATTTATGTCTATAATGACAGATTCATTTTTGAGGTAATCATTTTTGATCTTGATTTGTATATTTTAAAGTTGTTAAATGCTTGACTGAAACATTAGCAAAACGATTCATGTATCATTAAACTGACTTCTGGCATAAGATAATTTTCTTCTATGCCCAATAGATGAGCTTTTTAAGATTTACTGAAATAGCTTTTATTCTTTGGGGAATGGATTTTGGGAAGCTGTGGAGTGGGCCTTATCTCCAGCTAATTTTACCACCTTCAATTTCTTCTCCCCGTACATTCTTCTAAGAAACTTAACCCAAAATGGTTGGCTGAGTGAAGAATATTCAAACACATTAAAGCATGCATGTTGTGCTAGGAAAAAACACAGACCAGAGAGAGTCTCCTTTTTAATGCACAACCAAGGAAAAGAGTGAAAGATAAATGGATGAAGGCAGAGAACAGAAATCCTGGGAACTTCAGGCCTTAATGAAAACAGGACCTTCCCCCTTACACACACTACAGTCCTAGTTCCCCCAAGTTGACAAAGGTTCTATTTCCTCTATTTCCCACACGTTCCCATCCATGGACAGCCCTGTTCCAGCCTTCCAGAGAACTGCAGCTAAAGAGGCCTCAGAAAACCTGTGCATGCAGAGCAGACAAGAGGGTGGAGGTAGCAGGGCGGCTAAGGTACATGGGCCATGCCCGGCTGGAGCTGGAACAGTTCACTTTTGTCTAGAGAGCAGCCCACACTTTCAGTTCCCCACAAGGTCAGGAAAACTGGGGAAAGTGAGGGCTGTTCAGGCAGGCCCTGGGGGCTGCCTTCACCCAAATAGGAGAAGCCTGGCTAGCACATGGCCCCTTCTCAGCCTTGACAGCCCCACACAGACCTTTGAACTTTCTATTTATATAATAGTTTAGTGAGTTTAAGTCTCTTCCTGTATGACTGCCCTTTTGAAAGCTTGCCTCTAATTAGGCTACCTGTGAGACATCACATAAAAACTACAAACAATTGATGCAGTCCTTCACAGTGAGAAGCAGGCCACTGTCACACTCACTCAACTACAATTTTCACTATTTTAGTTTTGATATCATGGCAGTTTTCTTTTCATTTTTTTCATTCTTAGGTATTTGTCCCTTTCTGCATTTTCTTCTTTCCTTCCTTTTTTGTATAATAATTTTAAAAAAGTATCTCACAAAGAACCTTGGTCTATCAGAAAGCAATAGCTCCTCAATACTGGGAAAGTGGGTGCTTCCATCCTGTACAATTTGTAGGCTCTGTACATTTCTTTTTCACCCTCTTAAATGGGAATTAATGACTTTGCCATTACTGGTAAACAAGTCCAAATCTACCCACATGATGTCCAGACACCTCAAGAATTCATTTACCTGATTACCAAAGGCAAGTCGATGGAATGATTTAAATAGTGAATTTGATTTTTTTCTTTACCCTTACCCTTTCCCTTTTTAAAGAGCAAGTGATGTCTTTGGTGTGCACAGACATCTGTGCCTTCCTTTCCATTCACAGAATGGCTCATATTGAATTCAAATTCAGGTGAACATTGCTCAGGCATCCAGCAGTCTTTAAAGAACTTGAGCTTTGGCCTTTTAATGGAGTCCAGAGCGACCCATTAAGATATTCTTGCATTTTGTAGAATCCAGAGATATGTTCCATTAGGCATCTGAGCACTCCCAGACACTGCGCATATACTTGTACACTGCAGCATCATTCATACCTCGTCTTTTGCATGTGCATTTGTTCAATCACATGTGTGTGTTTATAAATGGGCACTCATTTTTTACTTACTACAATCAAGCGTTTGCAAATAGCACATATTTCTTCATTATGTCTAGGTGAACGAGTTTGTTTTTAAGCTGTCCTGATCCACTTATTGTCAGAAATTAGGCTTGCAGTAGAGACTACTCCAAGCTTACAGTTCCACCAGTGATTAGGTTCAATGTAAATGAGCTCCTTTACTTTGTGGTCCCCTTTTGCCTACCTCTGTCATTCTGGGGACATGGATGGTATGTCATCACTTTAAGCTGCTACTTACTCTCAAAGAAAAGAAGCAAGCATATAATGAACATGTAACCGGTATTCTCTGGATGTCCAAAGAGAGTTTGGAAAGGTACAAATTTCCACTAAAGACAATGTCAAGCTTTTTGGTTCATCCACCATTGTCACACTTGTGTTCATTTTCTCTATGGAGGTATACAAAACATAGACGCATAAACGCTTTACAAACGTTTTGAAATACCGATGCATAAGAAAACTTGCCCCTCACAATCAAACAGTAAAAAGGAGAAATTCTCTTGGAACATGTGCTCAGAGGAAAAAGACAGGTTTATTTTATGCAGATATGTTACAATTTTATCAATTTTACATCATAACCACCAATTATGCAAGTCGGCAAGCTCTTTAACTGATGAAGCACAGTTATGGATCTGGAAGAAAAAAGCTTTTCCATTTTCCTAAAGAAAAGATAGCTTCCTCAAAGGGGGAAGGAGACACATTTTCCTGAAAAACAGAAATTAAACATACAAGAACCCATCTCCTTGAAATACCTGACTGCCTGTAAGATTAAACTGGAATTAAAATAATAAAATATACATTTTGGTAACAGAATGCCTTTCTATGTATAACACTTGAACTACACCCATGAAATCAATTATAACAACGTCTGTTAAATTAACGATGTTACCCACATCACATTTTAAACAAATTGTATGCAAATAATAACAATGTGGTTATCAGTTGTCTGCAAAATGAGCTAGTAAATCAGAGTAAAGGCTGTGAGCAAGAGCATAATATTTAATTGAGCAGTCATTTTATTGTGATTTTTTTACTTTTAAGTAACTTCAGTGTGATTTTTAAAATATAACAATGTTTTCTGCAGAAGTGATAAAAACCCACACGGTTTCAAAAATGTCTTACAGATTAATACTGATACAGCCTAATTTGTGCTTCAAAGATTTATCTGGAATTGTTGTAAAATAAGATATAAAGTTTGATTACCTGGGGTTTGCAACTAGAGGAGTAATGATTGACATAATGAGCTATTGGCAAGCCTATGGCCCTTTTTGAAAGAAGGAAATTGCCTAAAATATCACATCAACGAGGGAAATCTTTGTAAAAAGACACAGCATTCCTAGCCAACGGCCACTAGTAGGTGAACATTGCAAAAGATTTCAAACTGTTGGTGGGCACTACAGATTATTCTAACTACATTTTAAAAGGGCAATATCCAAGAGTACAATTCTAAGTCGCTGCGCGGTACCCTCCCTTCGCATCTAATGCCTTGGGCTGTAGGGGAAAACTGACAAGTTAATATATTATGACAAATAAAAGGTGATAACGTTTGTAGTAGAAGGTGAAGTTTTTAAAAACTTAATAGATATGTGTATCAGTTTTTATGTACGCACGCCGGCACATCACTAGCAGTTAACAACTTTCTGGCCCCCTAGTCACCTCTGAATCATCTTTCAAAATCGCTCAGAGACAAGTTAAGGTATTTTTTTAAAGAGTGGAATAAACGTTTGAATCAGAGTTGTGTGCCCATTACATAAACCTATGGCGGCTTCCCCCTGAGAGGCCAACGTTGGTCCAGCCCATAATTAAATGTGCATTGACTTCGGCGCAGCCAACTTTGAGGGCCAACTTCAAAAACCCTGTCTGGAAAGCCAAGTGCTCAAGCTGGTCGCGACCCAGTCCCTCCTGCAGTTGTGCCTGAAGACTCTGCGCAGGAGTGCGGGGCCCTTGGGCTAAGCGGGCATTGGGGAAGGTGTGAGCTCTGCGCCTTGCCCGCGGGGATGGAGGTGGCAGAAGCGGGGGCTATGGCCACCAAACAAGCAGAGGTTGGCCAGAGGCACCTGGCCATCGCCTTTCCTCAGCCGCGGGCCCTGGGCGCTGGATACCTGGAAAGTTGAGGTATTTCAGCCTCGCAGCAACCAAGGCTCAAGGAGCGGTCCCCGTGAGCCGCCGCCAAGAAAAGCTTGGCGGAGGTCGTGCGGATCAGCTGTCCCTGAAAGGGTGCGCTGAATCCTATGTGGGCCAAATGCAACTCTTTGGACTTGGAATGCAAAGAGAAGCTTTTACTCGCATCCCTCCCTCCTCCCTCACTTCCCCCCATCCCGGCAGGCACCCCACCAAGGAGTCACCAAGGCAGGGGCCAGAGGTGGCTGAGAGCAAGTCGGAGGGCGTCCGGGATGCCCCCCACGACAGCTCTGGCTCTTCTTAACAAAGGCGAAAAGCCCAGACCCCGCCGAGGACCCGCTTATCAAAGGACAAGGCAAAATTCAACACCTACCACTGCTGCTCCAAGTCCCAGTCCCTGAAAAAGTCGAATAGATCCATAGTGGCCGAGAAGCGGCTGCGGGCAGGCGTCCTGCTCGCTGCGGGTCGGCACGGCTCTTGGCGCGGCTGGCTCACTGCTCTCGGCAGCGCGGCTCTCCCGCCCTCCCGCCTGGCTAAAAGTGCCCGGGCCGCATTTGTGGCGGCGACGGACGCCGGAGGTGCCTGGTCCTGCGCTCCGGCGCGGCGGCGGCGATGGCACGGGGCGGCCAAGCGCCTGGCCGCCCGCTGGGGTCCACTCGGTCCGCGGCCGCCCGTGTACCCAATGCCCCGAGGCTGCGGCGGCGGCAGCTACGGGCTTGGGCCGACGGGGCCGCCCGCCTGGCAGGCTGCGAGCGGGTGGCTGCAGCGGAGGCGGGGGCGGTTGAGGAAGCGGCAGCGGCGCGGTGCGGCGCGGCAGCCGGGGCGACAGCGGCGGCGGCGGCGGCGGCGGCGGCGGCGGCGGCTGCACAGGCGGCGGCGGCCGCGGCAGCATCACACACTTACACACTCACAGGGGGCGGAGCCTGGACAGCTCGAAGCCGCGACATGGAGCAGGCAAGTTATCATCCCTGGATCTGGCAAGGATTCGCCCCGCCCGTCTGCGTCTCCCAGGACCCCCCACCCTGTCAAAAACAGCTGACCAGAGCGGTGGCCTAAGAGGAGGACTCAGATCCGGGCCAGGACCCAGAGGCTGTTGCAGGGATGCTGGAGGACTGAAGGGGCCAGGAGACAGACTAGGGGAATGGGTCCTCCTCTCTTAATCTCCGCCACTGAGAGTTAATATTTGCGACCAGAAAAGAGAACACGAACTGCCACAGGGTTGGGATAGACCCAACCTGTGTGCAGCAGGCGCACAGTCCCTGACCTGAGACATTCTTCAAGCCCAAGCATCCTAGCAAACTTTTGCTTCTTGACCATCCTTCTGGTTCGCATAGTAGACTAAGTGTGTTCATGGAGGACAAGGCGGTCACCTTCGCAGTTCCTCCGCATCCCAGCCCCAGGGCATGCCGTAGTGCCCTTCTGGGTTGAGAAGCCGGGGGGGGGGGGGGGGGGGGAGGGCGGGGGGCACACTTAGTAGGTCAGAAAGCTCTGGGCCCTGGAGTGAGTAAGCTGCCAGGGTAGGCACAAATGAAAACCTTTGAGTGGTCCTTGGGTTTGGGGTTAGGTCATGAGAAATTGGATTGCCCTTTAACTTCCTTGAACAGCCACCTTATCTTGGGCAAAAGCCTTCCATTCTTTCCTCCCCTGGGAAATGGGAAAATCTCTGGGTGTTTGCCCACTATCCCTTCTACCTTGAGAATCTGTCTTATCACATGAAGGGCTTAATGGAGCCCCTCTGCCTTTCAGCTTCCACTTCTAGTCCAAGAAAAAATGAATAGGTTACCTAATTCCCTCAATAAAGAAGTTTCCTGGCCTCCTTAGGAGAGAGGGGTGCAGGAAGTGGGTGGGGCCATTCCTGGCATTTCAGGACCTTGAGCATGGCTGGAATCCAAGCTATCTGGTTTGCCTTCCTCCTGTCCATATAGACAGGGAATGGTATGAGCACATTGTCAAAATCCTAGGTCTAGAAACCTTAAGAAAAGCAACAGATTGAACATTGACAGAACAGGATGGTGCTGGTGGCTATCTGTGAAAGCAAGTCACCTCTCTGGGCCTCAGTTTCCCTCTCTGTAAAACTAGAGATTTAACCCAGTGGCCATGTGACTCATCCTGCTCTGGTTTTCTCCTTTCCCACTTGAATAAGCTTCTTTCATATACTTTTTGTTCAAAAATTAACTGAAGCCCCTACTGGGTAATTTGCTTAAGATCTGACAGTTCCCCTACAGAGGGAACCTAGATTGCACCTAAAACCTGGGAAACCATTTTCTACTGACCAGTAGAAAATACTACAACTCCAACCTTGAATGACTTGAGGAGCTGAGCCACAAGGGGTCCAGAGTTTAGTCTCTTTCACATTCTTGTAAGGGAGAAGCACCAAGTTAACTTACAGAAACAATGCTCAGGTATTTTGCATGGAACTAAGTCCTCAACAGATACTATTTAATTGACAGAAAATCAACCAGTGGGCAACCAAGGGGAGATCACATCTCAAATTGGTTTGTCAATCTGGCTACATGTTAACTCCTCTGAGCAAAGACTCTGTTGCAACAGCCACTGGCAAAAAACGGTGCTGGGGGTTTGCAAATTATCTCTGTGCCTTGTTTATCTTCAGTCCGAGACTATGAGCTCTTAAGGTGACAGGGAATGCCTCACTTTGATCTGTGGCCCTCAACCTTTGTGCCCTCAGCAAATAATGCTCAGATTGGATTTGATCGCTAATAATGATTGCTACCACAGTTAGTGCCTGATCTGCTTGAAGCTCCTTACAGAAAAACAGAACATCTACAATTAACATGAGAATGGTGTTTATGGTCACTTTATATCTGCTTTAATTTTCTCACTGGTGCATATTGATTGAAGAAAATAATTTGATGCTAGATAAATAAATTTTCAACAGAACTAAAGCTGCTCCTTTAAGAGCTCCAGACCCCCTATCACCCCAGTGGTGCACTTTCTTCCCAATCAGCAGGAAGACCAAGCAGAAGCAGAAGGAGCCAGCAAGAGGCAGCACTCTGAACAGAAGTGCCTGCGGGAAGGAGAGAAGAGACAAGTGGTGCAGGCTGCTGCTTCAAAGAGGGACAGGGGCTTTCTCTTTCTGAGATCAAAACTAAGCAGGAAAGCTGTGTTGTGTGGAAGGAGAGAGCCCTCCCAGCCACCCTTCTCCAACAGGAAAAAGGCTAAGAGAGACAACATGGAAAAGGCCAAGCTGACCCACTGATACCAGCCAGCCTGGGCCAGTACATAGTCAGTATCTGAGCATCACTGCTGAGTAGAATAGAAGTTCTGTCTTTCTTGATCCAAGGTGAGCTTCGTCCCTTCCTCCTCCTCCTGCCCACCCCTGTCTCTGATGGCAGCAAGAGATCAGAATGTGACTCTCAGATATGTAGGCAGGCATGCATTCAAACCATGCTTCCTCCAAGAACTGGCCAGGAGGAAGGGAGTGCAGGTTTCAGAGAGACAGTAGCCAAGAAGTGAAAAGATTGTCAGGAGTCAGGGCCCACAAATGCAAGCTGGGCCTTCTAGTCTCCAAGAGGTGCAGTTTCTTCCCTCACATTCCACTCCTTGGGTTTTATTGACTAAGGTGAAAGACTCTTGGGCCAGCTGTTGCTCTGTCTTTGGTCAGAAAAGCCCTATTCTGATCTAGCAGGACCTACCTCAGGCAGCAGCCTCCAACTCGCAATTCAACCGCATTTTTGGATATCTGGAAGCTGCAGACACCTTCTCTCCATGTGAACCTCCTCTCTGTGTTGGCTTCTCCCATTCTGACTACCCAGCCAATCTCCCCCATTTGCAAAACATTTACCCAAAGTAACCTGCTAGGAGGACCATTTGGTCATCTTTTCAGATAGAACAGGATCAAAATTCAGTTAATATGACTCAATCCATTTGGGAGAAAACAGAAATTATTTTTAAGAGGCTTGCTTTTATGGAAATGCTGATTCTAAGATTTTCTGAAGTGAGATTTTTGGATTAAATTACTTTTAAAGGAGGTTAATTTGTAGTCTCCAGGTACTAATCTTCGTTTTAAAGAGCCTGAAATCCTCCATTCCTACAGTTATACTAAAAGCACTGTCATGCAGGTTCTGGTAGATAGTGTCTGAAAGTTAAAATTAATTTAAGAAAGTTTCACCATGCATGTCAGTCTCAGGAAATGAACAAATTGACTGTGTGTGATACATATGTTATCCTGTCTCTCTTCAGATTTCTACCTAAAATATTAAGCATTTGTTTCTGACCTGGGATGCAGTCGAGCTAACTTATTTCCTAAGAGGAAATTACAGCTAATGTGAGGAAGAATATGAAGATTACATAGACTTCATTGGGAACTCTAACTTCTTTTACAGCTCCTTCTCTGACAAAGCAGGCTGGTGCTGCCTTGAGTTTGGAATGGGCCAACATGACTGACTCTGGGCAAATTTCTGCAACATGGGTTATACCATCCAGAACCATCTTTGTTAAAAGGGCACATCCATCTTTTATAACCTCAGGATATATGTACTTATTTGTTTGGTATCAGTCCTCCAGAGATTGTAAGCCTCTTGAGGGCAGGGCTGAAATCTGTGCCATAAAACTCAGCACAGTTTCTGAGTTTCAATCAGACACAGGGTCTATTCAACCAGTCTGTGTAAGCTGCAATCCCAGGAGTCAATTTCAAATCAGCTGAAAACAATTCTCTAAACTTAAGATGTACCTTGTGAATAGACCATATGTTTTTTTTCACATTTCCTGGTTCTACCACTTTGTATTTTTTATGTCAACCATGTATCATAATTAAAAGTCTTTGTTCTTGAATTTTCTAGTTATCATAGACAATGACCCTATTTTAGAGCTCTTCCAAAGTCCTTGGCTCCAGGTTCTTACTGGGTATCAAATACCATATAATCTTAAATCAACCATGCTTAATTAGGGTTTGTGGTACTTGAAAGGTGATGCTATTCTGATTTTATATAGCAGGTTGCTGTAATGCCTCATACACATTTGACATGACATTAAAAACGGATAAAGTTAATTGAGACTTTATTACAGAACAGGCACTGTGCTAAGCATTGTGTATACATTTCTTCATTTATTCCTCACCTTGATTCTCTGATGTAGGTGTTAATATTAAACTTCTTTTACAAGGCTTTCAGAGACTGAATACAGAGCTCACAAGTGCCATGGCCAGATATGTACCCAAGTTTGTTTGCTCCTAAAGCCCATGTACTAATTCCTGCTGACCAAACACTATCATTCTGTGTGAATCAAATATTTCTCTTACTGAAGCCCTGGAAGATAAGCAAAGAATTTTCCTTTCAGCAATTGAGACGACTCAGGTTAAGTGCCTACATTATTGTTTATAGTCCCAAGGATACCTGGATGCATTACAATAACCTGGGAATTTGTAGTGGCATCAGTTAACAGTTAGATTAAAAAAAATTCATGGTGCAATTTCCCTGATCTCAACTGTGGCTGAATTGGGGGACACAGTTGCCTGAGCCATTCCCTTGCATTAAAGAAAGGCGTCTGCTAAGCAACAGGAAGCAAGAGTATGGTGGAGCAATACTTGCTTCATCATTAAATGAGATTGCAATGGGTCATTTATCTGGAGATTAGAAATGTAGGCCTAGAAAACACTAGATTTGAATTTCTATTGGCGAGCATCTGGTAGTGGTCTATAAGACATTCATGGGAAATTATCTTCTGCATAAGACTGTGATGCTGCACAACTAAAAACCCATGGTTCTCTCTCTTAGGAATCCATTTCCTTATCTATATATTAAGGGGACTGGGAATGCTCTAGATTTGACATTCTATGGCTTCTTGATTTGAAGTCCCTATGAAAGGACAATCTCCAGTCCATGGTCTAATGCAGAGTGTTCATTTATAATGATTAGGCAGGTAAAGTGAAGAGTCAAACTGAATTGTCCAAATCAATCATCTTCATTCCTGACCTGGTGAGTGAGGAATCTTCCTGGAGCTCCAATTGCCAACCCTGGGCTCCTTTGCTCAACCCATTCAGTAGTGTGACTGCCAGGAGTCCCTTCCCTGAGCACACTCTTCAGGGTTGATTCCAGAGGGAAGTTAAGCAGTTTTCCAATGGCTAGAGAGGAAATGTAATGAATATGAAAGTGCTTTGTAAACAGTAAAAAGTTCCAGATCAATACGTGCTCTCATCATCCCTAGAGCTGCACCTCAGAGTCTTCTCCATCAGGTGAGATCAACAGTGCTCACTGCACTAGCTGTGTTTGCAGGGTTTTCCTAGGAATATCTGTTTGTTTGCCAATGGGCATCCTGGGCATGAATTCTAGTGTCTCGTCAATAAAATGCCAGTTTTAATATTTTTAAAGAAATATATATGAAAAAGTATAAACTGTGTAATTAACAATCATTTTTGGAGGGGATCCTGGTCATTGATTTTCATATTGAGATATTGAAAGGATTTTTATTATTATATTTTTGGCAGTACTAAGGCTTGAATTTAGAACTTTACACTTGCTATGTAGGTACTCTACCACTCGAGCCACATCCACAGCCCATTTTGTTTTGGTTATTTTAATATCTTGTCTCCAATTTATGTCTAGGCCAGATGGGCTAGGCATTAATGCTATTTATGCTTCCTGCATAGCTGTATGAGAGGCATGTGACACCATGCCCAGCTTTTAACTTTATTGAAGTGGTTGCAGGTTCGAGGGTAGGAGACTACAGGAGGCCCTTGGGGAATCTCCCTCAACCATGTAACTGCTGCACTCCAAGCTGACTCTGCATCACTGAGGTGGGGGTCTTGAGAACTTTTTGACTGGGCTGGTCTTAAAGTGCAATCCTCCTAATCTCTGCATTCTGAGTAGCTAGAAATACAAGTGTGAGTTATCTGGACCATCTTGAAAAGGCTTTAAGTTAGTGTTTTTGTTTAAAGCATCTTAGCTTTTAGCATCATTGGAAATCTTTCTTTGTCTGATAAGTTATTAACAAAGGAAAGCTTGGCCAGTATCCTTAATAGAAATGAAATAACAGCCTAAAGTAAACTTTTAGCTGCTTCTGACTTTTTTTGAGGAAGTAAAATTCATTAAACTAGTCAAGTTTTAAATCATTCTTGAAATCTTTGATGCTGGGGATGGAGCAATCATCAGTGGGACAATGAGTCTGTGTAGTTCCATGGGTAAAGGGAGAGCAGAGGCCTGAGCCTCAAGAAATTTTGCCTAATCAGCTGACATTCTGGGCATTGCTTCTGTGAAGAGACCTTACTGCCCTGCCACTTGGTGGTTGATCCTTCCTCATTTCACAGCAATTGAACCAGATCTGAGTGTTGCAGAGCCAGCCTAGAGTGCATGGGATCCACCACCAATAGTACTAAGACTTACTATGAGTGTGCCTGCAGGTGTCTGCCTATTTACACCTGGTGTTTTGCTTCACATGCTACAGGTGTCCAATTTAAAGGTGTGCCTCAGTCCAAAGTTTTTTCATAATCCCCTAAGAGACTATGGCCTAGAAGAGGGACATGATCTTCCCCAAGTTGTACTTAAAGGTGCCATACTCAAGTCTCACACAGTAGCATTTCCTGATGTCACTTGCTCATCATTTGTATTTTAGTTATTAGATTATAATATTTTATTCCTTAAATTCAAACTTATCAATACAATAATGTCTCTAAGATAGCTTTTTTCCTTCAATCATTTAGTTTCATATATCATTGAATGTCAGCACTGCCAGGAACCTTATTGCTTATCTATAGACCAGTGGAGGCCCAGATTATTCACCAAAACCATACAGCAAGTTATACCAGAGTCTGAGCCATTACCAGGTATTCTTAGTCTTTCTTGCATGCTCAAATCATGCAGCCTATAAATTGTAAGCCATAGTATCTTCTACCATTCTATTTGTTAAAATATTTGTTACTTGAACTCTTAATTAATACAAGCCTTATACTTTGGAGAAGAATGCACATTTCCATCCAACGGTCTGTGAGAGAAGTTATGTTCTTTTTTTTTTTGAGGATTGAAAGTCTCTCTAATCAATAGTCATCAACCACTGTTAATTAAACACCCAAAGGTCCCAGGTTAAGTTAATAGTTTGCCCAATGTCACTCCTTGAAAGCAGAAAATGGTAAGCTCTATCTAGAAAACACATGCAGTTTACCTTATTTAAAACGAGAATTCTCAGAATAAATTATACTGGTTCTATTGAGCATAAGGTGATAAAGAATAAAACCCAAAACAAAGCCACAACCTCTTTAGAGGGAAATGTTCTGTCTACACTTTAATTTTCCACTCATTAATAATGTGTGTTTTCAGGGCTGGTGGAGTGGCTCAAGTGGTAGAGTGTCTGCTTATCAAGGGTGAAGTCCCAAGTTCAATCCCCAACACTGCAAAAAAAAGTATGTTTTTTCCAATATAGAATTGTTTCTGAAGTTAATGTAAAGTCCCATATACAACCTTCTTTCAACCTTGCCACCACCCGCCATTCTTCCTTCATTTTCTACCAGGAATGAATCCTATCCCCGTTCTGATCTGCTGGATTGTGCTGAGACAAATGTTTCACCTAGACCAAGTGGCAACCATATTCTATCCCTGAAGCAGGCCACACTTATGCTTATTTTGCTCATCGACCTCAAATGTATCAGAAGCAAATGTGTGTATGAAGAAAACCTTTTGATCTCATATTCAAGAGCTAGTGAAAAATGGAAAAGATACCTGACATTTTCCATCCATTTTCACATGTCCTACTTTTAGTTACAGTTATTTGCTTTTCATGAAAAGCACATTTTAATGAACAGTTATTTCAGTCCATTAGCATCTATTGAAAGGCCTCCGAGTATTCAGTTGGAAGCCCTGCAGAGCACTCACCAAATGTAGTTTCAGAAGTTCACTGATAAAAAAGATGATAGAAACTTTCTGCTGGAATTGTGCTTATAATTAACACATTTTAAAGGTTGAATAGGCATCCAGACCATTTATAAGAATAAGAAGTTCACAATCTCCATGAGAGTTGTGGAAAGACCATAACATAAGTAACCACCTTCTTACTTTGACCCCATTAATCAAGGGCCTGGTGCTCCTCTTGGACTAACAACAGAATTCCAATCAGCAAACAACCAATGTGATTAAGAGAACACAGGATATTGTGATAAATTTTATATAAATTGAGACTTTATATACAAATGTGGATAATATATAAAACTTTTCAGATAGTTTCTATTTTTAAGTTCTCAGGTCCAAAGAGTATGCCTACTGGCAAAAATGTAGACAGCATATCCTGGCATTTTTAACTATACAAACATGTCTTATGTAAACATTGACATATCGACATGCAAATATTAATACCAATAGTCATTGGCACATGTAATTCTGGAAATTGGTGAAAAGTTCACCAATGAAAAACATATTCTTATCATAGAATATTAGGGCTCAAAATAACCTTAAAGATTAGGGTGTTTTGCAGCTGAGAACAAGGATCACAAAAGATAAAATGAGCATAACAAAGTTTAAAAGTTTTATAAGGAGCAGAGTCAAAATTCTAACCCTTGTTTCCTTCTACTTGCCCAGGGACCCTCATTCCTCTCTTTCCCACTGCCTCTCTGGAAAATGCACCAGTGCAGACTGACACAACTTTTAAAGCTTACAGAAACTAACTAGGCAGTCTTCCAAACAAAATATCCAAAATGAGTGTGTCAGTCAACAGTCACATGGCAAAATATTATTCAGCTATTACAGCTATGTTGCCAAATGGTTTGCCATAGTCTGAAAAATGTTTTGTTATGAAGAGTAAATGAGGGCCGTTGGAAGGTTCAAGTGGTAAAGTGCTTGCCTAACAAGCATGAAGCCCCAAGTTCAAATCCCAGTACTGCAAAAAAAAAAAAAGAGTAAAGGAAGCGTACATTGTACAATGTTATAAACAGTATGAGTCTGGGCTGCACAAAATAGATGCATAAGAAGAGTAGAAGGAAGCAACTGTACAGAAAAATAAATACACTATACAATGGAAAGGGAGACACAGATAGGAGGGTGATTTGGTTTTGTCTCTATTCTATATTTTCTGATAATTTTTATAATGCTCCAGTACTGCTTTTTCAATAAAAATTAAGTATCTTTCACATTATCTTTTTAAGAGGTTATTTCTGCACTTGGATTGATTGAGCTGAGATCTCCACAGAAACTCCTTAAAACCAATCCCTATCGGGTCTGTGGACTCTGCCTTTTATCTAAGAGAGAAATTAGTAGAAATCTTGTCCATGAGATATATTCCTGGGTGGAGGTGGAAAGAACACAGTGTTTCAGAGATAACTCCATTATAGGGCATACAGTGGAAAAAGTCAGTGACAAGATCCTTGTTACCTGTTTCAAACTGTGTAGAGTACCATATATTCATGCCAATATGGATAACTCATTAAAGATTCAGGAAAAATCCACTGCAGCAACTCAAGTCATTGGCAGACCACCAATGGGACTGTAGGGAGCTAGCCCTGTGTATTTACCTTGAGAAGGTTAAAGGCTGTGCATTACTCCAGCTTTTCACAGTATTTTCTGGAAGGCCAGGTACACATTTTTATTTATTTTACTGTGTTTATTCTCTACTTTCTGTTTTTCCTATCAGAATTGGAGATTCAGAAGGGTATTTTTGTCTGTCTTTTTATTTAGAAATGGTTTTAGACATGCAGTACAGTTGTAAAAATAGTAACAAGAATTGTCATATACCCTTCAGTCAGGATCCTTTAATGTAACACTCACATAATCATACAAAAATTATCAAAACCAAAAAATCAGAACTAGTACAATGCTATAAAACCATAGAAGTTATCCAGATGTCACCATTCCCCCCAGTGTCAGTTTTTCTGTTTTAGGATCCAGTTCAGGATTCCACATTGTATTTTGTGTCCTGTCACCTGAGTCTCCAGTCTGTCAAGGTTCCTGAGCCTTTCTTTGACTTTCTTGATGATGTCCAACTGTTTGTAGTATGGATGCCTTTCTGATGATTTTTCATGATTAGATTAAGGTTATGAATTTTTGGAAAGATGTCACAGGAATAAGGCTGTACTGTTCTCAGGGCATAATATCATGGGGTTTATAATGCTGCTGTGTTATCACTGGTTATTTTAACCTTTCCCAACCAGTTAAAATGTCTACTAGCTTTCTCCATTATAATAATTTCCCTTTGAAATTAATGAATACCTTGGGAAAGATACCTTGAAACTATAGAAATGATCTGTATCTCTTCAAATTTTTGTTCACTAATTTAAAAATCCATCAGTGGATCTTGTCTGCAACAATTTTTGTGAGCAAATAGATAGATGCATGGATTTATTATAAGGAATTGGCTCACATGATTATGGAAGCTGGCAAGTCCTCAAGTCTGAAGAGTGATTTTGCAAACTGGATATCCAAGAAAGCTGATGGTATAGTTCCAGTCAGAAGCCTGGCAGACTCAAGACCTATAAAGACCTCATGTACAGCTAAAGATTAAAGGCAGAAAAAATAGCCAAAGATAATTTATTTGTATGTTTATTTATTTATTAGCAGATTTTTATCTTTTAGAACATTTTCAGTTTCACAGCAAAATTGAGAAGACAGTACAGATATTTTTCAATACTCTCTGCTTCCATGAATGTATAGCCTTTGCCATTATCAGCATCCCTTACTAGAGGTGTACATTTGTTTGATGAACCTACAGTGACATATCATTATTTCCAGGGCCCACTGTTTACATAGGGTTCACTTGGTGTTTATATATTCTATGGGTTTGAACAAATTCATAATAACATATTTCCATCATCATAGTATAATATAGAATACTTTTACTATTGTAGAAATCCTCTATACTTTGTCTATTCATCCCCCACCCCAATCAACCCCAGGCAGCCACTAATCTTTTACCATATACATTGTTTGGCCTTTTCCATAATGTCATGTAGTGGGAATCACGCATATGAAGCCTTTCCTAATTGGCTACTTTCGTCTAATAGGATTAATTTAAGGTTCCCCCATGTCTTTTCACAGCTCAATAGCTCATTTCTTTTTAGCACTGAATAGTAGTCAGCTGTCTCATATATCTATCTATATATCCATTCATCTACGAAATGCATTTTCGTTGTGTCTAAGATTTGGTAATCATGAATAAAGCTGCTTATACAGATGTTTATACATCTGTATGCATTATTTTGTGTGCTTATAGATTTTCAGCTTCTTTGAGTAAACACCAAACAGTATAATTGCTGGATTTTATATTAATAGTATGCTTAGTTATGTAAGCACCTGCTAAAAGGTCTATGAAGGAGCCGTATGATTTTACTCTCCCAACAGCAATGAAGGAGAGTTCCTGTTGCTCCACATACTTGCCAGCATTTGGTGCTGTCAGTGTTCTGATTCTTAGCCAATCTAATATGTGAACAGTGACATCTTTCTGCTGTAATTTCTATTTCCCTGGTGATACCTGATGTATCTTTTACATGCACATATCTTCTTTTGTGAGGTGTCTGTTACAAATGTAAATTTTATTTACCATTGTGATTCTTAAGATTTTTGGTTAACTTTTTAGTTGGGTAATTTGTTTTCCTATTGCAGACTTTTAAGAGGTCTTTGTATATTTTCAAGAATATTCCTTTATCAAATGTCTTTAAATTTTCTCTCTGTCTTTCCATTCTCCCTACAGTGTTTTTCACAGAACAGAAGATTTTTCAATGTAATGACATCCAGTTTTTCAGTTTTTTTCTTTCATGGATTGTGCTTTTGGTGTTCTAAAAATTCATTGCAAAACTCAAGGTCATCCAGATATATTTCACTATGATATTTTAATGGTGACTTTCTAGTTCCATCTTACCTTGTACATTTAAATTGCCATTTTTATGTAACAATGAACTCTGACCATCCCCTGCTCCACTTTTTGAATTACTTGTATCAATATGGGTTTATGGATATTTATTTTATTCTATGGATTACACTTCAATACTATCATGATTTATTTTGTTTCTCAAATTAGTCCATCTTTGGCCATGGGATGCCCTTCTGTTTTGGAACCCTGTTTCCTTTTGACATGCTCCCATCCTTTTTCAACACTTCCTCATTTTTAGGTACAATGACAGATTCCAGTCATCTTGTCTTTTCCCATCCTAAGCTCTGGAATGAAGTACTTCTTTGAGAGACTTTGGCTCCTTTTATGGGAACAAGGTATTTAGAAACCAAGATGAACTAATTATGCTCATTGCTACTGAGATATTGTTGTTCCTAGATCTTTCTGGCCAACAGAACTAGGAAATGCATGTGTGTGTGTGTGTGTGTGTGTGTGTGTGTGTGTGTGTGTGTGTGTGTGGTGTATTCATGCATTGTCTATTCTTGTCATTTTCCCATTTGCTATCAAGATCTTGGTCATTTGCCACTCAGTCTTATTTAGATAATAAAGAAATAAGGTTTTTTCATCTATGGTATGCATATTTATCTTCCAGTTTGTCGGATGTCTTTGATTTTGTTTATAGTACTCTTTTCTATGTATTTTTAATTGCACATAGTTAAATTCATCATCAATCTTTTGTTATTGGGTATGAATTTTGAATCATGGAAAGCTTTTCTTTACTTTGAGGCTAA
Organism: Castor canadensis; assembly: GCF_047511655.1. Classification (NCBI taxonomy): domain Eukaryota; kingdom Metazoa; phylum Chordata; class Mammalia; order Rodentia; family Castoridae; genus Castor; species Castor canadensis. Next base: position 6,644,094 of record NC_133405.1, read on the forward strand.
AGAGGTAATAACCTAGTACTTTTCCAGTACTTGTAAACTTTCATTTTTGACAAGTATTTGAAGTCTATTCATGTCTTTTGTACAAAATGACTGTATAATTCATTTTTGTTTGTTTATTTTTTTGGTGAACATGAGTGTTGAACTCAGGACCTCCCGTGCTTGTGAAGCAGGCTCTTTACTGCTTGAGTCACTATGCCAGCTCTTTTTGCTCTGGTTATTTTGAGATAGGGTCTCTATGTCTGTGCCAGTCTGTACTGTAATCCTACAACACTTGTGCTTCCCTATATACCTGGGATAACAGGCATGTGCCATCTTACCAGCCATTAGCTGAGATATGGTCTCACGAAAATTTTGCCTGGCATGGCCTGGAGCTGTAATCCTGATCTTTGACTCCTGAGCAACTAAGATTACAAGCTTCAGCCACTGTATCCAGCCTTTTTTTTTTTAATGGCTTCCCAGTTTTTCCAGAAACTTATGAAAAACCCCATCTTTACACTGGTGATTTAAAATAGCTCCTTTTTCATATATTAAGTTAATGTTTTCTTTTTTATCTTCTAGAATGGAGAATGACTTTTGTCAAGACATTTTCATTATTTATGGAGATAATCATATGAATTGTTTCCATAGGTTTATTAATACAGTATTTTACTGGACATCTTATTATCAAAACAACTTTACATGCCTGGAATAAATTTAATATGGTCATGCTATATTGTTCTCATACTATAGTATTGGAATCTGCTTACTAATATTCTAATAAGTGTTTTTGTTTTATATTCATGGGTGATAGTGTTCTGTTGTTTAGTCTCTAAATAATGTCATTATCTGATTCAGGTATCTATGTTATACTTGCTTCCTAAAAGAAGATAGGAAGTTTTCATTTCTCTTCAATACTCAAGAATAATTTATAACATATTTATACAATTTGGCATTAGAAGATTTGTAGAATTTGCCTATAAAACTGTCAGGGCCTGGCAGGTTTTTGCATGTAAGGTAAATCCTTAAAACTTTCTCTGTTTCTTCTATGAGAATTTCTCTTTTGAAATTTTCTAAATATAATGGGCTTATTTTAGTAATGTAGATTTTTCATAAGAAATCATCCATTTCACTTAGGTTTTCAAATGTATTTATTAGAGGTGTGACAGCATTATGTTATAGTTTATTTAAATTTCTTCTCTATTGTACATTCTTGTTTGGTATACTTCTCTATATTTTTCTTCACTTAATTACTAATTTTATTGTTGTAGCAATTTTCAAGAATAATTCCCTGCGATTTTGATTTATTAATTAAATTAATTATATGCTCTCCTTTATTTTAACTTTATTCTCTTGCTTGTTAACATTTTTTATTTTAGATTTTTTTTACATAGTTTTCTCAACTTAGTCTTTTATCTATCTTTCACTTGTTTTGATAAAAGTGTACAATGAAGAGAGGGTAATGGGGAGGTGAATATGATCAAAATATATTATATACATGTATAAAATGTTACAATAAACCCATTATTTTATACAATTAAGATACACTAGTAAAAGTGTGTATAACACAGTGAATTATCATCTGATCATTATTTTGAATGCATTCTGTAGATTGTGATAGGTGGTGTTTACCATGGCATTATTTAACCTTTTAAATTCTGTAATGTCATCTTGTATTTTCTCTTATATCCAAGAGTTGCTTAATATAATGTTTTCTTCATTTCATATTGAAAGGCCTTTTCTTTTTTTTGTTTTGTTAATGATGTCTAATTTTATTACATTATGGTTGTAATATTGCTTGAAATATTCTTATTTTATGGAAGTTACTGTTATTTTGTTTTTGTTCTAGCATTAGTAAATATTCTGTGTGTGATAGTTGATTGAGAAGAATGAATATTTGCTATTATAAGGACATGCAATATATATCTGTAAAATACATTCTACGCATCATGTTTAGACTTTCTCTTCCTTGATTATTTTTGCGCACATAATTTATTTTATACTGGAAGTTGTTTATTAATATATGCCATTATTGGTTTCATAACCTGTAGTTTTTGCTTCATTTGGTGGTCTTTGTTTTATTTGGTGCATAAATATCCAAAAATGATATATCTTCTTTGTGAATTTTGTTTTTTATTATGGCATTAGTATATATTCTTACTTCTACAAGAAACCCACTTTAAATACAAACTAGCCGATAGGTTAAAATAAAAAGATGGAGAAAGATAACCATGCAAACACTGAAAGGAAACTTAATTTCAGAGAAAGTAGACTTCAGAACATCAGTGGAGAGAAAAGCAGATATTTCTTGATGCTTAAAGTTCAATTCCTAAATATGTATGTACCTAATAACAAAGTTTCAAGATACATGAGGAAAAATGTTTAAGCTGAAAGAAGCAATAGACCAATCCCTGTTATAGTTGGAGAGTACACTACTCCTCTCTCAAGAATTGATTAAACAAGTAGGAAGAAAATCAGAAAGTGAGAGCTGAGCACCATTGTTGATTAACATTACCTATTTGATATTACTAGAACGTTCCACCACCAACAGCAGAATGCACAGTCTTTCCATGTGCATATGGACTATTTAACATTATGGGCCATATTTTAAACCATGAAACAAGACCTTAAACATTTTAAATAATTGAAATATATATTTTTATTATCTGGTATTACTACAGAAATAAATGAGAAAAAAGATATTTGGAAAGTACTCAAATGTTTGAGAAAATAAACATTAAAATGGCTGCTGTGACATTTTTGGTGGGATTTTTTGGCAGTATTGGGAATTGAACTCAGGATGTCGCACTTGCTAGGCAAGTACTCTAACATTTAAGCCATGCCCTTAGCCATTCTTGCTTTAGTTATGCTTTCAAATGGGTCTTGCATTTTTACCTGAAGATAGTCTCAGACTATGATGCTCCTAATTTTACCTCCCTGGTACCTGGGTTTATAGACGTGCCTGATCACATCCAATTATTTTTGTTGAGATCAGGGTATTGCTTTACCTCTGGCAGGCCTTGAACCACAATCCAAATTTCTGCCTCCTTAGTAGCTGGGATTACAAGTGTGAGGCACCATGCCCAGCCCATGTATTTTGTATTACTATATGTTATTTGTATGAAATAGTGGGCTCCCTGAGGACATTTTTATACAGGTATAGGATATACTTTGATCATTTTAATCCTATTGTTATTTCTTATCCCCCCCTCCCTCCCACTGTTCTCCTTCCATATATGGTAGAAAATAAACATTCTTCTCAATGTCTCATGTCTACTTACATGTCTTTTTTTTTTCCTAGATTCCACACAGGATAGAAAATATGCAATACTTGTCTTTCTGAGTCTGACTTTTTTCTCTTAATAGGATAATCTCTAGTTTCATCTATTTTTCTGCAAATGATATAATTTTGTTCTTCTGAATACCCTAATACTCCATTGTGAATATATACCACATTTTCTTTATCCATGCATCTGTTGATGGTCACCTAGGCTGATTCCATAGCTTGACTATTGTGAATAGTGCTGCAGTGAACTTGGGTAAGCAAGTGTCTCTTTTCTACACTGACTTACATTCCTTCAGGTACATGTCCAGCTGAATCATATAGTAATTCTAGAAACCATAGGTCAAACAGTCTTGGGAGGGTGTTGAAAAGTGTTTTATAGCCATGGTGTGGTAAGACATGCCTCTAATAGCAGCACTCAGGAGACCGAGGCAGGAGAATCAAGAGTTCAAGGCCAGCCTGGCCTACATAGCAGTACTCTGTCTGCAAAACATGTTTTTGGACTTTATAAAAATAAGAATACAGCTTATCAGTTGGTGGTATGCAGTTAATGCAGTGCCCAAAGGGAAATTTATAACAGTAAAAGTATAAATTAGAAAAGAAGGCTGGTGGAGTGGATCAAGTGGGAGAACATGTGCTTAGCATGTACAAGGCCTTAAGTTCAACCCCCCAGTGCTTCCAAAAAATAGAAGAGAGAGAGAGAGAGAAAGAGAGAGAGAGAGAGAGAAAGTAAGAAAGACATAATATTGTTGATTTGTTCCACATTGAACAACTAATATACATAAGCAAATTCCTGTCATTCACCTGGGGATATACCTCAGTGATATAGCATTTTCTCAACATATGCAAGGCCCTGGGTTTAATATATAGTACTGCAAAAATAAAAGAAGAAATATTTACAATCGGTAACCTAAGTTTCTACCCTTAATAACTAGACAAAGAACAGCAAGTGACACCCATGGGGAGGAGAAAGAAAGAAAGAATATCAGAAGTGGTGCTAATTAAATCAAAAACAGAAACACAACCAAGAAAAAATTTAAAAAGCCTAAAGATTGATAAAACTGATAAAAACATCTCATCAAGAAAAAACTAAAAACATTTTCTACTATCCATCTCTTCATCATTAGGCTTCCCAAATTAGGTTGTTTTGAGTCTATTCTGAATGTAGCTTTCAGTAACATATTATGTTTAAGAGTTAATTAAGTATTAATTAATGAGTGAAATTTGTTCACATTTATTGATGTGACTGATATTTCCTCTCAAATCTTCCATAATATTGTATCATTATGTGTATTTTGCTATATTTTCTGTTTCTTTTTCTAAGCTATGAACTCCTTTTTGTTTATAATTTTCTTTGCTATTTATAAAGAAAAGGTTTACAGTTCTGTATTTCAAAATTGGCTTTATTATTATTTTTTAACCTTTTACTATTTGGTTTACCACCCACAGCATCCTTTAATGCACACCCCATTGCCTACAAAGCAACGATCTTTCTCTTTCTTTTTTTTTTAAAACATTACACATAAAACATATATAATTTTATACATAATCCAAACTGTACATAACTCACATTTATGCTTCTAAATAGAAGCTCACATTTGTGCTACTTTTACAGTTTACAAAGTGATTATTATATACATTTTCTCATTTGTTCTTCAACAGAGACATGTGAAATAAATATTACTCTTGTTTTACAGATGGAAATAGACCCAGACATTATTCAGTACATTAACCACTATACAGTATAGCCCTGAGACTTTGGATCTGCAAAGGTGTTTAATAATGCAAGTAATACATGTATTTCAATTTTTATCACCATTTTCAAGTTCTGCTTTCTTAGCCAAAAAATTAAGAAAAATATTTTCCCTGGTGTAATTAAAAAAAAAAGGAACATTATAGTCATATTCTAATCCTGTGAGATCTATCAGAAGCAAAATCCATCTTGAAGTTCTTATATTATTACTATCCAGGGCACCAGCACTAGAACCACATATGGATCAGTAATATTGGTAGCCTTACTTCCTAAGTTATCTTCTCTACTGTATAGTTTTTATTTTCAGAATTTTTATTTCCTTATTTCAAAATCTTGAATACAGTTCTTCATAGTAGGTGTGGGAGCTATAGTTTGTATTCACTGTCAGAAGGGGTCAATTCCAGTGTTAAATTTCCCAGTGAACAGTTGGCAGAAAGGAAAAGAGCAGTAGTAACCTGTACCTGCAGGCCATACTACCTTCTCTAGCACTAGAGGACTAGTCTTCTGCCATAGCTTCACAAATTCAAAGACAATAATTCTGGCTGAATGCAAATTCAAACTAGACCATATGTTTAAATCACTGCTTCAACAAATCAGTCTTTTAAATGATTTTTATTGTGTCCCAGGACATATTCAATAAATATCTTGAGTTTGAGACCTTGGCAAGGTAATCAGCGCTAGAAATCAGATTTCTCTGGCACAACTCCATTGCCTGCAATGGTATTTATCAAAATTACAAATGCCAGTACACTAAATATGTCAATACTGTATTCAGTTGTTCATATCTAAATATTTTATCATCTAGGAAACAAACCAATGTAAATGCTGAATATGTACAATAGGTAGTGTTTGTGCTTTAGTATGCTGCCTCATTTCTACTTTTGGCTTAGATATAGATTTATATATTTTAATATGCTAATCATTGTTCCTTTTGTAGAAGCTTTCTGGTCTTAACCTGATTGGATGAAGCTTATCTCCTAGTGTATCCCTCAAAATGAGCTTATGAATACAAAATTCCTTAAGTTCTTAAAAGTTGAAAAATGATTTTCTGTAGTCCTGAAACTTGAAGGACAGCCTGATTCATATTTACTTTCTTTCATTGAGTATTTTTTAAATGCTATTCATCAGTATTATACTGTCTATGTTGATAATGAAAAGTCCATGTCAGTCTAATTGTTTTGTAAGTTAATTGATCTTTTTGCCTGGAGGCCTTGAGGATTTTATTTTTATTTTGAAGTATAATAGTTTTACCAGATTTTGTCTTGGGGGTTGAAAATTCTCTGTTAATTTCCCTAGGTATCTGTGGGTCAATTTAGGTCTATTTCTTGAAGTCATTTTGTTTTATACTTATAAATATATTGGCTATTTCCTTATCTTGCTTTTCCTTCTCCAGGTTCTCCAATAATGCAATTATTATTCCCTTTTTGCCTCTTTTCCATTTTTTCTAAAATTTTTTACAAAACATTTATTTATAACCTCTTTATTTTCATTTTATCCCACCTTTTTCAATCACCATTATTAAATTTTCATTTCAAGTCTGGGCACAGTGGCCCCTGCCTGTAATTCCATCTACTCAGGAGGTAGAGATCAAGAGGATTGCAGTTGGAGGTCAGCCTGGGCAAAAAGTTAGTAATATCCTCCATCTCACACATGCCATCTCAGCTATATGGGACATGGCATGAACATGTCATCTCAGCTACATGAGAAGTGTAAAGTAGGAGGAAAGAGGTCTGGTGGTCCAGGGCAAAAAAAACCCCTGAAATATAACTAAAGCACAAAGGACTGAGGCCATGGCTCAAGTAGTAGAGCACCCTGCCTAGCAAGCCTAGGTGTGAGTTCAAACCTTACTACCGTCAAAGCAAACAACAAAAAATCATTTCAACCTCTTCTCTCTGTCTTTGGTCACTTATGAGATAATCTTATCTTTTTCTTCCATTTGCTTGTAGAGGTCACTCAGCTCTTTTTTTTTTTTTTTTTTGCTCTGTGCTTTTAGTTCATTTCTATGTTTAGTTTTTAAATTTCTGAATCAAGTTAGTTTTTATAGCCTTAAGAGTTTGTTTGAATATATTTAATTATGTTTGATATGTCAACTTCCTTTTTTAACGTGTAATGTTCTTTTGAGGAGGGGTCTTCTGTTGGTATGGGTAGCATTGTGTTTCCCAATTTTCTGACGTAAGTTTCTTGATTTCACTTTTCTTTTGTTCGTGTGTATGGGGCACCTAATTTAATGTTGCATTCTTCTATCAATATAGCAAGTTCCACATACTTTGTGATAGTAGAAGTTGTTAAGTACTTAGATTTTGTGGGGATTGTTTTTGTCTTGAAGGGCTTGAAAATTTCTCCCCTTCCTTTTGTATTCTTCTTGAATACCCAATTTCCAAATGAGTCTTTTACTTTTTGTCTTGCCTTTTTTCTTCCTTCCCTGTAAGGTACATGTTTTGAAGGCTGTTTCTTTGTATCATGACTATCCTTTTATATCATGACAGCCTGCTTAAACGGGACTTGCTCTTTTTAATCCATGGACACTCACTTAAATACGTGTAATTTGAAGTTCTGTCTTTGCAGTTTATGTTCTCATCTTCCTAGACATTTTTTTCTTTCTGTACTTTCAGACTTAGAATAGACTTAGTTTTTCCTGCAGAAGATTTAAAATAAACTTAGTGCCTTTTGCTAGGATGCCTGTTTTGTTTCACCTAAAGTGTTTCTTGAACTGGCTTTGCCTACCATAGAGCCTTACAGCAGGTAGGCATGGGCCAGGACCATGGAAGAGTTATCTTTACCTTAGGACTTCTCTATGTTCAGACTATTCTAAACAAAATTGTTATCATTTGTGCGTCTGTTTTTTCCATTTACATAGGATATAATTGGAGGCAGGTAACTATATCAGGACCATTGTCTGTTTGTATTAATTGTTTAAAAAGAGATTTAAGGATTCTTTTCCTTGCAACTTGCAAGATACTAATTTTATTCTATTTTATGGAAGATAATAAACAACACAGCCACTGGTAAAAATCAATGGAGAATAAAATATAAGGATTTAAATTTGGGTAGAGGAGTGACCATTAGCAATGGACAATTAAATTTTAGATATTAAATGATGTCATATAAAAAATTTCATAGTTGTACTGTTTCATTATAATTTCTTAAAGTTTTTTGTAATACAAGCTATAGAAGAAATGAATGTTTATAAGGAAAAGTGTTCTATATCTTTCTAAAACTACCATGTAATCCTGTGCTGTATATTCATTGGGAATGGTTTTTGTTGGAAGTGTCTAATATATGGTAAATATGGTTTGAAACTATAAGGATATTTATTGTTAATTTAAAATAACTATAAAGTAAGGCAGTCTTATAGTTGGGCAGTAGTGTGCTCAATAAATCAGTGTCTTTCCATCGCTCAACTAAATTCAAAGTGGTTTTTTTGGTTTGTTTGTTTGTTTGTTATTCATTTATTCACATGTGCATACATTGTTTGGGTCATTTCTCTCTCCTGCCCCTGCCCCCACCCTCTTCCTCCCTCCCCCCTCACTTCCAAGCAGAACCTGTTCTGCACTTTTCTCCAGTTCCGTTGAAGAGTAGAAATAACCAATAATAAGAAAGACATAGCATTTTTGCTAGTTGAGATAAAGACAGTTATACAGAGAGATTCCTAGCATTGCTTTCATGTACAAATGTGTTACAACCCACGTTGATTCATCTGTAACTGATTTTTACATGGGTTCCTGATCCCCTTCTCGTGTTGACCTCTGTCACTTTAAGGTTTCTGTATTAATTCCTCTGAAGTGGGGACATCAAATGCTTTCATGCTTTTGGTTTTCTATCTAACCCCGTATCTCCCGTATATGTTCTCCCCTTGTCATGTAACCCAAGTCCTACAATATTGCTGTATTTGCCCTAGATCTAAAGACTGCATATGAGGGAGAACATATGATTTTTGGTCTTCTGAGTCCGGCTAACCTCGCTCAGAATGATGTTCTCCAGTTCCATCCATTTATTTGCAAATGATAAGATTTCATTCTTCTTCATGGCTGCATAAAATTCCATTGTGTATAAATACCACATTTTCTTAATCCATTCATCAGTAGTGGGGCATCTTGGCTGTTTCCATAACTTGGCTATTGTGAATAGCGCTGCAATAAACATGGGTGTGCAGGTGCCTCTGGAGTAACCTGTGTTGCATTCCTTTGGGTATATCCCCAAGAGTGCTACTGCTGGATCGTATGGTAGATCTATGTTTAGATTTTTAAGAAGCCTCCAAATTTTTTTCCAGAGTGGTTGTACTAGTTTGCATTCCCACCAGCAGTGTAAAAGGGTTCCTTTCTCCCCCCATCATCACCAACACCTGTTGTTGGTGGTGTTGCTAATGATGGCTATCCTAACAGGGGTGAGGTGGAATCTTAGTGTGGTTTGTTTGTTTTTTGGTTTGATGTTAATTGTGAGGTCTTATCATCTTATGGTCATAAGAAGGCTATTGTATCTTTAGACATTATGTCTACATTTTAGCAGGAAACATGGAAAGAAGATACATATGCCCTGCTATCTGAGAATCATAATCATTTCTCCAAGTCCCCAGAAGATTTTGGCCAAACCTACGTACGTGTACCTAGCTTTCCAGCAGTGGATGAGGGAATTCAAAATGACTACTAAATTTGTCAACCACCAGTGTCTTCCAATATCTCCAAAATAATTGCCACTGGCAGTTCTAATGTGACAACAAGAATACCTCAAGTCCAAGAGCTTCCAAATTAACTGCAGTTGTGGGCGACATTTAAAACTACTAAAACTATACCCCAAGATATAGTTTTCTCATTCAAAGGTTTTCTCAAAGGTTTTCAAAAAAGGTTTTTCTCAAACCTTTTTTCAAAGGTTTTCTCATTCTGACCATTGTACTACACCCACACGTCATGTAGCTTAAGGAGGGGTACAAAGCCACATCCACATGTATAGCTGTTTGGAAATGGCACTGACTATTCAATCAAAATGTTGGGAATTTGCACTCAAGGCATAGCCTCTGATGCTTGCTCAGTGTTTAGAAATAGTGACATTGTCTGACCTGAGTGATTAAGAGACTGAGAATGTCATCGTGACCTTGTGTCACTGAAGAAAAATGAGTACAGAAAATGACTTGGTTCCTTCTTGTGTGTCACCAATTGATAATATCCAGAGCACACTCTGCACATTCTAGGCACTGAATTTTAAAGACTGTTAATAGCTTATTTTTTCTCAAAATAAGGGAATTTGGATTGGGAAATACAGTATATTCAAACAGAAGTTACGTGCTCAAAGAAACCAAGCCTCTTTTCATAAATCCTAACTTGAAAATTGAGTATGGAACTGATTCAGGCATAGCCATTAACATATCACACTTACTAATCTTCCCACTATTCATTCTAATATGATCTATCTCCTTATTTATCTGTTTTGACTTCAGTGTAAACTTTGCCAGCTGGCATCCTTGTGGAATATAAACATTATATAGTTATTAAACAACAGCAAATCATATATTACTCATGACACAGAGATAAACAACCAACAGTTCCTTCATTCTCTTAGGAGACTAGCAAAACCTTTCCTTCAGAATCCAGGACAATTCTCTGGAATTTTATGGTTTGAAGACTCTCATTTGGTCCTCACAAGAACACAAGAGGCTTATTATTATTCTTACTTTCCAGATAAGAAGCATAGGCTCAGAGAGGGGAAGTGACTCATCCAAAGTCCCTTGGGTTCTTACTGAAAGCAGCAGAGCTTGGCTCCAGGTTTCCAGAGTCCTCATCCGCTGCACTGTCTACTCCTTGAGGCTATTTCCTAAACTACCTTGTTGCTCAGGTTTCTGAAATGATGTGCTTCTGGATAGTTTTCACTCCTGTTGTGCTAAATATACTTAAAGCCTCAAATCTGAAGTCCACCTGGGACCACTATGTCAAAGGAATTAATTCAACATCAAATATCTTGGCTTACTGTTCTTGTTAGTAAAGAAGACATTTTGTCATTCTTACACTGTCTCCCATTCTTTTCCAGTTGGATTCAAACTAGACATTTCACTCAGCATGATCAAAAGCAAGAGCTGATTTACCAACAGGACAATCATAACACTATTTACTCATAAAAGAAAGATCAATAGATAATGAAAAAAAAATCCAGATATTTCAGTCATGTAGCCACATAAATTCATATGAAACCAGATAGAAAAACAACCTCAACTATTCAACTATTTTATCCTCCTTAATAATACAAAGGCTATTGTACTTTACTGAAAATGTCATTTTTAATGAACTACTAAAAAAGACCCAGAGTCAAGAAATAAGAACGAATTTTTAAAAAGTTTAAAATGACTATCAGTTTCCAAATGTCTCTAGACATTCCAAATGCCTGAATATAGCCTTGCTGTGTTTTGAGTCTGTATAATTTTATAAATCATGATATTTAATTTCCAAGAAAAGTCCTTTTAAGACCTGACCAGTTACTTGGACAATACGTGATACCTTCTTATCAGTATTTTTCTCAAATACATAGATTTACTTTCTTATTTTTAAGAAAATCTGAGAAAGGGCATTTGAAGTTTTTCACAGATAGTGGTAGGATTGTTTTCTAGGATCACTGCGGTATAATCATAGTTTGTTTGGTTCACTCTGACCAGTTATTCTCAGGGAAACAAACATGTGCACTTGTGTTGAGAAGTCCTTTTGCTCTCCCCTCTAAAATGCAACTTCTCATGAATTCTATCCCAAATCTCCTTAGCCATTTTTAGTTTGAAAAATAGAATAATGAGAAGCAACAGGAAAAATATGAAAATGGGGGCCAACTTTTCTATCCTGTGTTTTTTCATCTTCACATAATTTCTACTGTTCCAGAAAGATTGTCCTCTTATTTTCACCGTTTCAACATCAGCTGGGTAATTTTTGTAATAGCTCCATATGGAAGATGTACATGCCACATGGTTTATTTCTCCTCATACGTGCATGATCCAACACCAAGTGGAAATTACACCCTACTCTCAATAACCTCTAAAGCAGAGAGGAATTGGAGTACAGTTAACCCAAGAAGTCGAAAAATTCCAAAGTCATTTCTATTTGGAAGTGTGCTACATGTTAGCTTACAATATTTGCTTTTATTTTAACATAAGTCAGTATTCCTAGCAAATGAGAACATTAATAATCCCAGTCAATGAGCTGAGTTGGACTGTGGTTGTAAGAAGCTGATAGAGTTATTTAAAAAATCAAACCATTCACAAAGGAAATATGATACATTGGATAATCGGGCTACAGTTATTCTTATTCAGTCTCATGTCTTCACACTTGTGAGGAGAGTCTTATCACATATAGAAAACACCAAATAACTTTTCTCTGTGGATCTCGACCCCTTGCTGCATTATTTTGCCCATGATCATCTATGACATATCCTATTAAGAAGCAAAGTGAAAACAAAAGCATCAAGAAAAATTGTAGTATTAACATTAGTCAATAAAAGCATTCAAATGAGATATTGCATAAAGGTAAGTCAGTAAAGATTTAAACAAGCTCAGGCAGAGTTCCAAACACAGAATGAAAATAAGATTCACTATTCTTGGCTTAAGTAAGGGAGATTTTTTTTTTAATAAATAAAAGCACATCATCTATTATGTGTGGTTCCACAAAGTGTTTAAATTCTGTGGCTTGACTACCTGTCTAAAGCTTGATGAGAGTAAGGTAAACACAACTCCTGTAAAGGATTTCTACCAGGAGCCTTTTCAATGCCAAATAACTGAAACTGAGTGCAGTCATGGCCTTCAGTGCTTGCACTGCACCTCCTGGGGTTCACTTTAGCATTGCCTCTAATTACAAGGGTGGATGTTGGAACTGTGATTTTCTTTGTCTCCAGATCAGTGTGTTTGCTTGAATTTTCTTCTGTCCAATCCTCAATCTCTTTAATTTTTATATGTGCTTTAATATGGTAAATTATCAGTACAGGATAGATTAAAGACAACACAATGTTAAAGGTGAGATGGAGGCATGGTAAAATAGCTGATGAAGGGATAAATCAATTAGAGGAAATTTCTATTTGAATCAGAAGGCAGCACAGGGCTTAGTTGCCAAAACAGTTCCAAGCTTAAGGGTTTACAGTAGCTTTGTTCCTATGACACAACAATCTTTGGATTAAGCCTTCTTTCAAAAACAGTATCCAAGATGCTCTTGGAGATTTCTTGTCACTGAGGGTCTGATGCCTGACATATTTATTTCACAGAGTAAGAAATAATACCATGTGAAAAGAGCTCAAATGAGTGTTATCTAGCTCCTTTCCTGGCAGTGAAATGACCCTGCCTTGTTTTTTCTGGGAAACCTGCCAGGTGAACATTGACAGGCTAGCAGGACTGAGGTGATTGCCCTGACTGGAATTTTTTTTCTGGCACATAAAAGGGACCTGCACAAGGTCTGGGCAAGAAAAGGTGTAGCGTGTGCTTTCCATCATTTTGCAAAGACCAGCTTCGTCCTTTTTATTGATATCTTGAGTTGCATTGTTCCTCAAAGCTCATAGGAAGCATAGGGCCTTTGTGGGAAGATCAGGTAAGGCCTTTGGACACAAAAATGGTTAGAATTCTAGCTCGGTCACTTGTGGCTTTAGTTAAGTTAACTTAGCCTTCCTCAGCTTCACATTCTCCATTTTGGAAATGAGAACAGTATTAACAATTGCACAATATGGGCATGACTATTAAAATAACCAAATGTGTCTCTGTGGTGAATTCCAATCCTTAAACACAAGTACGTAAAATGTATGACTTCTTTTTCTATAAATTAATTTAGTTCCTTTTCTCTGGTCCCCATTGTGCTAAGTCGCAGACATACGATCTCCATCAGCTCACAGGCTCTCTCTTCACTTAACCCTGGAGTTCCAGGGTCAAGTGTATCTGATTATCAACATACACTTTCCTTGCATGCTTACACCTTGCCTTGGTCTATTTTGTGTTACTGTAAGATAGCAATTGAAGCTGAGTTATTTATAAAGAACAAAAATTTATTCTCTCACAGTTGTAGAGGCTTAAAAGTCCAAGATCAAGGCACTAGCATCTGAGTCAGTGAAGGCCTTCTTGCTGTATCCTCACATGATGGAGAGTAGAAGAAGAAGAGACAAAAGGGTGCGAAACTCACTTTTTGGTGTAAGGCATTGAACTCAGGGCCTTGTGTATACCAAGTACATGTTCTACCACTGAGCTATATCCACAGCTCTGAACTCACCCTTTTTAATGTGAGTGACATCACTTATGAAGACAGATATCTCATGGCCTAATCACCTCTCAAAGAGCTCCCTTCTTTTGGGGGAAGGGCAATACTAGCGTTTTAACTCAGGGTTTTATGCTTTTTAGGCAACTGTTTTACCACTTGAGCTGCATCCCCCAGCCCTTTTTGCTTTAGTTACATTTTAAATAGGGTCTCAAATTTATACTAGGTTGACACAGAACATAATCCTCCTATTTATACTTGCTGCCTGGTTGGGATGACACATACCACCATGCCCAGATTTTATTGGTGGAAATGGGGTCTCATGAAATTTTGGCCCAGGCTGGACCCAATTCCTGATCCTCTGGATCTCGGTTTCTGAGGTAGCTGGGATTACAGGCATAAGCCGTAGTTCCTAGCTAGATCTTGATTCTTCATACTGCCATAACAGCATTTAATTTTCAACATGAGCTTTACAGGAAATGAACATTCAAACCATAGCTCATCAAGACAAGTTGCCACTATTTTGTCCTTCACTTTTTGCTGTGGGCCTTCTGCCCAACTTGATTCTTTCTCAGCTCCAGGCTCCACCAGTGGTTCATGGGAAGCTGTTCAAGTACTTTTTCTTGTTGTTCTGGGGTCAAGGGAGATTGTGAGGCTCTCTCATTATCTTCAGCCTGGGGACACCACTATCCATTTGGAATCTATTTCTCCTAACTAATGCTTGGCCTGGTGGGAACTCTCTCTGAAACTCACTACTACTCAATCTGCAACATGCAAAGGACCACACAAATCACATCTGTTTCTGAAACCTTTACACCTGTCTGCACTTCCCATTATCCTATCATATTCCTTCCAATCTCAACCCTGAGCTACAGGGATCTGCTTCACAGGAACATACCCTATTGCTTTCAGTTCACCTAATAATGTCAGCAACAACTAATATTCATTCATATAACGGTTGCTATTATTTCTTGCCAGGCATTATTCCAAACACTTTTCAAGCTTATTCCTTAGAATAATTTAGTGAATTGTGTACTGCTGCTACCACTATTTTGCAGAAGGAGAAATTGAGGCACCAAAGGGAGAAGGTCCTTGCCCAAAGTCACATAGCAGTGTGTGGTAGAAGTGACATTTGCATTCATGTGGCTTGTCTGCCATTTTCATGCTCTGATAATGACACCACACTGCCCCTCAGCACCACAGAGCCAGTGCTGAGGGAGTGGGCTGATCCTATGCCTAGAGGTCCTATACTCAACACTTGAAATTCCTAAGCTATGACTTTGGCTGGAATTTCCTTTTCATTTCTGTGATAGAATTCTTTTTCTGTGACAATGAAGAGGACAAGGGAGTAGTGCAGAATAATATGTATGCCTTAGGGGGTGGGGGATAACAAATAATACTTCACAATCAGTATGTAGTCACACTTTTCAAATATAGATAGAGTAGAAGCTCATTAAATGTTAATTCTCAGCCCCCTGTTCAAATGTTTTATAATGGAGATTACACTCAGCACAAAACCTTCTATATAAAATGTTTTAGTGCTAATATTCAATTATTTAATGACAAGATTCTGCTTCCTTTACATGCTTGTCATTTAATGAAGGAAAACTGATCCCATCCCCACTCCTTCACATTTTCTTAGAAACCTGAGATACCCTGGTGAAAGGAAAGCAAGACTTCTGCTTTGCCCTTTCTGAGGTCATCCTGTTGCACAGATAACCACAGATACAAACATGAGGCCCTGCATGCAGTAGAGTCCTAAAAATTTTGGTTGATTTATTTTGAGATACTCCAAAGAAGAGAAGCCTTCAAATGAGGAAATTGACAGTGGATAGTCACATGTTTCTTCTGTTCTTTGTGGCTGTGTTCCACTGGCTCTGTGTGGCATTTTGTGACCTCTGATGATTCAGGGTCCATGTCCTCCTTTTTGAAGGCTTGAGTTCAATGCCCTTCTCATCTTAAAATAACCTCAGACAGGCAATTTGGTTTTTAAAAAATGTTTTTGATGTACCTAGTATTGTGCATACATTACATGTAACAATTTAGTGTTTGGTAGACTGCAACCCTGTATTTTATAGCTCTCCAGTTTGGTGATTTTCCTAATATGCCACAGATGACTGACTAGTATCTTCTGGGGTTCTGGATGAATTCAGCAACGGTAAAACATTGGCATATCAGAGAGCCCGGCATTTTCTTATAGCTTAAAAGTTATGGCTCTTAGAGCTTCAAAGAACAGAATGCTATAACCAGCTCAAAATGCAGACACACACCTCTGCCAACTCTCCACTACAATTCTCTGTCTCTCAAATGGAGATTAAATGCAGTGCCAAAATCTGTCATCTGGTGTTGCATTTTTGTAATGTGGACAAATGTCGAAAGAATTCATGTGGAGGCTCAAAAATCTAACTATTTATGAATTAAAATTAAATTTAACTTTCATTGTGGGTAGAAGCCTTAATTACTAACACTGTTAACAAAACAGCATTACTTCCTGCAATCACCAATTAAAAAGAAGAAAGGGGAAACTACATTCCCTGAAAATTCCCTATGCATACCAGGCTCTGTGCTAGGTGCTTTATGCCTACAATCTCAGTGGATGCCTTCAATCAAAGCTGAAAAAAGCAAGTGGGAAGCATACACTGTAGGTAGTTATTACATTTCAATCCATCTAATGAACCCATTCACAATTTTGGCAGGCATGAATAACTTACATTTTGTCTGTGATATGTGTTTGCATCTCACCATGTTAGCCTGGATTAGTCTCTGTCCCTCTGATCCACATAACTTCCCCCTTAGGACCTTCAGCCTCTTGGCCAAGGAAATAGAGGAAACCGAAATCTGCTTATATTCAGCTGTTCCAAATGGGACTATAATCACTATACTGGGAAGCATACCAAAAACTGTTATATATTTCAAATTCCTGCTGATTGTCTATCTTATACTCATGATTTTTATTTGCATTTTAATATAAAGTTGTATTCCATATGCATGTGTGTAAAGTAATTTCAATTAAATGAGTTAGGTACAGTAGTAGGTGCAGTATTTAATTTTTCTCATTGCTGCTAGCTGCCACTCGCATGGGTCAGCTCTATAGGTATCACTGCCTCTCTACGGGAAGAATTTGGTTTGATGGGCAAAGTAATGACTTTTGAGAAATTATTTAGAAAAAAAAGGCTTATAATAATATGAGAAGATTACAGGTTGGAGCAGATATGCCCAGGATTTTTTCCCAAAAATTGAGCCTTGTTATCGACCATGCTAAGTATAAATGCCTATCACTGAGGAACAGTTGGTACAGAAAAACATTGCAAGCTCAACAGCACCATTTATTTCATCATTAGTTATATTTCCAATATTGATTGAAAATCCTGATTTCAGCTTTTATGAATTCTCTGTTTACAATGGTCAATGCCAACATTTTCTCAAGCTGTGAACTTTTCATACCCTCCTCAGCCCATAAATTTATACCCTAATTTGCTAACAGAGCTACCTCAAGTTTCTTCTTAATCATCTTAGAATTCTTCTCTACTGTCTTCTTTTATCTATCCCACCATCTATCTTCCTTATTTTTTTCTTCTCCAACTGTACTCTCTCATCGCCTACTTACTCCTCACCTCTTGTAACAGTGTTTATCTTTTCAACATGCTACTTAATCTTTGCTCACATGCACATCATCTATGACTTTGCCTGATCCAATATGCTCTTCCTTTTTGACCTATGATATATGATAATGTTGATATTTCCTTCTACAAGGTCTCTTTTTCTCTTGGCTCAAGCAATCTTTTCTTTTACGTGCTTTTCTACTTTTGTAACAAGTCTTCACTCTTCTTTTTATTTATTTATTTTTTATTGTTTTCCTGTGTGAAGACATATTGTGGCATTACCCAAGTTCTTACAATGTATCAAATATTTCACACTTGAATTCACCCCCTTCACCACTCTCCTTTGTCCTCCCCTCCCCCAACTCCTGGAATAGTTTCAACAGGTATCATTTTTGCATTTACATGCATGTGTTTACAATATTTGCATTATATTCACCCTCCTACACCCTTTCCCTGCCCCCTCCTCACTCCCACTGGTACCACCCCCAACCCCCGCCTAGCAGGATCTGTTCTACCTTATACTGAACTATATAGTTTCTCCTCTTACCTTTCTGAGGGCTTCTTGTTTTTCTTCTTCCTGTTCCAAGACTTTATATTACTACTTTTTCTTTTCCTATTTTATGAGTAAGATTTCTAATTTTTAAAAAGAAATAAATACGCTTCAGAGCGCTCCAGGAAACCTCTGTAAGTTTATGCCAAATTGTGTTTGTCTATGCATTTGCACATTTATTTGGGTAAAAGATTCATAATTCTCATTGTATTTCAAAGGTGTCCATGACCATGTAGGGAAATTAAGAACCTCTGTTCTAGACTTTTTCCTTGAGAAATTTTATCATCCTCCATAGTTGAATTGGTTATCTACCAAATCTCAATCTTCCAGTTGACCTTCCTCCTAATTTTTAGTCTTTTAAATATAGCTAATCTTGATGTTTCCTGATAGCACATTTCCTGATCATATTAAACATTAAATGTACTCTGTATGGAAGCTAAAATCAACCAGACACTAACTTTATAATCTTTTCTTTCCAGGTGCCCATATGGTAGCTCTGCACAAAATTTAAAAAGCATTCCCTTCAGGCAGGCCCAGTGCTGTGGGCATATGGTTAAATAGCAAGATGATAGTTTTGTCCGTGATTCTGTTGTTGATTTTTCAGTGTTTATCCCTATTACACCAAACCTACATGCAAGCTGATCTTGAAGCATCTTAGTCAGACCATCAAATCCCTCCATGATATCATTCTAACCTTACAATTTCAGCATTGTAATACCATAATCCCCTTCAATATCCAGACTCATTTGCTCTGGTTACCTGGATGGATAGACCATATGCATCCTGTCCTCTGTACATTAGTTCACTGCATTTTATCTATCTAGAATCTCTTCCTTCTCCAGCACATTTGACTGAATCTTCTATTCTTTCACTCCAAGTTCTATCTCTACTTCTTCTAAGGAACATTCTCTAACCATTCCAGTGCTCATTGACTTTATAGTCTTGTAAAACTCCATAGCAGCTTTTAAAAATCTGTATCTATCACACTGTTGACTGTGAGAATAACTCAGTCTCTGACATTTAGAACTCCAGTCTTGCTACTCAAAGTGTGATTCACGGATCAACCACATGGGCAATCACTTGAGAGCTGTATAGAAATGCGGAAACTCATAATGCAACCTAGACCTACTTAAAACGGTCTATATTTCAACAACTCAAGTGATTCTTATGAATAGAATATGGGGCAGAGCCATTGCCTATTCTGTGCATTTTTAATTGTTAAAATATATTAGTTTCACTTCCCAAATGTAACTCATCCTTCATATTTTTTGTTTTCTTTTTTAAAAACTTCTTTTTCACAGTACTGGGGTTTGAACTTAGGGGCTCATGCTTGCTAGGCAGGAACTCTACCACTTGAGCCACTCCACCAGCTGGATGTTTTGCTTTCTGATCAGGACTTTCTCTGTCTACTATTGCTTTTTTCTTAGTCTCTCATGTTTTGTGTTATGTTTCATGCATTTTTAACATTTTTCTTCTAAAACTATTGAGAATGTGAGGGTGATCTAGCTGCAACCCATTGATGGCCAGGGTTGATTTGGCTGATCTAGCTGGCTAGGCAGGTGTTCCCTTCCTCCCTCACTGTTCCACATGTGTCCCTCCTGAAATTGCTGGCTCTATGGAAGAGGATTGACCATCCCACATAGAGGAGGACTGTTCTTCAGTCAAGGGTGTATGAGTAGCTATGCTCCCCTGCTAGAACCTCCAAACAGCTCTTTATTATAATATAATATAAAATTCATGAATAATATTCATGAATTCATGAATAATTTTGATTGTGAACATTTTTATGAACTTAGCACAACTTTGTAATTAGCACTAGATTAAGCAACAAAATATTCTGTTATCTTGCAATTCTTATTATGTTTACTTCTAGTAACTATGCTCTCACTTCCCACATGGTGACCACAATCCAGACTTCTAACATCATGGATTGTTTTTATCTTTATAATTGTGTAGTCATATAACTTTTATTCATTTCATGGGGCATGAAGGACCTGGGAGAGCCACCACTACTTGCCCAGGAGAACTGATTATGGCAGTGAGCCAAACCTGCTTCCTGACTTTATGAGCACACACATGTAAATCTGGACTAGGGTAAAGGTTGTGTTAATAGAAGTTTAAATTGATTAAATATTTCTATGGCTTTATCAAATTATAATTATATTTCTCCTTATTTATTTATTTATTTATTATTGTACTAGGGGTACACTGTGACATTTACAAAATTCCTTACAATATATCATAGTTGAATTCACCCCCTCCACCCTTTTTATCCCTCCCCCTATTCCTGGAATAGTTTCGACAGGTCTCATTTTTCCATTTTCATACATAGTACATAATATTTCCACCATATTCACCCTCTGACCTCCTTTTCTTATATCCTCCCCACTCTCACTAGTCCCCATCCCCCAGGCAGTACTGGCTTTGCCTTTCTGTTCTCTGTTTTTGTAAAAAATAGCATTTTTTGTTTGTTTAAGATAGCTGTACAGGGTGTATCATTGTGACTATTGTTTTTTTACATTACATGTATGCAATATATGCATATACATTATGAAGATTTTCCTATATTATATATAATATATAATTATTTTATTATATTCTCTCTATATATATTCTCATTCTCTCTCTCTATATATATCCTCTGAAGATTTTCCTATACTCACCCACTAAGAGTAGGATTTCTTTTCTTTAAATTACTTTGGTACTTCTATTATTTATTTTCTACATATATCTTTAATTAAAAGGTATTTTGTGTGAAAAGATATTAACTTCTTCTAGATAAGAGACTCTTTGAGGACAGGGATGGAATTTGTTCATCTCTATATCCTTGACAGTTTCTGGCAGAGTTCCTGATATCTAGTAGTTGACCATAATATTTGTTGAATGAATGAATGGATAACTTCATAATAAATCCATTTGGATTGTGGAGTTCACTTAAAAAATGTGATAGATAATTGACCACGGGTCATGCTGTTCATAATTGCAATGTTTTTCTTTTCAAGCCAAATATTAATTATCTAAGCTAGTCCTGCTGTTTCTTAATGACTTTTAAACCTGTGCCACCACGAATACAAGACTGAATGAATTTTTAACAATCTCCAAGTAGTTCATAATTAAACACCAAGTTCCATGACTCAGTCAATGCCTTTCTTTATAGCTTAGTTTCCAACCCTGTAAAGATAACCAAGAACAACAACAACAATAGATAACCAAACCATAGCAAAGTCTGAGGATCAAAAAGTATGCTCTGAGTAGCTGGCATCATGGCACATGCCTGTTGTCCTAATACTTGGAAGGCTGGAGCAGGAGGATCAGAAACATGAGGCTAGCCTGGGTTAAATAGAGACCCTGACACAAACAAACAAAAAAGTACTATGTGTCTGGATGATAGTAATGAAAGGAAAAAAGTGACAGTAGCTACTGAAGTTAATCAATATACTGACTCATCCACTAAACAAAATCTAGATGAATCAGAATCCTTTTATTTAAAAAGTTTATGACTCATGTCTCTTGATCTTTGTGGACCTAATCACAAAAACTAAACAGAAGTAGAAAACTAAGTATTCTAAATCCAATCTTTTAGCAGTGTATGAAAAACTTCTCTGAATTACAAATCACCTTCTTTTAGAGGCTTAGTAATTTCAAACTGAATTATCTAGTTAAAAATGACCAAAATTATCTGCACAAGATATCAGTTTACAACGAGTTGTTGCTTCTGTCAGCAGCCACACTACAGTCTCTTCTTGAGATGAAAATTATGGTGCTTTATATTAGAAAGTGGTTCTGCTAATAATGGTGTTTTAAAAGTATTTTGTTTACTGATTATATCCATTTTAACAGATGATTTACCTAGATCTTTTTTTTTTGGAGAAAGGAGCTAGAATACCTGGTTACTCAAACATGAAAGTCCCCTACAACATATAAGAGAACCAAAGCTTTTGAGTCTCCATTACTAATATACTCAGACTTCATTAATTAGGAGGAGGGAAGATGAGGGGAAAGGGTATAAGAAGGCAAATATGGTGCAAATACTGTGTACACATGTATGTAAATGGAAAAATGAGACCTGTTGAAACTATTCAAGGACTAGGGGAAAGGAGGGATAAAGGAGAATGGTGGAGGGGATGAATTCAAATATGATATATTTGATATATTGTAAGAACATCTGTAAATGTCACAATGTACCCCCACCCAGCATAACAATATAAAAATAAAGATAAAGAAAAGAAAACAATGTAGTAGGAAGTATGCTTTGAAAAACCTGGGCTTACCACTACAAAAGATTCTTCAAGGGATTCTGCACACAGAAAGTGAAACTCAACATAACCATGAAAGGACAGGCAGCACCAAACTATAGGAAAAGAAAAAAGCAAGAAAATAGAAAGTAACATCGATTTAGCTACACACAATCAAACCCTTAAACAACTAAGACAACTAAATGACAGGAATCACTACATACCTGTCAATACTAACACTTAATGTTAACGGACTTAATTCCCCAATCAAAAGGCACCACTTGACAAACTGGATTAAAAAGGAAGATCCAACAACTTGTTGCTTACAGGAAACTCATCTCATCAATAGAAAAAAGCATAGGCTTAGGATGAAAGGCTGGAAGATTTACCAAGCCAATGGCCCTCCAAAACAGGCAGAAGTAGCAATACTTATCTCAGACAAAGTAGACTTCAAACCCACATTGATTAAATGAGATAAAGAAGGACATTCCATACTAAGAAAAGGGGAAATACACCACAAGGAAATAACAATTATCAACCCATATGCACCCAATGTCAATGCAACCAATTTCATCAAACATACTCTGAAGGACCTAAAAGCACATATTAACTCCAACACAGTGGTTGTGGGAGACTTTAACACCTCACTACCATCAATAGATAGGTCATCCAAACAAAAAACTCAATAAAGAAATCCTGGATCTAAAACATACCATAGATCAAATGGACCTAGTTGATGTCTACAGACATTTCATCCAACTTCTACACAATATACATTCTTCTCAGCAGCCCACGGAACCTTCTCCAAAATAGATCATATCCTAGGGCACAAAGCAAGCCTCAGCAAATATAAGAAAATAGAAATTATACCATGCATTCTATCTGATCACAATGCATTAAAACTAGAACTCAACAATGAAAATAAAGACAAAAAAACATGCAAACAGCTGGAAACTGAACAATTCATTGCTTAATGAATAATGGGTTATTGATGAAATAAAAAGGAAATTAAAAGGTTCCTGGAAGTCAATGAAAATGAAAACACAGCCGAACAGAACCTATGGGACACAGCAAAGGCAGTCCTGAGAGGAAAGTTTATAGCCATGAGTGCATATATTAAAAAGACTGAAAGATCTCAAATCAATGACCTAATAATACATCTCAAACTCCTAGAAAAACAAGAACAAGCAAATCACAAAGCAAGCAGAAAGAGAGAAATAATAAAAAATAACAGCTGAAATCAATGAAATAGAAACCAAAAAAGCATACAAAGAATTAATGAAACAAAAAGTTGGTTCTTTGAAAAAATAAAGAAGATCAATAGACCCCTGGCAAACCTGACTAAAATGAGAAGAGTGAAAACCCAAATCAGTAAAATCAGGAATGCAAAAGGGGAGATAACAACAGACACCATGGAAGTCCAGAAAATCGTCAGAGACTACTTTGAGAACCTATATTCAAATAAATTTGAAAATCTTGAAGAAATGGACATATTTCTAGATAATTATGTTCATCCAAAACTGAACCAAGAGGACATTAATCACCTGAATAGATCTATAACACAAAATGAAATTGAAGCAACAATCAAGAGAAAAAAAGTCCAGGACCTGATGGATTCTCTGCTGAATTCTATCAGACCTTTAAAGAAGAACTAATACCGATCCTCCTTAAACTGTTCCATGAAATAGAAAGAGAAGGAGAACTGCCTAACACATTTTATGAAGCCAATATTACACTTACCCCCAAACCAGGCAAAGACACCTACAAAAAGGAGAACTATAGGCCAATCTCCTTAATGAACATTCATGCAAAAGTCCTCAATAAAATAATGGCAAACCGAATTCAACAACACATCAAAAAGATCATTCACCACAACCAAGTAGGCTTCATCCTAGGGATGCAGGGGTGGTTCAACATACGAAAATCAATAAATGTAATATATCACATTAACAGAAGCAAAGACAAAAACCACTTGATCATCTCAATAGATGCAGAAAAAGCCTTTGATAAGGTCCAACACCATTTCATGATAAAAGCTCTAAGAAAACTAGGAATAGAAGGAAAATACCTCAACATTATACAAGCTATATATGACAATCCTACAGCCAGCATTACACTTTTTTTATGCACATGTGCATACATTATTTGGGTCATTTCTCCCCCCTGCCACCCCCACCCTCCCCCCTTCCTCCCTCAGCGTTATACTTAATGGTGAAAAACTGAAACCATTCCCTCTAAAATCAGGAACGAGACAAGGATGCCAACTATCTCCACTCCTATTTAACATAGTACTGCAATTCCTAGCCAGAGATATTAGGCAAGAAGAAGAAATAAAAGGAATACAAATAGGTAAAGAAAATGTCAAAATATCCCTATTTGCAGATGATATGATCCTATACCTTAAAGACCCAAAAAACTCTACTCAAAAGCTCCTAGAGAACATCAATAGCTATAGCAAGGTAGCAGGATATAAAATCAACATAGAAAAATCATTAGCATTTCTATACACTAACAATGAGCAAACTGAAAAAGAATATATGAAAACAATTCCATTTACAATAGCCTCAAAAAAAAAATTAAATACCTAGGTGTAAACTTAGCAAAGGATGTGAATCGCCTCTATAAGGAAAACCATAAACTTCTGAAGAAAGAGATTGAAGAAGACTACAGAAAGTGGAGAGATCTCCCATGCTCATGGATTGGTACAGTCAACATAGTAAAAATGTCTATACTCCCAAAAGCAATCTACATGTTTAATGCAATTCTTATTAAAATCCCAATGACATTCATCAAAGAGATTAAAAAATAAACTGTTAAATTTATTTGGAAAAACAAGAGGCCACGAATAGCCAAGACAATACTCAGTAAAAAGGACAAGGCTGGAGGTATCACAATGCCCGACTTCAAACTATATTACAAAGCAATAGCAATAAAAACAGCATGGTACTGGCACAAAAACGACATGAAGACCAGAGGAACAGAATAGAG
Source organism: Castor canadensis (assembly GCF_047511655.1). Taxonomy (NCBI): domain Eukaryota; kingdom Metazoa; phylum Chordata; class Mammalia; order Rodentia; family Castoridae; genus Castor; species Castor canadensis. Next base: position 6,669,675 of record NC_133405.1, read on the forward strand.
GACCCAGATATGAAGCCACACAACTATAAACAACTTGTCTTTGACAAAGGTGCTAAAAATATATGATGGAGAAAAGCAGCCTCTTCAACAAAAACTGCTGGGAAAACTGGTTAGCAGTCTGCAAAAAACTGAAACAAGATCCATGTATATCACCCTATACCAATATTAACTCAAAATGGATCAAAGATCTTAATATCAGACGCCAAACTGTAAACTTGGTACAGGAAAGAATAGGAAATACTCTGGAACTAATAGGTATAGGTAAGGACTTTCTTGATGGAACCCCAGGAGCTCAGCAACGAAGAGATAGCATAGATAAATGGGACTTCATAAAACTAAAAAGCTTCTGCTAAACAAAAGAAATGGTCTCTAAACTGAACAGACCACCCACAGAGTAGGAGAAAATATTTGCTAACTACACATCAGACAAAGGACTGATAACCAGAATATATAGGGAACTCAAAAAACTAAATTCTCCCAAAATTAATGAACCAATAAAGAAATGGGCAATGAACTAAACAGAACTTTCTCAAAAGAAGAAATTCAAATGGCCAAAAAACACATGAAAAAACGCTCACCATCCCTAGCAATAAAGGAAATGCAAATTAAAACCACACTAAGATTCCACCTCACCTCTATTAGAATAGCCATCATTAGCAACACCACTAACAACAGGTGTTGGCGAGGATGTGGGGAAAAAGGAACCCTCTTACACTGTTGGTGGGAATGTAAACTAGTACAACCACTCTGGAAAAAAATTTGGAGGCTACTTAAAAAGCTAAACATAGATCTACCATACGCTCCAGCAATACCACTCTTGGGGATATACCCAAAAGACTGTGACACAGGTTACTCCAGAGGCACCTGCACACCCATGTTTATTGCAGCACTATTCACAATAGCCAAGTTATGGAAACAGCCAAGATGCTCCACTACTAATGAATGGATTAAGAAAATGTTGTATTTATACACAATGGAATTTTATGCAGCCATGAAGAAGAATGAAATGTTATCATTAGCTGGTAAATGGATGGAATTGGAGAACATCATTCTGAGTGAGGTTAGCCTGGCCCCAAAGACCAAAAATCATATGTTCTCTCTCATACGAGGACATTAGATCAAGGGTAAGCACAACAAGGGGATTGGACTTTGATCACATGATAAAGCAAGAGCACACAGGGAGGGGTGAGGATAGGTAAGACACCTAAGAAACTAGATAGCATTTGTTGCCCTCAACGCAGAGAAACTAATGCAGATACTTTAAAGTGACAGAGGCCAATAGGAGAAGGGGACCAGGAACTAGAGAAAAGGTTAGTCGGCTATCTGCCAGATATTGAGGGGGTAGGGAGGGAGAGGGAGGGGCCGGGGTAGGTAAGTGAGGGGGCAGGGTGAAGGGAGAAGAAATGACCCAAACATTGTATACACATGAATAAAAGAAAAATAATAAATTTTTAAAAATAAATAAAAAGGTAATACCAAAAAAAAGAAAAGAAAGAAAGAAAAACCTGGGCTTTAAGAGCTATTGAGAGGCACTCTGGTATAATATGTCTAAAAAGATGATTGGAATTAGGTTGATGGAGATGCAAATCTTACGCTACTTTCTTAAGGTTTCTCTAATACTGATTAAGTTCCTTGCCTGTGAAATAGTGATACTAATAATCCCTGCAGGATTAAGTGATAAAATACATAAAGCCCTAACCAAAATACCTAGAACTTTGTGAGTTCTCTGATTGTGTACTTTCATAATTATTAGAGTAAATGTTTATAAAACCATGTCTCTTACCCTTTTCCATATCACTGTCTAGTCAGCAGTGTGCCTCAAGTAAGGATTCTGCCCCCATCTGAGTCTTTTAGAGGCTCATTTGATGGTTCATTATCTGTCCTTTTCTCTGGATGACTTCCCTTCTCCCCCTCTTCATTATTCACACTGTACTTGAATGCACAACTAGTCTCAAGTAGTTGAATACTCTTTCTGACCATTGCACTTTTCAGTTTATGATGATCTTGCTAGTAAGTGATCTTCACCCTAACTCTAATCTCGTGCTAGAACTCCACCAAACTTCCCTAACTAAATCTGTAACCAAAGCCCTTGGCAAAGTGTATGCACAGAAACACAGAGAGTCTAAGAGTGCCATCTGTAGAATGCTAACCCTGAAAGTTTTTTTGCAAGAATGCATAGGATTTTTCTAGTCAAATGTTTTTAGAAGATCTCACTTACTGGAGATTCACAGTGCATCTGGGTATTTGCACTTAAAAAAATAAGTGATACAGAAAACTTGGACTCTTATCGTAGAAGACATTTTGGAAAACACCAGGTTCCGTGTCCACATTGTTGTCAGTTAGCAGATTAAATCATCACTATTGCCAGACACTGTGGCAAAGGGAAAAAATAAGATCTGAATGTTACGATATTAATTAAGTAGTGAGCCCATAAGTGATGCATGTCATTTCTACTAACCACTCATTGATGAGTAGCAGTCATCTGGCTCCAAAGAACCATAAAGAAGCCAAGAAATGTTGTGGTAGCATCTGCATAGGAAGGGGGAATAAGTAGAAACACATGGTGAATAGTATTAATGACTATCCTACTTAATATTAAGTAGGATAATAATACTTAATATTCCTATCTGTGAAATGGAGAGGAAATACCCTTTCATGGAGATTAAATGAAATTTTATAAAAGTCTTTACAAAGTGAAAAGTATTCTATCCATGCAAAGGATAGTTACCTGGAGAGCTCATGAGGCATCTTTGTACAATTAGAATCAGAATATCAGGCACAAATGAACTGCATGGAACCATAGGCAGCTGAAAAATGATAAGGAAAACTGAATTAAGAATAACAGGGACTTAATAGTTGTGGATATAGATATGGACAATGTCCAAACAAATGGCAGTGACAAAAATTGTCTTAAAAATCATGAAAAATTTGCTAGACAATAGTAAGTTTCCATCCAAAAGATCATATATTCAAAATGAGTGTATCTGAGTTACTAATGTTTCATCATAACTGCTCATTGACTCAAAAGCCTAAGAAAATCCTGTTATTATCCAGAAATATGATCTTCTTAGGCAACTTCTCCTCAGGCAGACTCTAGATGGTATTTCAACCCATTTATAAAAGAAAGTATTAGCTGTCATCTATCCTTTTTTCCTCACAGAGAAATTATGCAACAAAAGTTTTTCAAGAGGAAATATATTTATATTACCTAATTCTTTTCACTTTAGAGAAAAGTTCAATAGTCTGGATTCAGGAAATACTATGGTTACTATGGTCTAATTTCATTTGTCATCATTTTTATCATCATTCTTTCCTCCCCTAAGAAACATGATCTGCATCTACTTGAAAATGGCATGCATTTGGGTTATAGTCCTTACTAAAATACTTACTTTGCTATATTATACATGCATCAAAAGCAAGCATTTTTCTGTAAAAATTGAGAAATTCTGCTTTATAATCATGTTATTTGTATTATCATGCACATATACTTTTTTGTTTTTCTGTTTGATGATGCCTTTAGTGTTCTAATTGAAAAGGATACTCCTGATATTTATGGGTCATGAAGGTGTTATTGAATGACTACTTGTACAACCTCATGAACTTTGAATCTGGACAGGCCCTTAGCCATGTTCATTAACAATCATAAGCCATAGTCCCAAATAATTGCAAAGACAGTGAGAAAGAAGCAAAAGTAGAAAAGTGATAAAGTAATGTCAGTTTCAGTATAAATTTTCTCCACCTCAAAATGTTAAATGACAAGAGAGCACCATATGTGAGCATCCTAGTTCAAAAGAGACTTAAAAGAATAGTCAATGGAATTGCTTCTGTGATAGTATCAAACTTGACAGTAACATAAGTTGTGTAGTAGAAAGGATAATGTTGCAATTGAGGTTAAAGACCATAAACTTAGTCCCACCCCCCGAAAGTTGAAATGTAATTTTGTTCCATTAAAGAGTTCAAGAAGGTATATGGAAATAAAAATATAAAGCATTCTACAAAACAGTCTGGTGTTGCATCAAAAATTATCAGACATACAAGGAGAAAAATACTACCTGTAATGAGAAGAAAAGTCAATCAATTGAAATGAGCCCAGATGATAGAATTAGTAGATAATGGTATTAAGACTATATTCCATATGTTCAAAAAACTAAAAACTGAACATCTTAAAGATAAAAGACACACAAAAAAAATCCAAATTGAAATTCTAGAGTTGAAAATGATGATATTGAAGTGTATCTTGGATTGGGATAAACAGCAGATTAGATTTGCACAAGAAAAGATTAAAAATTTGTTAGAAATAGAAAAAGAAACCATTCAAAATAAAACAGAGAGAGAAAGAATCAAAAGTCAGTGGAGCATCAGTGAGCTGTGGGACAACTTCAAACTTCTTATTATAATTGGAGTACCCCAAGGAGAAGAAAGAAGGAGCAGAAAAAGTACTTAGCATTTTTGATGAAAAATATAAATCTACAGATCAAAGAAAGATTCTGTTTAGTAATCCAGGTAATAGTTAATTGTGATATTAATTGAGGAAGTAGCAGTGGAGAGAGAATTTATCAAGTTTTTGACATGTTCTTATGGTGTAAACCCATAGAATTACTTTTGGTTTGGATTTGGACTGTGAAAGAATTGAAGAATTTGGGCACAATGATGGAAGGCTAAAAAGTGGCAAATGATTTTCATTTGAAAAGGACATAGTCAAAATAAGAACTATCAGCTCAAATCTGAGCCAATGGTTTCTCAACTTTCTGACTTAGTAATCTGTTGCCATGTTAGTTTTTAACCAGTAGCCTTTGATATGCAGAGAAAAAATAAATAAAAAATAAAAATTACTCAAGCTATCTTTCCAAGGATATGCCAATCTCAAATTTCCAAAAATGGTCTTGAATGGGAATCTCTAGCACCTCTTTGTCTACCCAGGCTCCCAGCCCATTTTCAGACAGCATGGATTCTCATCAAAGATAGTTATCTATGTGTGCAAATGTTGTGGTTTGCCCTTTCACAATTATAAATCCTTTCTTTAAACAGAGAGAAAAACAGAAATGCTTTATGCATTTTAGCTGCCAGTAAATTACCAGAAAGGCAGTGTACTAAGTTTCTTTTGCTTCTCCACATTAGCTGTAGAAGAATGATTTCCCAGCATCATTTACAACCTTGAGTTATTCTATGCTTGTAAGTCTTGCCCAAATGTGTCCAGGAACTTATGTGTCACCTGTCAGACCAGCAGGAACAGAAGAATGACAGGGATGTTTTCTTTTTCAGATGAATTGACTTCATAAATAGAATTCAGGTGTGACAGAGGTTAGAAAAATTATGAATCATGATATTTAACCAACAGTATATTTATAAATGGGCAAACATGACTCATCTTTCTTATCATTAAAAGAAAAATAAGAAAATCAATGACACTGAATTTTTCACTAAATAAATGAGTGAAAGCAACTTTTAGTAGATAAAAAAGCATATTTTTGCTTGTTGGAAACCATCCCTACTGAGTTGCATTCAGGGCTTGTTCATTGAGAAGTCTTCTGGAACTTAGTATTGACTGACCAGAACAGTGAGTTTCCATATAGTACCCTCGGTACATTGCATTCTACAATATAGTAAAGGTAGGTCAGTATGTAGTGAGATGTCCAAACAGCTGTCTTACAAACACCAATATAAGATAATTTTTGATTCAGTGAATTTCCTGAAGACCCATAAGGCACTGTGCAAGAAGCTGTGTGTGTATTCAAGAGCAAGACATGGTGGGGGTGTTATAGAGAGGTGTTGATTTAGAATTCTAACCTTATAAAGACTCACATGACTCATGGAGATAATAAGCACACAACCATTATGAGATAAACTGACTTGTGCCAAAGGTTCCTAGTAGGGTACAGACATGGTCTCTTAGGGATGATTCAACTCATTGTTCATAAGTTTGATTCAACCTACATATTTTGACATTTTGGGATGGGGGCAATGGACAACAGAAGCCTATATATCCCTCTTTTTCACTGCCTGAGTTTCTTGGAATTGTGTAATTCTGCTCTGAAAAGGCCAGGTCAGTAGACCATTGTAGCTAAAAAGAGGATAGTCAGAAAATAGACATGGACCCACTGTCTTTTGTGAGGAAAATCATGTAGACTTCCAAAAAAATGAAAATGCAGACTGAACTGAAACTTTCCTTGTGTCCAAAAAAGTTTCATAACCATCCACAGGGTGTATTTCATTTTCATACTCTGTTTTTATGCTTCATGGCTTCCTAGTTTCACTAAAAGGAGAAGCAAAATATTTTAATAAAGTTTCTTCTTATGGCACCAAAAGGCCAGGTGTAAACAGCCAACAATATGACAGAAAGAGGACCAGAGATTCCTAGGAGAATGACCTTCCCTTGAGAAGCAGTCACATAAACAGTCCATGACCTTCACCGAGCCTTTCTCTACACTACAGTTTGGATTTATGAGGCAGACTCATCCAGGATTCTAACACAGTCTTTTGGTAAGGTCATACTAATTTTTCAATTTGTATGTTAAGAAAACCAAAATGTGGTGATGTGTCCTGTCCCTAGCAGAACCACAAATGACAACATTCTTGGTCTCTCATTGATTCACAAATTAGGGAAGCTTCTCTTTAAAGGCCAGTTCCCTTTACTTACCTAGTTTTTTGTGGAATCTAGTGTATTCATTCATTAAATTCACATATTCACTGGAAATTAATTTGAGAATAGAAATTCCAAGTATATGAGTTTCTACAAAACCATTGAAAATCTCTTTCAATTGGTAATGGCATCATTATTAATAATTTACCCTGTCTTCCAACTCTGAATTAGAAGTTGAGGATATAAGAAAGGATTGTCACTAGTAGATTTGTTACAGAAGCAGGAAAATTAAGCTTTTAGCTTATATTTATCAGCAATAGCCAGTGGGAACAGGAGTGAGGGTAGAGTTTCAAAAGTTCCCCTTCAGGGAACACAGGCATGGCATACTGGCTGGGTCACATGGAGATGCTGGTGTTGGATAGCAGTAGAGGCAGAATATAGGCACCACATCTAGTTCACAAAGAGCTTAAAAGCCCACATAAGAAGGCTGAGCATTCCTCCAAGAACATGGAGGATGTAGCTGGCAAGTTTTACCTTTTCTTTGAGACAAAGTATTGCTATATTGTCCAGTCTGGCCTTGAAATCATGAATTTCCTCAGTAGCTGAGATTATACCAGGTGTGCACTGCTGATGGGTTTTAAATAGGAGAGTTGCATGGTTGGGCTTTGAGCTTTTAGGTTATATGGGAGATGCCTTGAAGGTGACATGGTTAGAGTCAAAAAGCCAGGTTGTGATAGAATAGGTAAATAATGGTGGAAGCAGTAAGAGTGGAGTTGTGTTTCTTTATATAACAGATATTATTGATTTTCTATTGTACACTAGGCACTGGTCATAGCCTTGGCATGGCTATTGTACAAGAGAGGAAATATCACTATCTGCACTCTGGTAGAAGAGAAGTTGATGATTATGCCTTGTGTTTGAATTTTGTGTGCAATACATCTTCCACCAAAGTATGAGCAATTTGAGAGTAGAAGCTATGCTTTATTTATTTTGACAGCCCCGATACTAGCTACAATACTTGTATGAACATAGCATGTGCTCAATAAATGTTAGCTATGAGGTTGCATGTTGTGCTGTTATGAGAATTAATGAAATTATTTCCATAACAGGCCAGAAAATAAATCCATTATAAAAAGGCACCATGTAAAAGTGTTATTTTTGAAGTATTCCCTCATTCCAACTTTATAGAGTTCAGCAATTCATACAGAAAAATAGCAAGTTTAAATCTCTAAATCTTTCTCTAAGTGCTCAAAGCATCAAATTTCCCTTCCATTCTTATTGCTCGTCATTATCACAATTTTCCTTTAATTTTTATTTGAGTACAACTCTTTTCCCCTTCGAAGACACTGAGCCCCTTGAGAGCAGGAACAATATTGGTTTTGGCTCAACATTATATTCCTAACAGCTAACATAGAGTCTAGCACATAGTAGATACTCAATAAATATTTACCAAATGAATAGATAAATTAACAGATGGATGAAGTATTGTGAGAGAGACCGATTAATTCCCACTAGAGAAGATTTGCAAAATTTTCCCAGGCACTTGAGCTTGTCTTTGAAGAAGAGGAAGCTCATCTAAAGTGGGATGGTGGTGGAATCAGAGGAGAAACAGGGACCTTCTTAGAGGAAACATAAGCATAGAAAAAGGCTCCCAGTGGCAAAATCTGCACCAAAGTTTCAGGGAACAGTGAGTGGATTGCTGTGGTTGGCACAAGGGGTATATGCAGGCTGGTGGTGGGCAATGACATTGGAGAAGTGGGGGCCCAATGTTGGAGGCACATGAAAACAAAAATGGCAACTTCCATTTGTGAATATTGTTATAGGGAGAATCTTGACACTCATCGTCTTCAACCTCACAATACCCTGTAACACTAGTTTTGCAAGTGACCCTCTGGGACCCAGCAGCAGTATCACATGTGAACTTGTGAGAAATGTAGATTCATAAGTCCATTGTAGGCCTACAGAATCAGCAGTTCTGGAGATGGGACTCAGCTCTCTCTGTTCTAACATGTTCTCTGGGGGATTCAAATGTGCACTAAAGCTTGAGAACCACTGCCCTATCAGTTAAGAAATATATACATATTTCACAGGTATAAAAACTAAACTCAAAGAGGTGGAGTAACTTGCTTAATGGCATACAATTAGTTAACTGTCAAGTGGTTTGTCTACTCCAAAGTCCCTGGCCTTCTTCCAGTATTGTGCTGCCTTGGTCCTTGGCAGGGGATAATCTTATGAAGATATTAGTGAATATATAACACTTTTAATGAGGGAAACAATTTGATCTTATTTTTATAAATAGCATTCTGACAACATAAGAGATGGATTGAAGGACAGTTATCAAGCAAAGAAATCAGGAGGTTGTTGTCAGAAATCTAGGAATAATTTTTGTTTACTTTTAGTCTCTCATTACCCCCACATCCACCTATCAGTGTCTGGATAGCTATATATCCTAATTTCTGATTTTCTTCATCTCTTCCCTATTCCCATCACCATCCCTAGGATATAACATTACTTGTATTGGGTTTATGAATTTCACAATAAGTAATTGTATAATCTGCTTATTTATCTATAAATTTCCTATACTCCTTATTGTCATTCTAAGAGGGCAATAACCATGTCTGTCTTGGTTACCAATGTATCCCCAGAGTCAGCACAGATATTATTTACTAAATACTTGCTGAATAAATGATTTTCTTCATTTTGACTTAGCTCTCTGAGAAGATGGGCAAACACCAATAAGCAACTATTGGGTCCTTGAGTCATGTGTCTTAGAATGTGAACATAGAGAACAAGTGTAAGAATTGCTTAATTAATAGTCTTAACTAATTTAATTGTTCAATTAAAAGTCATTACTAAACTCTGTAGAAACATATATTTAGTCCTATGTTGTCTCATGTAGTGTCTCGTATATAAAAGATGCACAATAAGTAGCACTGGAATTGATACAAATATTTTGAGTATGTGGAAAGTGGGTTCTGTGTGGGCAAATGGCTTTGCACATGTACAAAACTTCCTGTTTCTTTAGTGAGATTGATGCCTATGTCACTACTAAAGTTAATTAAAGATTATATGACATAGTTCTAGTAATGAAACTTTCTGAAAGAATGTTCCCCCAGAGATACTTGGCTTCTGAAATTAGTGGAAAACAGCTAAAGAAATGGACAATAGAGGTGGGTATATAAATGATGGGTTTGGGTGGCCACTAAGCAGATCTTCCTGTTAGGCAGGGATGGGTCCAGAAATCTACATTATGTTAAGCAGTCTAGATGATTTGATACATTTTGAGAAAGTCCACACTTTACAGACTGAGCTAAATAATACTTTAGAACAAAAATGAAGATGCACTTTGTAATATCTTTAACAATGTACAGAGATTTGACTTCAGATAAATAGAAAAAGACAGAGAATGATCCAGGGACAAAGTAACTTTCCTGAAACCAATAATCACAGAATATTCTAGATTCTGGCACAAAAGGTGTGGCTGTAAAGTCAATGAAGGTCATGCAGCTTGGGTGCTTATATCTTTAAGTATTTTCTCTTATAAATCTTGCCAGAAGTTTCCCCTTCCCAAAGCAATTAATCTGTTCTCTATTTTGAAAAGGACCTGGTACATTTTTGCACTGAGTAGGCACTCATCAGTACTTTGAATTATTAAGTTGAGGACAGGCTTTATTGATGAAACAAAAGTTCTTATTTTTAAACATTCCTCTTGGGAAGATGGTAATCCTCTGAGAGAGATAAAGTATGTATAAATGAAACTGCAGAATATTTCAAAGAGATAAATAATGAATCTTGGTAATAGGAGACAAACCAAAATCTAAAATTCTAAAGAGGCAGAGATTAAGCCAACAGATAAGAAACAGAGTGAAGGTGTTAAAGACTTCTTAACAAAATATAAATCTTGAGCTGGGTCAAAATAGAACTGAGGAAAGCCAAAATCTTATCCAACAAGAATGTACATTTATATTATGTGTGAAATTTAAAAGGTGTAATGGGATATAAATGACAAGAAGAATGAAAAGAGAAAAGCAAACATAAAACATTTGCTAAGGATGAACCCTTCATTCCCATTTGTGTCATGGACTGAACACAAGTTAGGGTTAAAGTACAATAAAGAATGTTTTACATTATACTTTCTGGATTCTTTTTAAACCATATTAAACCATCTCAAATTTTGAGCTCCTATGTTTTTGGAATTATAGACTTTCTAAACTCATTCATCCCTATGGATTCTACCACCAGGATTACATAAAAAAATCCAAATAGTTAGATAATAGCAAAGCACTGAGTGACCTCCAGGGCACAATACTTATTCTTTTTGGAACAAATATTGTCCCAGTGTTCATGAGCCCCTCAGGGCAATGGCTGATATCTCTCCTGCATGCTCCTATAGCAAAGCCATTTCATTCTGATTTTTCCTATCTGCCCACTCTTCCTACAAAGCAGTCTGGGCACATTTTTGAATTCCAACTTAAAAATCATTTGATCTAAAGAATGACCAAGCCAAACAATGAAATTGTGGTGGTATAAAGAAATAAGAAGAACAAGACAAAATTGTACAAAAATATATGTATAAATATATATAATAACATTTGAGCTTCTTTCACAATTAGAACAATGAAATTCCTTGTCATAGAATTCAGCTGGAGCCCTCAAAATCTTGGGCAGAAGCTTTTTAAAGTCTTCAGGAGGCATACTTCATTTATAAAATAAAATATTGATCATATTCATTCACTCCTATCTTGTGTTATTTATTAATTTATTTAACTCTTTCCTATATTTTTATGATTGTGTTTATTTTCTCTTCCATGGGTAGGATTCCTTGAAGTATCTTCTGCAGCACTGGCTTAGTAGTTGTGGATTACTTTGGTTTTTGTTTACCAAAGATTGTTTTTCTCCTTCAATTATGAAAGATAGCTTTGCTAATATAATCATCTAGGTCGGCAGTTATTTCCTTTCAGGGTTTGAAATACATAATTCCTTGTCCTCTTTGCTTTAAAAGTTTCTATTGAGAAGTCTGCTATTATTTTGATGAATTTGCTTTTATAGGTGACTTGGCAGTTCTCTCTTGTAGCTTTCAATATTCTTTCCTTGTTCTATATGCCTGATCTTTTAACTATAATATGACACGAGGAGGTTCTTTTTTGGTCTTGTCTGTTTGGAGTCCTAAACGTCTCCTGTATCTGGATGACCATCTATTTCTCAAGATTTGGAAAGTTTTCTGCTATTATTTCATTGAGTATGTTTTTCAAGCCTTTAGCTTGCATCTCTTTTCCTTCTTCTATGTCCATGGTTTGTGGTTTGGTCTTTTAATAATGTTCCAGAGTTTTTACATGTTCCATTCATATTTCTTTAGTTTTTTTCTCTCTCTTTGTTAATTTTCATGTTCTAACATGCCAACCTTGTTTTCAAGCCCTGAAATTATTTTGTGAATTTGATTTAGTCTACTGCAGAAACTTTCAACTACATTTTTTATTTGACTTGTTGAGCTTTTAATTTCTGGAGTTTCAATTTGATTTTTTTCTGAATTTCCATATCTTTATTGAGTGTCTCTTTCATGTCCTGCATTGTCTTCATATTTCATTCAGCTCTTTGTTTGATTTTTCTTAGCATTCATTCAGGCAATTATTCATGTCACCTTTAATTTCATTAATCATTCTTATGATCATTTTTGAAATTCTGTGTCTAAGATTTTATCCACTCCACTATCATTAGTGTTTGTTATTGTGGAATTGTTGAGTTTTGGAGGAGTCATGTTGTCTTGTTTTTTCATACTTTTTCTGTTTCTGCATTGGGATTTGTGCATCAGAGGCTAAGTCATTGGTTGGAAGTTTTAATCACCTGTGGTCTTTCAGTTGGAATAGTTTCAATGTTTGGGCAGAACAATGGAGTGGTCAGGTTAAAATGCGATTTCTCACCATAGCATTGGGGGTATGGCTCAGTAGCTAAGCATTCAGCTACATGCTCAGGGTACTTGGCCTGACTCCCATCATTGCTCAGATTGAGGTAACCTAGCTGGAGTTTCTTGTGGAAGAGTCAGTTATCTATAGCAAGCATCCAAACTTTAGGGTGACCCCTGAATAGAACAAAGTGGTGAGGGGGGAAAATGAGCACTGTGTTCTTCACTGGCTGGGGGAAAGCTGAGGGACCTGGTCATTTTGCTTGCTGGTCTCAATGCTTTCAGAACTGTGCAGTAGTTTACCTCCCTGTGGAAGAGAGGAGACTGTGAAAGTCATGTGATTTGGAGGGTCTGGACTGTGGGCTCTTAAACCTGTTTGGCACCAAATACATTCCAGGATGCCAGTCCCAGAGGTGGGTCTCAGTGTTTTCAGACCCTGCAGTTTGCCTCATCATTGGGGGAGGAGGCTGAGAAAAATCACATGATTCAGCAGGCCTGGACTTGAGGCCCTTAAGCATGCTTGGCAGAAAACAGACTGATATATTTCAGGACAGGGCCTCAGTTCTCTCAGGTTCTTTGTAATAGTTCACATCCCTGGTGGGGAGGGAAGGAGGATGTATGTGGGGAGGAGGAACTGTAATTCAGAGAGTCTGGGCACAGGGTTCTGTCATGCCTAACAACCAAGACACAGACAGAAGGTAGGCTCTGTAGGCCAAATACTATGCCAGCCATAGGCTTGGTTTTTTCTTTCTACCATGACCCTCAGGTGATGTGACTTGTTTCTCACTGCAGAAGGTGGAGCCTCTGACCAGTGTGACCTTTGTTGCCAGTGCTTCCCACTGCTTGAATTTCAATGCAGAACCACAGCAGACCTCCCCCCTCCACCTACCTTTTGTAGTCTTTCCCATCCAGATGTTGTGGCAAGATGTCCCAAGACAACCTGAGCCATGATTGTTCCTTGTTTTTAAGCTCTCAGTATATCTCAGTCTCAAACAATAGGAATCTGCAAGCCCTCTGATATAAGGGGAAGGATAGAATGTCTTTCTTCACCAAGGCTGTTCTATACTAGAGCAGTCACTGTTTCACAAGTTCCAGCACTGGGTGTAAGGCTTGATGGAGGTGTGGACTTATAGCTAGAATTGCCAGTCTGCTGCTGGGACAGTCTGACGTATCCTCTAATTGTGTCTTTAGTTTCCCTTTCTTCTTCCAGGGAGCTAGGGTAGGGCTTGGAACTGTTTGCTGCTTTTCTCTGTTAACTCAATTTCTCCATGCTTTTCTGCTGTCCTACCACCTCTTTTGTGATTCCTGATGTTGTTCTTCTCTTCAGAATATAGTCTTTCCTTTGTTTCCTGACTCTTCTGATTTATGAAGTTAAAATGGTGGACATTTCTAATCTGCTATCTTGCCCCCTTTCCAGGAATAACTTTAGACTCCTTCAAAAATACATTCTATTGGGAGGTGATTCTGTTAATGCAGAGTGCAAAGTGCAAAGTAATATTTTTCTGCCTACTGTGACACATGAAATGCTTTATGGACTGAATGTTTACGTCCCTCCTGTTTTATATTTGTATGGTGACTTTTTAACTTGATATTCAAATGTGCTTCATTATGCTTTATGACTGCAATTTGCATACTGAAATAATGCTTGAATTGAGGCACTTGGGAATGATTTATAGTGTTTTCAACAGTTCCTATGCTTTAAAATGAAGGCAGTATAGGTCTATACAATCAGAGAACTTTAACTGCAGGGTTTTGTCTTGATCAAACCCAGTGTAAACCTTTCATTACAAATAAGCTGCTGATAATTGCAACAGTAGCAGTGACAGCCTAGCTATTTTTCTGATGGAAGTGAGGTAGAACCTCTCCAGCTATACCTGGTTTAGTTGTAAAAGCCACCTTTCCCTAGGTTCTCAATTGAGCTTATAGTTTAAAAGGGAAGAGAGAAAATGAGCATAATTAAAAGTGATATAGCACATTAGATATTGCTATGCACTGAAGAGTAAACAAAATGTAACCTTATAAACAGAATTGGCAGTTCTGAGAATGTAGGTAATTTGAAGTTCTTTTATACAGGATGATCAAGCTTGGGTAGAAAATATAAATTTGGCTGTTGTCAGCATGTAGATAGTTTTTAAAGTGATGAAGCTAGATGAAATCCCCAAGGAATAAGTATAGATAAAGAAGTCCCAGAACTGACACTGGGCAGCTGAGAGTTTAGAGAAGTGAGGAGAAGCCAGAAAAGGAAATCAAGTGGAAGCAGGCAGTGAAATAGGAGAGAAACCAAGAGTTTGTCTAAATTGTTAAGGGAAGAATGTATTTCCAAGAGAAGTGAAAGGTCCATTATGTCAACAAACTGTTGCTAGGTCAAGTATGATGACAACTAAGAATTAGCCATTGTATTTAGCACAAACAGTTCATCAAGTTAACAGGAGAGGAGATATTCAAGTAGTATAATGGTAGAGTTTGAGGAAACTCTGTTCTTACTGCTTCAATTTTCTCTGTGAATAATATGAAACTTGTTTATCAGTGGAAAATTAAGATGGAAAGGAGTGTGTAGAATTTGGGGAGTAGTAATAGGTATGAAAAAGTTATTTTGGGCAGGAGGAGAGTAGAAGAACCTGGAAAATGCTGTATGACTACTGAGCAACATTAAGAATTCTCTTGAGGTTCACGGTTAGGAATTTAAAGTGAGATCAACAAGCATAGTTGTAGAGTTTTTTCCCAGTTGTGGACAACTGCACAAATACAGTGCAAAGCAGGCTGGTGGATTTAACTTAGACTGTGAGAGCAAAAGTGAGAGGGGAGTAAGGGAGTTGAGACTATATAGAGAAAGCAATTATAGTACATGCCCATGGAATTAAGGAGGGAAGAGGGAAAACCAGGTGAGCAAGCGACAGTGAAAAGTCTATAGAATCAATGGATTAAAGAGTCTGCTGAAGTTGAAGGGCTGGTTGGAGATGTGGCATTAGAGGGAATAAGGCAGAAAGAGACAAAGTGGTAGAAAGAGAATAGGAACATAAAAGTGATGTTGTAGGGGATGCCGTTATTGGTAATGACAATTGCCCTGAGAGCTATGAGTGACTGGCTGTGTGGGTGGAGAACATGGTCACTGCAGGAAAGGAAGAAGTCAAGGAACAGATATGCCACATTGGTACAAGAGTCCTTTGCATTGATATTACTGTTACCAAGAGTGACACTGAGCCAGTAACTAAAATATTCACACCAGGAGAAATGACCTAATAAAGGATAGAAGAGAAAAATGTGACACAGGGGAAATACTGTCTTTTGGTGTGAGATTGAAACTTCTAAGAGAAACTCTAGGAGACTCTTCTCTTTAGGATAGTTTGTGAAATACTGCTTAGGCTGTGTTAAGGACTGGGATGTTACTCTGAGTGTAACATCTGGGAAGGATTTGTACATGGGATAAAATAAGGTCCTGACTGGCCATTAAGATTGTCCCAGAAATTACATTTTCACCTCTAATTTCTAGTTTACTGGATAGACTCTCATTAATCATCTGCTTAGTTTCTATTGAGTCAGACACATTCCAAAATCTGGGCATCTGGACCAAATTCTCTATCTTTTGTTGTCACGAATTGATCTCCTAATTTTTCTGGTTCTTTTGGTTTTACATCTCAATGTCACTGGGACCCCAATCTAAACCCAGTCTCCAACTATTATTCCATGTGCTCTACCTCCTCTCCTGCTCAAGTGAGTTACCTAAACTCATCCTCTCAATCTGAGGGAATTTTGTTCTGATGCAAATTTGCATTTGTGTTGGTATTATTTTAGATTAAGAACTGATGTAGGTCAAACAAAATCAGAAATTGAGACCACATAATTTGGGTTTTGACAAGATATTAGGGTGGTTTGCCATCACATTGGTAAGAAACCAAATTACTGTTGTGTAAGAATTAGTTATCAGGAAAGAAACAAATAGAAATGTGACAAACTTCATTTTCCTCGGCTGATAATTAGAGAAGTCATTATTTCAGTCATGCATTCATTCATAAAATAATTATTAACTGCATTCTATATATATTTGTAGTTATAGGAGTTAAAGATAAAGCAAGAAAGAACTTTCATCTCATGGGATTCACAGTTTAGTGAGAGAGACTGAAAATAAATAAGTAAACATATATATATATATAAGGTGCTTTTGGAAAGTGATGAATGCCTTAAAAATAATAAAACATAAATCTTGGAAACATATTCTGTACTAAGCATTGTTTTGTGTTTATTAGCCTATATAATCCTTATAATAATCATATATATTTGGTACCATTATGATCACATTTTATAGATGAGGAAACTGAGGTCCAGGGAGATTAAATGATTTATGGACTTGAAGAAGTTACTTACCATTGTGCTTCTATTTCTTTCTTTGTAAAATTGAAATATTAATAATAACAATAATAATAATACAATGGTGGAATAGGATTGTTTTTATAATTAAGGGAATTAGTACATTTAAAGAGCTCAGAACAATTATTATTCCCATTTTACAGATTAGCAAACCATGGCTCAGAAAGGTTAAATATATTATGCAAGTTCACACACTGGATTTGTGAAAAAGTGACTGCACAATGACTATTTTTATCTGCAGGGCAGGACTGGGGTTCCCAAGAATGTCCCACTCTCGCCAAAGCCCATGCCCTATACAGCACTATATCTCAGTGCACAGGCAAGTAGGAGTTAACCATGGACTAAAAATATATTTCATTTCATCTCTATTCTCCATGGCTGGAGATACTCAACAAACTGTATTGCAGAATTAGGACATGTGCAGTGTTAAACTATGCCACAAAATCACAGGGAAACAACTAGAGGAGAGAAGGGCATTCAGTAACATGAGAAAAAAGTGAGAAATAAGCAATATGTCCCTGTTTTTCTCATCACTAGATTACTTACAATACCTCATGGTGGTATTACCATTTCTTCGGATTTTATATTCTAAAGAGGAAAATAATAATGTATGTTCAAGTAATGCATGGTGAACTTAAACTAGACATAGAAGTCTTATTTAAATCTCAACTCGAAGAAATAAAAAAACATGATTTTACTTATCCATATCTAATTTTGCCAGTTCTGTAAAATTAAGTATTGCATTACATAATATCTGAAAAACTATTAATCAATCTAAACTTTAAATCACCATGAGGTAAAGCTCTTAAATGTTAGCAACTACCTTGCATGTTCACCATGAGGGCATGTAACACAATAGCGGTGCATGAATGACCACATTCCCTCCCCCTTACTCGGAAGCACAAAAGACAAGTAGAGAGAGATGGCCATCCTTAAATTCTAGCCTGTCACATCTAACAGCCCACTGCCCAAATAGTTATTTAGTATATTCAGAGAGATGCCTTCTTGTTCTATGACTTTTAGCAGACAAAGTCTATTTTGCAACTAGCCATGAAATTTGGAGCCTTAGGAATCTGAAAAGGGTCTTTCTTTCTTTCTTGATGGTATGGGCTTTGAAGTTGGGACTTCTTGCTTACTAGGCAGGCACTCTACTTGAGCCATGCCTCCAGCCCAAGTCTTTCTTTTTAAAAGCATTTCATCCAAGGAAGGAAAAAGGTATCTTATTTAATGAGGTTCTAAGAATTAGGCCTGTCTTTCCCTTCAAAGGAGGACTCTACCATTGCCCCTTAACCAAAGCAAGCATTCCATAATCCTCCACAAACTACATTTAGTTTGAGATACTTAATAGATCTTCTGCAAGCAATATTTCATACACAAAAGCTCAGGGAAAGAAGTGAAAAAAACTGTCTGTGAGACCCCAGTGGAAATCAAGTCAGCTGCTTTATAGGCCACATTCTTTGGGAAGGCTTCATGTGATTCCTCCTTTTTTCCCACAAATGTATGGAATGGCCCAGGCCTCTGCACTGGAGTTGAACCACTCTCTCTGGAATCAAACAAAGGCCTCAACAGCAATCTTCTCCCCTGGGAAACCCATCCACTCTACCAGCCTCCCCCCTCCACACACCAGGCAAAGTTACTAGTTCAGTACTTTCTTTCTCTTGCCCATACCTCTGTAATAGCATTTTTGGTCTGGTGTTTATTTTCTGTCATCTATTTGCACCTTCAGGCTATTAAATTCCAGAGAATGAGGACAAGATTAACTTATTTCTGGTTCTTTAGAACATAGAACAGGATCTGAGGCAGGATAGACAAGGGGTGGCAGAAGAGAAGGGAAAAGGGAGGCAGATGGGAGTAGAGGAGAAATAAATAGAATTCCTGATGCAGCCAGCTGGATGGATGGACACACTTTATGAGGGTTCCTATCTCAGGTCTATGCTGCCAGCTGTGCTAAGGAGGTCTGAACCAGAAGAGCTTCAGGAAACTTCCAGCATTCTAGGTAATAGCTGGATAGTCCTCTATTCAAAGTGGAAATGTTTTGCAGGATAGTGAATGATTTGGTTGCTTCACTCATTCCTCTGCCTCTAACCTTGATCTTTTTGGTATGAAAAGACTCCTTTAAAGAGCACTGAGCTCCACAAATGCGGAGATGATGGGCGAAAGAAGAATCCACCAGGATTCAGAGAATATGTTTGGGATAATGCTTGCTCTGTCACTTCTTTTTGCCCCCTCCTCCAATTAAATTCAAAAACATTTTAAGGGTCTTATTGAAAGCATACATTTTTTTCTGTTACATTCAAAGACATCAGCATCATTTCAGGCAATTTTTCTCTAAACCATAAGCATAATGAGTGTGGCACCATTTCTGAAATTTGAATCGCACCATTGTGTAGTGGCTTCATTTTTTTTCAAGGCTAACCTCAGAATTTTCAAGGCTTTGTGACAGTGAGTGATAGTGTGAGAAGCAGCTCTTTCCAAGTGCCAACAGAGGCATCTGCTATGAGGCTCCCTCCCAGTCATGAGTTAGGAAGGCTTTCCCACAAATCTCAAATGTATTCAGCCTTCTTTGTTGCCATGGACTAGAGCTACTTCAGAAATGATGTCTCAGCATGGAGGAGTCTTCCCATATTATTGTGTTAGGAAAGACCATCAAATCTCTTGGTTATTAATTTAAGCAAAGGGATTGTGGAAGCCAGTCATAGGTCCTACAGCACTACATCCAAGGAGAATAATTTGGTTGGAAGGCACACTCTGATATCCTGATTCTCTTTTTCTACCCCCCAAAAAGATTTTATTACATAAATGTGCCAAGCTTTCTATTTATAGTACTGTTTAGTTGTTTAATGGAATTCATATTAAAATTTAAAAGGCATTTAGAAGCACCTTCTGTATCCAAAGCACTAGATATAAGCTCTGCTAAGGCAAGAGTTGTCTCACCACCCATTTTTACCAGACCACAGAAGTCTGTGTACATTTATTCAAGTGTACAGTGCATGGTACATTGGCAAACAAATAATTCTAATAGCAAAGAAGTCAAGTGGTCAAGACCCAGAAAAAGTTATTGTATCAGTATTTTATAAAGTTGTCTGCCAATTAGAGTTGCTTGGCTACTTGTTAAAAATGTACATGATCTTACCCCAATCCTGAATTTCTGATTGCTAGATCAGTGAGGGAGAGGACTGGAATCCACAATTTGAACAAGCTTCTGTGATGATTCTTTAATCTTAAAGCATATGATTAAGTGGTTTTCAGTATATTCCTCACCACTAATCAATTCAAGAACATTTTCATCACCCTGGAAAAGAAACCCTGTACTTATTATAGAATCATTCTCCATTCCCTATCCCCAAGCAATACTTGATCTCCTTTCTATCTATGGATTTGCTTATTCTGGACATTTAATATAAATTGAATCATATAATATGTGTCCTTTTGTGCCTGGCTTCTTTCAGTCAGCCTAATGTATTCAAGTTCATCCATGCTGTTGCATGTATCAGTACTTCATTCCCTTTTATGGCTGAATAATATTCTATTGTGTAGATGCTTCCATTTGTCTACTGATTGAAATTTGCATTGTTTCCATTTTCCAATTATGGACAATACTTCTATGGGCATTTTTTATGTACACATATGTTTTCAATTCCCTTTGCAGTGTGTCTTGATAGCAGGCAACCATCAGAGTTGTGGAGTATGGAAGATAGAATGTGGGGAAAAGACATGTCCAACATCACACAAAGAGTCAATGGCAGAGCTGGGCCCAGAGCCCAGAACCTCCTGACTTCCCAGCCATGACTCTGGCCCTTTCCCATGGTGTCTATCTAGGTCAGAAACCTATGTAAACTGAAAATTTCCCAGGGGATTAGAGACAAATAGAGAGTGAGCCTCACATAGTCTGTAACTGGTGAGGCCCTATCAGCAACTACTTGAGTAACTGCTTCTACCTAAAAGTAACAACCCATAGCAAGAGAATGTATAGCTTTTTGAACTTGAACATTTTGAAGAAGAAACAGTCTGTGATCAAGCACCAATTTTTGGTATAGCATGACTTGCAGGGGCAAATGTCCATTGGGGACTTATTTTCTAGACACCAAATACTGATTGAAGGCACAGTTAACTATGTATGAAATTTTAGCTCCCTCAATTAATTGGGGGCATGAAATTATGGCTGATTCAAAGAGTAGAAAAGACTTTATGAAAATTAAACCCATTAAAGGGAATTCTCCCAGGTTAGGAGCAATAAACTACAGCAGCCTACAATGATTATGACCTTTAACAAGAACAGATAACTTTCTTGTCCTTGGAAATGGTATCAGAGGGCCACATTTGAAGCTGTAAAAAAGATCTGGCAAAAGGCCAGTCCAGTTAGGCTATAACAACTATTAGTTCTAAAATTAAATTGGAATGAGTTTGGTTGCTTAATCAGCATTCACAAGGTTAACCACTTTCCTTTTCACTCTTTTAAAAATAATATATCATGAATATTTGTGTTACTCCCCCAACTTCATATGTTGAAATCTTAACCACAAAAGTGATGGTATTAGGAGATGGTATTAAGAGATGGAAACTTTCAGAAGGTGATTAAGCTATAATGGCAGGGCCCTCACTATGGAATTAGTGCTCTTATAAAAGAGGTCCCAGAGAGAAAGCTAGCAATTCCCTTGTGAGAACATAGGTAGAAGGTTCAAAAGACACTGGAAGCTGCTACCATCTTGATCTTGAACTTCTTAACTCCCAGAACTGTGAGAAATAAATTTTTGCCATTTAAAAACTGCCATGTAAGGCCAGGGATAGTGGCTCATGCCTTTAATCTCAGTACTCTGGATGCTGAGGCAGGAAGATCATGACTTCATGGTCATCCTGGGATACATAGAGAGAACCTGTCTCAAAAACAAAACAAAATCAAAGATACCCTATTTGTGGTATTTTATTGTAGTAGCCCATGGGACTAAGATAACTAACAATAAATATATTTTCTGTACTGGTCAACAGCTTCTCCTGAAAGCAGCTAATATGCAGATTAAATAAGCACCCAGTTCATATTAGTTACTCAATAGATACTTTGAATTAATGAATGAATTGATGGTGAAGTTTCACAAGAAAATAGAACCTGTCCTTGAAAGGTGGCAGTGAGTATAAATGAAATTTTAGAAAATTTACAAAGTAGCAGTAATTGGGGACATGGTAATGAGACCAAAAAAGGAGAAAACAGGATTCGGAAGTTTCAAAGTGACATTTTAAAGTATGAAGATAGAGTTAAGGTCAGAAAGACATCTTAGAACCTACCAGTCATGAACTAGGCTTCAGAGAATGAATATAATGTCAGAATCTTACATGACATAATGGTACTCATACATTATCTGTTTAATAAGATTAGGGATAAGAAGAAGAAAAGAAGAAAAAAGAAGACAAAGGACAGGAAGGAAGAGGTGGGAGAAAAGGAAGAAATAAGAGGGAACTGATGGGAGGAGAGAGAAGAAAAGCAAAGGAACATGAATAGGAATGAAGGGACTATTTCTAGGTTAGGGTAGTACAGACACTCTTTTGATTTCCATCATCCTCTGCTCAGGAAATTTCTGGGTCACAGCAATTAGTTTGTAAACTTTCCCACAGTCAAGTTAGTTTCCTGGCTCCACTTGAGGTTTCCATCCTCCAACACTTGGAGCCTAGATCTGACCTTTGTATGCACAGCCTGTATCTTAGAATGATACTGACTCAAATTTCACTGCCAGTTCCTGGCTTTTTGCTCAGACCTCATACTTTTGTGCTTAGGTTCCATGTTGTGGATTGGTAACTTCTATTGATAAGTTCATCAGAGCTTATGGATGTGCTTCCTTGTACCCTGCTTCTCAGAGCCAAAAAGGCTCTGATGGCCAGTATCCTCTGTACTTTCTAGGACTATTTCTTTACCAAGGTACTTGCTTGGGTCTCTGAAACTTACCTGTTTCCTTCAGCATGCTCTATGGGAAAATTGGCACTGAATTTCTGTATAGGTTCCAATCCTTGGCCTCTAGACTTGGTCTTCCAAAGTTGGACCAATATTAACTAGCAAGACAAATACTTGCTCCTCCTACTTTACTGCCTGGTCCTGAACAGATAGTAAATTTGGCCTGTCTCCTTTCGGATCACATCTAACCATGCCACATGAACCCTGTGAATTCTTTCATCACTTACCTAATTATGTGAGCACTTTATCACACTTTTGAAAGGCACATCCCTTGGCTAAATATCCATTAAGTACTATCTATGTGCCTATGTACCAGGCACTGGAATATGGAAACAAGCATGAAATTTTTAGTCTCAGGCAGATAGGTGTTAAATAATCGTTCAAATCATTTTACTGGTAACTTCAATAGCAACCTGCTATTGACCCATCAGCATCTCCAGTCCTACTAGTCACTTACATGAGATGATATTAACCCTCACTTTGGACACCCTTCAGTCTACTGAGATTTCAGCTGACAGATTGCAATTGAGCACCCCACCTGGCAAAGCAATCACGCTAAAAGGAGGCAAGACAAAGGAAAGCCTTCCATTTCAAACCTTCCAGGCAGGTGTTTGTGTAGCTAAGTGGTTGCTATTAAGAGGTAAACAGCCTAATAATGGCTCCCATCTCTATGTTTTTACAGCCCACCCCCTTGAAAGCACTTAAATAAACAAAGGGGAAGTGACACAGCTCTGCATAATAGAGTGAAATGCTACCTCCAGTGAGATCCTGGGTCAAATGGGTTCATCACTGTGGAGACAAGAAATGTTTTTCTTCCTTAGTAAAGATAGAGACAACACTTTTGGAGAATTTATATTTGTCTTTTGAGGCTGTGCATATGTGTGTATAGTGGCTTGGTTCTCTTCCTAATAATTTTCCACCAGATCACCTGGAAGGAGAGGCCTGTAAGTGAGCCCTTCACTCCAGTTGGGACACTGTGAAGCAACTGGAATGTGAGTGGCAAGGCCTAAGTAGAGGTCCTTTAAAGCCTCTGCCCCATGCCTCAAAGGGTAGGAATGGACTCTTCTGAGGACGTGGCCAGTTCTATCTGGAACAAATACAGTGGCTGGGGATGCACACAGAGGAGGTCTAAAGATATGGGTGTCCTCTTTGAAGATGGGAGCTCCAGCCTTGGGACAATAAAACATTATCAAGCACTGGAATGAAGCCATGAATGGATTTCTTGTGAGAATATGTATTTCTCTCTTGGACTATGAAAATAGTCCTCTGGGAATTGCAGGCTGTGAAATGAGGTGAACATGGGAGCAGCAAGAAGGTGAGAAAGGCGTAGTAGTGGCACCCTCAGGAATAGACATCAGCTCACTTCCTCCCTAATGCATACTCTGAAAGTTACTCTGTCTACAGATCTAGGTCCCTGTGAAATACTATGTTAACAGTGTGTGGTGCACAAACTGCTTTCTTGATGGCATAGGTTGAAATTGTTTTACACAACTAGGTGCATGAATAACTCACTATAGTGGCAGCTGTGTGAAGAAGCACCATTGAAGCTGTGTGAAGAAACACATGCTACATGAATACTTGTTCAGAAAAGATATGATGAAACTGTTTTTAACAATGTGAGGTGCATGAATAACTCACTCCAGTAATATCTGTGTGATACACTGTCAAATAGGGTGTTACTTTTTTACATCCATACTTTCTTCAGAGATGAATGTTGAAATTCTGTTAACAGAGTTAAGGGTGGGTGTGTTTCTGAGTATAATGGATTTAACAGTATATGACACACTTACTACTTTGTTTAGTTACATATGTTGAAACATTGGGTTTAACTGTCAGAGGAAATTGCTGGGAGAATAGAAGAGCTCTAACTTCAGGGTTACAGGAAATTACAATTATGATCAAGGAGGTGAAGACATGTAAAGTCGACATGGGCATATCTACCAGGGATAATGAACCAGGTCTACAGCAGCAAACCTCAAGAGAGAATCTCTCTGAGCATGGTGCAGTGAAACTGGAAGAACAAAATAAGACCAGATGTTTACTGGGCACTTGCTCTGTGCCAGATATTATTTGAATAGCTTTGCATGTTCAAATGTACTTATTCCTCACAAAAGTCATTTAATTCCATTGCACAAATGGAGAAACAGAGGCATACAGCATATTTAGATCATTCTCAAAGATTCTGCAGCTGCAGAGCCTACCTTGTCACAACCATGTCATAATAAGCCCATTGAAATGATGGAGTACAGAGATGGAGAGTATTTCTGGAACAATAAACAAGATGCAAAGGAAAGTCTGAACAAGGTCTGAAGGAGAGTCTATGGTATGTGCAAAGAAGTAAAAGAAGGTAATTCTGACAAGGGTGGAGTACACCAGGGAAGAACCAGATAAGAGATGAAGGAAAGCTTGAGAGGAACACAGTGGTTTGGTCACTCAAATTCTTGAGAGTCATAGGATAAAACTGGGATTCATCTTCAAACAATGCAAAACATTTGAGACATTTTCAGTAGAAGAAAGGCATGCTCATTTCTGTGAAAAATGGTGGGACTGAAGGAATATTTTTGCCTTTGAAATAAATTATAGGTTGGAGATTGACTGGGTGTTTGAGTATGAAGTAGGAAAAGTCACAATTATGTGCCCATTGCACAACAACAAGTTTCCCTACTTCATACCCAAACACCCTGTTGATCTCGAAGGACCACAGGAGGAGATACAGACTGGGGAAGGTGTGGGAAGATTGTGAGTTTGATATCAAGCATCTTCCTTTTTACAAGCCTGTGACACATGGACCACTTTAGATTTATATTATCTGTATGCCAGTGTCTCCCACATTATGAACATTTGTCAGCTGAAGTGGAATTTGGCCAAATAAACTTTAGCCTGTTTTTCCTCTTCCACATCATAGTAAATGGTGCCACCATCTGAAAACCTACGAGTCTTGTCTGATTCTTCCCTCAATCCTCACATCCAATCTATTGGAAACTCTGATAAGTCTACAAAATAAATTCACTGTCCAACTACTTATTACCACTTCCACTGTGACCACCACTGTTCTCTTTCACTTGGCCAATCGCCACAGTTCCCTACTTGGGGTCTCTTCTACTCTCACCCTGCTAGAGATTATTATCAACAGAAAAGCCAGAATGATCTCTGAAAAACACATATGAGATCATGTCACTCTGCTTCTCAAAACTCTTTGAAGACTTTCCACTGCACTAAGATTGCAATCCACCAAACTTCTTAGCAGAACAAGGGCCATCTATTTCATGACACTGCCTGCCTTTCCAAGCTCAGCTCCTACCATTCTCCCCCTCACTTTTCTTGCTCTCCTAGAACATGTCAAGCTCATTCCTGCCTCAAGACCTTTACATTTGCTCCTCCTTTGTCCTGAAACCCTTGCTCCCTCCCATATGTTCTTCTGAACTGCTCACACATTTCATTCAGAAGACATGATCCCAATCAACTTATTTAGAGTAGCACTATTTTCTATTATTATTTTCCTCCACCAGAATATAGCAACTTGAGGATAGGAGCCCTACTTCATTCAACAATATATACCTAGTATACTAATTTTTTTACTTGCCATCTATTGTTTTGTTTATTCCCAAACTGTCAATAGTTGCTGGGAATTGCCTTCCTACTGCCTACCTTCCACCACACTAACTTGGTGATAGATTCATAAACAGAGAGATTTAGCCAGAGAGCTAGCTCTTATCTCAGGCTGGGCTAATCTGCATATTTTTCAAGTGTTTGGAACACAGGACTGATGAAGAGGAGTTGCACATTCTTCTGATAGCTGAAACAGAGGACTTGGAAACTAGGGGATGTTCTTCCATGTTTAGTGGGAGCAGAAATATTTGGGTATATACAAAGGAAAACTATGAGGTAGACACATAAAGAGAAATACAGGCACTAGATAGAATTCTTGGGTTTTGTTTTCCTTGGTTCTAGTTCATTCCTGGCAAATATTCCAGACTTCAGAATTTTCAAGACGATGCAATAATCTTGAAAACAAATTATGTCATAAACATAGATCATTTGAGTTGGATATCTTATACTTGCAACCAAGAGTCCCAACTTAAGTGGATTTTGATAAAGGCCAGAAGAGAGAGTAAGACATACCATTTGGCTAGTTATCAGCATATTGATAGTGTGGTTCAAAGCGACACACATGATATTCACGGTCACAATATTCAGCACTTGTCTTCCTGATGGACACATAGTATGGTTTCCCAGTCTACCTTGCCTTTAGCTTCAGTAACGAGTCTAGCTTTTCTGTAAAAGTGACACATCACTGTAATAACAGGCAGGAAAGTGGGAGTAAGAGTTTTCCATGCTCCATATTCCCTGATATGGTGGATACTAAAGTCATGCCATGACATGTCATCCTGGATTTCTGCATTGATCATGAGTGACAAATAAAACATTATTATGTGTTCACCTTCTGAGATTTCAGGACTAATTTGCATCCTTAGAAAAACAGCCCATCTTGACTAACATGGACTGTAACTGAAGTTATGAGAATCTTGACAGGAAAAATTGAGGCAGAGAAGGATTTAGCAACAAAGATTATGCAAAATCTTCCAGAATGGCAGGAATAAAACAAAGTCATGGAGGATTCTGGAATTAATGTCAGTGAAGGGTTGAAGTATGAGGGCATGCACAGAAGCCATGAAAACTCAGTTGAAAGAATCAATAATATGAGTATGAAGATGGAAGAGGGTCTGTTGAATACTGCAACAATCCAACTATTGGATACCTTACAAGATTGGAAGGATTTGAAGAATGAATGGGGTTGGGGGAGGAGTTGAGCATAATGTGTACTCAGACTGTTCGTTTATTGTTATGTTGCAGCAAATAAATTAGGCAATAGTTAGAAGAGCCTGTGAGATCCACAAGGGCTTTTTTTTTTATAGATGGAAGACATTTGAGAATACATAAATTCTAATAGAAAGACTGAAGGAGTAGTGGATAATATGATCAGTTAACACATATTGGGCACTGGTTATGTACTTTTCATGCATAATCTCATCAAGGGCTCAGAGAAACCTGATAAGGTTATGCATTTGTTGTCCCCATTTCACAGTTGAGGACATGGGGGTGCAGAGAGATTAAGAGACTTTCCTAGGATCTCATAGCTGGTGAATGACAGAGCCAGTGTGCAAACCCAGGCAGTAAGAGCCCATGCCTTTACTTTCTCTTCTCCGAAGATAAAGAAGTTAAAGAGACTGGTGTAGAGTTGACCCCTAGTTTTCCAATGGTCCAGAAGGGGAATTGGTGTTCTCCAGGGTACTAGTCTTTGATTATATCCCACTTCTTCATGGCAACAGCAGGTGAGAAGCCACAGAAACTGCTGTTGGGACAGAGACAGTCAGACACAAGAACTGGGAAACTAATTTGTGGTGGCATCTACCTTCTCTGTATCTCAAGGGGTAGGTCATATGCAGAGAGTGAAAGGGTCAAGTGGGGCAAAGTGCTTAAGGAGTGTGGAAAAATTTTGAAACAGTGAGTACAGTAAGTGAAGGAGCAAGCTGTATTAAGGACCCATTTGAGGTTTGTAACCATGAATTTAAAGTGGAACCAACCTGCTCAGTTGCATGTATTTCTACAGCAGTGAACAGCTGTGGATAGAATAATAGCAGCTAACTTAATTGAGTACTTAGCATGCATGACACATTATGCTAACCACTTCACACGTGTTACCTCATTAAGTGTGTTCAAGAACTATGAAATAGGTTTAAGTGCTGGTTTGAAGGCGTCTGCTAACTTATATTATTTCAACTAGAACTGGGCTTGTCTTCTATTTTCTTTCTCATATCCCTACATTTTAAGCCACCACAACCTCTTGATTCTTTCCTCAGAATTTCTTGGTCTTGCGTCTTTTCCTCTTCATTCCCAGTGACATGCCTTTGGCCAGGCCTTTCTGACCTTAAGCTTGCGTGACAGCGTCTAGCCTCCTCATTGGCTGTTACCTCTCCAGTCCTGGTCTGCTGCTGTGCCTCTTCCACACAGTTATAAGAATAATCTGCTTAAGAAGCATTTTGATTTTGCTCCTTTCAGGCTCAGAAATACATAATGGCTTCCTACCACATCTCAAATCAATTCCTAAATCTTCAGATTAAGATTTAGGACCTTTTGTCAACTTGTCTCACTACTTTTACGTAGTGTCATTCATTGCTCCTTGCTATTTATTTTTCTGCATAAGGATTTCTAAGAGCAAAGATCACTCATGATTCTAAATCTTATGGGCTCCATACTTTTATTTTTTATAACTTCAATATATATGTGAGGACCATAGTCACTCTTAGAAGAATCAAGTCTAGAGCTACCTCCCAAATATTGTTCTGATATATGTCAGTATGTTCAGATGCTTATACAATACAGAATTCATTGATCCCAGAAATTAAAATTTTAAGATGTAGGGTATCTATATGGTTAATTTTACTAGATATAGCCAATAAGTTTTCCAAATTATAATAATTTATACTTCTACCAGTTGTAATAGGGGTCTGTGTTACATACTTGCCTATGTTTGATATTGTAAGCCTTCTTAATTTTAACCATTCTGCTAGATGTGTAATGATATCTCATTGTGGTTTTCATGCTCATATCTCTAATGATAATAATGTTGAGCACCTTTTATATGCTTATTGGGCACATAAATTCTCTTGTAAAGTGATTGTTGAAGTCTTTTATCCCAACTTGAAATTGATTTGGTGTCTTAGTATGTTTGTGTTCCTATACCAAAATGCCAGAGACTGGGTATTTATAAAGAAAAGACATTTATTTGGTTCACAGTTTGGAAGGGTGAAATCCCAAGATCAGGCAGAGACTTCTGTTTGGCCACTGGTGAAGGCCTTCTGGCTGTGTCATAAGGTAGCAGGTGGCATCACATGGCAGGAGCACATGCAAGAGAGGAAGAAAGAGACTGGGCCAAGAAAAACTGCACTTTGTAACAACTCATTCTCACAGTTCTCCAAGACATAATCCAGTCTTGTGATAACCCTATCTCTCTATAAAAATTAGTAACACATTTATGAGGGTATATCTCTCATGACCCCAAAGAACTCTTAAAAGCCTCACCAGTTCTCAACAATGTTACATTGCAGAATTAAGCCTCAACATGAATTTTGGCAGGAAAAAATCATACTCAAACTATAGCAATTGGGTTTTTTTGGCTTTTAATGTATAGAATTTTGAAATTAAGTCTAGAAATCAGTCCTTAGGTCTTTTAATGTACAACATATTTTTTGCTTTTAGACCTTTATGAAATCTATTATCTTGTTCCCAAATACCTTCCACCAATACTCTATCAAAATTTGGCTAATTCATACTCATCCTTGGTAGTTTACTATACGAGTCACTTCCTCTGTATACATCCTTAAGTCACAATGAGTGAGCTAAATGACCTTTCTTGGTGTTTACATGACACCAAACATACATCCTCATTATACTGTACTGTAAATATCAGTTGTCATGTCTGTCTTCTCCATGAAACTGAACATCTTGAAGGCAAGGACTGTGTCTTGTTTTATATCCCTAGTTTTTAACCATAATTTCTTGACACATGATAAATGCCCAATAAAGAGAAAAAAGAAAGAAAGAAGTAAAGAATGAATGAAAAAATTCATACCTAAGTATTTTACTCTTATTTGCAGAGTGGTCCTGTGCCTCTAATAGGAATTGGCAATTGTCACTAGCACCAAAACTTTAGGCCCAAAGAATCCCCAAAGAACCTAATTTCTTTTTCACAAATCAGGGAAGAAACCAATCTGACCTTAAACTCTGAGTCTCCAAGGAGCCACCAAGGCCCTGTGGTAGAAAGCCCTTAACATGGAAATTAGAGATGAAACTGGCCAGAGATGGTAAGCAGTTGTTGCAGAACATTTCTGAGAAAGCTCCAAGAAGGAGCCTACTGAAGGGATAAAGAGAAGAGGGCAAACACACATGGTGTTCTGTTCAGAGAAATGTCAGAACATGGTGACAGATGGGATGTGAGGAACAAAGCATACTGAGGAGGCAAAAGTTACTCTCCAAAGAAAATGCTTCGTTTCTTTTCCCCAACAATAGGTTTAGCTCCTTTCACTGTAAGATAGCCCACAATTCAGTGGGCTATGGAGAAAAGATAATGGAACTTTTGGCCTTGAACATCTAGTCCCAGATCATCCTGGCATTTGTTGGGAGGATGGAATCAGTGGGTTACTGGCCCTGAGAGAGGCAGAAAAATGTCTGAAATATCAGTACCTGGTAATCATAAAATATCAGGGAAATGTTTACATTGAAATGGGCTCCTTTTTTGAAGGGTTCACAGATGCACGTATAAAACATAATGAAAGTGAGGACTCAAGGACTCGTTGCAAGTATCATTCACTGTTAATATCACACTTATTCATTCATTTAATCAAATAAGTAATTATGGAGCATCTACTATGAGCTGGGTATTGTTTTTGCTTTTGTAGATACTGTATCAAACAAGATAAAGTTCTGTTGTATCAAGACAGACCAAAACCAATAAAAAGTACACCAAAATATGATTTTAGAAAATAATAAGTACTTTTTGGAGAAGAGAATGAACAAAAAGGAATTAGAATGCTTTTAGCTGTATATAGTCTAAAGTCTAACTCAAAAAGATTCCAAGAATAAGATAATTTATTATCTCATATAGCAGGAAGTCCAGAGGCAAGGTGTCCTAGGGATGATTCATCAATAGTTCAACAATATCAAGGATACAAGTAGTTTCCTTTTCAGCTGTCATTTTCAGGATAGGCCATGCTCTTAGACTGAAAGCAAGATGCTTCAGCAATTCTACTTATCACCTAAAGATACAACAAAGCCCAAAGGAGCAGGAACTACATTCTTCTCCAGGTTCTCTAACAAAAACAGAGAAAGTTCATTGTGATGCAAATGAAGTTTAATTAAGCATCAGTGTCTCTCACTTGCAGTTATTCCTTCTAAAGCTCCAGGTTGAAAACATAAGAAAGATACTTTAACTACATTCAGATAAGGCCACTATCTCTTTCCACTCTGAAATCTCTTCTGCCATGCTTCTCCTTGTGTTAGGTAGGACTAGGTGTATTAAGGAATGAAAGTTCTGGACAGAAATAATATCACAGTATTCTATGTTTACCATGTCCAGTATCAGAAATGTGTGATATTGAAGAATATCACACATTTGAAACATTCAAAGCCAGAAGTTTCCCTGAAGATGGTTGAAATAAACCTTTCCAACCATCAAACATGTAAAATTATACAGAAAAAAATTAGTTATCAAAATGGAAGTTCTCACCTATCAGCATAATTATATTATAAACATCCAAAAGAAAACCTCATATTGTTTGATATTCCACTTAATAAAAAAGAGTGACTCATATCAACATAATTTGCCAAGAGATGATGACATTGACAAAAATAATATTAAACTGAATTTGCCATTACTAAGAGGCTATTCCTCAAACTAGTTTATGAGTGCTGTCAATTCAGAGTAATCTCTTCATAAGGCAACCTGAAAAGTCCTTCCTGCAGCATAAATAATTTGATAGAGATTTTCCTAAAATTTGACAATAATCCCCAAAATGGTATATTGCAAATTGTGATGCCCAATCATTACATTTATAAATTATTCATAATAAAAGGTAAAATTTTAATTGAGCATGTTAATGTAAAGACTAATCTTTGTAGAAAATATTACAAAAACATTGTCATTAAAAAAGGTAATCAAAAAGTATCAGTTAAAAAATCTGGGGAAAAGAAAACAACACTTTGCCAGGTCATTAATAAAAACAACATGTTTTGCTGAACTTGTGATATCAGATGTTTTAAACTTATAACTTGTGACTTATTCTTTCACTTTTAGCTGTAAAGTTTCATGCATAATTTTAAATTTGCTATTTTTAAAATTATTTTTCCCAAAGATTATCCTCCTTAAACTGCAGAAGCTTTAGTTCCCATATGATCTGTATCTACTCCTACTCAAAACAAAGAAAAGGTTTTCCAGAAATTCTTTAGTACACTTCTTCCCTTGTCTCATTATATCCATCTCTTACTCATGCTTTTACTCATTAGCTGAATGTTCCATTAGGAAACCTGACAACCAGAAGGACCAGACTCACTTGAAATTAATGATCATTGCCTTAGGTGAACTCTTTATGCTGACTTAAAGTCATATTCTTCCAGTCTATTCTCTCCCAGTTTTCTGGAAAATTATTTTATGCCTTCTATAATGCTTAATTTTGTATGTCAACCTGATTGGGATAAGGGGCACCCAGATATCTGGTAAAACCTTATTTCTAGATGTGTCTGTGAGGGGGTTCTGGAAGAGATTAGCATGTGAATCAGCAGACTGAGTGAAGAAAACACATCTTCATTTCATGATGCCAGTGAGCATCATCCACTATGTTCTTGGGTTTGAATAGAAGAAAAAAGATGAGGAAGAGCAAATTCACATTCACTTCTTGAGCTGAGATATTGTCTGTCCTTGGACATTGGAGCTTCGGGTTCTCAGGGCTCCACAGCTCTCTGATTCTTAGGCCTTTGGACTCAGACTGATTTATGCCACTTGGTGTCATGGTCTCCAACTTGCAGATGGCAGATCATGGTACCTTCTAAACCTCCATGATCTTGTAAGACAATTCCAATGGCCTGTCTTACTGAGAGAGAGAGAGAGAGAGAGAGAGAGAGAGAGAGAGAGAGAGAGAGAGGGAGATTGAGATAGACATAGGGACAGAGAGACAGAGAGACCAAGACAGAAAGAACTATATATATAAACATACACATTTCCTTCTGGTTCCATTTCTCTGCAGAATATAACTAATATACATTCCTTTCTTTCATCATACTGCCCACACTTCTTCCTCCACTTCACTCTCAGCTGAAATTTTGTTTCCTATTTCAATGAGAAAACAGAAGCAAACTCCTATAAGCTCACACCCACTTGTATTTGTACACAGAGACTCTGCCTTACCTCTTATTACTGTAGACATTCTGTGCAGTGCACTCCATCACTTGTCACCTGTCTATGAATTTTGTTCTGATAAATCTCAATCTCTCTCTCTCTCTTTCTCTCTCTCTCTCTCTCCTTTCTCTATCATTATGTGTCATGGATCATTCTCATGGACATATAAATATGCTGTTATTTTATTTCACTCACCATGAAAAAATTAAATAAACACCTCAATTCTGATTTCCTCTTCCAAACACTACCCAATTCTATCCTATTTACAGCAAAATTCCTGAAAGATTAGCCTATGCTCACAGTCTGCAATTACTTTTCTCTAGTTCACTTTTCCATCTATTATAAGCAGGCTCACACTGCCTACAACCTAAATGCTTATGACATTCATGTGAATAAATCCAGTGCTCACTTATACATCTTTACCTTGCTTGGCCTTTCTGTGGTCTTTGACAAAATTGATTGCTATATTATCCTAGAAACACTACTTCATTTGACTTGTGTGAAACAATATTTTTAGATTATTTGTACTATGTTTCTTACCACTTCTTATTGATTCTTTTCATTTCTTGCACATCTGACCTTAATTGCTCATTTCTTAGTTCTTGTCTCTTTTCCCACTACAGACAGTCTCATGGTCGTATCTTCAAGTCTCAAAATGTGAATCATCATCTGAGTGCTGGTGTCTCACATTTCTAGTCCTTGGCTGAGATCTAGGGGATTGCAGTTCAATGACAGCCTAGGCAAAAAGTTTACAAGACCCCTTCTCAAACAGAATAAAATCTAAGTGTGGTGGCATGCACCTATCATCCCAGCAACTGTATGAAATGCAAAATAGGAGGATTGTGGTCCAGACTGGCCTGGGCAAAAAGTGAGGCCCTATCTCCAAAATAAGCAGAGATAAAAAGACTGGAGGCATGGCTCAAGTGGTACCTTGCAAGGATGAAACCCTGAGTTAAAACCCCAGTACTGCCCCAAAATTTGTGAATCATTGTATACATGATTATGATTCTCCCTTGAACCTCTATATTCAAATGACTCTTTGATATCTCCATCTTCATATCTAATAAGCATCTCAAACATAAATGTACCAAATTGAAGTCCTGATCACTCTACTTCTCCTACCCAGTTAAAAGATTAGAACACAAAGCCTCTTCCCCCAGGAATGGGATTAAGTGCACTAATAAAAGGACTTACTGTAGTGAATTTGACCCAATTTCCCTTCTACTTACTGCCATGTGATGACACAACATTCATTTCCTCTGGATGATGCAGCACTCAAGGAGGCATCTTGGAAGCAGAGACCAGGCCCTTCAACCAGATAGTCAAACTTGCTGGATCTTGGATTTATGGCCTCTACAACCATGGGAAATAAATTTCTATTGTTTACAAATGAACCAGTCTGTGGTATTTTGTTATAGCAGCACAGATTAAGACAGAAAGTGTGAAGAACATATCTGTATATCTATTGAGTGAATGAATGTATTGTCTGGAGTGCCCATTCCTCAACCAATCATTCACATGTGAATAGACCAAGCACATCTATTTCTGTAACAGTGGCAGCATGAACTTCCTTTAAGACATAGGGCTGAATGGGGGCAGTGGTAAGTGTGTGACCAAAAGCAATATCCCATTAGAAAGGATGGGGTAGTTGTTCATGCTATGTAGGCAATTAGCAACATCTACTACATAGGATGAGGATACAATGCCATAGGAAGGACATTTCAGATAAGGTGATAAGGTAAAGACCTCTCTGGGTTGACATTTTATTAGAGATTTGGAAGATTAGCATAATCACAAGACTTGAGCAGCAAGCTTTCCTGGGCAGAAGAAAGAGTCAATGCAAAGGTCTTGAATTAGATACGAGGGTTTTGTGTTTCAAGTAATGAAAGCAAAGCAGTTTGGTTGAAGAGCAGAAAGTAAAAGGAAAGAGTGGGATGGGGTCATCTCAGAGCCTTGGACACCAAGTTCCATCATGTGAGGAGACAATAATCAGTCATTGAAAGACGGAGTGACACTGTTTGTCTTAAACTTTAAAACACTGATTTTATCTCCTGGGTGGAAAACAAGTTGTAGCCAGGCCAGAACAAAAGTGGCAAGACCAGGCTGCCAGTTTGGTTGGTGGTGATGGCATCCCTATCTCTATGAGCTATTGCAATTAAGCTATAACTGGCTTCACTGTCTCCACACTCTCTCCCTTCCATTACTCTTTGTACTGCTGTCAGAGCAACCTTTCTATTCTGCCCAGGATCATCAGTGCACTGACAGAATCAAGTCCGAACTTCTATTCCACTTAACAGGCTGCACAAACCTAGAGAAAGAGGTATATTGTCTAATTCACAGAAAAGTATGGACTGGTGGCACATCTGGCATCATCTACCTTTTATGGCCTGACTCCAATTACCATTCAATCAGCTTAAGTATCATCTCCCCCTAGAATCAAGAACCCCATATTACAAGTTATATGACTGATGTTCCTTAGAATTATGCAATGTGGTAGCCCTTATCCAAA
This sequence comes from Castor canadensis, assembly GCF_047511655.1. Lineage (NCBI taxonomy): Eukaryota > Metazoa > Chordata > Mammalia > Rodentia > Castoridae > Castor > Castor canadensis. The sequence continues at coordinate 6,705,920 of NC_133405.1, forward strand.
GGTCCAGGTTGTTCTAGGCACACTTTAGGCTTTACACAAGATGAACTTGCTGAATTACATGAGGCTTCCTACTTGCCATCCCCAACCCACTAGAAACTGAGTTCCATCTATGGTTTTCTCCTTCTTCTCCTTCATCACTACCACCAGTACTACCACCACTACAACCATCACCATCACCATCTTTTCCTTCTCTTCCTCCTCTTGATCTCCTTTACATAGCTAGTATGTGTGCAGTGTCTGAAACAAAGTGGGCAGCCAATTTTTATTTAGTCAAACAACTCCACTAGATTCCCTTGAAGGGTGAAGGCTATGCATTGTTGACACTCTCTGTGTCCATCACAATAAAAAAAAACTTGAACAGAATAATTACTTACTAATGCTCATCACATTATATCCCAGTGTTTATTTAGAGAACTTCTATAAACTTCATTATTGTGTATGTCGTGGGGTTTTGTTTTTCAGAGCAGCAATCAAGGCCATTCCCCCAAACTAAATTTATACTCCTATACACATTGGAAGGCAATGCCTTCTGATAACTCTCTTCTATTATAAAATCTTTCTATGCACCATTTAAAAGCAACTGCTTCTGAAAAACACACTCAAACTTGGGTCCAATTTCAGTGCTTGTGATATCCAGATTCACAATGTGAAGGACTCCTGAAGACATTTTCTCAAATTTTCAAACCTTAGTAACCTCTCTTCCACTCAGGAACTACAAGGTTTTTGTAACCTTAATAGATAAGGAAATGCCTGAAAAACACAGTGAATATACCAACTCATCAGCCATTTGTGGTGTAGATTCCTATCACCAAACAGCATGCCAATAATTAAGATATTTTTATGTGTTTTTCTTACTATCTATCATCTATCTACCTATCTATGTGTGTGTTTTAATCCCTAGTATGAACACATTAAATAATCTTCAACATAATTTTCCAAACTATACTCCAGAAAAAAGAAGCTCATGGTTCATTAATGTTGCTTGGATTGTGTCTCCAAAAAGATATGTTGAAACCCTAACCCTCAGTACCTAAAGAATGTAAATTTATTTGAAATATAGTCTTTGTAGAGGTAATTAGTCAAGGTGGTATCATACTGGAGTAGAACTTAATCTAATATGATCACTGTCATGAGCAAAGGGAGAATGGCATGTAACGATGGAGACTGAGATTAGAGTTAAGCAGCTTCAAGCCAAGGAATGCCAATGACTGGTGGAAATCACCAGAAGCCAGGAAGAGACAGGAAGAATTCTTCCCTAGAGCCTGCAGAGGCAACAAGACCCTCCCCAAAGCTTAACTTTGGACTTTGGGTTTCCAGAACTGTAAGAAAATAAATTCCTATTATTTTAAACCATCAAGTTTTTGCTACTTCATTACAGCAGCTACAGAAGACTAATAAATAACTCATAAAATTTTAAAGGAATGAAAATTAAAGAATGATCAAGTAGCAGGAAAATGCATTTGGAAGAGCATTGGCTTAGGCAGAGGACATGGGTTTGAGTCTGGCTCTATTGCTAATATATAATCCTGAACTGAATTGGTATAAGACTTTGGTATAAGACTCAGTTTCCTCATCTGAATATGGGAATATGTCCTGGTATCTTATCTTTTGAAATTGTTATTTGTTGTGAGGACCAAATAAATTAATGTATGAATGCCATTTAAAATATATAAGATCAATCAAACTGGGATGTATTACAGTTATCACTAAAACAAGTCATTTACTTGATTGAAGCAAGTCCCCAAATAGTAACGGTGAATTCAGAATTTTGAAAAACATCCCTCAAAATTGGAGAATATATGTTTACTACAAAAGAAGGAGTCCCACTATTCTTAATAATGTGAAGGAAAAAAAATTAAATTGGTCACAGGGTGTGTGTGCCTGTCTACCTAATGAAATATTTCTTGTTATTGTTCTTTTGTACAATTGAGGATTTAAAAAATTAAGCCTATCCAATTTTTAAAATACCTGAGACAATTCTGTCACCCTCTTGGCATTGTTATGTGACAGTGATTTGCCACTATTTATTAAAGAGCTTATTTTTATGTTTTTATTGTTGTGGGGTGGGTACATTGTAGCATTTATAAATATTCTTACAATGTATCAGATATACCATATTTGATTTTACCACCTCCACTGAAAGAGCTTCTTTTTCTAAAGAAGGTGCTTTTTTTTTCCATTTTAGGTGACAGCTTCACAAAGATATTTGATTTTCTGGTAAGTTTTAGTTACTTTCAACTATTAAGAAAACATATATCAAAAATTCCATTTGTAAAGGTTTCAAGTATAAGAATACAATATAAAACAGAAAAGTGAGTCATAATTGGCTAAATGTGACCCTTAGATACTCTCAAAATGGAAAGTTGAATCATTTTCTTAAATGACAAAGTGGGGAAAGATTTAGCCCATTTCCTTCTGCAAGCTCTCTTCCATCATCAGTCCCTCTCATCACACATCCTTTTTGAGAAGGTGAAGTCACACTTAACATAGGGACTTAATATATAGCAACTCCTTTAGGGCCACCTTTCCAAATAATGCTCGGAGAATTCATATGTTTTAAGACAACAAAATTCTTAGGACTTCCTGAATATAGTGGTTGTTAATTTTTTTAAATAAATTTTCTAAATATAGTGTTTTGTTTACCTGGACAGCCGATGACTAAATATAACAAATAAAACCACTGCATAGCTTTGGCTTACACTACTCAAGCCTATTCAACGTTTAATAATAACTAGGATAACAAACAGAAGATATCTTTCTTCACAGAGTAAGCATCAATTAGATATTGCTGCTATTGACATCAAGACTGGAATATTTTGTATAGTCTAACCATCACAATCTTCTACCTGGGACATTTTTCAAAAAACAATGATGACAACAGTGACTCAGATGATGATATTGATGATGATGACAACAATATTAACAGTACAATAACAGCTACCAATTTCTGAGGGCCTATGTGATGATCAATTTAATGTTTCAACTTGACTGGGCCATGGAAAGCGTATATCAAACATATTTCTGGGTGTCTCTGTGAGGGCATTCTGGATGAGATTATCATTTGAATAGAGGGTCTCAGAAAAGGAAATAGCTTTCCCAATAGGATTTGTCATCATTATGAACAAAAAGTGACAGAAGGAGGGTTTTGTTGCCTCACTACTTCAGTTGGAAAATCTCATCCCCTGCCCTTGGTTTAGAATTTACACTATCAGCCTCTGGTTCTCAGGCCTTTGGTCTCAGGTTGGAATTACATTACAAGCTTTCTTAGTTGTCTAGCCAGCAGACTGCAGACTATGGGACTTCTCAGCCTCCATAATCATGTGAGCCAATTCCTCATAATAAATCTCTGTTGGCTCTCTTTCCCTAGAGAACCTGGACTAATATAGCTTATTATATTCAGAAACTACACAAGACACTTCATGTGTACTTTACATTCACTCTGATTTAATTAAGAAGTTTAACACTCATAACATCACTGAAGCTAGAAACACAATGTGTCTTTCTCAGCATCACATAAGTCAGGACTCCAGCCCTGGTCTGAGTGATTCCTGAATCCGCTATGCTTCTAGCCTTACAAATTCTGGGCCAGATTTTGCTCATCTAAAATTTTCTTTATAACAAGATGGAAAAAAAACACATTTTTTGTATGTTTGTCTGCTCATGCACATGAAGTGTTATCATGCTCATTTTACAAATGAAGGAATTAAAGATCAGAAAGATTAAATAACCAGCCCCACATCTCAGACCTAAAAAGCAATAAAGCTTAAGTTGTACCTTGGTCTGTCTGTCTCCAATATCTACATCTTTTTAGGAGTTATAGTAAATTGTTTTTACTCTCCTCTCCTCTTTTCTCTTCCCCCTTCTCTCTCTCTCTCTTATATGTATATTTGTTTCCTCTCCAGAGTACCAGAGTAAGGTACACAAACAAAAGGTAAACCAGTGAACAGTGACCAGGAAATAGTCAAGAGCCCAATATATCCGGACATCATAACACCCAGAGCACCAACCTGTATATTCTATTAGAATTTCAATAGCAGTTTGAGAAAGGCCTTCCCAAGAAGACACATGGAGGCAAAGGATACACCAATGAGGACCATAGATCACAATAGAATGTAGCAGAGCTCTTTCCCCATCCTCCTTGCAGAAAAGCTGTTGACTGACCAAAGCCATATAGATTCTTCCAGGAGAAAGTGGTGCCAAGGAATTAGAGGAACATTAGTTACTGGAGATGGAAATGAGGTTATTAGGAAAAGGTATAGGGAAAATCATACCATGAGACACAGCATGGGGATCCATTTTTGATAGTTGCCTCAGAAGGTGTATTTAGGTAGTTTTAAACCTTTGGATTGTCAAATAACCCTGAAAAGTTAATGAAATAAGACTCTGGTAATATCAAACCTTGAACCTGTGATGGCTTCCCACCTGCCTCCCTCCCATGACCCACAACCATTGACTCCATTTTTACCTTAGCTTGTTAGGCCAACTTGTTATCTAGGATAGGGAGTTGAGAATTTCTAGGCACAATATCACTTGTAACTCTCAATAGAAACCTTAAACATTTCCTCTGGAGCATCTGTTGCCTTAAATAAAACTCAGTTTTCCTTCAAAATGTCAATGTCTAGCAATACTCTGTGGTGGAGGCTGTTCATTTCTCCTATAGCCCTCACACAGCAGAGACAAAGCATAACTTGCTCCTCTTACTGCTCCCCAGCATCACTTCCTTAAACTTTCCTTAGTAACGTCCTCTCCCTGAAACCTATACCATTTGGTTAATCTATCCTTTTCTCCTTGTCTGCCTTGTTAGTTTAAACAATATTGAGCATCTATGCTGTGCCTGGCACTGAGCTATGTAGCTTGCACACATTGTCCTAAGAAATCATAATTGTCCTGGTTTATTATTCTCTACAAGGGCTCATATATGCTTCCTAAGATAGTAAGTGGTTGCATGGGATATGAACCTGGATTGACCTAGTTCTGAAGTCCATCTTAACCACTGACCATGAAGAGAACCAGGCACAATCTTGCATGGTAAATGCAATACACAGAGAGGCACTGTGAGAATTCAGAGAACTATATGGAGAACCTGCCTGGTGCACTCAAAGAAGTCTTCAGTTCTCTTGCTGAAGAGCTGAGGCTGAAGGGCATCTCCCTAGGTAGAAGTGGAGTAAAGGTGGAAAGTATTCTATTAAAAGAATGCAATAGCTTTGACATTATCCAGGGCACTGCCACAAAGCCATGGCAGATTGGTAACCTATCAGTTAAAAAGAAGACATTATAAAAGTCCAGCTCTTGGTTGGACTTGCAGGGGGATGATTGCTTTTGGGTGTTTACTGTTTCTGAGTTTTAGTCCTAAGCATTGGAAATGTTTATAAATAGAAATTTATACTCAAGAGATTATTTACCTTCTCTACTACCTCCTAAGATGTTATTCTCCATCTCAATATGTACATTAATGCTTCTCTGACTTTCTACATGTTACACTCTCATCCAAGGATGTTGTTTCTTCCATTCTCAATCTCTTGCTCTCAAAAAGTTACACTCCCACAAAATTATAGTATATGTTGCTTTCCTTTGAAAATCAGGATATTAATGCAATTGCTGGACATTTAGAAAAAAGTTCACACACATAAATGAATTAACCACTGGGACTATTATATAAGTCAGATCCAGACAAATGTTTAGCACTAACGTAGACTAAGCAAATGTAGATGTAGTACAGGTAGAAGAAGATGAAGTACAAGATTGAAGAAACCTGAATGTGATTCCTAGTTCCACTACTTGTAGGTGTATGACCTGGAATCAATCACTTAAGTTCTTGAATCATGGTCATTCTCTCATTTGGAAAATGAAGAAAGACAAATACCCTAACTTTACAGGTATATAATGTTGAGAAAATGGGATGGAGTTTATAGAAGTGGCTCATAAAGCCCTCCACAATCCTTAGTTACCATCATTTTTGAAGCAGGCAGGTATTCAGGGATGATTTAATTTAGTATTTGTCCTTTGCAAATGAAGAGACTTAGGCTTAGAGAAGGGTAGTGACCCTGCAGCTAGTAGGCGGTAGAGTTGGGTCTAAAACCAAGGTCACTTGTTTCCTATGCTCTTGCATACCAGGATTCTTTCAAGATAAAGGAAGAAAAAAGTAGCTAACTGCCTCACAGAACCTGAAACAAAGTGGACTATATTCTTTAGAGTGTTGACACAGTGACTCATCCTGGAGCCAGACGTCATTTTCATGGTGCAAGCTCTTTTCCTCCCTAAGATCAGTTTTCTAGATTTCCCTGAGAACATATTCATTCTACTGAGTCATTTTTGCCTTGTAGCTCAGTGAGTCAGAATCTTATCTCTTGACATCAGAAGTTCAATTTGTTGTCAGGAATAAGATGAAATGAAAAAGAGACGCAGATGCACAGAGAAGCCATCACCTGCCTATCCTTGGAGCATAAAGTAATTTGAGTAGAAGAGCACTAAAGAGGGCCACAATCATTAATTTTACTGCCGTATCAGTGCCTTCTGTGGAAATAAATTGCTAAGACAAACATAAAGAGTATCATTTGGGGTACAGAGAGGTCAATCATTGGTATTTGTGAGGTGTGGTGAAAGTATCTGACTGAGAGACAGACGACTTGGAATCCAGTATTCATCCTACTAGCTGTGTGAGTTTAGACATGTTCCTTAGCCTCAAAGAGCCTTGTGTTCTTATCTTATGGCCTTATCTATGGTGACTAGTTCTGCTAGCCTCCCAGGTCTGCACAAGGTTCAAATGCGACACAAGCATGGTGTGGGGACTCAGTGAGATAAGGAATGTGAAGCACCCAGTCAGTGCCAGATACAATTTAGCTCAATTAATATTATCAACTACTGTTATAATTGTTGTTTTTATGTTTATTGTTGTTTAGCACTTCTTTCTTCTATGCATACTTCACCTTTGTGACTAGCAATATAGCTTTTGAACAAAAAGGGAGTCAGAGATAAAACAGGCAGAAAGACAAGACAAGTTTCAGAAGTCAGCAAGCACTGGTCACTTGGATCAGAGCTAGAAACAACGTTCTATTTCCTAATTTGATAATAAATTGAGTCAGCAGGCACAATGTAGTTACCCACAACAGCTTCAGACCACTTGTCCACAAATTGAGACCACAAGCCTTACTGTATGGGACTGTTGTGAGGGCTAAATGAGATCAAGAATAAAGTGTGTTAATGCCTGGCACAGAGAAACTGTCTAGTAACTTGTTAAAGTGAGAGGATATACATCAAAGAATGTTGTATCTAAAATGATATAAACATGTGAAAAATTATTACAGCAAGAACAAAATTCTGTGCAAAACAACAATGTTTAGCTAATTGTTTAAGTATTATGGGGAAATTCATTGTACTGTCCAATGTAAAGCATGTTCATTTACTGCATTTACAGCTGTGTCAGTGATGAGGTGGGAAATATTGGAAGGCTTCTTTTAAACACAGCTGCTTTATGATACTATTGTCAGGTTTCTCTAATCTTTTCATTTTGATCCTTTGAGCTTCATCTGTTATCCCTCTAAAATGGTCAGAACAGCAGACATTTGGTGAAGGTAACCCACAAATGTGGAACTACGCACTACAAAGTAAATTAGAATCTCTGCGTATGCCTTTTCTCCACAATCTAATGTTTTTTCCAGATAATTGTTTAGAAACCATTAGCCTTAATAAAGGAAATATCAAGAGAAAGAAAGATAATTTCCCTTCAGAATTTATTTTCAGCATTTATTTTTAGAAACAACTACTGCTGTAAGAGAGGAAATAAGTTTTCTGATAATATTCAGGGAGAAGCAAGGAATCCAGATAACTAAGTTGTCTTAATTTTTGTAATATTACACCACTGAACTCTCATACATATGTATATATGCAAAGTTAAAACTTGAATGAATTCAAGGTCTCTTTGGTATATCTTTGGAGTTTGAATTCATTCTAGATCTTGGAATTAAAGACTTTAAAATTGAATGCAACACGAAGATCACACTAGTTTGAACTCTTTTTGAAATCAGAAACTCTACAATCTCTTGAAAAGATTCTCTGTTACTTCTATTACCTTCCAGTCACAAAACTAAAGTAACTCCAGTATTTTTACAGAGCAAGGGTTAGAATATTGTAAACTGATTAGAGAAAAAGTTAGAAGACTTTTCTCAAAGTTGTATTTACTAAACAAAAGCATTGTTTTTACCTAGAGTATATGTTTAAGTGAAGTTGTTTTGAAATAGGAAGAAACTGTGAAATTAAATGGGAATAAAAATCCTCTAAACCATACTTTGGTACTTAACACTTCTAGAAACTTCCATCTTTCTAATTTGGCCATTGGCAACATGTCATACACATCTATGAAAGAACTGGTCTGTAGATAATGTCAGTAAAATGCCAAATGCTAGGGGGGATGTTGTAGGTGTTGTATGTTAAAACTAAATTATATAAATAAATGGTTTATTAAATCATCATAATTTTAATAAATCAAATGTACTGAGGAATGTACATTCCAAAGGGAGGGTGGATTCAAGCAGCAAGAGATATTGTCAATCAAAATTAATTAAGAAATTATATATCAATCAATAATGTTCTAAAAAGTATTGTAATGACCTCTGTTACTCTGTTTAAGCATAAACAAGATAATCAACCATCTTACCTTTCTGGAGATTAGATCTTTTCCAATTAACTTGACTTAATTAACTCTCCAAGGTACTGAACTTTAGATGCTTCAGACACTGTACTTTAAGATTATTAGAATTGGAAAGCTCACTGGATTTACTGTTATTTTTACCATTACAATTATATTTTCTCATTAGACAAATGGAATTCAAAATTTAAATTCATTTGTGTAGGGGAGTAAGGAGGTATAGAATAGAAACTATGAGCCCAATATAGACAATTGAAATAAAAATGAAAGACTCTTGAGACCAGTCCTTGTTCCCTCATTAAAGGTTATAGGAAGAAGTCAGTCAATTTCTGGTAATCTCATGGGGCTATTTTAAGTAGCCAGCTTTAATCATTTTTCTATGTATTGCTCCTGCTTCAATCACATAGGGACAGTGAGAATAGATGGAAAATTCCTCTCCACACTCCCTTCTGTCTTGCCATCACTTCTTTTTGTCTTCACATGAGGGGAGGCAAAGTCTTGCCTCCTGTTTAAGGTGTACCTCCTTACCTTTGCCCTGGCTCCCATCCTCATCTCCTCTTTGGGGACCTCACTCTATCAGATAGCCAGTCTCTCTCTTTCCTCAACCCTCTCTCTTTATAGGCTCCTTCTTCTTGGTCAATACAAAGACTTCCATCTTTCTAATTAGATGGTGAATAAACAAGAAACTCCTTTAACCCTCCAACTCTATCACTAACTTTCTACTTCTGGAAAGAATGCTCTATACTCTTTGCATCCTCTTTCTCAACACTCAGTCATGCTTCAACTAACTGGAGTCTGGCCACTACTTTCACTGTCTCTGCTCTCATGGATGTCTTAATGGCTTCTTAATACAATAGCCACTTCTTAGGCCATGTCTTATCTTTTTAACTGAGACAAAATTGACATGAGCATTTTTAGTGATATTAGGGATTGAATTCAGGGTCTCACTTTTGCTCAATTGATGGTCTGTCTACCAATTGAATCATGCCACCAGTTCTCTGGCTTTTAGTTTATTTTCAGGTAGCATCTTGTGCTCTATGCCCAGGCCAGCCTCTGACTAGAATCTTCCTACCTCTGCCTCCTAAGTAGCTGGGATTACAGGCATGCACCACCATATTAGGCCCCACATGTGTACAATTCAATGGCATTTAGGACATTCAAATTTGGTAAAACCATCATCTTTAGTTTTAAAATATTGATATCATCCCAAAATGAGACCTTGTCCCCATTGAGTAGACTGTCCCCATTAATCCCCAATCCCAGATCTTGGAAACAACTAATCTATTTTCTGTCTCTATAGATTCGTCTATTCCAGACATTTCATATAAATACAATCATACAATATGTGGTCTTTTGAGACTGGCTTCCTCCACCTAAAATGATATTTTCAAGGTTTATGCAAGGTGTAGCATGTATCAGTACTTCATTCCTTTTGAAGTCTGCATAATATACAATTTTGTAGATTTGCCACATTTTGTTTATCCATTCATCAGTTGGTGGATATATTGGTTGCTTTCACCTTTTGGCTAGTCCTCATCTGATTTCACTTCTCAGAGGTCTTTCATAAATCTTCTTCTCCCTTGACTAATGAAATGGACTGTAGCAGTCCCATAACATAAATCAGCTCCATGACATCTTAGGAATGCAGAAGCCCCCACAACTTGGGAGAAGCAGAGGAACAAGCTCAGCCAGAGGACCAGGAGGTACAGGACGCCCTGTAAGATGGACCTATAGGATTTCACTATGAACTGGTCTTTAGGTTAGGGCAGAAGCCATATATATCCATATCCCTCCACTCCAGTGCTCTGGGGTGGTACCCAGTTTCCGGACTCTGCTGTGCATCTCTCTGCTCAGCCTTTCTCTGTCAATAAAGTTTCTTTCCTGTCTGTAACTTCAGTGCTCCAGTCTCTTATTCTTAAGAGTGTTTTGAGAGCAAGAACCTTTTAGTGTGTCTGTGGATTCCTCTGTGACATCTTGGCGACCCCCAAAGGGACCCTTTTCTCTCCAGGATGAAAGGTCAGTATTGGCTGTGCCTAACCAGAGACAGTCTGCCTGTGAAGTGACTGAGATTGTCTGATTCCTATGGATTTTGCCTACTGGGAGATCCCCCCTTGTATGAAGGAACCAAAAGCGGAACTATCTGGCCACCTTCTTCTCTAGGTAAGAAGGTCTCTCCTGAAAGTGGAGAGGGAATTTCTCAAGCCCATTAAGGCTTCCAGCAGAATCCAGTGCATCCCTCCTCAGAGTGCAATGCATTGAGCCTGTCCTGGGGTTTATATGGGAATGCCTACTGCCATGTGTGTGAGTCTGAATCCCTCTGACTGCCAAGCCTTTTCTCCCTCCACATTTCTGCACTATGACCCAATGGCTTTTTTGACCCTGACAACACTGGGTGACCTTCTTCAGGGACATATGGGAGGACACCATACCTTCATTTAGTTGGGAGATAATAAAGCATCCTTGCCCTCAGGAGGTTCCCTGACCTTTTTGTTCCCCCTCTTTTCCTTGGATGACCTTTTCCCCCACCTGACTGAGTGCCAATTTTTGGGATTTTTATGAAAACTCACCAAGCACTGTCCTCTCTTATACCCTTGCTGCCTCATCTTTACCCTTCAGGACTGCCCCAGAGAATGTATTTGCACTGTTGTTATGACATAGGCAACTTGGGTTTTCTCCCATGGCTGCTCCCAGAGTGTATGGGAGATCATATTTTCCAAAAACACTCCCTTTCCCCACAGTCTTCTCCAGAAGATGGAACTGACCCCAGGCTCACCCAACATCCCCCAGTCTTCTGTGCCCTTATGTCTCTCATTGAGCCCTTCCTCCAGTGAGTTCTCTTTGAACTGGATGCCTTCACTAACTGGAGACATTATAAGTACTTGCACTTTAGGGCTGGCAGGGTCACATGTGGTTGAGGCCATGTTGGTGGGGTGACCGCAACCCAGAAGTCCTTTTCAGCTTTTCCCTTGGTCTTGGTCACAGATGGTAAGAGGGACAAAATGGAGGTAGGAGGACACTCTCCCCGGGGAGGGATTTCCTTAGTGAGACACTGATAAATAGGAATGCCCCCTCCATTGTAGACCACATGTTCTTCTTCCAGATAGAAACTTCCTCCTCTTGAGTTCAGGAGCGATCTCCCCTTGCCTGTCTAAAATGCTGAAAGGACTTCAATCCTGACAAAATTCACAAAAAAGCTTTGATTTTCTTTTGGACTCAGGCCTTGGTCCCAATATCCCCTTGGAGATTAGGAAAAATGGCTGGAGGGTGAGACTCTTAACTACAGTACTGTTTTCCAGCTAGACTTCTTTTGCAAGCAGGGTGGGGGGACAAATGGACAAAAATCCTTTATGTGCAGCTGTTCTTTTTCCTTAAAGAACATCCCCAATGGGTGAAACAGTGTAAGGGAGATACTCAAATTCTGACCATGGTTTGTAAAAGCATGCCTAAAGAAGGAGATATCTCTAAGACACCCCAACTGCCCCTAAGAGACCCACTTCCTCCCCTCTGCCCAAGGGGAGTGAGGAGACTGGCTGCCCAACCCCCATTGCTTCCTTGACTCCTTACTCGGCAGCTGGCTACCCCCTCCAGCCAGGTCCTGAGGGGTGCGGCAGAAGCCTAGAAAAAATCCATGTCTCCTTCAGATTAAGTGACCTTAAGGAAATTAAATGGGACTTGGGCAGCTTCACCAATGACCCAGCCCAGTACATTCATGCCTTTATTACTGTTATCCAAACTTTTGAACTGGCATGGAAAGATGTCATGCTGCTCCTAGATCAAACCCTCACTTCACTGGAGCAGCAAACAGTCCTTGATCAGGCCACTCAGGCGGGCAATGACTATCACCTATAAAAGTCCTCTTAAGCCCACACCCCTAGAAGGGGAAGCAGAGGACCCTGGAGTCCTGACTGGGACCCAAGTGGTTCCCAGGATGGATCCTGGATGGGATCCCCAAAGTGAGGTTGACGAATGGGCTAGACACCATTTCATTCACTTCACCATTGAAGTTCTAAAGAGGTCTAGAGTCAAACCCCTTAATTACTCCTAGGTTACTGCTGTCCAACAAGGACCTGAAGAATCCCCCATGGCCTTCTTACAGTGTCTAAAAGAGGCCATTACAAAACCACAGTGTATCCTGAGTGGCAGGTTGGGGAGGTCTTCCTAAGAGGTAACTTCTTCATCCAGTCAGCCCTAGAAATTTGTAGAAAACTTAAAAAACTGGTGGCCAAGGGCAACAAAATGTTAGGCCAGCTGGTACAGATGGCTACTTCTATATACTATAATCAGGACCTTGCTAGAAAGAGAGAAAAAGACAGAAGGCACCATGACCTAGTGGTGGCTCTTAGAGAATTCTCCTCTTGATGGGGACCAAATGTCAAGACTTTCTACCATTGTGGACAGGAGGGACACTTCAAACAAGAGTGTCCATGATGGGGAAGGCTGGGAGACAGACCCGCCCCCCTCTGGGACCCTGCCCTCTCTGAAAGGGCAACCACTGGAAGTCACAGTGTATCTGCCCCCACTCGGATAAGAAGCCAGATGGCTCCCTTGAATGACAGGTTCTGGGGTCTCCTGTCCAGGCTTTTGTTCTTGACATCCAGACTGAGGATCCCTGGGTAGTCCTGATAGTGGAGCCTGCTTCTCGGTCATTATTTTCTCTCCAGGTCCCAGGTCTAACTACAAAGTCAGTATTCGGAGCATATCAAGCCAGCCTCTAGAACAATATTTTACCCAGCCTTTGGCATGCTCTTAGGGGCACATCCACTTCTGCCACTTATTTCTAGTAGTTCCTGAGACCCCTATCCTCCTGTTGGGAAGAGACCTCTTCTCCAAACTTAAATTCCAAATCCTACTTCCCCCCAAAAGAGTATTTCTGCATGTCCCTAATTGAGGAAAAAGTGGACCCATCAGTCTGTAAGGATGGTTCCACCATTGGGAGGGCAAGGACAGCCCTTCCTGTTTGGGTTCACCTAAAAGATCACCTCCACTATGCCTGGATTCCCCAGTCCTGTGGAAGGTGGAACAGGCCAATGGGTTACTCAAGTGCCACTTAGCCAAACTGGCCCAGGAAGCACATCTTCCCTGGCCCAAACTCCTGCCCTTGTCCCTCCTTTGCCTCAGAAATACCCCACAAAAGTTAGGTATCATCACCCCATTTGAGTTTCTTTATGGCCATCCATTTTTCACTAATTACCTCACTCTGGACAACGAAACAGCCAGACTTGCCTCCCACATCACCAAGCTGGCTAAATTCTAACAAATCCTAACTGAGTTACACCATGGCATCTCTCATGCCCCCTCTTCTTCTCTTCCACTCTTTTGTCCTGGTGATTTGGTGCTTGTTAAAATTCCCCAAATAGCCAGGGAGCCTTCAGAGCCCCTATGGGAGGGTCCATACCCTGTGCTTATTTCCACCCCAACAGGAGTCTGAGTGGCTGGATTGGAACCTTGGATCCACATCTCCAGAGTCAAGCACTGAATTTCCCCTACCAACATGGCCACTGTTAAGCCTGCTCCTGAGTAGACTCACTACTCATGGGAGCCCATCTTGGATCTTAAATTTCTCTTTAAGAAGACTCCATCAGGAAAGTAACTTATGTCAGATCTCCGCTCCTACCTCTTCATTGCACTCTATCTCACTCTAACCATAGTTGTAAGCACAGGCTTATGGGTGACTTCTCTGCAAGAGTGGACCTGCCTACATTGTGGGGCTCTAATTTTCATTTTCCTCTTTCTGTGCTCTCTCTCACCCATAATCTGCCTGATGTTATGAGATTTGTACTTCTTTTTCTCCCTGTTCTAATGGGACAGGTTCTTCCCCAACACCCATGACCCCCACCATCAACTACCTGGCCAAAATCACTCTTCTTACCAACTGCTGGGTTTGTTCCAAGGATCTCTGGGCACACATGGGAGTTGGGGTTACTGGACTCCCATGTACATGCTCAACTGAGCCATTAGGTTATAAGCAGTGGTAGAAATGATCACCAACAAGACTGCTTCTGCCTTAAAATTACTGACCAGAAAACAGACCCAAATGCGTGGTGCTGCATATCAACACTGCCTGGCCTTAGACTATCTTCTAGCTGAGGAAGGGGGCATACGTGGCAAATTCAACCATTCAGACTGTTGCCTTCAAATTAATGACAATGGGCAAACAGTAACAAACACTACCACTAACATCAAAAAATTGCCCATGTCCGCATACAAACTTGGGATGGGTGGAAACCTAACAATTGTCTTGGTGGCTGGTTCTCATTGCTTTTCCCTCTCCTGGGACCCATTGCTGTTATTGGAGCTGTCTTGTGCTTCCTCCATGCTTACTTAATCTTCTTGTGCATTTCACTTCTTCTAGCCTAGACTCCATCAAACCCCAAATGTTACTCTGTACCCACTCTTACTACCATGGACCTTTGGACACCCCCCTCAGGTTTGGATCCCTGACTCCCTCTGGGGCCCTTCTTCACCCTCTCTCAAGAGGAAGTAGCTAAAGACTTGATCTCAATGTCTCATCTCCCTAGTGGAAGTTAGGACTCCAACCCATAGGAGGGATTTGTAGCAGTCCCATAACATAAATCAGCTCCATGACATCTTAGGAATGCAGAAGCCCCCACAACCTGGGAGAAGCAGAAGAACCAGCTAGGCCAGAGGGCCAGAGGTACAGGAGGCCCACATGCAACAAGAATGTACCTATAGGAGGATTCCACTATGCACTGTTTTTTTGGTTAGGGTGGAAGCCACATATATATGGTGGAGTGGGTGCCCCCTCCACTCCAGCTCAAGGGGCACCTGGTTTCTGGACCCAGCTTTGCATCCTTCCACTCAGCCTTTCTCTATCAATAAAATTTCTTTCCTGCCTATAACTCTGGTGCTCCAGTCTCTTATTCTTAAGAGTGTTTTGAGAGCAAGAACCTTTAGTGTGTCCCTGGATTCCCCCATGACATCTTGTGCCCATGACAGGACCACTCTTCTAAGTTCTCTGACTGCTACCTCACATTCTGTCTCTCTTGGGCCCCTTCAATATAGCAGTTCCCAAAACTAACCTTAGTCTTTTCTTATTCTGTACATTCTGCTTAGTTGAGTGAGCACATCTACTCTAAAGTATTAGCTCCCAAGGGCCCCTCTGGCAACTGTGTCTGCTTCTAGTACAGATAAAGGTGTACTTACTATTCCTAGGATGTGAGGAAATGGGAAACAGGAGTATTTAGAACCTCAATATACAAGCTATGTATGGGACAGCTGTCCAGTAATTTATGCTGACTCCTAATTACCCAGGAAAAGCCTGATCATGGGACAGAGTGAAGGACCTGGTCATGGGACACAGCCTCTCATAATACTGTCCTCTGCATAGCCCATTTTCTACTCTTCAAATCACAGACACACAATATCAATTCAGTGGGGAAAGAATTCAAAGAATATGTGTCATGTGGACAGAAGAATTGCTTGACTCACATTTTCATTTTTCAATCTATTGCTTTGTTGTCAGACACAGCATCAGTGTGAAGTTTTAGCAGCAGGGAGAAGGTTCCATCTCAGCAACTCATGCTTTTGTTGTTTTCTCATTTTTCCTCCTCAAACTGACTCACCTATGGCTAAAAGAAATATACATCACAAATACTGACACAAAGAATTGTAATTTACATCTTAATGTGAAGTAATAAGTCTCATTGCAATTCTCTTAAGCACTACCTAGCCTGGAATATTTTTGCCATTTTATTTCAGTATAATTTTGTTTTTACTTTGTGATTTTAGTAAGTAACAAAGATTAATGCTTTATGTTTCATAAAGGTGGACAATATTATATCAGTAGTGCTTCTTTTGCTTCCAATCCTTCTCCAGGGGTAGGAAAGGACAAAAGTCATTAGAAGGGTGTCAGTATCTCAAGAGAAATATTATATATATATATACATGTATATATAATATACATATGTATATATATATATATATATATATATATATATATATATATATATATAGTCTTTAAAGCAAGGGTATTTGAGCATGGCAGCCTGGGGTAAATGCTGATGGAGCAAATAGAAAGCTTGGGGAGAAGAGGGGAATCCACAAAACAGACTGAGAAAGAATGGCTAGTAAGGGAAGAGAAAGCTCAGGAGAGTGTGCTCTTCTAGACATGTTTCAGAGAGAAAATGTTGATTAGCAAATGCAAATGTTTCTAGCAGGTCAAGTCACACATGAAGTAGGAGTCAATCACTGGGTTTAACAAAGTGGAAGTTATCCTGGTCAAGGGAATGTTTGATATAAGCAGGTTCCAGAAAGAATGAGAGAAGAGTAAATGGAGGCAATGAATAGGAATTTTTACTGAATAGTGGGGCAAAGAAACAGAGTGGTATCTAGAAGAAATGTGAGGTTAAAAGGTTGTTAATTGGGAGAAATAATTATGTGTATGTACATTTGTGAAAGTGATCTAATAGAGCAAAGAAAACTGATGGTGTATGAGGTTGAGAGCAGAATGATTAGGACAAGGTCTTTGACTAGTAGGTGGAAAGCAAGGAATGTAGCACATGAAGGAACAGCTCCTAGTGAGAAATTCTTATGCTAATTAATTGCATTTCTAACATAGGTTGAGTGAAACTCTAAAATGGAAACTCCAGGAGGGTAAAAGTATTTCTGTGATTTGTTATTCATTGTTCTCCCAGTGTCTAGAACAGGATCCAGTACACATAGTAAAAGTGTAAGATACATTTGTTAAGTGAGTGACTAACTTGCATCTAATTACTTGATGATAAATGATCCCAATGCTTCAAAATAAACAGAATATAGTCCTGTGGACTTGGTTTTATTTTTTAGTGTATTTATTTGCTTAAATTGACAAAAAAGGTATGTTTTGCTATATAAAACATGTTTTAAATATGTACATATTGTAGTATGGATAAAATTGAGCCAATTACCATGTCCAGTACCTCAGATACTCACCTGAGGTAACGAAAACATTTAAAATCTCCTGTCTTAGCAATTTTCAAAAATATAATATTTTGTTTTTGACTATGTTGTGCAATGGATCTCTTGAAATCATTCTTCCCATATCACTGAAATCTTGTATTCTTTGGCTTACATCTACCACCACTTTCTCACCCTAGCTGGGCTATGGGGTCTTCACAATTAAGTAGAATGTACCCTAACATTAAAATTTTGATCTCTGGAAACAAAGTGCATGTTCTCAATGTATATATGTTATTACCTGTATACATAATCTAAAAGTCACAGGCAAGGGAGATAGGGGCCATACCATCAACATTGTTATAAATTGCCTTAAATCTATGTGAAAATTCTTCTTCATATTAATCTAGAAAATGATGATTTTAAAGGGCACAGTCATGGCTGGGGAACTGTTGAGGTGTTGCACATGCATCTGTTAAATCAAAGTTGCAGATTAAATCTGTCTGGAGAAGGTGAATATTGCATTTTCTGAGCAAAGTGGAAAATCACCTCCTAATTAAAGACAACTGGTGACAGAAAGTTTTGATTCTTAGCAAGGGATGTATTATAATGGCTTTTCTCTTTAATTCATTCCAAAAGCCAGTGGCTGAAATAGGAGAAAACTATCAGCACCTGAGATTGTCCTTGGACAATTCTGACAATTTGGCTCCTCAGAAGAGAAGGCTCCAAAACTTGATAGAGGCATTTGTAGGAAAAAGTTTATTCAACTCAATAAGTGATTTTTTGCAGCAGTCATCTTACATTCATATGTTCCATTCCAGGTGCAGCAATATAAAAATGAGTTATACACAGGTTTCTTACTTCAAGGAGTTCAAGGTCTAAGAGCAGAGGCTGGTCAGGAAACAGATAATTAGAGGAACAGCTAAAAGATGACATAAGAGTTTTGTTAAGGGGTATCTGGGAGGGGTACTTAGATCAGCTTAGCAATGGGGTTTAAAGAAGACTTTGTTTTTATTATTGTTGTTGTAGTGCTGGGGAGAGAAGAATTTTGTTTAATTTTTTTTTTGGCAGAACTTAGGCTTGAAATGAGGGCTTCGTGCTTGCTGGGCAGGCACACTATCACTTGAGCCACACCCCCAACCCTTTTTTGCTCTGGTTGTTTTGGCGATAGGGTCTCACGTTTTGCCCAGGTTGGAATTAACTGCATCCTCCTATTTTATGCTTCCTACTTGGTGGAATGAGAGGCCTGTGTCACCACTCGCAGCTTTTTTTTGAGATGGGGTCTCACGAACTTTTTTGCCCTGAGTGGCCTGAAACCAGGAGCATTCCAATATCAGCCTCCCTCATAGCTTAGGAAATACTGTGTCAAGCTATTGGTTTAGATGAGGTATCCCAAACTCCCTTTCCCAGGGTGGCTTCCAATGGCAATCATCCTGATCTCAAGCCTCCCATATAGCTAGGATTATAAGTGTAAGCCAGTGGAACTTGGCTTGGAATTTTTAAAGAATTTTTTAAATGGATAATATCAAATATACCCAAAAGTAAAGAGAACTGTATACTAAAACCCTGTGTTGCAATTTCAATAGTTTATTAACATTTTGCAAACCTTGTTTCGTTTATTCTCTTATCCCCATTTTTTACTGAAGTGTTTCACAGCACATCAGAGACACCATGTTATTTCACCTATACATACTTTATTTTATATCTTAAACTTCAAGACCATATTTTAATACAAAATATCACACTTAGCTTAAACAACAAGAAGTAAGGTCATATCTGACACATGCCTAGAGAACATGTAGGAGTGAGCTGAGAGAAGGCAATGGGCATGACAGGTTGTATTTCTGGCAGAGTGATGAGGACCAGAAGGCCTTGAGAGGGACAAGAAAAACCAGGTTCTTGTGGAAAACCACAAGTAGTTCAGTTATCTGAGAACAGTCAGCCACATGAAGAGTGTGGCTGGCTCTGAGTCAAACCCCTCATTCATGCTATTTTGCTTAATCTTTACAACAATGGGACTATGATAGGAACATATAATTAACTCCAGACTGGAGAAGGAGTCTTTGACGTATCTGGCAACTGGCAAGTGGTCTTTCAATTAAACAAATGGGAGAGCTGGATTGTGAAGTCAGGTTTGTCTGATTACCTGGGTGCTTAACCAAGCACCATCTTACCTGCATGGATATGTATGATCATCCCCCACTCAAATGTTTATCTTTTTAAGTTTGTTCTATATAATTACCTGTAATTGATTGATTTGTTTCTTAAAATGTTAAAGTGAATTTCTTTGAGGGAGTGGGATAGGTGATTTAAAGCTGTAGAAATTTACCATAAGACCCTCCCTCATCATATAAAAATGTTTTGTAGTTTAAGTAACATGAATTCAACTGAGTCATTTTCTTCACCAAGCAGTCGCATACCCTAATCATAAGAAAAGCTTCCAGAAGGAATCAAAACCATTCTCTTGAGTGCTGAACTTGTTTGGCTACAATGGCAAAGCAATGGTGAGCACTACAGATGTGAGAGCCCTCTGTTTCCTTCTCAAGAAATTCCAGCATTGGCTACTGCAGATACCACAAGGTAAGAAAAGGTTCATTATTATATTTTTATGAGAACTGAATTTTTCATTTAATTAACAGATTAAGTTATTCCTTGTTTCCAACAGGCTGTGTTCTCAATAAAACCAAATATTATGACAATTGCCAAGTTTATTAGATAGTTTATTGTGTAAAGGCTAAAAGTCTATTTTACTGAGAAATCCCTCTTACTAGTTTCTGCTTCAAGCCAAGGCTTTGGGTAGAACAATACCTTTGTCATTTTCATTTGGCACCTCTGTAATACTTATGGTAAATGATACCCCAAAGCATGACAATCTATCACCGTTGGATGTATTTGGGGACTCCTCCCCCACTTCAATTACCACAGCAAGAGAATCATTGAAGAAAAGGCACAGCATGGAAACTCACTGTATCTCCTCACCCAGCAGGACATGGTGGCTGAGAATGAGGGCTCCCACCCTAGAAAAACTTGGGTTCTTATTCCAATCCCATCATAGCCAGGTTACCTCTTTTGCTCCTCAGCTCAGCTTCTTGTTTACCTGTCTATATTCTGGAAAACTGCATAACATCTCCATATCTTTATTTCCTCAGCTAAAAAATAGGGGTGTTAATAATAGCATCTAGCCATGAAGTTGTGGTGAGGAGGGATAGGGTGCTTGGAACATAGATGTTAGCTTTTATTAATTTTCCATTGTCCAAGATCAGAGCAGAGGGAATATTTTGTGACTATTGAAAACAGAAATCTGCTCTGCCAATTATGAAACAAATCAGAAATTTATACGTCACATGCATGTACAAGAGAGAGAAGGAGAACAGCAGGTTATTTGTGGCATAGCCACAACAAGGCTATGAGAACTGGCTCATACAGATGCTCACCATAATCTGTGTCTGCATGGCTCCTAAGAGCTTTCTGGCCAAGCAACATCCACATACTTATAGTTAGATCATCTGTGTTTCTGAGAAGGGTCCCATATAATCAGCCTGTTTCTCTTACTCTAGGACACTCTCCGTGGAGAGTCAAATTTGTTAGGGAGATTACTAACTATAGATACATTGGTAGAAGACATGGGAAGGGGTCATTAATGGCCAGATAGAAAACAGGGTGACTGCAAGATCTTTAAGATACCTCGTTATAACCTGGGCTATCAAGAGCCTCTTGGATATATTTTTTTAATTTGGTTTAAGATAAAAATGCCTGCTTTGTTTAGAGAACAGAAGCCAGTAGACTTATTATATATAAATGCCATCTGAACATGAAATGGGCCCTGAAAGGAATTTATCTATTCCTAACTCAGGGTGAAGAGAAAGGGAAGAAAGGGGATCAGGAAAACAGGTAAGAAAGAAAAAAGATAAGGAAGGTATAGAGGAGAGAAGAGAAGGAAATAGACATGTATACTGTAGAAGTATTGAAAAGCCTGAACACAAAAATGGAACCAAGAAGTCACAGCTGAAGAGTGTGCTGGGAAGCACACTCAACTTTATAACAGGAAAGCACCTGAGATTTCATTTAATGAAACTGTTCCATTAGAGATGGGGAAACAGGCCTACCTGCTCATGTTCACATTGCAGTTGGTTGAAGAGCTGGCTCAGGAATGTTGCCACCTACACCTTATCTAGAGGTCTAGAAGTTTTTGCCCCTTCTTAGGTGCACATTTTTTGTTGGAAATGAGAAGTATTTTCCTCCTAGAATCCCTTCATCAAATTTCAGCTACATTCACGTCACTTTCTGACTTAGTAGTGAAGGCTTCATTCCACTTTGTGGTTTATAAGTGAAATATCATTCCTTGAGTATAGGTATAGTTCAGTAGGGGGGCAAAAGGTAGAGAATGGCTCCATGTAAACCCTAGAAATAATAGTGAAGGATGTCCTGCTGATCTGAGAGAAGCAAAGAAAACCTTGGATTTTCTACAACTTTATCAGAATGCATTGAAAATGAAAATCGTGATATCTCCTAAGAAAATATTGGTGCTTTCTAGTTTTATTAAAGGGAAACTTCATCTTTCTTGGCATTCATGCTGGTGCCATGGAGTGATGATTTGTTTCACTGATACCCAGTGACCTAGGAGAAGAGAGAGATAAAGCTCCTTTCAAAGTCACCTAGAAGGGTTCCCTTGAGATGAAGATGGAAGGAAACTAGTGATTTTTTAAATCATTGAAAATAATTTCACAATGTAGACAAAAGAAAATATATTAATGCACTGACTTTAAATTCCCATACCCTCATTGTATCCATAAATACATTTCTCCAATGAGTTTACTGATCACCCATCTTATTTCCAAATCCCCATCTTACACTAATGAATAATCCAGACCAGCACAGAACAGCCCCTTCATGTGGTTTTGGCCTTAGCCCCTGCAGCTTTAGTTCATCTTTATGAATTTTAGAACTATCTTGCAGTAAAAACAAGATCACTATCAATTTGTTTGATGTCCCTTGCAAGCTGCAATAGGACATTATTAATTCTCTCCCAAGACCTTTCCCCTCACACCAAGAGATATAAACAGTTATTCTAAACCATTTACTGTGTTTTGACATTCTTTTCAGAATAATTACCCTAACCCATCCACAAGAGCAAAGAAGGACATAAAAGATAAGACTGCTAGGGTTTAAGTTAGATATCAGTTAAAATATCCAGCACTTGTCAAAAATAATATTTAGAAAAAAGAATTCCCAGAAAATATTTTTATACTGCTTTCTACAAGACTGGAAAGGTCAATGGAGCAGACCCCAAGCTGAGCAGTAGATAGAGTAGAGAGGTAGACATGCAGTTGTATATAAAGAAAAGAATGTAATGTATCAAATTTCTTTTTCTTTTGATGAAACATTAAGAACAAGCTTATCAAAGATAAGCTGGCACTGAGTTTGAAACCAAATGGTAGAATTCATTAAAAACTTCACTGTGAGAGCCCCTCCTAGGCTCCATAGTAGTTAGCACTGATTGGTGAGCAGAGCCAGTTACTCACTGGGGAGAGGCCATGGAACTTAAACACTAGTAATCAAGAACTGTGCTTTTTACTAGGGATCATGTGAAATTGGGGTCAGGTGAAGCTCAGGAATTGGCTGTGTGGTCACCTGTTAAAAGATACAACCCACCCTCCCCACTAGCCCTAAGGGGTATATTGAGCAGCAGAGATTTTGTGTAGGAGGAGTGCCCTTCAGCATTGGAAAAGAATCTAACAGTTTTGCTATTGTTGTTGTTCTTCTTCTTCATTAATTTCTCATTCAAGTTTCTGAAGTTTGTCCTGTGGATATACTGTCATTGAAGAGTATTTGATCTTTCTTCCTTTAATAAACAGATTTTCAAAAATATATAGTACTTTTAGAGGACACTCTCATGGATTGAACTGTGTTCCCCAGAAAAGTATATTCAAACTCTAACTCCTGAAATTTGTGAATGTGACTTTATTTGGAAACAGGGTTTTTACAGATGGAATCAAGTTAAAATGAGGTCAGGTTAGATTTGGCTGAATTGGAGATTGGAGTAATGCTTCTACAAACCAAGGAATGCCAAGATTTGCTGGCAGTTACTAGAAGCCAGAAGAGGCAAGGAAGGATAGACTCCCTATAGTCTTCGGAGAAATCATTAGTGGACTTGCTAACACCTTGATTTCAGTTTCTAATCTCTGGAATTGTGATAATAAATTCTCATTGTTTTTCATCCATGAAGTGGGTGATAATTTATTCTTATGACTTTATTAGCATATAATAGCTGTGCAGGGGATACATGTGATATGTGATATTTACATATGTGCTTGCAATCTATCTTAGTTAGATTTACCCCTGCCATGGAACAAAGTTACTCTTCCATTGGACAATCCTTTATCTCTTCTGTTTATTTTAAGAATGGATCACTAATACTAGTCCATTTTTGAAGGTTACCTTCAAATGGGTAATCATAACCATTTTTCAAGAACATTAGGGAGAAGTTTTAGTTATGTTATGTTGTTTGTGCATAACAAGCCATCTATAGGTATCCACTGCTCATTCAAGCTAAAGTATTTGCTGTTTGCTCAATGAATTATGTTAGCCCCTTGATTTTTCATTTCCATGTTGGTCTTATTCTTTAGATCCCTAATCATTACATTCCTTCTTTGCTCACTTTGGAATAACATTAGAAACAATTCCTAGAAATTACTTCTCTACATGGGGTCAATAGCAAAATTACCCTTTAGTCCTCTGAAACAGATCTTCAGTGACACAAGAAACCCAAACATCTATTATTTCCTTTAAAAATTTCTCTATTCATTAACACCAAGTAGCTCTTATTGCTATCCCAATTTGCATTCTGTATTACTGTTGATAAAATTATGTGCTTATGTCTTTCAGGCATTGCAACTAAAAATTAGAAAGCAATATTTAATATATCACTTTCCAGCCAAGAGACTCTGGAATTTTGTGAGAATAATCTGGTTATCCTGCTATCTGAAATGCATTTAAATATACATATAAACATATGTATACACCAACTTATTTTTATATTGTAGTCAATATGCTAGCATTATAATTTAATACAACTTTTTTTGTATCAGGAAAACAAAGCACTTGAATTACTCAGTTAGCTGCCTTAGTCAATGACTTTACTGAGTATGAGAATTTGCCCCATTCTGCCTGTGATGTGTATGTTCTTATGTAATGTGGATGTGATATATGAAGTTTTAACTGATGACTTTCATCATGCACCTATAACATTATTCTATAGATCTGTAATTCATGAAGTCCCCCAAGGTTATACTTTATCCAACATATCTCCTCCACCTGCTTGCCTGGAATTCTTTACAATCCCTACCATTTTGATTATTCTTCAAGATTAGATAGCCAACACAAGGCATGAATCCAAAGTCTCCTATTAAAAAGAACATGTTACCAGAGTGAAGAAGAGAGAATCTGGAGTATATTTGCTCTAGTCTTTTCTTAGTCACACGTAAACATTAATTCATTTATGAGACATTCAATACCTTGGACTCCAGAGAGAACTTCTTTTGTGTGAAAGATGAAGTACAGGAATGTAGGAAGAGGTGGAACCCAGTCCCTAGCACATCCTAGATAATGATGTTGAGATTAAATATGAAGGGATTCTGAATAATGAACCAACAATATGTCAGCTTGAATAGCCTACAAGAATACTCCATTTCTACCTAACCATATACAGAATATCCCTATCCTCTAGAGTTACATGGTGAGCCATAAGCCTGAAGTTACATCTACAGAACTATATTTCATAGACCATTACAAAATAATATAATGATCAAGAGCTTTGTCTTTTACAGTGAGACAGATACAAATTTGAATCCTGTGCCCACTATTTACTGGATGTGTGAGCTAGGGAAATTCAGTTGATCCTTCTAAATGTTCCTTTTTTCATCTGTAGACTGTGGATGATGAAACTTCCCTAATAAAGTTACTATGAGTATTAAATGACCTAATGCTTAACACACTGTCTTGAACATAATAATAAATAAATAAATACTAGCTATTATTAATGAACCCGATTCAGGAAAATTTGTAATTGTTCCTGATGGTCAGTCACTGAACAGCAGATCAAAAGGTTGATTAATTGATGCAGTTTAGCATTTGAGAAGTCTGGGGTAATCTTACTATAATTATTTGTGGGCCAGTTATACCACCTTACAAATCAAATAAGGTGTTTTGTGGTCTAAATCATTATTTTCAAATGTAACTACTAGCAATTAAGGAGTTAAAGTATGGAAGACCAAAAAGATGACAAGATTTCAGACGATTCCAGCAAATACATTTAGCTAGTTATACTTAGGGAGGGAAGCTATGTGGAGTAACCCCAAATTTTTACTGTGTTTACATTCTTTTGCCTTCAACAATTTAAGGGTGTCCTACATGATTCTGAGGTAGCCTGGCTTCCAGATGGTTGGACATCCTCCGTTCCTAGCTCTCCTCTACAGACTTAGAAATATTGTGAACATTTCTTCTTCTTGAGGTAAATGACCTCTAGGTCTGAAATCTCAGGAGGCTCTAGGAAAAGCAAAGCTGGATGTCAAAGTGTTTGTTATTCAAAATCAAGAATTTCAATCATGAAGATAAAACTTTACCATGTGCACATCCAGAGGAAGGTGCCAGCACAGGGAAAGGAAAGGTCTAGAGGGCTTGGACAGGAGACTGCAAGTATTTGAAGGGTTCATGAGTGGAAGAAATAAAGGACCAGTTCTGTTTTATATTAACAGGACTAGAGCTTGGGAGATAGATTTGATAAGTTGGAATTGTTCCAAAATGCAGTAAGTTCCTCACAGATGAAGACACCTAAACAGAAACTCAATGAACAATTCTTAGGGAACGTGGGGAGAGAATTCCCTCTTTTGGAAGATATGACTGGATAACAGTTAATTGTCCTCCCACTTCTGAGATGGTATCTAATGGGTCTATATCAGGCAAGAAAATCTTTATTATTTCATTATTTCAGAAGGCTTCCCTTAGGTTATAAATCCACTTAGGGGTAATTCTGCACCAAAAAAAACTAGTGAGAGTAATAACTTCAATCTTTTTACATCCATTAAGGCATAGTTATTCCTTCTAGTTTAAATTACTTTTTAAAATAAGTAAACAGTCTATCACTAGTACTGGAATTATATATAAAGAGTGTATGCTATTTACAGATATGTGCAGTAGGAGGAAGAAATATATGTCTTAATAAAATTACAGCTCATAAATTTCAACATTAAAAACCATGATTTAATTTTATAATCCATCCTTATGAAGTCTGTGAAGATTTGTAAGCCTTTGCGTAATGAGGATCTATGGTATAATGGTCATGGTACTCTGAGGATACAGGGGCAATGTACCTTGAAAAACATTTGAAAATTCACTTAATTATATCAAGCCCCATGACAAGAATTTATGAATGCACATGTCAAATACTAGAGGTGTAACTTGGAATCACACATCATCAGCTGGGTGGCAGAAAAAAAGCTAAGTTGCTCTTCTCTCATCAACTGGATTGTCTCAGTTTAACTCAAGTTTTGGCTTTCTCAAGGAATAAACCTACTGTGTAGTACTATTTCAGCTCAATCAAATTCTGTAATTCTGAATACTGAATCCTTCTAACATTTGCCAAGCTAGTAGACATGTTGGAAACATTTCTGTGGAGACCCATTGCAGACAATAGGGATTCTGCTGCTCATCCAAGCAAAGAGGATGGGTCCAACAGCATCCTAGGCTTCCCACACACTGCTGTTTGCACCTAAGGTGTTATAAACTGAATACTAATTATGTTTTTACACTTGTAATTAGATGGTTTATTCATACTGTTGTAATGTATTTTTCATTTCCAAATTTGGTTTCACAGTTGTTGCTTTCCAGGTTATTGCCTGAACTTTGGTAGCATCATTGGTAACTTCCCACAGTTTCCACTATTGCTCTATGCATTCTTGTTGAATGAACAAACTCTTCAGAATCCCATCACTCTGGTTTATTTTAATAGCCTCCTAAACTGGTCTTGTATCTTCTATCCTTGATAACTTACAGTCTATCTTCAACACAGTTTCCAGAAGAGTTCTGTTAAAATGAAAATGAGATCATGGCCTTTCTCTATACAGATTCTTCCAGGAGCTACCATTTCATACACGATGGAAGCCAAAGTCCTGCATAACACCTGATCTACAGGGTCCTCGACAGCCTTGATCCTCCAATTCTCTGACTCTTTTCTTATTACCATCCCCTCACTTTCCCTACCCCCAATCAACTATCTTCCTCACTTCTCCAAGCCTAGAATTTTCTTGCCTTAGAAGTTTTGCAACTGGTGAAACTTTTGCAGTGCAGGAAATTCTCTCCTCCTACATATCAGCATGTCCCTTGTGTCTTTTCTTGGTCTTTTCTCAAATATCATCTTACTACCCTATACTTGAAATTATAGCCCCTTTCTCCATTATCTTGCTATTTTTTTATCCTTAAGCATAAACATGACTTTAAAAAATACAAAAATGTAATTGGAAAACTATAAAATGATAGTGAAATAAATCAAAAACCTAAGTAAATGAAGAAACATCCATGTTCATGAATGAGAAAATTATGCATAGCAAAGATGTCAATGATCACCATATTGATAGATAAATTTAATACAAGTCCTATCAAAATTCTAGCAGGATCAATTTTAAGATACAGACAGTTTGATTATAAAATATATATGGAAAGGT
The DNA here is from genome assembly GCF_047511655.1 of Castor canadensis. NCBI lineage: Eukaryota > Metazoa > Chordata > Mammalia > Rodentia > Castoridae > Castor > Castor canadensis. The sequence goes on from NC_133405.1 coordinate 6,734,177, forward strand.
AAAGGAACTGCAATAACCAAAAATAAAGAAGAAAGTTGGAGGAATAATTCTTCTTGATTTTAAGACTTATTTTAATACCACAGTACTTGAGAAAGTTTAGTATTGGCTAAGAGACAAACACATGGATCTGTGGAACAAAATAGAGAACTCAGAACTAGACCTACACAAGTATGACTAACTGACTATTAACAAATGTACAAAAACAACTCTGGAGAAAATGTAGACTTCAACAATTGGGGCTAGAGAAATTAAACAGTCACATGCAGAAAAAGACTCTCTAAAACTTTATACCATATATAAAATTAACTCAAGACAGATAATAGATTTAAGTTTAAAACATAAAACCATAAAATTGTGTGGATAAAATAAGAGAAAATTTTCCTGACATAGGGTTAAGAAGTCAGTTCATAGATATAACATCAAAAACATAATTTTGAAAAGAAAAAAAAACAAATGAGACAGCAATAAAATTAAAAACCTTTGCTCTATCAAGAAAATAAGGGCTGAGTGTAGTGGCATACACCTCTAATCTGTTACTCAGGAGGCAGAGGCCAGGAAGATCATCAGTTTTAGGCCAGCCCTGACAAAGTTAGTGAGATTCTATGTCTAAAACAAAATACAAACCAAGGGGTTGGGGGCATAGCTCAAGTGGTAGAGACCTTGTGAAACAAGTGCAAGTTCTTGGGTTCAATCTCCAGTACTGAAAAAAATGAAAAGACAAAACACAGCCTGAGAAAAATATTTGTGAATCACATATATACAAATAAATTATATCTAGAATATATAAATAATTCTTAAAATTCAACACAAAGGAAAAACAATCCAATTTTATAAAGAGAAACAGACTTGAACTGAAACTTCACAAAAGAGGATATAAACAAATCAGCACATGAAAAGATGCTCAACACCAGATCACTTATTAGGGAGGTGCAAGTCAAAACCTTAGTGAAAATTACTACATGCCTGTTTAGAATGGCTAAAATTAAAAAAAGACAGCACCAATTGCTGGCAAGGATGTAGTGTATTAATACTTGTCACTCATTGCTGAAGACAGTGACATTGCTTGTCACTCACTTTGGAAGACAGTTTGGTAATTTCTTACAAATTTAAACATACACTCACCATATGACCCAATAATGCCACTCTTGGGTATTTACTCAAGTAAATGGAAAATTATGTTCACAGAAAATTTGTATGTGGATGTTTATATCAGCTTTATTCATAATTGCCAAAAACTGGAAGCAACAAAAATATCACTCAATATTTGAATGGATAAGCAAAATTGGATGGAATACTACTCAATGATAAAAGAGAAAGAATTAGCAGTTCACAGAATCATACAGATGGGAATTAAAAAAAATTTCACCTTCCATTACCTTCTCTTGCCCTCCTCCCCCGACTAGTCCCCTTACAGACTCATACTTTAATATTTGTTTTTATTTTGTCTCTAATAGTTTTGTTATATTTTAATTAGCACATATTAATAATATGATGGGTTTCACTGTGCTAATTCCACACATGTGCATGGTGTACTTTGAACAAGTTCACTTGTTCCGTTGTATTACCATTCTTCCTCCTCCTCCTTTCTTTTTTATAGTATTTGTTGGGTTTCTTTATACTGCCTTTGAACACATACATGTAGCATATTTTGATCGTTTTTCCCCCTCAGTCACCTTTCCCTTCCTTCCTCTCCTCCCATTGATCGGCCCTCAGACGGTCCCCCTTTCACACTCATAGCTTATTATTCTTTCCCTTCTAGTCCATCTGTATTTGCTACATTTTAAATCAGAGTGTGACTTGGGCATGACATTTCCATACATGTCTTGTTAAGTAATAGTTTTATAATACACCTAGAAAGTTTATACTTTTATTTCTCTAAACATCCTTATCATCAGCATCATCATTGTCATCATTTTTACCTAGCTTCCACAAGTGAGAAAAAAATGATGTTCAGATACCAGGAAGTATGTGGGAATTCCTTAACTGTATGTGTGTTGTCAGGTCTTTTCCATCCTTGTAAAGGGGAGTGCTAGTCTTTTCTCCTTTCATACAGCATAGTAAATACATTTTGTTAAGCAAAAAGAATCCAGGTCAGAAGGACTACATATTGCACAATTACAGTTGTGGGAAATTTTGAGAAAGGGCAAAACTCAGAGCTATAAAACATTCAGTGATGGTCTGGAGTAAGGATGGGAGGAAATCTTGGCTACAAATACATGATAGAGCTCTTCTCTCTTGTGTAGATACATATAAGTAAGGATTTTTAAAATCCGTAGAACTGTACACTATAAAGATTGAACTTTACTACATGCAGATTTTAAAAATTCAAACAAGATGTCAGGCAAACTAAGAAGGAATGCAAACTGACAAATGAATTTAATTATATGACAGATGCATGATATATAATCTCACAGAAATGGGGGGGGATAGCTGACCTAAGAAATTTTGACAATAGTAATTTTAAATATTGTAAAACTAAAGAAAAATACTGTATATTGTTTACTTTATCTGGTAAATTTGGTTCTCTTAGGGCTACACTTAGTGATTCTGAAACTATGATGTGATAAAAATCTGCAATCCCAGTCAAATCATGAGAAAGCATCTGACAAATTCAAGCAAGCAATATTATGAAAAATAGGTCACGCAAATGGGAGGTCACATACAACAGAGGGAGGGTAAAAGAAGGAAGTGAATATGTTTGAATGAATATAGAATTTTTTAAAGCTGCTGTTATCACCATAACAAGGGGAATAAGGTAGAAAGGAAAAAAATACAAAGAATGAACCAATTTGGAAATTCAGATTATAATACATATGTACATGGAAATATCACAAGGAAACTCCCCATATAGCTATCTTAAACAAACAAAAACATCATTTTGTTTTTTACAAAATTGGAGAACAGGAGGAGAGGACAGATCCTATCTTGGGGGTGGTACCAGTGGGAAGGGGTAGGAGGTGGGGAGAAGGTGTGGGAGGGTGAATATGGTACAAATAACTGTTAAACTATTCCAGAAATAGGGGGGAGGAAATAAAAGAGAATGGTGGAGGGGGTGAAATCATATATGATATATTTGATATATTATAAGAACTTTTGTAAATGTCACAATGTACTTCCAGTACAATAATAATTATAAAAGAAATATTCCACAAGTGACTGACTAATATTCTTCAAAACTCTCAAGCACACATAAGACCAAGAAAGATGGAGAATTGTCACAGATTAGGGGATATGGAGTAAATACAACTAACTTCAACATGGTATTTGGATTGGCTCCTGGAAGAAAAAGCATTAATAGAAAAACTAATGAAGTCTGAATAAAAAATAGTCATACTAAGGTTAACTTCTCCTTTTGCTGTAGCTTCATTAAGGTATAATTGACATGATGTTCTGATATATGTACACATTGTGATGTGATTAAATAAAGTTAATATATTCTAACACTTCAGGACATTGTGCTGAGAACACTTGAGATCTACACTATTAGTAATTTTCAAGTGTAAAATACATTATTAGTAACTATCATCATCATGATTTTTATTTCCAGAAATTCAATCTGTCTAACTGAAACTTTGCACCCTTTGATGAAAATTTCCCCAATTTTCCTCCAACCCATCCCTTGGAAACCACCACTCTACTCTCTGCTTCCATGAGTTCAACATTTTTAGATTCCATATATATGTTACACCATGTAGTAGTTGACTGTTTCTGTCTGGCTTATTTCACTTAACATAATATCCTCCAGGTTCAACCATGTTGTTGCAAATGATAGTATTTCACCTTTTTCTTTTATGGATGAATAAGTACTCTTCCACTGAATCTATGTGTGCCGTATTTTCTCTATACACTCATCTGTTGATGGACACTTGGGTTTATTTCATATTTTGGCTACTTTGAATAATGTTGCAATGAACACAGATGTGTGGGTGTCTCTTCAACATATTGATTTTATTTTTTACTATGAATACCCACATGTAGAATTACTGAGTCTTATGGTAGTTCTATTTTCAATTGTTTTCTGTAGTAACTGGATCAACTTATATTTCTACCAGCAGTGTACAATGGTTCATTTTACTTCACATCTTCAATGCTTGCTATGTATTATGTTTTTTGATGACAGTCATGCTAACAGGTGTGAGGTAATATCTCATTGTGTTTTAATTTGCATTTCTCTGATGATTAGTGGCGGTGAAATTTTTTTCATATACTTGTTCTCTATTTGTATCTCTTCTTTTGTGAAGCATCTGTTTAGGTCTTTTGCTCATGTTTAAATTAGGTTATTTGACCATAAGAAAGGGACTAAGGTAGAAAGAAGAAAATCGGAGGAGAACCAAATAGGGTTATAATACATATAAACATGGAAGTGCCACAAGGAAACTCCCCCTGTAGCTATCTTAAACAAACAAAAATGTCATTTTTTCTTCTTCTTCTTTTGTTATACAAAATTGGAGAATATGAGGGCAGAACAGGGGGTTGGTACCAGTGGGAGGAAGGAGGAAGAAGGGAAATGGCATGGGATGGTGAATATGGTGCAAATACTGTGTACACATGCATGTAAATGGAGAAATGATATCTGTTGAAATTATTCCAGGAATGGAGGGAAGGAGGTATGAAGGAGAATAGTGAAGTGATGCATTCAAGTATGATATATTTGATATATTGTAAGAATTTTCATAAATGCCACAATGTACTCCCACCTAGCACAACAATACAAAATAAATTAGGTTATTTGTTTTCTTGGTATTGAGTTGTTTGATTTCCTTCTATATTTTAGATATTAATTCCTTACTGGATGGATACTTTTGCCAAAATTTTCTCCCATTTCCTCAGGTCTTCTCTTCATTTCATTGATTGTTTCACTTCCTTTGCTGTGCAGTTTTTTTGTTTGTTTGTTTGATGCAATCTCATTTTATTTTTGCCCTATTGTTTTGATGTCATATCCAAAAAATTCATTGCCCAGATCAATGTCAAGAAACTTTTCCCCTATGTTTTCTTCAAGCAGTTTCAGAATTTCAAATCTTACATTTAAATCTTAAATCCATTTTAAGGTTATTTTGCACATGCTGTGAAAAAAGGTTCTAATTTCATTCATCTTCATGCGTATATTGTTTTAGCAATATCACTAATTACAAAGAATATCTTTTTGTCATTACATATTCTTTGTTCCTTTCTCAAAAATCAATTGATCATAAATACATTGATTGATTTCTGGGTTCTGTATTTTGTTTTATTGCTCTGTATACCTGTTTTACTGCAGGTGCTATGGTGTTTTGATTCCTATAGCTTTTTAGAATATTTTGAAGTCAGGTAGTGTGATACCTCTTTTGTTTGTTTTAGTTATATGGGATTTTTTATGGTTCCATATGAAGTTTAGGATTGCTTTTTCTATTTTTGTGAAATATGTTATTGGAAGTTGGGTAGAGATGGTATTGAGCCTACAGATCAGTTTGTATAATATGGATACTTGAATGATATCAATCCTTCTAATGCATAAATACATGACATCTTTCCATTTGTTTCTATCTTTAATTACTTTCATCAGTGTTTTATAGAGTTTAATGTACAAATCTTTCTCCTCTTCAGTTGTTTGCTCCTAAGTATTTTAGGGTAATATTTTAATAAGATTGCTTCCTTTTTTCCTTTTTTATGTTGTGCTTTTATGTTTTTCTCTTTCGTGTTTTATAGAAATGCTATTGAATGTAGTATGTTGATTTTGTTTTCTGAAACTTTATTGAATTTATCTTATAGTTCTGACCACCTTCAGTCAAGTTTGCAGCTTGATATTACTTTGACAACCCAGACAATGTAAACCCAGCCGATAATTCCACCTGCTGACAACCCTGTGACCACAATTCTTAGTGAGAATTTTTTAATTTTATTTCTTTTATTTCCACTGCTCTTGTTTAATTCTGGAAAGGAATATGCTTACTTCCTACTTTCCACTGCAGCATAACCCTTTGGGTTCCAAGTTTTACACTGGGAAGAATCATTCTTTTTTTTTTCATTTTTCTTTTATTATTCATATGTGCATACAAGGCTTGGTTCATTTCTCCCCCCTGCCCCAACCCCCTCCCTTACCACCCACTCCACCCCCTCCCGCTCCCCCCCCTCAATACCCAGCAGAAACTATTTTGCCCTTATCTCTAATTTTGTTGTAGAGAGAGTATAAGCAATAATAGGAAGGAACAAGGGGTTTTGCTGGTTGAGATAAGGATAGCTATACAGGGCATTGACTCACATTGATTTCCTGTGCGTGGGTGTTACCTTCTAGGTTAATTCTTTTTGATCTAACCTTTTCTCTAGTTCCTGGTCCCCTTTTCCTATTGGCCTCAGTTGCTTTAAGGTATCTGCTTTAGTTTCTCTGCATTAAGGGCAACAAATGCTAGCTAGTTTTCTAGGTGTCTTACCTATCCTCACCCCTCCCTTGTGTGCTCTCGCTTTTATCATGTGCTCATAGTCCAATCCCCTTGTTGTGTTTGCCCTTGATCTAATGTCCACATATGAGGGAGAACATACGATTTTTGGTCTTTTGGGCCAGGCTAACCTGGACATCGATCTACCATTTGATCCAGCAATACCACTCTTGGGGATATACCCAAAAGACTGTTACTCCAGAGGCACCTGCACATCCATGTTTTTTGCGGCACTATTCACAATAGCCAAGTTATGGAAACAGCCAAGATGCCCCAGCACTGACGAATGGATTAAGAAAATGTGGTATCTATACACAATGGAATTTTATGCAGCCATGAAGAAGAACGAAATGTTATCATTCGCTGGTAAATGGATGGAATTGGAGAACATCATTCTGAGTGAGGTTAGCCTGGCCCAAAAGACCAAAAATCGTATGTTCTCCCTCATATGTGGACATTAGATCATTCTTTTGTTTAGCCCCTTAACCCTGTGAGGACACCGCACTGAAAACCAAGTTTGCCTGGAATGGCAAAACATCTCAGCTCCCATTTCCTTTAGATTTTGATCTGATTGTATTCTAATGATCTGTTATTTCTTTCCTGCTTTGGGAGACTTTAAATATATTTATATTATCTAGTGCTTTGAATTTTTATCAAGTGGTTTATTTTGATGAACCTGAAATGAAAGACCTCACTACATACTCTGTTATAGCTCTAACATAATTAATTTATACTTCAATTTCTCTCTTTATATCCCTCTCTCTCCCTCTAGATCATGAGTTCATTTGTGTCACTAGCACCTTGTTCAGCACCTGATACATTATAAATAAATACCCAATGCATTCTATAACAATGAACTGCCAGAAAAATCTAAACCTATGACCCTGAGATCAGACTTCCTTACTGGAGACCCACTGTTCTGTTCACTGCACCATGCCGTTTCTTCTAGCTCAACACTACCTGACCAAGGACTAATTCCTTTATCTTCAGGAAGAATATAGGAGAGCTCTGGCTGAAACAGGCTTAACTGTCTGAATCAAGGACATGTTTTGGCATTTTAATTTCTGACACAGTTAAGCTTAGCTTAGAGTATTTATCTGCCTAGATTACGGCCCCTCTGCAACCAGGACTCTTGACACCTTCTATCTCCTTAGCCTATGCTTTGCACACTTAGTTTTGACCTTCTGACTGATCTCTGTTGCCCCAAGCCTGTCTTCTGTTTCAAAAACACAACTGTTCTTTTACCTGAGGGGAAGGCATTCAGCCAGGGTTGACTGAGTGTTGAGATAGTTTTATCCTTCACTGACTGAGTAAATGAGTTAGAAGGATACACAAATATGAGCTTTCAATGATTCTTTAATTTAGCTGAAGGAAATAAGTCATCAATGACTGGACTTACATATATGTTTGCTTGGACTGTCATAAAAAGGCACCACAGATTAACTGATTTACACAACAGATATTTCCTCACAGTTCTGGAGACTACAAGTTTGAGATCAAGGTGTCAGCAAGATTGGTCTCTTCTGAGGTCTCCCTCCTTGGCTTTCAGATGACCATATCCTCCTATGGGTTTCTCTCTGTGTGTGCCTATATCCTACTCAAATCTTCTTTTAAGGATTCAATTTTATGGCATTAGGGAGCCTTCATCTGACCTCATTTGAACTTAGCTACCTCTAGCAAGGTCCCACCTGCAAATATAATACTCCCTCCTTATCCATGGGGGATATGTCCCAAGACCATTTGTAGATGCCTGAAATTATGAATAGTACCAAATCCTATACATGTTATATTTTTCCTTATACATACTTACCTATGATAAAGTTTATTTTATAAATTAGTCACAGTAAGAGATTTATAACAATAATAAAATAGAACAATCTACCCAGGTGCTGGTGGCTCTTGCCTATAATCCTAGCTACTCAGGAGGCAGAGATCAGGAGGACACTGTTTGAAGCCCGCCAGGCAAATAGTTTTGAGACCCTATTTTGAAAAATCTCATCACAAAAAAGAGCTGGCAGAGTGGCTTAAGCAGTAAGAGTGCCTGCCTAGCAAGCATGAGGCCTGGAGTTCAAACCCCAGTGCCATCAAAATAAATAAATAAATAGAACAATTCTAACAGTACACTATAATAAAAGTTACATGAATGTGGTGTTTCTCCTTTTGTTGCTCAAAATATTTTATTATACTGTATTTACCCTTTTCTTGTGGTAACATAAAATGACACAATGCCTGTGTGATGAGAAGTGAGGTAAATGATGTAGGCATTGTGTTGCAATGTTAGGCTTCCATATAAGTGTTACTTGAGCACAAGCATTGTGATACTATGACAGTTGACCTGATAGCCAAAGTGGCTACTAAGTGATGGGTTTTTAAGTGACCAGTTGCAGGGTAGTCCATATAATGGGTATACACGGGACAAAGGGATGATTCACATCCCAGGCAGGATAGAGCAGGACAACCTGAGATTTTATCACACCACCAAGAACAGTATACAATTAAAATCTTATGGATTATTTATTTTTGGATTTTTCCATTTAATATTTACTGATCACTTTTGAAACCTGAACTATAGAAAGTATAGCCACAGATAAGACAGGACTATTGTATAGTCACATTCTGAGGGATTGGAGGTTAGAGCTTTAATATGTGAATTGGAGAGGGGCATAATTCAGACTATACCAACTAATACCAAAACAAAGATATTAGCTGCTCATGTTACCACATCCATCTGACCAAGACAAATGAGTTTGCTTCTGTGTTACCTAGATTTTGGCAATAGGCAATTTTACCTTCCACTACCATGTTGTACCATCTGCTTCCTAAGGCAAGTCTTGTCTGTTATGAGAGAACTGGCAAGCATGAGTGTGAAAGTTTGAGTTCTGCATATCAAATAATCAAATATTAATTTCTTCTTTGAAATGCTTATCAAAGTTATAAGTGTTTATTACAGGCCTCATAATTAAATTTAATATTCACTATTGAAATCAATAGGGTAGGATTCTACCCCTATTTCTTTCGTGCTGAAAGTAGAATCTCTTATGTTGTTTCCCATATCTTTATTTCTATTTTTCTTCTGATTTGTTCAGTAAACCCTATGATGTTGTAAATATTAAATTCCATGACATGCTTAATTGACAAAATATGGAGAAACCTTATTCCAGTAGCTATAAATGATATAATATGCTTGGGAATGAAGATGTTTCAATGGGGAATGATATAGCAATAATAATACACACCAATTACATTGAAGATGGGAAGGCATTTGGCTGAGAGAAAAATTCTCTCACAGCATGGAATTTTTGATGGAGAAATTGATTTTTAGTAGATTTAACATAGAGGGTGTGTGTCAGCACTAACAATTGACATTTCCATATTTTTATCTGATATTATTTGTTGTTTCAAAATAAATATTTCACATTTTTCCTGTATCCTAGAAAATAAGTGGCATACATAGACTTCCCAGGCTCCCCAAGGAAATAACGGCTAACACTGATTGAGCACACCTCTGTTAAGCACTATCTGCATTAGGTAACTGACCTGCAACTCAATCCTAAAATGTGGATACCATTATTTCCCCCATTTTGTCAGTGAGGAAAACAAGGATGAGAGTAAAGATAATTCTCACATGGTCACACAACTAAGAAATAGTGGAGCCGGGGCTTAAGCTCTGCTGATTGCAAATCCTGTCTTTTTGACCACTGTATTTAACCTCTTCTTGCCCCCACGTTTCTAACGTGTACAATGCATGGAATACAATGGCACACCCTGGTAATACTGAGGAAATAATGTACCTAGAAACAAAATAGGAATCCAAAGTTCAGTACAAATAGGTACAAATGTCTAGAATCTAATTAGGGAAAAAGCTAACCCTTAATGCCTGCCATATTCAGACACCCAGGGGTCTTGTTGTTTGAGTTCTTCTGAAACCAGCAAAGCTAAAGGAAAATATGTTATTGTTAGTAAATTCAATGACCAAATTTAGAGTATTTGTTTAAAAGTCCTGCAAAGTGGTTGGGTCTAGCTATTATCAATAAAGGAACACTTTAAGAAGGTTGTCTTATAATAGATAACACTTGTTTTCTTAAAACATTTTTAGGAACAGTTTTAATTATTTTCAATTTTGCCCTAAACAATGACTGGAAAAAAGTGAAAAGACCAAGGTACTGTTTACAACCATGGTATAAAGTATACCATTTTGTGAGAATACAGAGGTATAAAAGGAATTTTTCTTTATTGCTTCAGAAGGAAGAAGGTGAAATAACTGACCTTGAACTGATGATATACAAAAATAATTAGTAAGAAAATTCTTGCCTCAGGTTTATTTGCCAAAATCAAAGTATTCTGATGAAAAGTTGCTGAAATACACAACAGTGAGTTGAAACAGACATATCAGATTCTAAATATGGAACAACTCACTGGGCAGGAGAGTAAGAAGACCTAGTATCTCAAATAGTTCCTGCTTTTTACATCTGAGGGCCTTTGTCCAGCTACCTCTATGGTCTCAGTTTCCACCATGGAAATATGAAAAGTTGGACCAATTCATCTCCATGGTCCATCCCATCTTGAGTCTGCTGGTCCTTTTTACAGCCTTTTTCTAGGGAGGAACTTTGTGGAACTAGTTGGAGAGATTCTTCTCAATGCCTCAATGTAATAGTGCTGAGAAAGTCCTTGTCAGGAAGAAGTATATTATTTGATTGTTTAATGGTATCACAAGCACACACTTCAACAAAGCAAGTGCTCTCTCACACCCAATTTAAACAATCCCTATTACTGAGAGACAGTACATTATCAACACTGGCACTTTATTTGGGTATCAGCATTAGCCACTCAAGCTGAGCATAACAGACTTTTCTTCCAGTTCCATATCTCTTCTGATTTTCACTTTGTAGTTTGCATTCTTCTCAGTGTTCTTTTGCACAGTGTGGGAGCTGCTTATGATTCTGTTTGTTACCATAGGAATTGACTTTCCTATGAGTGTGCAAGTGTCACTGCCTCACCTGCTGCTGCACAAAAGCTGTGGGCTATCCACTACCTCCAGAGACACCAGAACTCCAGTCAGCCAGTGGAAGGAAAAGTAAGTACCTAAGATTTGTATGTCAACTCCGTTTTTCATGGTTCAGGCTGTTCATTTTTCCCCATCTCCCTGAAAATATATATTCTGGTGAAGTACATAGAAAAGTGATTTTCCTTACATAATTTGTCCAAGTTCCCATAGAAAGTTAATGGCACTATTGTGACTCAGACACTAACTTTAGCTCGGTTCTCTTTCCTTCAAGTAGGCTATTGTCTCTGACTATCTCTAAGACCAGGATAACTTGTTGCTGCAGACCACTAGGGAAGCATGATAGCCTACTTTAAGGGTCAGAAAACGATGGTAAAATCTGGCCTTCCACCTCTTTTAAAATAAAGTTTTATTGAAACACAACCATATCTATTAGTCTGTATATTTTCCTAGGCTTCTTGTGTACTATAGCAGCAGAGTTGTGATGGAGACCATTTGGACTCTGAAAATTTTTGTTAATATGGCCCTTTTACTTAAAAGTTTGCTATTTTCTGGCCTAATGGGTAAGTACATAGAATTAGGATTTTTGCCTACCTGCCTTGAAATTGTTACCTTGGAAAGACACTTAACCTTTCTGAGCCTCAGTTTTCCCATATGCAAAATGGAGTATAATAATTGTGATTGCTGCTTAGAATTGTTATTTATCCCTTCTTAAAATCAAATGGGTAATGTACACTTAGAATAGAACCTGGCATGTATAGTAAGTAAGTTGTCACTCTATGGCAATTTTTTGTTGCTTCTGAGGAAAATCACTTCCCATTTTCCCCTAGTGGTTTTCTCCTACTTAGCTGAGGCACATTCAACTGGACTGAGATTTCCATTTCTCTGGTGCAAAAACCTAAATGCCATGGCTTCCCTGTCTCTCCTTGCCATTCCTTCCTCTCAGTCATGCCTGCTACAATGGAACCTGCTTCTGATTTGGCTTCTGAGCTTTATTATTGGTACTCAGGCCTTTTCTCTTCTAGTTAAGGACATTTGACTGCTGCTTCTGCTTGGACACTGTTGTTATGCTTGGGATTTCTACCCCCAATGGATCTGAGTATATGAGCAAAGTGCAGCCTATGACAATAAGTAGACTAAGAGGAGAGAGTGATGCATTTTTGTGTAGGAACAGGGCCCAAGCCACAATTTATTGTACATCTGTTTTTTTTTTGCATGGTTCTGTGGTTTTATGTTACCTAAGTGGTATGGGATGATTGGTTTCTACCATTTGGAGCTTTTACATGAGAAATAGGTCATCCTAATGATCCAGCCCAGAGATTCTAAGTAATGATTTGTAGATAAGTATGGCCACTGTTCTTGAGATGGGCACTGCAAGGGAAGGGTTTACACAAAACTTCCCAGATTCTCTGATAGCGCAGTATATGAGGCTATCATTCATGATGTGATCTAAGCCAATATTCAGTCCCAATCTTCTTATATCAAGGCTACTTTTAAAAAAAGATTTTCCATACACATTTTAGTAAACTACACATTTTGAAATATTTTGCTATAGCAAACTCCATTTATGTTTTTATTCAATAACCTTTACTGATTTTATGAAGTGATAAACTTTTCCTTTTGAAAATGTTAATTGAAAGTATTGAGTAACTCAAAAAGCAGTTTCTTGTTAGTGTGATATGGCCTCAAACTCCTCATCTGTGAAGTGGAGGTGATTCCAGTGGTTACCTCAGGGTTATTGTGGAGATTGAATGAAGTAGAATAGTATCTGGCACACAGCAAGTGCTCAATCAGAGTTAGCTATGATAACTAAGAAGATGAGGCTAAATTACCAGTATATATCCAGGAATGGTAGAATTGACTGAATCCTAGCCTAAAGTCAATGCACTTGTGGCTTTGACAGCCTTTGCAATTGTATAGGATGTATATGGAAATTCTTTGTTGACTGGGAAGACTTGTGTTTATTTTGTTTTGAAAATAGTTTGTGGGCCTCTATCAGTATCCTACAGACTTCTAGGTTTGTAGACACTGTTTTAGATAATGCTCAAACCAATCTTTTCAAGATCTATAACTGGAGGTCAACAAAACCATTATTATTTTTGTTCCCTATGTCACCTTTACTTTCTTCTAAAGTGCCTCCTTTCAGTTTCAGGAATGCTAGGAAAGAAATTGTCCTTTAATTTTAGAATACCAACATTTAATAAGTAAATCCCAGATGATCTATTTATATATATATATATCTTTCAAGAGGGGAGCTGGCATGTTGGGTAATTAGGGATTTAAGCTTTGAATAATGCAGATCTAACTTCTTCCCCTGGTCCTGACACTCATTGACTCCGTGACTTCAATCACATCCCTTTCACTCTCTGAGACTCAGTTACCTCAAGGACAAAGTGTAGATAATGATAGCATCGATATCATATAATGTAGATGTGAGGAGGAAAATATATACAATGGCTAGAGCAGCCCTGAAGCAGAGGACACTCATAAAATGGTAAGGGAGAGGGAAAGAGAGAGGGAGAGGGACCAATAGCCATCCTTGTTTTCTTCTTGTTCATCAGCAAAACCACAACTATTTCTCTTCTCAGCTTTTGCCTTCCAGGATAACAAGTCCAGAACTCTACTATGTGTCTACTTAAGAAATAAATAATGACATGGCATCTGGGTAAACCTGAGTCACATTTCATCTTGAGAAAAAGCAGGTAAACTAAGAACACATGAAACAAAACTACAACTGAATATTGTCCTTGTGTATGATCAAATTCACATGGTATGAGGGTGTCAGCTGAAAATGATGCCATTTCATAACACTGTATCTGTCTTTGGGGATTTTGAGGGCAATATACATAAGCTCCATCATCAGGAATATGCCACATAAGACCCTTGTCAGGGTCTTTGCAAGCTGGTTTCATGGAAGTCCTAGCCTAATCTCCTGCTGGATATACATGATGCTCAGTTTATTCTGGAGAAGCTGGAACTAGAGGTAAAAAAATGCATGGCTCATAGTCCTCAGAGAGTGTCACTTTTTCTAATATGTTTCTCCTTGGAGCTTGCACTAATAATCAGAGGAGAACACCAGTATGTCCAAGCCATTCTCAGAGGGCTTTTTCTCTCCCAAGCCCAAGTGGTTCCTTATGGTTGGAGGTCCCACATTGCATCAGCATTATGCGTGTATGGTAGTTTTCTCAGGCTGGCATAATAAAGTACCAAATCTGGAGTAGCTTAGAAAATGGAAATTTACTTTCTCACAGGTCTTCAGATTAGAAATATGAGATTAAGGTGTCAGCAGGATTGGTTTCTTTTGAAACCTGTCTCCTTGGCTTGTAAGTGGTCATCTTCTCTGTGTCTTCTGTCAAATTGGATTTGACAATTTGACAATTTGACTAGGGTGGGATTAGGACCCACCCTAGTGAACTCCTTTTAGCATAAATGCCTTTATAAAGACCATATTTTCTAATACATTTGGTCTTCTATGTCCATGTGTTCTGCATCTGTGGATTTAGACAACCTGGGATTGAAAGTATCTGAAAAAAATTGCATCAATACTGAACGTGTACAAGTGTTTTTCTTTCCATTATTCTCTAAAAAAACAGTATAAAAGTATTTACATAGAATTACATTGCATTAGGTATTAGAAATAATCTAGAGATGATTTCAAGTGTAGGGAGGATATGCATAGGTTTTCTTCAAATATGACACTATTTTATATATTTGAGCATTCGAATGTTGTGGTACTTGTGAGGATTGCTAGAACCTGTCCCCCACTAATAGCAAAGGACAACTGTACAGTCACATTCTGAGGTACTATGAGCTAGGACTTCAACATATGAATTTGAGGGGGCACAATTCAGCTTAAGTAGAAATGTCCCAGGGGACTGCTTGCCCTTCAAAACAGAAGTTTCTCTTTCTTTTCTACCCTCCTTGACAAAGGGAAACCTTATTCTCTTTTTCCTAAAGCTTCAGCTATCTGCTTCTCTGACTTTTCCCAGATGCAAAAGATGTACAACCCAATGGATTGTGTAACCCATAGTCACTCAACCATGACCTCTGTCTGACCCTTCCCCTCTGAAGAACAATCCCATTCTGCTTTACTTCAGTTAAAAAGTGCATGTGCATTGGGTGCAGCTACTCAACAGGGACTTTTGAGCTTTTCCAGACAACCAGACTTAAAAAAAACCCAATCTCCTTGTTAGACCACTTTTCTGATTATATTTTTCAGTTTGGGATTTGGGATATGTGGTCACTGTAGAAGCTATATCTCTTTAGAGGCAGATGCATAATTATGTATAATAATGTACTTCTGAAGATGCATAATGAATGATAGTTAAGATATTTACATTATGCACATGTGCTTTCAGCCTCAGAACTCCAATTCAAAAAAATGCCAATTGTCCCTTAACACAAAATAAGATTCATGACAAACCTTCATAGAATTTTATCTCAAATGTTTCCTTTAGTTCTATGGAGCACAAAGACAGATGAAATCAACACTGGATATATTACACATACTGAATTTTCTAGATAGTCCCATTTTCAAAATGTTCATCCAAATTTTTTGGTTTGGAAAATTCAGTCCTCATAATTACACCAGTCATTTAACAATGATATTTGGTTCATTCACTTTGCAAATAGTAATTCCACATTTTTAAAGAACCTACTGATAAACACCACAATGAAGATTGCTATTTTGTTGTTGCTGCTATTGTTATTGGTTAGCTGTTTTCTGTCAATTGTTTTCCTTTTCTCTTCTCCCTCCCAGCTATCTCCAAAGAGGAAGCTTCAAATTATATCTGACTACTTGGGTATTAATAAAATGTGCATAAGAGTTTGTCATTTTTGCTTTTCCTGTTTCATGTATGATTCAGTGTTTTCAGGGGCCTTTTACCATAGTTTAGCTCTGATTACTATATTGTCACCTTTTTAATTAAGTGATGGTGAGAAACTATCAAGTTTCACTTAACAAGGACAGAGGCCATTCTAGAATATATAACTGATGAAGTAATGAAGTAGATTCAGTAAATTCTGATTCTGTATTCTTGATGCCTGAGGTAGGGTAGAGTGGTAGTGGAATTGGAATAAAGAGGCATTTCTTTTTCTTTTTTCCCCCAATATTTTATTATAAAAATTCAAATTATATGTATTTATACATATACATATATATCATAGAATAGAGTGAATAATATTGAAATACATTGCATTTGTGTAGCAAGAAGGCATAAAGACACATGCTAAAAACAGTTGAATAACAGGTGGTGGGGGGAAAAGGTAACAGAGTAATAGAGGGGGTTAGACTGATTAAGGTACAAAATATCCACAGGTGAAATACCATGGGCAAACCCAATGAATATACTTATACTTAAATAATGAAAGACAGGAATGTAAAACAGATCCTATTACAGGGAGGATAATAGTGGTAGGGGGAGGGTGAATGGAGAGGGTGAAGGAAGATGAATATGGTCGATATGCTTTATATACTTGCATGAAAACAGAAACTTGTTGAAATAATTTTAAGTAGGGGTGGGGATTGGGATGAGGGAGAATGACAGTGGGGATGAACCTAACCAAGGGACATTGCACTCATATATGGAAATGTCACAATGTAACCCCTGTACAACTAATATATGTACAACCAATATGTGCTAAAAAATGTTTTAAAAAGAAAATTCAAATTTATAGCAAAGCTGAAGTAATTTTACAATGAGTACTCCAGTGTTTTTGAGCTATAAAACAATACTTTCCCTTTTTATACCCTAGGACATGTGTCATGACCAAGTGAGTTTCCTAGCATTTTTGTTCTCTGTCCTTCTGAACAATATGCGCTTAAGAGGAACATTCCTTTGTAATATGAACTGTGTCTATTTCCTTTGTAATATGAACTGTGTCTATTTTCTCAGCAAATGAATGGAAACCCAGTGTATTTCTAAGAAATTCCACAGTTCTTTGCTGCTTAAAAAGTATTGGTCACTCCCTTGTCTTACCCCATGTCCCCTCAACTGTCTTCCCCCATGCCAACCATTCACTGATACATCCCTCCTCTTCTTGCAACAGTAATTCCAAACTTTTCAGAATGTGAAAATCTAAGCTGCAGGAAATAGTTAGTTGCTATGTAGCAAAGATGGTTTAATGAAGCTGGAAGCATGTTTCTAAAGCAAATGTTACAGAAAACGTCAAGCAATCTGAGTAACCTTGTTAGACATAGAACTATCTCTCCCTTGTTTTGTTTGGCTCCTGATTTCAGCCAAGCTTGAATAAATGATAACATAAGCTTATTTAAGTTCTTCCTGCTACACAAGATAGCTTACTAAAATTATATAACACAGGTAGCAGAATTACTTGGATGAGACTTGAGTCCATATCAATTGATGCCTACTCAAATGAGTTAGAACTCTCTGGAGGAAATAGAGGCTACCTCCCAAAATATTCATTTTTAAGGGTTTATTCATTTTAGACAAGTCCTAGCTATGCATCTGAATTGGAAATATGTGTATGTTAATTATAACATTTATAATAAAGAAGGTAATCATACCTTGCACTTTCTAGACTCTTTAGTTTAGAGACTTCAAGAAAACTTATAAGCATTAATTACTTCTTTTTACTTCCCTGTGAGGCAGATATGTTCAGTATATATACATTTATGCTTACTAACTAGTACTCTATAAACTATGTTTATTTTGTTTTTTTGTTGTTTTTTGTTGTCTTGAAATAGTTTCATTCTGATAAAACTCATGAACAAGAATTATAAACACTTTGAGGAGACTAAAAAAGAAAATCATTAATACATGGAAATGCCATCATTCAGATATTTAAAGTTACTAATACTTTGGTACGTTCCCCAGTTCTTTTTCTACATGCCCGTATATATGTGAGGATGAACACTTATGCTTCATTTTGTAGCTCGGTTCTTTGTTCACAGAACATAGCCATATGAACATTCATCTGTACCATTCCTTCTGACCTCCTAAGGTCCTGATAATGATACATCATTCCAGGGAGGTAAGAAATCATGGAAGAATACTCAGCAGGCTTGTGTGATGCCTAGAAAAAAAACAAAGACCATAACAAAGTGTACTGTGGGTCCCAGTGTTCCACATCTACCAAGGTCCTTCTTTGTGCATTATTCAACCACCACATAGAAGCTCCTTGCTCTGTACCAGGCAGGAGACCAAATGCTGAACACCCAGAGCAAGCAGCAGAACTCTGCTCTTGGAGCTCACAGTCTAATGAAAGATTTACATGGAATTCATTCTTTCTCTTGTCAGAATATTACACAGAGGTCATGCAGCATCTGCACATTTCTGTTTCAGATTGTCGAGGAATTTCAGGGTGAAAAGAATCATCTCTAGGTTGAGGCAAGAGAAGGAAATGCTTAGAAAAATGTCCAAACTCATGACTGGGAGGTGAGGAATAGTTCGTGGTGGTTTCACTGTTTCAGCACCCCACAAAAGCTTTGTCAAAGCATTTTTTGTCCACTTTCAAGGCCTGGTGAGCACAGGTGACAAAGAGAGGTCAAGAACTATGTTTATTTTGATTTTAAAATTTATCTTGACTAAAAAGTATCTATCATGTATATGATAATACTTTGCACATATGTAACACCTTTCCTCTAAGAGCTTAGTGTACTTAAGAATTATCTTCACAAAAGTCTTTGGGGTAGATAGAAAGAGGCACTATTGCTCTGAACTTCTGGAAGGAAACACACAAAAAAATAGAACTTGAGTTACATTGGCACATAGAAACTCAATGAAAGGCCTGGTTTCTCAATTCCAGTGAGCAGGTTGGGCAAGAAGTAATTTCCTGCCTGCAACTCAGTTTAAAAACCACATTCTCTGTGAAAAAACTGAATCTGATCAGCCATTACTTTCCTGATTGTGCCTGGACCTTAGCCAGGAAAATTTTGATCTAATTTTTTTATCTTAAAGCATGATATTTTTAAAAATATATTCTTATCCAACTGCCATTGACTGAATTCCTATTATGTGTTCTTGTTATTAGAACTGTAGAAAATATAAAGACAGTCTGTATATGGTTCCCTGCTCTTAAGGAGCTTCTTAAATATCAACTAAAAGAAGAAAATGTTAATAGGATGTATGTTACAGCGTTAGATGATGGTAACTTTGCCCGGCAAGCCCACAAGCTTCCTCCAGAGCAGTTTTACATCAAGTAAAGAAATTCATCTAAGTATGACTCTTTGTCAGGCCCTAGATTCCATGAACAGGATGGCAAAATTTCTTTGGAGGCCCTACTCAAATCACAATCTCCTTGCTTCAGTTTCCACACTCTCTGAAAAGTGTTAGCAACAAACTCCCAGAGCATTTTGTGAGAAAGGATTCATGATTATCAACACTTTGAAGACCATAAGTGTTATATATTATTGAGTACCCATGTTGAGAAATTCTAGAAGACCTAAACCCCTATGGGATTTCTGATCTTTTATAATGCATTGAGTATCTTTAGGATGAAATGTATATGAATGAAATATGAATGAACAAAATATATATTTGACTTATCTAATTCTTCTTTTTGTGTTTCTCGAAACTGAACTAGGTAAGTGCTCTACCACTGAGTTACACATTCAACCCTGTCAACTAATTCTTGAGCGAGTATGTATTCCTCGTTGAGATCCAAGATAAAACATAATTACCTATATACTAAATTTAAACACATTTTTATTAAGTCAGAACCATAAAACTGGATGACAACTTAGAGATCAATTCTTACCCCTCTAATTTTATCAATGAGGGAAATGAGGTCCAGATGAGGAATGGAATTTGTGAAGGGTCAAATAGTAAGTCAATAGCAGGGTTGGTAGTTGCACTCAGGTTTACTGGTTCTCTCCAAGTTCCATGGCTTTCCCACCACACCATTTAACCACAGTGCTTAAAATAAAATGAAATCAAACTTCATCAGAAGTTACATGCTATAAATATATTGTGCCTCTTCTGCCACTCTCAACTCTGCCCTTTCACTGTCATGAGATGGCCTGGCTTCCTTTCTTATAAGGGAACTTCAGACAATCAGTGAGAATGCCCTCAAACTTGCCTTCACCCAACACATCTTAGAAATCCACATTCTTACCTTTCAAACTCCTCTTTTCTCATCTAAAGAGAGAAATTCCTATTGATTTTTCTTTAG
Organism: Castor canadensis; assembly: GCF_047511655.1. NCBI lineage: Eukaryota > Metazoa > Chordata > Mammalia > Rodentia > Castoridae > Castor > Castor canadensis. The sequence goes on from NC_133405.1 coordinate 6,754,724, forward strand.
AAAATGCTTAAGTCTCACTTATCTAATTTTGAAAAACCCTCTCTTAACTCTAATCCCCATTTCAACTTTAACCTTGAATATTGAACTACCCATTGGTCTACTTCTAAATGTCTCACTGGCACCACAAATTTAACTCATACAGAACATATCATCTCTATCCTCAAATTCATTTGGTTCCCAGTCTTCTCTTATCAGTAAGTAGCACCATCTGGATGCTCAAGATCAAAATTTAAGAACCATCCTTGAATCTTTCTTCCCTCTCATGCTCTTCATCTCACTAATCAGCTTAAATGTGATTGTATCCTGCTACTTTGCAGGTGGTATATGACTCTCTGCTCCAAATATGATCTTCAGGGGATTCATGCTCAAGTCCAAGAAACTCTTGTGTAAGGTTTGGTCTTGCAAGGTTAAGTCTGACACAATAAATCTTTATCAATTAAGAACTCTTTATTGGCATGCATAGCTAAAAGAAGGAAACACTTGAGTATCCTTCAGTCAATAATCTAGGAGTTCTCAGAGAGATCGCCAATCAATTTTCTTTAACACTTTCTTCAACATCTTCTACACTTAGAAATATCTGATTGATCTGAAGGACTCACACTAATTATAGTCATTTATAGAAACTACTTAATATTTTGGCTCAATTATCACATAAATCATTAGGCATGTCTCATCTTAACTTTGCAACAAACTTTATTTGATCATAATACTAGTTTTTTTCTTATATGCTCAATTTTCACAGTTTATCATTCATGTAACAGGGTCATCTACTCCCAACTTGAAAGTATTAGAGACTCTGGGAAAATATTGACCCACTCAGCCTGAACACATGAAAACAGCAATTACTAACTCCCTGAACTCACAAACGAATAAGTTTCAGCTAAAGTAAACTCAATATACCCAAACCTACCCTTATAGAACTAGTGGTGACACACTACAAAATGACTTTTCACTTTTCTATCTTGCAATAGTAACCATATTATGTCAATTCAAAGCTCCATTATTTATATATGTGTGTGGGGGTGTACAATTTACATATTGATTTTTAGAAGCACATCTATTACATAAATTGACTGAAGGAGAGAAGCCCATACCTTCAATGGCTTCCAGCTCTTGCTGGGAAAGCACTGGAAAGCTCAAGAGCACCATTTAGATTCCATATTTTTCTGAATCCTGTCACAGATCAAAGTCTGTTCCTGGAGATTTCCCACTGATGCCAAGGACAGCTTCCTTTATGAAAGCTAGAAACCATGGCAAAGTGTGAATTATAGCACAGTAATTCATGCCTTGTAGATGGTTCTTGGGAGCACTGAAGCCTAAGTGTCAACTATGCAACTAGATGAGAATCAATTGCTAGCAGTTTGGGGAGGGAAGAAACTTATTACAATTCCATGTTCAATTGCAAAATGCTATTTAAAAAAATATTTATGTTGATAATGAAGACGAAGACTATATAAATCTTGTGCAGCAATTTATTATGTAATGAAGCCATTGCTCAGAATACTGATTAATCCACCAGGTCAGTCAATTCTTTCTCCCCATGAAGTGTTCTGTCTGTCAATGGCTTTTCTTGTTTATGGTGTTTTACACAATCAAAGAGTAAATCCCTTGTCTTACATGAAAACTTAATACTTAATTATGTGGTCAGGCCCAGCCCTCCTGTTGATGCTTTTCTGCCCATGCCTTTCCGTCTATGCAGCCTTTTGTCTGTGTTCCCATTTAGGATTCAAATGCTGAGCACACCTGCTAGACCTCATTTTGAAGGAGGCTTTTTCTGGGGAATCTTCCAGAAATTGGAAATTGTAAAAAACTTATAATAAAAAAAAATGGAAATTGAACATAGGAAGGAACCTGAATAACTGATACTGCCAGCAGTTAATAACTTTTTAAATCTTTCTTCTACTTCAGTGGCTCTTAACTTTAGGTAGGAGAGGTCAAGGACTTTCTCTGAGATTTCAATGAAAGCTATAGCTCCTCTCCTTAGAAATATGCCAATATGTACACATACACAAAATTTTACATCAAAGTTTAAGGAATTTATCAATTTCCTATGCTGCATCTCTAGAACCCATGCCAAAATTCACCAATAATCACCAGTACTTATGATTCATGTGAAAGTGATTTGAAAATCATTTGATTGAAACATCTCACACATCTTGTAGTTTGTGAATTTCTCAGGTTCTGCCTGGGATTGTCATCTGTCCTCATTCTAGGGGCTCCCTCTCCCTGGTCTTCAGCTGCCCACTTTATCATTGGCTAACCACTCTCTGCTGTCTTTGTGAAATGCAGGAAAGTTAAAATCTCTATCCAGAAATATAAGCAGATGCATATATGTCCTCAATGTGTCCCTTGTCCTTCCAGGCACTTCTGTGCCACTGGTCCATAGACCAAAGATTAAGGACCTTCAGTTTAGAGGGACCCATATCTCACAATGAAAACTTGTGTTTTAACTTGGGTCTTAAAACTATTCTACTTAAAGTTTTCAATGATCTATGTAATCCAATCTCAGATCTTCTTGGCTTCTGACTTCATTCCTGAAATCTTTATCAAGTCCCCAAAGCTCACATACAGCCTTGTAAAGCCTAGTCTGGTTTTCCTAGACCTGCTTGCCACAGCCCTTTAGGACACTGTGAGTGAGCAGGCAGTCAGGTCTTGGCACACTGTGCTCAACTGGAGACTAAATCAACTTGTTTCATTGCTCAACTCCAAGTCTTTTATTTTGGTGCTATTTACAAGATAATATGATCCAATAAAGCCTAGTCATGAAAAAGATCTATTGCCTGTAATGAATTCTAATTTTGCAAGCTATCTCATATCAATAGCTAAACATAATATTACTGATTTGCCTTTACCTTGTTTGTCTTTAAATTTGATGCATTTCTACTTCTTGATAATAAATATTCATAAACTAAGCTAAATGGGTTTTAGAAATGCAGCCCTTCATGTGTGAAGCAGAATGCTAAAATTGAAAGAGCTTAAGCTTTGGAGTCAAGAAGAAAAGTGTCAAAATCACAGCTCTTACATTTCCTAGCTGAGTGCCTTGCATTAAATTATTTAAACTTTCCAGGCCTCAGTTTCATTATCCCCAAATTGGGATAATCCCATTGTCATACAATTGTTTGGAGAGGCTAGGCATGGTGGTGCACACCTATCTGCAATCCCAGCACTTGGGAAGCTGAGGCAGGAGGATCAAAAGTCAAAAGTTCAAGACCAGCCTGGCCTATAGTGCAAGTTCCAGGGCCATATAGAGAGGCTTTGTCTCAAAAAAAGAAACAGAGAGATGTGAGAGAGAGAGAGAGATTGTTTTAATGAGGCTAATGAAAAGACAGCTTATGAAAGGACTTTGGAAGTTCAATCTGCTACACAACTGTATTTATTGTTTCCTGTTTAGGTACATAAATGATTTTTGAAAGAACCAATGACAAATATGGAGAAGAAAAACAAATAATGTTGTACTCTTATTTATACAACCACTAGTGGGAATTCACATGAATCTCTTCCTCACTATTGCTATTAACCTTAAGGATAAAAAACACAGCATTTCCTGGATTTATATGAAGACTAGATAATGTCTACTGCTATCATCACTGATGCTGTCTGAAGACATTATGGTTTAGACAAAGTGAAAAAGTTACAGGCTCAGAGGTTAGGTCTTCACTCTTGATCTCTGTTCTAGCAGTCCTATGCCATTCTCTGCTTTAAACAGTGGTATTTTTGTGTCACTTTATGATTTTCCTTATCTGTCAGTAGAGTTAATACTACCTGTTCAATTTGTCCAATGGGATTAAATTGACTTTAATGATCAGAGGGAAAAGAAAAATATTTGAAGAATGGCAGCAGAGTGAAAGGAAGAGAGAAAGAATGCAAAGAAAGAATTGATAAAAAGAAAGCAGTTAGTGCTAGCAGCATCTCTCCTCAGCCCTCTATGGGAACTAAAGGTGGAAGGAAAGGCAGATAATGAGAGAAGATAAGAAGCCTTTTTCCCATTGGTGTGGAGTAAGCAAGAAGGAAAAGTACTCTGAGACTTCAAAAGCTGTACAGAGATTGGTGCAAGGGACACTGATTGCTAATCCAATTGGCAAGAACCCTAGGGACATATTTGCTGTAATTAAATACCCAGGAAGCAATGAAGTTTGATATAAGCTTCAAATCAGCAGAAAAACTGAATTTATTTTGGAAAGTGTGCTAGGAATAAAGGCAACAGGAATGGTTAGGGAAGGATTCAGCATAGGATTTTCAGGGAACACCTTTGCTTTCTTGAAGAGTCTAAGTCATTAATATAGGAAAAGTTTCAACCTAAAGTAGCCAAGACTATGACAAGCAAGGAGAACAAGGTTTGGGTTGGAAGTCTAGGCTATTGAACCTATAGTGGGAAGGAAAGGGAGCGGGAGGGTGAATATAGTACAAATACTGTGTACACATGTATGTAAATAGAAAAATGATACCTGTTCCAGAGATGGGGGAGGATAAACAAGAATGGTGGAGGGGGATAATTCAAGTATGACATATTTGATATATTGTAAATTTTTTGGGAAATGTCATAATGTACCCCCACCCAACAAAATAAAAAGTTTTTAAAAATAAGATAAAATAAAATGGGGAAGAGGGTTGGTTCAGGTCAGTTGAAGAACATTTTGCCTTTACCACCTACTATGCCTCAGGCCTCAGGTTATACGTCTTGCAAAATTTCAGCCATTTGAAAAATGTTCACTGCATATACTACATAGTCTAAAATGTACTCAACATTATGCACTACAAACTCATTTAATCCTCCAGTGCCCTTAAGGACTATGTTTGCTTGTTCTCCTCATTTCACACGGATAAGCAAATTGTGGGGCCCAAGATCCCCATCTCTGTCAGAATGACTGACACCTCCACACTGTGCACTTCCCTGATGTCAGCCTGTTCACCTTTCCATCTGCTCTCCATATGGGAGCAGAGAGATGCCACACCTGATACAGGGAAGGCTACAGACATGTGACAAATGTGGGCAAGTAACAAGATGAAGTATATGAGGAAGACAAAGATTTTTAGTTTTCAGTGGACAAGAAACAAAGAACAAAAAAGAAAGAAGCTAGGCAGGAACAGGAAGGACCAGGAAAAAGAAGGAAGGGTAGGCAATACATGGTGTCCAAGATCTAGGGCTCACACCTGGAGATAACATCCCTGGTAGCAGACTCCCAAAGCAACCCTGGGCTTCATATGGTGACAGACAAGGAAGTATGCACACATGTGCCTTTGTCCTCAAGTCTGTCTCTCTTTTCCTATATAGGTCACCCCCCCATTCCATCATGGAGCTCTACCCTGATGAACTTACCTAATCCTAATCAATTCCCAAAGGTCCCACATCTAAACAGCATAGTGAGATTAAGATTCTACTGTCTTAATACTTCACAGTGGCAAATTATTTCAACACATGAAGCCTTGGGGGACACTTAAACCACATTGAAATCATAGCAGTGGAGGTACAACAGGCAGGAAATGGGAGCCTCCAAGAGATCAAGGGAGAACAAGACAAGAAAGAAAGGCATAACAGAGCCAAGAGACATGGGCCCAGCTCCAGAAATAAGAAAGAAGAGCAGAAGTAAGAGTAGCAGGTAAGGGGTCTAGTAGGGGCAGGAGTGGGGGTGAGTGAGGGAGGCTGAAGTAAACTCGAAAGAACCAACTAAAATCACAGTGATGGGGGAAAAGTGTATCTCAGTTTGGTAATGCAAATAATATAAGAATCCAGGAAGCTCCACATACCTGTGAGGCTCTGAAAGCAAAGAAATAGGATGTCATAAACAATGAAGGGCAGGAATGTAAAACAGATCATGTTAAGGGGAGGATACTAGTGGGAGAAATACAGTAAATAAAGAGGGTAAAAGAAAATGAATATGGTGGATGTATTTTCTACACATGCATGAATATGGAACATTGAAATCTGTCAAATTCATTTTAAGAAGGGGCAGGGGGAAAAGGGACAATAATGGAGGGGATAAACAAAACTGGGGTACATTGTACACATATATGGAAATATCATAATGAACCCCCTTGTACAACTATTAATACTAATTAAAATGTTTTTTAAAAAGAAACAGGGCTGAATACAGAGAAGGAGATGCCCTTATGTCTCAAAAGACATGGTTTTCAGGCTCTTCACAGTGGTCAACAGGGGGAGGAAGTCACATAAGAGAACAAATTTTTAGCTATCATGTTATGCAGAAAAGCCCTGAGTTGGGAATGTATATGTAAGGAGAGGGGCTGAAAACATATCCTCCATTCTCAGATGTGTATACGATGCATAGCATTCTTTATTGCTGGGGACAAGTTGCTATTCACTGGAGACAGTATTCCTTCCTCAAGGGACAGGTAGCCATTACTGCTATGTGTGTGTGTGTGTGTGTATATAAAAGGAATTTTGGAAATTCAGGTTCCTAATTCCAAAGGCCACTGTCTCCCTGAGCACTTAAAAACATTCAGTCCAATCCCAGTAAGGATTTTTTTTAAAGAAAAAGCTGTATCTACCTTTCCCTGAAGCACTGAAAATCACTGATTTTTATGGCCAAGGGCACTGGAGGGGCCCTAGGACATTGTGATTTAAGAAGAATAAAAGGTAACATTGGTTTGGTGTTTTCAAAACCATTTCACTTCACATACACTTGCTTATGAGATTGGGAAGGATCAACATAGGGAATGGATATGACCATATGACCTCAAGAATGTACATGAAAGGAAAATATATCAAAGTGTATTTGATTAGAGGTGATGGTGGGAAGCAATATCGATTGTATCAAGGGAAAATGATGACAATGTCAAAAGTAGACAAATATTGCAAATACCTAGAATTGCCTTAGAAAAATACTTAAATGAAAGCTATTTTCTCCTCTGAAGAAGAAAAAAGTTACTAAAAAGAAGTAGGCAGAATCGCTAGGAAGTAAATGTTAAAAGAACGGGTGCTGCATAATCAAATGGGAAAGCTATTGACCTTTCTGAT